>NW_028301594.1:13745000-14995000 GCF_987345545.1 Pholcus phalangioides
GTAATATCCTCTTCTACAAGTCTCCGGTCAGCGTGTCTCACTCGAAAAATTAACGTACACGTGCGAGCGTGACTGTTTACGATACGAAAGTAGATGTAGCACTGCAACCACGAGTGTGTGCACTTGAAGGTTTTTTTTAAAATTCTGCTTGGGGAAAACTACGGACTGTGAACGTTATTGAACATGACTTTGGAGGGGGGGGGGGCTAGGTGATGAAGAGGGGCGGACATTTGTAGAAAAGACTGTGTCTTTGGTGAAGACCAAGGGACTGGAGGTCCATGAGGGTGACATTCAAGAACTAGTGATAGAACATAGCCCGGAGTTGACCGTGGATGGGTCTTTGCGTGCAACAGCAAAGAGTTCGTGGAGGGCACCTCATCTGAGGAAGAGAGACGCGAGGAAAAATTCCTCAGTTGTGTCGAATGTAGGAATCTCTGTGCAAAATTTTGTAGAAAAGCAAATATATTCCCTTGATGCTGGCATCTTCGCTGTTTCCCCGGCATGTCGGCAGAATAGGGGGAATACAATAATTGGAATTTCATGCATCGAAATATGAAGTGGCGTAATGTTTTGCATACTTTGAAGACTGCTACGGTTACATTGCAAATGAAAAAATATAGGTTATCATTTACAAATGTGAAAAAATAAATAAAGCAAGTCCCTTTCAACAATTTTATGCATATTTATTGCACAAAGTTGCATATTTTGTGCCATTATCTTGAAATCTGCAGCGGGCTGGAGAAAACCTCAAAGTGGACCACGGGCAGCAGTTCGCTTATGACTAGCCTACACCAAAGTCAATTTGGAATCCGTTATGAAATGTCAGACTTGGTGAATCTGGCCCTTATTCACAGAAAACGGGCAGTGTTGTAACAGAAACGATCAGGGGTTATCAGGTTTTAAATTATCAGATGTTATTAAACATTGCTGTCGACATTTCAAACTTTGAACCTTCACTCGTATATCGGGGTGTTGTAGATGAGATTTTAACAGCTCATACCCCGTTCATCATTTCTGTGCCAATTAAACGCAGTAGTGCATTGAAGCCATGGTTGGTATAAGAGAATAGGGATGATGGCAATTTAAGCCTAATCTCACACCATCTCTACGATGACGAAAAATTTAGAAATGTGGCTGAAGTACATCTTTACCCCGCGGAAATTGACAGCCACCTCCACAGGAACTAATGAATATCATTTATTGATAATTGATGTTAACTAATTATATGTGATAATACGATGTATGAATAAATTATAATAATCACCATACGACGAGTAAGTTGCTGGAGATGCAACATGTTTATAGTGATGTAATTAATGATATATGAATATGATAATGTAGATAAAAATAATAATGGCTAATAATATACTCAACTTGAGGTTAAAAGTCATGAACTATTTACAATGCGTTTGCAGTGCATCAATTCTGACAGTACCATAAGGGACAAATTAGCCATATTATGCAAGTACATTACAAGTTGCAATGGATGAAAGTGTTATGAAATGAATGCTTTTCTTATTTTTGGCATCAGTAACAATATTTTTCGATCCGTTTAAAATATAATCCATTTTCAAAACAAATCGACTTCATGTTTTATTTATTGCTCTCCCGAATGTTTCTATTCGATTTTATTTTTTTTTAAGAGAAGATACTTACTTTACACTGCCACCAGATGGCGACCCATTTAAGGATGATGATAAGAATATACTCTCTTACTGGAATTTTTCCATAGATACCATTGCAAATCGGTTCGATTATTTACTGTTATGGTGTGTTGGAAATTTCTATTGCGTTTCCTAGGAATTAATCAACAGAAAAAAAAAATGTATCTTTTGCTTGGGTCTAAAATTTTTGAAAAATTCATCGACTTCTGGTAGACGTGAATGACGTGGAGGTAACAACCATATAAACGACAAGTCCGAGGCGTACGGGGGAGGAGCACAGAGAACTCGTACCCCCTTCCCTCCCAAGTGTGAACCAAAAAATACGAAAACACAATAATATTTAGGTTGAAAAAATTAATATTACCAAATAAAATACCAATTATATGCTATTTTTAGCAATTTTTGTAAATTTTAATGCTTTTGAAGGGTAATAATTCAAAATTTCTCGGGAAGGAAATTTTTTGCTCCCCCCCCTCTAAATGTAGGTCCTACGTACACCCAAGCGTTATTTTTTTCGTTATTCCTTCGTTACTACTGGAAATCGATGAGGTTGTTATCCTTCTAGGTTGGCTAAAATCAATCCCATGTCAATCCGATTCCATGTTATACAAGACAAGATTATTGTGCGATTACGGACTGATTAATTGCGGCTATTAGGTGTTCCTAGATACATGCAGGGTTGTAACTGGGGGAGGCATGGGGGGGGGGGGAACTGCCCTGGGCGGCAATTTTAGGTGGGGACAAAGAACACAGTGTTGTAAAGTTAACACTTTTTAAAGTTTTAGGGTCGGCAAAATAATGTTTGCCCCGGGCGGCGAAAATCCTAGTTACGGCCCTGTAAACATGCACATATGAAATCACGTTATTTTCTCAATTTCACATAAATTAATAAATTCCGGACACACCCATCCTTCGGGAACGATTCTGAACATCTCTGAGATGTGAAGCTGGGTGTCTCCGGTCCTGCAATATTCAATGTTCGAAAAATTCTAACATCTAATGTTTAAATGGGAAGAGGTTTCGTAGACTTGATCAGTAAGGTAATCGGTTCTGTATCAGACGATTTTAAGAGGCTTTTGTGAGTTCGATGGCTCCATAATTGTTATGATCTTTCCTGACACAGAAAAGAGTCATCATTAGCGTTAGAGAGAAACCGCCAGGATGAACTAATGCCGGGAAGCTATTTATTTATGATTGACATACATATTTTTTATGGACGGCCACCTCGTTGGGCATTTTGCTTGTTGTTGTTTTTGTATGTCTTTGTATTTGCAGTTGTAAGTCAGATAGCAACATTTTCTCTTACAGTACAAAAACAATTTCTCAAAAACAAACTTCATGTTGGTACAAAACATATAACTGACTTATTCTGTCATGCACGAATACGTTAGAAATTCCTCAGAGAAATGTTTAAGAGGTGCATATACGGTATAGTAATGCAGTGGTATTACTGACTGGTTAGTGCCGGACATTAATTGAGTGACAAAAGTCTGAATTTGTCAATTTCACTTCAAAATATGTATACCAGATGACAGCATATAACACGAAACAGGGCATAGCTCTGGCAACACGAATACGTTAGGATTACGCATATACACTCACGTCACTGCACGCACCAATTCGTTAGAATTTCTACAGAGGAATGTTTACTAGGTTCTTGTACGGTTAAGAAGTAGTAGTCATCACTAGATCATATGATCTAGAATCTGCAAAGCAATTGTACATGATTCCACTTCTTACCGGCTGTCATCTTAGCTCTCATTCACAGAAAATGACAGTGTTGCAACAGAAACCATTATGTTATCAGGCTTAAAATGATCAAATATTATCAGGGTGTCGCCATCTATATTTCAAATTCTAGTGGATGAATGTGTTATTGGAGAGAATGGATGTTTTTATCTATTTATTTTGCCGTCACTGCGACAATATTTTCTAATCAAGCTAAAAATCAACTTTCAGCCGTGAAGTCCCGATCCAACATTGGGATCTAACCGCGGACATCTCTTTCTCTCACGCACACGCACGTACTCAAAGGTCTGGCTTTTCACATAAGTTAGATTCGGATAGACCTTCAAGTGGTTTCTTATGAAAGAAAATATTACAATACACATAATAGAGACGATAAAAAACTTGTCCAATTAAAATTTTATTAATCATCTCTAAAGATAATGAGAAAAATTATTTCAATTATTTTTCGTTAATGTGAGGAACACAAACATAATACGCGTACATTAATTAGCTCGTAATTTCAACGGCTTTCGACAAAAGTCCTCCTTAATTTGAATCGAGTAAATTCCACTCCAGTTAGCTTTATATTGGGTTTCTTAGTTTTTAGCACTAGTTGATGAATTTAATCACCCTCTAGGTAAATTAAAAAGCAAAAAAAAAAATGTTTTGTTTTAGGAAATATATTACTCTTTTAAGTCGCGTAAGGGTGGTTACTAATTAGTTTTTTTTTCTTAATTTAAGTCATTTTCTTGGGAAGGTGTTATTAAAAAAAATCGTGTTCTCGGAATCCACTTCATTTGCATTTCACGATAACGTCTTTCTAATAAGGTGCAACTGGTATTTCTTTTCTATCACACGTGGGTATGATCTAGAATCTGTAAAGCAATTGTACATGATTCCACCTCTTACCGGCAGTAAGTAATTTTATAGACATGAACGCACGTGCTTAAGAGGATGATGAAAATCCAATTATTTACAAACGTATAACGTGAATATTTTGAAAAAAAACCCGTAAAACAATAATATACAGGGTGCATAGCTAACAGCACGCGCCGCAAATTACCGGTGAACCGTTGATCTTAGAGGCATAATTTCAATTAAAAAACATCTGAAATTAACGTGTCGACCTTTGATACGTCACTCATATTGCATGGGTTGTATAGTTATTAAAATAAAGAAAATTAACTTTTCATATAAACACCCTGTGCTCAAAAACCCAAATAAAAAGCTGTTGCCCTGTCTCCCTTGAGGTTCTATCGACAGGATAAATAGACAGTAAACGCGTTTTACTTCTCATTTTTATCTTGTTTTTTTCCTCAACTTTTGTCGGTTTTACGAGTTCAAATATCTCAGTGAATATTGCACATGGAATCGTGAAACTTTTTTTGTTGGTGCTGAGGAGAGACCATCAGCTTTTTAATTGGGTTTTTGAGCACAGGGTGTCCGCATAAAGTTATTATTTTCTAATTTACTAACTACATAACACCGTGCAACATGAATGACTTATTTGAGGTCCACACGTTATTTGGATATTTTTTTTAAAATTTGAATTATGGCTCTAGAACCAACGGTTCACCAGTAAAATGTCGTGTATAGTGTTAGCCATGAACCCTGTATTTGCGATCTTTTTTTAAATATCAACTTGCAAATAATAGGTTTCAATATGAATACATAATAATAGTTATTAGATTGGATAACGTATAATTGAGATGCATGAAAGATTTGCGCAAGTGAAAAAATTAGCAATTACGTTCAATGAAGTTAATCATGCTCAATACGCTTTCTATGTAAAACGGAAGAAAACATGATATTCACTCGGGCTTTGGTCTTCGAATAAAAGTCAATTGTTATAACGCGTAAAAGCACTGCTCATGAATTGAGATTTGTAGTACCGGCTGTGAGAGAGAGAGAACATGTGCGCTTTTACGTGATCAGAGTTATGATGGTTTTTTCGGACTGTCAAGGTGAAGTAGACGTGCTAAACATGGAACTGGACGTTTCGCTGACATTGCTGCAGTATATATCTTCAGCGAAGATGACTGTGGCCAAGGTTCATTGGACAGGGTTTCAAGGTTCTGTGGCCAAGACCAATCCGTTTCGTTGGACAACCTTGGATGACTGTTGTCAGCTGAAAGTGCCGTCCAATTTATACGAAGATTCTTATTTTCCTATAAATTGGACGGCACTTCACGATAAACATACCACAGATTTCGTAAAACAAGCACCTATAGTTATATCTGTGATCAAGATGAAGGTGGTAACAAAAATGTCGTATATCTAGATCTAAGTTCAAGGATGTATCATCTTCACGAGAATACGACTCTGTCTCTTATCTACAGTCAAGGATGAATAAGACATTTTAATTTACAAATTTAATCAGTTTAATTTAATTAGTTTACTGTGGTTTAATTGAAATCTCCAACTTTTCAAGTTCTAACTTAAGACTAAGTATTCTGAAACAAGCAGTCCACCCCGCCTGGTTTGAAAGCAACGTTTTCAACAAAGAACTAAGTTTTATCCAGTTTAACAAGAAACAACTGCGCCCTCTCCCGAAGTAAGAGAACAAGGTTGAAGAATTTACCTGATCTTGAGAACCAAATGCATCCGCGTTATCCTCTTCAAGAGATGAGGTATCGAACCTTTTCCCAGTAGTGGATAGAGAGAATGAAGAAAAAAAGGGTAACCAGCAACCAATGCAACAAAATCGAAAAACATCTTTCAAGCCCCACCACACACCCAATCAGCAGCAGCAAAGTCATACCAAATATGTCTCACTAATAAATGGCACCAACAGAGCATGTAATCAACTGCATTTCAGCCGGCGAACGTTTATAACATGAAAATCCACGCATTTTCCCATTTTCTCTTCAAAATATGGAAGACAAATGAGAGCAACTCCTCCTCTCATTATTTCAAAAATAAGCCCACAGCTTTATGCGAATGAGCGAAGCCACGTGTCTGATGCTATTTAAGAGTAATGCGTGATCATACAGATGTCAAAATGGAGAAACTGAATGAAATAATCAGATAACATAAAATAAGCTAAAAATGTGGTAGAGCATGCGAACATGGTAGAATGCTTGCCCGGTAAGCGAGAAGGCCTGGGTTCGAGTCCCGGCGGAGATCAGACTGACTTTTCTTTCCGAGTTCACCTCGGCATAAAATCCAGAAAATATCTGTTTCCATGATGTATATTTGGCTGAGAAAACGCCGCCTACCTCTACCGTCCCACCTGGAGGCCATTTGCTGAAGTTAAAAGAGGCTACTAATGCCTCTACTTCGGTGCCTCACGCCCCAGTGCGTGAAATAAGGAAGTTAGAGTCAGGTCTTCAGTGGTGTAGATGGTAGCAAACTTGCGCCCGGTATGAAAGAGGGCCTGTGAGTCCCGGCGGAGACCAGACTTTTCTTTCCTAGTTCACCTCGACATAAAATCCAGAAAATATCTGTTTTCTTGATAGTGTGCGTGTGTTTCGTGTTTAAGAAGCACTGCCGACTGTCTTCCATGTTGTAAATCTCCTGCACTGAGGCTATGCAACGCAGACGTGGACGGAACACCTGCTTATGAAGCGACTCAACCATAGCATTATATCCAGGATAAAATAAATCTCACGGCTAGTAGACTTTACGGTATCTTTTAAAAGAAAGTCTTCATTCCCGAACAAAGAAAATATCCAGGAAATACTCCTTCTATGTATTTCACGCACCATCTTTTGCCGTTTCAATTTCTCACTCGGTATATGTACGGTACAGGATGGTACCTAGCAGTTAAAAAGATAAATTTTCTCGCATCGAGGGAAGAAATAAGGATATATTTCTTAAGGTCCGTCGAGCGGAAATCCTTTTTCCCTTTCAAATTTACCTCCTCTTTATTTGAAGAAAGTACTTGTAACATCAAATATCTTATCAACTAAGGAAAAAATAACAGTAAAAAGAGGGGGAAAAAAAGCATATATGTTTCATGGTTTAAATTGAATTTTTCATACCAAATATTCACTGTATTGATTTCCTTTATTTTATGCGATACACTGGCTCGTAAAAATGTGCTTCTTGTCTGTTCATGTTCGACTGTCTTTAAGAGTGATAAAAACACGAAAATGTGAAATATATAGGCCCTTTTTCTTCTTATTTTCACCACTTCTTTGCTTATAGATACGTATATGTACTCGTCTACTTTTTTTTTTTTTTGCTACGTTGGTGATTTGTTCGAAAGATTTTGGTCACGGAAACGTGAAATTCTAGCATAGGAAATGACGGGACTGTCACGTTTGGAAAACGATAAAATTTGCTTCTTATCGCTACGTGGGAACATATTTTTGGTTACAAGCACATAAATTATACTGATAAAAGGATTGTGCTCTTTGTACAGCTTAGCGGTTTTTGAAAAGGGAGTATTTATACGTTTGGGCTAGAAAATATGAAAAAAAAATAGAACAAAATGCTATCATGGGGTAAGCGATGTTTCATACGCTTAGGAAGTATCTAGAAATGAATTTCGAAATTAGGATATGAGTATTTCCAAATTACGTTCACTTTTTTTTTGTTTTGAGTTTTAGAGCGCATTATTGCTATTAACGTCAGGACGGTACCCTTTAAATCTTTATATATTCACTCTTCTTGTCTGAAGTCACATCTAAAAGATAGAATCTTGTACAATTTACTGTTTATGCATGGTGCCTATAATTATAGTTACTAAAGCATGTTCTGAGTTGTCGAGTGCATTAACTCCCTATTACAAATCTATGGTACTTTAAGAACATCTTGAGAGGAAAAAAAAATGACTACTAAAGAGTGTTTTGTGCGCAAATTATAGTGTGTAGTGTAATATTTTGCAACCATGTGACCAAAAACTGCTCCAGCTTCATGGCAGAGGAAATAAACATCTCTAGCAGAATCATTTACATTCTAATTTCTTCACCAAAACCTATGACGTTAAATTCACAAGAACTTACTTTGCTTGTGAAACTCTTTTATCAACACATTGATTCCACACCAAAAGCTATGTGGAGAAAGTTGATTTAAAAAATTCCATTCCCTTCCTACAGTTTAAAAATGTTTTAGGGAACTTTGCACTTTATAAAGCTCAGATCACTGCAATATTGGATATTGTAACCCAGTATGAATGGAACTATGTGTTCGCCATGTGCTGGCATCGGTTTTTTAATCCGGGTTGGGAATTTTGTGAAGCTGTAATTCACTGTGACGTTTTTTTTTAACCTCTCAATGACGCGTGAAGGCCACTATAAATGTGTATTAAGCAGCTAGCTAACAGTATGACAGCACATCATCTAGTACGGGGCGTTTAAAGTTCCATAGCCTTTAGTGTCAATAAAATAATTCCATGGACCCCCCACCCATGAAACTGAACTCTTTGTAAAATAACATTTGTCGTTGAAGGCCTGAACTCTTTTGTAAAATAACATTCGGTACATAAATATGTAAAATAATAATGAGGCTAATTAGCTCATTGTGCTTCGATCTCTGCAAGGGATCCGCGGACCATCGGTAAAGCACACCTAATTTAATATATGACGCGATGTCGTTCGTTCCTGAATTTTCATGCTTTATCCCTTTTATGGACGTACCTTGATGCGCTTTGTATGACATTTCGATATTGGGGGATATTCAGTTCAAATTGTGCCAATTTTAAGTGCCAATCTCATGAGATTTTTTAGTGCATAAACAGGACGTGTGTGTGACAGTGAACGAAAGTGTCGTCAATGGAGGACAGCAAAATATGACATATTTGGGAGGGAAGGGGGAAATTGAAGTGAAATAAAATTCAATTGTGTTAAATATTCAAATTAAACTGTAATCTGAATAACCAATTACAAAAGTCACTTGCATGAAAATAACAATCTATAATACAAGGTGGAAAACAAAAGTAACAACGAGATAATAAAATACACAAATTTCAAGAATTCATTTCTAAACCAGAAATGGCTTCTCGAGAAATTTTTCGGTGCCCATTGCTGATTAGGTCTTTATGTGCTAAAATATATATAATATCTAGCTGCTAGGCTAAAATATTATACACAGCCAAATCCTCCCTGTACTCAAATGAATAGTGGGGGAAAATATCGAAAATGCAGGGTGTGATTTTTGAACACTTTTTTATATAGCGGAAATATATATTTTTAACCATTAGCGAACGTTATTTGAATGAACCATAACATGATGTTTTTATCACTCTACTAGTTTTCTACTGGTGCTAATAATTTCCCACTACACCTAGATGGAGTATAATAAACGACCCATTACCAATCACTGCTGTAAATCATATATTCTCAGAATTGTAATCGTCATTTCGGTGCTAAAAACGAGAAACGAAACTTGGGCTTCAGTAAAACTCATCAGAAACGATACAAACTAAAAATGACTGGGAATTACTCTCATCACACGTTGAGGGTAATTTCAACTGACATTAGCTATAGGTAACGGCACGTGAACTTGTTACTGAACTCTTACAGCATATAAGTTGTGCATGCAATGACAGAAGAGACCCGTTTATCATCGCTTTATTCTTAACGATACATTTTAAACAATAGGGACGTGTGAGTGATGCGAATAGATGAGGTACTTGTTGTTTAAAGAGGTGAGAATTCGTGAAAACAATAGAGTTTTAGCTCTTCTACGCGTTTGCGAGTTATAATTCCAGTCTGAAAAATTCAATGCTCAGAGGAGCCAAAATCGTCGTTCTTACTATATGTTGTGTAGAAAATGGGTCTGAAACTTAAGAACCGGAAGTACTTCCGTAGAAGGAAAAGGGGAAGATGAAGAAATTAACTTCCTGGAAAGATACGGAGGAAAACTAAAGAAGAACAATTACTCCGAGCAGCAATTAACTAAATAAATCCTTAAGACGCTTTTTCGAGGGGCAAAGACGGCCAAGTTGAACGAAAAGTTAGTTGGAGATTGCGGATAAGTCTCACAACACACAACCGTAATTGTTCTTTTTGTCGAATAGCTAACAATGAAAGGGAAGAACGTCCTGTCAGAAATGATTGTTAGAGGAGGGAAAACAATGGATTCATAACACTGTGAAGAAAGATTACTCGAAGTTTTCGTTTCTGTTGAAAATTTCCCTCGCTTATGAAACGTCTTTATTGAATACTATTTCCAGAAATGTAATCTACGTACACCGGAATTCACTTATAGTACAACAGAAGATTTACATTATATTTTTTAGTAGTAATTACGTATAATGACATGAAAATCACGTATGAAGTTTTTATTATCATCTCTATAATAATTATTTTTATTCTTATACTTCTTGTTCAGTTATAAGGGAATTAAAATTGTCAAGCTGCAAAAATCACTGATGGGACAATTTATTTACAAGTTCATATGGTTGCCAGACAACGGGATAAAAACTGTTTGAATGCAATTTAAATTACATTCTGTGGCACGATACATAAGAAGAATAAAGGGATAAAATAAAGTTATATGAATAAGGTGAATTGTTAGCTATATGAATAATAATCAAAATAATAGTATACAGTCTGCGATAATAATGAACTAAAACCATTTACTGTCATATATGGACATACCAAACATTTGGTATTTCGTCATCTCGAAATATCTCGTCGAATATATCGACTCGTTTTTTGGTAACTAACTGGCGACTTTAATTTACCACGATATTTTCCCGTTTGGTTTTAGTGATTGATATACAGGGTGATTCTAAATTCATGGGAAAAACTTCAAGATCCGATATGAACAAGCATTTTTGGTCATAGAATGTGCGGTCGAATCACAACAGCAAAGGTGGTAGAGGGAGGTTGTGCACAGCAGCACTTCACCAAAAGTAAATATCACATTTTTCTGACGTTTTTGCTGCAATAAGTGCAATCAGCCATTCAAGGGTGCATGGCATTGTAATGTGCCAGGCCTTCTCATGGCGCAACCTGGGTAACGAGAATTCTTCCACAAGTCATTATATCGCTCATTGTTTGGGGCAGCATAACCTTGATAGTCGTTGAATCAATGACAAACTCCACTCGAAAGGTACATATTCACCTTAGAACATCACCGCAAATCCGTTGGAAAAATATTGCATTTGCTTTTGTTGAGTACTCTCTGAAAAGCACCCTCTACCGACTTTGCTCTTGCGATTAGACCGCACATTCTATAATCAAAAATATTTATTTGGGAGTCTGATATCAGAATCACCTGTATAATTTAAACAGTTGGAAGTTGCCAACTGTCTGGATGTCCTCCTTTCCTCTTGATGAAATATGGTCAGTTATGGATCTTGTGGCCAACCAGTGTGTGATTCTTGATCTGTGATGATTTTGTTGATTTTGTGACGATTTTGGTCAACGTAGAGTCGAAACTAGGATCGTTGTGAAGGGGGAGGGGTGAATGTGATTTTTCCACTACCCCCTTCAATATACATTTTTACAATTTCGATAATTTTACCACAGTTTATTTTGTTCGCCGCAACATTTGCCAGCACCTAAAGTTTGCCCCTCTTCAGCTCCGGTCCTGACTGAACGTCCTACCACCCACGAAAAGAACAATTTACGAGGAAATATTTTATTACTCAAATCTAACACACTACAGGACTGCCTAGTTTTGTTCAATTTTTTTTATTCGAGAGGTGGTACCGTGTATCTTCAGAAATCAATGCGGAAAATAATACATGTACATACAAACATACTCTGTATATAGTATATATATTTTTTGATTTGACTATGAAGCCAATTTCAAGGTGGATAGCAACTCAAAGTGAAGAATCTGTCGTATAAGAATGCTAAGTGAGAATGCATTTCCTGTAGTAGCTCTGTTGTCATTGTAGTGCACTATTTTCAAGTGGGACTGGGCGGACATATCCACATTGTGGTTTACGATATTTGTAGAGAACTTCTCTCATTTCCGGAATGCCACTACAGTGGAACCTCTCATAACGGACACTCATAGTTAACGGGCACCTCCAGTTAATTGACACGTTTCCGATCCCCGGTGCCGTTAAATGGCATTTTAATGCATTTCACTTCCCGTTAGTGAACACTATTGATATAGCGGGCAGGAAAATTATTTATTTTTGGTCATAAACCAAGAATTTATCACACTCAACAAGATTGTGTCCCAAGCTCGTCTAGGATGGTGAATTCGAATTGCAATGCGCTGGTTTTTTGTTTGGTGATTCCTTGTGAAGATTGACATTATAAGACAATGCAGCATTATAAGACTGATAATGTTGTTATGAATGTTTTTACCTTCTTCACTTATTTTAATTCGATTTAATTTTTATTGGGATATATGTGTATTGCCCGTAAAAGGTACGGATGAAAATAATTAATTAGTTTAATGAAGAGGTGAAAGATTATAATAGCATAAAAAGGTTATACATTTTTCCATATTTATCAGACTTTCCATCTTCATTTGGGAATTATATACAATCGCTGGTAAAAGTGATAAAAATGTAGTGAAATTTAATCAACCTTACTTTATCGAGACGATTTGGTGATTAAAATGCATAGGAACTAACTACGATTGAAGCAAGACTTCGTATAATTACAAAAGCCGTATAAGGAGGTTCCGCCGTATCTCCCAACTCCCCATTAGCAGGCACTTCCCGTTAGTGGACGAAATTTTTTGGTCCCACGGGAGACCGTTACCGAGACGCTCTACTGTATAAACGCAAAAGTTCTTTGAAAAATCCACTTATGAAATATGCATTCATAATTATTTATGAAATTAACTTGTAACCCAAAGCTTGAAAATTTATTAGTTTCAATTCTTAAAAATTACTGAAAAATGTAACTCAATTTTTTTTTCTCACCTCACATCTGTAAATTTCCCACAAATATTTAGGTGTACATTACCAAAAAGAGCAATTAGGTGACAGGGTGATTTAATTACACGCTTCAATTCTTCAACATCCGTGAGCAGGAGAAAGGCCCATGCTACTAAGATGCAGTATAAAAAAAAGTAACAAGTTATCAGAAGGACAAAAAAATGGTGTAAAAATTTTTACCAGGGAAACATCTGACGTCTCGATCGTCCATGCATATGTTTCCCGTTAATTAACTTATAATTAACGACAAACGAGAAAGTTTATTAAATTTATACATTTTTTTGGTTATCTTTAATGTTTAATTTTTAGGAAGCGTTGAGTGTTAACCGAATCAAAAATGTGAGAAAAATGACGGATTATTTCTGTTTGATATTAAATTTAACTGTGGAATACGTAAAAAAAAGACGTCACATTTTTAAGATATTAGATTAAAAAGTAATAATAATACAGGAAAACTCGGTTGTAACGACACCTCCGTTATAACATCAGTAGTTGGTGGTCATTTGATCCCGTTAGAGTCAATAATGTTATTGAATCTTGCTTATAACGTCAATGAAAATGTTACGAACTCGGAAATAATGACACATTTTTCATCATTTTATGACGTTTTAAGTATCTGACGATGGAAAAAATGATTTTTATGAAGTTCGGGGCTCCGATAGATTCTTAATTAACGTGACCCGTAAACTGGACATAAGTGCATTTTCCCGTAATTTCGTCCTTACCTACTTTTTCCATAACAAAAATGTCCTGTTCATCCCAATGTTTTGAGTGGAAATTACTTTAGTTAATGATAGTACTGTAATAATACGTAGTTAACGATAAATTCTTTACTAGAATTTGGTGAAGGTATTCTGCGTAATTTATATAAATTGTGTAAAAATGAATATGACTAATAAGATCCATCTCACTTATTTGTCATGTAAGTTTTTTTTTTCCTCCCTGAAATACAATTTGAATCAGTGCATATTTTATAGAGTACTGTGACCAAGTATCTTATATACAGTTTTTTATTATCGGCAGGTTATTTAACGGCCACAATTGACAATTTCTTGGATAGTTGGTAATATTTTGACGGGAGAATTGGTGAAATCTCGTCTTTATCTCTCTCTCTCTCGACTCACCATTCCGTTTTCTCTCAGTGTCAAATATAGTTACCCAAATCATAATGGAATAACAGTTTCTTCCACAACATTTGATTGTATATATATATATAGAAAAATGTAAAAAAAAAATATTTTTTTTTGTCGAAACTCGTCAATACCAGCGCCATAGGCAGCTGTAATATGCAGTGTAAAGAAAAAACATTGTTTATATATGAAAAACTGACACAAATTAATTATGTGAACGACTAGAAATTGAAAAAAATTAACAGGGGTTGGAAAAAATTAGGTGAACACCTGCGCGCAAAAAACAACATTCGAGGGAACCTGTCGTATACGTCCGCCCTCTAGTGTGAAGAGTTCCACTTAGTGGGCGATAATGTGCACACATAAGTCTAGTCGTAGCAGTGATAGCGTTCGGATGCGATGTAAATTGGGGCGTTAAAACTTCTTTATGGCTGACCACAGATTTCGAAAGAGGCATGATTGTTGAGCCCGTCTTGCCGGGGCCACAGTAATGAAAATGACCACCCTTGTTAGTGGCTGGAGAAGTACAGTGTCGATGGTAATGACAGCCTATAGCAAACAGGGAAAGACATCATCTACCAAGCATAACAGTGGCAGAAATTCGAAGATGACTGATAGACCCAGAAGGGTTTTGAAGCGGATTGTGGCCAGAAAGCACAAGATAACAGCATCCCAGATAACATCTGAGATGAAGACACATCTCGAGGAAGGTGTATCGACAAAAACTATCCGCCTTGAACAGAATGCAGCAAACATACACGGTATAGCGGCTATTCCAAAACCATTGGTGACACCATGCAATGCCTTGAAACGACGAACATAAGAATTGGACACAGCAACAATGGGAGAATGTCATCAGGTCAGACGAATCATCGTTCACATTATTCCAGACTAACGGACGTGTTTACGTTTGGAGAACGCCAGAACAAGCCTATGATGTCGATTGTCTTCTTCCTACTGTTAAGCATGGAGGGGGATCAGTGATGCTGTGGGTGTGATGTCTCACAGTGGTCTCGGCCCACTTGTCCTGGATGGGCGGGTTAATGCAGCGGTTTACGTCAGTATTCTGGCCGACCATCTTCATCCAATGGTACAATATTTGTTCCCTGATTCTCGACCTGTGTTCCAAGATGATAATTCACCCGTTCACACTGCTGGAATTGTCGGAGACTGACTTAATGAACACCCCAACACCTCGTCGTTCAACTTATCTTAATATAATTGAACCTTTGTGGGGTATTTTGCAGGCCAAAATGTGCAGTAGGTTTCCACCCCCAAAGACACGTTCTGAATTAGTGGCTTTTTTGCAGGAGGAGTGGCTAAGTATCCCCGTGACTGTGGTGCATGACTTGTATTTGTGCAACCCACGACGGATACAAGCTGCAATTAATGAATTAATGCAAAAGGAGGGCCAACAGCCTATTAATAAAGATTTTGTCTCATTTCACAGGTGTGGTATTATTTTGTCCAACCTCTGTATATGAACATTGAAAAACTCGAAAAAATTTTAGCCTGGAAAAAATTTGAGTTCATAAAGGAATTCAAAAATGAAAAAAGTCGTGGCCAATGTCTAGGGCTCTCATCATGGGGGAACACCATGACATTGACTCAACACAGAACGTTTCTGAGAGCATTCCTTGGCCTCCAAAGTCTAAATAGATGCTCGATCCCCCGACATTCTTCTGTAGTACCACTGAATTCAAAAATATAGGAAAATCAAAAGAAAATAGCCAAAACTTTTTTTTTGTCAAGTTGAAAATAAAATCAAAGTTGCAGTATAAAATATGAAAAATATAAAAATAGATGCAGTACATACCTTGTGCAAGGCCTAGCTATGCCGATCAGATTAAAGGTGAACAGTTATAGTTATTGGTGCGAGGAGGAAGTAAGTCCAAGGTGTAAGGAGGAAACATGTTGCATATTATGATTTTTTTTTAGATTTATTAAGCATGATGAAAATCGTTGCCATTATTACAGGTATGTTTGATGCGAGAAAGTTGAGAAAATATAATGTTTTTGAAAATCTGTTTTTGCTGATATTTGAAATTGAAGTCTTTTCTTTTGTCGTGGATACCAGTTAAGACCACATTGTTAGCAAATCTTTATTTTTAAGTCAAGGAAATCAGCTTGATTATTGTTTTGTGATTAGTTTTTTTTTAAAGATATAATGTGCTAGGATAAACTATAATAATAAATATTTATAAACAAATTTATTTAAAACTATTTTTATAAACACACAAATACCATTAAATAAATTTATTTCTCAAAAATACAAAATTTTGCAAGATCCAACCATTCATTTTTTTCCATTTTTATACATTGTTCATAGTTGTACAGAAATTCGCCGATATTGAGAATCTCATTATGTTTAATGCAAGTGAAAAGATTTTTAAAATCAAAAGATTCAATGTATTTAATTTTATCTGTTTTGAGAAGTTCCAAAATTTTGACATTATTATTGATGATGAAGCCAGATTTGCTGTTGTCAATTTCTTTAAGAATATTACGAAACAATTTGAAGAATTTAAAACCAATTTTATGATTGTAGCTATTTGTGTTGCATGTCACAAATCTGAATTTAATTTGATTTTTGTGAAATTTGACAGTAGTAAATAGATATAGAAATTTAAGATTAGCATTTGCCATTTTTAATTTTTTTAAATTTCCAAGTTTCTTTTACTGATTTCTTAGATAGGTTTGTCAATTGAAGTGTAGGTATTGTTAAGGAATACTCGTTGATAAGTAACACTTTATAGAACACTTTGCAAATAACAGCAAAATTATTTGCAGCTTTATCCACAACCGAAATTAGAAATAATTTTTCTTTGAGTTCCTTGATTTCTTGTATAAGTTTCTCATAATCGACGAAATTATTATTATAAGAATATTGTGATTATTGAAAAGTGTCTTCATATCTTTGAGTATGTGAAATTCCCATTCCATGAATTCTTCCATAGGCCATACATATTTTTGAGATACTTTTGAGATGAATTGATTAATTTCATTCGAGATAGTATTGAAAATTCGAGTTTTCAAATGTTTTTACTTAATCTGAATTTTGTACCAAGACTGATGATGTTAATTAGATATTCAGATTTAATGATAGACAGATCTCTTGTAATAATATATTTGTGTTCTTTGTCACTGTGCGGCCTATATATTTTTTTCGTTACAAAAACAATATTCTTTTTCTACCTCAGAGATTTTTACTGAAGAAGTTATAATTGCAACAGTACTTTTTTGATAGGTATTTAGCATATAGCTATTTTTGGTGTGCATGTTTTGTTCATAGGAAAAATATCTTTATGTTTATGGAAGAATGGAAAGCAATTTCAGTTTGCCAAAATTGTATCGTGGATTAAACAACACAGTATTCAGTATCTTGTTTAAGTAGAGTATTAAACAGCTTATCAAAATTGTCAATTTTCAGTTTGTATCTGATCAAGTCATGTATGATAAATTTATTGAATTCATTTTCAACATGACAAAAAAAATTCGTTTTGGCTATTTGCTTTTGATTTTGCTATATTTTTGCATTCAATGGGTGCTACAGCAGAACGTCGGGGGATCGAGCATCTATTAAGGCTTTGGAGACCAAGGGATGCTCTCATAAACGTTCTGTGTTAAGCCAATGTCAGGGTGTTCCCCCCTAATGATAGCACTAGACATTGGCTACGACTTTTTTCATTTTTGAATTCTTCAATTCTTTTCATTCTAAATTTTTTTTGAGTTTTTCAATGCTCATATATATATTGTTTCAATTTCCTGTTGCTTACATAATTAATTTGTTTTCGTATATATATATATATATATATATATATATACATATTTGACTGCGTTTTTAATCAAAAAAGGTCTAGAAAACGACGACCTCGATCCTAACGACAAAAAAAAAAAAAAAAAAAATCACGGAAATATCGATGTCGTTATAACTGATTTTCACAGTAATTAAAAATATTTAAAATTAATACTTCCAACGGTATTTATTTCGGTACTTCCTGTTAGATAAATGAGGAATATAACTCTATTGGAAGAGTAAATATTTGACTTCCTTTAGTCCATATATTTTTAGACTGCATTAGATGTCTGGACCGTATTTTATTTGTTGCCGTAAGTGGCAAGGACTTCGAGGAAAATCTTACGGTAAAAGTTAATTTTCTTCCTGATCGCCCTCTGGATAGATTGCTATCAATCTCGGTTCATTCTACGATAGAAATCTCGGAGAACTTTTCTACTATAAGCTTTTCCAACTGCTATCATTCTCCCTCTTTTTCCGTTGAAAAACTTTTTTTTTCCTCAGGTTAGATCTTGAAAAAAGTTACACTCAAATGAAGTATCACAAGTAAATAGGTTATGTTTATAATATCGATTGATTTTTCAGGTATTAATTACATTATGTCGACGCTATTGAATATTTGTACAGAAACAAAAAACGCCTTCACTTCGTGTAACATTGTGTCTTAAACTCTATAGTTTTGAACATGGCTTGGATCAATTGGCTGTCCGGGGCTAAGGGTTTTGTAATAATATTTAAGGGAAATCATAGATTTTGAAATGAACACACAGACGCATGCACGCACAAAGTTTAAAAATTTGCGAAAACATAAGTATTAGATATTTAAACCACTATTTTAGCATATCATACACCAGGGGTCTTCAACCCATAGCCCGTAGGCCAAATCTGGCCCCCCGGAGAATTTTACTGTGGCTCGCCGACCATTGTTATTTAAGATAGAAAAATGATTCAACCATAAAAAAAGAATCGTTAAAGATTTCTTGCCACTGAAATCTGTACTTCTGTATTTAGAACGTGATATATTTTCCAGTTACAATAGTAATGTTATGCATTTGGGTACATTAAAAGAGCTGTCGTAACGAATTCGGGGAACCCAGAACCAAAACACTTTTTGAGAGATTACATACATCTCGAGAGGCGAAAAATTCGGAATTCGAAAGGTATACATACTTACACTCTTCTACAGAAGAATGCTGAAAAATACATTGACCCTTTCAGACCGCTTTAAATTCACCGGAGGGAAAAAGTTTTTCTACAGCAAAAATATATTTATATAGAACCTATATTACCCCTATGCAGAAAAAATTATGAAAATTAAATTTTTTAAAAAGTTACAGCTTCGTCTCGACGGCTGCACAACTCCTGCAATTTTGTTTTCGATGTCCAAGTCTAAAATACTGTTTTTCAAAATTTAGATTCAAAAATAGTTACGTCTGAATGCAGTTTACTCATTACCCCTCATGTAAGAGCATAGTCAACGCATGGGCTCACTAATATGGGATGCCCTGCACGGGGGGGGGGGGGGGCTTGTGAATGCCTGAGGAGCCTCTAATGACATTTCATAGCAATTAGCATCGATTGTAAGAAAACAATCAATTGTAAGAAAAATAATTATTGAAGAAAATAATTTCACAATTGATGAAATTTATGAAAAAAGAATACTGCAGAGCTACTGATAGAAATAATTTCAGAATTATTGAGAGGAAAAAAAAAACAAGGCGTTTGTAAAAGAAACAATTTTATAATGAACGATAAAATAATGTCTGAATTATCAGCACAAATTTCTGAATTAATCAAAATATAATAACAGAATTATGAAGACAAATTTCAGAAATCAATAATAGAAATAATAAAAAAATAGAAATCTGCGAAGGAAATAATTTCGAAATAAATATAAATTCGAATTTTTGATGAAAGAAATAATTTCAGAGTAGATAAAAGTGTTCAATAATTTGGAAAACCCTGTTCTCTCTCCAAATATTCCAATTCCTAACGGGGAATACCACTGTATGAATTGGTGGCCCGCGTTCTCCAGGGGGAAGTTTTAATTTGGCTTACAATGCCTGAAAGGTTGAATACCCCCTGGCATATGCAATCCAAAATAGGTGTACCAAATTTGAAATAAGACCATGATTAAATAGTTATAATGAAATATTTATACTACAGCATAGTTTTTGAGGCTTTTTGTCCATGTTGAAAAGAATGAGATTCCGTAGATCCGCTACACGTTTATTATGAGGAAAAATAAAATAAAAATATTTTAATATATCATATAGGACACACAGATATCGGTTATATGATGAACAAAATGAAAATAAGAAAATCACTGGGGGAGGAGGAATCAGAGTGTGCATGTGTCTCATTGATGTTTTTAGTGAGACAATGTAATAATGATTAAAATACAATGAACAACTTAGTTAGCTTTACTCAAATCAATTTTGCGGAAGATATTAATGTAATAATCAAATGCCCATGGGACACATATGAGCCAGTGGTAGCGAAAGAACATAATTATCCTCTTAATTTAAAAGTTAAGGAAGAGACAAGGAAAAAAAAAAACCTTATCAGATTATCTAAATAGGAAGTCTGTAAGACTATCACCAAGTATTGAATATTAAGTTGTCAAAAACTGCTAAAGTGATTGAATTAATTTATTTTATTCTTTATTGTACAACATACAAGCTAATTCTAAAGTTGAGGAAAATTTTGAGAAAGGGTATGTTTTTTTAATATCTGACAAGGAATAAAGTTCTGAAACGTATGGTATTGCGTAATATTTTGTACAGAACTGTATATCGCAGAAGATAAATTTAATTAAGCTTCATCCCTAACTAAAAGGAATTTTTTTACAGAATGTATTAACGAAAACATATTTTTTCAGAATTTATGAATGGTTGTTACGTCAATATAGCTGCAGCGTCATCTAGTGAAAATATACTTTTAATAAATCTTTTTTCAAACTTTAAACTAAATTAAACATAATATTATGTGGGTTTGCGCTTATTTTATTGCAGTATGTTAATTATTTACTAAAAAAATATTTTAAAATATTGTTTAAATTTTGAAAAAAACATTTAAACATTAAATTTTTTTTATCTTATTAAACATTAAAGTTATTCTTGTTCATTGTATTCATCCAATCTCACTTCTCACGGCGGTAAAGAGAGATTCGTTTGGCAGCACGTACTGGTGACACGTACCATCGGTAATTCGGTGTTTCATATGAAAAATGTCTCTTGAAAAAGTTGATTTGTGATTATAGTTATAACGAATGCTGATTGTTTCAGCATTCCAATGAAGGTTGATATTGTCAAATTATCAACAACTATTTTTTTTATTACACCTTGTACGCAAATATTCCCCGGAGGAACTTACGAATGGATTTCACATTCAAATACGTGCCAGCGAAATGGCACGTATTCTAATGATTGGAATGCTCCGTATGCGAACGTATGTTAATATATGTCTAATAACTTACGTGTATATACAGGGTTTTCTCTTAATGGACCGACAAACTCAGACAGTTATTAGTAGGCACCACGATGAGAGGGCCACGCAAACCACGTTGAGAGGGCGGAAATCGCAAAAACGCATTCAAGCTCCGAGTCCAGAGGAGACGAGAGGTGGATGTCAGTTGATCGCTGAATGCGTTCGTGGGTTTGCTCACCATATCTGACGGAAGCAGCGTCGCGAAACGCATGCCCTGGGGTAGGATCACGCGAGGCGGACGACGTAAATTAGGGCTACCGCGGTAGTAAGCACGTGTAGCAGTTAGTTGTCTGTTTCAATGAGTATCGTGATGGCTGACTACACGAACGAGGAATATACTGATATACATTTGATCTACTGTCGAACGGATGGCAATGGGCGCTTAGAACAGCGGATGTACCAACAGCAATATCCGATGAGGCTTTGTCCGCACCATACTACCTTTGGGACGATCGATGGACTACTACGGGAGACGGGGACCTTAATACTCAGCACAGCGTGAGAGATGCAGGGAAACCGCACAGTGTACGCACTCCGCAAATGAAAGAAACTCTGCTGCAGAGGTTTGCCGATTCCTCGTCGACAAGTACACGAGCTGTTGCGGCTGAACTGGCTGCGGCAGACATCAGAAGCTCACCTGTTATCTTCGAGCGCATCCGGGAATAGTTTTACGACGTTGGAGACTACGCAATGACATCAGCGGCCGTCACTTCCAACAACTCTTGTTATAATTAATCAAATAAATGTTTTTGTAGTTGTTATTGTATTTTTTCTGGTTCCAGCGTGACGTCTAAATCTGCATGCGTTTTTCGTGAATTTCACCCTCTCAACGTGGTTTGCAACACATTTCTCCATTGCAAATTTTGCTCCTCTTGATGTCTACTAACAACCCTCTGAGTTTGTCAGTCCATTAACAGAACACCCTGTATGTTGTTCTGTGCGTAACGTGAATTTCGTTTCTGGGGATTGCTTTTTATGTGTTTGAGAAGTGCTGCCATCAGGCTTCCGAGTCCGAAAAGCAAAGAAGTCGGCAGGATGTTTTGCTTGTTATATTAAGCTTGAATTTAAAATGGTGTAGACATGATTTCTCTCTGTGGGGAGATATTTTGAAATGAGATCGGCTTGTATTCTCACTTTCAAGTTGGAAAAAGTTTCAGCGGAGCGTTTCATTGTAGAACACAAGTTACTTGCACTTATAAAACTGAGAAAAGAAGTCCAACATATTTTAGGCAACTGCCTGCCTTCAAGTGACGATTTTCAGAAAAAAAAATTGAAATAAATTTATATGCGTTTATTTGAAAGTGCTGTGATTCTAGAATCCAAAACTGTTTCATCTCGGTAACTAGAAGCGAAGTTATTGCCGATTAAGTAAAACGAATTTAATCATCTAAATCCGTTAATGGAATCTTTTAATGCGTTTTCAGAATATTTGTGTATTTTTTTGACTTTTTCACTTCTCGAAAACTTCATAGCTCAAGCATTTTTCAAAATATTTCTATGAAACCTTCCCACTATATTTTACAGTTCAGGCTGTACAATGAACTAAAACACTTGAGCAATATCTTTGAAACTTTTAAATTTACATGATTTTTTTTAATTGAGGTATCAAGTATTTTAAAGGAAAATTCATATTTTTTCACTTAAACAATCATATCTCAAAAACTTTTTACAGTAATTAAACTTTTTACTAGTAAGATAGTGTCTTTTGCGGATGATACTGTTTTGTATGTTGAAGATAAAAAAATTTCCCATTTGATTACCAAAGTTTAACATGACCTTAAACAGATTAACATGTGGCTAACAAAAAACAAATCGATCCTAAACATTGAAAAAACAAAATTCATGTGACTAAGAACTTGAAATATCAAACGTGAAACCCCAATATCAATAAAATTACACACTTGTGAATATTCTCCCCAAAGCTGTTCTTGCGATTATATAGAAGAGTAAGAGGATATACATATTTAGGCGTTATTATACAAGACGATTTGAAATGGAATAGTCACACAAACAATGTTTATAGTAAAATTAGGAAACACATAGCAATATTATATAGACTGAGGAACATCATAAGTCCGGAATTCCTTAAGACAGTCTTACATGCATGGATCCAATCAAGAGTATCATACGCAATAACGGTATGGGGAGGTGCTTACCACAACAATATCAACAATTTAAATAACATTTACGATTGCATAAAACGCAATATTTTAACATTTAATAATTCAAACGTACTTAATTCAGATATTTTAACACTTGAACTGAGCCAAGTCTGCTTATAAATGAATAATTTTCATGGTAAAGAATCATACATTTTTTCTTATAAATAATAACGGTAGAACTTGAAATAGGTACCGTTTCTTTTATTCAACACCAAAAACACAGAAATACCTCATACAAAAAAGAATGAATTACTTGAGACCAGCCATTTGTAACAAATTCGGAAAAAAATTGTCCGAACTAATACTTAATAAACATCTCAAGGAAGAAAGTTTTACATTTGCAAATTGTAAATCTGTAAAAAACTGTTAAAAGTATCTCAAGTTTCGAAACATTCATTGAAAGTATAAAACAGGTGTTCAGGCAAGCTATGAATAAAACTTAAAAATAATAATTAATAAAAAGGAAAAGAAAAAACCTGGAATGTATTTAGTGTTACACATAACATAATTACTGTTGCTTTCTGATTATAGAAAAAAATGATTAAGTTCTGGGACCGGACCGATTGGGTCCTTAAGAACTGCAGAGTGTATGTTCTTTTTGCATTGTACTATTGTCTTATTTTTTATATTATTTGTATTTTGTGTGTTATTTTTCATTTAAAAAAAGGTATTCTAAAAATGTTGGTTCATTGCACAGAAAAATGTCAGTGAAAAATTCTGTGTGAAGAATATGCTGATACAAGTGGTAGTTTTTAGTGTAAAATGTCTACCAGAAGTTCTAAAAATATGCTAATTTTACATATAAAATTGACAATAAATTTTTTTTCTTCAAAAATATTCATGGAATAACATTTATTTTCTTAATTTATTTCCTTAATAACGTTTCCGAAAAAAAAACCAGATTCATGCAATGAACCGTATTGATTCGTATTATCCAAAATGACTAAAAAAAAGTACCTCGAAGGCAGGCAGTCGCCTTAATACATTTGTAAGGTAAAAAAGATTATCGGGATACCTTACTCTACCAATAAGTAGAGAACTGGATCTATAAGGTAAGTAGAGTCATGGTGCAATGCCAAAGATCTTATGGTCTACGATGAGGCCCTGATTATAACAGAACCTTAGTCTCAATTTTAGTGGCCCCTTCCCTACACTGATTTTCCAGAAAATGTATAATTTGGTTTAGAGTTATAAATATGTTATATTAATCACTGGGACCTCAAGGCTAGAATCCTGTCAGCCTCCTTTTTGGGGAGGAGAAAGTGACTATAGGCAACACTTTTTGATCTTTTCCTTGACAAAAAGATTTTTTACGTCCCTACTAACAGGCCCTATTAATAGCCCCTTGCTTATAGCGCCAGCCACCTCATCTTATAAGATTTGCAAGATAGATAAGAATTTTTTTCTTTCATTTTAGTCCCGTTAATACGAAACTCCTTACCGACCGTACCTGGTAGGATCATGGCCTTGTGTTAAAACGGCCTTGTGTGCAAGAAACGCTTTTGAACGGTGTTTTTAAGAGAGGACTCCACAAACTAATTTTTGGTACATGCACAAAAACAAAAAAAACTAAAATCAAAAGTAAATTCTGGGCCTATGGAATATTCTCCTCACAATTCGTTGCGAGTCGGGGGGATAGATATTGTGGTGGGCCGAAACACTGTTTTCGCACAATGCCAAAGTCCGGCTCTGATTTCAGGGTAATGGTTCTAATTAATATTAGAGACCGTCTGTCATATGTAATTGACTTTCAGAGCTGTTTTAGGAAGCAGAGTGCTGAGATTGAAGTCGCTTAATGACGTTAAATTCTAATGAAAGTTCGAGCAATCATTCGAAATTGTATCTGAAAAATGTAGTTTCCGTAAAAAAAACAAAATAATGAAATTTTTTTATCAGTTCCATAAAATTAAAAAACAAAAAAACGAGTTATCATAGAAACTACAAATTATACGTTGGATATGAATTAAACTATTTAATTCCCTATTTAACAGGAAAATTTAAAGGTTACAAAATACCTTTGTGAAATTATTCCTCATGCATTGTTATAATATTTTTCAGTGAATAAATGTTTGTTATGAAACCTATGCCCAGAAAATGTGAATCAATATTAATATTTTCACATCAAATAATCTAAATAAATATCATTCACCTCTTGCTTTATTTCACATCAAAGCAGAGTAGAAATCGGTATTTAATGTTGCGAAAAGTCTTTGTACAATTGTATAAAATTTTTTGATCGCTGAACAAGTTCGTACTAAAAATTTCCCGAATAACCGATTATTCTGTGAATTTCAAAGGCATTGGAATTCTATCTCGAAAGTTATTGCGGGATAACTAAGAAATATTTTCCGCACACAAACACATATTTACGCCCACACTTATCTGAAACCGACATTGATATTGATTTTAACCTTTGAAAATAAACAAAACGAAATAATATATTTTTAAAAGGGGGGAAATCGAAACGTCGGAACAATGTGTTTCAGTAATTCAGGGTTCATTCTTGAATTATCGACAAAAGCGTGGCTTTCCAATATTCCGCTGATATAAAGGGAGAGAAAAATGAGAACAAACAAAATTTTTCATTCGCAATGAATTCGACGCTTTTGTGCAAATTGCATCATATTTTCTCCCATTACCTTCAATAATAAGCAGGTAATTGGGTTCGTGGAAGGATTCGCCATAACTCTCTCTCTCTCTCTCTCTCTATCTCCTCTGTTTCTCCTTCTCTTCCTTCAAAAAGTTCCATAATTAAATGCTAGAGGGCCTGCCATGCTAATTAACATTCCTGAAACACCTTCGACAACCGTTGCCAGTCGTAACAAATCGATGCGATGTATATATATGTGCGTGTAAGAGAGAGAGAGAGAAAGGAATGACGATGATGACAAAACCCCCCCTGCTACGTTGAACAAATAAATGTCGAAATCAAATGATGTCGCGCTGCTTCTCGTCGTAGGATAACAATAATTGCTTCCTGTTTTCAGTTATCCCCTCTTCGAAATGAAAGGGTAAATATAATAAACTTATTTTCATGGTATTTCGAATCTAGTAATGATTCATTTCGTCAAAGGGAAAATTGATGCTCTCTATCTCAAATTGATATTTCAAAACTTGTATGCAAATTCAGAAAAGACAAAACTCGAATTCTGCTTCAAATCTGCCTCATTCCTGAACAATTATCCCCGAAACAATACGATATTATTGCTATTACTTTTTTTTACAGTACACAATCTTCAAATAATACTTGAACTAGGGGGGGGGGATTTGACAAAAAAATGTAGTCAAACGAGAGAAAGGGAATATTTCCCCAATTGATAAATTTACAGCAGAAGTAAAAAACATTTTTTCTCCGGAATGGACTGCTTTACGAAATTAGAAAATATCCCAACAGGTAGCAGAAAGAAGTATGGTAAGAATATTTAAATATATTATGCTTCTTCATCAATATTCGAGGGAGTGTTTGAAAGGTAAAAATATTAGCTTTTTATTAAAATTAGAGCTGGTCAAGTCCGGAAAGTTGGATTTTATGCGTCACCTGTTGATTCCAGAAGGTTTCACCTAGTCTAGGAAGGCATCCTTACTTATCTCTCATGAATAACAAGAAACACGGCCATTCTACAGTGGAAACTCCCATAACTGACACTTCCGTTAGTAGGCACTTCCACTAAAGCACGCTGTTTTTAATTACGTTAACGGGACTCGACTCACAAAGTATTTTACTATCCTTTAACGGACACTCCTCGGTAGCGAACAAAACTTTAGTTGCCATCTATGACCGTTACCACGAGGTTATACCAAACAAAAACAAAAAAAAACACCGAAGTGAAGATACCAGGTGGATATGTTCCCTTTTAGCTAACTTTTTACATCGTAATTTTTAGCAATAATATTTGCATTGGAATAAACCCTGTTGCATAATCCGATAGCGTTCACACCAGATTTAGAAATAATTGAAAAATGAATTTCGATTCACATATTCGGTCGCATTCTCACTGAACATGATCTTGATTGCGAAAAAGCGGATGTTACAGTTCATTCTATGTAAAATTATTATCTACTCATGAACTCCTTTGAGCATACCATAACACCATATTCTTCCGTATGAAAGACTCTTGCGGATTTTCTTTCCTGGAGAGTTATATTTTTCTATATATTCATCAGCTTCTACTACATTTCGTGATTGTTACTCCAGTGTAGGGCTAATGACCTTCATGTCCTGGATCTAGGTCCCTGGGGGTACTCTGGCGTGACCATACGGCAAGATTTTTCACGGTATCTCTCTATATTAGGTTTATAGTGTAAAAAAACAAAAAAAAATAGTATTAGTCCAGGGTTGGAGTCCCGTTGGCCACCTACACGTGTAGGGAGGGGGGGGGGGGCATGATTGACCTATTTGTGGCTTGAAGTACTGTCAGTTCCATTACGGTGAACGTGTACACATCGCATAGAATACGTTCAAGTAAATGGTCAACACACAGGGTTGATACACGATAACGCCGAAAGGAACTGAAGTTAAATATAATTAATATTTTGTGAGAGGATAGGAATATTACTTATAATAAGGAAATAATGAAAGGGAAATTAGTATAACTAGGATTTTTTGAGTAACGCAATTTGATATACCTTAGCGTAGAATAAATGAAATCGATAAACTTATTTTCAGCACAATGTAAATATAATACTTCAATAAAATTGATATCCACAGAAAAGAAAAATAAAAAAAAAGGAATAATTTAATCTCAAAAACGGATTGAAAAAATATTTCATTATTGAATCACAATCGCATCACTAGCCACGGGCTCTTTTCTTTATTCATAGTCCAATCGAAAATATTTTTTCTTCATCCAAATCTCTTTGTTTACGTTTCCATTATTTCTTATATTATCCAGATGAAATCCGGCATGGTACAGTGACATGGAAGAATATGCAAGCGATCAATAATCTTGACGACAGATAAACAAATCATGGATGAATAACGAGATAGTGATTAGATGATTATATTCGGGAACTTGAATATATCCCTTTTTTTATCTATCGGGGATTTTTTTCCTAAATATTCTGTTGAAAGAATGTTTTATTTTTCAGCTTGATTTATTCTTAAAGTCTGATTTTAAAATTACACGCAAAACTGTATTTTTTAACTAACCACTTATCTAGTTCACTATTCTCTCCCTCACTCGAAAATTCTCCTTCAATTTCTTTGTTTATTCCGCGAAACAGCAAAAGAACAAAAATAAATAAATAAATACAAACACACACACAAATTCTATACAGACATAAATAAAATAAACAGCACTAATATTGATTTAGAAAGATTAACTCCTTCCCCCTAATAAAATCAGCGGTTTAAAAAATTGATGAAAATCAATGCTATCGTACATTTCAGAGGAAATTAGGAATCGACTGTTTCTTAAAAATATTTCTTCTTAAAAAACGAACATAAAAAAAGATATTGATTTATGATGCTGTGATTAGAACATGGAAGATAATTTGATTGAAAAAAAATTGACTGCAATCAATATCGTTTTACAAAATGTATAGAAAAGGATAAAAATTAAAAAAAAAAAAAATTCTTCTGCATTCTAGCGTAGAAACATTACAAGTTAGACAAGTAATGGGTAAAGAAAAACGTGAAAAAAGTTGGAATCTTATTAATTTTATAGAAATTAAAATCTGAAAAATCCGATTTCATGTTATATGTTTTGCTTGAAATGAAAGGATAAAGAAAGATGGGCACAGTTCAGAGACAAGTTGCTTTTACCTAAATACTGCTATGAGCATAGGTCGAAGGTATTGTTACAGAAACAACATTATTTAGACTGGAGAGAATTTGAAACCTTTCAATTCAAATAGCTATAATATCCAGTGCTGCCCGGATTCTTTTTGTACTCTGGGAGCATTAAAGAAATTAAAAACAGTTACAAAGGCATATAAATTATATATATTATATATACAAACATATATTTTGGAATCTACAGTAACCAAAGTAATAAAAGCCATTGTTGAAGCCAGAAACCATTGCTGTGTACCAAAAAGTTTTCCCACCCATTTCCGGCATTTTCCCTGCTCTAACAAACATTTAAATTAGCCTATCGTTCAATCCGGGTTCTGTTTCGTATATATGAAAAATTACAATCTGTATTTGTGTTGAGAACATACAGACACACACGGAAAATAAATTTTATATGCATAGATTGAAATTTTCACTTGAAGATATAGTAAGCAGACAATGAATGAATGAACACCAGAACTTTGCCACTGGACTTATCCCGTTGCCGAGATCTCTTCCAGCCCAGCTTCGTGGCGGAGTCTGGAACATTTTATTTTGTGTAAAAAAAAAAAAAAAACATACAAAATTTTTACAACATATTTTCCCCGGACAATTGGGTACTGTCGCGAGTAACAAATTTTGTGGTGATTACAGACGAGATGGGATTGGGAGTTGGAGAAGTTACGGGGTTTAGTTAAGATGAATGTACACATATTAGGATGGATGTATGTTTTAAAAGCTTTTCCCCCCCCCATGCCATCTCATCTGCTATCTTACACTTGTATTAATTCATTCAGTAAGCAGACAGCAGTAGAGCACTGAACATGCACGAAATATATGCGTTAGAGCCACACAAACACTCAGAACACACATTCCGGCACGTATCAATCCGTTAGAAATTCCACATAAGAATGTGTACGAGCTTCGTGTGCGGTTAAGTAGTAAATTAAGTTGTAATGATAACTGTTGAGTTAAGGCATGAGGTTCGGTAGCCCAAATGTTTCAAGCTTCATCAACACAAATTAGAGATAAAAATTGAGCGTGCCTTACATACTGCGAAGTGAGCAGGTAACAGTCCATTTTGCAACGTTGTTGCTTTAGAACAGTGAGTTCGATTAACATGAAACAAGTGTCAATACCTTATAAACTCTTGTATTTGCACAAAAATAAATATTGATCAGAAATGAAAAGTTGAAAATATAATTAACAAAAATTTCATCACAAACCATTTATTTTGTCTAAATTTGTTAGCCAATCAACAAAGGAATTTACTTTTGTTAACGTCTTATGTCAATAATTGCATTAATAGCCTTTTTATGCGTCACAGAAATATTTGCATATTGGTACAAACCATTAAATGATACAAGAGCTTATTCAAGTCTTTATCCCAACTGATATTTTTATGCTCCATGTACTAAAACTAAGGAAAGAAAAGAATATAACTCTTAGAATATGAGTGGCAAAACATTTTCTGTCTTTGCAATCGGCAGCGGCAGTGGAAAAAAATTATATGTATTCATTACATGCTAATGCCAACGTAGGGACATAATAATGCGGGAAGTACTTAATTCATCTAGAAATCAAAATTTCCATCCAGAATATTTCGTTAAATTACATTTTTCTCACACAAAAATTAAAATTATCAAGTCTAATAATTTTGAGGACCTGAATTAAACAGTTTGTAACAGCTACAACATATTAAATTGATACATTGTAAGGAAAGAAGATGAAAATTTGTGAATAAATTTGTTTCCTGCCCATGTTGTATAAACTTGTGTCGAAATGTTTGAATCATGTATGGAACGTGTTATTATTATTATTTTTTTTTTTTACATTTTCAGAACGAGATTCAAACAAAAAAAAGAAAATCGTAAAAGAGACGATAATATGAAACAAAAATATTTTTTTTTCTTCGTTATCGATTAGATGACGAACAAAGTTTAAGGGAAAGAAAAATAAGATAAAACAAACGAAATTACAACGACAGTTTTTGAAACAAAAACCGTTTTTTTTCCTTCTTCAGAAAGAAAGAATCCTGTATTTAGAACATTTTTTCCCTTTAAGCGCAAAAACGGTAAGAAACTGAATGTACCATGTACGTGGTTTCTTTACTTTTAGTTTCAGAGTTTTCTTCACAAAAAAATATTTTTCGCATGGGGGGGGGGGGAAGTGGAACCACATCCCGAGAAAAAAATATCATTGTGAACACAGCATTAAAGAATATGTGTTGTAACATTGATTCGATTCTTTCTTTGGATACAATATATTTCTATGATATCAGTAATCACTAATAGAGAAAGAAAAATATTATTCAGGAAAGAATCATCACATTAGATACCTCGAAATAAATTGTAAGATCAAAAATTGGAATGCTATGATAATCTTCTACTGATCATTATTTGAAAGCTGCAATAAACTTCCATCTATAGATTTCTGAACATTGAGATTATTTTTATTATTTGGTATTTGTCCATACCGTGGAAAAACTTTCGTATTGATTCATATTACGGAAATGTGATGATCTTCCTTAATGTACAATATCTCAAGAATCCATACCTCTTCGATACTGATTTATATTTCAGGATTTTTATGACCTTTTAATGTGTTTCATATTTTAGCAATGGGTACTGTATATATATTTCCTACACTGTATATATATTTCAAGAATGTCATAATTGTACTATCAAATTCTTTACATTTTGATCCGTTTCATCAAAGTGATTATCTTACAATTATTCTGCAATTCACAACAATATTCAGCAATTTAGTCATCTTCCATATCTCAGAAATGTGTTAATCTTCCATTTGATTATAATTTATCAATTTGATAATATCCTATATTGATCATAATTCATCAATTTCATAATATTCAATATTGATCATAGTTTATAAATTTAATAATCTTCCGTATTGATCATAATTTATCCAATTGATCCCATTATATATTGGACATAATTTATAAATTTGATAATATTCAATATTTTAGAAATATGATCATTTTCCCCATATTGATCATAATTTATCTATTTGATAATGCTCTATATAGATTCATCACTTTGATAATATTCCATATTAATCATAATTATACAATTTAACAATCTTCCATTGATAATCCTATTAAAAATCAAAACTTTTATTGTTTGATAAACAATTGATAAACGAGTTATATCTCAATACAGTAATATTATGTATATAAAATTAATATAAATTTATAATTTTTAATAATATTGAAACTGCATATTTATAGTAATGATTGGTAATCATTGTAATTAAATATTAGCAATAATGATCAATAATTGTTATAATTTGATATTAATAATAATGATATTAAATTTGTCTTGTTTCATTGATTCATATCTGATCATTGCCATGACCTTCAATTGATCCAGATAGGATGTTTTTGATAATAATCTGATTACTACATTGATATTGATATTCTAATTATAGGAAAAAATATTTATATCCCAAAAATTATGGTTGAGCCTGGTTGCGTGGTAATAGTAATAATCGATAAACTGGATAAAATCTATTGGAAAACCGAATCGAAATGAAATCTATTATGGTGTGAGAAGAATGAGACGTATTATTTCCACGCTTAAGGTAATAAAAGAGATTCAACACAGTGGCAGGTGACGGAGATATTTTTACTTATAAGCGTGCTTTCAGTTTATTAGTATTTCTGTCGTAATTAGGGGAAGATTAAGTTTCAGTCATTAATTAGCGCTTTGTTGCTACCAAGCGGACGCTAAAGTCTCGTTATTCTAGAAGACATATCACAGTGAGTTTCGCAGAAAACCTATAATTAACTTACTAAATCATTCTCGGCTGCATATGAAGATCATTCGTTCATATAATTACTACCTAATTTCGCTGGATAATATATTCCTTCCCGTCCGTATAGGACATTGATCATATCTGTGACGTCACTCACCTATTCACCGAGACTCCCGAAATTTTCGACTTACGCTATATTCGTATAGAAGTCCAATATCTGAGACGAAATGTATGTGATAGCGTGGAAATTTTAGCTCCTGTGTGAACGACAACGCAAACCTTGTGTGTGAGAGAATTAATATCGTCCTATAAGAATTAAATGACATAAATTATCATCAGAAATGATGATCATTGAACTATAGTATGAAATTGTTTCGTGATGAAATAGGTATCCTATATGCAACATGCATGCTCAACCCATGGCCCCCACGGACCAAATTTGGTACCCGAAGTCACCTGATGTGGCCCGTGACCTAAAACTTAATTTCGCAAAAACGAACTAAGCAGCATAACCATATTCCTTAGGTCTAATTGACCCAAGGAATCTGGCATTTCTGCATCACTTAAGTAACCCGTGCCACATTAACAGAGCAAATGACGTGGAACACTAATCTAGACCACTTAGGTGACCTACACCATGCTTTCAGGTAACTTAGGTGATCCGTGGCATATTCCCAGACCACATAAGTGACCCCTGGATCATTTCCAGACTACTTAAGTGACCGTGACACATTTACAGATCAACTAAGTAACTTGGGGCACAGTTTTAGATCCCGTAAGTAACAAACGATATTCATCTGGATCAATAAAGTTACCCACAGCACATTTCTAGACCGCTTAATTGACCGATGGCATATTTACACATCATCATAAGTGACTCGCGACACATTTACAGATCAATTAACTTGGGGCACTGTTCTAGGCCACTGATGTGGCTCGCTGGCTCACGTCATTCTTGACTCATTTAATCACTCCGCGATACATTTCCAGATAATTTATCCGACCCGTGACATACAATGTGTACGGGAGCCCCCTATATTTTAGGGTACCTAGAGGACCCTCAGACAATATGCATTGAAATTCGAGATTCAAAGTAACATGTATTGTATAAATATATACACGAAAGTGTACATTTACTGTACAAAAAATAAGTATCGATAATAAATAAATCCCTGGGAGGTCCCTGGCGTGGGACCCGAGTCATGTTTATTAAGCAGGGCCGTCATTTCTAATTTTTCCAGGGGGGTGAAACATTTTTCAGGGGGGGGGGCAAAGCACATGTACTCAATGTATGTATATATACACCATTTTTAGTGTATTTCCAAAAGCCGGGGCCATTTTCTTCGGCAGACTTCTGGTTATGGGGATATTTGAAATCCCGGTTGCATCGATCCGGTCCATCCAATCTGTCGGAACTGTAATATGCGATCCGCCCAGAGATGTCATGCATACATCCGAACCTGTTGCACTCTGCCGTTGCTGGATGTTATCCCTGTCATAGTGGCCATGTGGAACACATATTGCTGTAATGAACGTTTTGGAGACATTCTGTGTGTTCGTTATTCGCGTTTCTTTTCTTTGATTTGTGCACGTGAGTGCCACCTATCAGCTGTTTTTTTTAGTTATTTTTTTCTGTCTTAAAAAAAATTCCCCTCCTTTTTTAGCAATGCTAACAGTACAAACCGTTTTTTATTTCGGTTATTTTTCCGGTTTTTATGAATTTTTAAAGTTTTAACGCGCGGACTTTTCGCCCAACCCTGATTAGATGCCGAGTTTACTTTGCTGTAAAGCACCATCTGTGAGTAAAATATGGAACTGTTTTGCAGTTATCAAAAAAAATCTTACAATCATAAATATTTTGGTGCAAATCGAAAATTTTTATGCTAATTGATTGATTTTTTAAAATAATGTTTAAAATTTGTCAAGGGTTTTTCTTCCACTGTATATCCCGTATAATTTAAATGGAAATTAACCTATATAAGATGATTAATTTAATTACAAAGAATACAGATGTACAATGTCGGAAAAAAGTCCTTGACAAATTACAAAATATATAACTAATTGTTTAATGAACATCAAGCGAGTAACCTAAGCAGTGACAAAGTACTTAGGAGATAAATAGACACTCGCCTGAATTTCAACTATCATGTGGAGCAAGTGATAAAAAATCCCAAATTACAATGGAAAGTCTCCTCTGCTTTTGGTACCCGAAGTCAGTAACGAACAAGAAAATAATGTATGAACAAATTATCAGACCTGTTCTTATATATGGTGCACCGGCTTGGGCTCTCGCTCAGAAAAGCAACATTTACAACCTCCAGAAACATCAAAAATTGTATTCTCAGGAGATTCACAGGTGCTCCGAAATACTTCAAACTAACCGACCTGCACACGCTGATCATCAAATTCCCGAGCCATCTGCAAATACTAGTCGAAAAGTACTCTGGGAAGCAAGGATGCTTCAGAAGTGGATGTTATCAATTCAGCATCCAACTACCCAGCTGAACAGAAATTAACACAGCTAAGATCAAGGAATATCTTGGTTACAAATTTTAGGAAGGAATTTTAATTGTTAGAACAAGCAATAATGTTTAATCATACTGAAGCTATGATTTTGAAAATACCGTGCATTTTTTAAGTAAATCACTTTAGTGAAATTATATTTACTACTAGCTATATACTACCCGGCGCTGCCCGGGTTTTCTTCAATGAGGCTTTTTTTGGATCACGTGATATCTCTCTCTTACTTTGAGGGACATGCAAACCGTGTATATGTTCACCAATATGGCGACTTCCTGTGCGACTCATGAAAGAAACAAATCTGGATTTGAAGAAACGTAAAATAAATAAATAAATATATATATATATCTTTTTCTTTTTTTAAAGGGTGCTAGGTATTTTAAAATTGTAACTTTTATTAAATTTGCCGCTGTGGTGGTCGAGTGGTTATAGTGACGGACTCGCGATGCGAGGATCCGGCTGAAGTTGGTTTTCTGTGGTTCACAACTTCAAGGCGCAAATGCGAGCCGATCTCTCCGTTAAAAAGTCTCGCCACAGAGAGCAACAGTCCTACAACGATAAATCATTCAATCATAACACTTCACTCATAGTTAGAAAAACTGGTGGCAGATGGCAGCACTACACATAACAAGCATTACAGAGAAACAAAAAGCTTCACGTCAGGTTTCACTACACGTACACGCACATTCCCGCATGTACCGATTCGTTGGAGGTTCCGCGGGGGGGGGGGGGTTGTGTGGGTGGGGTGCACGTGTGGTGTAGCAGTAGTAGGTAGGGCCTCCAAAAAATGGCCACCTCGTTGGGCAATTTGCCTGTTGTGGCGTTGTATTTGGATTCCCCCTTTGAACTTCAAGTTATCCATCTCTGCATGTTTCTGCTTCGAAAAATGCTTAGTTAAAGCTGTGGAATTTCTTCGATGTACTTTTTACGGGCCTATAATTAATTTTAAAACAACCTAAACATTATATGAATTTATGCAGTTGAATATTAAAAGACAATAGGGCGACATTAATTTATGCTTGAGAAGATATAAATAAAAAGTTGAAACAAACCCCACCAAATACATGGATATCCAACTCAAAAGTAGGTCCGGCTAATTACTTCATATTTAATCTCCTGGGTTTCGTATATCTATAAGCGAACTCAATATTTCAAAAATCGAGTATTTAATACAATTTCTAAAATTATTGATGTGACAGAAAACCCCACCAAATTGTTGCCCTACGGTTTTATGCCCATTTGTGACCTTTGCCCTGCTCTGACGAAATTTCAAATTAGCCTATCGTTCAAGTCAGGCCAAATTTGGTATATATGCAAAATTTGGAGACGATATATCTAAAATTGTAGATTTGTATAGAGAACACACACGCACGCACACACAGACAGAAAATCAATTTTATATATATATAGATTGTAGATATTGAGAATGTTTGCAATGTTCGGGATTTATTTTTGAAAATATGTATGATCTGAGAGAAGTAGTAAAAGATGTTTTAACTTTCTTCCGCAAATCGTTGAAAATGTAAATCAATATACTAATATTGTATTGCAGTAGTGAGAATATTATATGTATAAGGGTTTTATATGATATAAAAATATCACCGATGGTTGTTTTTAAGCAATAATTTTGAGATTGATTGATCAATATCTCTACCTAAGTAGAGAAACGAAGATGGAGAAGACGAGAGCTCAGTGCTCGGTACTTCGCATCAATTAGCAACGGCACCATTTTGCTTGTGAACTATTGATCCTTGAAGAATACTTTAAATTAGAAAAAGTATCCAAATAACATGTAAAACTCAGATACTCATTCATTTTGCAAGAGGTTGTGTAGTTATTACCAAAAATAACTTTTCATACGAAAATCCTGTCCTCAAAAACTAATTTAGAAAGTTGTTGCCCTGCCTCTGCTGATGCAAATCAAAAAGTACGCTTCAATATTCGCTTAGATATCTGAAATCATATATCGGAGGAAAGTTTGGGAAAAAACCCATCATAAACGAAGGAAAGAAGCGTTGTCCGTTACTTTGTTCTGTTCTTCAAAAATTTTTCTCCGATTTTTGAATTCAAATATCTGAACGAACACTGCCCTTGGAAACGTGGATTTTATTTTGGGGGGGGGGGGGGGTTGGGGGAGGGGGGCTCAGGAGAGACAGAGACCAAGAACTTTTTAATTGGGTTTTTTAGGACAGGATGTCCGTATAAAAGTTAGCTATTGTATTGTGATAACTATACAACCTCAACCTTTTACAACATGAATAGGTTTCTGAGTTCTACACGTTATTTGGATACTTTTCTTATTGGAATTATGCCTCTAGGATCAATGGTTGCCAGTAAAATGAGACAAGGGGTAATTAAGAAATCACCTTGTCTATCGGTAGTTGAAAATCTTGATTAGTGTCATTTCTGGTGGATGAAAAAAATAGTCCCTCTTCATAGCTCTAACCCCGTGTGCCAACAAGGACACGCGCAACTCTTCTCTAGACCCCCCTCAACCAAGTCTACGTCCCTCTGTAGGTATGTGGTTTCCATTAACTTATGGCGTACTCCAAGTCCCAAGAAAGTGGAAGGATCATTTAAGGAGAACAAGAAGAGACCTTCTGTCTTAAGAATGAAACCGAGCATTCTGTTCTATATTTTGACCACCGCTGACCAGTGTTCATACAAGTAAGCCCCTCTAACAATATTTTACCTATATTTTACCTCACACAAACTTCGACCATGTATCGACTAACGCTAATTTGCAACCAGTGGAGTTGGAAAATGAGGGCGCTGTCTATCGGTGGTCACGCAAGGCTCGGTAGGTAAATACCTTGTTTCTGATGTTCTTCCCGGGATATGAACCCGTGGACCTTGACGGCAACGTTCACGGTAGACGACGAGCATCTTACCACTGCAGCATTCGGGCGCTCGCAAGAATACCTAGATCAGTAACTTTAATTTCATCCAGAATAATAGCACCATTCAACTCGTAAGTGAAACGTGGATTGTTCGAACCGAAATGAGCGACCATGTACTCATTAGCGCTAAACATCATGTTCCATACATTTACTCATGTTGCAATCCTTCCAAAATTTTCAAGACGTAGTACTTCAAGTAGGCTCTTTCTCAATCACATCTCAAAATAAATATGGATGTAGTCATAAAATGCGATGGAAAAAGAATACCAACTAAAATCAATGGGGTAACTTTCCTTCAGCGTGATAGAGATGGTGGCTTATATTTTTGGATCGGCGTATATTTTCGGATCCATATAATTTTCTTTCTTTTCCCGATTATCTTTGCTCGAGGGTGAATTATCGCAGCTTTCTTTCGCTCGTCTTTCTTTTTCTTCAAAAAGTTTGATATTAATACAAAAAAAAAGGAATTTTTAAATCTTTCGAGACTCTTTATAGAAATTTTGCCGAGTCCTAATGATATCTAAAGTCTAGTCACTACAAAATCATTTGATTTATCTTCATAACATTTGATTCCGAGTTATAACATTTCTGTCGAAAATGGTCACATATGTTTCATGGAGAAGTGAAAGAAGTATCAAATATCATATCTTACAGCTTAATAAAACAGAGAAAATATTTTTTCTGACATATTTCTTCGAAGATACATCTCCAGAAATATATAAGTATATATAAATCTTATAGAAGCAATGTTCCCATTCAGTGAATTCATAGAACAGTGAACCAACGAATGTCAATAGTCATATATGAATGAAAACAATGGATACATATAAGCAGAGTAAACTGAAAAAAGAACTAGAGGAAAGAATAGAAATTTCAACCCGCGTCATGTTCGCAGTTGCACATTCCATGTTGAAAAAAAAAATAAGATAGAGTTACATGTTGACAGAAAGAATTGAACTTCTACTTGAGAGGTTCTATGTGATCAGACAAAGAACAGCACACACACAGAAGGAAAAAAAAAACCCACACTGCACAATAAGATATAAAAGAATAAATAAGAGAAAAAGAAACATTATCAGACCGTCGAAAGTGAACTCGATTTCCCATTTCTACAGATAAGAATAAAAAACAGGTGGGGATTTAGAAGAAAGTGAGATTGGATTTCGATTTTTCAGGCAGGTTTTTCCACATATATATATTTTCTTGCTTTCCCAATTTACGATATTTCATTTGTTTTTTCACAGTCATTTCACAAATTTTCCTTTGAAAAAGATAAATTTTAAATTAAAACAAATGAGAAATTTAATGAATTTAATAAATTGAATATATCAATAGGGTACATAAAAATTTCTGAAATTTATATTCTATTAGAAAACACTTACTGAATTACTCCATCACTGGAATTAAATATGTGTATATTTTTACGAGAAAGTAAATCAGTCGGCCCCCACTTTGTCGGATATCAACGATTCCAGCGCGCAATATCCGATTAAGCGAGGGTATCCGGTTATACGGGGAGTTATTCAATCGCCATTTTACGAAAGTTAGTATAGTTTGTGTATTGAAAACTGATAAAGGATCAATATTAATAAGGTTTCTCTAATAAATCAGACACCAAAAAATGAAATGAAAATTACATTTAATTAGAATGATCATCATATACTACCTATGATTTTTATTTTTCATTAGAAAGTCAACAAGTATTGGCTCAACAGAGAGTGAAAATAAAATAATTGAATGTTCGCATTGAATGCAACTTGAATACTGGGAAGCCAGTACCAACTCCCAAATGGATTTTTTTTTAATCTTAACTTAGTAACACGTTACCCACAATTTCAAATGCTTCATTCAATATAAACATTATGTGTATAGTGGTTGATGTGCATTAAGAATTCCCGTGCGAAGCGTGGTCGATTTAGCGGGGAAAAGTATCTGAAATTAACATATAAGCGGGGGAACTTTAACATTGCTTCTATGGAAGAAATGTTGGTGCAGGAGGGTTTTATCCGTTTGAGCGAGGTATATCCGTTATCCGATTACGCAGAGCCTAATGTATTACATTATCATAAATTTCTACTATAGATTAATACTATCTGGACAACAAATGGAATTGCGCCGACATGAAAAATTCCGAATAATTTGGACCGGCTGAATACGAATATCACTACGACAAAATTTTATCAGTTCTCGTTGTGGAGATATTATCATGTTAAATGTTAAAAAAAGTACTTTATGGACCGGTATCACTGGACACAAATGAAACTGCGTCCGACATGAAAGTATACAATTCTGAATGATTTGGACCTACTCAACATGAATATCGCAATGAAAAAGTTATTTTTATTGACTCTTGCTTTTAAGATTTCACCGTGATGAGGGTTAAAAAGTGCTTTATGAGAGTTATTACATGGTGAAAAAGTGGTAAAGACTATAGAGAAACGTTCCCACAGAGGGAGAATGGTCACCCTCGATGCAGGTTGACTACTGTTACTTTGGACAATTGTGAGAGATGCCCCTTATGTCCACCACAAGCGCAATGCAAAGTGAAGTACGTGTGAGACGCCTATAAATGAACTATTGTGTTGTAATACATTTGCGTGTTTTTCCATGTATTTTTCTTGGACTTCTATACGAGTTTGTTGTGTTTTTAGCATACTAGTGTTGTTCTTCTATATATTGGGAGGTTTCCATATATTTATGTGTTCTTTTCTCTATATTTAGTTTGTTTCCAATTAAACTTACGTTGTGTTTCAATGTATCGTGTTAGCATAAGGGTATTAAATGTACAATTTGAGGGGGAAACCCGTAGCCATTACAGCTTTTTTACGGTGAAATTAATGACTATTTTTATTTTGGACGCAGAAACTTTGTCTATATTTGTTGTCTTGTTGAACTGATTTGTCTTGTACTCAGCAGTGTTTGTTGTCACAAGCATTTCTAGAAAAATACGTTAATTGCTCGCAAATACATGTCATATTACGAACTGTTTTTATTATTTTTGGTGTCTTGTATGTGTATTGCAAAATAAAATTTCTAAAGTAATTGGACTAATTAAGAAAATTAATGTTTTCAAGCGAACAATAATAACCACTCTTCCTTGAATCCGTCAAACTGACTCTAATTAATGAACGATTAAAAACTAATAAACTATTAATATATAAAAACTGTTGTTTTCGAAATTCCTAGTAAGTATGAGCAGACATTAATTAAAGAAAATCTGTGTCATTTACTCTGAATAAAAGTATTATCACTTCATATTGTGCACACCTGAAGTTCTGATTAAGGCATTTGTTTGAACAAATGAAGTTGGTCATGTGTATGCTCTTAATTAAAACTGAAGATTTTCATAGACGTATATTAATTTATGTAGTGATTTCGGTAATTGTGAGTGCAGTAAATAAGATGCAGGAAATATACTCAAAAATCTACAAATCAATTGAGAGATTTATGATTCATTTTTATACTTCATTTCATAAGATATTCTACATTAATATAAAAAAAGAAATAAAATAAAAAACTTTAAAATACTAATATTATATAGACATGCATCTTCAATTTTGTTAGCCACCCGAATGGGAAATTTTCTTGTTACGACCATTATTTATATTTGTATTCTTAAAAGAAAAACGTTTTTCTTAATTAAAGGATTTTCAAACCAAGACCGACATTGTATTCAATTCTACATTCTTATCTACAGGTTTAAATTTTTTTCATGGTTAGATACTAATGGTATATTGTATTTATCAACCGATTAATTTGTTTCATATACACTTTCATTAATCATGCTTGTTTACTAGAATATGAAAAGTTGACGTCAATAAAAATGTAGGTAACATATTCAATGATTCTGTGAAAGAAGAAAAAACTTGGAGCTGTACGTAAACACGAGGAAACCATGTAGATGCACAACATCGGACAATTTGCATGATAAACGAAGTGGATAAATTACAGGTGAGTTAGAAGGAAAAATATATTCGCGTTTGGATATTTGGATTGGCTGGAATGAAACCTCGATATAACGATACTCTGCAGACAATTAAAACAAAAAAAGACCGTTGTGGAGAGGTTATCGTTACATCATGACATGATCATCAAAGTATTGTCATACAGCATTCAAGATACCATACTCAATAAAGCATGTAAACGATGTTATGAGGGTTAAAAAATTACTGTGAAGAGATACTTTAAATGCCTTCGGTATTGAAAGGGTTAGCCGTACATGCATCCCATAAACATTCCTCTGACATTTCTAACGAAGGTTTTTAACGAATTGTACATGCAGGAACGCATTTAGGTTGCCATTATTTTGGCTGTTTCGTATTATATTGGTGCTACTATCTGTCTTTCATATTTTGAAGTGAAAATTGAAAATTTTCATGCTCACATCTTTTTTCATGTTATAAGTACCGTGTATCGTATTTCTTACACACTTTAGAGCCAGGAGGCACCCAGACCACATCGCCTTTCTTACACCTTGCTGTTTGTAACACCTGATCGGACGTAGACATTTTATTACTCCGGTATCGAAGTTGTAGAGCTGTAACTCTCTCCTACCGCAAGTTATTTTAGGTCTAGAGAAAAGACGTTCCTTTACATCATGTATAGCAGCGATTTCTAAATACATTTAGTCCAGGACTCCCGGAAATCTTGGTGTCTGCTCCTTCTCTTCTATGATCACGTGACCAAGGCATTGGGTAAAGGCAAAAACGTCGATACCGTTTATCTTGATTTAAAGAAAGCATTCGATCGGGTCCATAATGGTAAACTCTTGAAGCTTTGGAAGCAACTTGCTGAATTGGATAGAATCCTGGTTTAGAGATAGGTCACAACGGATATGGTGAACGGGGAATACTCTGATTGGACAAATGTCAAAAGTGGAGTCCCTCCTGGAAGTGACCTTGGGCCCATACCTTTTTTACTTTTTATCGATAAACTCCATCAGGGATATTTATTGATAGGACTGTTGATAAATTCGCCGATGACGAGAAGTTAATGGGGGTAGTCGGGAATCAAAGAGATAATGAGTTGGTCCATACTGACCTGAACAGAATTGCAGAGTGGGCAAATGAAAAGAGCATATCTTTTACCGCTGACAAGTGCATGGTTGTTCATTTTGGTTCGAACAACCCACGTTTCACTTACGAGTTGAATGGTGTTATTATTCCGGATGCAGCTAGGATCACCGATCTGGGTATTCTTATTGATGAGCGGCATAGATCACTCAAGTCAAAAATAGAACGCTCGGTTTCACTCTCGAAAAGATCTCTTTGTGTTCTCCTTAAGTAATCCTTCCAGTTTTCTGCGATTGAGTTCGTCTTGGATTGGACTATGCCGTCAGGTTTTTTTATCATAATTATAGCGTTTATTACCATGATTGTCGCATTTTATCATAATTATTGGTTTTGTATCACTCTCATAGGGTTGCTGTATTTTTGATATAGTTTAGATATACACATGTGACATCTTCATATTTTTTATGGGCATTTTTGTTCAGCCACCTCGTTGGACATTTCGTCTGTTGTGGCCTTTGTATTTGTCATTGACCTCCATGCGTCCACTAAGCAACATCTTTTAATTTTGAATTTTTGCTTTTGCTATATATATATAGTTAATTTAATTAAAACTTTTTTCTTAAGTAATTTATTTATATTTACTCCTTTTCTCCAAACTTGTTTTTCATTTCTTTTATGATTCCAAGATTGGGCCGTATTCCCCTGGGGGAGGGTCTCGTTATCCCCCGACTGGGGCCGCTTCTCTGTAGCAATCGAACTTCTACAGTAAATCACTGATATTTCGAGCCTCAGCGAAACAAAGTGACATTTATTTGGTCGTTAGAATACTTTCTATATGCTCCAATATTTGAAGAAATATCGATTCGCAAAACAAGCACTTATTTTAAACAAATATTTCTTCCCACGAGAATATGTTTACCATCCGTCCATAACCAACACGTCAGACACGAAATTTCAAAAAGAACAGATATTATAGAGAAGGCGTATATATATTTGCAAAAAGGTTTCGTCATCAGATAAAATAGAGAAAAAAATCCATCCTAACAACTAAGTGCCAGTTTCTGAGAAAAGAAAAGAAAATGTTGCTTGAAGAGCAACAGAATTTAAAACTAAACAAACTGTCATTGTTTGCTTCAGAAAAAGATTGTTTCTTTTCTTTTAGATATTTGGATTCATCGTGAATCTCTAGGATATAACGTTGTTGTCATCTTTCAAATGCTTCATAAATCCAGGGCTATATTTTCCCGATCGAAATAATAATAAAAATAAAAGATTGTTCGTCGTGTATTTTTCTGGGATTCATTTCTAAAGCTCATTTTTATAACGTTAGTTGAATACTGTTTATTCTCAGATAAAGATGAAATATTAAATGGATAGAAAAGCATTATTTCTATGAGTAAATATCTGATCCTTAGTTTCACGGTTTTAGTTACGGACTTGTTTCATGGAGTCTAGGATGGTTGGATAAATAAATTCACGTAAAAAATATAAATGTAAGTGTAGCTCCTATGCCCCGTCACAAAACGCATTTCTGCGCTTTGGTATTGTTAGAAAACTATGAAAAATTGATACAACATTTACATTTACGTCAGGGTTGGCGCTATACAGAAATTGCCCGTGAATTTTCCCATCTTTCATTTTGAAAAAGGTAAAATTGCCTTCATAATATATTTAATACTGAAATGCACTAATTGTTTTAGAACTGACAATTGTTTTCATAGTTAATATCACTTATAAGCCTGAAAAATCATTAAAAAAAAATCTATCTTCGATTGTACTGCTTATACAAAGCCTTAAAAAGGCCTCAAAAATAACACATAAAATAAATGTATTGAAGTGATATTACTTTTCAGATATATATATAACTACGTTCTCTGGGATTCAAACTATAGAAGAAAAAAATTTCATACTATTCTATTTATTTTCCTTCTATAGAAGAAAGAATACTTCTATAATAAGAAAAAAATTCGGGTTTTGCAAACTTCAAGATGAAAAAGAAAAGAAATGCGTGTAAAACATTTTAACGAATTAGCGAAGTTATAGCCCCGCATGTTCTGTAAAAAAAAAAAAAAAAGTTGGAGTCTTCAATTATGACATCTACCAGCAAATGCAAAATATAAAATACATAGAATATGACCTCACCTTATGTGCACAGGCAATTCTCATTTTTATTCTTCAAACTGGCTGCAGTAGTGAACGCTTAAAGGACCCACTTATTTTTTGCACATATGCAAAAACATGCATTTAAGGGTTAAAATTTTAAGTAATAGTTTATAGTGTATTTGTAAATAAAATTTGTAATTTAAATATCAAGATGCATCCCATAATACATTATAATATTTCCGTAATATATCATAATAATCGCTTTTTTAAGAGACCATAAAATTCTCATTTTTCCTCATGTTTTCAATAATGTTAGATCGATCCATTTTTTGTACTTCTTCTTTACATTTTCTCGCGAGTAGATTTATAAAGTAATATTTTCCATTCAAAATTATAATTTTAATTAAATATTTATTAATAAATAACTTCATTTTCAACCATTAGCATGAAAATTATTTGGATATTATTTTATATGTGAGTTATAAAGCATTTCGGATGTTAAAAATAATTGAAGAGAGTTCAAAGTAAATTATTAACAAAAATAGTTTTTAAATTCCATTAACAAATTTCCATCCATATTCTCAAACAAAAACACAAAATTATATTTCTTGTATATTCTTATTTCTTGTAGTATCAAATATAAATGCTGCAGTAGTTTAAAACAAAATGAAAGGAAATTTTTTTGATATTAAATGACATCTCAGATTATCGATTTTAAGTGAAAAAAGAATAGTATTAAATTTTCCTTCATTTCCCTCCCTCCCAAGAAAAAAATCGAAATACATTTTGTTTGCAGGGTATGATTCGTAAACACGTCTAATCTGCAATTCAAATCATTTCGAACATCGAAGATTTGCCACAAATATAAAAACGTTTGCTTTTTTTTACTTCTTTTGCATTTTAAAATCATTTCTTTCCTCTCAGGCGAATAGTATTCGAATATTTAAATTAACTATACTGACAATTCCACTCCATTAAGCATTTGAGAACAGGAAAAAATAAGTAAAGACTATTGCGATTTACATTTCATGCTTAATAATACTATAACTACAAGTAAGGAAACGATGGTATTATGAAAATGAATGGTTTTATCTACTTTCAGCAAAATTTTGTTTCGAAATGTCTATTGATATTGTGAAAAAAGAAAATGAAAAAATATATAACGACATTAAGAGTTGGTAATGCATTTTTGACAACCAATGGGGCTTGAAATCAATTACATTAAATTGAATTTTGAATTTGTGTATAGTCCTATTTCGCTTCTCAATGTTTCGGGTGGTTATTTTGTGAAATGATATTATGGCAGGCCGTTTATAATACGCACTCGTTTGTATTCCCGTATTTGCTTCTTGAAAGCCTTGGTAAAGCGAAATTTTTTGTAAAAATATAAGAAAGAAAACATAAAAAATATTATATAAGTAATTCTAGTATAAAATCCTGACAGAGGAAAATATATAATGATATTGGTTGCGTTTTATTTAGTTGCTCAGCCCAAATTGAATGTTATAATCTTTTACAATAAATCAATCAATCTACGGTGACTCATAATCAAATAATAGTCAATGGTGTATTTAATCAGTTGTTTCTTTGTTTAGATACGTTCAGCTGTTTTTGTGTTCTGATACGAACTTGATTATAACTGGAAGTAACATTCTTTTATATAAGATGATATATGCTATAGGCAGAAAAAAAAAAAAAAAAAAAAAAAAAAATATATATATATATATATATATATATATCAAACGAACCAATTTTAACCAAAATCGTCATACTAAACTTACTAAGCGACATAAATTGAGCTCAATGACTTTGAGTATATACATTTTACAAGATATACGGAAGACTGGATCTTCACAACACCCAGTCTTCCGTATATCTTGTATTAACAAGTGGAGAGCGACATTCTTGTCATATATATACATTTTATACGTTATCTGAAACCTCCGATCAAAAAGAGTTGATATCAATTATTATCACACCAAATAAGCGTTCGACCTCCATTTCTACTCACTGATATTTGACATTTAGAAAGTGGTCTTATTAAACAGCGTTGATTCAATTTCAATAATTTTCAATAGGATTGATTGCATTGTCTACGAAATATATTAATAAAGAGGTTGAATTAATTTCTTTCCTTGGGTTCCCTTATTACACAAATTCTGAAAAAAATTGAATGCACGAAATTAGACAATATATTGAATACATAAATTTAAACAAAAATACAAAATAATGAATATCTATCTATCTATATATATAAAATTGATTTTCTGTCTGTCTGTGTGTGTGTGTGTATGTATGTTCTCTATACAAATCTACAATTTTAGATTGATCGTCACCAAATTTTGCATATATACCAAATGGGACCCGACTTGAACGATAGGCTACTTTAAAATTTCGTCAGAGCAGGGCAAGTGTCCCAAAGGGGCAAAAAACTGTAGGGCAACAATGGTTTTTGGGCCTCAACAATCACTTTCCGAACGTTTACATTGGTTACCGTGGTTCCCTAGCAATCCGTTTCAGACGTGTTTATGCTTTTACAATGGCTTGCCACTTCTTCAACGCTGTCAATATATGTATAATGTATTTATGCCTTTATAATGGTTTGCCACATTTTCAATTCTCCCAGTAATGAGGTTTTTTGAATGACGTCATAATCATTATCAGCATCGCTTTGAGGGTCAGGAAAAGACCCTCATAGAAAACAGTGTTAAAATTGCCGATTTTAATGTAGAAATGCGGAAATTTAGTGGGGCTTTTTACTACATCAATAATTTTAAAAAAGTGTATTGGATTCTCAATTTTTGAAATATTGAGTTCGCTTAGCGATACGAAGCCCAGAAAATTAAATACGAAGTGATTAGACGGACCTACTTTTGAGTTGGATATTCATGCAATAACATTGATTTTAACTTTTCATTTATATCTTCTCAAGCATGAAAATTAATGTTTCAATATTCAACTGCATAAATTCATATAGTTTATAGGTTGTTTTAAAAATAATTATGGGCCCATAAAGTGCATCGAAGAAATTCCACAGCTTTAACTAAGCATTTTTGGAAGCTTAAACAGGCAGATGGATAACTTGAAGTTCAAAAAGGGAGGGGGGGGGGGAATCGAACTAACTACCTAGCACCCTTTAAAAAAGGGAAAAAAATGTTCACTTCTACGTTTCTTTAAATCTAGATTTGTTTATTTCATGAGTCGCGCGGGAAGTTGCCATATTGGTTAACTTGCACACAGTTTGTATGTCCCTCAAAGAAAGTGGGAGATATCACGTGATCCAAAAAGCCTCATTGATGAAAACCCGGGCAACGCCGGGTAATATAGCTAGTATAATAATAAAATTACAAACAAATAATATACATAAAATTTAACAAAATAATAAATACACATACAAATTTTTAAAAATATTAAACATATTAATAATTTAAACATATTAATAATTTAAACATATTAATAATTTAAACATATTAATAATTTAAACATATTAATAATTTAAACATATTAATAATTTAACATATTAAATATATTATTTTTAGAAAAAAATAAATAAATGTATTTAGCTTAGAGAAAGGATACCGTACAGCAACGTGATTATTTGAAAAAAAAACGTCAGCTATTTTATTAAAAGGGACGATGAAGTAAATGAATTCATTACGTAAGACATGTTACGTAATCGAATTTCCTTTACTTTCAACTTCGTTTCGAAGAAACATTAGACAACTTAATTAAACAGTAAAGTAAATATGTTTATTTCATCATCAGGGATGTTACATAATTACGATTGATACCATTTTACAAAAGCAACATGATCGAGATAATATGCACGTTCACTCACCATAAATCGAAACCTCTCGTCTCAAAAGTATCGAACATTTTCATTCTCAAAGCACGGAATCGCAGTCGGGCGAAATCACGTCGAAGGACTCATTATGGTAAAACTCGCTAATGAGTAAATTTGCGGCAACGCGAGTGTTTGCTGTTCAATAGAAAACTCATAATGAGCACCACTATCATCATCAGCAGCAACGATGAGTTTAAGATTTCGTGAGGAATTTCAGTAAAGTCATACACAGGGTCAAAACCAATTCAACGCACTGAAAAGTGTCGAATTCAACGTCTTAACGACTTTTCGGTATCCAATCGATCGAGAGAACCACAAGAGAAATAATAATACACTACAAATAATTCATTGGAATACAAAGTATACGTTCTAAAAACACAAATTAACGGCTCTCTCATGATATTATATTAGACCCTTTTTGTTAATAACACTTCCAAAGTAATCTTACTGATTAAGAAAAATGAATATCCCTGAACAAACGATAATAAATCGTTTTTCTTTGAACCTGTCTTATTTATTCAAACTAGCAAACAAGCCACTATTTTTCCAATTTCTGATAATTATACGCCAGCATTAATTAAGGGGAAATGCGTCACTTAATCTGGATACAAATAAAAGAATTCCATTAAAAATAGAAGCTAGATTTAGGTAAATTTCTGATCAAGAAAATTAAGTGACTAATTTTATTCATTCAAATGTTTCTTCCTAATTTAAAAATCAGAATCTTATACTGAAATAGGCAGACTAAGAGCGCTCGAAAAAGATGAAAATACTACGGTTGGTTCTAAAATAAAAGTTAAATGTTGAAAAAGTCGCAAAATAGAGGGAAATCCTGCTTTTACACTGAAATCTGCTTGAAATAAAATTTTGTGGTAAAATTTCCGGTCCCAATGAAAAATATCAATTTGTAAAATTTACTTTTTTCTTTGGTTTATTGAAAGGGTTCAATTTTTCTCTTTGGTGAAATAGAAGAATTTTAGGTTAAAATATTTTGATATAAATTCACCGAAATATTGGTGATTGAATAATAGTTTTTTTTTTGCCCTTGGCGTGCCTTTTTTTTTTCTTGAAATTTTTTACACACTTTTAGCAGTTTAAAGGTGTAAAAAACATGACTTTGAATGACTACCATATTGAGAGTTTTTATAATTCGAATTTGAATAGACAATTTATTTCGGTTTAATTGAGAAAAACACAAATTCTGCTATTGTCATTTCCCTGGCTACTACTACTTCTTTCTTTCAAACCGAGCACAATTCAGTGTGTGTGTGAATTTCAAAAAAGCTAGCAGCAGAGAGCACACAGACCTTCTTCACGATACTTACAAAGATGAAATTTTTAGCATTTGCAATTCTGTTTAAAATATATAAGTTGCATACCAGCACTAGTAGAACACGGGGCACGCATAACTTTGACAACACAGGTACATTAGGGTCATAATACACTTAGGACCTATATCACGGCATGTACCAATTCATTAGAAATTGCACAGAGGAGTGTTTAAGAGAAGACTTATTTTTTTTCCTTCAAACCGAGCACAATTCAGGTTTATCGCCACGGGCAATGTACTACCTAGTGAGTTGTACCGGAAGTGTAAGTGAATGCACCTAACAGTCTGAGTACGTATCTAGTGTTATGTTTGATTTTTTAGTACTCCCCATCTCTCTCTATATTTCAGAAGTCAAGTGAGTGAAGTGTAATGATTGAATATTTGTACTGTTTGTAGGTATGTTGCTCTCTGTGGCGAGACTTATTCAACCGTACTTGCACCTCCTGCTCGAAATTTTTTGAATCGGTAAAAGTTGGAACGTGTTGTGTGAGTATGTAGGCCCAAACGTAATGTTGGCAGAGTTATGCTTGTTTTGTGCTGCCATCTGTGTTTTATTATTTGAAGTAAATATAACTTTTTTTTTTAAGAAACCCGCCCCCGCCTGAAAAATTCATTTTTATGATCTTGTTCGGTTGCTTTCTGGAATGATTTTTCTTTATACTCGGTTTTAATTTAAGAAAAAAAAACTCAACCATTGATTTTAATAAACGAAAATAAACTACTGATTTTTGTAATTTTAAAAACCTTTTAATTCAGGCCGAAACGAAAACAAACATAAACTCCCTTAAACGTGAATAATACACGCACGTGTATTCAGTTTCACAAAGCGATCAGTCTAAACTGCACAGAAGAAGGCCAGCCCAGGCAGCGACGATATTAAAGATAGCGCCCTGTATGTTGCATCTCTTCCAAAATTTTTGACAGTCATGGGGCATCATGAGATGAATGCAGTGAAGGAGGCTTGCTATTTTGCCATCATCACTTTTGAATTCACAAGAGGGGTGTGTTGGGGCTATGTCCACATTAACGGCAGTGTTTCCTGCGGCAAGTGCACTTCCTTTTCGGCCATGTGAGATCTAACTTGAGGCATGAAAACGTTGTAGTACGATTCTCAAAAAAATGTTTGGTGCATCCAAGAACTTTTTGGGGCATAATAGGAGCACAAGCAATGCGATCATATTTAAATTTTTGAAAGCACGTGGTTTTTGGATATACCGATTTGAAGCAGAGGTGGCATTACCGGTGGAATTTGCACGAAACATAGCAGTGATCCGATCTTTTGAACCATATAACCTGGGGCTTTTTTTCGGTATTTTTCATTCAGACGATGACTAATAATAGAAAATGACGATTAAACGAGTGACGGTTAATCAAAGTTTTATTGTATTATAGTTATTCCAAATCGCCGCTGTGGTGGTCGAGTGGTCATAGTGACTGGCGAGGATCCGGGTTCGAGCCCCACCGGCACCACAGTGGTGGTCGGCTGAAGTTGGTTCCCAACTTCAAGGCGTGAGTGCGAGCCGATCTCCCTGTTAAAAAGTCTCGCCACAGAGAGCAACAGGCCTACAACGTTACAAATATCCAATCATTACACTTCACTCGCAATTTGAAGTATAGATGGCAGCACTGAAATATCAGGCACAACACTAGCTACACACTCAGACTGTTAGGTGCACACTCACTTTGTTCCAGACTGCCACGAAGCTGGGCTGGAAGAGATCTCGGCAACGGGATAAGTCCGGTGGCAGAGACCCTGGCGTTCATTTATTCAGTTATTTCAAATCACGATCCAACCATGTAATCCAGATCTCTTCCCCATAATTATATCAACCAAGAATTCATTGATGCCCATTTTGTATTATTTACGTTAAATTTTTAAAAACGTAACTAATTTTCCATATTACGTAATAATACGTAATATGGAATTCCATCATCGCCTTTTTTTAAATTTTCTTTTTTAGGAAAGCTATTTTTTTGTCCGAATAAACTTTATATTCCCAGTTATATTATGTTTGCAAAGTTCTGCAACATTGCCTTGTTTTGCTGAACACGAACTTCAATATGAGACGGAAACGGAAAGTAAAAATGGTGACACAATATTTTTCTTTCCCGAGAAAGCGTGCATGTCATTTAAATTTTGAATTTGATTCTCAGTATTGGCAGGTGGAGCTGCGATGTTTGGGAACGATTGCAAGAAAGCAATACTGGATATTAAAAGAGAAAAAGTGTTGCAGTCAGATTTTTCCGTAGGTTTTCTTTTCATTTCTGCAGAAGAAGGAAAAACTTTTAAAGTTGTAACAAGATTTTTTAAATAAGTTTTTGAAAAAAAATATTCTCAAGCATTTTTTCCGACTTTATTGACTGCAGCGCAATGTATTCTAACATATTGCCTTACCTGTCATTCATTTATGAATTAATCTTGTTTTTTCTATACAGGACACGCAATTTGTAAATTACAACATTGATCTATTCACGGTAGCGCATTCCATGAATGGATGGTGCTAGCGGTAATGTTTTTCCTTTTTTTAGGTTTAATAGAATAGCTTCTACACCTATGCCAATTTTCATTGGTTGGTGAAACTCATTTAGTAATTCCTAAAAAAAAATATTTTAATTGTTTAATGAATAGTCCGAGATTACACTGTATAACCTTCATTCAAGTCCTTTTATGAAACTTGTAAAATTAAACCAACAAGTGTATCGGTTACATTCGAATGACACAGGCGAATGCAATCAATAGGCTTATTGTTTGCATTTTGTAAAAGAACTATCAAACGTTTAAAGCGTAATCCTGGCCTCAAGATCGAATCCCCTCTGCATCAACTTATCTTCTCCTCACAGAATTCGTAATTGAAGTGAAACCAGTTTATTAGATTTTGCTTCTTATTTCGATGAATGACAAGGAAAGAAAACGAAATCAAAGAATTCAATTCAAGATACATGATGTACATTTAATACGCACAAACCATATTTTCTTAAATATTATTCCACTTGAAATACGAATTGAAATACTAATCGGAAAATAAGACGGTGACCTCTCTAAGAAAATTTTTCGTGTTTTTTTTCTCAGCAGGCAATGCAATGAAGTTAGCATCAGTTAAAGGAAGTATTAGATTTTATTAAAATGTCGTACGTTAATGTAGTGTTACATTTCGGAATTATATTCAGTTATTCTACTCTATTTTGCCCTTTAATATCACTTTATACAAAGCAGTTATAAAAAGCTATTCAACGTAAATGATATTACGCAACAAAATAAAACCTTTTCTTTATCCTTTGATAAACATTATTTCTGTGTTTGATTTTCCTGATTAATCATGAAAATGATGATTATTTCCTTAAAACTGGATGAATGGGTATTTGTGTACTGGTCATTCACTATTGGCAGATTGTTTGACAAATATTGAAAAAGAAAAAAAAAAAAACTTTCTGCACTCATAATTATTTTAACAGTAAATACCTTTTGAATATAAGTCATGTATCTGGACGTTTCACAGAAAATTAAATTTTAAATTGAAAGAATACAAATACAAATACAACACCACAACGGGCATTTTGCCTGTTGTGGTGGTGTATTTGTGAGCGAGGTGGTTGAGAAAAAGATGCCCATAACAAATATGGATGTCATATATTTAAAAAATAAAGCAACCCAATTAAAAATGTAATTAGAAACATTATAAACAATATATACACATGACAAAATATTATACAATGCCCATAAAGAATACTTGTGGTTGTCTTATTCTAAGAATGGATAGCTTCTCGATTTACACCAACATGTTTATCGTATTTCTTTTTACTTATTTGTGTTACAATTTACTACCTCCGGTGGTAAGCTATTCCATTTATTGACGACCCTATTCATCTAGAGAAACATTCCCTGCAACACCATAACCTCGCAGTCCCTTACCAATCGATACTGGTGTCCTCTTCACCAGGAAATGATGGGACTTTATACATTTTTATTTTCATATACACTTCATATTCACGTTTCAGCTCCCAAAAATAATTGCATGATATTTTCGAAGTTCTCGCGTATGTATGTGCTCCATGTCGATAATTCATTGTTGAAGGTGCTCTTTTGGGTAAGCACTCTTGTTTTTTATGAATTTTTCCAAGTGTGCGTGGGGGATGTGAGGTGTCATTAAGTTAGGTTTTTTCACAAGCTCAAGATGATGTTTGGTCTAGCGATTATTTGGGAAGCCGTTAAGCATGCAAAGATATTCCAAGTTCTAGACCGACCTTTCTAAAGCAGGTGAAATGGGAAAACCCTTTTACCCGCATTCAATGTTGTTTTTCCCCAACTTTCCTCGGTATTTCGAATTCGAATATCTCACTGAATATTGAACTTAGAAATGTGGAATTTTTTTTTTGGGATCAGGAGAGACAGAGCAACAACTTCCGATAATGGTTTTTCGCCACACGGGGAATGTGTAAGTAGGTTTTTTTCTTTTTGAATAACTACTGTATATAACCTCCTTGCAATATGAATGACATACCTGACTACTACACGTTATTTTGATACTTTCACTAATTGGAGCTATGCCTCTAAGGTCAATGGTGTGCCAGTAAAAGGCCATACGCCCTGTTACCTTTGCACCCTGTATACAGTATCTGCAGTTTTTGGTCTCAAAATAAGCTATTTGATCTCTTTGGCGTATCTTTGGTTTTCGAAATGGGAGACAATTTTACCTTTTTGATGTTTGATTGGCGACGATTGTCCATATGTCTCGCTGTATTTTCAAAGAAGTATGATCACTCTTAGACATCATCGATTTATAAGATCAATTACTGGCAATTCTAGGGAAAAAACGGCCATTTATCGCACAACATTTTCACATTTCCTTAAAACTCAAACAGTCCTGCATTACAGGTATTTGACCCACACGATAAAGAAAAATTCGTTCCCCGGATCGCAAAACCATAAAATGTTCTGTATTCAGTCTTTTTTTTAGTCGTAACCCATTGATAAATGTATTCTGCTGACCAATGACAAAAATCATGTTATATAATGCGATTCCTGGACCTAGATATTGTAAACAAAATGGCAATATAATCGAGATATAAGAATTTTAAAGCTAGAGATTGAACCAGCTAGAAATTTTCAGAAAATCACAATTTCATGCTCTCATTTCTTTTTGTACATGTACACGTATATTCTGTACTACGTAAAATCATATCTGTTGTTCTTGGTAACGGAGTGGAATTTCAATTTATTACTCTATAATAATAGAGATGTATTTTCTTACCACGAATATACGTATATTATATTATGTTTGGTTTTTCCTTCTATCTACTATGAATGGTTGAGCTGGTATAGAAGAAACTGAAGTTTTTAAAATTCACGTATAGTATAAAATTTTGAATTTCCGCTGAAAATTTATACGATAGTTTTATTTTTTCTTTGCCTTTATGTCTTAGGCAATCAAAAATGTTGAAACTGTATATATTCCACTCTTTACGGAACACGCGTCATATTTCTTTCTCCGCTCCATTTATTCGGAGGTTTTTATTCTCAATCCAATTATATACGCTATTTGTCCATGATGATAATGAAATTTGATATGTGTTTCTATGTCTTTAAATTCGTTTCTTATACAGTTATTTATTTCTGACATATCTGTTTTTGTTTTTATCATACGATCTTATCTTGTTGCGTCAAAGTTAATCAGAATTATTTCTTTCTTTCCGATTTTGATTTATTATTTTTCAGTCTGTATATTCTACTCTGCGATAGCTCGCATGCTTTGAAGAATATGCTCTTTTTAATGTCACATTGTTGTACGTAGAGCATTCTTGGGATTTGAGTTCTTGAAATAAGCGTGTTCAAATTATAAATACAAGCCATCAATAATAATTATGGATGAATAAAAATGTCTTTTATGCGAATTTTCCTTGTTTAATACAATAAGGTGGCGCATTATTATAGAATTATATGCAATAGTATATAGCACAATATATTTAATAGCACAATTGTTTGTATTCTACCCAAAATTTTGAATGTACTGGATTGAAACACGATTACCTATTTCTGCTGCAAGGAAACATGGCCATTTATTGTGTTCCTAGATGTTCTTCTTATGCTGGTGTAAATATAATGACCTGTTTAATAAATATTCATAAGTAATCATTAAAACCCGGAAGTTCAGGAAAATGCCATAATGCCGTTTTTGAACATTTTCAAACAAACTTTTGGTAAAAAAATGCCCTTTTCGAACTTTTCCTGCCATAAACGGCTATTTTAACATAGTTTTAAGTTTATTATAGAATTTCAGAGGCCATAATCTGCAAAATTTGAATATTTTGAACACCTGAACAAAAGAATTGTTTTTTTTCTCATTTATTTTCTAACTCTCAGTGTTAGAAAGCCCCACCTTTCAGGCCCCCCCCCCCAAACGAGAATAAGTGATCTGACAATAAGAAATTCGGTGCTGCCAAGCATTAACTTTGCTTTGGCCGGATGGTGTTAAACGTGAATGATTTTGTTTCAGATGAATGGAACCTATGCTAGAAAAGCTGAGGAAAATGAGAAATTTGTTTCTTCACATGCTTCGCATGAAATGTCTCGCTAAGGCATCGGACTGCATTGTATATGTATAGCTGATAGGTCATCGATGTATAGGTCATCGGTTGACGTCAAGGCTTACACAAGGCAGGTTAGGAACAGACAGGGCTCTCGGTGGCTCATGTTGTTTTGATTTTGTTTTTGAAGTGAAACTTCTATAGCGACATAACAGTGAAAGCGACATACGAGTGAATTTCTGTGAGAGAGAGGAAATTCATCACAAAAAAATATTTTTTTTATTTTTCGTCATAACCCAACTTTCTTCTTCTTCTAATAGATTGTGCAATACCATTTATAGCAGATGGCATCCACGCGAAGCTCGTGACGTTACTGAAGAAGTTATTTTACCTATAGTCATATTGGATATACTGCAGAAAATGGTAAAGATATCTCATGCGTCGAATGCTATATCCAGTATGAATGCAGAGGAAATAACTTCTTCAGTGACGTCACGAGCTTCCCGCGAAGGCCTTTTGTTATATATGATGTTATAGTGACGGACTGGTATCCCGAGAATCCGGGCTCAAACCAAACCGTCGCCACAGTGGTGGTCAGCCGAAGTTGGTTTCCTGTGGTTCCCAACTTCGAGGCGCAAATGCGTGCCGATCTCCACGTTAACTACATTCTGACCTGCAGTACCCATCCCTTTCAATTTTTTTTGGCCATTACTAGATAACTTTACTTGCCTAATTACAGACAATTTTTTGTCTGTAATTAGCAACTTGAATTTCCTTTGTCAATTTTTTTTGCGCCATCTCGTATTTTCATGAAAAAAATATGGAAAGAAATAATACACAAGTTTAGGTATTTATCGTGTATATTGATACTTTTCTATCAGAACGACTTTAGCGGGCCGGAGGTTGTGCAACCCCCCCCCCCCCTGGTGTACTGAACCGTTCAGTTTGAGATTTTATTAATTATAACACCTTTTTAAAAAGCTATTACAGTTTTTTTTCTGAACAGCAAATTCCATTTTACTCTCTTCCGCGTATGAATCCCACAAAAATTCTCTTTTTTTTTTCCTTCAAGTTCAAAAAGCAAAAGAAGAAAAAAAAAACCCAAAAAATATACAACTTTCAGAATTTTGAAAAAAAAGAAGAAAAGTAATACATGGAATCTCTTATTTCGCTATATTCAATCAAATGTGAAAAAATCAGAAATCTAGCTGTGGGGCCAAATTGACATCATATTAGGAATGTGCTGGTGATTTCTGAAAAGTACCATGGAATTCTGTCTCACCGTGTAAAACTGAACACAGTTTATTTCTTTAACATAACTAATGTGCTTTGAAGCCAAAAATAAATTGCGGAACTTTTACCCCATTTCACTTCTTATCTTATAAATTACATCATAAAAAGCTTTAAGGCCACATTATTTTAGAGTAAACTGCTTTCTCATCAGCACGTCAACGGAAAAGTCAGACAATTTTAGGATTACCAACTCTTAAACACTTGAAGTGAAAAATCATTTTCGAGATTAGTGATCAAATTTATTGCATTCGACAAGTACAAACCATTGGATAATCCTGGGCATATATCTTCAAACTGAAACGGAACTAGGATGTCTGAAAACTGGAAAACAGCACAGTCGGCAAAAATTTCAATTGGGAATTGAAAGAAGTATAAAAGTGGAAAATAAAAATGTGAAATCACATGAAAACTTGATCTGAGAAGAAAAGACAGATAAGAGGCCATATTTTCCTTTTCTTCACTTTTCTCAAACATTTCCCTTCAATAAATTTTCATTTAAAGAATATATATATATATATATATATATATTTACTTATTTATTTTATTATTAGTATTTCGCTTTTTTCCCGATGTCAGGTCTGAGTTAAGTGAAAAATAAAACCTTTGGCGTCCTCATGTCTCGACTGTCAATAAAATATCGATTTCCGATAGGAAAAGACAGAGAAGCACGTCTTGCAAAAAAAAAGAAAAGAATGAAAAATATTCTTTTGGTCGAAGAAAAGAAAATAATGAAGAATAAAAGAATCCAAAACTGAAAATTGAAGGATAGAAAATGAAAAAGAAATTTGGCAAACGATCAATATCTAAAAGACTCGAGTAAAAATAATAATAATAATAGTGAAAAATTGTCAATATGTCGGTGTACTCATAAGAAGTTTGGTATTTGGATATGTTGTTTCGAAACATCACGGTACAAAATAGATATGTTTATATACTTTTCCCCCTACAAATATTTGTAGCAGGATCAGCAGAATCTATGGATATTTTCGTAACCGCGTTTGGTAGTTGAGTAGTTATCGTACCGAAGTTTCGTTCGAAATAGTCCGGTGGATGTACTTCTAACGAAAGTTCGGTATGATAACTACTCAACTACCAGACGCGGCTACAAAAATATCCATAGATTCTGCTGATCCTGCTGGAAATATTTGTAGGGGAAAAGTATATATCTATTTTGCACCGTGATGTTCCGAAACGGCATATACAAATACCGAACTTCTTATGAGTACACCGACATATTGACAATTTGATTAACAATGAGATTTGTTAAAAAAATCTTATCCGACCATAATTACATACAGGAAAATATACGAGATATTACTAATTTTCACCAAGATATTTTCTGTTTCTAACACCGGCTAAATATGTAGATTCTGCTGTGCCAGAAAATCATCAAACATATTTTATGCTGGTGTAATGTTATGTTACTCTAATATGAAGTAGGAAAATAGGGCTCTTTTACGAGATCGCTGTTCTGAATAACATTCAACGGCCACGGAAATATAGTGCTATTCTCAATGGGAATTTAGATCACTGAACAGAGATTTGCAGTGACCGAGAATGTGTGTTTCACAATGAAAAACAATGTTAAATACACTGTATATAAAATGTAGTTTATTAAAAATTTTATAACTTTTATACCCACGATTTTGGAGATGAAAACGAAATCAAGAAAGCTAAATGAAAAACAAAATGAAATTTTAGTGACATTTTTGCGAAAATGAAGTGGTCGAAATCACTGTCCACGTGAACACTCTCTCGATAAAAACATTGAAATTTCCAGATTTTAGAATAATTTTTTAAATTGATAATAATGTGACCATATTGATAATTTTTTGTCACACCGCGTTCATTTTCTGCAAACGAGGACTAATTAGGTCGGGACCTACAATTTATTGCCGATTCCAAACGGCAGGCGTTTTATACTCACTAAGGGGTTGGGCAAGCTAAACCTTCAGAGCACGACTCACTGTGGTAGCCATAGTTGTTGCACGCAGGATCGATCTTCGAAGGGGAAAAGGACACAAAAATCGCTTCTCAAAATGTATTTAAATTAACGGAAATTGGTAAAAATGCTAGGTATATATTTACTTTCGATATTTTAATTTTATTCTCCGGAATATATTTTTTTTTTTATACAGGGTGATTAAAATGAAACGCAAACGCGCTGGCGCGTTTCGAAACGGCCGCTCCGCAAACGTTAAAACGACATTCCTGTTGAAATTTGTCGGGAGAAAAAGATGCATGCAAATGTAACTTGGGGAAGAAGAAGAAACCTTACTACACAGACGCGCGTTTCACACCCTGCTTTTTCAGTATTACTAAAGTGCGCCATTATCCCGCACGTTACAACTGTTAGAACGGTTGCACGCTGGAATAACTTCGCACTTTATTCACTATGACGCAGATTTGCATGCGGTTTCTTCTTCTTCTTACCCAGGTTACATTTGCATGCATCGTTTCTTCCGCGGCAAATTTCAACAGGAATGCCGTTTTAATTTTTGCGGAGCGGCCGTTTGCATTTCATGTTAGACTATACATTCTCTGATGACAATTGTCTGTATTGGTGTGTACTATCACCTCTTAAAGTTTTCCATCTTTTCAGAATCATCCTGTATATCTTTGATCATCTTGTGGGAGGGGGGGGGAGCTCTATGTCCCGCCTCTGATGTCTTGTACCTCGGTGACAGGAAAGTTTCTGGTAAGGACAAATGCGGTATCGAATATCGAACTCACGACACCTCTATATAAACATTCTTCCATACATTAGGCCAGTAACTTATCGACGTGGGTTACAGCGCCGGATACCGATAATAATCCTGAAATAATTACTTGAAGATTACGATATTTGGATTTTATAAACTCCGTGTTATGAAGCAATGATTTGAAGACTGATTAATCAATCATGCTATTGATCATTTCCCTTCGAAACAGAAATTACAGGAAATGTCAAATCGGAATAAAAGCAATAAGAAATGAATATCCGAAGTTATTTCCCCACAAATAATATATATAGAGTAATTCCCTAATTCGATGGCCGAAGAAATCCCTCTTACTTTACCAAGTTGCTTTTACGAAACTATACGGGATTGACTTAGAGTAGGTACTAGGGACTTTGGGAAGAGATCTCCGTGCAGAACGACTAGAACGACCGACCTCTTGGCAATGTTTTCGGACAACGGTCATTGATGGCAAATCTACTCTTAAGAACAGGATTTCCTTCTACTACTTTTGCCATTTTATTCGTTTTCCCTGATGGTAAAAGGCTCCTGAAGGAAAAAGATCCTCGCGCTATTCTGCAGTTCTCCTTCGGGATGTAGCAAAGATTTATGTCACCGGCAAGTTGCATTAATCCCTTTCTGTGAGTGTGTGTTTCCTCTCTGTTCTTTTGCTGCGCACACGTGTTATCAGCTGACTATTTACTCATTTATTCGGTTAATTTATCTGCTATTGCCTTGCACTTAACCTGTTTCTAGGCCGATCCGATCCGATAATAGCCTATTTTAATCAATATACAGTATTATCAGAGAATTTTAGATGCTTTTTCGTAGAATCATTCGGGATTTCGTCTCAGAGATACATGAACATTTTTCTATTTTGATAAATATTAATTATAAGTTAAAAGATCGGTGCTTCCGAATATCTTTTAGATTTTACAGATGCGAAATAATGGTTATGAGAAGAACATGTTTATGATATGGTGAAGGATGATTTTTTTTGAACGGTAGTGATTGAAAGTTATTATTGAAGCCGAGAAACCAACAATTTTCCAACAAGAAATTGTCGGAACGAAGGCTGCAGCCGATATTCACTCAGCTCCAGAAAAATCGTAAAAATTATTTCTAGCAGATGCAGAATGAAATTTCACCAGAATTATAATAACGCTTTTGGCCGCGAATTTGGTCGATGCAAAGTCGAAATACCAGTGATATATCTCAGAAACTGGTATGTTTGTTAACATTTAAAAAATATCATGGGGGGGGGGGGTGTTTCAAATGTTGGGGTTGGAAAAATGAAGTTTCAAATATTTAAAATATAACTAACACAATCGACGCAATCCACATTGAAATATATGTCAACAATTTGGATGAAATTTCGAAACAATACAAAAACTTTTGGAAATTTCATCGACAGACAGATGGTTCATTTTCTTTAAACGAAACATAGTTGTCCAATTAAATCTATTTCAGATTACAGTTACAGTACAAACAAATTCAGTATCTTTTCTTCTTGCACTTCAAATTAAGGGACTTTTAAGACGAGGTGTCTCTTTCACGAAATGTTATAACGTGTGTTAGTAACGTGTGGATATTATGGGATACTGACTAAAAACGTACGCGTGGGAATGTTTTTCTCTCATCAAATGTTACTCGTAGGGTACGATCATGTAGTCCAGGGGTACACAACCTACGGCCTGAAAAGGGGTTCCATCCGGAAGTTGTTCCGGTAGAAAAGTATCAATTTACGCAACATAATTAATACCTATGCTGACAATCTTCCTTTCATAACAGTTCAGGATATCGCCAAAACTGTCAAAGAATTGGTGATCAAAGAATTTGGTGTGCCAAAAGGCACAATTGAAAGGTATGTCAAAGATGCAAGATCGGTTGAGGAACTCGTAGGAGTCAGCTTGGGGAGAAAGACGGTCTTGACTGCAGAGTTAGAGGAACAATTATCGCAATATTGCGTTATTATGTCTGAACGCTTTTTTGGTTTACGTTGTGCAGACATCAAGCATATGGCCTTCCAACTAGCTGTGAGGAACGAAATTAGTCATCCATTCGCGGCTTTTTGAAACGGCACCCCAATTTGTCACTAAGAAAATCAGAAGGGTGGTCACATGCTAGGGCCAAGAGGTTTATACAGAGAGTATTGACGCCCTTTTCGACATATTTGAACCAAAAAAGGACGAAATGCAATGGACGAAATGGACGAATCATGATCCACATCGTTTATTTAACATTGATAAGACAGGGATCACAGAGGTGCAGCAGAAGAACAAAGTGATAGCCGTAAAAGGTGGAAAACAAAAAATACCCTGACGTCTTTAGAAAGGGGGAAATTGATTACAATTGTGGCCTACATGAATGCACAGGGGTTGTTATTCCCCCGCTAGTTGTGTTTTCTAGAAAAAAATATGCTCCATTGTCTAATGGAAGAAGCTCCTTCTGGCTCAATTTCAACTTGCCACCCGTCTGGATGGATTCAAAGCGACATGTTTATGAGATGGTTCGAGCATTTCCTGAAAATTACCAAGCCCACTTCACCCGATCCTCTTGTTCTGGTTTTACATGGTCATTACAGCCATTCAAGAAACATACCACACTGGGAATCTCACAGGGAATGCTACCACAGGCAATCCCACACCGAGAGGTTGACTATAGGAAAGTCTGCCGTTCGAAATCGGCAATAAATTGTAGATTCCGGGCTAATTAGCCCTCGTGTGCTGAAATTGACTGTGGTGCGACAAAAACGATCAAATGATCGAATGATAATAATGCAGAATTGCAGAGTTACTTCTTTCTAGATGAAAATGCAAATTTGCGGAATGGATGAAAATTCAGAATTTACGAAAAAAGTAATTCAAGAAAATATGAAAATGCAGATATCCAAAATCGATACAAAATTAGGAATTTACGAAAAAAATTCTTACTATCGTAAGTGCGAGGGCCCCTACTACACGGGCCCCAGTGCGACCGCACCCATCGCACACAGTAAAGGGCGGCTTTGATTCCATTCGGCTAAACGGGGCGGCACTTACAACGAGATTGATATAGTTATCAATCGGTTATTGTTATCAGAAGCCCCCGAATCCTGATATTATCACATTAAGTGGTATGCACTGTAATAATGCCGAGTTTGTTCTTATGGTCCCCCCTCTCAAACTCCAGCTTTCCATGGCAATTACACACACAGACACGCAGCTTTCCATAAACATTTTTTTTCTCCCAAGTTTTAGGAACTTGTTATAGCATTTTTCTTACTTCCTGCCATTTTAGTTGTTCCGAGAAATTCCTTCTGTAGTGCAAATATACAAAGAGGAAAGAGTTTCTCGAAAAGGTACTTGAAATTCGTGAAGAATGTGACCGGGAATCTTGATACGTTCTTTCATTTCGCGAGTATCATTTAAAACACGTCCGAAATATATGTGGTCACTGTATTTTTCCCCTATATTTTATTTTAATATTTACCCACATACATATATACTTTGTTTAATACTTAGCGTATAAATGCCGCATTCTCAGAATATAAGTAATTCATGCCATGTTCCCCTTCATACATGTTGGTCTGTTTAAACTTGCTTTCTCATTTCTGTGGTGGCATGTTTCTTGAAATGTACTTTAAGAGAGGTTCATGCAATATTAATGCCGACTGTCATGGGGGAGACATAGAGTGTATCATGAGGACGAAAATAGGGCTGAGGATTTTTTTTCTCTTCTATACATTTTTATATTCTTTTCCTTCATCCATAAAATATATATTTTAAAAGACTGTGTGCCCTAATGCGCGCCCTTTGTTTATGCTATAGTAATACATATATGTAGGTATTTCATATGAAGTTCAGCAATATTTGAAGCAGGATTCGGTGTGTCGAGAAAATTTCCAATTCGATAAGAGTTAATTAACCCTTTCGGTGTGGGAATAGTCTGAAAAATGACTCTCTCATTGCTGGAGCGTAATTTTTTTTTCTGTCTTTTTTGTGAAATATAGATGACAATAATACTCGGACAGACGTTGTAAACTCAATACTATCAGAAAAAAAGGGTGATGCACAAGTAAATTCTGGGTTCAAACCAAAAATCACACCTGTATCCTAGGGATTGAAGCCAGACACTCTACGACTACTGAATTCCATGTACACCGTTCCATACTATACAGGCAAACCTGTGAGAGAAAAGAGGAAAAAAAATAGAATATTATGCGTACGCCATTTTTATACGTTATTTAAGAAATTTCATTTAGAAAGAAAAAATTTACAATCATTAGAGGATGCTTTTTGAGCGGAATACTACGCTCATCATGTCTGGGTGATGGCTGTACTCTGAGGATTTATGTGATTGTACAGTGATATGAAGATAATGACATATCTTTGTGTTAAGAACATGAGATGATTTTGAATTTAGACGTACAGTGGCATCTGTAATTATTGAAGAAGGAATGTGCTGAGCCGGCTGCTCCTTAAGAACCCATTAGAGAATTGTGAACCTTCAGAGGCATTTTAATGAAGAATTTTTAAAAACCATTAATGTCAGCATTACTGGATGTGTTCTGTGTTTATGCGTGGCCATAACCGATATATGACAGCAAGAACTATGCGCAGTTCATTTCCCAGATACTACTTTCTCAGCAATATCCACATCAGCAAATGTACGGTGCATATTCGTGGATGTGTGCGTAGGACATTCCTCTCAAGTGCTTACTTGAGAGTAATAGTAAATACTTACGTATTTACTAACCGAAACGCAGTCTATATTCCGAAGAATTTCTAACCGATAGGTCACCACCGGAGTAAAAAAGAGTATGACAAGGGCACGAAGAATCAAGATGATGTGAATAATCAAAGTAGTGAAAAATACACGAACAATTAAAAGCACGGGCTGCAGGAAAATCGTGTACCTGCAGAAAGAATAGAAAATTAGCGGCTAGGGGGAAGTGTTCACATGCAGGTCCGTTGCATGTCAAATATCTAACAATACACTATTTCATGCAAATATATGAATAAACACTGCACTTACAAACTATATGAACACGCAAACGGCTAGGGGAAGCGTTATGCACTTCCTAGTTCGTCAAAATTATAGAGGAATACGTGGAGTGTGAAAATAAATGGTCGCACGATAGATACACAGTTACAGGAGAGAATACATGTATGCGAAGCGTCTCAAAATTACACAAAGTAAGAAAAGTGAGAAACAGGTTTGTTAACAATATGAATACATCGAGAATATTTTGAAGGAGTTTTTGGAGAAAAATACAATATATCTTTAAATGTGAAAGGACCAAAGTATCGAAAAATACACGCACAGTTTAAAAAAATGACTGTAAAGACTGTTAGAAAAATGACTGTACAAAATAAAATGCATACTCACAAAACTGAGTATGCGTGAAATTACACCTTGCACTATTGAAAAAAACATGTAAAGTTAAAAACAAGGACTGGAGAAAGAAAACAAATGAGTGCAAAATTGGATATGAATTACAATACACCTGGCACTACTATAGAGAGAAAGGTGCTTGACGTACTGAAGGAAAAAATATTACATACACTAAGAAATCACAAATTTCACGCAATAACACAAATAAAATACACAATTTTTACATGAAAATAGATGAAAAAAAAAAAAACAATCCAGTCATAAATTATACGTAATGCGTAATTATAGAGGTTAAAAGTTGGGTGTGACTATTGTGGTCACATAATACGCTGTTACAGCACAAGTAAGAAGAGTGAGTAGTGGGTTTCAGTTAAACATGTGAATACATCGGAAAAGTTCTGAGGGCGTTTCGGAGAAAAATGCAATATATCTTTAATATCTGGTCTGTTTACAATATTAAACAATCATTGTTTTTGATTTCGGCTGTTACTGCGAGTTATTGGTGGAAAGTAATCTACGTCTATAGCCTATATATACATATATACATATATTTCCGAGGAAACTATGGAGTCGTCGGCTGTAGAGGGGTGTGTAAGATGTTTATTATGCCAGAATTGAAGGTTTTGTTCGAGAAGCCGAGGGTTCTGGCTTGGGTCGACAAAACTTGCGATCGGGTGATTCGTTTCTTCCAAACGTTTTTCAGTTTGGAATAAATCACTGGGGAGTGATGTGAATTTGTGTACTGACAGCTAGTGAAGTAGTGAAGGAGATCCCCAATCTCTCCACAGTTGCAGTACTTATTTCCGGTGATATGGAATACCTTAAGGGAATATGGTAGCAGGCAGTGCTCTGTGAAGAAGATAGTTTTCTCTCTGGGCCATACTAGGTTTGTAAGATTTACCTCAGGTATAAATTCTATGACATTCGTAGAAATGTTGGTCCGAGACCATTCCTGCTGCCAGGATTTCTTGAGTACAGATTGAAGTAAACTTTTTGCATATGACTTTGGTAGCGGGTAATCAGTAAGCTGTTCGAGCTGTGTTGCTGTTTCGACAGCTTGATCTGCAGCTTCATTTCCGAAGGTTCCTTGGTGGGCTTTTACTCATGAGAGCGTGAGATTCGGATTGTTGATGAGTAGAGTTCTAATGAATCTCACAAGAGGATGTTTGGATTTGACATCATAAATTGCTTTTAAGTTGGACAAACTATCAGTGTAAATTATATTCTTCGTTGAAGTGTTTTTGCTGAAGTCCAATGCATGAAGTATTGACACCAGCTCAGCTTGAAATACTGAATTGTTGTCGTTTAGGCGTAATCTCCATGTATTACGAATAATTGATGTGTTGATGATCTTCACATACGCAGCTGCTGTTCCGGTTTCCATTTTGGAACCATCTGGTAAATTTTGCTTCTTTGTTATCTTCGATAGGAAGACCAGAGATATTTGTTATGGACGAACCTGTACTGCTGGGTGGTGTTGCCAGCCGTGAGAGGGTTTCTCAGATTTTTCATATGTTAGTTTATGTTCGTTATAGGTCACATTTTGATGGAACCGCAGGCAGGTCACTACTTTTTCGTAGTCGAGTAGTAGATCCAAGGGGGGGATTCCCAGCTGCCACTGATAATACTGTCGAAGCTTTGGTTCTATAAGCACCCTTTATATACAAAATGAATGGTGTTTGGATGCTACGCAATTTCTTTTGCAACCTGGGCGATGGTTGTTCGTACCAAACGGAAGAGAAATACTTCTCCCAAGTACCGTATTTCCCTCCGTATAATCCGTGGATTATCTGTTAAAAAAAAGTGGTTAAACATTAAAAAAAATTCCGATTACCTACCACTGCGGACAATCTGCAGAAAACTATATCACCCTGACAAGTATTCGATGAGTGAATTTGAAGGTTTTTGAGATTGAATTGCATATTATGCGCCACCATGGATTATACGCAGGAAAATACGGTAATATACGCATACAATGTATAAAAAATTGGAATATAAAATTTTGTAGTGTGCATTAGTATCACCATAACACGTAATTGAGAAATTATATTGAAATATAACCAGTCGGATTGGTTTTTGATCTATCTTTAATTATTAATTAATATAGAAATTAATCTTTACTAACAGAAGATTAATTGAACCACTTTTGTTCTTCGGTAAAACGCCATCTGTTGAACATTTTTTAAATTATTTTTTAGTTTCAATAAAATCTCATTTTGTTTTCTTACATTTGTATCAATTATCATCTTTCTATATATAGTAAAATAGTTATTTCATAAATTATTAAACTTCTAAACACTAACTCACTTGTAAATTAATTTATCTGTAAAGAAAAATTTGATTTATAATAAATTTTGTTTTAAACTGATACTCTCATTACCACAAATTATTTTTAATAAGTACCAGGATGGATTCAGAAGAAATCAATCCTTTGTCACGTAGTTGCAAAGAGTCGTTGAATTCGTAATGTATTATATCATTATATTATAATGTTTTATGTTATATTATATATATTATATCATAGTATTATATTATATTATCCTTCAACCACAAGTAGTTCACTTGCGCATTAGCAAAGCATATTGACAACACGAATCGCGTAACTCTGTTGGCCAAGCTTGTTGAATACGGTTTTCCTGACCTCTACGTGTTCTTCAAGACAGGCATTTTCTGGTAAAAAATGGAAATGCTTGTTCTTCTGTTCGTCCAATAAGAGCCTCGGTTCCCCAAAGATCAGTTCTTGGGCCTCATCTACATCAATGACTTCTCTGCCCCCAAATGGGCATACTGGGACTCTTTGCGGATGATGCAATTATTATCACCAACAACAGAATATCTGATAAATGCAGAGAAAATCTTCAGGAGACTCCGGAGGAGGTTGTCGAGCTTAATCATGCCAAGTGTCAGTTCATCTGGATAACAAGAAGAACCAAATTCACTAGAGCACCAATCTACCTGGGCAGAGAAGCCATAAGACCTGTGAAGGAAGTGAAATATTTGGGATGTATTCTAAACCAATCATTATCCTTCGTTCCTCAAATAAATCACGTAAGAACTAAGGCTACCCAAACCATGTGAATGATGTCACGCATTACATTTCCAAGTGCAAGACTAACTCTTAAAAACAAAGCCATATTGTTTAAATCAATCATTAGACCTATCATGACCTACGCTGCCCCAGTATGGGCTCATGTTTCAAAAACCAACATGCAGCGTCTGCAAAGTCAACAGAATAAAATACTGAGAACTCTTGTGCGTGCACCAAAGTACATCAGAGGGGCTGACATTAGAAAAGACCTGAAGATTCCAACCATTTTCAGCTACATCCAACAAATCTCAGAGGATCACTTTGAAAGGATAAGGAACTCAGATTACGAGCATCTGAGAGAGACAACCCACGTCAAAGATAAAATTTCTTAGGCCTCAAAACGTGCTGTTAGGGTCTGAATTACTAACCTGTATAATCTTTGTCTATCTATCATAATATTTTTGTACTGTTATTTTGCTATCGAAATTATCGATCAACTCTATTGCATAGAGTAACATTGTGGTTAAATTTACATGACTGATCTTGCACTGCACCAATTTGTATAATCTCGGCTAACACCTACAGAGGGACATAGACTTGGGTGCAGAGAAGAGCTACGTGTGTCCTTATTGACGCACAGGCTTGAGTTATGAAGAGAGACTTCATTTTTTGAATATGTTTACATTGGATGAACGCAGGTGTCGAGAAGATATGATCGAAGTGTTCAAAATTTTAAATGGGATGGATAGGATGGACCATGAACTTTTAGTACACCGTCAATCGACTGCTTTTACAAGGGGACGCCAGTATCGATTGGTGAGGGACAATGCAAGGTTATGGTATCGCAGGGAATTTTTCTCTAATAGGGTTGTTAACAAATAGAATAGCTTACCCCCGGAGGTAGTAAATTGTAACACAATTGACACGTTTAAAAAGAAATACGATAAACATGTTGGGGTAAATCGAGAAGCTATCCATTCTTAGAATAAGACAACCATAAATATCCTTTATGGGCGGTGTATAATATTTTATCATGTGTATATATTGTTTATAATTTATGTTAATTGCATTTTTAATTGGGTTGCTGCGTTTTTGAAATATATGACAACCATATTTTTATGGGCATCTGTTTATCAGCCACATCGTTGGGCATTTTGTTTGTTGTTGCGTTGTATTTGTATTTGTATAACACACTTGTTTTTCTATTACTTGTTTTGCATGTTAGATTTATTTTTATTATTATTTTCTCATTAATGCATTATGTAACATTTCGGTGAATTGTAAATAAGTGATTTCATTTTTGTATCCAATATACTACTTGCATTTATCGCATAAAAATTCTTCTCTTACTATTGATTTTGCTGACCAAGTCTATTGCATAGAGTGGCGTTTTGATGAAGTTTGCATGGCTGATCTTTGTATATTGTAGTATTCTGATAGTAGCATTTATGACAACACTGTATGTTTTTTTTTCTTTCTATTAACTTACGAGCACTTCACATCTACACAAACTTCTCTATAACCCCCCTTCATAGCTAGCAAGGGCAGTCTGTAAGTCGCCAGGCAGCCCCTTCGGGCTGGGCAGCGACGAGAAAAATTAAATTCTGTCTGTCTGTGTTGTAGGAAGTTGCGGTACGGGGAGTACAAGTGGCGTGGGGGTGAAGGTTGCCTTCAGGTCCCAGGTTAGAACCGGGGGGAAGAAAACTGTTAAAATATTTTCCCTAACGAACCTGAGGAGACTACCCATAGATGGCGCGTTCATTTCGAACTCAACTCCTTAACGACAGTAAATTACGTGCAGTGATGTGGCCGGAGTTTAAGGGATTGCTCATTTGAAGAGGATATGAAAGTGCTGTAGTCAAAAATCTTTAAAGTATCCGACTACCATTATCAACACTATTCTATAAAACGGTACTGAAGTGAACAGTTTTTGCTAAAAACTCTCAAAATGGTGAAAAAAATAACAATGAAGTTTGGATCACATATGCCATTTCCTACAAAAAGTGATTTTCATGTCAAAATTTAAGCAAAATTCGTGTGATATCCGGAACATGATAGCAAAAAATTCTACGAAAGAAATGTTTTGTTATTTTCATAATACATTTAGTTGGTGATGGTGTATGTTAAAGGACTGTAAGTAATGCTAATGATTGCATACAGATCTGTTGATGAACGTGTGAATTCTTTGAAATCTCATTTAACGTATCGTGTTTAATACACGGAAATTAGCCAAATACATGTGATAGGCTTCAGATTTTGGTTCATAACCATTAACATTATACGACATAATTTCATACTAAAACTTTGTAATGACAAAATCAATAGATTTTTAGAAATCATGTTTCAAACTGAAGTAAAATATCAAAAATAACATTATTCGTAACACGCGTTTAAAGTTCTTATTCACAAATGCTTTAATGTAAAAATCGTGGAAAACAATCAAACAAACTTGATTGTTCATAATAATATGGGAATAACTTCGGTTCTAAAAGCTTAAAACAAAACCTAATCTTATATTTGCACTAGTTGGAATACAAGCCACCCCTGGTGATGTGAACTTAACTCTTCTTTATCCTTGATCACGTCTCTTGAACTGTGATAGCTGGACTAGGTTTTTCCACGACACCTTGTCTTCTCATGTTTTGCGAGGTATTTATTTCTCTGATCCATCTAGGCACGTAAAGCACAGATAGATGGTTCAGCGCTAATGTCGGAGATTTTCACAGCCCTTGCGACTTGCCTCCACAACGAACAAGGGAATCTACTTAGCTAATGCATTAAATAACGAAAAGTACATCCTGACTTTTATACGATGCGTTGGACCCCCTTAATCCTTTCTCTCCTCTCTCGAGATGATGATGCCTTGTTCTTTAACAAGGGTCGCTTCTCATCGCTATCAACGACGTGTCTATATATATACATGTCGACACACACACATCCACGGTTTCGTGAAGAAAAGCTTACTCCCGTATCGCCACACTAAATAATTGAGAGTGCGGTCGCATGCCTCGGCTATCTGTCTTCTAAACTGTCTTCACTTCCTGAGGGATCTGCTTCTAATTTTGTTGTTCAGTCAACGTTTAAATTTCCGAATTTTTCGACGCAATTTGTCAAGTTACGAAGTCAACGGGAAACAAATACACAGCAGGGGATACAAAAAGCACAATTTTCTAGAGAACCGAGCCGACAGCTTTATCCAGAGAAATAGTTGGTAAAAGTAGTTAACGGTAGACCATGTCAAAAACTTTTGAAGGCGAGCGGCAGAATGATCCATTTCTATTCCGTCACTGGATGTTTGAAAATATGTGTTTGGAGTTTAAATTGCGCCATGTTATTCCAACATACTCATACGAGGAATGTGATCTAAAAGCGACGATAGATTTGAAGCTGATTAGTAGGGCTAGGATTTTTATGCTCTAAAAACTTCTAAAAAATGCTCTATAAAAATGCATTTATGTTCTTAAAAATAGTAAATGTGCCCTATATAAAAAGAAAAAAATGTCCTAAATTTTTTTTCATTCCTAGCTCAAATAACGTTAGTTTTTGCAAAATAATATGATAATGAGAAGTGTTGATGCAGTCGGAACTATTTGTGACAGAGCCTGAGTGTCTCGCGGTTTCTCCAGTTTCTCCAGTCAGAACTATTTTGAACCATTACTTATTATATGCGAAGAGAATTTTTCGTATTATTAACCTCATCGAGCCAAACTTTCCTTCAAAAATTTCCCTTTTGAGCGTTTCCCCCTAAATTCAGAGTTATGTGCTGCCATCTATACATAAAAATACCTAGTCAAGTAATGTATTTAGCTTTAGGAAAGCATAAAATTTGAAAAATAAATAAATAAATAATTCTTTCTTATTTGATAAAACAATCAAAATTTTTCCCCCTCAGACGTTAAAAAATCCTCCCCGCTTACTAATTTTAGGCAATTTTTCCCACGAGTTACCATCACCGACACCGATTCAGTTGACTAATCTATTTACACACACAGCACACACACCATCGTCGTTGAAGGGCAAGTATTTTTGTGCTCTAACAATTCAATATAAATGATTGGTTGAAAAACCTGAATTTAAGAATTTTTTTTTTCCAATTAACAACGACGTTCCATTTTTAGTGCATAAAAATCCTAGCCCAAAGAGCTCTTGTCAGAGACGGGAACTGCAAGAATCAGTCTGAAGCGTGTTTGTGGAATAGCGAGGAAAGAATTTACTTTTTTTTTTTTATCGAAAATCATGAAATATGCAAAATATGTCTTAAATTTCCGAAAATATGCCCCATCACGTAAAAATAGCGAAATATGCGGAAAAAAACCCCCAATATGCAAAGACATAGCAATCAGAGCCCTACTAATTAGTGTCTGAATTCAGAAGTGCATTTTGAGTTTCTGGCGATAGAAAACAAAGTTATACAGAACTATGTGAGTCTTGTCTACTTAAATATACACTAATCTTATGACAGCACCTGAATGCCGATGGTAACCTTACATATGCCGTGGCATCATTCTTCTTACATGGCTAACCAGGACTTTTTTTTTTTTTTTTGAATCAGTTACACGCTCAGCGATATAAGGTTGATAAATCACAACTTTCGACCTGTTCTGTCAACTTTGTGACCTGTGATTTCAACAAGGTCAGAAAAAATGTTCACCGATACTTTATGTGTCTTCTCGTGTTAAATTAAACTCTAAAGAAATTTATTCGATTGTGACAGGGACCTATGAAAAAACAACTTAAGTGACTACTCAAAAAAGGCACTTTTGAGTGGCGTAATGAATACGTTCTATGATGGTGATTAGCGAAAAAACACCACATTAAACTTATAGAACTTTTCTCTACAAAGTTGTGTGGCCAAGTGATGCGGAGGTGAGTTAAGTACATAGACCTTCTGCAACCAGGCAAAAGTAACGATCCGTCTCTTCTCAGGTAAAAAAAAAAATGAATGGAACTTATTGTTAAATTTCATTTTCTTCTTTCTTGCCCACAAGTCTTTTCCACATTTCTTTCGAAATCCCAGGCTGTGGTCTCCGGCACTTGTGTACCACTGGGCGCACGTGCAATTTTTCTCCCTAGTGATTGGATTTAGTCACCCATTTTTGTAAAATTGCTTGTATATTGCATCGAGTTGATGGCTGTCTTCATGGGGAGAACGACGGGAGGAATTCGAAACTTGCGAGCACGGGACAAGGGGGCCATCACTATAAATGTTTGCTAACTTTTCCGACACAACTATGCCGAGAACGGAAGTAAGTACGGGTTGTGAGCGGTTCTATCTATCTATCTATTTTTTATTGTTAATTTACGTTATCTTCTCTTATGATGATATAACCACGCTATCCGAATGAAAATATACAAGGTTAACATTTTCTCTTACGTGGTACCTGGAATATTTTTGCATACCACTACTACGTGAAAGCGGATTATTTTGTTTTATTTATCGGAAGGAAAATGTGACAAGGAAGGAAGAAAAAATATGAATCCCCCCCCCCCCTACATTTTTTCAGAAAGGATTGGCGGAAGCGAAGGATCTCCAGCCGTGGTTGTCATTGAAGAACACCAGCGGGAAAAATATCGTAAAAGAAAAGTGGAATCAAGAATCAAATGCATTTCGAACACTACGAAAACACGAAGATAAAAAAAAGTACTTTCCTGTATTTCATTTTTAAATTTGCTGCATCAGTGCCATTTCGGCGAAGTCGTGGGTACTTAATCATCGCATTGATTAGGAAGAACGTTTTTGCAAATTTATCAAATAGTTATAGTGTCATTATTTTCAACATGTCAATGGCACATGAAAACGCCCATATGAAAATCCGATACGACATATACGCGCTGGGGCAAAAAGTCCGTAGAAACTTTAAAAAATCATAAAAAACCGGAAAAATAACCGAAAGAAAAACGGTTTGCAGGGTTAGCTTCGCTAGGTCACGGAAAAAACAACTAAAACAGCCGATAGGTGGCGCTGACGTACACACAAGTCCAAGAAAAGATACGCAAATGACGAACATAATGCCTCCAAATCGTTTATTTCAGCAGTATGTGTTCCCCATGACCACCACCACCGCAGGGAATAACACATTACAGGCGAGTTGCAAATCCAGCAACGGCAGAGTGCAGCAGTTCCACATACACAGTTTACAACAGTGAACTGATTGTGGATTAGAAACGCAAGTTCTTATAATCGTCTCATTTACATATTTCCATCCAAGTCGCTCGTACCAGCGCCACCTATCGGCTGTTTTTTTCCTGTCTTTAAAAAATCCAAGTGAGCTGCGATGCTAACCCTGCAAACCGTTTTTTATTTCGGTTATTTTTCCGGTTTTTATTTATTTTTAAAGTTTCTACGGACTTTTTGTAACCCACCTTGTAAAAATTTCATCGCGAACGGCGTAGCAGCTTTCAAAATCGTCAGTTACCAATTTGAGTTATTATGGTTTCTCTGAAGTTCGTAATATAAAGCATAGATAAAAACATTTTGTTACGTTTTAATTCAGATTGATTTTAGGTATTACAAGAAATGTACATATTACTGGTGTACAATATTCTTAGTTAATAGTATGAGATTAATTACTATGGAATGTTGTGTCTCTTATTTTTCATATATAGAGAACATATATTCTTTTCTTTAGTGATAAGAAAGTTAACTACTATATTATCTAAGTATGTATTTTTTGATTTGATAATTTATCATAGATTTTGGTAGTAAGAAAATAAGGACAGATTTTGATTGAAAACATTGTCTAGAGGGGGGGAAAAGAAACAACAACCATGATTGTTTAGGAATGATGCTACAATAATGATTGACCGATCCTGCGTAATGGCTGAAGGGCTCGCTGGAAGGGGATTTTGAAAATATAAGGGCTGCAATTATCTGGGGGGGGGGTAGATGGGTAAAATTGAATAAGAATATAACATAAGATCTTATTAAAATTTTTCACGTTAGTAGTGAAAACCCATGATGAAGGAGATGTAGATCTAAAATTTAAATATTACTTGATCTGGCACTCTGTATCACTTGTTCACGGTCACGGTCACGGTCAGTTCGCTAATTTATTGCCTCTAGGTAACTGGCAAGTTTAGGAAATACTGGTTCGTTAGCAGGTCAAATCTCTCAGAAACAGTAAATATTATCTGCAGGTAGCATCTATCTTTCCTAAAAAAGTAGAAGTGTCTGAGCAACGAAAATGTATAAAACAAATGAAGAAATTGCTGAAAAAGAGCCGCCGTCTGGATATGCAGTCGAATACCGTTATAACGAACTCCAAGAGACCGGAGAGATCACTTCGTACTAACGAAATTTCGTTATAAAAGAATTCCCGATTTTTACATTGTTCCTGTGTAGACTTATCTGAGAGATTAGAAACGTTTTCCTGAAAACGATCTTTTTTTCGCAATAACGGTATTCGTTAAAACGGGAATCGACTCTACCCATATTATTTTTAGCTTCTAAAGCCTGTTATGCGAACGCCTAGTAAAAGAGTTATTTTTTTGGTCAATTTGTAATACATAAGATTGCTAATAGAAAATTTCGTAATAAGAAACCATGTAAATATTGCTATTTTTATGATCAATACAAGTTGAAATATAAGTTCTCTTCCAAAAATTGAAATTTTAATTATGAGCCCAAATTTTCAAGAAATACCAAAACTCTTCATTTAATGCTTTTAGATAGGAAAAAGTGAAATGGGCCAAAGTTACCCACATGCAAGTGTAACATTGACCCCAAATGTTTTTTTTAATTAGCTTAAAGCTTAAAAAAACCTATTTTTTATTTATATGTAATTATATGAGATTAGCTTATCGATATATAATAACTTTAAAAGTAGTAATAATATTGGGCTTATTGGAAACTGAATTTGAAATACTCAAAAAATGGACCAAAGTAGCCCGCGTTCACGGTAATTCATGTAGAAATTTCACTTGTGCATGTCCAAACGTCTATCACGCATACCACAACGCTATTCCAACTCGGCATTTATACGCCAATCCCCCTACCCAACCGAGTATACAAAGATATTTCTGTGAGAGTATATGTTGTGTACACTAATTCAAATACCATCCGAATTTTGAGATATTTCACCGCGCAAATGGTACACAAGAAGGTATGCAGTTATGAGTAACTACATAGTCTGTTCGAAGTTTCATCATCCTTCTTTGCGAAGTTCCCCGAAAAATTCGCAACATTTCTCCTAACTGCGGGACACTCTAAAATAATCGTTGAGGATCCGAAAACACTGTTTAATATCCATTTATCCTACTGCATAAGTATACAAACATTACATATACGCATCATCACACGCAAGTACGGCGGGGGGGGGGGGCAAGAAACATACATGCAACATGGCGTGCGGGGACTTGCTCTAAACACCTGTCAGCTACCTTTCACGATCTTTATAAGGATGCACGCGAATCTAGTGGTAATAGTCGAAATAGGTATAGGTATATTCACGTCGAGAGTAAGTTTTGGGCTCCCCAAGTACCAAACTTGAATACGTATTTAACGCGTTACTTTTCAAAACATTGTAGATACCGTATACAAACTAACTGCGTGGTTTAAAAATGTCCATTTTGCTTCGAGAACATTCGCCTTGTAGATGCCGTGATAGTACATGGTTTTTACCTCAAATAAATCTGTAGAAGTAAAGGATACAGTGGTTTTATGTGCATGGATATATTTATTGAATGGATATTCTAAACACATATAATATAAACTATAATTTACGGAGAACAGTGGGGGGCGGCACGATTTTTGTTCTTTGACCATAACAGCAGATTCATGTAAACCATAAATTTATGTCTGAAAAATCTCTATATGAAAACGGACGTGATAAAACGTTGACATTAGTTTCTGTATTTCGAAAAAGAAACCGAATTCGAATTGGTATTTACGGAGGAAACCATTTCGGGGACCATTAAATGATTTCTACTTCAATTTTTTTTCTTCTCTCGCTCTCCAAAGGCTTTTCCTTCTCAAGAAACAAAGGCATGTTGTGTTAAGAAGTGCTGAAAATCTTTTATCGAAAGAAACACGTTATACCACTTGATGTAATGGCCACTTCATGTCACATCCAAAGAGGTAAAGAGAACATCGAGAGAGAACAGGTATTTCCAATATATACCCAAAAGCCATCATTTTAGAATCAATCACCCAAAAATTCCACTTCTGGTCTACCAATAACTTTTTTTTTTTCCAGTCCATTAAAACATAATGGTTGGTACTTTTACCCGACAAACAAGACCCATTAAATCTCTTCGATGTATTCGTGTTTTTATGTCCATTTCATCTTCAGATCTGTTTCTATTAATAGACTTTTTAGATATCGAGAATCAATGAAAAAAAAGAAACCGAACAAAGGACTTTGAATGCCTTGAAATTTATTGTGTTTATTTTTAAACTATTGAATGTGTTTTGACTGTCATATTTTGCTAACATCTTATGGCATATTATAAACAATAGTTCTTTACCGATGAGAAATGTTTCTATTACAATGAATTTAAAGAAAAAAATCTCGGTGTATATATATATAGTAGGGTGGATCGAAAAATCTCAAAATGTGGATAAAAGAATCGGTGTGGGGTGCAAAAGTAGTCTTTTAAGCATACTAGCATAAAAGCGAAATTTTTTCAACGTCAATTAATTTCTTCCGGTGTCCCAAGACACTTACAGATTTGCCAAAAATCGATTTTTATGCAAATTTTTTATAAAAAATATGAGTTAAATAATCGATTTCACAGGGAAAATAGTACAGGGAATGCAAAATCACTTATTGTTTATTATTATATGTATAAAATTATTTAGTACAGTAAAAGTTGGAAGGAATTGTGAAAATATTCATGCCATACCCAAGCTGTTGAAAGATGCATTTGCCTGGTGTCTGAGGCGTCGGAAGGTGTGTGTGGAGAAGAGACACGGCTTCATATTGAATGGGATAAAATCAAGAAGCCATATCAAACATTTTAACACCAAAAAGCATTACAACATTTATAAATATGTAAATCTTCAAATTAATAGAATTAAAACAGCCATTATATAAGTTCAATTTTTATAAGTTTCATGGGGCGCGGTAGCCCGGTCGATAAGATGCTCGCCTAAAGTACCAAAGGATGTATAGAGGTGTCGCGAGTTCGATACCCAGTTCGTCCTTGTCAGAAAACTTTACTGACACAGGGGTACAACAAAAAACGGCGACTTGACCGCAGCAAAAATTGCTACCGCAGGGAGTCCCCCATTGAGGGGTTAGCGCACCAACCTCTCGTTGAGTATGAAAAACAAGCCTGCCGTTCGGAATCGGCAATAAATTGTAGGTCCCGGTCTAATTAGCCCTCGTGTGCAGAAAATGACCGTGGTGTGACAAAAATGATCAAATGATTATAAGTTTCATGATTTAATGCTTTGATTTTAAAATTTATACTTCATGTATTATTATAAAATTATTATTATTTATAAGTTTATATTTTAATACCTGAATACTCTGCAAAATTTATAAAAAATTTTCTTTAATTTACAATTTTAATACATTTACATAAAAGTGTGAATTTTTAACTATTTTTGGGGCACTTGCGCCACCAGAAGATATGAATGGATTTCAATAAAAAAAATTATGCAAACTAATACACCCAAGACACAACTTTCCCACCCCATGATAAAAGTAATTTTATTAGTTAAAGTTAAAGTTAACTTTTTTTTCTATGCTTTTCGATCCACCCTAATATATATAGTAGGAACAAAATCAAGAGATATAAGAAGATATAGAACGAAGAAATATCAAAAGTAGCTTTTCAAATGACAGAAGCGCTAGTGCTGCTCCCTTGTTCATTCAAAAAATGTTCTTAGAAGGAAATTATTTGAAGAAAAAATGAATACAAGATGGATTTTTATAAGAGTGAAATAGAACCTATGCAGCGGGTCGTCATCAAGGAGAGCCCCATGCAAGGTTCCAAAAGAGTAGGCGTTTCCGAAGGGTGGCTATGCCTGATTTATTAAAAATGCCAACCCTTGTTCCCCCGACGCCTGCCTTCTAAAAAAACATGTTGGACTGAAAAATGTGTTGAAGAAATACAATACTAGAAAAATATAAACACATAGCTTCAGATTATAATAAAAATGCAGCATGAGAAAAATATATCAAAGTTATGAGAATACAAAAATTACAGGAAATATTTTACAGATATTACAAAAAAAATGTCAAAAAATAAATTAATAAGTCCAAAATGTAGTCAAAAATCAACGGACATGCCTAAGGAAAGGGACAAGGGGGTGGGTATACTATTACCAGATGCAGTTCTGAAAAGATTGAGGAGTGCTGAATTTACACAATTCCTGTTTCTTACAAATGTGTCCGAATCTATAGATTTGCGGAATGGATGTGTTTCTGGATATTTTGGTGCTGATGTTTGAATGCCAGTGACTTAAACAGTTAACGAGAAAGTTGAAGTATTTTCTTTTGTCATATACACCTGTTTCCCATTTATTGTTTTTATATATTTTTATATCCAGGAAATTTATTCGGTTCTCTTTTGTGGTTTCCTTCAGAGAAAGCTCTTCGGGGTAGATCTTGGGGAAGATGCTGTTAAAATTGCAGTTGTTGAAAATGATTATCTAATCATTTTCAACAACTTTCAAAAACAATCATTTGAAAATATTGAAATTTCAATTCTTGGCACGGAAAAGAACCTGGAAAAAAGACTTACACTTGAAAACCTATTCATATGCAAATACAAAATCCTTTATCCATATTGATTAAACAGTCTCTTTAATGCGGAAAACACCTTCAACAAAAAAAAAAACCCCACATGCATATATACAGCATCTTGAACTATATATACAATGGAAACTGCAAATAATATCGAGGCTGCAAGGGCAGCAAGAAAAACCAAAAAACCTAAGACAATCATGATATTTTTAATATCATTCTCAAACACAATCATAAACATGGACCTACTTCACAACATAAAAACAGACATTTTTTTCAACCAAAAACAAGCATATTTTGGTTTTTTAAAACTTGATACATTCACATTCCATAACAACAATATCACACATCCAATTTTTGATCTTTTGAAATACAAACTCAACAACACCTCTCTCAGTTTCAATAAGATTAACTAACAAGCGAATAGAAAACTTTACCACATTCAACAATAAACGCTTCATTTCTATTGGCTACAACAGCCAATTCTTCCCTCTTCACAAGGAATTTTATATACGTATAGCTTTCAAATATATAAAAACACTAAAAAGTACTGTTTGCAACTATAATCACTACAGCCAGAATCTCAATCTGATCATTGAGAAAGACTGTCAATGCAATAGACAAGAATTCAAAGAATTCTGTTGATAGCTATCATGGACACATCATTACAGGCAACCTTGGCAACTCAAAAAAATCCTGTCAAAAGGTGCAGAATTCAGACTTGAAAACAATTTTACTGTGAACACAACCATAGGGAATGTCTCCAAAGAAATAAATACCTTCATCTTGAAAATTGCTAGGAAATATAGCTGACCCCTTGATGGCTTTAGGGAATTTAAAATCAAGTTCTTGAAGGATGTAAAAGCCTCTTTCTTGAAACAAAACAACAAACACGAACAAAAATTCTTCACGAATGCATCTCTGCTTTAAAGCATATAAGAAACCTCAAACAGTAATTTATTTGCACTGCAGTTGACAAAGCTAATAATAACTTCTGCATCATATGTAATCTCCTTTTCAAAAAACTACTTCTCCAGGAATAATGCAGATACCAGCACTTACTCTCTCATAAACAATAGCTGTAACGTAATCAAAAAAAGAATTCTAGCAAAAAACTGACAAAAAACTTGGAACAAAACATGACTCTCTCGCATTTCCATATCTATTTGCCGCAGTTAAATTCTATAAGCAGCCAATAAAATTCAGATTTGTAACATGTGGGAAAGGGAGCTACAACAATGCTGCAGGAAAAATGTTTTTTAAAGCACTAAACACTATACATCGAAAAAGACAACATTATCATTAACAACAACCATAAGGTTATTAACTTTATCAACAAACAAACAACAACGTATATCATATTTGCACATGACTTCGAAAACATCTTTCACCAGCATACCAGACAATAAACAAATTGACATCTGTTTTCATCGCTTTCGAAAATACGAATATTTCCTTAAGGGGACACAGGACCCGTGAAAGTCTAGAAATGCAGATAAAAAATGTATCATATATTTAAAACTCATTAAAAATTTCTGATTTATCCAATTTCCTCAAATTTTTGAGAGTAACATTTCAAGTATGTATAATTTGATGTGCATCCATCAAATAATGCAAAATATTTTTTTGTTTGTTTTTGTTGACAAGAAAAATTTGAAGAAAAAAATAATTAAAAAATGATCATACACACACTACCACTGCGCGCAATTTCATTTGCTCAAATTTGAATTTCTGCATAAAAAAATTGTTTTGTGTCCTAAAATGTTTGTTTAATGCAATGAACTAGGATCTTTAAGATATGTAAAGTGAAAGTATTTTTAAAAACTCCGAAACTTTAAAATTTCAAATTTTCTAATATTTTTGAAATTTCAAATTTTCTAATATTTTCGAAATTTCAAATTTTCTAATATTTTCGAAATTTCAAATTTTCTAATATTTTCGAAATTTCAAATTTTCTAATATTTTCGAAATTTCAAATTTTCTAATATTTTCGAAATTTCAAATTTTCTAATATTTTCGAAATTTCAAATTTTCTAATATTTTCGAAATTTCAAATTTTAATAAAAATTTTAAATTTTGATGTGTCTACCATTCTAGTTCATTTTATTCGCCTAGGTAAGGGGCATATACTTATAAATTTCATGTAGATAAGAAATATGGTTCATGAGACATGCGCGCAACGACAAGAATTGATATTTGAGAAAAACGCGTTCAAAGATTGTGAAGTAGGAATTCTTATGAAATTATTTTTTCTCAAACCCAATACCGTATAGATTCATGAGAATAACCTCAATATTCAATAATATAATGAGTTTTTAACACAGCCATATCATTTTTCATACTTTAATTTTGCCATTTTAATGCTTTGATATGACCACCGCTTCAAACGCTCAGCACGCAGCGAGTTGAAAAAAAGTCACAGATTGCAGAACTAATGAGACAAAAATTCACTTAAATTTATTTTGCTGTCTGTATTATACATTTAATATGCTCTGTGAGTAATTTTATTTGGGAAAAGTTAGCAACTCACCCGAGAAAACTGACAAAAAAGATTAGCTTGCATAATAGTCAAGGACTCGTTGATTTTTGATTTTGTGGAAAAAAAAAATTCTCAATGCTGTTCATTTTTAAAAAATATATAAATAGGGGCATTATTAGCATGAACATATTTTGTAGTAAGTGTGATACAAAAAACATGATTATAATTTGTTATAGGAAATAAGCACTCTCACAAAATTCTAATATATATATATATATATATATATATATATCAAGAGATATGAAGATATAGAGATGAATATATATACTGTATATATATATATACAGGGTGATTATAAAAAAAACTATCCCGACAAATGGGCCCTTAACTATCACACCATTCACAGAAACTGAATGAAATTTTGGCATAAGGTATTTTGAGGTATGCGCTCAAGAATGATATGGAAAACAACAGTGTCACTCTAACAGTTACGGTTACAGTGAGAAAATTTCGAAAATATCAAATGACAACACCAAGTTTTTTGTATTGGAATGTGATCTCCATTGTAAAAAACCCTAAATAGCGTTCGAACGGCAACTGTAGCATGAAAATCACCGGCGGTAGATAGGCTAAAAGTGAGGACAACCAATAAGGACAGAGAAGCAGCATAAAATAAAGCATTTTATTGTGTTTCACAAATTTTCCACATGACCTTGTGGAGGACTAATCAGGCTGGGATCTCGGCCGAAGAAACGGTGTGACGAATGAAACGAACATTAATGCTCTGTTGCACGGCAAAGTCCTTTTTCCTTGCCTAGCTCCGGGGATTTTCGTGCTACAGGTGCCATTCCAACGCTATTTAGTGTTTTTCAGTATGGAGATCGCATTCCAATACAAAAAACTTGGTGTTGTCATTTGATATTTTCGAAATTTTCTCACTGTAACCGTAACTGTTAGAGTGACACTGTTGTTTTCCATATCATTCTTGAGCGCATACCTCAGAATACCTTATGCCAAAATTTCATTCAGTTTCTGTGAATGGTATGATAGTTAGGGGCCCATATGTCGGGATAGTTTTTTTATAATCACCCCGTATATATATATATATATATATATAATGTATACATATAATTCAGATAAAAATACCATCGCAAACAGAAACTTGAATACGTATATATATATATATCTGGATTATGAAAAGAGAGTATCTCGATTTTTCCTTTTCTTCTGGAGAAACCTCGTTTTTAAATCACGTTGTTAAAACATGTTAAGCACATCACTATTAAATAATAACATTCGAATTCTTACGGAGTGAAAAAGATTTTCAGTTCACGAAAATTCTTTCATTGAAATGTTTATTGCTTATGAACACTATCATGTTTCCTAGTTCTCGTGCACACTTCGTGCACTTTACAATACACTTCGAATCTAAAATAGAGCCTGGCTAGACAATAAAAATAAAAATTGAAAAAAATAATTTAATTTAAAAAACTAATTTTAATTTAAAGAAATAATTTTAATTTAAAGAAATAATTTTGAATTTAAAATAAAATTTAAAATAAAATTTAAATTAAAATTTAATAAATTAAAATTTAATAAATTAAAATTTAATAAATTAAAATTAAAAATTAAATTTAAAATCAAAAATTAAATTTAAAATCAAAAATTAAATTTAAAATCAAAAATTAAATTTAAAATCAAAAATTAAATTTAAAATCAAAAATTAAATTATAAGAATTTAATAAACGAAACACAATCTATATGTTTCCATATTATCACGTATTGAACTAAGTTTTGCGATAAATATACGTAAAATTTTGCACGTAAAATTTCTCGTTTGCTAGAAATGATAAGAATCCTAACATTCTGAAATTTACTAACAATTTAAATGATAAAATAATTTAAAATGCTAACGCAAATTCAATAAATCTCGCTAACTAAAAGAAGAGCCGTGATAGCTTTCAGATTTTTAAAGCCATGCATCTTAAACAAATGCTAAAAAAACATTAATTTCTATGAAAATATCCAATGAATAAGTAAATAAATAACTTGTAGTATCATTTATTATCAACGATAATTATCATTTTCGTTTATAATAATTATGAAGAAAGAGGGATCGCGCTCTGTAGTAGGAAAAATACATTTTTTCCAAAATATAATAAAATTATTTCTGTTAATGTTTTTTCAACATTTTCCGTGCAAGAAGTTCTCGTTGAATAAACCTTTTTTTTTAATCTCATAGTAATATCAATTCCATATTTGCATGAAATGCTTTATACAGCATATATAAATTCCATGCGTCTCCTACGCAAGATTTGCTTCCGCTAATGAGGATTTAGACCTGGTTTCGTATGCGAAATGCTTTTCCTTCTGACTATTATTTCTATTTTTATTTTCTTTTATTCATTATTATTTATTCATTATCATTATTTATTATCATTATTTATTATTACTTTTCCAGTGTAAGCGCATTTCATGCGTTCTGGGGTTACTATTGTAAATAAAATATAAAATCTTCTACAAGGAATGTCTCATATGAAAATCTTAATTAAAATGTGTGATAAATTGATGTTTTATGCATAATTCCAACTCGTTTCTGTAAGTTTGATAAATTTTACTGCATTTATCACTTCTGTTGGTGATTATGCATGATTTCTAAATGAAATTTTTAAGATTGATAAATATAAAAGAAATCACGTGAAAATATCAATTTAATTAATCAGTTAATCATTTATCAGTTTACCTGTATGAAGCTTGCACTACACGATTTTGCCATTAAAATTATTATCAAACAATTAATAACATTAACCTTTTACCGGCCGAATTCAGATTCCAAGTGATTTTCATTATTTTTTTTGTTAATTTCTCCTTCTGATTTTTTAGTTAAGAGATATCAATCGAGAAATTGAAGAAAAAAAATTTCCCTATGCGTTTTCTTGAATGTTCCCAATTGGGAACATTGGCCGGATCTGACTAAACATAATTTTCGCAGTGAAGCCATCTTACAGGATGATGCAAAATTCGTCATCATTTAATAAATTTATTTTAAAAATTAAAGAATATACATATAGAATTTAAAAAATGATGGAAATAAATTTCTCTCGAGTACACTCAAAAGGCATGCATATCTGGATTATAATAAAGAGCTTATGATGAGCTGATATGCTGGTCTAAAATTCACAAAAGAATACCTACATACGGATTTAGGTTTTTGTATGGATCCCTTGCTAAGTTAAAAGATATTATTTAAAAATATAAAGAGAGAGAAAATATTATATTTACAACTCTGGTACCTAAAGGCACAGGCTCCGATGACTGCTTACTAGCATATACTTCCATTTTATATGGGAAACCACATTGTTTGAGCAAATCATCCAAATTTTAAATCCAAAGCGAATCGGTTTTCCCCATATAAACATCTTACTTGAACGATGAGCGTAATACGGTACTATTGATTCATCGATGCTTAGTTTATCATGGAACAACCCAAACCGAATGTGTGCGAATTTTTCATTTAATTCATCATAGATAGCCAACTTATCACCGGGTTGTAACAAAGAGTTATCCATCAAATGGAAGTTATTTTTTATGTCTCTAAAGTTATTTCTCGGCATAACAGTGGGGACAATCGGTACTGCTGTGTCTACTGAAAGTACCCCAGTAATCATTTTCACTTGGTATTCTGTGATACCCACTTAGCAAAACCAATCCAAAAAACTTTGCGATTTTTTTCCACTCAATTTTCAAATTCGATCCATGTTGTGCGACATAAATATTTGTCATCTCAGCCAAGTAACTGAGGTACTCTTGCGGTAAAAATTTGAAAAAAAATATCAATCGAGTCGGCTTGCACTTAGCTCAGGAAACTTATGACTGATTGCTCCAGTAGGTTCACTTATATTTTTGTCAAATGCAGTACTTTTTTTCCACTTCGGTTGCATGAATTTTAGTCTTTTGGCACTTGACACATGTTTTCTTATTTTTTGACTGGGTAATTATTTGATCTTTGAAAGGCAATTTTGATGTAGAAGGCATGTTGATAGGATCTACAAATTCACCCACAAATGAACTACGTGGTGATTTTAAAACACAGATATCCACAAACATCTGCAGGAACGACCGGGCCAAGCATGTTGTCATCAATATCTTCCTCATCTGTAGCCCGCTCATTTTCATCAGGCAGTAGCTGGCACATTTCGAATTCTTCATCAGAGAGATGTGATATATCAGAATCTCTCAAACTCAGTCTAATAAGCTACTAGTATAACAAAAAAGATGGGAAAAAGAAGTGTAGAAAGTCACAAGACCAGATATCAACTGAGAACTGAAAGACCAACGTACCAACAAAATTACTCAAAACGTAGAGGGAAGGTTGAAGGGGGGGGGGGGGGGGCAAAGTCAGTCACAGAAAAAAGCGGGTGCTGCATGTAAAAACATCGGAATGTGAAATTTGATACTTTTCCTTCCTTTTGAGACACACCAGAGAGAAGGAAAAAGCAATAAATTGTTTTTTCGGAATGCCACTCCCCTGCATTGCACTTTAGAATAGTCAGTAGTGGCCAATGTTCCCAATTGGGAACAATCGTAGGAAAAGTTCCCTGGAATTCAAACAAATTTTTTTTCTCTCTCATTGAGCATTTCTTATCATTCTTGGCAATATTCTACAATTAAAAAAAAATTGAGATGCATGTATGTTTACAAAAACTATTTTAATAATTAAAACATAAACTTACAGATAATTTCCCTTGAAAATGGGTGATTTTAGAATAATAAATTGATATGATAAAAGCTGAATCGAATAACTTTTGTCTTTTCTAAATTAAGTTCATAACCTTATATGTTCAGGGAAAAAAAATCAGCTATTTTCGTTAAAGAGAAATATTTTTTTTGAATTAATCAAAAGTATGTTCCCAATTGGGAACATTGGCCGTTAAAAGGTTAAGTATAAATTGAAATAAGTGTAAAAGAGTTAGAAACATATAGAGAAATAACACACGGTATATTAATATGGTGATGAACACAATTCAAATATGAAATAACACAATTCAAATATGGTGTCAGCATGAAATTTTTGATTAAATAAATTACCAATAACACGAAAAATCCACAAGAAAATTACAAAGGTCACCGGAATTAAGTATTATGTGTTTTATACGTTTTGAAATTGAAGGAAAAAATTTTCCCACATGAGGCTACCAGAAGAGAAAGAAATACAATCAAATATCCTTTTTTTTAAGTATAAAAAAAGTTAGAATGTCGATTCCTGTCTCACTTGTGGGGGAAAAAAAGTCCAGAATCGGTAAAAGATAATGGAAAAACCCCAGGACAACAAAAACGGACGAGCACGTCGCTTATGCGTGACCCCCAAAGAATCCCGGACATTTCCGTACAAAAAAAGGAGAGCATCCTGAAATGAAAAAGAAACAATCCGAGACAGAAATAGCAGTCGCAAAACAATGGCGAAAACCGGCAGCAGCAGCACCAAACAAAATAAAAGAATCGGCTCCGAGAAAAAGGATGTCGCAAACGCTTTAGCTGCTGATCTGAAAGGCAAATGACCATTATTTGAGACGTTTACGACGTTTTTCTCCCGTACGTCGTCTTTTGTTTTTTTTTTTTTTTTTTTTGTGATCTTTTCATTTTTAAATAATTTCTCAAAACATTCGTTTCATTCATTATATACATAGGGATGTTAAAGGAATAGTAACGGGAAAGAATGGGAATTGTGTAATTGATTCTGAAACATTTAATTCCCATAGTGAAATTCCCGCCGAAAGAGGGAAGTTGAGCTATATGATTATTTAATAATTAGAAGCGATACATAAATTATTTTTCTTTCGCCAATTTATAAATTTCAGTTGCTCAATTTGTGCTTTTATATTTTTTATTTAAGATATCTGACTACCTTCCTTGTCAATTTTCTTCAAAATAGTACTGGTGTGAGTTTTAATAGTATTTGTTTGATATAAAGGGTTCCAAAATAGTGAAAACAATAATAAATTTTGTAATACAATTGTTGTTTTTATTTACAATAGTAAATACCTATGCCATCATTTTCTATGAAAAAGTGATCTTTGTGTCAAATTTCAAGCAAAATTCATGTAATATTCGAATCACGATTGCAAAAAAAATTCGATAAATGGAATGTTTTGTTATTTTTAACAGTACATTTAACTAGTAATGGTGCAGGTTATGAACAAAAAGTTAAAGGATTATTTATTTATTTACAATAACCCCAGAAGGCATGAAATGCACTTATACTGGAAGAAAAAAAAAAAATAATAATAGTCAGTACGGGAAGCACTTCGCATACGGAGCCAGGTCGAAATCCCCAATATTGGAAGCAAATCTTGCGTAGGAGGCACATACAAGTTCTGATGGAAGACTGTTCCATATTCTTGCCACACGGCATCTATATCCGTGGAAAAAACAATCCCTTCTAGCCATCGGTATTCTTACTTGGAAGCGATGCCTACGTAGGTTAACTCGCCTGTCTATGATCTCAAAGAAAGGCTCTCTCGATGGTAGATAAACATTTTGGTGGACTAGTTTGTAGCACATCTTCAGATCTGCAGCGATTCTACGCCATTCCAGTGAGTGTAAACCCAGAAATTGAAGTCTCTGGCAATAAGATAGACCGCTCATGCCAGGTATTCGTTTAGTAAACGACCTCTGTGGCTTTTCGAGGAGCTGTATGTCCTTGATTTTGTAAGGGCTCCATACTTGCGAACAGAACTCCAGGGTCGGGCGAACGTACACACAGAAAGCATATGACAACGCATGCGCATCACACTTACGGTATGCCGTACGTAACATATATGAAATTCTATTAGCTTTGCAGACTATGCCATGATAATGATCAGTGAAATCCAGAATGCGGCTCATTGCAATACCTAAATCCACGCATGTATCCAATTGCTGTAACGATTCATTACCTAGTTGGTAATATTCAGGATCGGTGCGTCTACCTAAATGCATTGATCCACTTTTTGATGATGAAATAGGTAGCTTATACTGACAACTCCACTGGAAAAGTTGTTGGCATGCAATTCTTAAGCCCCTAGTGTTTTCCACTGGAGAGAATAACTTCACGTCATCAGCGAATTGCAATAGAGAGATGGGTGACACAGCCTGAGTAATATCGTAAGTGTACAAAGTAAATAAGATCGGGCCTAACACCGATCCCTGGACAACTCCGCTTGGCACCTGACATTCTCTAGACATGACGCTGGCTACGCGAACCTGATGAACTCTGTCTGACAGCAGTTCTTGAATTATCCTCACAACTTTATCCGGAACCCCCATGAAAGCCAGCTTCCTCAGTAGTAGCAATCTGTCTACTTTATCAAATGCCTTTTGGAAATCGACGTAAATTACATCAATCTCTTGTCCAGAGTCTATAGCACTCTCCCATATATCATGACAAATCAACTGCTGCACTGGTAAGGAGCGGCCAGGAATGAAGCCAAACTGAACTGAAGGGATTAAGCCCATATCGTCGGCAAATGGAAGTAAATGATTGACGATGCATCTCTCGAAAATTTTGCAGGATATATCGGTTAACGATATCGGGCGATAATTATTCGGATCTGCCCTGGAGCCTTTATTCTTATAAATTGGACTAATAACTGCAGATTTCCAAGAGCATGGGATAGACCCGTAGTCATAGAAGGATGTGAAGATGGAGCTAAGCAGAGAAGATATCGGGTCTGAAAGACGTTTGTAGAAATTATATGGTATGCTCATAAGTTACACTCAAACTGTACATGTACGTAAAGAATTTTTCACAATTTCATTCGAGATATCGTGTATGAAACAATGTTATTAGACAAATATATGTAATACACCTTACATTTTGATTTTTAATCTGAACAATATATAGCAGAATATCGTATAAGCATTTCATATTAATACAATGAAGAGATATTTAGAAATCATGTTTTGAACTCGAGTAAAATATCAAAAATAACATTTTTGGTAAAACACGTTTAAAATATTTATTCTCGTATTAAGTGTATGTAAAAACGAAACAATGAAGTGAATGTAACTTTGATTCTACGCGCAATATAAACGAGACCTCTTTTAGAAAGTCAACAAACATGGCTTTTATTAAAAAAAAAGATACATATTTTCTTCAAAAATAACATTTTAAACGCCGTCGGATGCCCTAGACGCCTAGAAGTTCAAAAAATTTGTATTACCGCATTTAAACCCTATGCTATATGCGTATAGCATAACGTTTTTATTCCATTTTGAGTGCCCTAAAAACCCAGGTCACCCTATATCCGCGAGCGATTATTAAAAAAGAAATTGGTCGCTAAAATACAAAATATAATCGAATACCTCAAGGAATTTACTCAGCAAAATTCGAATAGAAATTCATCGATGGTGATCACTGAATTATTTTTATTTTTGTCACTTTTTCCGATCACCTTCGCATTTATTCTTAGAGACTTGGTTTCTTCAACAGTAATGTGTTACCTGAGAAATTGAATATTCTGGATGTTATGCGGAGCTCAATATTTGGAAAGAAAAGGGAATCAAACCCGGATCTCCCCCTTGCATACCGGGCAAGTGCGCTAACCAATACACCAGAGACACACTTTTCAATTGTTTATAACACGCATTAGTAGCGTGAAGCGCTGAGTGGAGACATAACAGCCTCCCTTAACTATAGCGATTTTCGCCCCAGCTGGCGTTTTGTATTAATAGATGGTATTTTTTCGGCCCGAAATATACTGAGAAATTGAATTTTCTGGATGTTACGCCAAAACTAATATTTATATTCACTTTTCCTTCCAAATATTAATTTCGACATAACATCCAGTAAACTCAATTTCTCAGTATATTTCGGGCAGAAAAAATATCATATTTCAGTAATGTATTTTGTAAAAAAACAAGTATCAAAGATTTGATTTTCAAACATTGTAAATCAAGGATCAAACAAGCAATCAAATATTTCATTCACATATACCTGGATGAATTTTTGTTCAAATGCTACGGGATAAATAGATATAAGTGAGAAAGAAACCTAAATTTCTTAAACTGATGATTGTATGGATTTTGGATGGCATGAAGATTGTAGTTTTCATATTTTTCCGAGTAATCATTTTGCGAGGATGTGAAAATTCAACAACTAATTTATTTTTGCTTACACACACTACACTTTAATTTTAGGATCTACTATACATTTATTTCGAACATCCTTTGTGAATTAGCCGTATACGTGTAATGTGTATATTTAATCATAAATATGCTTTGAGTGCGGATTTGACATGGCTGCTTCATTAAAAAATTCATAATCAATAAATATATTTTATGGAATTATTATCTCGACAAGCATATTTACCGAACATTATATATTTTCCTTAGATTTTAATTTCAAAAACTAATTTTTCACGTACATTAAACACAGGATGATTATTTAATTCCCCCTTGCTACATTGCACTGACAAACCGTTGATCCTAGAGGCGTACTTCCAATTGGAAAAATTATCCACATAACTTGTAGAACTCAGATACGCCATTCATGTTGCAAGGGATTGTGTAGTTAACAAAATAGGAAAAAAATGAACTTTTTATACGGACACCTTGTCCTCAAAAATCCAATTAGAATGTTGTCGACCTGTCTTTCAAAAAACGTATATGATTTTAAAACGGAAAAAAGTTGAGAAAGAACGGCAAGACTAACTGACAACGCTTGTTTCCCTCGTTTATGCTGTTTTTCCGCATCTTTCCTCCGATTTTTGAACTATATTATTTCTGAGAATATTTCATTTAAAAATGTGGAATTTTTTTTATTGGTTTCAGGAATCACAGAACAACAACAATCAAATTGGGTTTTTGGAGACAGAATGTCCGTATAAAAAGTAAATGTTTTTATTTTAATAACTATGCAACCAACCCCTTGCAACATGCATGACGTATAACTTTCTATTTGGAAGTATGCTTCTGGGATCAACAGTTCACCAGTGAAATGTGGCAAGGGGAATTAAGTTATTACCCTGTATATTATACAGGGTGATAACTTATTTAATTTGTGTAAGGGACATTCTGAAATATGATTAGACTTATCTAGGAAGTATTAATAGACTATCTCGATTATATCTAAATAATGAATGGAAATATATGCGATACAGTAATAAGCATTAACCATTCCTCAAATTTCATGATTTATTAATGTGAAGGATCATACAGTATAATTAATGGGACAAGCTATTCATCAAAATTATTGTGCATCCGTATGTACGCCGTAATATAATTAAAACTAGATTCAAATATCCAAATGATGAAAACGCGGGAAATTTTCTCAATAGTTTTCGTTTAGACCAAAAGCGCAATATCCACTTATCCAAAGATGAAAATATAGGGAATCGCTACATTATATTTGTTTACTTCGTAATATCTATCAAAACACTGAGAACAAATATGTAGCTTTCAAGTGCACACATACTCCAACTCAAACGTTTTCCCCCATATTTTGTGCAAACAGGTGGACTAGAAATTGCATTAAAAAAAATTCAGTATCAAAGGATACTGAATTAAGCTATCGACATTGAGTTCGAAAATTTCCGATAGAGAATAAGTATAGACATGCAGTTTCCAAGTAGCTTTATAGAAAATAATTATAATTATATATTCATTCTCCATTTTCCTTCTATTAATTTATAGAAATCCAATGAATGCGAGTAAATATTCCCTTGGCTATTATAACCTGCAATTCGGAAACAATTACAGATGTCTGACTGTATTTCGGATTCATATTTCAAATTGAAAACAAAAAGAGTAAATATCGGTATTACAATAACGCTAAACGTATTTATGAGCAGAGTTTTGATGCACCAAAGCAGATCTGGTTTTTTTGAATCTCAATAAAGCCCTACATTGACTTACGTTATCTTTCACTCAAGCCTTTCATCCTAAAAATAATTTCTTTTCATTAAACGCATTTCCAACAAATCTTAATCTTATAAACATTACGATAATTATGGCTATAAACACAAATATTCATGTCCCATATTTATCATGCTCAATGATATTATGCATAATTCACTAAAGAACTGCACACACAATAGCCCTTTACCTACTGCTGAAGGAAAATTTCTCAATATTTCAACATTTTTTTGGAAAAAATCAGTAATGCTGATGTTGAATGCAATAGATTATGGCATTAGTTTTCACAAGAAACTTAGTTGCCTCATCATTTTAACGACACAAGTGAAAGGAAGACGCACATGGCTTGCGTCTTTTTCGATTTACATTGTTAGTTTTGAAAGGAATTATTGGTTTAAGTTGGGGTATCACTGTAATAAAAACTTAGTGATTGTTTATATACATTCATATTCGACTTAACATTATATATATCAGTCCAATAAACGCTCACGGTCATCGTAAAATGATATAGTGACGAAAAAACAAGTCATTTATAAAGGGTGGATATACTGTCAACCGCGCAATAATTACACACGCTATTCCATGTGAAAACCTAAAATGGAAAAGTGTTTCCCGTTTTAGGATCTGAAAAATATTTCAGGAGTTATAAAGTTTTGAAGTTTTGGGAAGTGTCAGTTTTGTAAGGGTCAGTTTTACGTGCCAAGCACTCGACGGAAATGTGTCTAACCCCCCCACCCCCGTGCAACAAGTCGCAGCTAATTTAAAATGAACTGGAAATTCAATTCCGTTAGAAGCCGTGTTTAGGTTTTTCTTTCACGATCGGAGCTTTTTCTTTTCACGTTATAACCTTGTTACTCCGTGTTAAATTCGCCCACTAAATCAAAAAAAAAAGTATCAACAGATTGTAAAGTGTTAGCCAAATGAGATTTACTTGAAAGATTGTTTTTTCACAAAATCAGTACAGTCGGCACTCCACTCAATCGGAAACGTCGCTTAAAATCCTCCGGCTCCAAAACTTCTCCCATAGAGACAAATTTTCCAGCTAAAAATGATAATTTCAACGACTTTTCACCGCTTAATCGAATTTTATGCTTCACACGTCAACTGTTAATGCATGTCAATCACGATACTATATACGCAATGTTTCTATTGAATAAAACATTTGAAATTGATGGGAAATATGTAAAAAAGTTAAGATTAAAAAATACATTTGAAGAGTAGGACTGGTCTGTACGTAAAAAGTTATCTTCAATACGTACATTTAAATATTTTATTTTTCTTTGTTTAGCAGATAGAGGGCGCTAACTTTTCTGATGAAAGTATAAAATCTAGTTAATGTGATCATTGTGATCAAACATAATTTTAATTCCATTTTTAATGTATGACTTATTTGAGAGAGCTTTATTAATATTGATCATTTATCTGTTTTCAATATACAAACTATACTAACTTTGTAAAATTAATTGTTTGCTGTGCAATTTAATTGTTTACCACATAATCGGTTACTATACTGAATCGGATATTTTGTGCTAGAATCGTTTACATCTAATTAAGAGGGATAAAATGTGCTTTTTTGCCAAAATGTGATAATTTTCTCTCCCTCATGTTATGTCAAATCATTCGTGATAGAAAGGGCAAGAAAAAAAAACTGATATGCGCATCTTCAGCTTTTTTTTAGGGTTAGCATTGTTCTCAATTTCAAAAATGAAGAGTAATACGTTTGCTGTACGTTCATTTAATGAATTGAGTGGGATTTGAATGAGACAGAATTTTTAAAGTGTTATAACTTCATAATAATTTATCAGAAATCTAAAAACAGAAAACACTCTTCCATATTAGTTTTTTCCTCAAGGAATCACGCGAGTAATTATTGAGTTGGTCGACAGTAACCCTCTGTATCTGATCATTTCTCCAATGGGAATTTCTCAAACAGTAATTCTAGTAAAATACAATTAATAAAACCAATACAATAAATTCTTAGTTATAGTCTATTAAACATCTGAGAAAAAATTGTGATGCGATGCAAAAAAAGAAAAACATATTTTATTGATGAAATAACTCAAGAAAAATTATTGCTAACATAAAATACATTAAAAAAAATATATCTTTTTGATCGATAAAAGCGTTACAGAATCGTAACATCGTTTCATAGATTTCGACGATAACTACCCTTTCTCAGTATAAGAGAGAAGAAAGTGAAGGGAACAAGCTATTCTTATAATACTTTAGTACAAACGTTTAGTACTTTTTCATCATCGTTAGCTCTCCCCCCACCCCCGATCTTATTTGATAGAAGAATGATGCTTTTTATGATTAGTTGGAACGAAAAAGCGAAAACTAAGAAGGTCTTAGGTGGTGAAGCCTCCTACTAGGAAAGAGATGATGAATCGATAGAAAAATGCTATTTACGCGACCTCCTTTTGCCTACCCAGAATCAGACTTTTACTTAAACACACCTCACGCAAACTTCATATCAGCTGAATAAGGGTAAAAAAAAATATATTTCCTTGAAATTACTGCATTTTTACTTTCATTTTCTTTCGTTTTTACCCCCTTTTTACAATGTACTAACTACGTTCTTATAATACATTTTTTTTCCTTCTCAAAACTAACTTATAAAAGTAATGGAAATTTTTCTACTAAAAGTGAGTATATTGCTAATGAATCTCTTCCTCTCTTTCTCCTCCTTCTCTCAACTACTTTCTTAATGGTCTTATTTTATTCATATTTTTAAAAGGATTTTTTGAGATTTTTAAATTTTATGTGTTTTGTAGAAAAGCCGGAAACGTGATTAACAACTATAGCTTTGAGGATAATGGGGATGGAAAAATTGGAACAAGTTTCTAGAATGAATTTTTTTTTAAATATTTAATATATATGGATATGTACAATTATATAAACGGGAATCGGAGTAGCACATTCAAAATTCGATTGAGATATGTCTTAGGTATTGGAGATAGGCATTTTAGGCATTTTTCGCATAGTAATTAGTTCCCACATGGTCTAGTGGTTAGGATACCTGGCTCTCACCCAGGAGGGCCGGGTTCGATTCCCGGTGTGGGAAATAATTTTTAACCGCTGTGGTGGTCGAGTGGTTATAGTGCCGGACTCGTGATGCGAGGATCCGGGTTCGAACCCCACAGTGGTGGTCGGCTGAAGTTGGTTTTCTGTGGTTTCCAACTTCAAGGCGCAAATGCGAGTCGATGTCCCCGTTAAAAAGTCTCGCCACAGAGAGCAACAGTCCTACAACGGTAAATCATTCAACCATAACACTTCACTCATAGTTAGAAAAAACTGGGGGCAGATGACAGCACTACACATAACAAGCATTACACAGAAACAAACTTTACGTCAGGTTGCACTACACGTACACGCACATTCCCGCATGTATCGATTCGTTGGGAGTTAGTTTAGGGGTTCCGCGGGGGGGGGGGGTGCATGTGTGGTGTAGCAGTAATAGGTAGGGCCTCCAAAAAATCGCTCGGGGATCCATGATGTTCTTAAGTCAGCCACCTCGTTGGGCAATTTGCCTCTTGTGGCGTGGTATTTGTATTTGTAATTTATTATGCTTTAAGATACTAAGCATAGATGCCCGATTCAATGATTCCATAGATCTGTTGATTATTTTAGGTTCTGTATGTATGTATATTTATAATTGGCTTGACAAGAGAAACGAATAAAGCTGTCTATATCATTTGATTACTTAAGTCGGATTTTCTAATGCACATTATGACTGTGCGGTTATATGGGCATCACATTGCTAGTATACATCCTCTAACTCTATTGGGGACACAGTAATAGTCGGATCAAGTTTGGTATTTGTTTTTTTTCCAACATTAAGGTGTGAATGCGAATGCGAACCGGTCTCCCAACATGCATTGTATTTCAATGGACATTAAACTAGACTGCCAAAAAACCATTAGGGGAAACGTAGTTTGTGTTTAATTGTGATATATTTAAACATTTGAATTGACAAGGAATATTTTTGGGAATTCACAACGAGTTTTGTTCCCAGAATTGATCATGAAATGAATTTAATAAATTCATACATATTCCATGCCTAATTGTTTTGAGCAGGGTAAACTTCATTTAAAGGCTATTATTTTTTGGATATGGTCAACAGTGTGGTGAACGATGGTGATCAATAAGATATTTGAATTGCACTTCTTTTCTCTCTGTAACCCGCTTGAAAACATGAAGAAATGATTATTAGTATTTTTATTCATGTCTTAAAGTGTTTTACTTTACCTAGTAACAGGATGAAGATATTTTATGTGAAATCGTTATGTATGTGTATACGGAATCAACAATATTTGTTACTAACTCGAAATGTTCAGGCATAGTTTAGAATGTTTTTATACAATAATAATATAATATTTTTATCAAAAGTTTTCTTGTTTTATAGTTTGCTTTAATAAACTTAAATTATCAAAAATTACAGCCGTTATTATACTTCTAGAATTGAATTGCTATTTTTTTTTTGTTTATTTGATGAAAAATGTTCCATTGGTATATTACAACAGTTTCCCTATAGAGTTAATTCAGGTTTCAAAGGTTTAAAGCTATTTTATAGAATTAATAAGATGAACTTTTGCGGAAAAAGTGCTCATGTTTTTTTTGGTTTTTTTTTAAAGTGATTGTTGAAATCATTGGTTGAAAACATATTAGAAAAAGTTAACTGCTAAAAAATTTAAAACAACTTGGCAGACGATCTGCAGGCTCATCAGTGTTATCAATGAACGTGATGCTATCAATGGGCTGGTCAAAAATCAAAATATGAAAACAGGAAGAAATACCTAAATGAATTCCTTTAAAGAAAACAATTCATAAATTATAAGCTACGGAACACAAATGAAATACAATAAATATCGACTTTTTTTAGGCCCGTGTATTACATTCTTGAACCGATTCTTTGACAAAGATGAGTAAACTCATTCCAATACATTTTTGAGGATAGCGTACAAACCTCCTTTGTTTAGCAACCGGGGGGGGGGGGATTTTTTCCATTAACCCTTTCAGACCCGAGCACTAGTTTTTTTGGAATTTTCAAAATGTTTTTGCATTTTATGTACTCAAAAAATGCGATAAAAACATAAATGTCGGAAAATATTTTTTTCTTAATTTTTTTTTCGAATCTACAATTAATTAATTTTTTTTGTGAAGAACTAATTCACTTCGTTCAACCAAGATGACGCAGGGTGCATTCATATTCACGTGCAATTTATTCCAGAATTTTATTTACTGAATTTTGTGTAATAAATCAAACTTTGCCCGGGGGCACTTTCTCCTGGAAGCCATCTTAAAAACCCACTGAAAGATTAACTCTATGTTCTGCCATCTGATGAAAGTCTCTAATTTTCATATTCACGATATTTCTAACTCAAAACTTACACAATCCTTTAAGTCAGGACATAATTCCCTGAGGTGAAAAGAATAAATTCTGCAGTGAGAAAAGCCACCCACACACACTTGTGGCACCAGGGTGTGAAAGGGATTTACTCATTCATTAATCGGTATTTTCTGCTTCTTATGTGTAAATAACAAGAAAATGATTTTTGCAAGTTCATGATGCAGGAGAAATGAAGGAGGAATTTTATCAGAAGCACATAATTCACTTACTTATCTCTTTCACTTATCCCTATTTATTACTCGTGAACGAAAATTCTGGTTTTGGTGACCTCCACTCAGACCTAAACTATGCATCGTTCAAATTTGTTGTAAAAGGGGGTTTAACTTTTCTTCATTATGGATTAGTGTTAATACTCCCATGAAGTCATTATCACTTTATATTGCATCATGTGATATATCCACATGTTATTAGTGCGATAAAAGTCGAGTTTTCCAACAGCAGGATTATCAGTTTATTAGTGGGAAAATCACGCGACCTGGAAGCCGAAAGTCAGGAAGAGGAGGAGGACGTTCGCTCACTTACACGGAAGTTCGCGGACGTTTTCCTGATTTATGGGATCTTAGGTACTTCGTAAACACATAATTTCACTTTCTTGGGACATTCGTCGAGTCGATGCGACGACAGTATGTCATGTGAGTGTATACACATGCAAGGCGCGGGTCCAAACCCATCCATCAAGGAAGTCAGCAACCGTAATCAAGTCACGATTTCGGAGTACAGCTTGGATGGGAGCATATCCCGTATGTATGTATGTATGTATGTATGTATATATTTATACGTATGAGGAATTGGACAACTGTGCATCGACCAGTCGTTTCAAGCCGCCGTTCTGCAAGCAGTTTGCATTACTAATCGTCTTGAAAGTGTTTACGTTGTGAGAACTGCAGAAACGGTTTGCGTGTGAAAGTTGTTCGATGCATACTGATTCGTTGGATTATGGAAACTTGTTGGAAAATTCGATGATTTGTGCATTTCCACACGTCCTGCCGTACAGACGGACTTTGAATTTTGATCGAATTTCACTCAAACAAAACACATTAAATCAATTTTAGGTGTTGATTGTGTGCATTGACGTTAATCGCCATTAATGGCGACAATTCAATTTAAATTGAATTACACACGTTTACTGTTCTCAAATTATCTTAGCTTTATTTAATCTAGAGTTTTCTATAGTAGCTTACATATATTAGCCATCCATTTTTGACAGGTCCTGGAAGCTTCCATGTTTACGCTCGCTTTATTAAAAATCCCTACGATATTATCCCCATTCAGTCAAATTGTTGAATTATTTGAAATGCGATACATATATATATATAAATTGAGTGATTTGGATACGTTTCTTACGGTATTTTTTTTTTATTTTTTACTTCGTGTTTTCCTTGAAATATCAACTTATAAAAACACCTTATAGTTCTTCTTCTCTTTATTTTCTGGAAATTATACGACTTAAATAAACACGTGCATAAGTATGCAACCTTGAAAATAGCATAATCTTAAATCATGCTAACAGCAATGGTGATCTATGTGCACAAAATCAATTTCATACTGTCTTTAGATCCAGTGTTTTGCATTATACCATAATTTTTTGCGTATAATTCGCAGATGCAGCTTCTACTTTAAGAAAAAAGTATTATCATATAATTGGCAGCGGTGTATAATTCCGATGTGAAAATTTCATTCGTCAACAATAATGTCTTAAGGAATGGAAAGGATTTTTTTTTTGCATGTTTTTATACAAACCATGCCAATTTTTCTCCCCATATCTCCATTATGCTTGTATTACATCTTTCTTAGGTTATTTGAACTTTTTTTATAAATTATTTTTAAAATTAAATTTTGAATATCTCTGGTAAAAAAACTGCGGAAAAGATGGTTCAGAATTCGTACCTTGTAATCTCAATGTTTTAACGTGAATTTTGCAGTTAATCGCTGCCTAGTCCAGTGGTTAGGGAGCTAGCTCCTGACTGTGCAGGTCTGGGTTCGGACATGTATTTTGACTAACACACTAACAAATCCCCTGGACAGATCGTAAAGATCTCTTGGGAATGCGTGCTGATCACGTTATTCATAATACAGGGTGATCCAAAACTCAACGAACAAAATTTTAGGGGGAGGTAGAAAACACAAAAGCAAAACAGAATCGCAGGAAAGTATGACCAGAAATCCCAACCTGATCAGCTGGAGGATAAAATAAGACGTAGAAATGACAAGCCAATACGTATAATGATTGGAAAAACGCTTCAGTTAGCGATACTTTTCACGAGGACAGTACGTGTACAAGTAAAGTTTCACAAGTTCTCACCATCCACAGTTATACACACTTCATAACATCGACGCATTAATTGTCGAACCCTTTTAAAAATAACCGGCATTTCACGGTCTTTCGTAGCTGTGACGGAGAATCTTGCGACGAGGTTGGTGTCAACGGGCGTCTCGTAGATCATGGCTTTCAGGCATGGGCGGAGATACGCCCCCCCCCCCCTCAGCGTCAAAAATTGAGTCGACTGATCTAATGTATATTTGAATTGACATCACATCATCAAAGTGCTCCCCCCCCCCCAGTAATAATGACCGGGCCCCCCCCCCCAGACTTCCAAGTCTATCTCCACCTATGCTTTCAGCGTTCCCCCACAAGAAGAAATCCAGGCTAGATAAATCGAGCGATCGTGATGGCCATGGGATGGGCCCACTACGTTGGCGAACAGCGTCCTCAAGCCTTCATAACTGTGGATAGTACGTAAGAACTTTCATCACTTGTTGTGAAACGTAATGTGCACACATACTATCATCGTGCAAAGTATCGCTAAATAAAGAATTTATCCGCCCATTATTGGCTTGTCATTTGTGCATCTTCGTTTATCCTCCAGCTGAACATGTTGAGGTTTTTGGTGATACATTCCTATGTGATTATGTTTTATTTTTGTGTTTTCTACCTCCCCTAAAAGTTTGTACGTTCAGTTTTGGACCACCCTGTATTTATAAAATGTACCAATAAGTTCCCTTAAATCCAGTATATTATATCTTCTGAGAAAATAGACGATCGATGCCAGCAAAAATTCGTTCAACTCAGAGTAAGTCATTCCTTTTCTTCCATGTAGCAATTTGGCACTAGATGTAGAATATCTGAGAAGAGAGATCTCATAAACAGTTAATATTAATATTTTGCATTAGCCGTCTTATTATTCTTATTTATGTTTCGTGTTATTCGCAATTTTCTCGTTTATATTTTTGCATTATTCTGAATTTTCTATTGTTTATATATTATTTGTTTTATTTTAAATCAGAACTTGTTCACTTACTATTTAGTGTGCTCTTGTGTTATACGTGCATTTGTTTGGATCTTATCATTGTTTCCAGAAAATTTATCCATTTTCTTACCATATTGTGTTGATAATTCTTATTAAAATATTTGAGTAATATATTATTGCCTAAAAAAAAAAATTTTAGTCCATACTATATCCCTTACATTTTCAGATTTTATTTTGTTTTTTTTTCTCATTGCATACGCATATTTCACTTTCGGAACTGCATTTAGAATTTTCATTTTCAGAACAACCCTATGAGAGAAAAATTTCCTGCGACACCATAGAACCTAGAACTGCTCCTTACCAATCGATACTGGTATCCCCTTGTAAAAGCAGTTGATTGAAGGCGTATTAATAATTCATGGTCAATCCTATCCATCTCGTTGAAAGTTTTGAACACATCGATAATATCTTCCCGACACCTCTGCGTTCATCCAGTGTAAACATATTCAAAAAATGAAGTCTCTCTTCAACCAAGGTCTGTCGCGGTAGCCCAGGCCGATAAGATGCTCGCCTGCAGTACTAAAGGATGTTTAGAGGTATCGCGAGTTCGATACTCAGTTCGTCCTTGTCAGGAAACTTTCCTGACACAGGGGTACAACAAAAAACGGCGACTTGACCGCAGCAAAAAATTGCTACCGCAGGGAGTCCCCATCAAGGGTTTAGCGCACCAACCTCTCGATGAGTACAAAAAACAAGCCTGCCATTCGGAATCGGCAATAAATTGTAGGTCCCGGTCTAATTAGCCCTCGTGTGCAGAAAATGACTGTGGTGCGACAAAAATGATCTATTACCGAGCTTATGTCCCTCTGTAGGTATGGTGTCCAAAATTTTACAGCATACTCCAGTCCAGGACGAACTAAGCCTTGGAAAAGCGGAAGAATGACTTTAGGAGAATGCGAAGAGACCTTTTTGAAACATGAAATCGATGATTCTATTTTTTTTTTTTTTATCAACGCTGAACAATGCTCAGAAAACCTAAGCCGCTGTACAAACACACTTTTTTCGAAGCTTCGTGCTGAATTCTTCCTATTGACTTACCACTGCGACTGATTCCAACCGGTCTTTAAAAACTCCCGCTAACCTATCTCTCAAAAGATCAAAGTTAGTTCTCCGAAAACAAGGAACCAGTCTTTTGTTATCAAGTTTATCCGAAGAAAAGCTACAGAGAAAACAGACGACAGGATGATCACTGAAAGAAAAATCGTCCACCCACCGAAACATGTTCAACAAGATCCTCGGAACTAGTGAAAACTAAGTCCACATTAGCAGTATCCCTAGTGGCTTTTAATACATGCTGATAAAAAAAATTATCGAGCACCAAGTTAAAAAAAGTCTCTTTCATATTGATGTTTAGCTGTAAGTTTCTCCCAATGGATACACGGGTAATTGAAATCTTCTTATATGACAACCCTCTTATGCTTACACATGTAAGAATTTTTTTTTCAAGTTTGGCGATGTAGTTTGGATTCCTATGCGTTGGATTGTAACAAACTAGTTACAATAAGTTTATGATGCCTGTTGCTTTCAAGCTCAACCTAGAGTTTCAATATCGCTTCACTGCACGTTACACTCTCTAGCCTTCAAACACGATTTCACGTATATCAAGACTCCACTCTCTTTCCCATCCGATCAATTCCTTAAAATAGTATCGTATCTTCAAATGTACAAGAAAGACTCATCCCCATCGTTTACTTAAGATTCTGTAATAGCTATAAGATCCAGGACCTCAACAGATTCATGGTATCTAAAAAATCTTTCTTTTTACCAAAGCTCCTGGCGTTTATTAGCACACATTTTTATTATTTTAATGTATGCACAATGTAACGCAATATATTTTATGATTACATTGTGCATAGTTGGGTGACATTTTGCTTTCTTTCAATACGTTACGCATAACGTCACTTTTTTTTTTTACAAAATTTACGAAAATAATCCTCGTGGCATACTTTGTGCAACGCATCTATACAATTTCGGAAATAAGGAGGGAAAAATTTAAGCCCTAACAAGCTTTCACTTTCTCTTTTTTTATGAAATAACGAATTATAATTCTATCACAGTCTATTAAAAATGTTGAAATTCTTTTCTGTTTTCTTCGATAAAATCCTATCACCTATATGCGTGGTAGAATTTGAAAAAACTACGAAATGCGGTAAAAAATATAATAATAACGAATAATGTTCCTTCGAATTTTCGCGTGTCATTCAAATACCCACCGTCTAGATTATATATGAACATATATAAAAAACTTCATTATAAGTATTATAATAATACTCATATAAAATTCCAAAAAAATAGTAATAAATAAATAAATAAAACTTCAGACAATCACCATAGAGTAAAACCAATATTGGCATTTGTTTCCCGAATATTTCAAAACAACAACTTCAATTCCGATACGGAAAAGTAAGCTTTTATATAAACTTTAGAAAACCCTATTTGTATTCAGTATTTTTAAATTCTATAAGACCTGCGGTATTTGAACAATAAACAAAAAGGTGTAGAGAATTTGAAATATGTAGAAAAATACAGGAAAAGCACAGAATCTCAGCGGGGGGAAAAAAGAAATACTCTTCCGGATCAGAGCATTAAATCCTGTTTCCTGAAAAGCCTAATTAGCTGAATTCATTTCCCGAGAGAGTCCACTGTATCCTGTTTCGTTCGTGTGCCATTGCGAGTACAATAGAAGCTTAATGAATCCTTCCGTATAGCCATTGAATCCTGGACCCATCCCTTCCAACACTCAAAATGCCGGAATTTTTTTTTCCTTATTTTTCTCCATCAACAAAGTGAGAATTTTTTTTTCTCTCTCTCTCTGTCTGTGCAGTCTCCCTAGCCTACTAATGAACAAAATCTATCCCTTTGTCTAACTTTTGCTACTAAACCAGAAAACTTCAAAACGGTTTTTTTTTTACAAAACAAGAAAAAAAAAATAAACTGGAACACCATCAGAAAAGATCAAAATTTTGTTTCTAAATTAATTAGATTGGTCTCATGAAGAATAATGTGAAACAATATACGGGAAAACAAAAATTATTCAGGGAAATAAAACTTCGTTTCCTGTATAAAGGTTTCTGGTGGCGAATGTGTGATGCTTTTGTGTTTGAGGGATTATGACATGATGCTTAGGGAAAAAAATATGTTTAGTTGCCCAATCGCCACTTTTGTAATATTCAACGGTGGAATAGCACAATGATATAAAATCATTTCTAGTGACTATACTTGTAGATACTCAATACATCTGACTCCAAAGATGGGACACGCAGTTGTAACATAACTTTAACACTTAAACAATTTTCTGTTGTTTATATATTATTTGTTTTATTTTAAATCATAACTTGTTCACTTACTATTTTGTGAGCTATAGTGTTATAAGTGCATTTGTCTGGATCTTAGCATTGTTTCCAGAAAATTTATCCTTTTTCCTAACATATTGTGTTGATAATTCTCATAAAAATATTAGCGTAATGTATTATTGCCTAAAAAAATTTATCCTCCATTATCACACATTATTTGTGTGTGATAACATTTTATTAGTTTAACGTAGTAACACGTACATATTAGCAACGCAACGCCAGCGCGCGTACAGGTAAGTGACAAGTTAAAAGCAAGCGAACAGTCGATCGCAGCTCACTACTTATATATAGTGCAGGTTGAATGACGTCACGTTCCTTGCCTTCATCTGCATTAAGACGCCTTCATATACCGTGTATTAAGGAGTTCTAATCTGCATGATGCCATGTAACATTTTTTCTCTCCACCACTATTCTGTTCTTTTTACCCATATATATATATATATATATATATATGTATATATATATATTTATTGCGGATATATCCAAATTCGGTTATAATGATATCGAAGAGTTACGGAAATTATGTAAATAGGCATTATTTATCATTTATTATGCTATTTTTCGCCTGTAAATAGCCATTTACGTAGTTCTTTGTAAATCTCTCCAAATTGACGACGAATTTGGCAAGTTTGGCCGCAGCACCGATAAGTTAGCGACGTTATGACGCCAAAGGAAATGGTGGAATCTCGCAAAAGTGTGAGATAACTTTCTAGGATCCTTCTTTTTCCTGTACGTAAGCACCACCAAATTAAAACTGAATTGGTTTTGCTGAGATTTCTTGTTTGTGAGAAAAGTCGCTCTCTTTGTTTAGCGTGTGAATAAGTGCAAATAGCTGTTCTGTGAATTAAATCTGTGTTGTCCTAGAAACGGATTCGTTATTTGCCATCCTGAGCGCTTGTGAGAGGCATTATCTGGAACAGAAAATTCTGATTTAAAATTTAGTTGGTCGAACGAGGGTGACGTTTTCGACGAAAAATATAATCGGAGGCAATAAAATATTTTGCATGGGGTTTTTATTTCCTTATGATTAACTTTGGCCAATTTGGTCGAGAAAAATACAGGAAATCGGGATAATGAATATGGGATATCGCCGATTCTCACAAACATATTGCCAAGTAACGACGAATTCACCAAATATTGTTAAAAATAACTTTTTGCGAGAAAAAAATACTACATCCAGTCTGCTACAATGTAATTATTTCACGGGGGGAGATCTTCGAAAGTAATCGAGACAGTCACATTCATTATAATACAATTTATAAATTATATATATTGCATTCATTCCCGATTCTAGCGAACGTTGTGAAATTATACTATATTTTTCCTTTTATATTCTTGATACTTTACCATTTTTCTTTCCTGCCGCCTTGTTGACTGATTTGCATGTTGTGCCTTCAGATTTCTTATTTGTGTTCGTATCTAATAGGATTGCGACACATACGTTTCTAGTACGGACAGTTTGCTTTTCAAAAGTTCGGCGTGGGTTAGTACGTTTCATTTTGTATTTTATATTTAAAATATTATAATATATACGCATATTTTTTATGATTTGAAGAATATTATTATTGAATAAATTATTGCATTGCATGACCCAAAGTGAAATGATGAGAGAATTTGATTCAATATAGAGAAAAATTAACAAAAAATACAAGCATGATGACATAAATCATAAATTTTTATTTTAGGTCACGAAATTGATGGCCTTTGTTTTTTTTGGTGTGATTTCTCTCTCTCTCTCTGCTATAATTGTGCTGTATATATATATATATATATATTACTGTCAAAGTCCGAAATTGGTCAGTTTGTGAATTTGGCTTATATCACTGCAAATTGATCCGGCAAATGCCAAATTTTGAGCTTTGGCCGGCCAATTCGCGAAGTGGCCGGAGATCTTTTTCAAATTCCGACAACATAAGACATGATTCGGGGGGGGGGAGGGGTGTGATCGATAATATTTTTACGAGTTTTCTTTTATGTAAGCTATTCCAACTTATCAAACCGCAGTCACGATGAGGTGATCATTTTTTTCAATATAAAAAAGCCATGTATCACACTTTGGCGATGAAAAAATAAATTTAGAGCCAACTGGACCGTCTCGCATCGGCACATCGGAATTAGGCCAGGTATCTCCTGCCACTGGCTCGTTCTACAGAGCAACGGGGCTCGAGTAAAAACCCCACCACCCAAAGACTCACTGGATATACTTCTATAAAGTTAGTCGAGGGAGGGAAAAAGCTACGCCGTATAAGCAACTGTCGTGAGGCATCACCTTGCAAACCAAGCCAATTAGGCAATTGCTCGCGAGGCGGCTGAACTTTGAAGTCTGGGCCACGACTGGACAAATATCACCAGGCAGCGTGTGTACCATGTGAAATGCATATAATAGTTTTCGCAGCCCCGCCCAGGGGTTTCGGGTTCCAGGAGATTCCGGGACCCACAGGATTTGGGGAAAACACACTCACACCAAGGGTGTAGTGAGGGGGGGGGGGGACTTGGGGGACCCGAAATGTGAGAAAATGACCGAAAAAAGGGAAAAAGATGGCTAAATCCATTGTTCCGTCACTTTGGTCCCCCCCCCCAAAGCTACGCCGAAATTTCTGGCTACGCCCCTGACTCACACTTCCGGCACAACTCAATCGATGATAAATTGCCTATGGCAATATACTAGAGTTTTGCTCAGTTTGAATGAATGAATGAACGAACGATGCTAATTTGTAATTAGCATCGCACTGCTGAATTACTAATAGAAAATATCTTTCACTAAATCATGTTCTAGATTTTTAAATCCTGGGAATAAGTTGTAATTCAAAAGTTCAGGATTTCTGCTGAAACAAAATACGCGTATATTTGCAGAACATTAAAAAAGAAGTTGTTTTGACATTTGCGTGGGTGGTGTTTCGCGTTGGCAATTTTTTTTTTCAACCAATTTAATTTTGAACGTATTTATGAGATTTAAATAAAATCTTAAATAAAACATTAGATCTGGATACGGTTTCAAAAAAAAATTCACGTCTATATATATCTTATAGAGTATTGCAGTGGGTAGGGGAATATCGATTTTTTTAATTCGAAATTCATCTATACGTTTCTATTTTTCATTTATTTTTATTCACTTTTATTTCAACGAAATTCTTTTGCAATTGCCTGTGTTTACGTGTATAATAAATATATCCACTTGTGAAATGTGAAAAATACATAGGATAGGCCTTGAACAAAACGACCATAGGTTTTTAATTGTGAATAAATATTTCAAAACCACGCTAGATTATTGGCAGCCCATACGCAAGTACATTTCTCCCTAGATATCACCCATAATTCGCAACGGTTTCGTTACTTGACGACCGCCTCGGTATCAAAATTTCGAGATTAATTTACGTTAATGGGGTATCGTTGCATTCCTCTTACACCCGGGTGAAGAAAATCCTAGTCACGGGGAACATGGCCCGTTTCCGACTTACTCGAAAGGTTTGGAAAACTGCTGAAATTTTACGTTTTCACAGATTTATAAAATCTCACCAAGTTGTAGGAACCGGAAATAAAATGGAACTTTTATAACAAGACTATAAGTTTATAGATGACCTTAAAATAAAGGAAAACTCTACATTTCTAGCGTAATAGGTCATTGTAACTAATTAATAAATCCAATTTAATTACTTGATGAGTTGAGTGGTTTTTCCTCAGCCCAAGATATCAAGGAAATATTTATTTTTTGGAGATTACGCCGAGGTGAACTCGAAAAGAAAAGTCATCTTGTAGAATGAAGAGGAAGAAGCTTCCTCGGCGTAATATCCAGAAAATAAATGTTTCCTTGATATTATGGGCAGAGGAAAAGTCATCCTTCTCTGTAAACCGTCCCACCTGGGGGCCATTTGCTGAAGTTAAGAGAGGCTACTAATGCTCTACTTCAGTGCCTCACGCTACAGTGCGTGAAATAAGGGACGCAGGGTCATGTCTCCAGTGGTGTAGATGGTAGCATGCTTGCCCGGTATGCAAGAGGGCCTGGGTTCGTGCCCCGGCGGAGGCAAGATAGCTTTTTTTTTCCGAGTTCACCTCGGCGTAATATGCAGAAAATAAATGCTTCCTTAATTAGTTGATGTTTTTTTGATTAAAATATGTTAATACAGCGCCCATTTGAATTCGTTTCCGTAGTTTTTTTTTTAAATTACGTCATTATGGGGGTTAATTACGGAGAGTTGAAGGTGTCTATTTTAAGGGTATATACGACAACAGAAGGCAAGCTATTCACACATTCACATATCCACATAGGTTTGAAAAAAAAAAATATTCTTGACCGATTTCACAGTTATGAAGATAACCACGATAGCCACGTGCATCGCCAGCTCACGTCTTCCCATTCAAGAAGTGTTGATATGTAATAGAAATGTCGAAGAAATTGGGATAATTTGGAGGGAAAACTTGCCTTGCAACGAGATGAAAAGGAAGAGGCGGAGGCCACCCCCCACACACACACATACGCGCGCGACATATGGTGGTGGTTGCAATATAACGAAAGATACGAGAGATGTTTAAGGGAAACGGGGAAGAGCAAAAACTGAATTAATGATAACGGCGAAAGTTTTGGCTTCTGGAAACGTCTTTGCCTATTTACGAAACTTTCTTCGTTTTTATTATTTTTTTTCGAGTTTGTATGAGAGTGTGTCGGGGGGGTGGGCTCCATAATCTACTTACTGAGACGATTTCCAACTGTTCCACTAATGAACCATTTCTCGCAAAGGTTTCTCCTATCTTTCTTTTCTTTCTCTACAGGGTTTGCTCATCTTTATTTTTTTTGCGCGTATTTATACCACAACACTAAGAATGCCAGCACTGATTTATCCTGTAGATGTTTTCTTTAGTCTTTTTTTGTATTATTTATACGAGGGAAAAAGTTGCCAGGAATTTTTTTCCCCCTCTTATGGAGTTTCTATCTTCTTTATATTGTGTGTAATAGGTTTTAATACTTGGTTGTATTAAGATGAATGAGGCAATGCATGAGCTGTGTAGAGTGAGAAATTATCGTTGTTTGGTGTCACTTATAATGATGTTTTCATTATATCAGATTAACATAAACATGTACTTTATGGGATTCAATTCCAGGAGTTTTATAATGGTGATGAGTCAGAGAAATGTTTTTTGCAGTTTATTAACTTTCGGGAACAAACGCGAACCAGCTCCTCGATCAAAAGTATCTCCGCCATTGTGTAACGGAGTGCACACACCACTCAATCCGATCACATCAGGACACGGGGTTTCTGATAGCAATAATCGATTGATAGCTATACAATCCCGATAGATACATATCCATAAAAATCTCGGTAGTAAGTACGATGGCCATTTGCTACATTTGGTCGAACGGGACAAAAAAGTTTTTCTTTCTATGTTATTAGTTTAATAATGTTGAATCGGGCCATTTTTTTCATATCGTTCTAAAATAGTATTTTTTTTTCTCCTTTGAGCTAAAACATTTTTTTTCTTACACGAAAATAGGAGTTGAGGAGTTAGAATGGAACTGTCCAATGTGTATCATGTATTACGATACTCTTTAATGTATGATACGTTCCACAGTCCCTTATTAAAGTTTTTCGCCCGAGGAACTATAAATTTTGACTGCATTCGATACTTTTCAGTTGGAAGAAACTGACCAAGAACTGACGAAATGAACTTTTTTTTAAACCAAAATGAATATGCCTTCCCTCTGAGTAAGTAATTGAAAAATCCGCGCAACATGAATCATAGGGAATGCCCCGATTAGGACATTGCCAAACATGTATGGAATTTTGTCAATAAGTGATCTTCTTGCCTTATAGGCTTGCAGGTTGATAATGATAACTTATCGGGAAAAAATGGGTCTGATTCAACCTTAGCTTCAAAATATGCAAAAAAGAAAAAAAAATCGCCGAAAAAAGATAATCGAAGTATTGATAACTACAAAATACTTTTTCCCATGTTAAGATATCCGTCCATTCCGTACTTTGTGAAAGTGATAACCATACCCGAATGACATTGAACGTTGAAGGACCGGACATACCCTGCTTCCCATCTCAGAGAGCTATCGAAGCTTTCCTGGGGGATGGGTGCATCCTGAAATTTATTAATTTATGTGAAGATAACAAACAACGATATACATAAATACAATGAAGAATCGGGAGTAAAAATTGTGATCATAGCATCATCCACAGATAATCAGTCCGTAATCTTAATAGTCCTTATGTAAATAAACAAAGAATAATTTTGTCTTGTATATGATAGAATCTGGGATTGAGTATATCCAATATAGAATATACCAACCTCAGCAATCAAGCTGTAATAACATATAAATTGACGTCTATATGGCCGGCATCTCCATTGCATTCACACCCGCCGGAAAAGGATGAAACAGTTAACACTTGTCTTCTTGGGAGTAAATTATATTGATTATTAGGTGTCGGTGAAACAACCAATGCTTTTCTTCTTGACCGTAAGTTATACTTTTTAATAGGTAACCGTGTTACCTCTCTTGTTAGCTCATAAGACGGGTTCTTCGGGCGCGAATGTCGCCTCCTTGATCCCACAGCTGACGTATTATTGTCGAGTAGATGTAGATTACATCTACTCCATTACTCTTATTAGCTTCGTATTTTTCTCACTGCACTCGAATGACAACATTATTCGTGATTCTAATAAGCGGTTCTGACTATAAAAAATTCATTCATCAATAACTACACTGAATTAATTATGATAAAATTTTAAACTAGATTGCACCAACTACTACATACATATCTCGAAGCACAAGACTTCCCGTAATCTTTAACCATCGCCAAACCAACTGTGACACCTTGTTCTGTCTTTAGAGGATGCAGGCTATAATGGAAAAAAAGACCAACGACATTCAGATCAGAAAAAGTCCCGCAAAAGGCCAAACAGCCGAATCCATCAACCCAAAAGTTCCGACCGCAAATACTCTCTTCCTCCACAACTCCCCCAAATGTCTTTTATTTTCTAGACCTTGGAAAAGAACAGCGTTAAATGCGGGTAAAACTGTTTTTCCGCCATTAACGCTGTTCTTCCCAAATTTTCTATTTTTCGAATTCAAATATCTCTGTGAGTATGACACTTGGAAACGTGGAATGTTTTTATTGGCATCAGGAGAGTCAGGGCAACAACTTTCTAATTATAAGTTAGAGCACAGAGAGACCATATAGATATCTTACGGTCTACATATAAAGGCTATAGATAAACAGATATTTCATTTTGTGACGCACGTTTTTCACTCTCAAAACAGGTACAGGGTAATTTTTGAACACCTACTGAGCATTTCTTAAATTAGAATCTACCTCTATGACAGACAGTTAGTGAGGAAAAAGGCCGCTCTAGTACTTACAGACACCCTGTATATAGATGTCAAAATTGAATCACATTAAAAACTACGATACTTATATTTCAATAAGAACATTCATTTTCAAGTCTTCAACATAATCATTGAAAAATATTTCAATTGGAATCGATGGCATGATTTTGAATCCATATCTGCTTTTACCTCTTAAATATACTTTCTACTCTCGACGAATGTTCCAAATTTCGAAAATGGATGAACGGCAGGTAAACTATCCAGAACCGAATCTCAAAAATTCTCAATTATAGCATTAATAATTTTTAGGGGGAAAGTTACCTTAAAAATTTCATTCGTGTTTCTACTTCATTAAAAAAAATAATTGAAAACGTTTACTTTCATACGACCGCAGCGAAAATCACCAACATTATTTAAATTCTCTACCCCAAAAACGGGGAAAGACACTAAATGCCATTCAACTCCAAAATGACCGAATTCAGGATCATGAAAAATTCTCTCGAATGGGCCGTTATACGCGTTTAGAACGGCTTCTGTGCGGACCGTCTTCTAATTTACATGACAATAATGATATAGTTTTACTTAGTCCATTATGTCTCTGGGAAGGTAATGTATAAAACTTGAATTATTTCCCACTTTAGAAGCGTAACCATTAAGGTAATAGGCTAATTCAATTGAAATTTTCGCCCGTCACCGTTTCCGTCCACGACATTCTCTCTCACTGTATGCATCTCTCTCTCTCTCTCTCTCCTCCATGACGGCTCTCCGTCCTTTACATCATTTGCGTTAAAGACGCTTTTCTATATTCATGATCTAATTTGCGATGTAAGAATACTTTTCCAACCTCCTCCTTGAAGACAGTGTCTTTCACCAACCGCGTAGCTTCCATCATATATATTCCCCCGGCCCAGTTTATTCTATTTCTTTACTGCCTCGGCCCTAGCACCACGCGGCAGTAATTATAACTTATTCTCCTCGTCGTCATTTTCCGCATTCACCAACCTTGTAGAGAAATTACTCGCCAAGTTCTTAAAAGTGATTAAAATCCGAGTAAAGCGAAATTCCAAAGCCGAGACTAATCAGCATTTGCGTAAAGAGCCATTAATCCCCTAAAGAAAATTGTTTCAAAAGTGATGCATTTTATAACGAAAATGAAAATTAACCGTCCATTTTTTTTAATATGTTCTCGGTTCTTTAATATTTGAAGAAGCCTGTTGATTATTTTAAGAGTTCTTTTTTTTTATTTTTTAAACCCACATTTTTAGGATACGAATTCACACTTGAGAGCTAATGAGGAAATAAATTAATGAACGAATTGAATTCCAAATATGCAAACATGAAAAAATCTCGGAATGTTTTTAAGAATAATAACTTGGGTGATTTTAAATAGAAAAATGAAAAAGTTTAATTTTTACTGATAAATAACGTTCGTATATAAAATAGTGAAACTTAATTTCCAACATGGAAAGAAAGAATCTTCTTTTTGGAAAATTTATGGAGAGATAGTGTGTAAGTTTGTATTTTTATGTATACTTTCAGTAATTACCTTAATTATCTTGTTAAATGAATGTCGAATTCCCTTAAGAAACATGGTATGTGAGTATGCAATTCTGTTAGTAACGGAAAAAAAATATGTATTTGCTTATTTGAATAGGATTGATACTTGGAAAACAAATCACTTTGATTTAAAAAAAAAATCAATTAAAATTAATTGCTCACAATTAAAATTTCAAATACAAATTGGGGATGGAATATTTTCTATTAGAAATTTTTTAAGATGATTACTGAAACAAATTAATTAATACTTCATACGGATCGAGTAAATCACTTTTCTTATTAACTGAATAGATAAAGTTGTTTGACGAAAAATATTTGATTTCAAACCAAGTCGTTAGCCATCAAGTTAGTATATTACATATTCCATTTCTGTACGCGTATATTTTTCATATCAAATTACTGTATACTGTCGGTAATAATGATATACAAAGGACTTTGAAAATTATAATCGAGTTTATGTTGAAGACCAGCGTTTCTTTTATGGGTAACTAATATGAAATTTAGAATCAGATGCTATCGCGAAAAAATTATTTCAACTTAATATGAATAATGTAGAAATAAACAAAGATTACTCTACTTCAAAGAGATGACTTTCTAGTATAATTGTGGGTAAAGTACGGCCCGTAGCCGGTTCTATCCGGTCCACTGCATATTTTGAAATAATTGTATAAAAGTTTCAATTTCATTGTTGAAAAAAATTCATTTAAGGGGTGTTAGATTTCTTGCATATGCAAAGTATAGCCATGAAATTTTCAATGGAAATTGATAAAAATGTTCTGCATATGCAAAAAAATGACACGTCCCAATAAATGCAGTCGAATCCCGTTTTAGCGAACACCGTTATAGCGAAAATTTCGTTTTAACGAACACTTTTCTAATCCCCACAGATAAGTTTACATCAGAACAATGCAGAGACCTCGAATTCCTTTATAACTGAATTTCGTTACAAGTAAGGGATTTCTCCGGTCTTTCCTGGAGTTCGTTATAATGAGTTTCGACTGTAGCCTATACATAAATAAATAAATTTTAATAATTTTTATCTACACAGTTGTAAGGAATAAACCGTTGTGTCTCATTTGTAATGGGAAAACTGTGGCAGTCTTGAAGGAAATACAACATATATCCGCTACTTCTCTTCGAAACATGAAAATTGTAATTATGAATCAATTTCAGAATATGGACAGCCACTATATATTTTTTTCTTTCTGTTCTTTTGCCCAACTCTAAAAAAGTTCGCCCATCAATGTTCTGGCATTTTACAGAAAAATATCCGTTTGGAATTTGAATCGATTATAAAAACGGTAGATATAACTATTTCATTTTTTTTATTCTGTTAAGGGAATTCCAGAAACCCCTTGACGAAAAAGACATACCACAAGAAATGTCTGGGCTGAACAGATTCAAGGAACCTCATACCTGAAGCGATCTAGTAGCTTACAGTAAAAGAAAAAAAGAAGAAAATAAACTATTTTTAGGAATCTATGGCTTCTGAGAAATCTGCCGATGTGTGTTTTTGGTGCTCTATATCAATATTCTTTAACCTCTTTATAACTGCGGACTGGTAAAAATAGTTGCGAAAAGCTCGAGGGCTGGTGGGAATTGGAGAAACAGTTTGCAGACAGTCAGAAAAAATGAATGGAAGAAATTATTTGCGGATCAGCAACAGAGAAGTGAACAGGAGTAATGATTTGCGATGCATCATGAAACATAGATAGGATAAATAATAATCTTGGTAAAAATATACGTTTTTTTGCAAAAAAAAAAAGAAAAAAAAAGCACGCACCCCTCAAAGATAATTAGATAATTCCATCATCTCGAAATTCTACATGCAAACTGCTTTATACCTATTATGCAAATGTTTAAATTTTCAAAAAAGCTCGCGTTTCTGCTGTGAAATTAGAATTGTATAAAATATGTAGCAATCGCGGACGGTTTATCTTTTCTCGCTGTCGGCGTTGCATTTCCCTGAAGACACAACCAATAATGCCGTTAAGGCGTTGTCGAAGACCTTATAGCCAATTGGACGACTTCGAACGTGGTCGCACAGTCGGGATGCGTGAAGCTGGCTGGTTATACAAAGCAATAGACCGCGTCCTGCACCGTGCGGACACGGCTGTGCAAAGGTACTGGCAGCAATGGTTGCTGCAAGGAACTCATCAACGGAACGAAGGCTCTGGAATACCAAGCTGCACGAATATGAGGCGAGATAGGATGATTGTGCGACAGACCCGAACTTCGTCAATGACATCATTGTCCGCTATTCAACAATGCTACAGCCTTGCCCATACCACCCGTGGTACATTCCACCATCTCACGGCGCTTGACTGAGGCGGGGTTACCCTCACAGTGACCTTTTAAGACATCTTCCTTTAAACCCACAACATCAGCAGAGTCGTCTGGAGTGGTGTCGTAGCTAATCATCATGACTGTCAGTAGACAGCTTCACCAAACACCAACTCTGGCCCTATATTGCAATTTACTATCATTAATGAGATGGGTTGGAAATTAAGACGCTGTCTATCGGTGGTTCAAATCAAGTTCGTTAGGGAAAATATCTGATCTATATCCTTCCTCGGATTCGAACCCGGGACCGCGACAGCAACATTGACTTTAGACGAGCATCTTACCACCACGCCACTGCCAAGCAGACTGTCATCACACAGTGTTCAGGGATGAAACCCGCTTCAGTCTTGGAGTAGATGACCGTCGGTCCCGTGTGTGGACGGGCCGGGCCAGCGGTTCCAATCAGCCTTTGTTTTACAGAGGCATACAGCCAATACCCTTGGTGTGATGGTGTAAGGTGTTATCTCTTACGACAGCAAGTAGTCTCTTGTCACCCTGCGTACAACTTCAACTGTTCAACGATGTGCTGATGACATTCTACTGCTGGTCGCGTTACCCTTCATGGCACGTCATCCTGGGGAAATTTTCAACAAGCAAATGCCAGGCCAAACATGACTCGCATATCTGTGGACTGCCTGCGTGCTGTTGATACTCTTCCTTGGCCAGCAAGGACACTGGATCTTTCTCAAAGCGTATTAATACGCTTCGATCTTTCTCCAATCGAACATGTATGGTACATGGTTAGCCGCCTGATTTGGGCGCCCCAAAATGTCGCAGATCTGGAGCAAGAATTGATGAATGCCTGACAGAATGTATCGCAAAATCAGATTAGACATCCTTATCACTCCTTACATTGACGTATGTAAGGATCATGCATCGCCACCAGGGGTGGCAGAGGGCTTCACTAATTACTAATTTGAACATTCAATGTAGAATTGCCATTCATTGGTGGGTCCGAAGGCTTTGAATTTTTAATCATTTCATTATCTTTGTATGAGCTTTACACATATTTAATTTCAATAAAAACAGTCAATTTTTTCACGGAACTCTCTTTTTTTTTTTTGGCAAAGGAGTGTATAGATAAAAAATATTTTCTGGCTAGCACAAAATACATAAATATGAGGCAGAAGTGGACCAGCCGCAAATAAACAGCACCCGAGTAGCGCAGGGGTAAGATGCTCGTCCACTATGAAAATCCACGGGTTCAATTCGGGGCCAAAAACATTAGAAACAAGTTCTTTACCTACTGATCCTGGGGCGACCACCGAATGATGGCGCCTTCATTTCTCACCCAAATCCCCTAATTGGAAATTTCCATATGGCGGTATGTGACCGGCGTTGGTATGGGTAAAGTCATTAAAAATACACAAGTAGGAGGAATAATTTGCTGAGCATTGATAAAATAAATAAATGGGGGACAGAATTTGCACCTGATGACGGAAATGGAAAAACCTATGTATATAGACTGTATTTTAGTTATTAAATATATATTTATGTAGCTGCTAAACGAATTGAGTGGAATGCATCACTGACCGGCAGGAAATATCTAAAGGCTGAAACACACTGCACTGACGTGATTATCATGTAATATCAGAGACGTTGGAAATTCTGATTCATGGAAAACTTGTGACGTGGAAATTATGTTGCGTGCAACTCCCTCGTCGCAGAAATTAAACGAATCCGAATTCACAATGTTTCCGACATTACGTGAAATCACGTCACGTCATAGCAGTGTGTTTCAGCCTTTATACTCACCTACATTGTCCTTACTGACGACCTCCTAGAGGTTGTGACGTCCTTGGGGTGAGAGAGAAATGCGTCTGTTGAAGTTTTATATTCTACTGGTTTACAGAATGGAACCTCTTCTGTATTACAAGATTCATTGAAAGATTAGGTATTTGTGAAGATGAAGATTGTAAGGAAGAAAATTCATCACTGCCCCCACGGGGACTGGAACCCCGGTCTCTCGCTTGCCGGACGAGTGTTCTACCATCTAAGCTATGGAAGCAGGTAGAATATCTCAACCTTGGAGCGTACATATATGTTGAAAGATATGATGGTAGAGCACGTCCGGCAAGCGAGAGACCGGGGTTCCAGTCCCCGTGGGGGCAGTGATGAATTTTCTTCCTTGTAATCTTCATCTCCACAAATAACCAGTCTTTCAATGAATCTTGTATTGACAAGTGGAGAGAACTCTTCTGTATTGTTTATCTTGTACAATTTACTTTTCATATGAGTGGCAACTCTCAGTCTTGTTTATGTGGCCATGCTGTACGGTTATATCTGTCCATTTCTCTATATAATTAAACTTATATTACGGGATTCCCTGTGCTCAGTCAATGTGTTTTACTACGAAGTAGTTTCATCATTCCCATAGCGTCCCTATACATGGGCCATACAATGGAGTCATCTTAAAGATCTCTGCGGTTACGTCCCCCGAAACGCTGGACTGAATCCCTCTTCGCGCGGACTTCGAGGGCCACACCTCGGACAGATACCGGTACGCAGACCAGTGGAGTAAGAACATTGCTTATATGATGGAAAATTAACGTAGGTAAAAATGCATATGACCAATCGGGTATTTATCAGGGGAAAGCGATTGATTATAAAATTAGAGAAAATACACTCGCGTTTGCAAAAATTAAGAGAATTAGCACATTATGTCGAATTTCTGAAAAACTAGTGAACAGATTTTAATACACTGCTGGCCACCCAAATTGCAACACCAAGAAAGACAAGAGATATCGCAACAATATTTATTTTGTAGATAACATGTTGACCAAGCATCAAATGATTAAATTTATAGACTTCTGTGAAGTGTGGTTCCTGCCAAAATCAGTAGCCAGAGTAGCCGCCATTGTTGGAGATCACCGCTGCCACACGCCTCGGCATTCATTCAAAGAGACTTTGGATGTGTTCTTGGGGTACAGCAGACCAAGCAGCTTCCACGCGTTGCCAAAGTTGATCTGGTGTGGCAGCTGGGGATGTAATCTGGGTCAATTGTTGAGCAACCATGGACCACATGTTTTCTATCGGCGAAAGATCCGGAGTGCGAGCTGGCCAGGGAAGCAATTCAATCTGGCGATTGACGAAGAACCTTTGGACAATGCGTGCCACGTGTGGTCGCGCATTATCCTGTTGAAATATGGCTGTGTGCAAGCCCTGAAGGTAAGGAAGGACAACTGGCTCCAACACCTCGGAGATGTAGCGCTGGCTTTTTAAAGTACCGGCAATGCGTACTAGAGGAGTGCGAGAGTGATATCCAATACCGCCCCATACCATAATACCCGGTGCAGGACCAGTGTGGCGGTGCATAACGCAGCTGTTCAGCATCCTCTCTCCACGGTGTCTCCAGACTCGAATCCGACCATCGTGGTGTTGCAGACAGAAGCGTGACTCGTCAGTAAAGACAATTTCATTCCATTGTGCCGTCCACATCCTTCTTTCATCGCACCATTGGCGGTGGAGACGTCTGTGGTTCTGCGTCAAGGGTAGACGAAGCAATGGACGTCTTGCGGACAGACCACTCTGCTGTAAACGGCGTCGAATGGTACGCGCGGACACTGGATGATGCGGTACAGACTGAATGTGCTGTGGTTCGTGATGTGGCTGAGCGATCCGTCACTGCCATACGCCTGTCATCACGTGAAGTGGTGCACTGAGGTGGATGCGATCGAACACGTCGGTCCGTCGTACCCTCCTGCATCCAACGATCACATATCCGCATTACAGTTGTTTGGTTTCGTCCAACACGACTACCGATTTCCCTGAAAGATAATCCACAATCTCGGTAGGCCACTATCCTTCCTCTGTCGAACTCGGATACTTGATCAAAAGATGATCGTTTTTTTGAAAAAACCACAAGAAAAACACAATTGCCGTACTTCAAATCGTCGAAATCTCCAAGCCTTAAATAGCGCTTTGAAGTGGCGCCACAGGCGCGCGTGATGTGCGTCTGCGCTGAAATTCTAATCATTTGCATATCTCACCTCCGCTAATGCATGTTGTAAATTTCATATTATTTGCATGCTTCCTTCAGGGTGTTGCATTTACGGTGGCCAGCAGTGTAAAATTTGGTACGAATACCTAGTTTATAACAGAGAAAGAGATGTACCATACAAAAGTCATAGTACGCACACATGATTGTCTGTAAAGCTCATTATTGCAGGAATGTCTAAAATCCACGTTGTGAGATCGAACCGAATGGGTAGTTAGCTAAAGTATATATGAAACACTATTCCTTCAATCAATGAAGAGAGAATTAGAACTACAGTCGAATTCCGTTATAGCGAAAATCTCGTTTAAACGAACACTTTTCTCCAGATACGTTTACATAAGTACAATACAAATACCTGGAAATACTTAAAAACGAAATTTCACTGTAAAGAAGTGATTTCCCCGTTCTCTTGGAGTTCGTTATAACGGGATTTGACTGTATTTACACTTTTCACAAAAGTAAATCACTGACCCACATCAAGCCAATATACTTATAGGTGAAAGAAACCTAATTGCGTCCGTTAATTGCCTCTGGTCTAGTTAAAGAACTGCAAAATAAATAAAATGTATTTCAACCGATATTTAAGTGCATCAAATTTAAAGTGCATCACCTTAATTAAGCTTATTTGTAATAATTTTTATCAACATATTATACGGTGATGTAAATTTTTCTTAAAAAGGAGATGAACATATTTCTGAAATATAAATCGATTCAGAAATTAGTGTTTTAAATCCACAGCAGATGACACTAAAACAAATATTTTCTGGCATGCGCATATGAATATATATTGAATCGTTCTTTGAATTCTTAACCAAATAGCGTATATACACTCGCATGCAAAATTAAGAGAATTAGCACGTTATGCGGAATTTCTGAAAAACTTGTAGAGTCACCTGCACTTGTGATTGCCCTGCCTCTAATCTACCGACGATTCTCCATCTCATTCCGCCATTGATACGTTTGTAGCTCTACACATTTTACCCGATAGCTCTTATAAAATGTTCTAATATCTTGCGAGAAACACAGCGAATGTCACCGAGGAGTACGAGCACATTAATGTTGGAAAACGCCTCGTGCCCTTATCATCCCCTCCGTGGTCACAACACCGCCCACACGCACGTGTAATGCTTACGTATACGACACTGCATATTTACATACTTCTTCGGTGGCATTATTAGTACCTTTGGTTCAGTACTTTTTGCGAAAATAGACACACACAATGTGCAAATTCTCTTAATTTTGCACACGAGTGTATTTAGGCCGCATTTCTCTTCTACACAAAAATATCCATCGCAAAAATATAGAACTCAGCTGCCACCTATAAATAAAAACTAAATTATTTGTTACAATTCTTTAATTAACAGACAAATTTTTTAATGATACAATACATTATTCAATTTTGTGCTTCATACCGGTGTAAATTCTGTGCTAAAATATTGGTTAAATTTTTTTGTGGCATAAAATCCCCACTGGTGATCACAATAAAATGAAATTCGTGGTTTCATACCACATGTTGTTTCTTTTCGCTGAATGGCGTGAGACCACCAACCAATTTAGTTTGCAAATTATGACGGATAGTTTTAATTTCACTCAATAGGTGACAGCAGGAATCCTGGCTTCAAGCCGTTTCTCGTATTTATAATAACTAAGTATAAAAATATGAAATATAATGTCAGAAAGAGGGAGAGAGAGAAAATTTTCAATTTTTTTTTTCACTGGTTAGAAAATTATCTCTCCCATTTATGCCGGTTCGCGAAAATTTTCAGTGTTACACAATGAGAAAAAGATTGAAAAACACGGAACTAAACCGTACACGGCCCAGGCTTTTATAGTGCCAATAAATAATTTAACCTATTACCTTACAATTCAACACATTGTAATTCCTTCTGAATTTCTTTACAAGATGTTCCAGTTTTTATCAGTGAATTAGTGGTACATCCCGATTTTTATCAGTGAATTTGTTGTATATCCCGATTTTTATCAGGATTGTCCCGGTTTCTCAGTCGCGCCATCTGGACACATTAACCTATGCTCGTGTTTGTCCATTTCCGGGCCCGTACCTTTAATCAGGTATGATTTTATAAGCGAGGTAAATTGCAACTAGTTGATTTCTTTTCCGAAGCTAACACTGCGGAAAATTATAATTAGCGGTTTGATTAATAGTAGATCTTTGATTGTTGATAATATTTTCTCTCTTTTTTGCATTTTTGCATTTCTTTCAAATGCCTAAGAAAATTATATCACTTTCGATAATTTTTATGCAAATAAATCTGTTTGTTTTCTAAAAAAAATTAAGTAAGTATAACCCAGAGTGATGATATTTTTCATCTATTATTTCAAGTTACATTCCTTGCGGTTATTATCATAGTTATCACTAGGAAAGGTCGATACATGTTCCATCATCGTCTTTAATTCTAACTATTTCTTAGACAAATAACACAGAATGGAAAAATAAAAATCCAAAAAATATGTTGTTATCTCTTAATGTTTTAGATAACGCTCACGGTTCTCTGAACTTATTCTGTTACACCACTGCTTATTTACGCTATATCAGAAGCTTCGAAAAAAACCAAGTTTGCTGTTCGTTCTGAAGAATATTCGCGTAATGATTCGCAGAAAAAGTCACGTGTAAGGCGAATCCTCTCCTGATTTTGCGAAAATGGTTTCATCAAAATGTTGACTAGAACCAAGTTCAAATAGCAGCGAACTGGACTGGAAATATTTTTCCCCAAATTACTTCTGACAAAAGAAATATGAGAAATCCGGTTGCTATGTCACCCGTTTAAAAATGATACGACTTAATCTATAATTAATTAAGTAATATCTGATGCCATTTGTTGTCAGAACACTGTAACCATTGCATCGAGGGAAAAAAATATACATGGTTTTTATCGTTATCTGGTGTTATACCCCTACAACACTGAAATAAAAGTATTATTTCACAAACACAGCACCAAATGACAACCTAATATACAATTCTTAAATTTTAATTTCGTTTCTAACTTCATTTGCTCTGCTTCTGAAATTTAATATTTTACAATGTCAATAGATGGCGGCATGGGTCCCGAAAATTTTGATTTGATTAAAAGAAAAATTTTGCAGCATTAAAAAAAAATCGTTAAGTCTCAAATTTCAAAATTGTATCTACAGATATTTGAAAAACTCACTGATTCGTATAATCGGTGATATCATCAGCCATTTTCATATTTCTCGAACTCCTTCTTTATAAATCTTTACAATTACCATCATTACAGGTATTTCCATTCATAAGCATTGCTCAAAAGACAGTATTTTATTAACTATTTGAGTCGTTCGTTCCGCTTGCATCGAATTTCATTTCCAATAAAACATCACCCATCTCTTCTAACGATACACACGATATCAGAGATATCCACGAAGCCGCAAACACAGAAATCCATAATGTACAATATACATAAACATCATATGAAATTGCCAAGAATATATATATTTACTCATCATATAAAATTTAACTCAGCCATCGTATAAATAACCGGCAGCCATAACATCTTTTTTTAACGCGATCCATATCTAGTTACTTATTCTCCTCATGCAAAATTCACGAATCAATGTCGTTATCATTAAAGATAACGTTACACGAGTAGACCGGAATATTATAATGGTTCGAAAGTATCAAAAAAAAAAAAAAAAGCTACTCTGGAACACTATCTCAATATTTATTGTTATTATTTTTCACTAAAAGTGTGCTTTTTTTTAATGCACTTCACTGAACCATGTTCAAAGACGAGGGGGCTTACAAAACAAGGCAAAAAAAAAACAAAATAGAACAGAATGTGGTGATTCTCAGCATGAGCGAAGTTAATGTTTAATGCGATTTTAATGACTCTTCTTCCCCCCACTATAATCCGCTAGTTACTTCTTTTTTTTAGAGAACGGCTAATGAAAGACGCCGCCGAAGGCTAATTTTTATATATATATATATTATATTTTTTTCAAGCTTTCATGCTCTTCGATTTTATATAGAGATTTTTTTTTTCTTTAGCCGTACAGGAGAGCTTTTCATCGAACCTTCACAAAGACGTTGGACGCCGCACAACATGTTCCAAGTCGGAAATAAAATTGTCACATCTCTCCCAACCAATATTAAGCCTTAAGATGAGAGAGAGAGAAAAAAAATGAAGTCGTGAAAAAAAGCATGAGAGAAGTAAATAAATAATATATATACAGAAAAAAAGGTGAAGAGAGAGGAAAAAGAGCCGCTGCTGAGCTAATAGCCGTCACTATTATTAGCAGTAAACTCGAGGAAGCGGCAAAAATAGTCGTTTTTTTTTTCCAATTTTGAGCAACGAAGAGTGAAAATTAGTTTTCAATATTGAGGCAATCGGTGAAAGGGATGAAGTGTATGTGATGATGAAAAATGAGAGGAATTTTTTTTTTCTTTTCCACCAACATTCTCTCTAGTAAAGTTTCCCATACAAAACCTTAGGAACTGTGTTTCTGGATTTTGTTAAAAAATTTGGAATTTTCTTTTTTTTTTATGTATAAAAAAACATGATTCATAGAAGCGGATTCATTTACTTGTTCATGAATGAATTTTTCTTTGGCATGAGACCAATAACAAAATTTGCTTTTTATTTCAATTTTTTTTTTTTTTCGTATTGTTACGATGTTTTATTCGTATACGTGTAAGCTGAAAGGAGGCATAAAAATATATTCGTAAAAATGTTATCATTAAATTAATCAGTTGCAGTAAGGGATTTTATTTTTCAATATTCATGGGAATATTTCTGAAAGTTGGCTGAAATTATAGAACCTTTCTGAGTGAATTACTTAGAAAAATATATACAGTTGTATTTACTTAAAAATCGATGGTGTCTCATTTATACAGTGACACCTCGGCTAACGAAGATGATTTGTTCCAGAATCACGTATATTAGTTGAAACGTGATTTGTTATAAATTTCCATGGAAAACAGTTCAATTCGTTGCGGAAAAGGCCAAAAATTTAAAGGTATATACGGTTTTTGAATACCAACGCTATAAAGCAGACAAAAACGTACTGAAGGCTAAAATGAACAGCTTGGAAATTTCAATGAAATGGGAATCTACATTGAACATTGAAGGACCGGACACACCCCGCTTCCTATCTCAAGGAGATATCAAAGCGTTCCCGAAAGATGGGTGCATCCGGAATTTTATTAAATATGTATATATATCTATATAAATTTGTATAACAGAATAACAAGTCCAATTACAGGAGTATAAATGAACGAAATAATTATGATAAATCATGATCTACATCATGATTACATGAATCTACAGAAAGATGAGAGATCTTTTTATTTTACACGTATGTACACAACCAACACCAAGTTCAGGAGAAATTTGGTTTTTGTTTGCAGTAAATATCTGAAATCTGCGTTCGTCGAAGTAATTTTAGTAGGTTTTGACGACAATTCGATTTTCGACTTCGCCAATCTCTCAGCACTTGTATTTCGCCATTAAATACAGATATATACCCCATACATAGTGGTAATGTTGCCTCATAGGATTTTTTTCTGAGAAATCAAATTATCATCAAAATCTGTAACCGCCAATTTCGAATTTTCGTCGAACACCTACTTCGACAAACGCTGATTTCAGTGATGTATTGTGAACAAAAGGCTGAATTTCTCCTGAGATAGATCACCGATATGGTTTATTGTAGAATGATTCACAAGCTAGTGAAATGGACAAGTTTTTGGTAAATTTTACCGCTTTTATCTAGAAGGGTGTTTCCGTAATTGGCGATGAAAATGTTTGGCGACATTTTGAACTCTGCCAATCTTTCAGCGCTTGCAGCTCACCATTAATCCAGATATTTCGACAAAATTGGTGTCATCTGACAGAATATTTTCCGTTTTTTTCAAATATGTGCATCGCTTGCAAGTAGGTTTTTTAAGAAACTTCACAAATTTGGGTTTTTTCAGACTTGACACATTAGTTTTGATAATAGACTAACCACCATAACTTTAAAACGTTTCGGGATAGGACAATCATGGTAGGGTGTTTCATGTTCGTTTGGGAGAACATACCACGTTCAACCTATTTCTTCGTTACTAAAAATCATTTTTCCTACTTCTTCTTTATTTGAAAACTACCGATTCCTTTCCAAAAATATTTTCAAAGAAATGTATCGTGTTACACTAAATCTGATAAATACCATTTTGTTAAGTTTGATAAATTTCCATCAATCTGTCACCTTTACTGGCCATTATGCATAGTACCCGTCGTTGGTAAAAACATGATAAATCGTACTAAGTTCACCACATTCGCCGTCTATTCTGCATAATCACCATTTCGTATTAGAAAATGTGATAAATTGGCCATAACCATGATAAGATTTGTTATTTAGATGATCCTACTTGTGAACCAGATTCTGAACCAGATACAATGAACTCTGATTTAACGATTTTTTCCGGACATCTCGAAATAACTTCTATTTGACGAATTCCGAAATTGCACCCTGATACATCAAACTCTTATTTAAAGAATTTTACGATCTCATCCCGATAGGTTGAATTCTTTATTACAAAATTATTTTATTTAATGAGTTTTTATCGTATACAATCAGACCCCAATAAAACAAATTCATATTTAACGAATTAAACAATATTGTACACAATCATAATTAACCCCTATTTGACAGATTCTACAATCGGATCTCGATATAGCGAACTTTTATTTAAATAATTTTACGATTGTACCCCGATATAATGATTTCATATTTTACATATTTCATGACCACACCGCGATATTGCGTATCTTTTTATTAAATTATCATTGCGTACAATATTTAGCGTTTATCGTATCGACAGTTGCTGATAAAAGTAATTTTTTTTAGCACTCAATCAAATTTACCAACAACACTGGTAATATACATAGACGCCGGTAAAAGTGATAATTCTTCTAGTATTTATCAAATTCACCAACGATGCTTGTGTGTGTGCATTATGAAAAATCACCGGTATTTGTGATGAATTTATGAAATTTACCGAGACGATTGCTGATTATGCTTAGTAACCGATTTATCACATTTACCGTAACATGGAAATGCAAAGATGTTGTAATGATTTTGTTTCCATGTTTTAATGACAATATTTACTGTTACAGAGAGGGAGAGATAGAGGACTTCTATCCCAGCCCAATATATCAAGGAAAGAGATATTCCTGTTAGATTTTAAAAGAATCTTAATGGTAAAAATGATCATATTTTCAGTTTTGAAGAATTGAAAAAATTAAAAGAAAACAGTTATATAAAGTCTGTTTCTGCGGAAAAGAGGATTCAGATTTACATTATACATCCTGATTATGTTTAAAACAGTTACGCGAGTGGAACTATTCGTTTCTTTATCTTAATTTTAACGAATCATCTAAAAACTTTTTTTGCTAGAACTTCATATTGAAGAAATTCTGACTTTAACAAATATTTAATTGACAATAAACTGCAGAAATATAATTATTTAAGTTTAAAAGTGTGGGGTGTGTGTGCGCGCGCGCACACACACACACAAACACACAGGTATTTCTGTTGGAAATTGCAGTCCCTGTGCAAAATGTTAATTCGACAATGACACAAATACGAGAAGCAGGGAAAGTCATAAACTTTACCACATGAATTTTTCTATGCAAATCAACTTTGATATCCATGAATTTTTAGCGGTACAACCATAAAATCAATATATAAAAACTCGTGGTCCTAATACAAGCAAACCTATATTACAGGCACACTTTTATACACTGGTGTGCAAAAATTAGGACGATGCTGAAAAATTGAGGTCGGGCACTCTTTTACGGATGAAAGCAGATTTAGTCTGACTAGTGATTCTGGACGCATACGCATCTGGAGAGAGCGGGGATGCACGCAATAAACCCCTGCAACATCAGAGAAAGGGACCGGTTTGTAGGTTCTCGTTTGGGGAGGTATCTTGCTTGGTACCCGTACATCCTTCAAGGTGGTTCAGTCACTGGTGCCCGCTTTTGCACCGAGGTTCTCTTTACTCACGGGCGTCTTCTTAGAGGTGCTATGTATGAGTCCTTAGTTCCTCTTCATGGACGACAACGCTACACCTCATCGTATAGTGGCTACCGCAGAGCTGTTGGAGAGTGAAGATATCCAACGCATCGATTGGCCGGCAATGTCCTGTGACCTGAATCCCATCGCACATGTATGGACATATGGCGACACTTAACAGCACGTCAGCAACGATTCCGAAGCTGTGGTTGGTGCTACAACAGGAATGGGCAGCAATGTATCAATAGCTCGGTGACAACCTTGTTACTCAGCATGGGCAGACGATGTAAATCTTCCACAGCAGTCGGGGGAGATCATATTCCTTACTAAAGGCTGGATTTTCCTTGCCAGTAACTTGTATATTTTGTATATTTATTACTATTTCGTATATTTTTTCCGTATTTTCCTCCCTCTTTCTTATCTAATGGTAAACAAGAGCTGACTCCGCCCATTGCTATTGATTGGTTAGGGAGGGGGACGAAAACATGTTTTATTGTAAAAACAGCTTCATTGCGTTTTTAGAAGACGAAATATCTCGTTATGAAAGAAAACAAAAAAAACAGATTAAGTTTGACGAGATATCTCGGGATCGCCACTGAAAGGGTTAATACAGATAAACTAGCAATGATTTACAGTTATATAACACGATAGAGCAAAAAATGGAAATTTGTTTATAAGTCCAATATAACGACAATTTTCTTCGTGATTGTGAACTGTCGTTATAACGGACTTTTACTGTAATAGTAGTAGCAAAAGAAAACGTACTAGGTTTTTAGTGTTACCATTACAGCTAGAATACCTCGCACAAAAAATGTTAACATCGAAGTTTATCGCGAAATAATATTGATACGATTACAAAGGTCATTGGTGCTTTCCATTTTGTGTCATAATTTCGTTTTCATGCACCGTTAGTACGAGAAGAGATTCGAAACCCAATGTTACAGAGAGTTTGAGAATGAGAGTATGTGCGTTTGAGGGTTTTGAGGAAAGAACGGAATTTAATTACAGAGTTTGTGCGTTGACAACGTTTCTAGTCGCACGCTCGGCATTCAGCCGGGAATTACTCCGAGCTTAAATTTATTCCATTAGCGTAATTAGGAGAAGAGCACGGTGACTTTAAGAGAGTCTATTTCTCGGCATGTATATAAAGGTAGCAATTTTTCGTATTTAAATCATCGGGAGCTATGGATTAGGAAATTATACGCTAGGGTGTGATCATTTCTCCACACCTCGTACATTCTGTGCAACGTATATAAAATTTGTGATTATGTGAGTGTATATATATATATATATATATATACACACGCATATAATCTACATTATGTCAGTGTATATATATGCATATAATTTAGATTACATTCGTCCACACATACAACTATTTTGAAGATTAATTTTGAAGTAAAGACAAAGAATCAAAATTGAATATTTCGTTTCACCAAAGATGCTTCAGACGTGCATAAATTCTACCGAACAGCACGTTGATAAGTGATAATATTAATTTTCGTTCAATAACATTATTTTTATTGTCAGGCAGCATTTTAAAGTAGTAACTATATTCTACCGAGTGAGTATTATTTATCGGAATATACATATTTATCAACCGTTGTTTTTGCTTCACAAACAAGCCGGGAAGTACCTACTAGAACATTCAATGCATGAATATTCCACAAAAAAGATAATTCATGTATATTTCAAAACTCACTCCAAGAGATATAACCAATAACATCAAAATATCTTACCGACCACAATAATAACTGTGAATTCCTTCCTCAATTTATGGACTAACTTCAATAAGTAAGAAAAAAAAAATTGAGCAAAACGTTCGAAAAAAAAACGATGGCCGCTTTTCGGATCTTCTTTTAAACTTAAATGTTAATTCTTACGAGAAATAAATGAACGCTATTGTAAGTAAAAGAGGAACGAGAGAGAGAGAGAGCGTATAGCTCATCTTGCTAGACAATACTGTTCGGTATACATAAATGAATTATTATCATAAGAAGAAGAAGAAAAGGAAAGGAAGGAACTTGTTAATGAAGTAACATAATTAATTATGCCGAGAATGGGGGAAAAAAAATTCTTAACGCAATTCATTTTTTCTAATGGAGCGAGTATAAGGGTTGGGGGGGGGGGCGGAGGATATTAATGTGAAAAAATGTTTATTGTGCTCGGTGAAATATTATGTTCATTTTGTTCGCTCGACGTTCGCATCGTTTAATGCCGCGATGCACTTTTTGTAATGCTGATGACTCGCCAAAGAACCTGATTTACAGATGCTGCGAATGAACATTTTATTACTGTATTTATTTAACGCTCTAATAGAATCGATTGATTTTCCCCTCCCCTACTTATAAGGTGAAAAAGAGCGTTATATATCACCTCATAAATATTTTTAAAAACATGCAAGACCAAATGTTTCCTAGTTAAAAAGATCGCAGATCGTGGAGATAGAGTATCCATTAAATGGCACATTTGTTACTCTTTGGTTGTGTGAGTATGGCTAAAGATGAGTTTCATTATGAGTTGGACGGGGGGTTTAGTACAAGATCCGAATGTCTTAAACATTTAGTATTTAATAAATATCAATAAACTAACTTACGTTATACAGGGTGCCCTGTAAGTCCTAATTCGACTTTTATCTCATCTACCACTCATCGTAGAAGTATGGTTTCAGTTTCAGGAATGCTCAAAATGTGTTCAGGAATTACTCTGAACTATTTTCGAGAATGAAAATACAGTGTGTCTTTAAAATTGGAAATTTGATGATAGGCGGCCGCATAAAAATGTGGATTTTTTATTCTCTCTGACTTACTGCACTTCCACTCTAAAATCTGGTAAAATGTGATTTCTGAACACATTTTGAATATTTTTTAATTAGAACCATACCTCTACGACAAACCGTTAATGAGATAAAAAGCAGCATTAAGATAAAACACCTTGTACGACAATTTATTCCTTATTGTTCTAACTATACCATGGATTGAGAATGACACTTTCATATATCTTGATCTTCTGAATCGTGGGTATACAGCAGGGCATTTTTGGCAACCGGACTATATCAATTAATTTAAACGCAACCATCGATAGGCTCTCGGGTATATAGAAGTCTCGTATAAATGAAACCAAATTCTAATCTGCTCAATACAACATCCGAGGCTTAGTTCGTCCTGGGCTGGAGTATGCTGTGGGGTTGGTTTTGGAGACCATACCTACAGAGGAGCATAGACTTGTTTGAAGGGGTGCAGAGAAGAGCTACACGTGTTCTTATTGGCACACTGGGCTTGAGTTATGAAGAGAGACTTCTTTTTTGAATATGGTCCCATTGGATGAACACAGGTATCAATGAGACATGATCGAAGTGTTCGAAATTTTCAATGGGATGGATAGGATGGACCATGAATTATTGGTACACCGTGAATCGACTGCTTTTAGAAGGTGACACCGGTATCGATTGGTAAGGGATTGTCCTAGGTTGTGGTGTCGCAGGGAGTTTTTCTCTAATACGGTTGTTGATAAATGGAATAGCTTTAATAGCCCCCGGAGGAAGTAAATTGTAACAAAATTGACACGTTTAAGAAGAAATACGATAAACACGTTGGGGTAAATCGAGAAGCTATCCATACTCAGAATTAGACAACCATAAGTATTCTTATGGGCATTGTATAATATGTCATCATGTGTATATATATATTGTTTGTAATTGCATTTTTGATTGGGTTGCTGTATTTTTGAAATATATGACATCCATATTTGTTATGGGCATATTTTTCTCAGCCACCTCGTTGGGCATTTCGCCTGTTGTGGTGTTGAATTTGCATTTATTTGTATTAGAAGACTCACTGAATTTCGATAACCGGTTTCTCCATTTCTGGTATAAGTGGACCAGGGAGCACATATTTTGTTCGAGGGTAGCAGTAAATGACATTGTTTAGACTGATATTATTAGGCCTGATAATCTGATATAAAGTATATTGTACATTGTGTGTGAATTCAAAAACACGATCTTAACATTTGAAAGGTTAATAATAGACCTTTCTAAAAACATCTAAGTTCATGCTTCTTTGCAAGTTGGATTATTATGCAGTGAAGCTGAAAAAAAAGGCGTAGATCTTTTTTTGTACCGATATTATTCACATTACTTTTTATAATCATTTAAAACGGATTACTGAATGCTTTTCAGACAATTATATTGTTTTGTGAATACTAAATCCTCAGGATCATGTACAGATAAAATTCCATTATTTCCCTGCCACATTTTTGTGTACTGGTTGGATCTATGTTTCGTCATATAGCATTCGTAATCAAGAAATGTGGAAGCAATTCAAAATACGAAAGCCAGATGGCAGCACCATCAGAACACGAAATATGCATGATTCTGATAACATAAATACGTTAGGGACAACTGCAAGCTCACAACACACATTCCAACATGTGCCGATTCGTTAGAGATCCTGCAGAGGAAAGTGTAGGAGTTGCATGTGCGTTAATTAGTAGTAGAATTTATGATGGCTGGGAGCGCACGCAATTACGAGGTAGACATTTTTTTATTCCGTGGAACTTAATGCGCACTTTGTTAATAAAATTGTAAATAATAACTTTGAATGAATTTTGAAAAAGTTGAGTTGCAACAAGAAACAAAATTTCAAAATTTATTTAAAATTTATTAATTCCATCCTAAAAACTAATCTTCATTAAAATGCAAATGCGATGTATTTTTATATACGATATTAATTGAGCTTAATGACAACGGTCAGATAATTAACTGAATTATTTTGATCTGTTTTAATCTCAATAGATAAATGTTCAGTTTTTCACATTCATGCAAAAATATTGAATGCGTAGACGAAAAACATTATATGAAAGATGTAATTTTATAGTTTTAATGCAGTTTTCTTTCATTATATTGAAAAGAGGAGCGAGGAGAAAAAGATGCTTCGGTAACGATAGCATTACCAAGAGTAAAAGCTTCTATCTCTGTTAAAGTAAGGAAAGCGACGAAAAGGCTGAAATTTAATTACGTATTTTGCTGACACTATTCGAATTTGAGCTCCATTCAGGAATTACCATGGCTTTAGAATTAATTCCATTATTTTAATCAGCGTCGAAGTAGAAAACTGCACACACGCTCGGATCGATGGGCTTTCGGATGAGAAAAGAAACTCCATCTCGATAAACAGTTTCAAAGGCTCATATTTAGGAAAAGCGTGGATTAAAAACCTATTTGGAAAAGAGATTTACCTGTTTTAAATAAATTTTACTTCAAAAAATATAAATCTACTCTATTTATACTCTCCCACTATCTTCTTTGAGAGAATTAATACATCTATCTATAAAGTGAAATTTGTTTCTTTGGTAGTATTGTTAGAAAAGGTATTTGTGATCGAGCCAAGTTGTATTTGTGGATTGATTTATTTTATGATCATATTAATTAGTTTTTTATCAATGAGGTAATTACGTTTTTGGTGAAAATATTACCAAGCATTTATGTATAATTCATCATAGATGATATAATTGTATGCTTCAGGTTGTGTTCAAATGAAATAGATTACAAAAAATATGAGACAACTACACAGTACCAATATTATTTTTGTCTTACACATACAGAAGCTTGGAAGTTTGCGAATGACTAGATGAAAATCTGCATCAACATTCATATTCCGTTCACGATCTAACACTGACAAGTTGGTTGAAAGAAGTCTGGGACATATTCCCTGCGATTACTTTAACCCATTTGTGCACACGAATATTTTTTTTCAAAAAAAGAATAAAGAAATTGGATTTACAAATGGATTAACAGGGAGAAAGAGTTTTAGATCTTCAAAAGTCTAATTATGTTGAAACACCAAATCTCTCTGAAGCTGTCGTGAGTACTGATCAGGATATGCTCCAGGGATAATGTTGTCCCTTGAATTACCAAACTACATTTTTCACGATAGAGATTTTAATTAATCATATTAACCATGATGTTTACTCGGTATCTTCTCCATCGACTTAGCAAACGACTTCCTATTTTCGAAGAATAAAGTATTCGAAATTTATTCCATGATATTAAATTTTCAATGATTGTTTGTGGCTGTACAAAATTTAAGGAAATTTCATTTAACCGCCTTTCTATATATATTTTCTCTAATTCCCTTCTAACGAAACAAAGATTTACATCCTACGAACTCGTATAATAACTCTCATGTACAAGTTTGTTTTATTTAGGTTACGACAAACATATTTTCATGGTCATCCCGATATTATTTTTATATAGAGTATAAAACATTATATTCATGCATTCTATTGCCCTTATTAATTTTTTTAAACACTTTTTATATCTTTTTTATTAACAGTCACTGTGTTGGGCGAATTCGCATGTTGTGGCTTCAGAAATTTCAGTGGTATACTATATTCAGTAGGACCTCCCAATTGCAGACATACCGGCCGAATTTATTTTTTTCAACCGAGGACTTCTGATGTTTTTTTTTACCCAAACTCTGTTTCGGCCTTATCGGTCATTTAATTTATTTTTTGTATCACTATATTTTGGTGAGCATTGCGATTTTCGGGCCCTCGTGAAACAATGAGGGTAACTGTGTGTCCCAATGAGTGTGATTACTCAGAAAAATAGCTTTGATTTTGATCTTTTGAAAAAGAAGTTTTTCTTCATTTCATTTTTCCCTACACTTTATAGATAATCTTAGGGATTTAGAACTTCTATAGTGCTCTATGTTTCCCGTGATTATCTAACCAAACTTACAAACATACCTAAAATATCAAGTGATGCGGCAGGCACAAGGTGCAAACGGAAACATGAAGCTTTACACATACGTGATAAAAGCATTAATATGTGTATCTAATAAGGCGTATACCTAATTTGACAAAGCCAGATCACATCTATCACAGTTCAAAATTTTTAAAAGATGAAAAAACCACGTGCAATCACAGTATACTGTTGCTGCATAGTCAGGCATTCGTAAAATACCCGAAGCCCTCTGTTTCCTTGCTTAGCACCACTACCACTTAGCGAAAACTACAAAATTTAGTACCGAAATTTTCCCCCCACGGTAATTAAAGTAGGTTTTAATTTTTTTTCATCGTTTTTGGGGCAAATAACGGTTGCAGGGCCAAAGTAGCCCGCGTTTACGGTAACGTAATTTGAAATTATGGTTTAAAATAAATACTGTTTTTTTTAAAGTTTATTTATGATGAAATATTACATAATAATGAGAAAAACAAATTCAGCAAGAGATCACGTGGATCTGTACCGATGAACACGAAGTATTAATGATTGATAATTTCAATACAATTTCAGGAACAGAACAAAAACAAACAAACAAATAAATAAAGGGGATAAATAAATACATCGATATTAATTCTGCATCTATGGAATGTATGAGTATTCAATCAGGATACAATACAGAATTTTTCACATATTTTCTCACATATACTTAATGAATATAAAATGTTGGAATGATGCGAGAATTGTTAAGTGACTTCGACAATTAGAGGCAAACAGTAGGAAGTGTACTTATTTATAAAACTAATTTGAGGACTATGACTGATGGAGCTCTGTTTCCTTGCTTTTTTAAAAATGATCGTTGATGTCAGCTATTGAGAAAAGATGTTTTAATTGTTTTTTTTTTTTCAGTATAGGTATGGAGGTGGAACAAATAATATCATGTAGTTGTTTGTTATAAAATTTTGGAATGAGATATGCAAAATGATTTTAGTTCATTGTTTTATGAATTGAAGGAATATCCAGAATGTTATTGTATCTATTTGATGTCTTTGATAAATTAAGGGGAAGATTGATGTGTTTATTAGTGAGTAGGAGAATCGATTTATAGAAGTATAAATATCGCAATGGGATTATGTTTAATTGTCGGAAGAGACCAAATGACGGAGATGAGTAATCCGCAGTTAGTGATCGAATTATTATTTTCTGGGTTATTATATGCTTATATATTGATTTATTAATTTTTTTTGGAGAAAATGAATAAAATTGTTCAAATATTATTTCTCTAAATATGAAAACTTGGAGAATAAACAGAAGATAATATATAATCCGGAAGATTCTCTAATCTGGAATCACCTAGGTCCCGAGGAGTCCGGATTTGATAGGTCAAACTGTATTAGTTTTTCACTGAAATGTTGAAAGTCCCCTATTTCTTTAATGAGTACCCTTACAATGTATCAGATAAATGCATGTTTTAATGGGTGATTTGTTGAAAGGAATTTCTTGGCAGTACTGTTTTGCGAAAATATCAATAATTATTATTTAAATTAAAGAATATTGTTTGAATGTATTCTGAAAGAGACAAATTCCTCACTATTGTGAAAGAAGAGGTTCTAAGTGAGAAGTATGATTGATGTGATTCGTTAAGGTTACTGAAGTGACCCTAGGTTCTCCGAACAGTGAGCACTCATAAAGGCAAACAAACAAGGATTTATTAGTAAAAAGTAGAATAAGAATGTACACTGGAGACGACGATCCCACGCGATCGTTCTCCACAGACTTCTCTCTCTTTTTTTGGGGCTCGACGAGATCCGAGAATGAGAGGGGGGGGGGTCTTGGAAGAGGTGACCCTAGATCACTCTATCCCTCTCGTGGGCGGGGCTCGAAGAGAACCGAAGAGGGGGTTGGGGCTTTGGGTGCAGGGTGCCCCCCCCCCCCATCCCGCTCGATGGGCCAGAGCTGGACTCAGTACCTCTGTCGCCAAAGGACAAACTGTGAAAAAGGTCATTTCGATTGTCCCCTTCAGTTCTTGGTATTTTGTTCCCTTGAGGCATTTCCTTTTTCTCGAGCACTTGAGCATTGTACAGTATTTTTAAGTCAAGGTTTTAACTGCAAGGAGACGTGCATACAGAACTCTACAGTTACATTAGAAAAAAATTTATAAATTTAAGGAAACATTAAAAATACATGTAAAAATTTTAAGAAAAAATTTAGCAATTACACTAGTGGCATAGAAATTTGAGACTAATACGAACGAAATATAAAAATGCATAGTAGAGAAATCTCTAATGTCCCTAATGCCTTTGTTTGCCCTTTTTGATCAAAATGACCCAAACATACAAGAAAAATAAGTAAATTATCATTTTTTTACCGCCATAAGTAGAAAATAATCATATGCATAAAAATTAGACAGCTAAAATTTGATTACATGAAAAAAAAACCACCGAAAAAATTGCACATGACTGATGAAGCCACTGATGATTAACGTGACATGCATTCCACTACAATGAATAATTTTGAAAGCCGAGCAAATTGTAACGGATTCCGTAATTAAAACGAATCGTTCCGTTCAGATGTAACGGGTGAGGAGGCTTTGAAGTGTGTTGCTAGAGCAACAAAATAGTTCATAGAGAGTGAGATGGAGAAGTTCCCTTTTCACTAACTTCTCGAAAGATGAAAGGATAGTTCAAAAAGTCTTTCGGCAATAACTAAAATAATAATAATAAAAAAAATGAGAAGCAAATGATAGCGGCTTTACTCTCTAAAAATAACCATAAAAAAAAGGAGAAGAGGGAAGATCATTTCAATTCACAAAGGGGATCTCCTATTTAGAAGTAACTGCACTGACTTCAAAGTAGTCACTGAGAGAAGAAATAAAAGAAGAGGAAGCGGCACGAATGCGATCGAGAAGATCCGCAAATGTTTTGAATTTAATGGTGTCCACATGAAGAATGATTCCGAATCTCATGTGGGCCTTTGTAAGCATGTCTAAACTATTTTAAATCTCGGCAATTCATTCTTTGATCTAGAAAAAGAAAGCAGTATAACGGACGCCACCATGACTTCTTCTTAAGAAGACACATTAAATTGTGATAGACTTATTCTGTGCCGTGTTTGGTGATCTTAAAATAAAACTGAAAAGATATTAACTTTTATTTTTTTTATTTACCAGTCTTCAAAGATATCTAATAAAACACAATATGGTACTTGTAAATACGGATACGTTTCCTAGTATTTTGAATAAAAGGAAGAGAAATCGAAAAAGATATCACGTTTCTAAAGAATAGTAAAAGATAAAGAAAAAAAAAAGCAGAGTGAGATAATAGATGCCACCTAAATTTGTTACATCGTTCACTCGGACACATTGGAGCCAGGAACTGAATACAGTGAAACCTCGATATAACGATACTTTTGCGAAAAAATATCGTTTTAGAGGGGGTTATCTTTATAATCAAAAGAGGAATTATCATCATTGATCGCCGCCAAATTTATGTTGTTGTTGGCCTCGCTACTAAATTAGCTTTGTCAGTACCGCTATAAAATGCATTTATAAGTAGTTATTAGTAACAAAAACTCTTAATTGATTAGTTGATTGATATAATTCAGTTGGTCGTTTCACTATCGGTTGTCACTTAGGTTTCCAACACAAAACATTTTTTAATACACAGAAAGTAACTTCATGAAAAGTTTATTGAAACTTTTGGAGGGCACATACACATTGGAACTTTCCCTAACGGGAACTCCCCGTTAACGCACACTTTTCTGATACCCGATCCTTTGGATCGGGCCTTTAATGTATTTCATTCCCCATTAGCTGACACTCTCGATAGCGGACAGCAAAAATCAGGCAAACTCTAATTTTTTCCCCTAACGCTAATATACCTCGTATTAATTTTTAGTCATGAATTGCGAATTTATCACATTCAACTTTGATTACGTTTAATCCCAAGGTCGCTTTGGTAAATATGGTAAATCGTCAATTAATTACTTAATTAACTGTGGTCCAGGATGGTGAATTCGAATGGCAATGCGTTGGTTTATGTTGATACGAGTGTAGAAAGCCTATATTACAAGACCGATAATGTTGTTATGCATGTTTTTTATGTTCACACTTATTTTAATTTAAATTTTATCCCAAAATACGTATCATGCACGGATAAAAATAATTGGTTTAATGAAGAGAAGAAAAGAAAGGTTATGAATTTATCTGACTTTCCACGTGTATTTGGGAACAATGTATAATCATTGGTAAAAGTGTTAAATGTAGTGAACTTCAATCACTTTTTCTATCGAGACGTTTGGTGATTATGTATATATAACCACCTGTGTGTGTATCACTTTTGCAGTAACATGCATTTTAACGTTAAAATGTAATACAAACCAAATTACGACCGAAGCCAAATGAAACGTCGTATAAATGAGAAAGTCGTCTAAACGAGGCTCCACTATATATCGTATCTCCCCATTAGTAAGCACTCTGCGTTAGCGGACAAAATTTTTAGTCCCATGGTGTCCGTTATCGAAAGGTTCTACTGTAGTGCAAAAATAACAAGGTTATTAAACATCCTCGACAGAATAAAAACTGTTGTGGAATTTAAAAATACATTTAAGTTGATTTTGAGCGAAATATTAAGAAAAATATCCGTTGTAGAGAAGTTTCGAAATTTCCGGAAATAAAAAAGGATAACAGCTGGTCATATTCAGGGAATGTTCGTTTTTTGTAGTATTTGTGTATATTTATTACATGCGCGACACTCCGACTTACGAGTGTTTATAGAATCCCGTCACTCAAGTTTTTGCGAATGCTCTCAGTATCGTCAGCTGATTTAACAGACATATTCACGTCAGAAATATCGTTCACATATACATAAAATCAGAAAATATCACCTATAATAATTACGGCATATGGACATCTGTTGTCAACTACTGACAATAGATGCCCCTAGTGTAACCAAAACTAATTTTGATTGGAACTCGTAATAACCATCGAAACCAAAACTTGAAACGGGCGTTGATACAGATTTCAACGTTTTAGTTAAAGAAGTTACCCTCTTTATAGGCCTTCCTGGCCGTCTCTTTAGTCTGACTCACTTAGGTAGATGCATTTTCTCAGGGTGCACCGAGTCTTTTAGATTCCCATAAGCTTCTGTGTTTGATGCTGCTCCGTACAAGCTGGATGAAGAAGTTAAAAAACTGTTTGTATGAGGTAGTTGAGTGTGTACGCGCGCATATGAAGCATGTCAATAAAATATAATAAAATTTGCTGCCTATGCTGTACTCAGAGAGTCAGTATATGGAAAATTAATTGAGATCATTTTAGAAAATATGAATTCGATAACTTGTGACTTACTTATCACAGAAATTTGGAGAGCCATGTCCGAAGGAGGTGAAGTATACAAATTCAAGAACGCATTTCATATGTAATCACAAAATCTAATCTGTCAATTATCTGAGCAAATAATTGACGAATAAATGTGGAATCCTGTACCTAATGGTTACAACAGCGTATATATGTCCATTCTAATGAATTGAGTGATTAAATACTATATATGTATGATTACATATATATATGTGGAAAGGAAATACCGTTATGGCGTAAATCTCGTTTAAACGAACTTTTCTAATCCCCCAGATAAGTTTACATAAGAAGAATGCAAATTTCTGGAATTGCTTTGTAACGAAATTCCGCTATAACTAAGTGATTTCTCCGGTCTCCTGGGGTTCGTTATAACGGAATTCGACTGTACTGACACTATTAACCAAAGTAAACCAATTCACTGACCAATATCAAGCCAGTTGCTTTTAGGTGATCCTGGTCTAGTTGAAGAAGTACAAAATGAATAAAATATATTTCAACCGATATTTGAGTGCATCAAATTTCACATTAATTAAATTTGTTTGTAATAATGTTTATCAAAATATTATATGGCGATGTTAACTTTTCTAAAAAAAGATGAGCATATTTCTGAAATATAAATCGATTCAGAAATTAGTGTTTTAAATCAACAGCAGATGACACTAAAACAAATATTTTTTGGCATGCGCATATGAACACATATTGAATCGTTCTTTGAATTCTTACCACAAATAGCATATATATATTTATATATTTTTGAACATTTATAAAGTCAAAACTCAGTTATAACGACCTTAATTGTAAGAATTGTGAAGAATTGTCAGTCTGGGCTGATGGCCACGGGGAATAATGTTTAAGATTCTTCCTTATAAAACGCGTCGATGAAATTTCACTAAATCGAATGAAATGACACATTTTTTGTCATTTTATGGCGTTTTTGATACTTAACGAGGAAAAAAAAAAGTATTTTGCATAATTTATGAATTGCATAAAAATGAATAAGACCATAAATATTCATCTCATACATTTGCCATGTTTAATTTTTCCTCCCATTTTAATATATATTTATATTTTAATACATTTCTCAGGGCGTACTGTACGCAGGACGTAATTACATTTTGATATATTATATTTATATTTTAAATCACTGCATAGTATCTAATACTGTATTATCAAGGGCAGTTCATTAGACTGATTTGGCGATTTCTCCGACAGTTGGTAATATGTTTTGCGAGAATTGGTGATTTCTCGTATTTATGATACTGATATCCCGTTTTCTCTCGATCAAATATGGTCATTATGATCATAATGAAATAACAGTTTCTTGCACTGCAATGTGGATTCCGTCTGAAAACCATCCGTCAAAAAAGTCTCGGAAATGGCAATCTCGGTTGTAACGACAAAAATTCATGGAATCTCCGATGTCGTTATTACTGAGTTTCACTATTTTTAAGATCCTTAAGTGAGGGGTAGTCCGAACGATTAGAAATGAAATAATGTGAAAACTTATATATATACACTGCTGGCCACCCAAATTGCAACACCAAGAAAGACAAGAGATATCGCAACAATATTTATTTTGTAGATAACATGTTGACCAAGCATCAAATGATTAAATTTATAGACTTCTGTGAAGTGTGGTTCCTGCCAAAATCAGTAGCCAGAGTAGCCGCCATTGTTGGAGATCACCGCTGCCACACGCCTCGGCATTGATTCAAAGAAACTTTGGATGTGTTCTTGGGGTACAGCAGACCAAGCAGCTTCCACGCGTTGCCAAAGTTGATCTGGTGTGGCAGCTGGGGATGTAATCTGGGTCAATCGTTGAGCAACCATGGACCATATGTTTTCCATCGGCGAAAGATCCGGAGAGCGAGCTGGCCAGGGAAGCAATTCAATCTGGCAATTGACGAAGAACCTTCGGACAATGCGTGCCCCGTGTGGTCGCGCATTATCCTGTTGAAATATGGCTGTGGGCAAGCCCTGAAGGTAAGGAAGGACAACTGGCTCCAACACCTTGGAGATGTAGCGCTGACTTTTTAAAGTACCGACAATGCGTACTAGAGGAGTGCGAGAGCGATATCCAATACCGCCCCATACCATAATACCCGATGCAGGACCAGTGTGGCGGTGCTTAACGCAGCTGTTCAGCATCCTCTCTCCACGGTGTCTCCAGACTCGAATCCGACCATCGTGGTGTTGCAGACAGAAGCGTGACTCGTCAGTAAAGACAATTTCATTCCATTGTGCCGTCCACATCCTTCTTTCATCGCACCATTGGCGGCGGAGACGTCTGTGGTTCTGCGTCAAGGGTAGACGAAGCAATGGACGTCTTGCGGACAGACCACTCTGCTGTAAACGGCGTCGAATGGTACGCGCAGACACTGGATGATGCGGTACAGACTGAATGTGCTGTGCTATGGTTCGTGATGTGGCTGAGCGATCCGTCACTGCCATACGCCTGTCGTCACGTGAAGTGGTGCACTGAGGTGGATGCGATCGAACACGTCGGTCCGTCGTACCCTCCTGCATCCAACGATCACATATCCGCATTACAGTTGTTTGGTTTCGTCCAACACGACTACCGATTTCCCTGAAAGATAATCCACAATCTCGGTAGGCCACTATCCTTCCTCTGTCGAACTCGGATACTTGATCAAAAGATGATCGCTGTTTTCTACGAGGCATAATTGATCGTTTTTTTGAAAAAACCACAAGAAAAACACAATTGCCGTACTTCAAATCGTCGAAATCTCCAAGCCTTAAATAGCGCTTTGAAGTGGCGCCACAGGCGCGCGTGATGTGCGTCTGCGCTGAAATTCTAATCATTTGCATATCTCACCTCCGCTAATGCATGTTGTAAATTTCATATTATTTGCATGCTTCCTTCAGGGTGTTGCATTTACGGTGGCCAGCAGTGTATATATATATAATGGAAGTATTAGTTTCTTGGACGCAAAAAAAAGCGGCCCTGACACTCTCGAGTGATTTCTGCTGCCTGATTGAAAGCGGCCTGGCCTCTTTCGATACAGTCAAGTTTGTCGCCAAAAATCCTTTACGGCCTCTCAGGTTGTTATATAATGTGTCTCAAATAAAGTTTTGTGGTTATAATTCAAACACACACACAACCATCAAAACATTTCGACTCTAATATCAGCCGATGTAAGATCAAACTGAAGAAAAACATCCCCTGAACCAGGGAAAAATGCCACCGGACGAATATTTTCATTGATCAATTGGCGCAGGTGCTGGCGTTTTCGGAAAAGGGATTAGGGGCGATTATCTTATGCTTGTGCTACTTCTAAGATAATCCGGACGTAATACCGGATTATGGAGCGTTCATAGGTATTTTCTATGTAATCATCTGGAGATGGAAAAACATTAGTTTCCTCCCATCCAAGGTATTACGCTCTATGCAGAATGGTAAAAGCAGTCTCTTGTTTTTTTATTTCCTGATGAAGTGAATTATTTCCTGCAATACTTGTATTTATTCCCCTCAAACTCCAGAAAATAGACTAGAAAATGTAAGAGTTTCAAAGAGACTGATAAATATATAATAAATTTTAATAAATAAAATTTAAGAAGCGGAATTTATTGAAACTTCTCTTCCATTGTAATTACATTCAGAAATTATCATGCTATACATCAAAATTATTGCAGATTATTCTGATATATTTTTGAATATTATTAGGGAACGCAATACTAAGAATATTTGGGCAGTGCTTTCATACCTATTAATGGAAATTGTAAGTATTTAATAATAATTGTGAATTTATCTATCGATTTCACGCCAAAACATATGCAATTCACTTATATGTCACTATTACTGTTGCTTAATATTGTGACTAATACAGAATACACTCATGTTCTTTTTCTTAAGCAAAACGCGTTTAATGTAAAGAATACTTTTTTGAAAAGTATGGTTGCAAATATTATGTATGTATGTATTAAAGTATATTGCTGAATATATGTCTTACGCTCGTATAAATTTGCATCTAAAATATTAATATTGTTACGAACTTTCGATGATAGATGGCGCGATTCGTTCGATGGCTCTCAAAATGTCGAAATCAGTCGATACCGGTTTCGGTCTAAGCGCAGCGACATGCGATTAGCGGAGAATTGGCGGGGCGTGTAGAGAAAAATCTAGAATGTCCCGCCCCTCCATACGGTAGCGCCACCGACTAGGAAACTGTGAAATAGAATGTTGTGGAATGTTCTTTTTCTCGAAGTTTCTATCGGGGTTATAAATACCGTGGCGCTCACAAGGCAGGCTCAGAGAGGCTAGACAGGCTAAAAGAGACTCGAATAGACAGACTCTATTCCTGAAGTCAGTTGCGTTTAAACTTTGCAAGAAAGTTGTTAGCTCTCTGATTAGCTTGTAAATACGTGTAAAGTGCTGTTCTGTAAATAAATATGTGTTTGTCCGTCGAACCGCTTCTTGTTTTGCAACATCGAAGTCTTGTGAAAAATTATCCGGAACAATATTTTAATAATTTACTAAATTATTCTCGGGAAAAGAGGGGCGTGGCAGCCCAGGCCGATAAGATACTCGCCTAAAATACCAAAGGAGTTCGATACCTTGTTCGTCAGAAAACTTTCCTGGCACAGGGGTACAACAGAAACGGCGACATGACCGCAATGAATGAACGCCAGGGGCTCTGCCACCTCACTTTGCCGAGATTTCTTCCAGCCCAGCTTCGTGGCAGAGTCTGGAACAAAGCGAGTGCACCTAACAGTATGGGCGTGTAGCTAGTGTTGTGCTTCATATTGCAGTGCTGCCATCTATACTTCAAATTGTGAGTCAAGTGTAATGATTGAATATTTGTTACGCTGTAGGCCTGTTGCTCTCTGTGGCGAGACTTTTTAAAGGAGAGATCGGCTTGCATTCGCGCCTTGAAGTTGGAAACCACAGAATACCAACTTGAGCTTACCACCACTGTGGCACCGGTGGGGTTCGAACCCGGATCCTCGCGATGCGAGTCCGTCACTATAACCACTCGACCACCACAGCGGCCGACATGATAGCAGAAAAAATTGCTACCACAGGGAGTTCCCATCGAGGGGTTAGCGCATCAACCTCTCGATGAGTATAACAACAAGCCTGCCGTTAGGATTCAGCAATAAATTGCAGGCCCCGGTCTAATTAGCCCTCGTGTGCAGAAAATGACCGTGGTGCGACAGAAATGATCAAATCAGCGGGAAAAGAGTTATTGCCAATATTTGATAATTTAAAAATATACAGGACGTCCAGTAAGCCCTAATTCGTCCTTTATTTGATTACACGCACATGTACCAATGGGTTAGAAGTTCCGCAGAGGACGAAGTGCATATGTGGCTTAGTAGTAGCATATCATAGACTACAAAAATCCAAATTTTTAAGCAACCCCCACTTCTTTAACTTCCAATTACAAAGTTACCAGTCACTCTTGAGATTAAAAAAAACATCCCATGTTTTATCGTCAATATTCACCGAGATATTTGTATAAAAATCGGAGAAAAGTTGCGGAAACCATGAAAAATGAACGGAGAAACTCATTTTGCTGTTGTTATTCCTTCTTTTTCTCAGGTTTCTTAAATTCAAATCCCGATATTAATGGACACTTTCTATTGACTGGCACTTTTGGACCCTGTGAACATGCACTCGATGTGCTTCGCTACATGTTAACGGACACTACCTGTTAGCCGTTAAAATTTCTGGTGAATGGGTGTCCGTTATTGTGAGGTTCCACTGTAACAACGGGGAAATAAATAATGATGACACAACTAACTATTCAACCGTACATGCATCTCGAACATATTCCTCTACGGAATCGCTAACGAGTCAGTACTGGCTTGAATGTGTGTTGAGTTTAGTTGCGTTTAAAGTATTCAGGTTGCGGAAATTATTCATGCTTCGTGTTCTTGTGGTGCTGTCACCTGGCTTCCGTATTTTTAAGTACTCCCACATATTCCCTAACAACAAATGTGGTTCGACGACGCATTGATTCAATCGGACTACGAAAATATACTGGCATAATGATGGAATTATATCTTTACATGGACCTTAACATCAAATATCCACAAAACAATGTAATTTTTCGAAAGCTATATTCATTTGTACATTTTAAATTATCATAAAAAAATTATGTAAATCAAAAAACCTCTGCTTTTAGCATCTAGCTTCACTGCTCGTGAATAAAGTATGCAGTGAGGTCGCTCAGATTTGGCAGGGGATTGTTTGTAATTTTTTGAACCACGAGGCCCAATGTACCTTATAAGACTATCAGGGCTGTCTAAACAATAATATTTATTTCTCCCCCTTCAATAATAAATAAATCAATAGGGATGTCTTTATTCAAGAAGATACCAACATTGCATATTCAAAAGACTAGGATTATAGTATATTACAGAATGAACCCCTCTTTACGGACAGAGGCGGGACGAAAAAAAAGAATTCATACGTAAAAGGTGGTGTTCTCATTGCAAATATTCACCATCTTTTGATTATGAATTTATACCTGCACATAGTTAATGTAAATTATTCTACGCTGATTTGATAAAGAACCAGGGTGTAATTATTAAAGAAGATACTGAACTGAGGCATTCAAATCTAAGATAATGGTTTATAGGCTCTCGACAATTCAGCTGTATGCCAGTTCGGCCCGTCCAGTAATCTGGCTTTTTTCGGTGGGTCGAAGAAAAAAAACATTCCCCTGCATTTCTGTGCACAGAAGTTTTTTATGCATTCAATTATTTTTTTTCAATTAACTTCCAGTAATCTGATGATTTTGTTAATCCTGCACAGCCTGGTCTGATATGTGCTACAAGATTAGCGATGTTCTACAACAGGGATAGTCAACCTATTTGTCTCATGAGCACCGTTGTTTTCCTTCACATCAAAAGAAGAGCACCCTAGAGTTACAAACCCTTCTCCTTCGGGAACTTATTTTCCTTCCAAAAGTTTGAACTGAAAATAATAATACATATTTTTTTTAGATTCCAATTCCTCCAATAGTTTTATCATGACTGCGTACAGACACAAATCATGCCGTGTCAATTGAAAAGTGGTTTTATAAAAATGTATGCTGAACTTCAAAACAAATACGTTATTGCAATGCGAATGGTTCAATGGTCGAAGATTTCGCACTCGCGAGCACCAAATGGCACACAGGCATCGGTCATTCTTGAGACTTCCGCAAGCAAGAGGTTGAAGAGATGCATGGTCTACTATAAAATTCTTCTTTTCCGGACACCAATGGGACAAAAAACTTTTCCGTAAGAGAGTGTTCTTATTGAACACTTTGAAATGGAACTCAGTTATTTATTTCACCCTAAATTTGCGGTGACCGTTAAGAGGAGTTTTACTCCATCAAGTGCGTTGGTGCAAATTTCAACAATAAAATCGCCAATACTTACTTTCTCTCGGTTGAATTTCTGTTACATGAGTTGGCAATGGCAGTCCACGTTGATTTGTTGAATAAATAGGGTTGTGTGTATTATCAAAGTAGATACAAACTGACGCATTAAAAAATAAAATAATAGTGTATCACTTATTACATCGGAGTGAATTCTACTTTTCGAAGTATATTGAAAAGCACGTAGCTTTTTGCATATACTCATGGCATATAGTTCTCCTTCTCCCTTTTTTTTCATACATTTGACTAAAAATTTATCGAAATACGAAAAATGCATTCAGAACTTTCTAAGGGATAGAGAATGTATTCTGAAATACGAATTTTCCATGACCCCCATTTTTTCCTTTTATTTTTATGAAAGATGGGGGGAAAAGAACACACACACACACACACAAGGGAAGAAAACTTTATAAGAATTTTATAAAGAGTCAGGAAGAAGAATAAGAGATGGAGAAGAAAAGAAGAAGAGAGGAGCCATACAGAAAATGCAAACTTCTCTTTTAAAATGCAAAGGCTTTTCTGGCCGTCAGTGATGAATCGTACGTATTTCGCATTTGCATTTCTGAATTCCGATCGACGAGATTCGTCAGAGAAAACTGATTTCCTTCTTCAGGATCTGCGTACGTACATTTTCGGGTCACCGAGAATAGGGCTCAGGAATATGGAATGAACTTTTTCACATGCAGATCTATTTTATACTTCTCAAAGCCTATACGAATATATATACCCACTCGCAGGTCTCCTTATTTCGCAAAGAAATCACGACTTTATGACTGCGAGATTTCGCTTGCCTAGAACAACATTTTCTAGTCGTATTTACTGGTGAACGTGTTCAAAATGCCGGTAATACATGCATTCTAAACGAGGCGGGTGTAAGTGAGGAAAGAAAAAGATGAATGCATGTGCAGCTAGATCATATATATTATATGAATGGAATCGATATAATACCGAACCGATTCATTTTAGATAATTCATGGTTAATTGCTTCATTATTATTACTGTAGCCTGTAACGTAGCAAAAGGTGTTGCTTGAATGTCATCGGAAAACTGTACAATATCGGGTAATGAAGAACAAACGCGATTAAAAACACAGCTTTTATGGGAAAGAGAACTTCGATGAATTTAAATCTTCTAATGTCAATTTTGAATTTTTTTTTAAATACAGTCAACCCTCAATTTACGAAATTAATTCGTTCCTGAAATCCATTCAAAAGCCGATTGGTTTTTAAGTCGAAACGCTTTTTCCTGTAAGAATCAATGTAAAATGAATTGATCCGTTCCTGGTACCCTGGAAATTTTCTAGTGTGAATATTCGGAGAAGCACCTGTGCTTAACGTGAAGACAATTGAAATCATTAAAATAATAAGTTTCATTGAGAAAAATAACCACAGTGTGAAAGACAGGAAATGAAAGCTAGGGCCATGCCTGGTTTCATTAATATCATCCATAATATCAATATCCTCAAAATCATTGCCCCAACACAGTCTGGACACAATAACTCCCAAGCCAAATTCATAGTTCTGTAAAATATTTGCTGCTAAATTTTTTCAATGATAGCAAATGGAATACGCAATGTAGTGCTTTGAGAAGTCATTGAGAGTGCTAGTTTTATACCAAAAATTATTGTAAAACATTTGTGAAAAAGTTCTCTGATGCAGAGCTTCTTGAAGTTTGAAATTACCTCTTAATCCATGGATCCAGATTGGTTAATAGGCGTCGTATTTGACGGCGTGAACATTACTCAGATGAAATCCAATTCTTTTCAACTAACTCTTCTCTCGAATAATGATAATAAAAAAGTAGCCATGTGACCACAGACTTCTGAAATATCTCTCGAGATTCAATCCTTTCTGCGTGTTCATAAACCGAATCATTTGTCATTGTTCGTGAACCGAATTGTTCACAAACCTGGCCGTTCGTACCCTAAATAGAGGTGTTCCCAATTAAATATTAATTAAATTCGATCTTCACGTTTTCGTCTTTGTATAAACAATTTAAAAAATTCATATTTGCACAGGATAGTTATTTCGAAGTAAACAACAAATAAACGGTTCTATCTGTATCCATTCTTCGGTAAGAAAATAAGTCACGAAACTTGTATTCTCAAATAAAGAGTATCACTTCGGAAACGTATAAATATGGAATAATATATAAATATATTCGAGAGGGAATTTTGTGAAAAAGAAACCTTAAAACTGATTTAGAGAGAGAGAGAGAGAGAGAGATAATTAATATAAAATTAATATTTATTAAGTTAATATTTATTATAATATATATTAAGAGGGTAATTATACAAACAGGTAATTAATAAAAACATATTAACAGGGAATATGATTAGTTTCATAAAGAGGAACAACAGAACGATTCCGAAAAAGAAATGTAAAAATAAGAAAGAATTTTGAAAAAATTTAATTTACTATATGCACGTCGCAAAAAATTGAATTTGAATGCAGTGATTTTAATAAATCCCAAAAGAATTCGAGAAACTTCTAAATAAATTTAGAAAAATCTATAATATTAGATCATACAATAATTTCCGAAGTGAAACTGATTCTCTGCTCGCGTGTGAACGAGATCACAATCGACTGTGACAGAATCTTCAACTTCAGACTACAGAGTACAATATAATTCCAGTAAGCAAAAAAAAAAAAAAAACACAAAGTGCTGAGGTTTTTTTCATTTTTTTTATTTTTTCAGGAAAAAAAAAAAAATGCAGAATTGCGATAACAACGGATTCAAACGGGAAACATACACGAAAAGAAAGAACAAAGAAAAACAGGGGTTGAGGAAAAGCATTAATCTCAAGCAATAAATCCACTCGACCTCTGCAACGCATACGTCATCCCTTTGCCGTATAACATTCAGACGATTTCTTTCTTTTTTTTTCGACATGGACGAAGAAAAGAGACGAAAGAAAACCGGCGAGAAGGAAAAAGTACGAAGATCTAAAAAGGAAAGGAAAGAGATCGAAGACCTGTCCACTGTGAAGGCAGCTGCGGCTAAGTGCCCGGGCAAACGTCAAAACAATTCCCTTTTGCAAGGAATCTATTTATACGCCTCTTACCGTCTCCTCTCTTCTTATATATTTTTCCTCCTTTTTTTTCCGCATTTTTGTTATTTTTTTCACCCAAACGGCTCTTTCTTTATTTTTCCCGGGGTATGACAAAGGAACCTCTTACTGTGTGGAGGAGATGGTGATTTTTCTTCCTTTGATATGGACGAGTACCGCCGTTCTTTGAGCAATTGCGATGGCCACCTACAACATGTTTTCGTAACTTTTTGTTCCCGAGAGTTTTTCTTTATATATTGCTCGTTCTTTCATTTTTTTTAAAATAGAATATCATATATTTGATATTTGAAAAGTTTTCAAATTAAAGTTCTGTGGCGTTTGGTCAGAACATGATAACTCAAAAATCACATTTTTGAGATATAAGTACTTTCATTGTCATTTAAAAACCGGAAATAAAGCATACACACACAAATGCAAATGAAAATATCATACACTAGCATGATGTTTAGCCGTACGCTCGTATTTGTGCATTTATCTCACTTCTAATTAGTTATAATTAGCAAGACTTACTTTTAGATTAAAAAGACATTTGGAGATATCATGTTCTGACCAAACACCACATAATTGTAAGTTGGAAATAATTTACTGCCATCCCACGTGTAAGTTGTCAGCCGGCAAAGAAGTCTGCCAGGTGCCCCGCTTCACCCGGTTCAATATATTCATATACGTAGAAATACCAAGATTGAAACGCTATCACAAATTGTCATATCATCATTCAGAAACTGCTATGATTCTATACACAACTCTGACAATCAACATTTTCATGAAATCTCCAATTATAATAGCACTGATACTTTTAGACTTAAAAAGACTTTCTCAAGATGTCCAGAACCAATCCTTCGGGTCTCTGACATGCACTTGTATTATTTGGCCATTTTTTTCTTTCTGGCGCTATCAGAATTGATACACTGCATATGTAATACTAAATACTTCATGACTTAAACACATTACATTCCCTATTTATCCCCCTGTTTTGAGCATTATTCTCCATTATTATTTTTATCTACATAATCACGTCCATATAGCAGTAATAACATTACCATTAGCATGTTATATCGCCAGCATCTTACTAATCGTATGGTGACTTTATTATAATTTAGTCATATTATCAACTATCATCAATATAGGATATCTAGTTGCTGTGGAGGTGGCTGTGAATTCCCGGGGTAAAGAATTCTTGATGTACTTCCAGTCACATTTCCAATTTTTTTGCCATCTTAGAGACGGTGTGAGTTAACTCTTAAATTGTCATCATCCCTATTGGCTTATACCAACCATGGCTCCAATGCACTACTGCATTTAATTTGCTGAGCAATAATGGGGGGGGGGGGGGGGGTTATGAGCTGTTAAAGTCTCATCCACGGCACCCCGATATACGAGGGAAGGTTCAAGTCTGCAGAAATATGTCATTTTGATGATTTTTGTCACACTGTGGGCATTTTTTGCCCACAACGACTAATTAGGCCGAGACCTAAAATTCATTGCCGGTTCCGAATGGCAGCCGTTTTTTTTATACTTACCAAGAGGTTGGTACGCTAACCAATCGGTGTATGACTCCCTGTGGTAGCAATCTTTTGTGTGGTCATGTCGCCGTTTTTGTTGTACCCCCGCTCAGGAGAATTTCTGAAATGCACGAACCCCGGGTATCAAACTCACGACACCTCTAAACAACCTTTGGCACTTTGGGCGAGTACCTTATCTATTGCACCCCTGAAGACGTAGAGAAGTCTGAATGATATGAGTACATCATATCGAGTGATAAAGAAAGATTTCGAATGAATTACATTTTGCTGGATCTACTTTGTACCATTTTTGAGAGTTTATTAGTTAAAAACTCGTGCTAGAGATAGACATAGCAAATATGTATGTATAATGAGATTATTGAAAATGATGTTAATATATTCTAAGATGATGTGAGAACAAGTGTGTTGTCACAAAAAGCCATCAGAATTCTTTTTAAAACTTCTATGAATTTTTAAAAACTGGTACAAAATGACTTATAGGAGCCGAATTACTTTTCATCGCCTTATATATTGATGATTTCATAGCAAGACAATATTTTAGAGGAGTATTGACCCCACCAAAAATTTATTGTATTACCACATAGTACAAGAAACTGACAGAAAATGGACTTTATTGGTGTTGAAGGGAAAAAGGTGATCAAAATTCACACAAAGTGTATTCATTTCACTTTTTAACATGTGAAAAAAAAGCTATTGAAATGAATAAAATTTTTTTTATTACTTTAACAAAAAATAAGACACAAGAAATACTAATTTTGAACGTAATAGGATTGATACAGAGCTGAATTAATCCTGAAACAAAGTAAAAAAAAACTCTTTCTGGGTTTCTTTAAGCGACTTTTGGGTGTAGCAGTAAGCCAAGTTTTGCTGAGAACATTACCATCAAATTATTATCGAGCATATAGTGATAAATAACAGTGGAAAACAATTTTTAACTTTTTTTATAACATGAGTGAAATAAGTTTTTCTTGACTAATTTCGGGGTTCTGAATCAAAATATGAATATAAAAAACCTCCATCACGTACAGTTTTGTCTGCGCGCATGATAGCCATTTTTGGAAATACTACACGCTATGTGAAAACTTACACATTTTGAGAATGGAGATAATTAGCATATTTTTAATAATAAATTATAATATAATTTCTTATGATAGTTATTTTGTCACATCCATACATCGTTATGTATGAATTAGCAAAAACCCTTTTTTTCTCATACACATACATATACTATCCATAGAGTGCAAATGCATATATACAAAATGAAATTCATAATCATTTTTTGAGTATTTTACAAGAAAATAATTCCTTTCTCTTATGTTGTGTTCTTTCTGCAAAAACCAACAGTGATTACTTACCATTGAAGGAGGAAATCCCTCTTGATTCCCTAAAAACCCCTTCATTGCAGATGCGAATGATTCCCAAAACATGTTGTGCTTGTGTATGTGTGATATTAACGCGTACTTGTGTTGCACGTTCACAACTTGTGTCAATGATCAAGCCGACGATCAGAATATCATACAAAAATCATGCACCTATGACCCTCACATCCTGCATCAGGATCCCGTGGCTATCTTTTGCGGCATTCTAGTCAAATTTTTCATCGGCCATAGTGAATTTACAGTGTGGAAAAACTCCCCCCTAAAAGAATGAGTAGAACTGTTCCGGGCAAACAGGTTGAAGCCCTGTTAGCCGCACCCTCTTGGGAGCCATGCATATGCATTGCACGCTATCTAGCGCATGATTTCTAGATCGAACAGATGATTAATAGTTATTGAAATTTTAAACCGATGTATAGTCTTCAATAAAATTTAAGAATTTTATTAAAGACTTTATACATCTGTTTTTTCTACAATTTAATCAATTTTCGGGTATGCACCCATCCTTTTCGAGAACGCTTTCATATCTCTCAGAGATTCAGATATGTTGAGCGGGATGTGTGCGGTCCTTCAATATCTAATATTAATCTTGTAATGTAAGTATCGTGTAACGATAAACTGAAAAAGCTTTCCCCCTAAAAAAATGACTTATGAAAGTTTATGACTTGAACTGCTCTCATCGCTTCTGGTTAATAGCCTTCCTAATCTTCTCCTGACGAACTGAGTAAGTGACACCTGGTGAAATGCATAGGATTTCTTGTAATGCTTCACGATTATGTGTTCACTTTTCTTTCTTTCATTATTTGCCCTAATATATGACCAGGAATACTTGCACTGTATTTCCTCGTTTCTCTCTAATCAATTGAATCTATGATAAGTCTGCGTTCAAGTGCCATCTATCTTTCGCAAAAAAAATTCTGACCGGTTGTGGAAATATAAGAAAAGTTTTTCTGTTGTGCACAGAAAAATGCATATCGTTCTCGTTTTGCAAGTCATACCGTTGCCAGTCATATTTTTTTTATTTGCACAGTTGAAAAGTCCAATATAAAATTCCGTTAATTGATCAATAACGCATTTTAAAATGAATAATAAATGGCATTAGACATCGTTACTTCTATCGATGTGCGTATAGTCTGCTTTGAACAAAACTGCTTCTTATCGGAGGAGGCATCTTATCTCTCATCACTCTCTCCTTCTCTTTTCTAGAAACTAGTTAGAGCATAGGCGGAGATTAACTTGGAAGTCTGCGGAGGCAAGGTCATTATTGTTGGGGGGGGCACGATGATGATGATGATGTCAATTCATATATACATTAGATCAGTTGACGCTGGGGGGGGGGGCCCGTATCTCCCCACCCATGTGTTAGAGTCGAACCCAGTTTAACAAATTAGATAAAACTGACATTTTTACTCCTTAAATCGAAGAAAATCGTTATATCGAGATTCAAATTAACACAATCACGTACACAGAAGCTTCTAAAAATTCGATCGAATAATTCGTCACATCGTGGTCCGACTTTATTTTTTTCTCATTTTCTTTGTCTGTGCTGTACCCTATAATGTGTTGTTTCAACGACGTCTGAGACCAAGGTTGCGGGATATTTGAATTCATTCTTTGTCTCTATTGGCTTCATAATATTCATATTTTCTGAATGACTCATAATGGTTCTGTCGGATTTCTTTTTTTTTCGTATATTTTTGTGCATATTTAAATGAGTGGAATGAGTTTATTTTTTAAAAACTTTTTGAAGACGTCACATTAGAACCTTTTCACTCATAGTTCGAATAATAGATGGCTGCAGCATAACAAGAATTGCACAGAAACAAATTTTACGTTGGGTTCACAACACGTGCACATATATTCCTACATGCATCAGTTTTTAGAAGTTCCGCAGAGGAATATGGACGAGATGCATGTGTGGTTTAGTAGTAGTGGGGAGACACGAAGAATCCGATAACTATATGTTTTTTTTCCCCTTGAATGCGAATCAAAGTAATGCAATATCTAACATCCAAAGACAGATGCCACAAAAAACAAGAAACCATCGATGACTTTCACTCGAATTATTCATCGAGTCCCATTACCCGTAGCTGAATATATAGTATACATACACCGATGATATCGGATACGGTGCGCAGTCGGTATAATACGTCTCCTCAGAGTAACTTCTTCATGAATAACGCTAAAAATCTAAATATCTCGAGACTCGAGAGCTCCATTTCGATCTTCTTCTTTTGTGTACATATAAATACACACACAAATATATATGGATATACTGTATATTTCTTTCCTTGTCCGAAATAGGCAGAAGATGCATTCGAAATTCCCTTAGAAGTAAGAAAAGGCGAAAAGAAATTCCACATGCACACACACACACACACACAGAGAAAAGGCCTAGGAAAAAAACAGGCAATATATACTAGTATGTATACATATATAACCTCTGATAGGAACTGAGAAGAAAAGGAGAGAAAAACTTCACTTTTAAAATGCAAAGGCTTTTTCTGGAGTCAGTGATGAATTGTTGGCATTCGACTCTATGAGGTTTTTCTTTTGGGTTCTGAATTCCACACGCTTCTTTCCAAGTTTAAGAATGAAAAAAAAAAAAAGAATAAATAAAAGGAAATAACACTCACACGATATTCTTCGTCCATAAATTTCTGGCCGCGCGACGAATGAATACGCAATGAACTTTCGGATGCAAACTCATTTTTGGACTCTGCATGGACTATTTCTCGACCTCCGCCTATTTTTCTGCGAACGAGCAGAGAAATATCCGTTCTAGTATATTGGGTCATATATATGTGTGAGTGTGTGACTGACCAATAATAGCCCGCCACTTTTGGTCAAGGGGATCTCGAACTTCCCTCATTTTTCCCTGTCAAATAAAGAAAAAAGTAGATGTTCATAGTTTATGGGTAAATTTCCGTATTTCGGACTAGATTAGGATCTAAATCGTTGACGTCGTTTTTTAAAGCAGGTTATTGACCGATTTATCAATTCAAAGAACTCTCTTGAACATTTATTAAATTTTCCTGCGGTCATTAATCAACGTAATATTTTTTTCATTATTGTATTGATGACAATACATAATTTAAGGATGTTTGTCACTCTTAAAAAGTAACATATCTATACGTAATGCTTGGAATCTGGCCAATTCACACATTGATCAGTCTTCAGGGAAGTAGAATCTGAAACAGACACAAATGCAAGATAAAGAGCCGCACTTAGGCTCCTATACCATGACATATAAGGAATACACACTGTATAAGTTATGATGAGGAATCAAGTGGACATGTGTGTGTATGTGTGAGCTATTTTTGAAAGTAAAGAATTAGTATCCTCACACACCCTATCATAAAGGCGATACACTCAGCGACCCTGTCGTAAACAACCGGAAAAATAAACAAATGTTTAGTATATATACACTTACATAGTATAATAATAATGATAATAATTTTGTGACCTTGAATATTTGTACGAGCTCATAATGACATCTGTTCCCAATATTTATTGCCTTCATAGTAATGTTTATGTGCATTCCCAATTGTATACAAAAAGTAAATTTGCATAATGTAAATAATATATGTGAGTAGTTCAAATGTGAATGCCCAGCACTGTCAACGGAGGTTCTGTTTCATTATTCCCGCCGTAGTGGAAGCTCTGTGTGTTTTCTGTGTGTGTATATTGCATATTCCGTACAAAGAAAGGCAAACAAGATTGCCCAATGGTCTTCCCCCACTTCAACGTGCCAACTTCTTCTTACTTCTTTTCCACAATTTTTTTGAAATCCCAGGCTGCGGTCTCCGACCCTTATGTGGCACTGGGCGCATGTGCAAATTTTCTCCCAACTCATTGTGTTCAGCTATACATTTTAGTCGAATGGCTTGTACGTTACATCGATATTATAGCTGTGTTTATGGAGAGAAGGACGCGTGTCGATACTTGCGAGCTCGGGGCGGGGGCACTGCTATAAATATTTGCTAACTTTTTCCGACACAACCTTTCCTCTTTTGATGTAACTGAAGTAATTGTTTTGCGTCAGTCCGGGGTTGTGAGCGGTTCTATAAATTTATCTATCTATTAGCCTTCAGACGCTAAGTTCTCAGAGTGGTCGAGAACTGTACAACTTCTTGCAGTTCCCAGACATAAACTTGCCACAAGATGCATATTATTTCAACGATATATAATCTTGGTCAATACGGTCAAACTCGATTAAACATCACTGCACGTTTGACATAAAAAATGTCATTGTATATTGTATCCTGGCATTCCATTTGCTTGCTCACCTTGGTCTTCTGACCTCCCACTAATAGCATTTGGCTATGGATGTTACGGAATTCACCATAGATAAAGGGAAAATCCTTGGGCACTTCCTGACTTATATAGAACTTAATTATAAACGTGTGTTTTCTCTTATTCCTACTTCTGTGACATGCTTCAAAGATATCCGTAACATCTCGCAATACGCGATCTCCAATGACAGAAATCCTCACATAGAGAAGTTTCAGTTTTTATCTTTTGGTTTGTTGCTGCCTATCAAAACCGCTTCATCCCGGAGACTCGTGATCTTTGAGCTCTTTTTAGCGTAGGTACAGTAAGAAACGTATAACCTTAGCTTAAAAAAAAAAACTGGGGATTTTTTGGAATAGACATTTCTATGGGTGATTTCAAACGAATTGCTGCATGCCGGAAGGTCTCGCGTGTGTGTACGTGCATAACGTTAATGTATCTATGATCTAAGAATATGCGTGATCTGAGAAGTGCTGCCATCAAGGTTCGATACTACTACTACTACTAAACCACACATGCACCTCGTCCATACGTATTCCTCTGCGGAACCTCTAACGCATTGGTACGTGTGGGAATGTGCATGTAGTGAAACCTGACGTGAAGTTTTTTTTTTTCTGTGTAATGCTTGTTATGTGTAATGCTGCCATCTGCCACCAGTTTTTTCTAACTATGAGTGAAGTGTAATGATTGAATAATTTATCGCTGTAGGTTCGGTACTGGAGGTGAAAGTGTAGTGAATGAATTTACATGTCATACCTATATATAAGTAGCGTGTTTCCAGTCTTAACAAACATAGTAACAGGTATTATGGCGCATAAAATTTATCCGTTATTTATCATGAAAATGATCAATATATGGAATCATCTATTGTAGATTTTGTTGCTGCACAACGGTTTCAAATGAACAACCGATCTTATTTCAAGACTAATAAAATATAGTTTTGTTTCTATTTTTTAGGTGGCAGCAGCGGTCCAAGCGTCACGCTTTTTCTCTTGTGTCCAATAATAGATCAGATGCTCCTTATATTCGGAGAGAATGTCTCCCAAATACAATTATACCTTGTATAACTTTTTTATTGTTACACTCGAACACTGCTACCATTAGAAAAAAATTATTTCTCAGATTCTGCGGCAAAATTTATAACATAATAGCCGGTATTATGGCACACAGAATTTACACCATGACAATGAAAAATATATATTGTGGTTCTCTAACATACATTCGTTTTATGCGCACACAGGTTTAAAAAAAAACTTTATTTTGTGACGAATAGTAACAAAAGATTTTTTTCTTATTAGATAGATGGCATCAGTGTTTCAGCAAAATTAATTTTTCTGGCATGTATAACGAGTATTCATATGAAGTATAATAAATCAGAAAAGGTTAAAGATTTCTTTTCTCGTCGATTCGCAAAATCTCCATTTATGCCAGTCTGCAAAATTGCTAACTTAATTGTGTCGGTTCGGAAGTAGAAAAAGAGTTGAAGAACATTGGACTGGACTCCTACTGGCAACTGCAACTCCTGTCCACTCGGCTCAAGAGTTGGTATGTTCCTATCCAACCACCTTCTTTTACGTCTCGGACCAGCCAGAATACTTATCTGATGTGCCCTAAACTGGATCAATCCTTCTCAGGCTGATAAGCAACAGGACAAGTTGTTTAGTTGAATCATTAGACAAAATGATAAATTACTTACGATGGAAGTGTGATGGCGTATAGAGTGAAAGAGGGAACCCGGCACAAGAACTTCCGGTCATTAGCCATGGAAGACACACCAGACAAATCGATTTCCGTAGCGACCCGTTCATTCTTCTTCTAGAAAATTCTATCTCCCCCACTTTTGATTCGTTTCGTTCGGTGATTGCAACGAAAGGGGCTTTTAGAAATGCTCACACAAAGATTTGAAGATGGAATCCCCGTCCAGATGAATGGCCTGTGGCGAATCTAAATAAACTACTCATGCAAAATATTTGTTCTTGCATAGAATGAAAACTCCAGGTATCCAATCTATATAATTGATTTTGATTTGCCAAATGGAGTATTTTATAAAACGCATGGACTATCGAATGCTTCGTTACTCAAATCAATCTGGATATCCTCATCGGTTCATCAATAAACTGGTGAATTCTGATAAATATCATCGTTTGTTCGATAAGATAATAAATGAGTCCCATTGATAATATTATTAAATTTACCTACCGAATAGTGGACTCTATCATGATGAATTCCGAAACTAGAAGATGCACCAAACGATATAGCAATGATTCGATCGTCATCGTTTTATGTTTATTCCTAAGGGAATGGTTCTTTGATTGCAAAAAGGTAAATTTGATAATCAATTTGCTGATAGATTTTTTTTTCGCAAAATAATATTGTTATAACTAAGTTTGGGGTAATTATGATACTAGTACGAAATCTACAAGCTTTAAGGAAATATACTGTGGAGATGGCATTGGGAAAAAGATTTTTATCTCCAATAGAGTAATCAGAATCAGGTTTTCTCGTAGTTCAGACGAGGAACTCAGCGCATCATGCTACTATGCACGTTATAGAGGGAAATAGCAGTTGTGTCACTTTGGTATATTTTTAGTGCGCTCTTCCGGACTGCGAGACGTTCGGAGCTCAATTCGCGGTACACAGACAGCAGACTTTTCTTTCCCAAGTTCACCTCAACATAAAAACTAGAAAGTCTCTTAATTTGATGCGTTTTCGGAACAGAAAAAAATAAACGTGTATCTGAAAAAAAAATCACGTGTTTTGTGGTAACCTGAGAATCAGCCAATCGTTAAGAGTGAAAGTTGAGAGAGACTGCAATGTTTCTACTCAGCAAGTGATGTAACTGTGTAAGTGTTAAGGAAAGAAAAGATATGTCTCTGTGATATTACGGTCAGTGCCGCGATAAAATAATTTAAAAACAACCATAATATTGCAGTAGATGGTCAAAGTAAATTCCACAGCACCTCGATTACCACATAACAAATATTATACAACAACTGTTACTGAACCGTACACGCAACTCGTATACATTCCCCTGGGGAATTTCTAAATAATTGATACATGCTGGAAGGTGTTGTGTGAGTGTGTATACGTGGATCTAACGTATTTATGTTGTCATGGTTATGGATGTATCATGTCACTAGTGCTGCCATCTGCTTTCCATATTGCTAAGTGAAAATGGCAAAATACTGAATCTTCATGTTATGTAAATATTGTGTTGAAGGTTTACGAGCTATCGGCCAAGGTACATTCGCAAATGGGAGACCAGCTGGCATTTACGAATGTCAGACAACAAATGTTGACTTAGCCTAATGACAATAATAGCACTGCTAAAAAAAACTTGTTCTTAAGGAAAATTTAATGGTTTTAGGGTACATTGGGGCTATTGATTCCGAATCTGCAATTTGTTTTGTCAGACTGGCTTTAGTTTATGAGATAAAATGGAAATTAAATTTCTCTCTCTCATTAGCAGCATACAAATCACATTGTTAAGAGTATGCACTATCGCAAAAACTAGGATCAATACGGCAAAACCAATGCCAGATTCGTAATCAGCGCCCCAAAATGACTCTAAAGTCATTGAAGTATTATTTAGAACAAAATCAGTGTTGACCCATGTAATCGACTTCTAGGACTGTTCCCATCTTGAGGCCCGTCAGACGTTCGAAAGACAAAATCCAGTGTCAATCTAGCTTGTTGTCTAATGACAGTCATGATCAGGATTTCATTAGGTACATATTACTAGGATTCGCCAGATCATGCAACTGTGAAACCGGGACATAAATCTTTGATAGAAACTGGGACATCATGAAATCGTTTCTCAAATACAATGACGAATTGCACAGAAATGCGTATATAATATAAAAATGGTAAAATAGCCCATTGGTGATGAAACCTCATTCTTGTCACACATCCACTGTAAATAATGTCTAATCTATAAATACAAATATACTAATACAAATACAACGCCACAACAGACAAAATGCCCAACGAGGTGGCTGAGAAAAAGATGCCCATAACAAATATGGATGTCATATATTAAAAAAAAAAAACAGCAACCCAATTAAAAATGCAATTAGACAAAAATTGTAAACAATATATACACATGATAAAATATTATACAACGCCCATAAAGAATACCTATGGTTGTCTTATTCTAATAATGGATAGCTTCTCGATTTACCCAAACATGTTTATCGTATTTCTTTTTGAACGTATCAATTGTATTACAATTTACTACCTCCGGGAGTAAGCTATTCCATTTATTAACAACCCTATTAGAGAAAAATTCCCTGCGACACCATAACCTTGCATTGTCCTTCACCAATCGATGCTGGTGTCCCCTTGTAAAAGCAGTCGATTGGCGGTGTACTAAAAGTTCATGGTCCATCCTATCCATCCCATTGAAAATTTTGAACACTTCGATCATATCTCCTCGACACCTGCGTTCATCCAATGTGAACATATTCAAAAAATGAAGTCTCTCTTCATAACTCATGCCCTGTGTGCCAATAAGGACTCGCGTAGCTCTTCTCTGCACCCCTTCAACCAAGTCTATGTCCCTCTCTGGGTATGGTCTCCAAAACCTTACAGCATACTCCAGTCCAGGACGAACTAAGCCTCGAAAAAGCGGAAGAATGACTTTTGACATTTGGAGGTGTTGGTATTGTACGGTTTATTCAGCCAGCCGACGTAGCTTCGGGAATGATGAAAATCTCCTAATTGCCTAGGAGAATTAAGATGTAGGATACTTATGGAACAGGAAGGTGTCATTGAATGAGCTAAAACACCTGGGTGTTCGAACATTGGCTGACTTGGACCATGACTCCATGTGACGCAAACACAACATCGGTTCGTCATTCTACGGCCTACCCTTCTATAACTTGCGACATCCAACGAACGCAGACGGACCGCCACCAACGGAACTTTGATTATCGAGTCCAAACGTGCCAAGGACGCTATAATATCAATTTAGATTTCGATTCTTAGACCACGATTCATCATAATTTTTCCGTTGATTTTTACTCCTGCAATTGGACTTGTTATTCTGTTATACAAATTTATATAGATATATATACGTACATATACTCATTTAATAAAATTCATGTACCCATCTTTCGGGAACGCTTCGATATCTCCTTGAGATAGGAAGCGGAGTGTGTCCGGTCCTTCAATGTTCAATGTACGGTTTATTCAGTTCAATATCGCAATGAAAACCTACAATGCAATAGCCATATTGTGCATTTAATTTGTATGAGCATAAAGTTATATATTTCAGACGAAAAATAAAAATATACTATATTGAGAATATAGTGTTCGGTTTTTTTGGCAAAGCCTAATAGAAAATACGAATTGAAAGATCGAAAAATCATTTTGAACAACAAAGCAAAGTTTCTGCTCTAAAACGATGAAAATATTCAGGATATTTTGAATAATATAACGAATTATAATAAATAATTCTTTAAATGAAAGAATCCGAGATTATTTGTACTGGGGCTCACGTCTCATAGCAGCGGCTCTGAGTTTTGAGTACCAAGTTGGCCACTCTGTACCATTATGATGCGTATAACACGAACTTTCCGGTAAAACTTGCGGCCGTGTTGATGACAGTCCTAGAATAAAAGCTAAAAATAGTGGACAGTTTAAAATTTTGGAACGCCTAAAACAGTTCTGTCAAATAAATAATGGAAAATCATTTAATTTATCTTTGATCACGTAAATTGAAACCGGGACAAAAAGGCTTCCCGACAGTGCACTTTTTTTTTAGCAAAAAAGCAAAAGCAGAACCAGGACATCTAGCCACCCTACATACGACCACGCTATCGAATTCGTATGTTTTAATAATTGCATTAAATAGTAATTCACACGCTGCACACTTACAAGGGAATTCCCGTTTTCAAATCACGTTTGAATTCTTTTCGAAGACATATTCCCCGGGACATTTTTTTTTCTGCCATCTCTACCGATTTTTGGTGCGTAGTTTCTTTCGCATTGCGAATTCCGGATGCGGAATGTAACTCTCTCGTTTCTACTTCCGGATGATCGGGATTTGTAAGGAAAGTCACTCTTCCGCAGATTTTCCGCTAACATGCAGTGAGAGAAACGCAGCTTCAGATATTTCTTGGAATCGCGTATCTCTCTTCCTTCCCTACCCATTTTTTATTTATTCCCCCCCCCCTTTTACTATCATATCATACTGTAGATATGTTTTTCGTTTGAGTTTCATCCTATTTATTTCCGGAAACATACATTTATTCTTTTTTTCCCCCCTCTGTCTACCGTGGACACGGTAGGCTTCTGAAACTGAGCATAACGTTGTCTACCGATTTCTCTTAACACCAGCCATTTCACTTGCGCAACTCGGAATTTATTTTTATTTTATTTATCAGATCTTAGGAATGCTGCCAGATTTTTTGCGAAAAATACCGTTTACGTATGTTTTCCAGCTACAGATTTCTAGGGAATTTTACATTGCATTGGGGCGGAAGGGGGAGTTCTTGATCTCTTTCCAGCCCCAACCCAAAATCAATAACGAACAAAATCAGCTTTGCGACCGATGGGACTGTTTGTTCCCCGAAATGGGTGAAACCAGTGACAAAATAGACCCATTTATAACACGCCTGCATGTGTGTGTATTTGAACGATCCATCTCGCAATTCACTGCGAATCTAGTTTTGGTCATGACCCATAGACCCAAAAGATTTGGCTGTGAGTGGATTCATGCGGCCTTTCCCGGAAGCCCTTTTAAATAAAATTTGCGTCGTCACCCATTCATGAACTTCAAGAATCCACGGCTGAAAGTGGATTTGTACGACTCATCACGGAATCTCCTGCGAATCAAGTTTGGGTCGATACCCAAATTCACCGATAACTCAAAAACGCTTGGCTAAAAGTAGATTTGTACGACTCTTCTCGGAAACGATTACGAATTTTTCGCGAGGCTGATCACGACATTTATTTTAAATGAAATAATACTCATTCAGAAGGTGAGGCGACATTGTATTGTTCCGCAGTGAAATTTATGTATTTATTAAGCTTCAAAACAATTAATAGAACTCAAAATATAAACATACAATTTTAAAAACTGCAACTTCAGTCATTATATAGAAATTCGATTAAAACAAAAAGCAAATTCACATTACAGAAAGAACCGTATTGAAAGCCGCTCAAATAGAAATTATAGCAAAGGCAAGGCTATAATATCTCTATCTTACCAAAATCCATCAAAAAAATACAAAGAAAAAGAACACTCAACCACCATCATCTTCTGCCCTTGGGAGCGCCCCGTGGCAGGAAAACTCCTATGTTGTATTTTATTACATTTTTAAATTGAATTTCAAAGCAATTTAGGTCGGTCCGGCCGAAAAGAGCCGAACTTTCTATCCCTAAAAGCTTCCGCCAAGAAGTGTGCGACACCTAAATTTAGAGCAATCTGATGCTATTTTCTAATTGGTTAAAAAGGCATCACGAGTTAATTCTGGAATTTACTTCAAACGGGACAGAAGATGGAATGCTTATAATGCGACCACAGTCACCGAGTGAAAAATACAACAGGTCGGTATATGAACTTCTGAAGCCTTTTTCCGAAGATAAGAAGTAAAGGCACGGCCTCAGCCTAAAGAGAGCAAAGAAAAAAAGAAGCGTTTAACTCCAGGATTCATTAAAAGGAATTAAAATCTTTTAATTTGGGTTAAAACACTCTCGGGACAAATAAAAAAAGGGGCGGGACCGATACATCAAGAGCCAAGAGCCCCTGACTGCTAGTGTGTGTGTGTGTATGAATATATATATATATATATATATATATACAATGAAGAGCCAAAAAAACTGGTTAACCTGCCTAATATCGTGTAGGGCCCCCGCGAGCACGCAGAAGTGCCGCAACATGACGTGGCATGGACTCGACTAATGTCTGAAGTAGTGCTGGAGGTAATTGACACCATGAATCCTGCAAGGCTGTCCATAAATCCGTAAGAGTAAGAGGGGGTGGAGATCTCTTCTGAACAGCACGTTGCAAGGCATCCCAGATATGTTCACTAATGTTCATGTCTGGAGATTTTGGTGGCCAGAGGAAGTGTCCAAAGTCAGAAGAGTGTTCCTGGAGCCACTTTGTAGCAATTCTGGACGTGTGGGGTGTCGCATTGTCCTGCTGAAATTGTCCAAGTCCGTTGGAATGCACAATGGACATGAATGGGTGCAGGTGATCAGACAGGATGCTTACGTACCTGTCACCTGTCAGAGTCGTATCTAGACGTATCAGGGGTCCCATATCACGCCAACTGCACACGCCCCATACAATCACAGAGCCTCCGCCAGCTTGAACAGTCCCCTGTTGACATGTAGGGTCCATGGATTCATGAGGTTGTCTCCATACCCGTACACGTCCATCAGCTCGAAGTAATTGGAACGATGGAGACTCGTCAGACCAGGCAACGTGTTTCCAGTCCTCAACAGTCCAATGTCGGTGTTGTCGGGCCCAGGCGAGGCGTAAAGCTTTGTGTCGTGCAGTCATCAAGGTACACGAGTGGGTCTTCGGCTCCGAAAGCCCATATCGATGATGTTTCGTTGAATGGTTCACACGCTGTCACTTGTTGATGGCCCAGCATTGAAATCTGCAGCAATTTGCGGAAGGGTTGCACGTCTGTCACGTTTAATGATTCTCGTCAGTCGTCGTTGGTCCCGTTCTTGCATGATATTTTTCCGGCCGCAGCGATGTCGTAGATTTAATTTTTTACCGGATTCCAGATATTCACGGTACACTCGTGAAATGGTCGTACGTGAAAATCCAAATTTCATCGCTACCTCGGAGATGCTATGTCCCATCTCTCGTGCGCCGACTATAACACCACGTACAAACTCACTGAAATCTCGATAACCTGCCATTGTAGCAGCAGTAACCTATCTAACAACTATGCCAGACACATGTTGTGTTATATAGGCGTTGCCGACCGCAGCGCCGTACTCTGATTGGTTCCATATCTCGTTATTTGCATACGCATGCCTGTACCAGTTTTTTTGGCTCTTCAGTTTATATATATATATATAAGAATATATTATTTTTTTTGAATATCCCTAAATGAAAAAAATGTTGAACACAAAAAAATTTATTCATAGCTTTTTTTAACATTAAAATTTAACGCTAAGACTTTGCATAGCAAAAATTTTCCCCCATGATGTTTCAAAACTCACCGTAATATCAATTACTGAAACACTATATATTGAAATTTGGCGTGTTTTCTCGAAGTCTTGCAAACGTTTGATCGATTTATTTTAACACATAAAAAGTGATGAAAAATGAAGAGAATTTCCCATCAAATAATTTTTTTTTTGAATGATACAGGGAACAGTTATTTTTTTCAGTGCAATAGAGGGAAGTATAATTTTTGGTAATCGGCATTCTTTTATTGAAGGCCATAAAAATTATTCTTTTCATTAGCTGAATTCCTGAAAATATTTCTCTGCGTATTTTAGAATTCTAGAATCAATGGATACATGCAGCACCATTTTCCCTCATAATATTCAGGGGAGGGAGGGAAAATTCCCCGCTCGTGCGAGTATCATCGTTGTGAGGAAAAGAAATGATCGGGATCAGAATTGGCGATTTCTATGCCCAACATCCAATCACTATGCGGTATTTGTGAGCCAATCAGAAAGATTCTACGCCAAAATAGGAAGAAACGAAATAGGATGCCGTGTTTCAAAATGTAGCTAATTTGCTAGGTAGTCTGAATGACGTTTATGGCAAACCGTGCAGAGGCCTTCTATCTCTAGGAGGTGCTGATACACGTCATCACCCACCCTACATACATAGATTAAATTCTAACCAAAAATAACCTTTCGATCATTATTCGAATTATGATATTTTATGGCTACAAACAAAACAAGATGAAGGCCTTGACGTTAATTACTATCACGGCTATATAATAATAACCGTCTCATCACGTGCCGGAGGCTTTACCAGCTGACGTAATGTGTGACGTCACTAATCTGACAGACCCGAATAAACCCACTTTGCTACCTTGTTAATTATAATAGATTGCAATCGCTGTGCTGCCCATTTCACTGAATTATTTCGAAATTTATCATTTCGATTATTGCCATTGGTGTCTGCATATTCTCACTAGTTTGCTTTTTTTCAACCATTTAAAAAATTATATTAAGAAATTTCGTGTTTTTTTGTCAGACATTTTCCAATTTTCTCGGACCCATTTCCGTTGAAATACAAACGATGGTTAAATTTTATTCTATTGATTGAGAACCAACTCGAGTCAGATAATTTAATCATCTTTTGAACTTTCTGATAATTTTTAGTTGTCTTTTTGGTTTCATTTGAATGAGGTGTAACTTTTAGAAGTGTTGACTTCGTTATTACCAGGTGATGAAGGAAACCTCTTGCGAGCTAGAAATAGGTGTAGATCCAGAGTGATGGGGGAGGGGGGGGGGGCGATGTCTTCCCTCAAGAGGCAGAAATACAATTAAAAATGATTGTCAGATCTATCATCTAGAATACGGGACATCCATTCACCGTTCACTGATTCACCTTTCCCATTTGTCCTGGATCTAAGCCTTGCCAGAAAGTTGTGTATTCTATGATTTCATATCATTCTTCAGGAATATCTTTTGCGGGATCTTGTGCACCTATACGTCAAGACGGGACGACAATCGCACAAAAATTCATATTTATTTATCGCTAATTAACGCAAGAATCGTCAAAATGAATTACAAAAATACCACGGCTCACACTACTGACATTAAAACAATACCATGAACGCGAAATCACTCAAATCAGTAATACAAACAACTAAAATCTAAAATAACTGATGTGAATAGAGGATGTGCAAAAAAAGTATCAGAGCAGTGACGTCACGCAGCAGCTCCGAAACCACGCTCACTGAGCGAAGGCGACAAGTGTGATTTCGAAGGGATGAATCAGCCCTTACTATATAGCTCTGATTTAGACCATCATCATACGTTCTGGTTTTCGGGCCCAAAGTGACGGTTTTTTCCCTTGACTAATTCATTATGATCAAATGAAGTTTATGGTGTATTGAATAATGATTACGCATTTTTTTTTTTAATATGACATTGTTTCGTTAAATCACTATTTGCCAACTCCACTATCATTGAACTACATTTTGATTTTAAAGTTATTGTAATTAGACAAATTTTAACAATATATTTATGTATTTTTCTTTGTTGATATTTAGATTCGAAATGAGTGCCACATCAGTATTTCTTGTAAGGATAGTAGGACAAATAAATATAGAAGACTGGTTTATAGTTCAACACTATGCGTATTGCGTACTCAAAAGAAAAGGCTACTGAACATTGTTTTTCTCTTTTATGCTTATTAGAGATGTGTGTTTTCTAACAAAGAATGGAAATAAGAAAAGAAGGACTGGTTTGGAAATCAAACCACTCGAAATTTCAAAGGAAAACTTCACTCTGTACGAACCAGAAACATGCTTATAGCTTGGTAGAAGGCATCCGTAAGAAAATAAAAAAAAAGAAGCGAAGAGTAGCCACACACACAACACACGTGAGCTCTTCTTTTCCCCTTGGAGAGCTATAGAAAGGAATGGCTTCCGAACAAATTCTTTCTAAAGTGTATTAAAGAGTAGAGAAAAGAATTCTTTTGACCAAAGATTCCAATTTTCCTTATAAGTCTGGCGTAGGAATATATTGCTAAAACATAAAAAAAAAAAGAAAAAGGTATAAAAATCGAGAGGGGAAAAAGAAAATTCCTCAAAGAAAAGAGAGAGATTGAGAAAAGCTAAGAGAATACATGAAATAAAAGAATAAAAGAAGAGAGACGTTAGGAGCTCATGTCTTTTTCCATCCGAACCTTTTTCTGTTGCCTCGTAATGTTCTTCCTAAAATAGAATCAGTATTCGGTTCATTCCATTCTGCACTGCTCTACTGATCACTGCTTAGATTTTGAACGAAAAAATGGGGGGCGAAGGCAAATAAGAAAAAAAATAAATATATATAAAAATTCTTGAAAGAAAGGCGGATTCTTTTTTCTTCTTCTTCTGGTCGGAGAGAAGAAAGTGCAATACTGCTTCCATTCTGGTAGCATTTGTGAAATTGAACTCTGGTTCGAGTTTTTCGTCCGTCCAGAAAATAAAGCAAAGAAACGTACAATTTTCAAACAAGAAATAAGAATATATTGACTTTAAGAAAAGCAGGAAGAGAAAGCTATTTCTTTATAACTTATTCTTTTTTGTTCCTATTTTGCATCCATCGTTACGCGAAAACTTTTTCCTTCGGGTTTTGTATAAACAATACAAAACCCGAAGAAGTTGTCAGAAACGTATAAATAAAACAAACTTTTCCCTCCGTCAGTAATGTATGCGTATCCCCGATGTATTTCGCTCATCCCTGAATATCTTATTCCCTTTTATGTGTGATCGAAATTTCTTTTATTTCCTCAGTATTACCTAAAAATTTCTATGAAGTTTGTTTCTTCAAGCTAATAATTCTGTGGCGTTTGGTCAGAACATATCTCCAAAAAATGTCTTTTTGATCTAGTAGTAGGTCTTGTTAATTATAACTAATTAGAAGTGAGATAAATGTACAAATACGTCCGTACGGCTAAACGACATTCTGACGTATGATATTTTCATTTGCATTTATGTGTATGATTTATTTCTGATTTTTAAATGACAATGAAAATGCTGTATCTCAAAGATGTGATTTTGGAGTTATCATGTTCTGACAAAACACCAAAGAATTGGTGATATTATAAAAATATTAAAAGAAAAAGTCCTGGTTGATATTTTAACCCACTAATTTCGTTCGATGTAAACGTTTTCTTTACTTCTTCTAACCATTTTTACCGTTCCTGCAATTCATTCAAGTGCCCATTTTTTTTAATTATGATAACTGGGTATTTCGATAATACATTTCAGAAGTTCTAAAGAATTGAATACTGATTTATCATTCTTTGCTTTGTAATTAATGCGAATTTACAATTAATTAACTTTCTGATTAATATAAATTATTTAACTTAATTTAATTAAAACTATTTGAAATTATGATTTTGGGAGACATCATGTACCATGGAAAAAAATCTAAAGAAAGAACTAACGCACAACACTCAATTCCTTCGTTTATGTTTTTCGTTCCAACTTTTCTCCACAATTTTGATTTCAAATGTCTCAGCGAAATTTGGAATTTTTTCTCTGGACTCAGGAGAGCCACAGGACAACAAACTTTCTAATTGGGTTTTTTGGGCATCCGTATAAAATTTTAGATTTTTTATTTTATAACTGTATTTTTACTCTTGAAACTGGTACACAGTGATTCCTAAACACATTTTGTGAATTTTTTATATTAGAACCATACTTCTACAACGAATGGTTTATGAGACAAAGGCCGCATTAAGACTTACAGGACACCCTGTATAATATCTTATCTGATATGCAAAGCAGGCTAGATGCGATAAATATATATAGTGACACGCATCATTCTGTAACAAAATTTAGAAAGTCGGATATGACAACAATTTCATCGCACGAATTATAATTGTCGCGACATTATATTCATTTCCACTCAAATCCCCAACGAAATTTCGAATGGGAAATAGCACCATTATTATTTAATAATGAACATTATTTTAAATTAGTGAATCACTATCCGGGAATTATTTCTGGAATGAATAAGGTTTTTCCTCATCTGAAAACAATTCGTTATTACTGTGAGCAGCGATAGCGGAATGATTTCATTAGAACGGAATCCGCTGAAACGATTGCCACTGAGACACGAAGCAAAGGAAATTTTCTCGAAATGTGCAGCTGTTAGAACCCATTAAACTGCTCGTGTCTTCGCGGCTAATGACCAGAAATCTTCTCTGTCTCACTATCTATCTTCACGTTTTCTAGCTCGGCAATCCATCATTTCCTCTAATGATTTTATGGTGTGTGTGTGTGGGGGCGGTGGGGGGGGGGGACGACGACGAACATCTTATCCCTGATCACTCTCCGGACAGAATGAATGACCTCCAACAAGGGCAATCTCTAGGGAACGCTTAAAATCTGATGTAATACTTTATTCGCGAGTATGACTCGAGCCTATAATCTCTTAACGCCGGAATCACTTTGGATGTGCTCGTCCGCCATGTCGTACAAGAGCTCCTTCTCCTAGCGGTTCTATTAGAAATTACATGGTGCTCATTTCAGATTTATTTCACACATTGTGCGTGTATTCAGTATTAGTCAACGGAGACATTTGAAGAATTCTCACTTTTAGGGAGTTGGAAAACTCTCGATGTCTTTGTCTATACGTCGTTGATGCTCGTCCAACGATTTATTAAAATTTCACCTATGGCATGACTCATATTTTCTCCAATGGATACACAACAACTAGAAAATAAACTCGAACTTTCAGGAATGAAATCTGCGAGTTCTTCTAATGCTTTAACTTTAAAACTTTCAACTTCTCTAAATCCTAATCATTTTTAGAGATTGTGGGCTTGTCCAAATGCTGCTGACCATTTCAGGGCCATATAGACTTAAGGTATATACAAGTGGCTAATGCGGAAATGAATTCAAAAATGGAAATGTAACTACCTCTGCGGGGAACCGAACCCACTTCCTGTCACATGCCAGGTACGTTCGCAAGACCACTTCGCTACAAAGGCAACGGACCTCTTTCCATAGAGTTTGTATGTGCTTAACTGAACCGTTCATGAACAGTCAGATCTAACTCAGCCAACAACCACCAGATGGCGACTTTTGAGAAGATTCGACTCTCCGTTTTTCATACGCATGGTTGAACAACTGGCTGATGCGAAGCTGAATTCAGGTACGTTTGATTCCCTGCAGAGATAGGTGTATTTTTTCCTTCTGGATTCATTTTCGCATCAGCCGGTTGTTAAAATCTTCGTATGCATAGCGGAGAGTGATGCCACACAGCATGTAGACTTATCCGAATGTTTGCTATTTTAGGGCGTGTAGACTTGTCCGAATGCTGACCATTTTAGGGCGTATGGACTTGTCCAAATGTTGACCAATTTATAGCGGGTTGACTTGTTCAAATATTTACCATTGTAAAGTGTGCAGACTGATCCAATCTTTTCATTTTCTTCCAAGACTTTCACACACACGCACGCACGCACGCACGCGCACACACACACACACGAGCCTGCCCGCATACCTACACCAATTACTTGGCCGCGTTTGGAAATATTGGTTATTGTCTAACGTGAACAGCCTATCAGTGTGTTTGCTGACAGGTTCTTAATGTTGCGAAATGCTATCAAAATGTATCGTGCCGTAATCTTTATCAAATTGTCATAGATAATTTTTTTACCCGCATGTGTTTGCAGCAAGTTTTTCATGACATTTTTGAAGACGAGCGTTTCTATCGAGTGTCGAATTTCCACTGCTAAATTACTTGGGAAATACATTCTTTTTTTCAATGTTACCGTTCAGTTCATTCCTGCAGGTTGATTTGAGAATAAAAATGATCTCGATTGTCGTTCATTCACCAAACATACAGCAGATGTCAGCTTTGAACACTCAACTCGCATAATCTCATTCATGCACTTACACTCGTAGCACTACTGAATCACACATGCAGCTCGTCCATATTATTCTGCGGAATTTCTAGCAAATTGGTGCGTGTTTGTGTTATGAACCAAATGTAAAGTTTGATTCTGCGTAATGCTTGTTATGTGTAGTGCTGACACCTGTCATTAGTTTTTTTAACTATGACTGTAAGTGTTATAGCTGAATAATTGTATCGTTGTAGGCCCGTTGCTTTCTGTGGCGAGACATTTTAGCGGGCAGATCGGCCAGCATTTGCATCTCGAAGTTGGGAACTTACACTCGTACTGAACACAAACAGATGACACTGGAAGGACTCAAAGGAATGCTTACAAGTAACGTGCGGTTGGTGTAAAAGAAATTAAAATAGAAAATGAGACCACGATTTAATGTCGGATATGGCCTTGTCTTTCTGCAACAATCCCCTCAACCTGAGTATACACGTTCTAATCCCGATCTGAATACATTGTATGCGGAGAGTTCATCGCCTACAGTTCAAGTCGGAAAATTCATCGACAACAATCCCACGAAAGTTTCTGGATGAATAGTTTACCGGTATGACAAACCGCCGACAAAGATCAATAAAAAACTCATCAACAAAGTGATATAATGAGCATAGGAGGGCATTCTCGAGTAGCCTGTAACTGCTTATGATAGTGAGTGAGTGGAGGAGCAGATAAGTAAGCAAGAACGAGTGATTGATTAAGTGAGCCAGGAGGGTTAGTGATAGAGCAAATAAGCGATCGGGTCAGCAGGTGAACAAATGAGCAAGTGAGTGAGTCAGTCAGTCACTCTCTCATATCACTTCATCCCCTCAGTTGATCACTCAGTCAATTGCAAACTGACATGGCCATTCATACGGTTACTCACTCACTGGTGACGGATTGTTGTCGATGAATTTTCCGTGAATCGAATATATTGACTTAATGAGAGTTGGGTTGAAATATATGAATTTTTAATCTCCTGAGGATACATGTTCGTGTTGCTGCAATTTACAAAACGATTATTCAACCTCTTTGCACCAGAACCAAAACTGACTGTTGAAAAAAAAGTTGGGCTGCTTTGGCGTTTAATGAATACCGAAATGCCCTTTTAAAAAACTGATTGATGGATTAATTAATTAATTTCGGTTAATGCAATAGTCCCTCGCTTTACGCGTTTAATTAGTTCCGCAAAATAGTCGCGTAAAGTGAGTTGAATTTAACATGGAAGAGATATGATGGGGGTAAGTTTTCTTCAGAAAGGTTAAAAAAAATTGAACCCAACACAGATTAGGAATCTTTTTTTTTTACTGAATTAATTATTCAAATTTATAAATACCATGAATTTAGAAAATATGAATGAATTAAATTAATAATTTTTCTCCCTTCAATACAACATTCATTACTTGTAGTTCAGTACATACCTTCTTTAGTTCTGATTGATTCTAGTGCGTGTGGGTGTTTTCTCACCCGAAGAGCCTGGTGGACATTTTTAATGAGACAGTCGAAGTTTCGGCTGACGAGCAGCATTCTTAGTCTTCTTATAAAAAATTTACTAGCAAAGCTAGAGAATTCCGCATATGTTTCGCAAATAGGAAAATTCTAGTTTCATAAATCAACTTTTAAAAATCGCGTTATAGCGATATCGCGTAAAGCGAGGGGCACTTGTTTCATGGCTAGGATCATTTATGTGTACCTCAGGTTTTAAGTTGGGAAAGAATCATTAAACAACCATTTATAAACGTTAAAAATGAGGTACACGTATGTGTACTTTTGGAGCGAAGAGTATGTAGTCCATTTTTGCTTTAGTTCCAATCACCATCAAATCTTCTCAATATAAAAAAGGAGAGAAAAAAATTCTCGAGACACGCATTAAGGTACAGAAGAAACTATTTCCAGTGAAGTTATATCTTTGATCAAATACTGGTGACTAAGCCCATATATACGGTATATCGACTACTAGCGATAATTTCTTTGCGCTCAGTGACTTCCTGTTAGAAAAAGATTACATCCTAGTTAAGCCAGAACCAAATAGACAAAAAAAGAGTCAAAAGGAAAGGGAACTACTAGTGACAAGGGAACTATTCCTAAGCGTCACTAACGAAACCATCTTGTTGCAAGAGAAACGGGTTAAACCCCCGGAGATTAAAGCGATAGCGTCAGGAACAATAAAGGATCTCCTAGATTAATCACGTGGGAGGCTCAATCACACACGTCACGACCAGAACAATCGCGTTTCCATCATCTGCGGTGGACTCAAGCCAGCACGAAAAATGGTTATCCGCTAGAAGATAAGACATGATGTATATCAGATTCAAACTGAAATCTACCGGATACGTCCCTCCTGAATCCTTCCTCATTTTTTTCCGGGATATTTTTTTTTAATATTATTTATATATTGTATATAGATATAGTTTTTTTTTCCCCGTCTCGTCCTGGATCCGCACGTATGCCGGCTCTTTCTCTCTCTCTCCCAGTGTTTTCGTCAGAAGGCTGTTGTTCACGGTAGGTGTAACCGGAGATAAATATCCCGGGTTCCCATTCTTTCTTGGTAAAACTAAGGAGGAAGAGGACCCCCATGATATGCCTGGAAAAGATGGGTCGAAAAGACAGAGAGAGAGAAAGAGCGTGAGGTGAGGCCGAAGGAAACACGTCCGGCGTCGCGAAGTCGTCCATGCGGATCCCGGTCCCTACCCTTTTTTGTTTTGTTTTTCTCATCCTGGATATTAATAGCATGGACAATGCCGTTTTATTGTCCCGGAGTGATGGAGAACTTACATTTTCCGAGCATCCCTCGAATAACTCTTTGGCTGGTGGCACGAGCAAAAAAACGTGTTAGGAGGATGAAAAGATTGCTGTCAGTTCCCTTTTACCAGTCGATACTTCACCGGCCTTTCCCTTCCCCCCCCCCCCCGCCTTCGCTCAAGTGATTAGTGATGACGATGGGCATATATTTGTTTCTTGAATTCGATAAAAGTTTCCCAATAGAGGAGAAACGATTTCTTTATTCCTTGGAACTTGGTGCGCAAACGCTTTGGCCTCGTCCATATTCCTCTCGGAAACACTACGATTTAGTGCCTGTCTGGCATCGCCATCTTCGGAAAAAAACACACACATACACGCAATTTCGATTGCCTTGTTTCCAGCTTCATCTATTGAAAGGCAATGACACTAAAAATTACTAACACTTAACCGTACATGCACTTCGTACATATTTTTCTCCGGAATGTTTAACGATTCGGTACATACCGAAACGTCTTGTGCATGCGTGTGTGTATATATGCGTGGCAATAACGTGAATAAGTTTGTTTTTAGAGTTGACCCTTGTTTCGTGTTATACTGCTGCTGCCATCTGCTTTCCTGACACCAAAAATTCTGGGAAGTTTCATCTTTTCGTCACCCTAATACAGTCGACACTCATTATAACGAATCTCATCGTTCCGTCAGAAACGGACGTTATATCGGGTGGCAGTGAAGACATATTCATAATAGGATAGGCGTCATATGAGAACATTTGGGACTTATCCTATTAGTATAGTTGAAAAAGTGAGTTCGTATAATGAGCGTCGACTGTAATTGCATTACTTTGATGAGTGTTTGCCGTTTCTTTTCGTGATATTTCTCATCCCGCCACGTTTTGAATTGTAGCAAAGTCTGGCGTCGGAATGCGTTCAAAAATCGTTCATTTTGAACGATAACCTATGGTGCAGTTCTATGCAGCGTGATGAGCTAATGCGCTTTTAGAATAGCGGATTCGTCGTCAATCTATGGACTCGTACGGAGCAGCATCCAACAGGAAAGCTCTCTTATGAGTCATTAGACTCGGTACGCCCTGAGAGAAAATGCATCTACATAGTCAATCTATGAACAACGAACAGGTTTGCTGAGTGATGAGTCGGTAAGGGGGCCGTTCAAGTATTACGTAAGCAAATTTTTAGCCATATTTTACCCCCCTCCTGTGTGAGCAAAACTCTGACCCCCTCCCTCCCCTTGTCAGCAAAATTTCGTCATCAGTTCGGCCCCTCCAAATCCTAACGGACATTGGTGGGGTCGGAAGTACACGGGGGGGGGGGAGTATAGGGAGCACGAGACCCCTACCCCAACCATCAAAAATTTATTTTTTTAATGCAAAAATGTTTTTTTAATTGAAAATACCTTTATAAGTTATTATAATCAATTTCTGTTAATTCCAATGTTATTTGAAGGCTATGGACTGAAAATTTATCTTTAATAAATTCATTGTGACCCACCTTCTAGGCCAGGCCCGTCATTTGGGGGGGGGGGTCAGGAGGAGGGCCCCGTTCCAAGCCATATATGGTAAATAGCATAAAGGCCCTTGGCCCACAGACAAAATATGGCCCGGGGAGTTATCTGATGAGGCCCTTGCCCTTCTCAAACCTAATTTTGTAAAAGTGAACTGAGCGGCACATTTACAGATCTCTTAAGTGTCCCGTGGTACAATTCCAGACCATTTAAGTGGCCCGTGCTCAGATCACTTGAATGACCCGGAACACAGTTCCATAACACTTAAGCGATCGGTGACACATTTAGAGATCCATTGAGTCACATGTGACATAGTTTGAGAGCACTTAAGTGGCCCCCAGTGCCGTGATAATTCGGCACATTATCAGATTATTTAAGTGATACGCGCCACATAATTACGGATCACTTGAGTGATGCGTGGCACATAATTACGGATCACTTGAGTGATGCGTGGCGCAGTTCCATAGCACTTAAGCGTCCCGGACACATTTCCAGATCACTTGGATCCGCGAAACATTTAGACATCACTACAGTGGCTCTATAGACTACTTATGAATCGGCTGAATGTTACTGCGGGTGCCTACAAACTATCGAAAAGCTTTTCTCGTTTTTGGCGCACCGAGTAAGATGCCATTAAAAATATTTTATATTTTCATAGAGGGTGGTTGATGACGTAAGCATTATCCAAACTCTCCCCCCCCCCCTTGTCATGAAATCAGAAACTCCCCATCGATGCTGACGTAATACTTGAATGTCCCCTAATCTTTAGAACAATCCAGTATGGGAACAGCGATAATAGTGGCATCACACGTTTCCGTCAAAGACGACGGATGACTGTTAAGTGACAAATTTCAAATTCCTTAGTAAGGCTGCAAATTAACAATTCATTGATGGTAATTTCTATATACTTTTTTATCTTGTAAATGTATTCATGAAATAAGAAAGCTGCTAATAATAGAACAGTTTAAATGAAATGAATAGACAACAACGGTTCACAATAAAATGCAAATTGACAATGAAAAATCAGGAACATCAAATGAAATTCATTTGCATTTAGTTCTACAAATTTCAAACAGATGACACTACGAACAAAAATAATTCTGATATATCAGTATTTAATATCAGCGCGCGTACGTGGCTGTAAAGTAATTATGTTGTCATAGTTGTAATTGTTTCATGTCCTGCTCGTGCTGACATCTGTCTCCCATATTTTTGAGTAAAAAGGGCAAGTACGTGCATAAATTTTCATGTTATGTAAGTATCGTGCTAAGGATGGAAAGATGATACGCAGAAGAGAAAACGATCCTGCAATAACAAATCGTTTCATTCGATCAAATTAAGCTATAATTTTATGGCTAAAACAATTGACTTTTTAAGTTAAAATACCCTGAATTTATTAATACAAAACGAAATAAAAGTTTTTTTCTTTTACATTTCTCATGAAATACAACATTAATGTCCGGTCAAGCTGACCTGAAATTGCCCGCACACACGAGTTGGATATCTAAGAATCTTCCAAATGGTTGCATTTCACATTGGACGAAGGACCATATTTTAGCCCAAGCTTCTTTTATGAGATTGAATCAAATGCGTGTCTTTTCTAATGGATATAATCTGAGGTGAGTTCAGCTCATTTCATTTGACAACTTCGGGGATTCTTGGGTGAAAAAATGGGAGCAATTTGATGAACGAGTGGTTGGATTCCATATATATATATATATATCATGGAATTGAAGTCTTTGCCAAGATTCCACAGCAAAGTGTTGAGATTTAAAGAAAAAGAAAATTCCACGGGGTTTAGGGAAGTGGAAAGAAGGAAGCTATCCTCTCCCGCTCTCTCAGCTTATTTCTATGGCCGTGTCATTTTATGCGTTCGACAAATTCCTTTCCGTATAGTTTCGGATATGTTTCGAAGAAAAATAACATATGGTTATACGAAATATTTCTTGTTAAGAAAAGTCATTCAGACTTTTTATATGGCTTTTGTGTTATCAGGTTTATGGTTCATTGGGATCGTAAGGGAACGAAAGGCTTTCGCGGACGATGTTGTTGGGATATTTTCAGATGCGTGAAATTTTTTATCTGTATGAAACACCATTTCTGTACTCAGTATGTACGTATAAGGGCAGAGCAAATGGAACTCGTTCGGGTGGATTTATTAAAAGATGGCGAAAAAATACAATATTTTGTAATTAAAGTTTTGAGTCGTGTATGCATCCGCAAGCTAAGAAAATTTGAGATAGTCTCAATCTAATGTAGGAGCTTTGGCTTTAAGAGCTTTTATGTGATAAGGAGATTTCATAAAAACCTTTCCCTCATGTGGAACAAGATGGTCAACGTTCGAATGGCGTTCACAAATACTATGCATTGCATGAGCAAGGCAAGTTACATGTAGAGCTTCTGGATAGAAGCTTCTGATCGCTCGCCTTGCTTTTATCATATCTGGAGTAGCATCGGTCAAAAAAAAAGCAAAATATTATTGTGCTCCACATCATTTGGCCACAAAACAATCATGCTTTTGTCAAAAAGTTGATAGAAAGATAGTGGAATAACTGACTTTCTCTAGAAACTTAGAATTTAATAGAAAACTTTTTCCTGGATGATCTAGGAAAATGATCCAGGATGAAAATTTCTATGTTGACATTAGCAACAGGGTTGTTTCATTTCATCATCATCTTCAGCAGCAGTTGTTTTATCTATAGCAAAAAAAAAAAAATAGTTTTTTTCTGCTATGGTACATTGCCTTCAACATTTCAATAAAATAATCACTCGCCATAGGCGTCGGAACCTACGGGCTGAGGCCATTTCAGCCCCCTCCAATAAATTTTCTAATAGAGCTGAGCTCCCTCCCCCAATAATTTCTGAGAACACAACGCAGTGCACTTCTACTTTCCTGCGTCCGAGCTTTAGTCCCGTATAATGGGATGACTAGCAACTTTCAGTCCTACCAATGTTTACTTTATGTCGGCGTCTCTGTCACTCAGGTAATTTATTCTTGCCGAAGAACGGCTTAACTGACTTCTCATCTTCGGCGAAACGCTTTTTAAGTTCATATACCAATGCAATCTGTTGTATTTTTCACTCTGTGACCGCAGCCAAATTATAAACATGCTCTCTTCTGTCTGGTTACAACATTTGGACGGATATATTTTTTAGTAATGTGTACTTTGCTTTATGCTTAAATTAGATTTCTTTATCAAGACTGAAATCTTAGAATAACTGCTCAAATGGCGGTTTGATTGAAGTGCTTTATAAATGATATTTTTGACAATATTACTCAGTGCAATTATCTCACACATATATTTAATTTCTTTCATCTTTTATACTATGAACATTTTTTAGGGAAGTGAAAAATATCCTATAAATGCCAAAAGATACATCAAAAACTTGAAAAAATGACATGTCATCAACAATCAAGTCCTGGTCATATTGTATTGTATATGCTTCGATGAATGCGATAAATCGGTTAGACACTAGTTTTATTTAGAGGTGATGATGGATTTTGGAAGAAAATTCATGTCTGGCTCCACGAGGACTCGAACCACGGTCTCTCAGATGACGGAAGAGTGATCTACCCACTCAGCTATGGAAGCAGGTAGAATAGTTCTTTGTTGGAGCGTATATATATCTGGAATGGCTCCGCACATGGACGGCGGCAGCAATCACCTAATAGCTCGTAATTGACATAGGCCACCGGATTGTGTCATATATGTCAAAAAAGATATACGGAGTCATTAAATAAATAAATAAATATATATATATATATACGCTCTAAGAAAGAAATGTTTATCTGTTTTCGTAGATTAGAGGGTAGAGCACTCCTCCAACAAACGAGAGAGCGGGGGTTCGAGTCCCTGTGGAGGCAGAGATGAATTTTCTCCTAATATCATCATCTTTAAATATAACCAGTCTTTCGAAGAATCTTGCTTTAATAACTGGTTATTATGTAACCCACACTCACCAATCGTCTGAGTAAATTTGATAAATTTATCACTTTTACTGGCGAGTATGCATAATACCCGAACGTCATTGGCAAATGTGATAATGATTAAAAAAATTATCACCTTCACCGGTGATTATTCATAATACCCAAGTGTCGTTGATAAATTTGATAATTACCGAAAAAGTTTTATCAAATTTATTCATAGTAACCACGTGTCGTTAGTAAATTTGATAAATAAATTAAATTTGTGTCCTTTATATCTGTGATTATGCATAATTCCCAAGTGCAATTGGTGAATCTGATAAAAATGAAAGAAATTACAAATGAGTCTAGAGTGTGTGTGTAATGAATGTAGTCGGACACCGACACAATGATAACAAACTTTACGATCATAACCCCCCCCCCCCCCAATACAGTGATACGTTTATGAATTATTTTTCACAGGATATCATATAGTAAAATTCATCATGTTTACCAACGACGCAACTCTTGGGTATTATGCATAATAGTCGTTAAAAGTAATTCATTTATAAAACTTACTAGAATTTTCAACGATTATGTATAATGTCCGGTTATTTTACATAATAACAGGATATAAACTTTTCCGTAGTTAATATTTTAATTTACAATTACGTAACTTACATTATATCATATTGGTTCAACAATAATTAATTCCGGCTTATTCACACTTGTCGAAAAATTAAACTGATTGTTTTTGAGGCAATAAATCGGGATATTTACGTGAAGTAAGTGAAGTTTTTCTTCTGAAAATGGATATTTTTGTCTCCATATATTGTCAGTCCGCGTATAGTTTTTTTTAAATATTCATAACTCAGCCCAGAGACCATCTAAAAATTTATTTATGTGTTCGTTTTTTTTAAATTTTTTATTTATTTTAAATTATTTTTACTCACGATAAATCTGAAATGATAATATATGACAAAATATGAATTTTATTTTTCAATTTTTTTTCAAGAATTAATTTTACGGTATCTATTGGATAACGACATATTAGTGTTTAACCGTTAAATACTCATTGTTTTTGAGCTGATCATTTTTTCCATAGTTGATAACACATGTAGAAAGCCTGAAACATCTATTGAAAAAAATCTATCTTGAATTGTACTCCTTATACAGCATATGAGCATATACCTTAAAGACGCCGTATAGAGCCTCAAAACTCGCCCGTATTATAGATGTATTGAAAACATTCCATTATAAATATACGTATAATTACTTTCTTTGTGATTCAAAACTATAGTAAGAAATTAAAACCGGGACGCTAACTTCAAGATAAAAAGAAAGGAAAATGCAAACGAACCATTTTAAGGAGGTTGCTACACGCAAATTTTCTGAAAAACGCATTTTTGAATTTTTCAATACTATGAAATATTCTGAATCTAATTATGTTCAAGTTTTTGTTCTACCTGTACTAGAAATGTTTTTAAAATAGTAGAATATAAACTGCTTGAAGGCATTATATATGCTGATGTTTTTCACTAAAATGCTATTTTATCAAAACTAAGTTTTTTTGTTAGATAAGGAACATTTTTTCGAACACCAATCATTCAAATCAGTCTCAGTTCACACCAATCAGTCTTGAAACTTAGTGCGTCTCTGAACACTATGGCGTTACATACTTGAACACGAGGATTGTTTATTGAAGTTACTTAAAAATATATATGGCACAAAATATGAGTAAATTCTTTTTATGATATCTGAAAAAGGTGCATGTCCTTGAAGTTAAAATTTGAGAAAAAAACTACAGACAATCAAAATCCTAAATGCTATAAAAATATTCAAAGTATTAGGAAAAAAACAATTGAGTGCCTAAAGTGAATAGTAAGTTTTTAATTGTTCCTTAAAGGAAGGAGATTTTTCCCATAGGAAAGCATGGTAAGCCAAGATCGTGCATCAACTCCCCTTTAACAAATTAGCGAAATCCCAGCCGCACATGCTCTGCAACAAACAAAGAGTTGTTGTCTTAATTGGGGGCATTTACTAGCAAATTGAAAAGATAGAATGAAAAGAATATGAGCTCATCTTATGTGCAAAGGCTATTCTGAATTTTTACCTTCAAACTGGCTGCAGTAATGAATGTCTATAAGATTCTTTGCATATATGCAAAGCTACGTATTAATGGGTCAAGTCACGCCGTCGGAGATAAATTCATTTTATATATATTTTTAACAAATCCATTAAAACAGGTTTCATTTTATCGACTCTTTGACAATTTTTTAACATGTTACATTGGTATATGAAATCATTAAAATTTAAAATCATCAGAATCTTGATAAGAAATACATGTCAAACGTCTTATTAAAAATGAATATCATATTAAAAAAAATATGAAAATACAGAAATTTCTTAAACGAAATAAAATATGTGTAAAAAAAATATGGTTATTAAGAAGTTTGAGAAATTTTAAGATAAACACGTGCATGTTTAGAAATTCAAGGATGAATATTTGAATAGATTTTGGAAAATCATTGCGTTATCATTAACACTTATTAACGGTATCAACACTTATCTACCACTTGCGGTAAGCTCAAAGTTTTGCGCTTTAGTTGCTAAAATATTAAAATTCAAAAGAGAAGGAGGAAACATCTCTCCGCTAAAGAAGATTCGAGTCATGTTCGACTTTTTGGTGAAACTTAATTAGTAGAAAGTGGAAAACGTGTATTACTTTCTGCCGTTTTCCTTTTAGTTTCAACTCTTGGAAATAGTAGAAAACCCCAGCTTTAGCAGATATTAAAATTGAATCAGCGTATACATACTTTAATTAGTGGAATCATCAGCGTAGAATATGAATTCATTATGGCTACAAATTCTACTAGAGATATTTGTTTGGAATATCATTTCGGGAACTTCAGACGATGTTGTGGAAAAATGTTTCAAGTGTCTTTTCCGAAAAAGGAAGGAAAATACATCTGGTGTAATGTTATTTTGTGAACGGGAATCGAATAGTTACACGTATTCTTAGGAAATCCAATTATCTGAATTTTTTTTTTTTAAATTTAACGTGATCCTGACGTATTCCCTAGGGATCAGCATGATCCATCCAGGGAATATGTTAGTGTTAGTAAACATTCATGCCCGAACCGGGATTCGAACCCAGACCTGCACAGCGAGAGGCTAGCTCCCTAACCACTCGACTGCCAGGTGGCTTTTTTGGATAGTACTAAGATTTTATACGGATATCTAAGCCTATAGAATATAAAAAAAATAATAATAAACCATATTTGTGTGTCTTATAACCGAATATTTTGTTTTTGTTCCAATCTATGATATATAATCCAATCTATATCGATATCTTCGGGGTTTTAGTACGTAATAATATTTATGTGAGGTTATATTATGAATGAGGTCAGATCCCATATATATTGTTGATACACAATCTGGTCATCAACATAGAACAAACTTAAATTACGAACGTTGCCAAAATAATATTTTGCTATTCAGTGTACGGACAGAAATATATCCGCAGTAATCTTATATATAAAATACTTTGAATATAAAAATATGTGAGTTAAATTTTAATTTTTATACTCTATGCTTATCTGTACCTTAAATTATGCACTTTAGATATGAGATTGAAGTACTTCATTGGAAAAAAAACTGGGTATCCTAATCGAAACGACGAGATGGCTAAAATGTTTGAAGTCCGTGAAAAACGGGACGAATGATCTTAACTACATACAGTGTATTCATGTTTTGCAACTGCGGACCGGTGAAAGTAGCTGAACAATGTCGTGAGGCGGAAATAAGATGAATAATTTGCGAACCGTCAGAAAATGGGTAAATAAAAATTGAGGCTCTGAAAAAACAAAAATTGAAAGGAACAATTTGCGGAAATGCAAAAAATAAATAAATAACGTAAATAAAAGAAATACTTTGTAGACCAGCAAAAAAAAAAATCAAATGAAAAAATAACTAGCGGACCAAAAAGGAAAATATAATGGACAAATGAAAAGGACCGGGAAAAGAATCAAATGAGAAAAATAATTAGTGTGTAAAAATATGTTTATGAATTAATGTTTAAAAATATTTATGCTCTTATTCCAACTCTTCAAGAAAAAAAGAAAAATCATTAGATAATACAAGTCGGTATGTAATTGCATCAGGAAATTCTGACGTTTTCTTCAACTCACGTACTCTGATCCGCGAATCATAGGCAGGAAAAAGCGGTACGCTTATAATTTGTTTTAAATAAATTATTCAGTTTAAAAAAAATTACATGAAGTATATTCATATCAAAAATAATTATGATAACCATCTATTTGTATCGAGTTGGCAATAAATTTATGATGCGAGGTTTTATGAAATTAATACACAAATAAATAGAATTTCCATCTATTTCCCATAACGTTTATGCAAAATATCTGTAAAAGGGACGGATCCCTTTTCATATTAAAGAATGTAAAATACTCCAGAATTATATACCAAAATATGAGAAACTATTTGTTAGAATGAGAATTCGAGACAAATGTATGCAAAAGAGAAATCCTGATAGAATATATGAATAATTTGTGATTAAAATTACGAATAATATGACTCAATAAGTTAATTGAAAATTTATATGCATTGAGTATGCGAGATTATAATTATAAGGTTAAGTAGTAACAGTGATTATAGTTCACAAAATTTGGAGTAACAACTCGTGAAAGTCAATATTTTCATTTAAAGAGATTCCCGAACAGAGAAGAATGTACTTAGCTCGAAGGCAAAAGCAGTCGAATCACGGCTATTAATACTTTGCCTATCAACAAAGCTAAGTGAAGCATTTCAGCCTTTTAAGGATCATTATCCCGTAAAACCCACATTAGACATTATGCGTGTAGATCTACCGGTTTTCTTAAACCAGATATTTATGGCAACGAAGCTGGAAATATCACGCGTTCCCAGAATGTTCTCCGCGTCTCTCAGAGGGGTTATGAGAGAGAGAGAGAGTGGAGTAGAAGGGAGGCGAGAGAGAGAGAAAGAGAACACAAAAGGCTCCGTTATCTTAAACATGCAAACTAGCAAATATTCACTCATAACTTCCAAAACTCCTAAATTAGTTTGGACGCCGATTTCAACGCCAAAGTTATGCGACGAAATATGCAAATGAAATGGGGCTTCTTGGATTCTGTCAACCAGGCGTGAAATAAATTTGCGTATATCTGAATGTGCATTTCTGAATTCTCTCTCTCTCTCCCCCCCCAGCTCAGCTTCTTACTGTACATTCCCGAAGGATACTCCTAATTACAGTCCTCCTGAGAAATCAACGAATCTGATATTAACGTTCAACCAATTTGCAAGGATATCTCCAAGTTGTCAGCATAAGGACTACTTGCCCATTAAAAGCGACGAACATACCAAGTTTAAATTTGTTCTAAGCACAGAGAGAGAGAGAGAGAGAAATAAATTCAAGTGTTTTAGAACATTGAAAAGGTAATGGATATTATGAATTCTGGGAGCTTTAGGAGAACAACACCGAGAGAAGGCTCGCTATTACCACCCCCCCCCCCTCCCGCTAGAAAATATGAGTCTGGTAATCAGGATGGCAAACGACTTACAAGGTATAGATAGCCACTTCGTATTTAGAATTAGAGGAAGAGAATCAAGCTGTTGGATGATGCGACATGCTATCTCTGTTCTTCAATGTTAATAACTTGTCGAAGATTGTGAAGTGGACACCAGGGGTCTTCAACATTTCAGACATTGCGGGCTAAATTCGGAATTCCCATGAAGCCCGTGGAACACCTCACCAAGTCATTTGTAATTCACCAAGTAATTCGGGAAATACTTTTTGTTATTATTTTTTTTACTCGATTCTATATTTAGAATTATTTTTTTCACTGATTCTAAAATAGTTTCTTTCACTTAATCTGAAATTATTTCTTTCACTTATTCTGAAATTATTCCTTTCACTTAATCTGAAATTATTTCTTTCACTGACTGCAAAATCTTTTCCTGATTCTGATAGAATTTCTTTCCCTGATTCTGATATAATTTCTTTCCCTGATTCTGATAGTATTTCTTTCCCTGATTCTGATAGTATTTCTTCCCCTGATCCCGATAGTATTTCTTTACCTCATTCTACAACTATTTCTTTACCTCATTCTAAAACTATTTCTTTCACCGATTCTGAAATTACTTCTTTCACTATAAAAGTAATTTCAGAATCGGTGAAAGAAATTGTAATATATATATATACACACACACTCCGAAGTTATTTATATATTTCCCGGATTCTAAATTAATTTCATTCACTGATTTCAAAATTATTCCTTTCTGCCACGACCCTGCAATTACTTCTATCTGGCACTCATTCTGAAAATCGTCTTTTAATGTGATTTTTTTTTTTTTGAATTCGACATGAACATTCACTTAGAACAGGCCAATAAAACGGAAAGAACAAAAAGCAACAAAGAAAATAATATTGAGCGCATACATTTTTCAGGTATTTCCTTAAAAAAGTCGGCGGGCCATGGCGAGAATTCCAAGGACCACATTTGGCCCGCGGGATGATCCGTTGAAGACTCTTAATGTACACCATTCTAATTCCGGGTGAGATGTTTCGAAAATATGCTGTGTTATCTGTGAATTGAACTATCCGAATTTCAAATCAAGTGTTTTACGATCTTACGATTTCAAGAAACCATCTAAATACGGAAAATTATCAGAATTAAGTTGAGCAATTCTGACTGACTGGCTGGGATAGATGCATTTTTCCAGGGAGTACCAATTTAGTACCAATAGTATTAGCTCCCATGTTCGGTGATGCTCCGTACGAGCTGTATGAGTTTTTTTCATCAAAGAAATCCCCACTGTATGAGAATAACGCTAATTTACGGGACACCCGGAATAAAAAACCGAATTACCATTCATTACATTATGAATGTAATTTCATTAAAATTACATTAATTATCAACAAAATCCATTTCTGTAACAAATTACTTTCAAAATGTAATGAATGGTAAAATTTAATACCTTATACAGGGTACTCATAAATTTGTAAATAATTAATAATCTATAAAATATGATATATTTGAATGCGTTTTTTGCAAAAACAGTTCTTATCTCACAGAGGAAGATTTCTTTGACGCAGGAAAAAAAAATTGTTCAAATTTCGTTTATAGATGACGCTGCATAGAAACAAATCACCAGAAATATGGAAATCAGAGTCCTACGCAATACACGGTGATCATCTTTTTTCAGAATTTTCTTGGTGCACTATTTTCTTCTCAGCACTATTGGTGAAGTTGTTTTACCTGAGTCACGAATCGCCGGCTGAAGCTTCCCGAATGTTTCATACCCAGGAGAATTCGAAGACAAGTTCGGATGCAATCACTCTTGCCGGATAGAGCGCGTGCAACATACTCTATCGATAAAATTTGAACTAAATTCAAGTCCTGTATAAAAAAAAAGAAACCCTTTAATCGGAATACGGTATTTCGGTAATAGAATTCAAATTTAATTTAATTCGCTTGCTATCGATTTTCTTTTGATTTAACCTACTGTAATTCAATTATCAAAATATGTGAATGTGACAGTGTATATATATATATATTCCGGAAATTTTCACGATACAGAATGAAATCGCATTTATATTCCGACATTAGTAATGACTGTTTCCCTTGTAAAGCTTTTGAGCGAAGGAAGAAAAGTCCAAGACATTTTGTTCTTCCAAGTATGCTTTATTAATTTACTCCGTTAATTATCTCTCGTAGAATTCAGCTCACAAAGTTGGACAAATTTAGCTAAATTTAGCTAGACAATAGAAATCCATCTACCTTAACAAGGGATTCAGGAATTATTAATTAATTAATTAACAACGGATGCGTATACCGTACATTATAAAAAATACCGTATCCACGATACACACACGCCCACTCACGGTTCAATTTCAACTCCTCAGAATTTCTGGATAATAAAAAAGTATATTAGCAAAGAAGAAAAAAAAAATCCCTTTCAGAACCATATGGGTTAGGGGCCGTTCAAGTATTACGCAAATTTTTAGCCATTTTTGACCCCCCCCCCCTGTCAGCAAAATTTCGTCATTAGCTCTGTCCCTCTGAATCCTAACGCATATTGGTGGGATCACAGACGTACACGGGAGGGGCAGAGTGCGCCCCCACCGACGATCAAAAATTTATTTTTTTAATGCAAAAAAAAATTTTTTTTTTAAATTTGAAATTTCGGAAGACTATGTATTATAATCAATTTTTGTTAATTTCAATGTTATTTGAGGGCTCATTTTCATTTCATTTCATTCCGTGCACCGCCCAGGCTCTATCGACCATTGTCAATTTCAGCTATTGAAAATGGTTATTTGAGGGCTATGAACTGAAAAAATGTATCTAAACAAATTCATTGCGACCCACCCTCTAAGCCATATAATGATAAATCGTATAAAGGCCCTTGGCCCATGGACCAAATATGGCCCTGGGGGTTATCTGATGCGGCCTGCCCTCTTCAAACTTAATTTTGAAAAAATGAACTAAGCGGCACATTTACAGATCCGTTAAGTATCCCGTGGTACGATTCCATAATATTTGAGCGGCCCGTGGCACATTTTCAGATCACTTAAATGACCCGGGACACAGTTCCAGAACACTTAAGTGATTCGTGGCACATTTAGAGATCCCTTGAGTGACATGTGGCATAGTTTTAGAGCACTTAAGCGGCCCCACTACGGTTCTACATCACTCAAGTTACTCGCGGCACGTGCTCAGATTATTTAAGTGATCCGCGGCACATAATTATGGATCACTTGAGTGATGCGTGGCGCAGTTCCAGAACACTTAAGCGGTCCGGACACATTTCCAGATCACTTGGATCCACGAAACATTTAGAGATCACTGAAGTGGCTCTGTAGGGCACTTATCAATGGGGGGAATGTTACTTCAAGTACTCACACACTATCGAAAGGTTTTTCTCGTTTTTGGCGTACCGAGTAAGATGCCATTAAAAATATTTCATATTTTCATAAAGGGTGGTTGAGGACGTAAGCATCATCCAAATCCCCCTCCCTCCTTGTCACCAAAAGTCAGCAAATCGGAACCCCCTCCCCCATCGATGATGGCGTAATACTTGAACGGCCCCTAAACCAAAACAGCACGATTCAATATTTTTAAATTAGTTATGTGGGAAAGAAAAACCAAGTTGTCCAACCAAAGCAGGGCATGTGGTCATCGTGCCGATATTTTTTTGAATATAATTATCTGAATCACCAAATCGCGATGTGATCACATTAAGCGGCTTGCACTGTACTTAATTTCATTTCATGCAATGGCCGAAAATGTTCGTAATTGAGTGGTGGAGAGAAAACTCATTTCCTTTCAAGTTAGGATTCCAGAACCATGTTACGCACAAGTTTATAAACCACGGCTGAAAAATTCTTTATCGAAAACTTTCGTTAAATTGGTACACACATATACATATATATTCACTCCACGGGGCACAAAAGTATGTTAACTTTCTTTATTCCAGAATGGAATTTTTCGAAGAACGCAGCTGTAAGTGATAAGTAGAAATTTAAATTAAAATTTTTGAACGCCTAAGCGAATAACAAACGTCTTTTGTGTTTGAAATTAATTTCGTAAACAAAACTTTAATTAGTTCTTCCCCCGTTCGCAAAAATGTTGGAGGATCTCTTTTACTTCATACATATTTCCATTGCCGAATTCGCTCTAAAGAAAATGCTGCTCCGTTCCGGTGACGAGCCAAAAACATAGGATTAATTGCAGATTTAGCCGAAGGCAAAACTCGAGCCGAATCATTAGACATAAAAGTGCTCCATAGTGCTTCATATGATGCCTTTAATAAGAGAATAAGAAACAATCTCGAATCTTTGATGTTCGTGAAAATTCCGCGTCAATTGATTTCGGAAACTGCTCTTTTCATATTCAGAAACCGACTCTAAGTAAGCTTTGATGTCCTCGAATATGAACAAGAGGCTTTTACGTCTTGAGATCACCTTATACGTCTGAATAGATTACCATAGAAATTTATTTTATTTATTTTTTTACGATGTATAAGAAATTATTAGAATCACTGGAAAACTTTTGACGAAAATATTCTCGAATTTAGTATCTCAATGAAATATTTTGTTCCGCATGTTTAGTTTCCAATTGCGAATGTGGCTCATTTAAGTTGAATTTTGTGTTCATTAAAATGCTTTATCATTCGATCTTTATGATAAATTATCCAATTCCATCTTGGGAGAGAAAGAGATTTTTTCTGATATTATGCCGAGTTGAACTCTCGGAAAGAAACGTCTGCTCCGAATCTTGTAATCCAGTCAATTCCGCTAAATTATATTCAACGAGAGACAGACCAGATTAGAATTGAATTTCGAGAATACATCCAGCCCTCCGGGGTCGACAGTCAGCATAGAAGCTGGCCAGGAAGGTCTTTGAAAGTGGGAAAGTAAGACCGTTTTTAGCGTTAGTGAGCGTGAAAGTAAGTGCATGTGTAATGTGTTTGAAGATGTAAAAAGTCAAGTTTGACTCAAGTCAGGCTAATCCTAAATTCTGCCAGTGTACTATGCAGCCACAACACCTGTTACTCCAGTGTAGCCATGACACCTATCCATCATAAGCCAACCCATTTGAAGCGAGAGACGCAGCTCCACTCCCCTTATATCGAGCACAGTAGGGTGACGCGCTGACCGTTCATGCACCTCGTAGATATTCATCCGCAGAATTCCTAGCAACTTGATGCATGTCGGAATGTGCCGTGTATGTGATCTGTACCTAAAGGACAGTTTTTCACCCATTTTTGTCAAATAGCTTATATGTTGCATTGAGTTGATGGCTGTCTTCATGGGAAGAACGACGCGAGTAATTCGAAACTTCCGAGCCCGGGGCAAGAGGAGCCACTACAATATATCTTTGCTAACTTTTCCGACACAGCTCTGCCTCTTTTGAGGTAACGGAAGTAAGGTGCTTTGCATCAGTCCGGGTCTGTGAGCGGTTCTATCTGTCTATCTATCCAGTCTTTTTGAAATTCGGGAGCGTGCGTTTCTTTATTCAACACTACATTGATCATTTTTGTCGCACCACGTCCATTTTCTGCACACCAGGGCTAATTAGACCGAGACCTACAATTTATTGCTGATTCCGAACGGCTGGCTTGTTTTTTATACTCATCGAGTGGTTGCTGCGCTAACCCATCGATGGGGGACTCCCTGCGGTAGCAATCTTTATTGTGGTCATGTCGGCATTTCTGTTGTATCACAGTTTCAGGAAATTTTCCGACAAGGACGAACCAGGTATCGAACTCGCGACACCTCTAAACATCCTTTGGTACTTTAGGCGAGTTTATTATAGACCGAGCTACTGCGCCGCTATTCACCACTACAGGCACAACTTTTCTTTCCTTATTTCATGCACATTAGCTGAAGCGCTGAAGTAAAGGCTTTGCAGCCTTCCCCTTAAAAGCCTGAAGCCTTACGCACTACGACTTGTGCGGTCGTGTGGGTGTAGTGATGGACTCCCATCGTCAAGTTCGAACCAAGTGGTGGTATACAGAACTTTGTTTTCGGGGGTTTTCCAACTTTCAGGCAAAAATGTTAGTCCGTCACCCATTCGAAAAAACGTTCTATTCGAAAAGAAGAATATATAACACCTTCAACACGAGACTTGGAAAAGCCTGAATTTTCATATTACGTAACTTCCACCCGGAGGCCAACGGTCGCTCCACCCACGAGGTGCTGAAAACTGTGGGTCTGAAAAGTAGCAATTGGAAAAGGGAAGTGACAATGTTTATCACAGGGCACGGGCCATTTTCGGCATATTTAAGGAGGTTCAAACTGATCCCGAATGACAAGTGCAGTTGTGGGTCGACGGGCTCTAAATTTCTTGGTGGGGGTGGTGTCCCCGTCCTGTGGAGGGTTCTCTCTCGTGTCCGCGGTGGAGGTTCGTCAGGATGGTCGGGAGTCCCCCTTCGCGGGGCGTGTTGGGGCGTTGTGGGCAGCGTCGGCGGGGCTGAGGGGGGGATTGCGTCCGCGGTGCTGTCCTGGCTTGTCGAGCGGTGATGTGCCCTGGAATTAGGGGTTTGGGTGTGGATGTTGGTCCCGGCCGGCTTGAGTTTTTTTCCGGCACGCCCACGATCTCACGATCAATGAGCTTATATCGCAAAAGCGACAGAGCCTGGGCGTGCTCGGTTCTATACTATACTATACTACTACGTCACTTCCACTTCAAAATGTGGAAGTCAGATGGCAGGATAAATGGGGCACAAAACACACGCGACAATGACAAAATAAATACATGAAATACATACACTCAGAAGAAACTTTCCGGCATGTACCAGTTCGTTGAAACTTCCCCAGATAAATATTTACGAGCTGCAAGTATATGGTTAATTAGTAGTAGCAGACTCACTTAAATTCAGCGAATTGCCCACAGGTGGCGACAGTACAGAGAGAAATTTTTCTCAGTCCACAATTCGCATGAAAGAAAGACAACAAACTTCTTTTTTCCATGTTCACCTTGGTCGGGAAAATTATTTTTCGTTTATTAATTTTTGAAGTGAGAAAAATCTCTGTGTGTGTAATTTTATATTTTTACGAGTACATGTATTAACATATTACTTTATGTTCTTATAATCAAATCATATTGAAAGAAGTGGGATTGTTATTATTATTATAAAATTTATGAAATTGGTATAGATCTAATTATATTTAAAAAACAACATATTCGTGAGAAAATGTATCTTCTAGTTAAATTCGCGAAACTAAAATATATATATAGGAGCGATGCTTCGAGAAGAGCAAAAAATGTTGAATTTGTCAGTTTAATCTAGAAACCAGTGTTTCCTGTCACAAAAGAAGTCATTTTGATATTGTTTGGTGCACTCATACTTCTGCTGGAGGGCATACTCAATGTTCCCAGGAGACGTCCAAACCCGCTGTGGTGGGTACATTAATCTCAAGTTATAGATCCACATGAAGTTCACGGCGCACACATTTCTCTTCGTAGTTACATTGAAACGATTTTTCCTCCTTCGTGGGGATTTTTTCTTTCTTTCACATTCTTTCTTATAGGGATATACCGAAGACGCCAGTACAAAAAAAAATTCGGAAAATATTTTATTTTCTTGCAGAAATTCATAGAAAGCTTGAAAGGAATAAGAATAAGGGGGGGGGGAGATGACTATATCCCGCTGGTGTATGGACAAGTTAGTAGTGTTTTCTACCTGGCAAGCATCAAAATGAACTATCTTAGAGATTTTTTATCCCTTTATATAAGATGTTTCATGTATATACAGAGTGAGAAAGATATAAAAATCGAGCAGTTGGTTTTGAAATCGATCTAAAATATATAACTTGAACAGGAAGGAATTTAGTTGTGGTAACGCCATTCTAATAAACAATTCGGGAAATTAAAATTTCAGATAATAGTTAAGCAAAATATAAAAATTTAAAGTCTTCCATGGAATACATTCAAAAATGTCCGAAGTAGTAAAATTTTCTCTCGCTTCTATTTCTTTTACTTCTCTTCCTACCAAGATCATTTTAGCGGTTCGAGATTTTAGCAGGTTGTAGAAGAAGACCTGGGCCATGGTGAAAGTTCAACGTGCATGCGTTGACGTGGAGTCTGTTTCTGTGTGATGCTATCGGTATTGCTGCCACGTGCTGCCAATTTTTCTAGCTATGACTGAAGTGTAATGATTGAATAATTGTGTCGTTGTAGAGGCTTGCCTGTTGCTCTTTGTGTTCTTTCTTTTACCGAAAATGTTTTTACCCTGTAAGCTTTATGACTTTCTTCTCTCTGGATTATTTAAATGAGCAGTCATCGAGCTATTGATGACTGAAATTTTCGGGTGTTCCTTACATGATGAAATTTTCGGCTGTTCCTTACATGATGAAATTTTCGGCTGTTCCTTACATGATGAAATGCCCAATGTAATACACAGGTATTTATAAGAGAGGCAAAAAAATAAGATTTCGATTTACGATATCTCGACGAATATTCGAATGCTACAAATAAACTTTTTTCGTCGCAGTAGAAAGGTTATAATTATGCTAATTCACATGTTTCTGGTTACGTAACCGCGTGGAGTTCTAATTTTTACATTTCTCTTAGTCAGACAGGATTCCACTTAGTCTTCCGTAGGGAATCACTATATACCGGGTGTGCCATAAAGACCGCCCAAACTTTGCACAGCCAGATTCCTCGCTTGGAATACATAAAAATGCCCAAAGAACTGTACCTGTACGACCCATAGTTTTCGAGAAAAATGCGAAAGAAAAGTACGACGTCATATCCGGTACAAGAAAAAAATACTTTATTGGAAACATGAACATCGGTATTTGCATATGTGTACGTAGGAAGATGTTCAAAATGTCCACCGCGCATATCGAAGCATGCATGCTCGCGCCGTGGAATGTCGTTAAGCCGTCGTTTGATATAGCACCGGATATGATGTCATACTTTACTTTCTCATTTTTCTCGAAAACTATGAGTCGTACAGGTTACGTTCCTTGGGCATTTTTATGTATTCCAAGCGAAGAATCTGGCTGTGCAGAGTTTGGGCAGTTTTAATGGGAAGATGACCTACAGGATGACCTGTATATCAAAGGCTAGTCTCCTTCGCAGAAAAAATTTTCATATTTTATACTCATTTCAAAAATCAATAATAAAAGTTTTATTCCTTTTAGACATTCCTCGAGAAACCAACTGTATACATAATGAAGTAAATAAGTTTCTAGATTCTGAAATTAAGTAAAAATTAAATTCTTACAACCGGCTTCATGGTGTAAGTTAAAAATGATTTAAAGTAGTCCAATCAGAATTTACAATAATCACATAAACAAATTATAGTACATATGGTAGCTTCAGTACAGATAATAAATACAGGTTGTCTCATGAATTCGTAAATGGTTTAGAAGTTCATAAAAATTAGAGGAACTGGTACATTTAAATGTGGTTTGGGGAAAGCAATTCTCATGAAAGAGGAGGTTTTTTTTTTAAAATTAGAGAATGAAATTAGTTCAAATGTTTGACAATAGAGGACGATACATAAAAAAGTCCCTTAAAATATACAAATCAGAGTCTTAAAAATGCAGGATATACGCTTAAGAGCTGATTTCTGAATTTTCCTGTCACTGGCACTTACATAAAGTTTTAATTGTGATGTTTTACATTGTGGATGAATCACTATTGGGGAAGCAGACTGATGGTTTACGAACGTTTCGGACACAACAGAGATATTGAAGAAATATTCAGGTCAAATCATTGCTGTCGGGCTGACAAGCAGCGTCCTCTATCGACAAAGAATTGAACTAAATTTGTTTCTGTACAAAAATAAAGTACTCGTCAGAATTTATTATTAGCATTTAATTTTATTATTAACATTGAAATTTACATTTTTTGTAAACCGCATTCAAATATCCCGATTCCTTCAATTTCTATGGATTTTAAACTAAATATTTAAGAATTTATAGGACAGCCTGGAAAAAAAACATCCAAAAATAAATAGAAATTTCCACGTAGAGGCATTTTAGAACGTTTAAAGGAACTAGCTTCTGCGAAATTTACCATCAGGTATATAACAAAGTCATAAGAAGAAAATGATTGCGATCGCACGTGATAATGAGAATCACACATACTTTTCAACTCTCTTAATTTCAGACAGTTTTCTGAGTGTATTAAAAAAACAAATCAGAAGCATTTCTCTTATGAAATGGGGGAAAAAATCTGTTCCCTTGGGAAAAAAAATGAAATCCCTTTCGAAAAATTTCCACATGCATGTTAACTATGTACATGTAATATATACATATTTTGACTATGTATGGAAATAAACTCTGTCACTTCTATATATATAATGTCTAATTATACTTCCGCTTGATCCATGTTAACAATGACACACGTTGGGTTTTGAATCATCTTTATATAAATTGACAAGCCTTCTAACATAAGAAAAAAAAAATATATATATGAGAAAATATGTTTTACAACACTTGTAAAATTTTCGGAAATTTCTAGAAAAATCGCAGAATCAGCATTCCTATCCAACATTTATTGGACGAGAAATTTTTCGTATGTTTTTTGTTGTTGTTGTTCGTACTCGTTTCTTCTCGAAGATATTAACAGCCCGTGAGAAACGTGGACAGCTTCATAAAAATCTTCGAGATAGTAACTGCTTGCGTTGCAAAATAAAAATAATAATAATAATACAGCAACATTTTTTGTAACCCACGTTTTTTCATTTATTTATTATTATTATTATTATTTACCATTTCTTTTCCATGCACATATCTTACAAAATGCGCAAAAGGTCTTAACGACGCTCCAAATTGCTTTCCGGTTGTTTAGCAATGTTAGTTTTATTGTCGTTACAGTTTCTAATGCTCTTCCTCCATAAAACTGTAGCCACTCTTTTAGATTTATTTCTTCATTGAAATGGCCCGAAAAAAAAAAAATTATTTACTGCTAAAAAAATGACGAACATCTATCTTAAAAACGGACTTTCATTATAAAAAAATAAATACGAAGTAAAATTAAAATAAAGTACTTAATGTATATATACGTACATGTACAATATATATCCCTTTGTATCTCATATTTCTAGTCCTACTTGCGTATGCTAATAATCCCGAGAGGCTGTAATTCTTCGGACTTCAGCTGGGATATTTATTACCGGCAGTAAAAATGGTTTCCTAGAGAGAACAAAGTTTTTAGTTATGTTAATATTTCTTATTTTTTTTTTATTTCTGAATAAATTTCACTGGTTTTTTTTTTTTTATGTTTGGTGTAATATGTTATATGTGTGAGTTTCAGCAAAAAGAGTCCATAAAACATAAATCGTAAATAAAAAAAAACAAATCAGAAATACGAACTATTTTTGTTTCTGAATATATTTCGTGAGTTTTTTTTTTTTATTCTAGACTTTTCTTGAGGAATGGTTCAGTTGAAGTTGTGAGTTATATATGGTTCTATCAACATATGCTTGAACTGATATTAAAATACGTTAAATATATATATATATCGGAATTTCATGTACCGTGTTTCTGCTGACAGATTTCGAATTCATGGTATAAAATATTAAATGAGATACTGAGATTATTTTTGTTCAATACGAGATTTACTTATACGGTTACAATTTTCGAGTATACAATATACAATATTGATATGACTGAATTGTGTTTGCTTCAGTGCAGAAGTCGGTTTTGTGAAGAAAAAAAAATTGGACTGTAATATTACATAGAAAAATATATCTTCCTGTGTTTATTTAATTTTTTAAAGATTCTTGAATATGTATTTGGTCATTTTGCAAGAGTCAATCTTATTTCTATTTGAGATTTCAGTGCTGTTTGAGTTACATATTGTATAAATTTATTTTATGTCAGTAAAATTAACGCAACCCCGAAAAGGGGTTACTCGGGAGACGAAAATGAATTTTGTTGTCGTTATGATGACATTATTAGATTGCATAGGTATATACCACCTGCATATGAATACGATTGGTATGCTAATACTATACCAGGAGGTAATAATACTGGTGAGATCAGCATATCAATTTTGTCAGCCTCTTATTTGAATAACAAAAAAAATTAGTGGAAAAGAGTTTTACTAGCTTTATTCGGATATACAGGGAGGTGCAGACGTCTGAACTTGTTTTGAAAAAATATATTTAAGGACAATCTGTTAAAAATATAGAAACAAACGGCTTAAAGCATTCGAAAGAGAAATTTCTATGGTTTTTCCCCAAAAAGAGAGAGAGAGAGAGAGAGAGAGAGATGATAAGATTTCAGGTCCACCTTATATAAAATATCATTTTTTTGGAATTATGTTTGGATTCGTACTGTGGTTTAGAGTGATTGAGAAATCAAGATGAGCAGGTGAATGAAGAAACAAAAGTTACACCGGATATAACGATTGATCTTTACATAAAATCAAGATATATATATATCTGAAAATATACACATACTGGAAGGTTCTTCGTTTTCCCCGGAATGGAAAATTAACGCCCAAAGTAATTGAAACGAAAACACATACCGTATTCCATTTAACTATTAAATATATTTTTTATGTTGTTTTAATTTTAGTTGCATTATCAGAAATTTATATTCCTCTTTTCATTTTGCAAGTTTGAATTTCAGAAATGATGAGCAACATTGAGGAAAAAGAAATATATTATAGAGACACATAAAAAAACCAACATAATAACATCTGTACAAAATACAGTAGTGAACATGAAATGATATGCATAACATTTCTGAACACAGGTGAAAGTCGTTCCTCCTCCATCAGAGTTCAATTTGTAACTGCCCATATCATTTTTGATGTCGCTAAAAATGTGTTTCAAGCTTCACTATCTGATCCCTCAAAAAAAAGACCCCTAAAATATTGTGTGGAATTCGGAATGGTGGGGGGGGGGGGTTTAAGATAATTTCCCCTATACCCTCTCTTACTAAAGTTTTAAATCCAATAGTGAATCTTTCACACGTGAAATGCATGCGCTATACACGTCGATTATTTTCGGGATAATAAAGCAGAAATTAACTATCTGAAGCTTCTACAACCGTTTTAAATTGATATATCACGATACAATCATCCATCATAGTTTCATTACGCTATGAATTCGAGAGCTGATTAACTAAACCAATTTCATTATCAACGGCTACGAACATGTTCAAGCTTAGATGAGGCTAAAATGAAAATATAGGACTATACCACACGCGGTAGACGCAGCATTTATTAGAATTACGAATGATGTTATGATTCGGGCATTGTTATCACTTTCTCAAAGTACGGAACGGCCGAACATCAAAACATGAAAAATTACATAAAAAATAATACAGTCAAATCCCGTTTCAACGAATACCGTTATAGCGAAAATCTCGTTTTAGCGAACACTTTTCTAATCCCTCACATAAGTTTACATAGCAACAAAGCTCAAACTTGGAATCCCTTTCTAACGAAATTCCGACAAAACGAAGTGATTTCTCCGGTTTCTTGGAGTTCGTTATAACGGGATTCGACTGTATGTAATATTTCCAAATCGTGGAAATTTGTTTTTCATTCATTCAATAACTATTTATTTTTCAAGACATGTTTTATTTTAAACCGTCAAACATACATTTTTCATTATACAGGGTAATTCAGAAAAGATGGGAAAAACTTTGAGGGGTGATAGTTCACACCAATACAAACAATTGCCATCAAATAATTCATGGTCTAACATGAAACGCAAACGCACTAGCGCGTTTCGAAACGGCCGCTCCGCAAAGGTTAAAACGGCATTCCGGTTGAAATTTATAGGGAGAAAAAGAACACCATACAGAAAAAGATTACACTGAAACAAGAAGAGACCGTATGCAAACTGCGTCACTTCTACTTTTTATCTTCACTTTTTATTCACTGTGACAGTGAATAAAAAGTCGCAAGTGCTCACTAAAAACATGAAAAATCTTATAAATTCTATGGGGACCCATATTTATATATGACTAGACCTCTTGCTGGCCTACCTTCAGACTCCATATCTTAATGAGACCATGAGAGAGATATATATATGAAAAAAGTTCAAATTTCACTACTAGGTGAAAAAGAGGTGCTTTTTCTAATGCATTTTACATTTTTCCCATGGTCCATGTATCGTATACACCGAATTATAATGTAATACTTTTATCAGAATGGGCGTTATATAGGTCTGACTGGTTCCAGTATACTGACACGGCTCAGACTTACGCAGCGCCCGTTCTGGAGGACGTATCCCATTGAAACGTATCATATACGCTATATGAGCCATGGGAAAAAGGAACATTTAATAAAAAGCTCCACTTTTTCACCTGGTGGTTGAAAATCGAACTTTTTTTAAATTCCATAAATTTCTTTCCCATGGTCTCATTAAAATATTTTGAAAATTTGGCTGTATTCGGATAAAACTGCTCAAATCACGAAAACTTTAATTATATTCACCCTGTGCAATCGAAAATAGTCTTTAAAAATTTTGAAATAAGTCAATGATGAAATAGTAGTTTGCATTCCAGTGGTTAGGGAGCTAGCCTCTCACTGCAGGTCTGTGTTCGGGCATGGATGTCCACGAACACCAACAAATTAACTAACTTAACCAACACTAACTCCCTGGACAGATCTCACGGATCTCTTAGGAATACGTGAAGACCATGTTTAAAAAAAAATAGATTATTTTTTATGATATTCCTACTAGAGCATAAAGTTTTTTTTTTTTTTTATCAATTTCAGAAGGTATGAGACCCCTTAAACGGGATGCACTATATATAACGTATGAGGAAAAGTATGAGCGAAAAAGTATATGGTGAACAATCTGTGGTTTTTCTCTAGGATTTACGTTTTTCTCCCATTTATATTCCCTATACAGTTAAAGACAGTTATTTTTTTTTTCCTTTTGACCCGTCGTTTTTTCTCGTCTCAGACCGAGGGATTTGAAACTTCTGATTTCTCTCGATTGTGAATTTCAACTCTCAACGATTCAGGACATTAAGTCCGAACGCGGAGAGAGAAAGAACCGAAATTTCTCTTGAGATTTTCTTTTTTCTTGCTGTTACTACCAGTCTAAGGAAGCTATCCCGGACAAAAAAATACACTCCACGAGTTTCATTTCCTTAGGGGAAGAAAGTACAGTAACGGCAAAGGAAAAAAATAGCGATTCAAGACCGAATGTTTCCACGATGAATACTACTTCATAAGAGTTACGATGTAAAACAAGAAAAAAAAAAGCATTGAGAAGTGTTTCAAACAAGAATGTATATTCTCCCGTGGCTATGTTTCGCGCTTAAACTAAATATTTTAATACCCAACAGACATTTTTTTTTAGAGTAATGTGAAACCGTAGTCTTAGTAAAAGTAATTGACTTTAAAATTATCCATGTTTTGTATGGGAGATAAAGTCATATTGTTTCATTTTCCTTTCCAACTTCGACAAGATGGAGTAAAATATTAATATTTACTACTTAACTGTATGTGCAGCTTGTACAAATCCCTGCTCGGGGGAGTTTCTAACGAATAGGTACGGTACATGTTGTGTGTGCGCGTGGGTGTATGCGTAGTCTCTACTCTATTATTAATGTTGTTAGAGTTCTGACTACTACTACTACAGGATGGTTACAAGCACACTGACGCTACTCAGACGTATATAGTCCCCATTCTATATATATTTTGATACCCGCCACCCGAATGTTGCCCCCGATGTATGCATTTTGATGAAACTTGGATTTTTTTTTATAGGATATATGAACAATGGCGAAAAGAATCATTTGACAAAAGATTTTTGTGCTGCTGCCATCTGACTTCTATATTTTGAGGTAAAAATGGCAAATGCTTTAAGATAATTTCAATGAATCGCATTCGTCTCTCGAAGTTTGAAAATCACAGAAAAGCAACTGATCCCATTTGAACCAGCAAGTTGCAGCATTTGAAAAATATAAGCCACGTCAAAGAATGGAAAAATTACTACGAATTATTAATATTTATCTCTTAACCCATTCACATGTCGAAGCCCTACTAATCCACAAAATTTTTGGGTATCCTTTACCACCGAGAGCGGAATAATCTGCTCTCACTGCACGTAAAAACTAATTAGTAGTAATTTAATAAAACAATTTATTCATTATCCGTTCATGATGATAATACGGAATATGTTGCTAATTAAGAGGGGAGGATGCAAATGGAATAAGGCGGAGTGAACATTGACGCAAATTTGCTAATAAATAAGTAAATACGCAAATAAATAATTAAATGCATAAATAAGTAAATAAATAGATGAATGATTCATTGTGGATAGATAATTGAATGAATCATTAGATAGATTGTCTTATGAATCATTAGAAAGATTGTTAAAGAATCATTAAATATATAAATGAATCATTAGAAAGATAAATAAATCATTAGACAGAGAATTCCATGAATCATTAGAAAGATAAATAAATCATTAGACAGAGAATTCCAGAATCATAGATAGATAGATTATTGAATGAATCGTTAGATAGATAAATGAATGAATCATTAGTTCGATTATTCAATAAATCATTAGATCGATTATTCAATAAACCATTAGATCGATTATTCAATAAATCATTTGATCGATTATTCAATAAACCATTAGATCGATTATTCAATAAATCATTAGATTCAATATTCAATGAATAATTAACTAGATAAATGAATGAATCTAATTAGACAGATTATTCAATGAATCCCATTATATAGATTATTGAATCCCATTAAATAGATTATTGAATCCCATTATATAGATTATTGAATCCCATTATATAGATTATTGAATCCCATTAGACAGATTATTAATGAACCATCAGATAGATTCTTCCAAACAGATTATTGCAAGACAGAAAAATACCAGCCGCATAAAAAAAAATTGGTTCATTAATTTCAAATAATTTTATGAAATTTTATGCCCATGAAAGACATTACCAAAAAAAAAAAAAAAAACTCAGAATATGATATTCTCTTAGCAATATCAATAAAACAAACAGAATACCTGTGTAATATTAACTCGTTTAATGCCCAATTTTTTAGAAACATCCGGAGAAGAAAATACGAAACATTTCTTTTTTATTACCAAAGTTCATCCGAAACGTGATAGAAAAAAAGATTAAAAAAAAAAACAATAAAAATAATAAATTTTATGTTCAATTAATGAGTTAAGAGAAATATAATGATTAGAAAATGACACTTAAAGTACAAAATAATATAAAAGCCGTGGAAAATCGATAATCCATACGAAGAAGGGGGGCGGGGAAAATAAGCACTGAAGCTTTTCTTGTTAATATTTAATGCACTAATTATTTTTATTCGTTTTTTGGAGTAAAAGTAATAACATAAAAAAAAATCGATTTTTTTTTCTGAAAGTAAAAAAAAACCCAATGTTAATGAAAAAGGATCTATTTTTAATATTTAATTTCTTATGGAACTTTTATTAGGGAAAAAAAGATCATTAAAAAAATATTCCCCTAATAAATTACTTGATGCTTTGAAGAGTGGCTCTGAAGTATCTAAGAGGGGTATCGAGAGTATCTTTTGAAAGGAAAATAAAGTAATTTCAAGTACTTCTCTCTCTAGTACCCATTTTTCTTATTTTATTTTTTGTAATATTCCACTTGGGTATGTCTTAAAAAGTAGTTCAATATGCGTACTTTTATTATGTTATTCATGATTGGATGGTACTCGAGAGAGAGAGAGAGCGAAGGAAAAGGAAGAAGTATCTATTGGTAACGTCTTTAAAATACTTGATGAATAAGTGATCTCTTCAAAGGGAATTAAAAAATGAATTATTTTTGTATGTTTTAATTTATATAATTTTCTTATTTCTCATAGTCAACAAGTATTATTGAAACGAATGTATGAATGGAGATGAATAAAATATCACGTGTAATAAGGACGTATATTGGAATAGAAATTATGAATATTGGACTTGAATGTTTAATTTTTCAAATCATATAGCACAATCGTTTATTTATGAGATTTTTTAACTTATTCATGAAGATAAAAGTCGTTATGAATTTATTATTTTTTTGTATTTTTTCTGATTAGGTTATTCATATCTTATAAATTGCAGTGGTTTTGGTTTTTTATTGGTATGATTTCTTCGTTATATATGGATAAATATAACATACATTCTAAAAATACTGAATTAGTGTGCCAGAGTATAGCACCCAAGGCAGCTGTATATACATAACTAAAAATTATAAAATTATAACAAAGGAGACAAAAGAGGAAAATGAAGAAAAAAATACAATAAGTTAATACATTAAGTTATTCTACAGATTATCTTAGTATGAAATCAGTTAATCTGCAGATTAACTAGGTAATGTGCACATTAACGGCTTTCGAGCTTTAGCGGTAACATATATATAATATGCAACCGGTTTCCTTCTTACACCTTGGACTTACTTCCTTCTCACACCAATAACTATAACTGTTCACTGTAAATGTCAATGACATTGATAGACCTTGCACATGGTATATACTTCTACCTTCTGTATCTATTTTATATATTTTTATATATTGACAGCAATTGATTGATTTGCTTTTTATCAACTTAACAACAACTTAATTTTGGCTATTTGTTTTGATTATTCTACATTTTTGAATTCAATGTACTACAGCACTACGTCGGGGATCGAGCATCTATTTAGACTGGCCAAGGGATGCTCTCAGAAACGTTCTGTGTTAAGCCAATGTCATGGTGCCTCCCCCCCCCCCACCCCCCGATGAGAGCCCTAGACATTGGCCACGACTTTCATTTTTGAGCTCTTTATCCTGAAGTTTTGAAATTTTCGATTTCCAATTCAGATAATTAATTTGTTTTCAGTTTAACAATGTTTTTTCACTACAATGCCTATTACAGCTGCTTATGGCGCTGGTATTGGCGAGTTACGACAAAAATGATTTTTTTTTCATAATATACATTTTTCTATATATATATATAATGGAACCTGTCCAAGACGAACACTGTATGAGACGGAAACCTGTCTTAGACGGAATCAAAATATAGCCTGTTCAATGATTAGTGCTTTTATTTACGTCTTTAAAAAACGGAAAGGTACAATGTTAAGGGCAAAAATATAAGTAATAGATGGGTGAAGGGGTGAAAAATTATTTGCTACACCATTATATATATCACAACGCGTGGTGGGTGAATCTTAAATATCAAATTAAAGATAATAAGTATGATTTGCGTAATTGCAATTCAACCAATAGCGTGAATGTTAATGTGTTGTCAATAAAACAGGGTGAGACATAAATTCGTAAATACTTTAAAAATTCATAAAACTTGAAGGAATTGGTGTATTTGAATGCGGTTTTTGCGAATAAGTTATGCTCACGAATGGTGTGTGTTTTTTGGAATTAAAAAAATAGTTCGAATTTCAGTCGACAAAGGGCACTGCACGAACAACAAAAATCACAAAATACTGGAATTGAAACTTTCTTCACTCTCATCCGTGTCGAAAGCGTTCGTAAAGCTTAAGCTGGTGACTTGTGGCTATGTATATATATATATATATATAAAGTAGTATAATAGCACACTGATTTATTTAAAATTGCTCACATATATTTTTGGTTATATATATACTACCTTATGTCAGTATAAAGTTTTAAATGTTTCGAATACGTTATTTCTTCCAGATTTTCAACCGAAAATGCGCAAAAATAGCTTGCGCCCATGATAAAGTAGCATAAGATCAATGTAATTGAATACAAATTGGTGTTGAAATCTGGTAGGTGTACCAAGCTGAATATATCCCAAAAATGATCAAAAATTATGATCTCACATTGCTTAATTTTTTTTTTTTTCTGGAAATGTTTATTGTCACTATAGGCGAACAGATTTCTTCTTCTCGATATGTTTGTATAAGTTGTAATGATGTCATATCAGTACAATGTAAAACTCAGCAAATACGAAATAAAAAAAATAAAAAAATGTTCCAACTTCAATAACTTTTTTAGTAACCCTCCTCAATGACCAGTAATGTCAACTTAAACCAGATGCGTGTATTTTTTCTTTTCAACGAGTGCTATGGCTATATCCATTGGGTCGTAATACGAGCACTTTCGGAAGTTCCACTATTACTACAAGTAGGCTTAAGTAAGAGTTGTTTTCCTAGGAACGCGAGCAGTTCATTTTGCTTGCTTTTATTTTAAGCCTGGCTATTAGTCACTATTAGTCCCTTAACTTGACGGCGGGAGTTAGTTTGATCCTCAAGTTTCAGGTAATCCTCATAGTTTATCTGAAACCTTTATGGCGATCATCCGTTTAGATTTTTTCCTCCCTTCTAGCTTAAAATAAATCAAAAGAATGTAGGATGTATAAAAATAAAAGTAAAGTATATATTGGATGCATAATATACATTTACGGTTTTAGCAAAAGAAATCATCGTATACATACATAATAAGATTAAGTGAATAACAACCATTTCATCTAGTTATAAACGTAGTTAACGAATAGATTAAGGATTCCGAAATTTCTCCATATTTGTGGCATCTTTAAAAATTACAGCTGTCTCGAGGTAAGCGTCAGGAAAGAAAATGGTCGTACTTTTTGCAATATCTTAATGCCGCTGTTGCTAATTTTTGGATACTTATGTTTCATTAAAAATAGCATTTAACGCAATAATAATTGAAATATTTCCTTATACCTTCTTTTGGGATAAAAATTAGCTTTCGGAGTTCCTTCGGGCGTGAGTTCCTTCAAATAGTTGCTCGAATTATATTTTTACAACAACTCTAACGAAAATTTCCTAAAAATAAATATAATAATTATATTTTGTCAAACAAAAACTCACTATAAATAAACTAATTGCAAGTACAATAAACTTTAGCTATAAATTCCATTATAAATATTAATATAAAGTAATGACTTCGTTGATATTTTTGGGGAAATTAGAATAAAACGAGAATAATAAGACGGATTAATCTCAGAAAATTGAAAAAAAAACACAGTTATATTCTTATAGATGTCTCTAAACTAAATTAAATATTATATAAATACGTTATGATTTTAAAATCATAGCAAATTGAAATTTTTCAGATATCTTATTGGAAATTTTAATGACTTTAAAATGAGTCACTAATTCGAATTGCTTCATTTTATACCGTTACATTTACAATTGATTCAAATACATAAAATATTTAAAGTAATTTGTATTGTAAGTAATCACCTGAAAATGAAACTTATAAAGTTTCATAAGACTACTACTGTCACAAGCGTCCTTGTTCTTCGAAATATTGATCTGAATAATTTCTAGTAAATAGTGAAAACGAACATGCTACGAAGTGTTATTGTCGGTATCCTTTGCTGTTATGTCATAAAAGTTCATATAAGAAGCAGTACGCGCTATGTGTTTTAGTGTGATTAATCTATTTTCCAAATTTGGAGGGAAACGTTGGAAAATATAAGTAACCTTTATAATTAGGGTTTAGTTCTGTTGTACAATAATGGATCCCTGAAAAACTGAAAACAATTTGTGAATACTCAGAAAAATGGAAAAGTAATGTGGGGATTTATAAACCTGTATATATACCGAGCAGAGAACTTTTATTTTATTTCATTCTCTCCCTCTCTCCTACACTTGTATACATACTATCATGTAAATGGCTAGCATTGAACCAACCAGGTTAATGCCTAAGTACCTATCAATAATTTGACGATTGAAGGGCTTGCAGCAAGAAGAGGATTAGCTTCGATTTTTATCACTTTTGGGACGTCTAGGAGGAGCTACGTCTTTCTTGCCCGAATGCTACGGTAGGATGATTCATTTTCTATTGAAAAACTAAAGAACCAACTAATTGAGTTACTTTCGTCTTACACTAAACCAGTGATTCCCAACGTGGGCGTTAACGCCCCCTTGGGGGCGATGGAATGTTCCAGGGGGGCGGTAGAAGCTACGTGTATAGCATAGGATTCTATGGGTTGGATTCCGTTGGGGGGCGCTGGGAGAAAAATATTTCTGAAGAGGGCACGATGGTACAGAAAAGGTTGTGGAACTATGCACTAAACGAAGGAAAGATTTTTTTTTCCAACAAGAAATTGGATATAACTCAAAAACTACAAATAAACTAACCCCTTCTTGCTTCAAGTTCTTGGATTGGATCAAATTCAATCGATGGTAAATGAAAATAATATAAGCATATCGAAAATGCCTTTTTAAATTTTATAATTTATGATTTTTACTTTTAAATATTTTTAAATATTTCGAAGAGATTCAATTTTTTAAGTATTCCAAACCCTAAAACTCACAAAAACATTTTATATAAATGTTTCACATACCTAAACCCTAAACAATATAACAGTTTGCACGTAGATCTATAAATTTATAAAACACTCAAAATGTGTGCGTATGTGTTAGTGTGCGTGTGTGTGCGTGTGTGTGTGTACCTTTAAAAAATCATTTAAAAAGTTTGTTTTCTCGACAGCTGATATAGAATATTACTATTAACGGAGTGAGATGTTTAAGCAATGCAGGAATATAAAGATCTTCCTTATATACGTAAGCGAACTTGGAATATTGTATGTATGATTTTTTCACATGCATATTCCCTATTTTATTTTTCAAGATAAGTGCCTTGATAACTGAAACTATTTATTTATTCACATCACGATCTGACATTTCTGCTTGCGACCAACTTGTATTATGAAGCTTTATTTTTATTTTGTTTTCCAGTTCACTCTACCTTAATCAAGTCAATCAAACTGTACTTGTGTATTATACGTGTTTCGAATTGTGTATTCTGTTCCGTATATTGACATATGTACTAGCAGATCTCCTCGCGAATTATTTATAATAACCAACATGGATCATGTGATACTATGGTGATTCGAATACTTATTAATATATAATTATATGTCTCTAATTTATATAAATAAAAAATATAATCATATCTAGCTGAAATGATATATTTTTTGTCATATTAAAGTCATCTGTAAGTGAACTTCCTAAAATCGAACTTCGATTTAGAGAGGTTTGTGCCACCTACCTTTCAAAATCTATATATAAAGTTGTAATTATAGTGACTGATAAGATATTGACTAGGATAGAATTTTGGTTAAAAGACGTGTTTGTATAGTTCCAAGTCCAATAACAGATGTTCAGGAAACGAAAATATAGCTTTTTCAACTAGATACTCGTAGCATCAGCAGTCGAATCTTCAAGAAGTAATTTAATTGATTCGGAATTCGATACCACTTAATGTTACTGACCTTTTTGCGATTGCTCTCGATTAAATGCTGGATGATCTCAACAAAGGTTGATTAATCCAACCAATATTTTTTTTATTGCTACTGCACTTCCAAAAAATACACGTTAGTATAAAACAAGGGAAAAAATATCCTTCACCTTTTTATGTGCTCCCATTTTGAAACTTTTATGAACTTCAGCGGTAAGCATAGTATATTCTCCCGCCAGAAAAAATATCATCGACATTTGCTGCACGATATCTCTACTAGCATTAAGGGCCGCGAGTACTCTTGATCAAACGGAGGAGACAACACCTCGATCACCATCATTTAGCCTCAAACAAATTCGTTTACCGCTCCTTTGTTCTTCCTCTAAAGGGTGTATCCGATTATTTAGGTAATGAGGGTGTACTTTACCATCGGTACGAGATACAAGAAGAAACAGATACAGAAGCACGAAAGGAATGAAGTAAGATAAGAAAAAAAGAGAAGGAAAAAAGGAATCGATTCGGACAGCGACTAAAGCGATTCCTGAAATCGAAACTCTCCCATCGGAGCCATTTTCTTTGAACGGCCTTTTCCGTGAAGTTATATCGGTAAAGACATCAAAGCGAAAAAGACAAGGCAGCAATTTCTTCATCAGGAACGGAATTGGTCTATCACACTGGAGAATAATGATCATCTTGTATAACACGCTGTATAAAGATATTCTCTTTGCCCGTCTCCTCCTCCTCTTCCTATTGCAAGCTGCGTTCGGTTGTTCCACTGAAGCCATTGGCCGTGTTCGCACATCTGGCACACGTGGGAATGTCCTCCCAGTGGACGTTACCGTAAAATGTAATGGCTCAAGAGATGAAGTCTTCATTCACAACACCGTAGGGATATCCGTGTGTGTATATGAATGTATGTTAGATTAAGTTGGAACGATCTCTTCTCAAGTTTTCTTTTTTTTTATGAAAAAAATATTTTTCAGAATTTTCAATTTCTGTTATTACTTACTGTCTAAAACTAATCCCACATTTTTGGGTTTAACACTAACAATGACAAGCACACTTTTTTTCTTGAAAGTCTTCGATATAATAAATATAAGATTGAAAAATTAGAACAATATTTCAAGAAATTAAAAATTCCAAATTTAAGTCTGAGTAAAAATTCTAAATTTTTCTGAAACGAAAGTCTGAATTTATAGTCTGGATTAAGAATCTAAATTCAAGTCCTAATGAAAAAGTCTAAATTCAAGTCTTAATGGAAAAGACTTAATTTCTCTGAACCGAAAGTCTTAATGGAAAAGTCTTAATTTCTCTGAACCGAAAGTCTTAATTTAAGTCTTAATAAAATGTCTAAATTTAGGTCTGGATTAAGAGTCTACATTCAAGTCTTTTAATGAAAAAGTATAAATTTCTCTGAATCGAAAGTCTAAATTTAAGTCTGGATAAAAAGTTTAAGGGTAAGTCTGGATAAAAAGTTTAAGGGTAAGTCTGGATTAAGAGTAAATTCAAGTCTGGATTAAGAGTAAATTCAAGTCTGGATTAAGAGTAAATTCAAGTCTGGATTATAAGAGTCTAAATTCAAGTCTGGATTATAAGAGTCTAAATTCAAGTCTGGATTATAAGAGTCTAAATTCAAGTTTTAACGAAAAAGTCTAAATTTCTCTCAGTCGAAAGTCTGAATTTCTCTGAATGGAAAGTCTAACCTTAACCCTGGATTGAGTCTAAATTCAAGTATTAATAAAAAAAAAGTTTGAATTCAGTCTAAATTTAAGTCTTAATGAAAAAGACTGAATTCAAATCTTGATAAAAAGAGTCTAAATATAATTCCCGGTTATATTAGGACACATTTAAGTTTGGATTAAAAGTCTAGATTGAAAGTCTAAATGTAGGTCTTAATTCTTGCTATGTCATAAGCCTAAGTTTAGGTCTTAATCAAAAGTATAAATTTAGGCATGAATGAAAATGCTAAATTTGAGTCTGAATGGAAACTTTAAATTTAGGTTTTGATTCTCCTAAAGTTGTAGTCTTGTTTGTTGTATGTCTAAATTTAAATCTGAATTCTTCCCATGCTGTAAGCCTGAATTTAAGTCTGAATTAAAAGTCTAAATTTAAGCCTGAATCAAAAATTTAAATTTCAGTCTGATGCGATATTTTATCACACATAAAATTATTATTAAAGTGTTACTGTATCTACAAGCAATAATTTTGAAGAATTATGTTTGCAGTCTCGGTAAACGGGACCTAATCTGCCTCAGATTACTAAAAACTCGGTGTACCCGAAAAAATAACAGAAATCAATTGATAACTTTCGAAGGGAGAGCGGGCTAGTACTTATATATTAGTACTTATTCTTTCCTGTTTCGTTGTTAATTCAACTGCTTAATTCATTAATACTAGAGCTGCCAAACCCTAAAGAAAGACTAAAAAGGGTTCTTATATCCCTGGGACCCGATATGAATGATATTATTATTATTTTTTACACTATAAATTTACTACAAAGAACCCCTGCCTATCAGAAATTCTATCTCGTGGGAGTCCAGTGAAAATCCTAATCTAGGGATCAAGGTCCCTTAAAACTGAAATTGCTCGCATTCGCTGGAAAAAACAAACAAAATAAAATAATACGCTTTCTTGGCGAAGAACAGAGAGTAGATAGATAGATAGAACCACTCACAACCCCGGACTGATGCAAAAAAGAGAGGATAGTTTGAGAGAGAATTGCGAAAAATTCCAGCATCTCGGCTTATCCGAAACCTCGAACTTTCAACACTCTACTGTATTTATTTTTCATGTTCGGGGTCCCTATTTTCCCTTTAACCCATGACAAAATCTAACATGAGGTTTTGGACAAAACCCCAAAAAGGGTCACTTGTTCTATAATTGGAGTGAAATATTCATGATGAGCCATCAAGTGGTAAAATTTAAATCTCTTTAATTTTTTCCTCGTAATGAAATGTTAAATATAATTCTCTTTCGGCTGCTCTGGATAGGGTCACTAACTATAACTAACCCCCCCCCCCTCTTTTATGCAGAAAATGCAAATTAGTGTCTCACGACTTGTAAATTAAAAGTGCGTTCTCAAAAAGAATAAGCGTTAAAATAAAATTGCATGGTTCCAAAAGCAAGTGAAGTACCAACTTTATTCTAAAAGCAGAATTTAGTTATAATCGACGATAGTTGGCACCAACTAAAACGATAAGAAACATGACTAGTGCGTGAAGGAAATCGAAACTGATATAATTGGAGGGAAAAAAGTGAATTCTTTTGACAGACATAACGACAATCAACAAAAAAAAAAAAAAAAAAAAAAAATGAGGGGGGGGGGTTGAGTTTGACAGTTGCCATTTTGTTTGATCGAGGCAAAGGTGTTGGATGGCTCGTGATTCATGATGTCAATCACATATGTTACTTGTTCTCATGCAACGGCGTGATTATCTTGACGCACATGAATATGTAACTGAGAAAAATCCTAAGATTATACAAAATATTGAGAAATGTATTCTCAATCAAAATTGTGATTTTTATCGGCTAATGTTCGGCGTGTTTCTCGAAACTAACGTATCTGCAAAGAATGAAAACTCTATGGGATCGCATCTAAAATTAGAGTAAAATTAGAGATAAAGATAAAAAAATTAGTTGTTAAAAACTTTATGTAAGTGCAGATAACAGTAAAATTCCAAAATGAGCCGCGTTAGCCGTACCCTGTACATTTTATAGGACTGATTTGCATATTTCAAATGATTTACAATGGTGAAACGCTCTCTATCGACAGAAATGTGAACTAACTCTTTTTTCTGTACTAAACCCCTCCCCCTTGTTGTAACAACGTTTTCGCAAACTGCATTGAATTTTCCAATACCTACCATTTTTATGAATTTTTAACCTATTTATAAAGTTATGGGACACCCTGGTAATTATTTGTCTGCGAAAACGTTATCAACTTCATAATATTTTTCATATTGCACCGAAGCAAAGACGTTGATTTTTAATTTATTATGTTGCTCTATTAAAATGTACGAAATCATTCTGAATGAAAGTTACGCACTTTTACTCATCGATAGTAAAAACTGAACTGCGCCACAGGGGTATGTTGTGATAATTTTTTTCAACTATACGATCAATTCCAGAAACGTTATCTCATCGGGAATCACAGTGAAGCCCCTCTTAACGGACACCAAACCTAGCCAAAACATCAGCTATGTCCTCCTGCTCTGTCCCCCATGGGAGATATAAGCTGGTTATATACCCCAAGGAGTGTGAGCCATGGTTTAAAGACCATCACAAACATCGGTACCACAGTCACGAACACGACGAAGAAACAGCGACATATCTACAATAAGAGGGGGGGGGGGAACGAAAATATAGCGTGATAATTCTAGGGAATACACATGATGAGAAATCAAAAATGAGAGAAGAATAAGAAAAAGGGCTGTAAAATGGACAAAATGTAACTCGACAATTCCAGAAAACTTCTATAACGGACACCCCTCAGAGATAGCGTCATTCCTCTTTCAATAATAATTAAGCCCAAATAATAATTCTCCTTTGTATAATAAAAGTATTCATTTCAAACACCTGATTAACGGTCGCCCTCACTTTTACAATCGAATTTTTTTGGCCCGCAAAAAAGCGACGTTTTACTGTAATATCTTATTTTAACAGCACAAACACAGTAAAATATTCACCACCAGATTGACTTTTTTTTTCTCACGCTGACAACAATCTTCCGAATGAATACCTATAAAAGTACTTTGTGATGTGATTCTTAAAAGAACAATGGTTTCTCGTAAGATATTTAGGTATTAAAAATAAAAGGGTTTTTTTTTCGGAGAGGGGAATATATATATCTCGTATTGTTTCTTGATAGTCTTACGCACTATCTTCCAGGAAACGAGGAAAAAAGGAGCCGGGAAAACAAGGAAAAATAGAAGACCAAAGATGGTGGCAAAAAAAGAATAAAGCGGCAAAGAAAACGAGATTTATGATCCGTAAAAACTAATTTTACCGGGCAATTTATTTTCATTAGAAGACTTGTGTTGGACCGAAAGCCTCTCGAAGAAAAGCCCGGAATTAACAGGAAAAGTTATCGCGTTCTTCAGGAAAGCCTTTCTCCCTCCGTACATGATTACAGCACTTGAGGGAGCCGTAGCTTTAATTATAGGATGCCATAAAAATTAGGAATAACTATCAATCAAAAACACAAAGATTCCTCGTAAAGACATGTTTTCAGAGCAACATCCCTCTTTTTTAACCTTCGTTTTTGTTAGTTCTTTTTTTCTTTTTTGGAAGGGTGGGGGGGATCTCTTCACAAGTATTTCGAGTCGAATAAGCATAAACTTAATTGCGAGTTTTAGGAAAATTTTTCTTAGCAATAATGTACATTTTTAAATTTTTTCTAAATACAGTGTGTAAATATGATTTTCAATGCTGCGTTGTATCGCGAGTTTAGCAATATTTGAGGACGATCATGGTTCTTCGGCGTGTATGACATTTAGGAAGCCACTAGCGGAAACTTAACCTCCTCTGAAAACGATAGATATTTTCAGGTACAAGATTTTTCATTATTCAGTTCAGAGATTCGAGAAATGCATGGATAAATTTTACAAAATCAGTGAATATCCATTCGGTTCAGCGGAAATAACTGTAAATATTTGTCTTTGCCAATGGTGAAAGTTTTGTAATTTTTGATGAACTAAAAGATTATATTTGCGATCTTTTGCCAAACTTCATATTTCTGATCGTGTAACTATTTTTTTATTTTATTTTTATACTCAATTTATCTAAGAAGATTGCCACTGAACTGACTGGCGATGTGCGTATCACCTGCCCATGTATGGCCTAAGGGTGAGATTGTAGTGCACGCGTGTTTCCGATTCTGGAAACCCGCGTCGTCCCCGATTGGTTAAAAACCCGAATCCTTTTAAAATCCTTTAAAAGTGAATAATGCATACATATTGTATTTAATTTTAGAGAGAGAAAAAAAAAACATGATCAATATAAACTTCAATACACACACAAATTCAGCCCAGGCAGTGGCGATATTGAAAATAGCGTCCTTTATGTTGTGTCTCTTCTAAAATTCTTTGACAGCCATGGCAACATCAGATGAAAGCAAGCCTTAATAAAAGCTGTAGCGTCTCTTTTCACATTTTCAATTATGGTCTGGTCCATAGGCTGTGTAAGTGAAGTTGTATTCGCTGGGAGAAAGAGGCATGCTATCTTGCCATCATAATTTTTGACTTCACAACAAGGGTGTGTCGGGGCATTGCCCATCAACAACAATGCTTCCTGCCAGCAGTGGTTTTTGGGACTTACCAATTACAAGCAGGGGCAATCTATGATTGCCGGTGGCGTTTGCACACACCGTAACATTGATACGATCTTTTTGGACCTTAAAATCCTTTGCTGTTTTTTCCGTATGTCTTTTGAGACGATGACGGATAACAGAAACTGACGGTTAAACGAGTGACGGTTAATCAAAGTTTTACTGTGTAAAATTTAGGGCTTTAATCGGAAGCTCTAGAGTTACACTGTCGGGGTTTCTAAGATGGCTTCTAGGAGAAAGTACTTCAGGGAAAAGCGTGACTTATCTCATAAATTGTAGCAATAAAATTTTAGAAAAAAAAATGCAAAGATGAATGTGCCCTGTATTATCTTGGCTGAAAAAAATTGAGCCAAATGAATTATTTCCTTACCAAAAAAAAAAAAATTAAAATTCGAAAAAAAAATTCGATTTGCTGACATTTATGCTTTTAATGTATTTTTTGAGTATCAACAATGAAAAAACATCTGGAGAATTCCAAAAAAAAAAAAAAAAAAAAATTATGCTCGGATCGGAAACAGTTAAGGCTGAAAAAGCAGCAGGCAAGGCTATTCTAGCGCGAGCTGTGGCGTCCTATAATTCAATGTTATTCGTTATCTTTACAATATCGTCCAAAACTGTCGGAGAAGGTATGCTCTGCCATGGGCCAAGGTTATTCTCAGGAAAGTGGATCTTTTTTGGTACAGAAAAATTCGTTACATTTTCGTCGATTGGGCATTGAAGTCTGTTGGAAATGATTGGACATGAAGCTTTCCCCAAAATTTTTTGTTTCCGAAACTTTCTTAAAGCTTCACCCGATGATTCCGAACTTGATCAGTAATGCTTTATCCACCAATGTCCACAATGATGTCGACATTGGTGGAAATATAAATATAGTACTTTATCATATAAGTTGTAGTAACAGGAAAATTAGAAATGAGCGGTAAACTGAATGAGCTGTAATGAATGATAGCAATGCTATTTATAGAATTCTGATTTGCATATTTCAAGTGATTTGCTTTCGTGCAGCGTCCTCTATATACAAAAAAATTGAACTCATTTTTTCTATGCCTGAAAAACCCTTGTTTGTAAGAATAACTTTTTCGCAAACCGCATTCAAATGTGTAAATTCTTTTAATTTTCTTTTTATAAATTTTCAAACTATTTACGTATTTATGGTACATCCTGTAATAAAATACCGTTGTGAGAGTTCCAATCGTTCTCCATATTGCTACAGGGGGATTTATCATAGTAAAAAATATCATTATTTCCAGAGGTGTTTTATATTACCCTAGTCGAAATTTAAAAACAAATCTTAGAAAATACTGAAGAGAGAAATTTTTCATTATATACCAAGTATCGTTGTAGCAAGGTTTCACTTTAAGCGACCAAAACATTGTTTATTACTCATTAAAATGCATTGAAATTGTCTGGGTCAGCCAGTTAAATATATATATATATATATATATTGATTGATACACCGAAAATATGCGTTTAAACATCAATATTACAGTTATAATTTCAATGCAGAATCTAAAACTGCACTCGCAATAAACGATAAATACATTGTTTCCCCAATCAGATCGTAATTTCGCTGATCGTGTCTATCGATCAGAGAAATGGACATTGACTTTAACGAGGACGATTGATTTTGTGGACGGAGCAGATGGTCATTGATTAAAGCGAACGGAGCGTAATTCATCTAGAGAGCACAAAAGCATCCCTTATGCGTAGCAAGATAATAATGATAACGGCAACAACCGATGGCGTTTCACGCTTTAAAGCGCGCGATCTTATATTAGATCGTAGACGAATTTAATAATGGCTCGTTTTGAATATTGCTCCTCCAACCTCAACCGCATGGAAAACATTACCATAATCTATATTGATAAAACGCAACGTATTAACGCTCTTACGAGGTTTCATAGAAATTGCGAAATTGCGCTGTCCAGCGAGGGCCTTCGTTACGGATGCCGGTAATCTGAATTCAGTCACTGAATTCCCGCTTCTGTTCTCTGTATTATGACTCTGCGATTTACAGCCAGAGGAATCCCTGGAGCATCATTTTAATGAGGCAATAAAATCAGCTTATCCATTTATTAATTCAACAATTTTATTCTAAAAAAACCGATTTAAAGAGCTGCCATTCATTTTCCGAAGCGAATGACGTTGATAACGACGTCAATCAATATCTAATCTACATTCGTTTTGAATATGAGTTCAATGAAATCCTAATTTTCAAATATAAAATACGCAAACAAATAATCTGCATGATTTACTATGAAAAATATTAGGTTGATTTTTTTACATCTATTCTCTCATCAAAAATGAGTTGATCCGTAGTAATGGCAGTAAATCATCAACTGAATATTCCATCTAGTTCGATAAACATCAATACCTAGGCAGTGCAAAGTACAGTGCCCTAGGCAAAGCAAGTATTAACATCGTATGGTCCCGTGTATATTTGAATATACGGGGTGATTATAAAAAAACTATCCCGACATATGGGCCCCTAACTAACATACCATTCACAGAAACTGAATGAAATTTCGGCATAAGGTATTTTGAGGTATGCGCTCAAGAATGATATAGAAAACAACAGTGTCACTTTAACAGTTACGGTTACTCGAAAATTTCGAAAATATTAAATGGCAACACCAAGTTTCTTGTATTGGAATGCGATCTCCATACTGAAAAACACTAAATAGCGTTGGAATGGCACCTGTAGCACGAAAATCCCTGGAGATAGGCAAGGAAAAAGTAAAAAGGACTTTGCGGTGCACCAGAGCATTAATGTTCGTTTCATTCGTCACACCGTTTCTTCGGCTGAGATCCCAGCCTGATTAGTCCTCCACAAGGTCATGTGGAAAATTTGTGAAATACAATAAAAGGCTTTATTTTATGCTGCTTCTCCGTGCTTATTGGTTGTCCTCACTTTTGGCCTATCTACCGCCGGTGATTTTCATGCTACAGTTGCCGTTCGAACGCTATTTAGTGTTTTTCACAATAGAGATCACATTCCAATACAAAAAACTTGGTGTTGCCATTTGGTATTTTCGAAATTTTCTCACTGTAACCGTAACTGTTAGAGTGACACTGTTGTTTTCCATATCATTCTTGAGCGCATACATCAAAATACCTTATGCCAAAATTTCATTCAGTTTCTGTGAATGGTATGATAGTTAGGGGCCCATATGTCGGGATAGTTTTTTTTATAATCATCCTGTACTTACATGGTATGGAGTAACTATATAGTCAAATAACCTATTAAATCAATGTCTTCTTCTCACATTTTTTTCCCTTTATTATTTTAGAAAGCATATCTTTCAGTATTATTGCCATACGAAATACTTGTACAGCTATTTTTTTTTTATTTAGAAGAAATTGATTCCTTGTCGGTGTCATTTTTGAGAGTTGCGGAAATTTCACATGTTTAAAGACTTATGAAATTACGCCAAATTCTGTGAGAATTCGAAATAAAATTCAAAGCAAAATGTATCCAACTTTCCTGAGCAAGATTTTATTTGTTTATAGATAGCATTAAAAAATGAAGGCAGAATGAATAAATTTTTTGAAAAAGAATTTTTTTTCAATACGTTTTTATTGGGTTGAACCATTCAAAACCGCTACATAATTGGCTGAATGAAGGTATGACTTCCAGATAACTGCACCCAGACTTGTTGCGAGATCTCTTCCAGCCTATCTTCGTGGCAGGGTCTGAAACACTTTATTATTAAGCTAAACAAAAAGATAAAAAATACAAACATAAGCGTACAGAAATGTAGAAACGAACACAAAATACAAACATATTACAAAAGTATAACAATATAAAAGTATATAATACCATCCGTCCACAAATTGGGTGCTGTGATAACAGATGAAATAGGGTTGGAAGTTATTGGAGAATGTTCCGGGGGGTTTCATAAAAAAAATGAACTTACTGTCCTATTACTAAGTTTCTATTTTACTATTGTTTACTATTTACTATTACTAAGAAATACTTATCTTACACGCGTCACATACAGGGTGGGCAAAAAGTCCTTAGAAACTTTAAAAATGAATCAAAACCGAAATAAAAAACGTTTTGCAGGGTTGGCAGCGCCAGCTCACGGGAATTTTTTTGACAAGAAAAAACAACTCAAAAACACACAATAGGTGGCGCTGATACGAACGACTTCAGTTGAAATATGCAAATGAGACGGTTATAAGAACTTGCGCCCCTAATCAACAATTAGTTCACTGTTGTAAACCGTGTATGTGGACCTGCTGCATTCTGCCATTGGAGGATTTGTGGCTCGCCTGCAATGCGTTATTCCCTGTGGTGATGGTTTGGTCATGAGGAACACATGCTGCTGTAATAAACGATTTGGAGGCATTCTGTTCGTTATTTGCGTAACTTTTCTTTCACTTGTGTACGTCAGCACCAACTATCGATTTTTTTGAATTTTTTTTTCCTATCTTAAAAAATTCCCCGGGAACTAACTAACTAACCTATACTAACCCTGCAAACCATTTTTTATTTCTGTTATTTTTCCGGTTATTTATTCATTTTTAAAGTTTCTTAAGAAGTTTCTTGTCATTTTTAAAGACTTTTTGCCCTCCCCGTACATACAATACATAGGGATTCTCATTGTACAATACAAAATGTCCACCGGAGCGAGTCGTCTCGCTTAGTACCTTGCAGCAATTGGGTGGTCTTGATAATTCCTGGACTAGATGCCAGCAACTGTTGATTGGGTTGAGTTCACTCGCTCTGGTTGATCAGATGGACATACTATATATAAGATACAAATATTGCGAAAATTAGGAATCACCCATCCCATGCCACTTCACTTAGCACCTTCATTATACGGCAATATGAGTAAGCACGTGTGTTGTATGCATGAAATTCATGGAGATTAGATAATTGGCTGTGGGGCTAAGCACGCATTTTCCTACCCCGATGTATTGTGGAAGGAGATGTTAAAAGTTGAATTGGGGAGCCCCCTTTGGGGATCTCTTTCCGTTGTTCTGAATAGTGTCACGGAATGTGTTTGATTTTGCGTGTTGAATTGGTGTGTGTGTGTGAATTTCAAAAAAGCTAGCAGCAGAGAGCCCACAGACCTTCTTCACGATACTTACAAAGATGAAATTTTTAGCATTTGCAATTCTGTTTAAAATATATAAGTTGCATGCCAGCACTAGTAGAACACGGGACACGCATAACTTTGACGACACAGGTACATTAGGTACATAATACACTTAGGACCTATATCACGGCATGTACCAATTCATTAGAAATTGCACAGAGGAGTGTTTAAGGGAAGACTTATTTTTTTTTCCTTCAAACCGAGCACAACTCCGGTCTATCGCCATGGGCAATTTACTATCGAGTGAGTTGTTCCGGAAGTGTGAATGTGTGCACCTAACAGTCTGAGTGCGTATATAGTGTCGCGTCTGATTTTTCAGTGCTGCCATGTATATTTTAGAAGTGCGTGAAGTGTAACGATTAAATAATTATCACAAAAAAAAAAAAAAAAAATGAGTAACTTTGCCTGGTTTTAATTTATACAAAAATTGCCACGTTTTTAAGACAAAAACACGTTTTTGTCTTAAAAACGTGGCAATTTTTGTATAGATTAAATAATTGTACCATTGTAGGCCTGTTGCTCTCTGTGGCGAGATATTTTGATGGGGACATCGGCTCGCTTTCCCACTTCGAGGTTGGGAACCACAGAAAACCAACTTCAGCCGAGCACTTACGAGAGGACAATATGTATATGTCTAAATTAGATTCAATGCATAATGTCTTTGTAACCTTAATGCGTATATACATAGTCCACATGGATCAGTAACAATAATCAAAATGGCTGTATAAATGTGCCTTAATAAGATCCTGACTGAATAAAGTTTAATTCATAGCAACAATAATTTATACAATTTCATTGATTTAATTTTAAACCGTAATATCAGATTCAAATCGAACTCTACAAAATAATGAGTCTGTATTACGTTACATTCATTCATTGAATTGAATAAGTTATTGATTTCAAACAGTCATCTAGATACCGAGGAGATTTGAAAAATTCATATCAAGGTTTATCTTTGAAAAAAAACCCATTTATTTATTATCTATGAAAATGAAAGAAAAAATATCAAGATTATTTAAAAAAAAATTTCAATTATAAAAAAGTTTAAAACATATAAATATGGAAATTGAAATACATGTAATTTAAAACCAAATTAATTCATCAATATCTGACATTTTGAATAACTTCCATACGTTTTCCTTGAAGCTATTTACATCAATGATCATACAAGCCTTTCAAAGATAATCCAATTTCAAGTTCATGTATTAAGGCAATGAAACTCAGTCTTAGAATACATTATCTACATTAATATATATATATTTTTAAATTTTCTAAAATAGTGGTAAAATTGATTGTGCGAAAAAATCGATGATGTTTAACCAATACATAATATAATACAATTTTTTACAGCATACTACCCTATATAAAAGAAATACATAAAAAAATTCGCTCACGTAGAAAAATACATTTCTTTCGATATCAAATGAATGCACATTCCCGTCCGTATAAGCACTGGTAATAAATTTGAGAGATAACGTTCGGTAGACAAGTTCGCCTGTAATTCTTTCCTATCTTGACAGGTTTGACCCGAATCTTACCGTATATTCTCCCGTTTATTTCTAGTAAGAAATGTGCCTCATAAAATACACCCAAGCGCAATTATAAGAAAAAATAAGGTATTATTCATCTTTCATTTTCTTATTTAATACTGATTTCGGACAAATATCTTTGAGTTATAGATGTCTCTTGTTTAATAATATTCTTAGCGGAAAAGAATTTTTTTCTCATAGTACATTGTGTATATATTTGTACTTTAGCATTGGATATAGATTATATAGAATGTAATATTATATTCCATTACTCCGTGATTCCCAACGTGGGGCCCACGCTCCACGGGGGGGGGGGGATATGATTTATAAAAGGGGCAATTGGAATTTTTTTAAGGCAGCAATCATGATTTCTGAAAATTCATATTTGAAGAATATATATATATTTTTCGTCAAAATTAATAAAAAATTCATACTTTTGTGGGAAAATAATATGAGAATTAATGAAAATTCCTTTTTTTCATAAGGAGATAATTTCAGAATTAATGTAAAACCCATATTTAATGAAAAAATAATCTCAGAATTAATGAAAATTCATATTTAATGAAAAAATAATCTCAGAATTAATGAAAATTCATATTTAATGAAAAAATTATTTATGAATTAAATAAATTCATATCCGAAAACAAAAATAATTTACAAATTAATAGAATCTCATATTTGCGAATTATACAACATATACGTCAGTTTTGAACCAATTTTCTGAATAAAAGAGAAGAATATTTTCTTTGGTATGAAGCTGCATTTTTTTTATTCTTATGATATATGCTGGGAGTAAATTTTATCTGCCAAAACACTGATTACTATATTTTTTTGTGTTTGACAAAAGGAATCTAGCGGCAAATATAAAACGTATTAACCGCTATTTTGGTGCATAAAATTTTACACTCGCATGCAGCAGAAAAAAAAACCAAGTAATATAACGAATAATATATAGTATCATAACACATTCTCTTCGTTTTTATGCTGTATAGCGGTTTAAAACCAACCAATGAATTTAGCTAGAAAATTATAACAGATAATTTATTTTTTATTCAGCAGGTGGCAGCAAGGATATCATTTTTTTTATAATTGATATATTTGTGTAGAAGAGATACATACACAAATATTTTTTACAAAAATGGAAACCATCTCAGAATTTTTATCCTTTTCTATACTGTATAATAGATCCGTACAAAGAACAATGTTTTTGAAAACATATATTTTTACGTTTTTATGCAAACTAAACAATAATTTATCTTTTTTCCGTGAATATTATCAGGATATATCATTTCCCTGGAAGTTAGGTTTACCGTTTTCCAGAACGGGCCCAGTTGCAGCATATGAGGGGTGCACCGGTAAATATTACGACTGAATGAATGAATGAACGCCAGAACTTTGCGACTGGACTTATCCCGTTGCCGAGATCTCTTCCAGCCCAGCTTCGTATTTTGTGTCAAAAAAAAAACAAAAAAAACATACAAACTTTTTTACAACATATTTTCCCCGGACAATTGGGTGCTGTCGCGATTAACAAATTTTGTGGTGATTATAGACGAGATGGGATTAGGAGTTGGAGAAGTTTCGGGGTTTAGTTGAGATGAATGTAAACATATTAGGATGGAGGTATGTTTTAAAAGCAATTGAGCGCCCCCGCCCCCATGCAATCTCATCTGATATCTTACACTTGCCATATTATATGCACAGGATACAAAAAGAACAAGAAATGAGAATCGTATTGTGAAATAATGTATATATATATATATATATATATATATATCCATCGGAGCGAGTCATCTCGCTTAACACCTTATTGGTGAGCAAATGGGTTTGATAACTTGCGCCTGGAAGCCAGCATCAGTTTTATTGGGTTGAGTTCACTCGCTCCGGCGGATTTAATGAAAATATACAAAATAGAAGTATTGTGTGGGGGAATATATACAATTAGGGAGCACCCGTGGCATCTCGCTTAGCACCTTATTCGGTGAGCAACATGAATACGACAATACGAGTACGCCCGTGTGTTGTGGACATGAAATGCATGAACAACTTGAATAGAGGAAAGAGAAATACACACATTTATATACATATATATAACTGCCAGGTCGAGTCGCCTCGCCCTAAACCTATTTTGGTGAGCAATGTGGGCTTGGTTTAAATGGGGGATTGTCTGGAGAGAGCCTTAGCTAAGGATCAGCTTCGGTCTTGGTGTTTTGGTTGACTCGATTAAATATTATATAAAAAAAAAATGAATATATATATAATATAAACTACATGTAATGTTATTATGAAAACATTCGTGTCGTCCCGCCTAGCACAATAGCTAGAATAGCGGCATGAAGGACACTTGTGGTTATCACATTTACATCATTGTAAATATTACGACTGTGATAATAGATAGAATAAATTTGCACCATGGTCTCTAAACAAAGAATTTTTGTGGAATTTCACGCATGCGTGTAGGAATGCTTGCATCATCGCCGATGAAAAAATTAAAAAAATGAAAGTATTTAGAATTTTTATAATATATATACAGTATATATGCCCACATCGGGCATGTGGTAGAAAAAAAGGGACATGTCCGTGCGCAATTTTTAGATACGCCAGGCATTCCGGGAAATAGATTTGTCTAACCCTGGCTTCAAGTATTGCTAAGGACAGGTCGAAAACATTTTCTATAAGATGTGTCTTTTATTGTTATTATTATTACATTGAAATGTAGATTCAAGGTTTAAAAATAATCTTCAGTTATATTTATTTAATGCGATTTTTTTTATTCCTTGGTATGTATAAATAAATCCATAAGTTATAATAAGTAGCATATATAGATAATATATACTAATTATATTAATAAAAATACACGGAAAATAAAGAAAAAAAATGAAACTTTATTAAAAGAACTTTCCATCATGTAAAAGTAAAAAAACAATTACCAAAAATATGCCCTGATATCTGAATTATCGTCAAACATAATCAACATTAGGAATTATCCAATTAAAAAAAAATAATATTTCCTCATATAAAGATAAATACAGATAAGAAAAATCAACACGAGTAAATAAAAGGTACAAAAAATTTAAAAAAAAACAATTTTAACAATTAAAAACAAAAAAGATAAAAATCGCAATTCCCAATTGAATTTTTTTTGTTTGTTAATCATCATAAGGGAAAAAAAAAAAATTCCTCGAAGTTTTTCGACGGAGTATATTCTCATTGCTTTTTCTTCTTCTTATTTCTAATGTTAATAACAGCGAATTCCAGTTTTTAGAAAGCGGAACAGGATTTCTAGGAGAAAATGAAAATAATGATCCCACAGAATCTCTGTCCTACCCCCTGTAAGTTTTTTTTCTTCTTCTTCGCTTGTCCCGTGTTTTTAAAGGAACTAAAAGAAGAGAATTTTCATTCCTTCTAAATGACTTTTCTCGTTCTTTTCTTGTTTTTTTTCTTATATATTTCAATTTCCCTCGAATTTTTAGTTAGTTCTTTTTTTTTTTATCTTCAAATCCTGATTGTCCTTTTGTTCTGATCCGTAAGGGTTATGTTATGTTATTACCTGCGTTCCTCGAATGTATTTTTTTTTTTGTTCGTTCTCCATCATCCGTAGGGAAGTATTAATTGTTTGCCGAAAGAAGAAGAAGAAAATAATAATAATAATAAACGTATTTCTTCGATTACTTTTCTTATAGTGTTCTATTATAAACCTATGCAATCAAAGAATTTTTCTTCTCTTTTCGATCCCGGAGATGTTTGATGCGTTCAATTAAAATACTTCAGTGTCCCTGATTCCTCTCCGGAATTTCCTCCAATCTTTTCATTAATAAGTTTTTTGGAGGGTGAAAAAAAAAAGAAGAGGATTATTATGATTATTATTATTATTATTATTATTATTGTTGTTTTTTTTATTCCAATTTCTGATAACTATCGAGTACCTCCTTGTGAGACGAGTTTTTATTAAGATGCTGTGGAAGAGGCATCGTTAGGATAAGCATTACGTGGAGAACAATACACTTCCAGTGGTCGTTTCAATTATTTCGCTGATTAATGGTGTCCGTGAATAATTTGTTCGCATCTCCATTGTGCAATGGTTTCTGATAAACAAAGGCTGCAACATCTTGTGGAATTATATTTGTTTTTCTTTCTTCTTTAGGAGTTCAAGGATGAAGATATTCAATCAAATATCATGTTAATTGAAAAAAAAAATCAGATTTTTCTGCATCGGATTTTTTTCTTTTTATTTCTATTTTTAATTATAAAAGCACAAATATCATCAATGAGTGTTTCCTGTGGTTATCATGTCTGCATTTATATGCTACAATAAATTTGATAAGTGCGGTTACTATACATAATAACAGGTTATTATGTATGATCGCAGAGCATTTATATCAGTTTGATAAATTTCGCTATATTAATCACTTTTACCTGCAAATTATGCATAATACCCAAGCTCGTGACGTCGCATGTAAACATGATAGATTGTACTATATGATATACTATACATGATAATTCATACATGTATTGCATCATTATATCGGGATATGATGTTAAAGTTTGTTGCCATTACGTAGGAGTCCGACTACATTCATCAGAAATAATCGACTCATTTGGAATTTCTTCTCATATTTATCAAATTCACCAATTACACAAGGGTATTATACATAATCATTCAAGTATTTATCAAATTTACAATGACAAACACAAATACAAATACAAAAGCCACAACAGATAAAATGCCCAACGAGGTGGCTGAAAAAGGATGCCCATAAAAAATATGGATTTCGAATACGTATCTAACTCCTGTATATCAAAAAATCAACAACCCAATAAGAGCATTAAAAAACTATTTGGTCACTTGGTGCATAATCGTCGGTAAAAGTGATAATGCTTTCAGTATTAATCAAATTCACCAACGACGCTTGAATATTATGCACATTCATCGGTGAAAGTGGTAAATTTATCAAACTTGACATGACGATCGGTAAGTATGCATAATAACCGATTTATCACATTTACCATAACATACATGTGGTTAATCTGCTGTGGTCTTCATACCTGAAGAGATGAATTGAGATTATGATATTGAACAGGTGAATATTTTCAGCACAGTGCACACCGCTTAGTGTGATCACATCAGGAGTCAATGCTTCTCATAACAATAACCGATTGATAACTGTAACCGGAAGAAATCATAAAGTGAATACGATGACCATACGTCGTCATCGATTTAGGAAATGGGATAACTGAGTTTTTTCTTTTCTCCATAACCGGGTGCAAAATGTTCAATCGTGCCGTTCCCTTTTCTCAAATCGTTCAAAAACAAGATATTTCTACTTTAAGCTAAAATCTTAGGTTTTTATTGTTATTATTCAGTTATATTAGTAGTTAGAATGGAAGTATTAATACATAAATCATGGGATAAATCGAGAAACCATCCATACTTAGACAAGACAACCATATTTTTTTCTTTTTTTTATGCGCAGTGTAATAAATATTAATATATATATATATATATATATATATAGGAAACATATTGGTATTCATCGATATAAGTCATTGATTCAAAAATAAAAACGAAAAGAAAATCCCCTCTTCACGATTACCCCTGTTTCATTTCAATATAAGACATAACATCATTGTGTGTTTATAACGGTTATAAAATGTTTTATAAAATGAATGTGGACATCTCAAGTTAGAGTTCATGCGACCATATCTTAGTTAGTTCCAGAAAATTTTCTCATACGCTCCATCAGAAAATGATATTATCTGAGTTACCCCAACAGGCACGCAGAGTTCAGTGACCTGATGTCTATACTAAACCACATCTGCCAATGTCTATAACTGTTTTTCTTCCAGAATCTCCTCCAGGCAGAAAACCTTAAGCTTGTCTTGATGGAGCAGAGCATTAAAGAAAGATATACTCTCACTGTGTCTCATCGTCTATTCGGCCGCTATCGCAGGTTGCAGTGCCTTTCATGTTGCAGCTCAGTGAAGATATCGATTGGTATTAATGTATCGTAAAAGCAGTCACATGCCTCGAGACATTCTAATAAACTGAAATTCATATCGATTTATATTTTGTTTTATATATCGTGTGATTCTCCGGCCGCCATATCTTGAGCTCCATTAAATTTTGGTTTTTAATGCTAGTGATTCCCGCACTTATGAAATACAGATGCCGTCATCCCTCTAAATGAAAATTGTACAGGGTGATTCAGAAATACATCGCCAAATTGAATGGGCAATTCGGGCATAAGATAACAATACAAAATCACATGGGTTCGCAAACGCCATCCGGAGCTGCTATAGGGATTTGTCGCGTCACACACTTTTAAAGCAATCCCGAACTCAGTATGTTAAGCTTCCCCCCCCCTAATACGTTATGGGCCACACAAGCACTCATAACACACATTCCGGCATGTACCGATTCGTTAGAAATTACGCATGTACTGCATGCTTTGCTACTACTACTTAACCGTGCATGCACCTCGTGAACATTCCTCAGTGGAATCGCTAAGGAATCGGTACACGCCGGGATGTGTGTTCAGAGTGTATTATGTGTATCCCCAACTTTTTTAATTTATGTTGTTGACATTGCGACTTCATGCTTGCTGAGTTCGGGATTACATAAAAGTGATTTGGAATTGATTTAAAAGTGTGTGACACAACAACTCGCTGTAGCGGATCCGGACGGCGTTTGTGCACCTATGCTCCTGTGCAATTTTGGATTTTTATCGTATGCCTGAATTGCATTTTCAGTTTGGCGATGCTTTTCTGAATCACCCTGTATTTTAATATTAAACCTTATGATACGCCTTCATCTTCATTGAATGCATCAGTCACGGACCCAATTCACTTCCCAACAAAATATCTTAAAGAAAAGGTCTATAAGTGAGTTTATTTGAAAGGAAATAACTCTAGTTCCACGTAGGTGCCGTCACCTGTGAATTTTGGTTATAAATACGTGTTACGGAACATAATAGCGTGTTTTTTTTTGTGATATATATAAGCTGTAATATATATACAATATATACCAATAGCTATTCTTCCATTATCAAAAGAAGAATACACTGGCTGGGGAAAAAAACATAAAGTGAATAGAGGAGAAAAAAAAAACAAAATGGTCGAACGCTATCATCCATATTGGATTAGAAAAGCCCACCATGGACCTGTCAAGAGCAAAACGTACAAAATATATATAAAAAGTAGGGGGGGGGGGAAGAGATCTTCACTGCGAGCTTTCATTCAGGGCAAGACAGAGATGCTTTCACTATCTGAACTTTTGACTGATGGTCAAAAGAAGCGTTGAATCTTTTTCTGTATATAAAGCTTTCTTTCTTTCTTTTCCGAGGCGAGAAACATCATTTAAGTTTTCCTTGTGACAAATCCATTCTTCTCCAAAGTTGTGATAATTTCCTAGTTCTATCTTTTCCCTTTCTATATGGTGGTATTTTTTTTTAGGATTTTCTGGGAAAGATTTTTTTTTTTGGCTGAAAACCACACGTGATTTATGGTCAAGTGCTACGAATAATTCTGACCTCAACTTTTAGACTATCCTACGACGGCTCTGAATTTTGACTCGTTTCCAAGATCGTTACGATCATGAAATTTTCAAGAATACACGGAAATATTTCCATCTAACATGTCCAGTAGAGTTATACGACCTACGTTATGCGATGTTCTTATGATAATTTATTTTATTTTATTTTATTGCATTATTTGCAATGATGCGATTTCGTATCTTCTCCCTTTTAAAAAAAAATAATATTATACGACAAGCGCAGATGACATCATGATCTCAGAGTATATTCAAAAAGTTCTATTCATGATAAAATTGAATTAAAATACTGAATTTACTTTATATGGTAATGTCGATTCCTACCTTTAATCCGGACATGAAAACTTCTCTACTTCGAGAGGAAATGTTATCAGTGATATGCGAATTTCTGTAATGGCTACTTTCTTCACCCATAATAAATATCTCAGGAATGGAATTGTTGGTCACTTCCTTTACAGGAAAAGTGACATTTCTCCTACTCGAATCTATATACGCCATCTGTTATATTTAAAAAACAATAATTTTTGGGAACTGCTAAAAAACTCCCAGAAAATTAAAAGTGCACATATCACGCAGCGATCGATACGTTAATAAGAAAAATTCAGATGCTCTTTTAAACGTATAAAACACAGAAGGAAAGAGGCAATTATTGGGGAATATTGGACATGTGAATATTCAATCCCCATGTACAGCACCCCGAACCGTATTTATGTGTTTCAGGTGAGCATGATATTTTTACTTTGGATCTGCTTACTCTGGTGGAGGGGGAGGATACCCATAAGGTATGTAAGACATACTGCCTTGTGTCACCGAACCATGTGTAATGTTTCGCACACATGAGCGTCATGACTCGACAAATACTTCTAATTATCATTACCGCACCCGAGGGTGCTCAATTTTTTGAATAGTGTGGACCACTCTATTGGTTTGAAAACGTGTCGCGGGCCACATAAGTGATCTGTAAATGTGCCGTGAGTCATTTAAGTAGCCTGAAAATGTTCCGCGGTTGACTTAAGTGGATTGGTCCATGATTTTGGCTTCCCATGGTTTCCTATGGGAAAAACCTTCTTCATTTAAGGAACATTTAAAAATTTTCTATTCACTCAAGGCACTCATTTTTTTCCCTAAAATTCTATAAACATTTTTATAAAATATAGGAAGAGCATTTTTTATGGTTTTAATTTTTGGTTATTTCTTCTCGAATTTTAACTTCAACACAACATGCATCTTTTTCAAAAATTACTGAAATGTATACATATATATATACATATTCCTCAATTTGCTTTCTGCCATAAAGTTTCTTTGAATATTTTAGTGAAAAATATACTTTTTGAGGTATATAACACATTAGACACCTTAGTGTTGAGAGAGACAAAGTTTCAGGGCATTTGAACATGCGGTGTTCGAAAAAATGTTTCTTACCTGGAAAAAAACCCAGTTTTGAGACAAGAGCATTTTAACGGAAAGCATTAGCATATATAATGCCTGCCAGCAGTTTATATTGAAATATGTAAAAAAATATTCCTAGCGCCGGGTAGGACAAAAACTTCAACACAGACGTAGAAAATTTTATAGTATTTGAAAATTGAAAAATTGAAAAATATGTTTTTTATCAAATTTGCGTGCACCAATCTCCCTGAATGTGGTTATGTGCTGTTTAGTTCATTTTTATGAAATTAAGTTTCGTGTCGACTAGAGCATAGTTTTCCCCCCGTGTTAAAAAGAATGAAACCCCTTAAAAATTTCCAAAGATATATACAATTTGTACTTTAATATATGTATTTTTATTTCAACCTCTGCGGAAAAAGCTTCAGACAAACACGCAGGTCTGTGTAGTCGAAATATTCCTTTCTTAAATTCCGAATTTTAATTCTGAAATTAATTTTCATACTAGTTCTGGAAATACTGGAAATATTTCTTTCATTACTTCTGGAAAAACTTATCTTTTCCATAAAATTTCTGGAAATATTTTTCTTCCATTATTTCTGGCGATATTCATTTAACAATTTCTAAACATATTTCTTTCATTATTTCTGTAAATATTCGTTTCATTATTTCTGTAAATATGTGTTTCATTATTTCTGTAAATATGTGTTTCATTATTTCTGTAAATATGTGTTTCATTATTTCTGTAAATATGTGTTTCATTATTTCTGTAAATATGTGTTTCATTATTTCTGTAAATATGTGTTTCAACATTTCTGGAAATATTTCTTTCATTACTGCTTAAAAAATCTCTATTTTTCATTATTCCTGGAAATATTCATCCAATATTTGTGAAAAATTCTCTTCCATAATTTCTAGAAATATATTTCTTCCATTATTTCTTGCGATATTCATTTGACTATTTCTAAACATATTTCTTTCATTATTTCTATAAATATTTCTTTCATTATTTCTATAAATATTTCTTTCATTATTTCTATAAATATTTCTTTCATTATTTCTATAAATATTTCTTTCATTATTTCTATAAATATTTCTTTCATTATTTCTATAAATATTTCTTTCATTATTTCTATAAATATTTCTTTCATTATTTCTATAAATATTTCTTTCATTATTTCTATAAATATTTCTTTCATTATTTCTATAAATATTTCTTTCATTATTTCTATAAATATTTCTTTCATTATTTCTATAAATATTTCTTTCATTATTTCTATAAATATTTCTTTCATTACTTCTCGAAATATTTCTTCCATTAAATTGGAAAATCTTTAAGAAATTTCGATTTTATATTAAACTCATAATCCGTGGATTATAAACCTGGAAACTACGGTTTATATACGTATAAGCTGAACGACATGAAAAACGAAATATTGTTTGAACATAGGAAAAACTCTCCAATATTTGGATACTGTATTACCATTCAGAGATTATTCAGAAATAAAATAGACTTTCCATGGCTTTACGGAAGTATTATCTAAAGCACACACACACCTGATAGTGGTCGGCAAATACAAAGTAATATTTGCATAAATGGTACTTGAAGATAGTTTTGAAGAAAAAAAGCTTTTACGCGGCGATTCGACTAAGAGCCGAGATAGTTTGTTGCAGACGTTCGTTGATCGTCGTCGTTGTACGCATATATATATATATGTACATAGCGAATATCCTCTTTGGGCTGTAGGAAAAAGCACAGATAAGATGTTCTCCGAGAAAATGTTCTCATCTTCAAAGGCTTTCGCATACCTCCCACGTCCAGCATTTCGAGCACGAAACGACCCCCTCGGGCTTAGGTTAAATGAGGCGGGTTGCATTAGATTTGCTTATCTATAGTACGGCAATGGAGAACATATACCGATCTGATTGCAGGAGAAAAGACTTTTCCCGCTACTACTTCTTTTTTTTCCTATCTCTAAAAAATGTATTTTTTCTTGAATCTATATTTCTGTGAAATTTTATTTTACTTAAGAAACGGCAAAAATTTTACGGCTGGTTATTTCTACGAAGAAGCTATTCTGAAATATTTTCTGTATCGGGTGCGTAATGTTACAACACCCAACGCTGAAAAAAACAACGATAAAAACAACAACAACAATCAGTTTGCGTTTCATCTGAAAGAAAATAGTTGTCTTGTGATAACTTAATCGGATTGTGATAATATTTATTCGGTGAATTTTATTTTTAATCGTGAATGTTGATGAATTACTGTAAATACAGTAGGCACTTATAAATTACTATAAATAGTCTTGATAATCCTGCGTTTTTTAACTGGGTTTTCTTTGAGCATAGAAGAGGAAAACATGTCATTGTATGACTGCCCAGAAGTTTATATTATTTAAAATGACTTTTTCAATTATCTTCCGGTAATCCGGTGATTTCGATAATCCGACACTATCTGGTCTGATACGAGCCGGATTATTGAGAATCTACTTAGTGTAGTAATAAAATTCATTTCCTTTAAGAATGATGGATAGAAATGATTTGTCTGTTATACATTAGTATAAAAAAGTAGTAAATGTTTGTTGCCTAATTATTTTTTTGTGAAATACTTGGGGTTGTATTATGTTTCAAGTGTTACACAGTTAACCAAGAGTTCTCATCATTTTTTAAACCTTTATAATGTCAAAACCTACCTTTCATCAGTGGCGCCTTAACGGGTGGGCCAAGGGGGGGGGGGCTTAGGGTTAGTCCTCCCCTTAATTAAGACTTTCATTAATAACTGGATTTTCATTTATTTCAGAAATTTTGAATACATTAATTTCTTAAGCTCTGAAAATATTTAGTTTTAAGTTCTGGAAACATTCATTTCATTTATTCTGAATCGTTAATTATTTTATTTAATCTGTAAGTACTTATTTCACTAACTAAGTTTCATCAATTTCACTAATTCCGAATTTTCATTCATTCTGACATCATTTTCCTTACTTCTGAAAATATTTCTTTCATTAATACTGAAATAAATCTGATCACTTATTTCGAATTCAAACTTATTCTTTAATCAATTTTCTTACTAATGTTAAAAATATTTATTTTATTAATTCATTTATATTCAGTAATTAATTTGAGGCATCGTGAAGTATTTCTTGCATTCCCAACACAACACCTTCTTTGAGTAGGACAAACACCTGAATTGCAAAACAATCGGATCTTTGACTTCAACCCATGGCACATACATTTTTTATGGTGCGCATAATTCATTATGGAACGCAGTTATTAACAGGGATTTTTTGTCCCGTTTACACTTGATCAACGTAATGTAGTGTTCGTAGTTCAGAGCTTTATGCCTGATTTCGGGATGTGGTTAGGTATAACATGGTATAAATTCTGTCGTGCCATTGTAATTTGAAAACATATCATAATGGTACGTCTCTTCTATATTCATTACATAATACAGAGTATCCTGTAAGTGCTAATGCGGCCTTTATCTCATCAACCGTACGTCGTACAGGTATGATTCCAATATAAAAAATGCTACAAACACGTTAAAAAATTACCCTGTACCTGTTTTGAAAGTGGAAATACAGTGTGTCACAAGCTAAAAAAAATCTAAATTTTTATACGGTCCCCTAATCCCCCAACATCAAATCAGAAAGTTGTTGCCCTGCTTCTTCCGACGTCAACAACCAAAACTTACATGTTTGTAAGTGCAATGTTCGCTAAAATGAGTTCAAAAAGCGGAGAAAACTTGTGACAGAACAGCAAAAACTAACGGACAACACTCCTTCTCTCTCATTTATGCTATCCTTTTCTCCGGTTTCTGAATTCGAATATCGCAGCGAATATTGCACTTAGAAACTTGGGCAATTTTTTGTTGGCTTCAGGAGATAAAGGGCAATAACATTCTCACTGGAAGTCACTGGAGAACTGAGGGAATCGTATAAGCGTTTAGATATTTTTATTTTATTAAACACCATATTTTTACCCTCAAAACTGACACAGTAAAATTTTAACTTCTTTTGAGCATTTTCTAAATCGAAACCATACCTCTACGACGGACGGTAGATGATAAGACACTCTGGATACTCAGTATATTTTTATAAATAATATAATGATAATATACGGATAACATTTTTTCATTTGCAATGTGTGTGGGCGCATACTAATAATCTATATTTTTTGCGGAAAACGTCACTGATTCTTTAGAAACGAATTGTTGAAGCAAAAACCACTCCTTGGTGATCAAAACAAAGTTGAATGGCATGAACTCAAATATTTCTCATATGCAACGTAAAGTCTCAAGATTATAATAAGATATCGGGGAATCAGGCACAGTCTATATTTGTTTTCTATCCAACAAATTTTCTCCACTTTTTTTTTTTCTTATTTCGAAAGAATGTCATTATTTTTCTATGGTGGGATCGTCCTTCCAAATAACAAATATGACAATCTCGTGTGTGTGCCCTTAAATTCATACGCGAGGATATCGGTCTCAGAAACTCTCGAAGTATAAATGAAGCGATAGGCGAAGCGGATAGAGTTAAAGCTGATAAGAAAGAGAACACATCACTTACGAGGAGAAGAAGAAAAAAGTCATTGGAGGGAAGAACATGTCTAAGAAATTGCCTGTCGATGGAACATGACTTTAAGGTGGACGGACTCATCTTTCCTTTACTTTATCATCTTATTTAAAGAAAAAGCTTTTCTTAAAAGATTCAAAATTCTTTAAAAAATTGGTTGACACTTCTCATCCCTTTGAAAACACAAAGGAATAAGAGAAATATAAAAATATTTAAGCTTCTTTTGTGTTAAATATACATATACTATTATAACCCTTAACATTGGAGTGAAGAAGTCATTTTGACCCCACGCATTCTTTATCTTGCCACCCCTTGAGAAAGAAATGCATATGGATCATCTTATGTTCAGTGCCCTTCAAGCTAGTTCTTTACGTTTTTGACAAATTTATGATGTTTTTCTACTTTTTCCTCCCTCTATATCATTGATCAAAATTTCCGTGGGGTCAACCTCACCACTTGTGAAAGTAATTTTTCGCCTGACGGCAGGAGTGTTCAGATTGAAGTGTGCCAGTATCGGAAGAGTGCCAGTTTTCTCGATAACAGTTTCAAATCAGTCGTGAAACATCGGATATCCGAGCGAGCAGGAGGATAGTGTTGTTAGTGATTGTACGTAAGATCTGTATGATCAATGTGTTTTGTTGTTTGCAAGGACAGTGTTTCCGACCTCAAATAAGACTAATTTTGGTGCTTGTAAAAATATAGTAAATATTTAATTATATCTGGTTTTTTTTTAATCATGAAAATTTCATTCAAAAACGTTTATATATAATTTTAAAAACATTTTCAAAATACATGTATATTCCCCCATTTCTTTCGAATGTGTGTCTTAATAAAAGATAATTTTTGAGAAACTAATTAAAGAAGTTTGAAAAAAATTATTTAATGAATTAATTGATAAATGAACGGATAATGTAAAATACCATTGCTTTTATGAAAATTTCTTTTTAATATGCATTAATACTTGCTGGGATCGAAATGGCACCACGACGCTAGTTACGCACATAAATTTCATAAGGCTAATTAAGGAATAATATAGTATACATATAGTATACAGAGTTCATATTTCAAAATTGGGTGTATTAAAATCCACTCGTCACTTGGAATTTTTTGAAATTTTTCTGAATAATTTGAATCGATATTTTTTCTTTTTTGGTGAAAGAAAAAATATAGCTCGAAAACTTGTATTTATGTAAGACAATTGATGATTTCTTACGGGAGATTCATTTATTTAGACAATATTGTTCGCCGCGTACGAAAACATAATTCCTATGTTGAAAAAGTTTTGTTTTGTTTGTTATATGGAAGCTACTGGACGATAATGAAATCATATCCGACCCAGAAAATATGCTATTACGAACTGTTTCGACCTGCTGATTATGAATATCATAAGTTTTCTTGGCTCTCGTGTCTGAGATATTACCATGACAAATATTAAAAAAGGAGTTTTACGAGCGTTATTATATGGCGAAACAGTGGTAAGGACCATAGAACGTTACCAGGCGAAATGGTCAACCTTGATTCTGGCTAACTGATTATTGTAAGAAATGCTTCTTATATCCGGTACAAGCGTAACGCAAAACGATGTCAGACGCCGATAAATAAACAATTGGGCTGTTTATATTGAATCTTTATGTATTTGTTTGTTATTATGCATATTAATGTTATACCTTTCTGTATTAGTACAGTTTCTATATACAAATACAAATACAAGGCCACGACAGGCAAATGTTCAACGAGGTGGCAGATATATTTATGTTTTACTGTACATTTACTTTGTTTTCTATATAATTATGTTGGCTTCAATGCATTGTATTGCGTTATCATATGTGTATTAAATGTGTAATCTCAGAGAAAACCGTAGACAACACAGCTTGTTTATGCTCAAATTCGTGTTTATCATACCGAATTACATAAGAAAAAACTATTTTTGTTTCGGACGCAGAAACTTCGTCAAAATTTGTTGTCCAGTGAACTTTATATTAACGAGTGACATAATGAATAACAAACATGTTACTCATATTCGCTGCAAGCCGAAATCTAAAAATATCACGAAGAACAATGCATCCAACAGTGTTTCGATATTTTTAATTTGTGAAATTTCAGAATCTGAAAACACTTGCAGTGAATCATTTCCATCTTCATTATCCAAAAATCATGCGAGTAATGATTTACTGCAGTACTTACAACAACCAGTGAATCGGTTATTGCTCAGCCATTTAAGAGAAGACGACAGATTAATCAGCCGCAATTTTCCTGGAGCATGACCAGCTCATTTACTAGACCTACATCCATGTTATTTTTAACTTTTCATACATTCGTAGAATGCCGTGTTCAACCCTAAACGTGTTCCCATCATTCATAGGTGATTGGCATAGTCACCTACAGATGGTGTACGCATATTTTTCTAGTTTATATACTGTATATATGTAATTTTTACTTTTTCGCTATCCACGGACAGGTTTGCTTTCACTGTACAAGATGAGTGTTCATGGGATGATGCAGTGAAAAAGTGGTTGGCTTCAATCATTAATGTGACGGTGAGAGTGGGTTCGAATGCATATTCTGTGTTTCTATCACCCCTTAATTTCGATTGTATTGAAATTTCAACACCTGAGTTTGATTGCCATCTATCTTTCACAAAAAAACTGAAAAAAGTGGTTTTTTTTTGCTACAGAAGAGATAAGCTTTTTCTCTGTTCGTTAACCCATAGAATATAAATAGATCTAGCGCAACTGTTTAAGCCAGCATCACTCATCATATCAGGAAAATGGTCACAAAAACACTCAGATCCCCTGCTGTAATGTGTTCATATTTTGTGAATTTCTTGTATTGCAATGAAACTTGAATATCTCTTGAATCACTTGTACATGTTCATTATTTTTGTATATCTTTCCATGTTGACAAAGCACTTACTGTAACTCTAGTGTGGAAGTTTTGAATTAATTTTTTTCTAATTATCTTGCCAAATAGAATTTCGTCACAAGACGAGTGTTTACGCAAAACTTCATGACATTCCGAAAAGCGATTTTTCTTTCACACAATTCTGAAATCGGATGGTCTAGAGAAATGAATTATTCCAGTCTTATGAAATCCCATTGTTGAACAATCCATAGAATCCATGATGACACTGAAGAATCCATCGACCCACAGAGGCAATATCACCCACTTTGGGAAACACTGATCTAAAGTTAAACTTACGGTTATAAATATCCTGTATTTCACTTCAAAAATTAGTACGCCGCAAGCAATTAGAAACGATGAGGATGTTGAACCGTATTGTGAGTGAAAAACCTTTAAAATATCAAGCGGTGAGATAGTGTTATTGCGGCTGGAAAATATTGACATCTGACTAACATTAATAGACTCCGCAAGGGCCTCTTTTAAAAATAAGCGCCGTGTTTTACACGTCAATATACATATTTAAGAAGAAGAAAATGAAGACTATGAAAAAGAAGCTTTTAATTTTTGCTCGAATCAGATTATTTCTTAAAAGAATAAAAAAATCGATGTTATAATATATTTTGGGTTTTTTTTTCTTCTTCAACATTTCCATAAGCTCATGGGGGAATTAACTTTAGCTCCACTCAATGAATGCTTTATTTAGATAACACACGCGTGTGCGTTCGGTATTGTCTGGCACGTTTCCAAGACTGTGAAATGAAGTTAATTAATTATTTGTCATAAACATGCGAGTGTTATTAAGTAGCGTATCAAAGTATTTCCAGATATATGCAGTGAGTGTGCTTGTGTGTAGATTACGCTTAAGAATTCCCTCTATCTTGTTCTCATGAGAAGGAGAAAAATGGTTTTAGCGTCGCTAAATTCTCTCTTAGCGACGATGTTGTTGGTTCTGGGATGTGCTGCTTAGGGTAGATTTGATGGCAGGCGGACTCATTTCATGGGACCATATTGAAATTGTGATACGTTTTCAAAGAGAACATGAAATGTTATGATATTACGCATTATTGCCTTCAGATATTTTAACCACTTGACCGATAGGTTTTTAATTCTTTTCTGCATAGAAAATGATTTTTTTTTTCATTCTATTCATATGTCTATGACTAGGAATATAACACAAAATTACAGAAAAAATCATACTTAATTTTTTTAGTTTAAAAATCGCAAAATTTTGATTCACTTTTTGAAAGATTAAGGGCAAGTCAAGGAAGAAGCGGATGTCTTTGTCTGACACGGGAATGTCAAGAAAGTGGTTGATGATGTAATCACCCTCTCATACTACGTTAACTTTAAGCTTGTGAGTCCATTGAGACGTGAATTTTTTACGTGTTTGAATCCATTCCTCTAAACCAAGGGTTCTTAACCTCTTCCGGCCGCGACCTAAAATTAAAACAAGATCTGCTTCAGGACTCATGTCGCTGTTTGTTTTTCGAAATTAGTGAAACCAGTGACGCAATAAGTGCATTTATAACAGGCTGTTTGTGAATTTGTACGACTCATCTCGTTAGCCCTGCTAATCAAATTTGGGCGTGATCCATAGCTCCGGAATCCCTGGCTGTACATGGATTTTCACGACCCGAGATGGGTCGTAATAATGTACTCGGGAATGTGCGCAACGCGACCTGGAGACCATCATCATTCTATTTACTTTTTCCCTGTTTATCACAGTATCCATCTGCCTCTGTTGAAAAGACGAAGAACTCTTCGCTGCCTTCTGGCATTAATGATTCTTGAGTGTGCAAGTCCTTATCAATGATTTAAAGTTTCGCCTAATTTCCGTCTTTTTTGATACGTAATAAATAATGCATAGAGTGAGCAGCATGCTAAATAATGCATAGTGAGCAGCATGCTAGTGGCATATTTTCGAAGATTCTTTTACCTAAGCTTCAAGAGAAGAAGGCTATAAAGATCTACTCCTCATCAAAATCAAATGAATGTCATTTTTATTAATCTATATTGTAGCATAACACATATGAAAGTAAAAATCTCAAAGAAGAACAGCCATGAATGACTGACTTCATGCACGATATGTGGAAATTAGCAAAAATGAACACAAAAAAAGGATTTGAGTTTGTGCAACAAATGAATAGTTTCGGAAGCAACAAAAAGAAAAACGAAAAAGGGCTGAAACTGACATTGCCTAAGTGTACTGAAATTCTTAAGCTCAAGTTAAATTGAAAATTTCTCATCATTGAGAATTTTTTTTTGACAAAATTGAAGAGTTTCCAGAGAACGGAAGCCTGGTTAGAAAACTTGTAGCAAGATCGGAAAAGAAAATCTGATTTGAAAGGTTTTGACTAATTTGTATGGCAATGGAAGAGGCAAAAATGCGCTAATTAACGGGGGGGGGGGGGCATGATTAGACAAGAAGCAGAGGAAATCACCAGAGATTTTGGAAATTGTGAAAATATTTCTGCTCCAGAAAGTTGGTTACACATTTGGCACCAAAGGAACAATTTGATGTTTTTAAGACATTGCAAACCACAGAAGGTGCATAGGTAACAGGGCGTAGGGTATTTTACTGGTAAAGCATTGGTCCTAGAGGCATACTTCCAGTTATAAAAAGATCTTAATAACGTGTCATTCACGTTGCAAGAGGTGTTGTATATAGTTATTAATATAAAAATTTTAACTTATTATATGGACACCCTGTGCTCAAGAATCCAATTACAAAGTCTTGTAATCAGTTGTCTCTCCTGTTGATGGATCTGGCCAGCAAAAAAAATGTCACGTTTCTAAATGCAATATTCTCTGAGATATTCGAATTCGAAAAACGGAGCAAAGTTGAGAAAAATACAGCGTTAAAAATTTTCTACTAGGGAATTTGTTCACATATGGTGGCCGTATAATAAGTTAATATTTTATTTTAATAACTATACAAGGCATAGAAACATGATTGCCATATCTGAGTACTGCACGTTATTTGGATTATTTTTTCGAATTGGAAGTATGACTCTACGATCAATGATTCCTCAGTAAAATTCCATACGCCCTGTCATGCTCCCTGTACAACACATTTCACAAACTATACCAACGGTGTACGAAAGCCTGGATAACAATCAGAAATCGAGATGTAGTTCGAAAAGAAAATTCACATTCCTCTGAGGGGAATCGAGCCACCAATCTTTCACTGTCCGGGCGAGTGTTCTAACCATTGAACTACAGAGGGCAGACGCGCCTGTATGCGTCTCGTATGACGCGTATGCGTTTGTATGCGACGCGTCTGTATGCGTCTCGTATGACGCGTATACTTTTGTATGCGACACGTCTTGTATGAACAGCGGAGAGTGGCATCGTTTCTCTCTATATACCAACGGTGTCAAACGGCAATTGTAAATTGTTCCCGCATAATCAAATAACCAGGTTAATCGGATATTACGTGCAGGAACAGTAAATACTAAATATTCATTTAATCGGGACTGGCTGTCTACCAGCCCTACAATTTATTGCCGATTCTGAACGACAGGCTTGTTTTTATACTCATCGAGAGGTTGGTGCGCTAATCCTTCGATAGGGGACTCTCTGCGGTCATGTCGCCGTTTCTGTTGTACCCCTGTGTCAGGAAAATTTTCTGACAAGGACGAACCGGATATCGAACTCGCGACTCTTCTAAACATCCTTTGGTACTTTAGGCGAGTTTCTTATCGACCTGGGCCACCGAGCCCCTCGAAGGATTTGAATATCACTTTTAATTGGTTTTTATCTCGAAAATTCACCACTTTATGACAACCAATCTCCAACACAAAGAATTTATCAGTCACAAGAGCTATTATAAAATAGTTAATTGTATCAAACTAATTTACGCAATGTTATTTCCCGTTTTTCAAATAATCAAGAGAGAGAAAACACCCATAATTCAGGAAATTCTCTTTCAGTAGGTGAATGTTTTGCAATCGTTTTTATCAATATATACTGATATCTTTCATTTAAGGATAAAATATTTGTTTTTAAGACCAAAAACTTCCACTGACGGATACCACATTGTTTTCCGAAACATTATTTATTTTCTCCTCGATAGAAAATTCGATATCGGAAGAAATTTCTTGGAAGCTTCCGTATTTTTTATTTTTTTTCGTTCATATTTTAGATAAGAGATGAACGTGTTTCTTACGGTTCATAAAAATATCTCTGAAACCCACGTATAAGAACTGAAAAAACAACAACTAAAACCGCAAGTTTCAGCGATTTTCGAACGTACGAAATTTTTCCAGGTAATATACATTTGCGATAAAGCTGTGTGGTATACATAATAAGATATCGCTAATAATTCCTAAAAATTAGATTACAATTTTCCTTTACCAAAAATAATGAGGCCCTGAAAATATTTTGCCGAAAAAAAAAGGAACTCTGATAATTAACTGACTAATTAATGGTTTTTGATTTCCTTCCATTATGTAGAAGATATACGAAAATTATCGGAGATAATGAAGAGTTTTTTTTTTCACTCTCTATACATCCAGGAAAAACTTATTAAATTACATGGTCAGTATTTTAGTAAATCCGGAGACAATGAAAAAAACTGAAATATCGGATAAAATTACTCCTGAATAAATGTCGTTTTTAGACCTATATAATAACGTGTTTATATAACAGCGAATTTATCCTTTTCACAAGAGAGGAATTAATTATTTATTCATTATTCTTTAAAATTCTAAATGCTACAGAGATTTTTGAAAAATTGTATGATTTATAGTGAAGTTGGAGAAACACCCAGCTATGTTAAAATTATCCCTTTTCGGTAAATTTGCCTATTCAACGTGTGTTTATGAATACATTATATTCAACGAATACTCTGAAAATTAGGCATAATATTATCTTTTGAAAAATATTTGTATATTTTTGATAATGGTGCTTTTTTGTGATGCTTCCGTTCGATGAATATTGAATGTTACTTACTCGTTTGGGTCAACGTTTATGCCTTTGTTCAGAAATAGGGCTTGCGGTCAGTTCGATATTAGCAGTTTGTTGCAGGAATTATTATAAAAAATCATTGATAATGATCAAAACTATTTTAATTACCGGTTTCAAAACGAGAGCATTAAGAATTTAGTAAGTGAATCATTGAATATATTATTTTAAAAAATTCGGTAACTGTTGCAGAAGCTAATAATTCAACGTTATTATCTTTTCTTAATTTAAATCCGTCAGTTCGGCTAGTTACTAACCGTTAGTATAATAAGTAATTTCATCATGAATGAAATATAAAAACAATGCAACCATATTTTTTCATCGTTATTATTCAGGGCCGTCACCACCAGTTCAGATGACCTTTTCATTCTCGAATGTATGTACAGTGTTTTGGGGAAGATGATGTCAGCACCCATAAAGCATACGTATACATAAACACTGGAAAATACAGAACAAACTAAGGAAAAAATACACAACTAAAAGAAATGATTTCAGGTATAATTAAAAATAATTTCAGATTTAATGTAAAAATGATTTCACATTTAATTAAAATATAATTTCATATTTTATGTAAAAATAATTTCAAAACTAATAAAAAAAAGTTATTCGAAAATTCATGTAAAATCTGAATTAATGGAAGAGGTAATTTTTGTTTCAATATTTTTCAGTACTACAATGTGTTTTGAGTAATTAAAAAAATCACAAAATTTAATTTTTTTAATTAATTTATTTATTTATGACATAATTACGCATCATCAAGTGTTCGAAACACCAAGGATCGCATGAACCATGTTGGCACTTACAAAAAGTAATTCAATGTGGCATGTCAATATATTTAAAAAAAAAAAACAAATAAACCAAAAAATTACAAATTTAATTTCATATAAATTTTGTGACAGAAAACAAATTTATCAGGCTCCCTCCCTATAAATATAATTTTGCTTTTCCTAATTCGGCCTTTATTAAATATAAAATTTTTGAAGAAATCGTCACTACCGAAGTGAGGAGTTACAGACGAATAATGACTGCACAAATATTATATTAAATTTTTCAAACGTAATCCATGCCACATACCAGCGCTCTCTATAATGTATAAATATAATGTAAAACACGTGCTTCAAATTTATTCACCGATCGCATTCCCCTCTGCAGCTAAAGCAATCTCATATCATGTTAATCGGTACTCGAAATCAGCCCAAGAGAATAGTTGCGCAAATCCACCATCAGTCGAAGTTGGCTCTACTAAACTCGTTTAAGTACTTTGTTCGGCTAGTTTATGTGATTATTTAGATAATGCGTATGTGTATGTTATCTCAACACAGCAGCAGCAGCAGTGGTGGCCAATAGCTAAGTAAGATCTCGGAAGCGAGATCGATCTCGAGACGGCATCAGAGACAATTCGAAACCGAAAACTCGTCCCGACGGGCCCATTTGTGTTGAAACGACTCCTCGTGTCTGTATGTGAACTTTTATATCGGCAAAGACATCAAAGCCGAAGACATTGCGTACATGGCGGTTTTCTTCTTATTCTCGTAGAAACAGAAGTTGGCCATCTTTTCCTCCCGGGAAGAGAGGATAACGATTACCCTCCCTCTCTCTCTCTCTTCAGGTGCGTATTCCTACTTCTTGTTCTAACCATATTAATGCTTCCAGCTTAATGCCCGTGATGAACGAATACAGAGAGTATCGGAATGTTTTCCTCTCGGGAACTCCCAAGTACGAGTACTCTATGGTAGCTATCCTCATTCTGTGAAAAGGTCATCAACGCTTTCCATCTCTCTGCCTTCTTCGTTTCTAAATACCTACGGTGGCCGACACGCAAATGTCAATGTATTTGTGCTGTTTGGTTGAAGATCTAGGATTTAATTACATGTTGAGATTTACTGTAACTTCCTTTAATGAAGCCACTTCTTATATCGCTTCTTCGAAACTGATTTTCCACTCTTGCGTGTAATTCAAAGCTCTTTCAATATATAAATATATATATTATAATATCAAATTCAAATTATCAAAATTCAAATATATATATTCGAATTTTGATAGTTCGATTTTTTGCGAACTCACTTGAGTTCTTAAAAATTCATCATATTTAATAGCGAAATTCCTTGTTTAATGCGTCTTTTTTTAAACATATCACGTAATTCGAATTTGAATGGAAACAAATCAAGTTTTCAATATGAGCAAATGTAAACAGTTGAGAAATGTCCACAAGCAATCATACATTGAATATTGGCCGCTGACAAATTCGTTAACAGTAAATCATAAAAAATAAAAGTAAAAAGATTCTGACTTTTCTCCGACCTCAACTTCTGACTCGGAAAGCCCTGCCAATATTCTGTCCCATGAGCAACGTATAAGGAATTGTCGAGCCATTCCTAAAGATAATTCCAGGTTTTATAAAAAAACGAGAATTTCTCACTTTGAAAACGGCAACCTTTATATGACAGAATTTAATTTGCTTTTCGTGTTGGGTTTGCTTAGTTACTCAGTTTGAAAAAAAATTATCAGTTTTGATGATCCGAAACCGGCAAAACTACGCGATTCGCTTTCGTGAAAAGATTATCCGTGCTGAATTGATCCACCGAAAGGGTTTGGATAAATAGTGAGCAATTTCAAAGAAGCTGTTGGTATAGAACAGTGATTCCCAACGTGGGCGATGGAATGTTCCAGGGTGACGGTAGAAGCTACGGGTATAACATAGGATCCTATGGGTTAGATTGCGTTGGGGATCGATGGGAGAAAAAAATTTATGAGGAAGGGGGCGAGACAAAAAAGGTTGGGAAACTATACGATAGAAGAATAAATATAAGAATTCAAAATGCTAATTTTTGTAAATTTTTAGTTTTTTTGTAATTTAATGCCTCTTTTAACATGTTCAGCCAAAATAAATTGGAATTGTGTCCACTTTATATGAATTGTGTTGTTCAATATATCTGGAAGGCAAACCTAAAACTGAAAAGTCTGGATTTCTCTAGAAGAGAGTTTCTTCTAACAAGTTCCAATGAAAATATAGATTTCCCTAGTTCCCACAAATAATTAGCAAAATTTTGGAAACAGTTTCATAACTGAAAATCAGAAACTGTATTTGGAAAATAAAGCTGTGAGGATGGTAAAGAAATTCTACAGTGATGCCGATTCCAGACCGGTGAAATAATGTAGCAGTTAAGATCAATTATTATTTATCCTATGTGAATATTAATGATTGATTTGCATTTCGTAGTTTTTTTACATATCTAGTATGTATATATTAGTTGGATAATTCGAATTTTTTCTCATTTTAATTATTTTGCTGTGCCTTGAACTTCGAAATTACTAAGCAATACTCAACAATAACTCGAACGGTAAGTTAAACGCGTGTAATTTTATTCCAATATCAATGGTAGTTATTTAGGTCTTGAATGAAAATTACGTGCAACTTATGCGAGGTTGTGGTGTATAGAAAACCACCGCATTTCTCTCTACGAAATTTTTATATATTTTTTATTGATAATTTTTCTAGATGCGGCTTATTTACCTGAAATTGGCATAATTCCCTAACTGCCGAAAAGTATATTTTAGGAAAAGTAGGAATTATTTTCCGATTAATTCCGTGCCATTTTTATTTGTAAATGCGATTTAATTGGATCAAAATTTCTGAAATAATGTACAAAGTTCGATGAAATAGCAATTATATATAAGATGCGTTTTAGGGCTTGAAACATCTCAGCCTGGGTGAAAACCAATTTTTAAATTTTTATTCGGCAGAGTTATATATGTTGGAATTTTCATCGCAACGTTGCCGACGTTGCACGCTACCCACAACAGTGCAGATGGCAGTTATTTCAACACAGCAATTGACAGTTTATTGCCGTCTTTGAATGTGATGAATGCTCAAAAAAGCGAAAAATGAAATGATTAGCCTTCGAGTATAGAAACGTCTTAAGGTTTTTTTTTTACATTTCTGTACTGCAGAAGCGGCCAGTGTTCAGCTGAAGTTAGTTTTCTGCAGTTTACCAACTTCCAGGTACGAATGTGAGCCGATCGCTTATTTGAAAAATATCTCTCCGCACAGACCAGGGAAAACTTTCAGCATAATATACTTACATTAACCGAAAATTCAATCATTTGCCATCTTCATTTCAAAACATGGAAGTCAGATGTTAGCATCAGCAAGATCACGAAATAAAAACAATTCTGTGTCACCATAAATACATTAGGGCCAAAATACTCTAAGAACACACAATCTATAGGCATAGATCATCTTCAATAATTCTAATATTTACACTTGCATCCACTCTTACAATAGTTGTAATGAATATTCATACTTTGTTTGTGTTCGAGCTTTTACAATTACACGTCAAGTATACAGTATAGTCAATTATTGATAGAAATCAATTACATGTCATCGGTCACTCCTATTAATGCTGCCAATATTCATCTCAGAATGCCAAAAACTCAGAATTCATACGGAAAAATAACATCTCAAGCCAATATAACCAATTAACCAACACAACCGAAACATTCGGATAGAAGACGATAGGATTAATCACCACAAATCGAATAATTAGCTTCAAGAAAATTAATTCAAGAAACACCGTATTTATAACATTATCCTCTTACGATAAAAGAATTCGAAGACAGTCAAAGAAGAAAAAGGAAAATCGTACGTAATAAAATAATAATGAGGAGAAAAAAAAATTTCAACGGATTATATACGAAATGGAAGCGATCACAGAAAAACTATCGAAAGGAAATTCAATCTAAATGAATGAATAAAAAGAAAGAATATTATAGTGATTTAGTGAATGAGTTTTTATTTTGCCATGAAAAAAAATAAGGGGGAAATATAAAACCCGCGAAAAAATAGGATCATGGGCTCATACACAATCATTATTTCGCTCTGAAATTGTACCCACGATAAGTAAAGAAAAATATAATAATCATAAAATTGAAGCTTTATTAGAAAAATAATAGCACACAAAGCACTAGGTTGGATTAAACGGAAATGGAAACATTTTCAATGCTATACGTACATACATTTATTACTCTTTTTTTTCACCCCCCGTACTTTTATAGTCTTTTCGCTAAATTTCTCTCTGGATTTCAAAAAATAAAGACTTTTCTACGTTTATTAATCTCGAGACGTATTGAGTGGAAATTTTTATTCTCCAATTTTAAAGTCGAGTTTTATATTTCTTCTCCGATCGTAATTTTTCGGAATTCACGTTTATTTGTGGGGTTCTTCTTACGCAGTATTTAATTTAATCGTGCGTGTATTGAATTATACTAGAAATCGCCGAGATAAAATTTCGCTTAACGTTTCATCTTTTAGATATCGGTTACAATACAAATTTCTAGATGGAGTCTTCGCATATAAGAATTTACTTATAATTTAAAAAAATAATAAACTGCCATATAATTCAACGTACATAATTAGCACAGTTGAAACAGGTCTTTAACATGAACGCAAGACTGATTTCACAATTTAAAACTTGTATGCTAACCCTCATTATTGATCTAAGTTAAATAAATACTTCCCTAAGAAAAAGATCTATACTTAAAGTAGTGGAAAAGAACTATGTGCATATAAGTTTCCGTTGAATACAATATATTCATCGAAATAACGATCCATCGCATATTCATTCTATCACCCAACCCCAAAGAAAACATTGTAATAGAATTACTTCAAAAAGAATAAAAAATTCCGATTATAAAGATTTTCTCCTCTTTTCTTACATAATTTATTCAATATTCTGACACTATTTGGACATCAATAGGCATATGGTTTGATAATAAACGATTGTCTTCTCACAGATACCATTATCATAAGCCTTAGAGAATTATGAATGTTTAATTGATCAGCTGAACTACTTAGAACGGATTACACAATACTCTAATGAGCAACGTGTAATTATTATGTATCTAAATAAATCTCTGAACAATCATGGAACTCTTTCTTCAAATGAAAATCACTCGAATAAAAACGAAACCGATAGAATTAAAATGGAAGATTTATTTACATGTTGAGAGAGAGGGAATTATTTCCATATTCTTCTTTTTTGACGGAGTTCCATTTGTTTTTATCTTTTCATTATTTATTCAGTAAATATCGCGAGGATAAAAAGTGAAAGTTCAAATTTCGAACGTAAATAGTAGTTTTCGTTGAATCAAAGAGAAATTTGTTTACTTTGAAATCTCTTAGATATTGAACACAAATGTTGACAAAACGAGGGAATTTCCGTCTTTGCTTTCACAAATTGATCTTGAAATACGAGAAAAAAATTCGTTCCTAATTCTTTAGTTTTCGTATTTTTATTGACAAAGAAAAACATATTTCCTTATTTTTTTTGCCGTTTTTCTTATATTTTTTTACTTTCCTGAAAATGAATGGAGATTTTAACGACTAATGTAAATACATACACAGAGAAACAAATTTGATTTACAATCGAATTATAAATTTCTTTTCAAAATTTTGTTTTTAATGAAAAAAAATTTACATATATGCAGTATTAGCATATAGTAGATAAAATTTTCCTCAACGCACAGAAAACAAAATTTAGCTATTATATCGCCAATATAAGTAAGAAATTACTAAATGGTTGTGTTTAGTATCGTGGTCCGTGATGAATATATAAACTAATCGATGCAACTACATCGTATTGTTATCGATAGCTGAACAATTTCACGGACGGACAGACTGGGGAAAAAGAATAAACAATTCGCAGACTTGCTAACGGCTGAGACTAACTAAAACCAAAATGGAGACAGTATTTTTTGTTCATCTGAAATTATATAACGACTACATGAGTTGGTAAAAATGTTTCGCGGACAAAACCAGAAATTTACCCTACACTCGCGCTGTGGTCGAAGAACACTGCCCGGTTAGTAATTTTATGTACACCTTTTTTAATAGTTGTAGAATATATATATTACATTTGCTTGATTAATTTTATCTGTTTTATTTTACTTGCTTGTTTATTTCATTCGGTTGTTTGATTGTTTATTTCTTGTGAATCTTTTTCCCCTCTAAGTATCGGCCTGTCATTCACCAATTATGTAAGCAAATGAATGAATTATACAGGGCGAGCGAACTTTACGATGGAATGCCTGCTGCCACCTATTAAAGAAGAACAAAACCATTTGTTGCAATTCTACGAGTAAAATTGGTTGCTTTTAAACTGGTTTTCCTCATGGAAATGAACAATATGTGGTGCGATATCAGTAAACATTTACTCCGAATAAAATTCATATGGTTGAAAAATACTGATGTGACTGTCCTTTGTTACTCGATGTGAAAAGAACACTAATCAAATAGATATTGAGCCAGGAAAAAAAATATTGCAGCTCAAGCTGAAAATTCTTATCTACAACACGTAATCAGCAAATATATATGTTTTTAAAATCAAAATATGTAATTTTATCCCATACGTAAAAATAACTTTAACTGTTTTAATAATAACTATCACTGTTTTTTTTCAAAGAAGCATGGTCCCAGAATTTTGTTTTTATGAATTTCATACATGTTTACCATTTGCTGGGCGAATTTCGGCGAATATTGCTTTTCTCTCTGTAGGAGCGAAAAAAGGGTATTTTTTTGTTCTTTTGTTGCTTAGTGTTCTTTTGTGAATGATAGATGGCAATCAAAGTCACTGACACTGAGTCAATCAGACACTGCGAATTCAATAAAATAAAACGGGTGAAGAACACAAAATCTAAGTATAAACCAAAGCCGCTTGAAAGGTAACTCTTAATGAATCTTGGGTATAAACCCACTGTCTCCGACACACTAATGATTGGAGACAGACATTTTACTACTAAACCATCTCATCTCAGAGCAGCCTTTAGGGGAGTGTGCGACAGGTGCGGTAGTGCCGGGCTCTGTGGTTTAGGAGGCACCGCACTTACAGTAGTAGAGGGGGGGGGGAATACATACATATGTCAAACAGGCTTTTTTTTTCAGTAAACGAGGTATGAGCTTCAGCTGATTTGATTTTGGAATTTACGGCTAAATTCTGGAATTATTTTTCTCATTAAAATTCTGATTTTTCTTCTTTCGGTAATTTTGAGTTTTCATCAACTCTGACATTTTTTCTTTCATTAATTTCAAGTTTTCATGAATTCTCTGATGTTTCTTCTTCCATTAATTCAGAATTTTTATCAATTCTGATGTTCACAAGATTCCGATTTTCACTGGGGTGCTGGAATTTATCTTTCAATTATTCCCATTTTTAATTCGGGAATTCTGAATTTTCATCAGTTCTCAGACCATTACACCCTAATTTTTTATTAATTTTTAAATTATTTCTTTTATCATATCAGAATTTCTTTCAGCTTGGAATTTTCATCGACTGAAAATTTTTATTAATTTTTATATTACTAATTTACATTTAATTGTGTCTAAATTTTTCTTGAGTGTACATTTTGTGATGGTAAAAGAATCTTTAGATACCCAATTCTCTTCTCCCACAAAATGTAATTTTATAATATTGGGGCCAGGAGCCTTAAAATTATTTACGCACAGGACACCACGTCTGATAAGGGCAGCTCTGTCTCATTTTCACGCATTCCATACAGTACAAGCAAGCCTATCAGAGAATGAGATAATAATAATAATGATAAAAAAAATTCTATGATCATATAATGCCATCCATACGTCATTTTGAGTTTCATTTTAAAAACAAAAGCAATTGAATTAATGAGAAGATTATTTACCAGGCTACCATTACGTTCATTATCTGTAGATGATGGGAGCTCTTAAGGATTTAAACCACATGGGTTGGATCTTTTCAACAATATAATTTTTCACATTAATATACTTGAAACAAAAGTAACGTAGTATTAGCCTTTTATCCTTTTATAATAAAACAAACTCAAAATTAATATTTTACTGTATTTTTTTTTCGCCTGTTAGATACTTTTTTTCAAACCGAACACAACTCAGGTCTATCGCCACGGGCAATTTACTACCTAGTGAGTTGTGCCGGAAGTGTAAATGTCTATACCTAACAGTCTGCGTGCGTATCTAGTATTGTGTCTGATTTTTCAGTCCTGTCACCTATGTTTCAGAAGAGAAGTGAGTGAATTATAATGATTGAATATTTCTACTGTTAGTAGGCCTGTTGCTTTCTGTAGCGAGACTTTTTAACAGGGAGATCGGCTCGCATTTGCTCCTCGAAGATGGGAACCACAGTAAACCAACTTCAGACGACCACCATTGTGGCGACGGCGGGGATCGAACCCGGGTCAACGACCACTCGGACCCCCCCCCCCCCCAGCGACCATTTTTCCATGTCGAAGAACGCAATTGCAGAGGGTTTCTTCGTAAATTACAACATTACAGCAGATTTTATAGCCTTGACAGGTTTACGGGAGCTTTTCTTTTATACAGACTGAGGTATTATTTCGTGTGAACGGCCTACAAAGCAGCAATTTCCAATTTTTCTTCAAAATTTGCAATCCTAGCATCACATAAATCTGAATCATTAAGATTTCTATTTTGGAGCCTATGTGATAACCATTTAACTCGTATTCAGACACAAATTTCCTTATAGGATGCTAATTTCATATACAGAGAGAACTATTAGAACAATTCAATCAAAATTCTTAACTTTCAGTCGTTACATTCATGTTAATCACTGATACCACGGTAACTGCCAAATACTCAGAGATACTTCTGTCCCGAAACTATTTGCTAATCCGGATATATTAACCCATCCTGCCCATTAGGATTATATACGTTCATCTCGTGGACAGCGGCTGCTTGAAACGATTGACCCGAGGCGGCAGCAGAAACCGCTCAGTGGACGCTCGTCTACTTGCGGTTGCATCGGCAACACCCAAATTCACCGATGAATGTTAATGATGGCGTTCGATGTTGATCCACACACGATCAACCAAAGGTTGCTAGCTACTGACTGATTCATTAGAATTTCCGATGCCCCATTCAAATCCTTTAGGCTCGATTTAGGGGGAGAGTCACGCACGTATCGCCTAAACATCATGCTCTATATTCATACTCATTACATGCACGTGCGTGTGTCTCTCTCTGATTCCTCTTCAGCGTACATGGGCTTTGTATATCAATTTATATATCCCATAGCGTAAAATGACTCTTCATAGTTTCACTGATATCGTTCTCAACTAGTTGCTGTGGCCATTATTCACCTCTATTTAAAGTAAGTATTACATTATTACGATTCTCTACATAATCACTACATAATCGGTACATGCGGGAATGTACACGTACACGCACATTCCCGCATGTACCGATTCGTCGGGGGGTTCCGCGGGGGGGGGGGTGCATGTGTGGTGTAGTAGTAGTAGGTAGGGCCTCCAAAAATGGCTCGGGGATCCATGATGTTCTTAAGTCAACCAACTCGTTGGGCAATTTGCCTGTTGTGGCGTTGTATTTGTATTTGTAATATTTTTTCGTATCTTATACGTAACTACAAGCAAACCATAGCAACGCACGTATTCCCGAGAACAAATAATCGCGATTATGATTTTTTCCGAAATTTTTACACATCAAAACCGTACTCTGTAATTTTTCCATTATCATGTAATTCATCCATCTTTGATCAATCTTTAAAGTTTTTACGAATTTTACGTACTAAATATTTCTCTTTGGTCGGCGCCATCTTCATTCTACGAAATTAATTTATAATCCAATGTATTATTATGGAGGGATCTTCTGGAATGAGGTGATTAAAAATTTTAATTCTTGTTCGCTTTCGAAGAGGTAGAAATGGCAATAGCATTTCTAACTCCAGTGAAAGGCGAAGGATCAACTGGAAGACAAGCCGAAGCAGCATCTCTGAGTCTGTACATCATCATCATCATCATCATTTGGCGTCCCATAGGGGAAGAGCTTAGGCAAATTTTGCCCATTGCTCTAGCACCAAGTGGTTCAACATGAGTTGTAGGTCATGTAAGAATGAAGAAAGATATTATTCTGTGGAAATACCCAGAGTTTGGTGACTGCTCCGGGGACGAGAGTTATGGTGTCTATTACCACATTGTATTGGGTCTCTGTATGGGACATTAAGGAGAACCGCAACCAGTAAAGCCATGTCAGAGAATTTGAGGCTGCTCCTGTCTGCGGTGCCCTTTTAGAAAAGGAGCAGAGAAGGTCTCAGGGATATGGCTGAGAACTCAACATGAGGTTATTAAATAGTAATGCATGAAAGTTCAAGTTAAAGCAGAATTGAAACTCACCATGAATTTAGGTGTTTAGTGTAATTTAGAAAATTTACCAAGTTGTAAATGCTGGGAGCATTCACAACTTCACTTAGAGTCACCTGATGATCACCGAAGTAGTTCCTTCTCGGGATGGAGAAGGCGGGACATCGTCCCACATAGTGGAGTGGAGTTTCGTCTTCTTCTCCACACGCAGGACAAATAGGTGAATCTGTATAACTACAGTTGTGTAGGTGTTTCGCTAGGTTAGCATGACCAGTGATGATCTGTATAACCTGTCGAATTTGTTTCCTGTTCAATGAGATAAGTTTTTTAGCAATATTCGGATGGGTTCCCAAGGCCAGCTTGGCCTGTCTGCAGTCCTGCCTTGAGTTCCATTGCAGTCTGTACATCATGCCCGGCATTATTCCGTGAGGCAATTTAATGCCATGTTCTTCGAATGCTAAAATGGCTCTTTAAATTCTGTAATCTCTAAATGGCATATGTCACCATGGGGAGCGAGTTCACAGAGATGTTCTCTGTTTTTTCGCACAAACATGCCAAGCTTTTATGATGTCTCCCTTAATTCGCTTATGCCCGCGCTTCGATGCGCTTTAAATTCCATTTCGATATTGGAATATTTTGTTGAAATTGCACTAATTAAGAATATTCCAGAAGTCGTTTTTAAATACATCAACAAGAAGTATGACACTGGATGACAAGTGTCCTCAGTTAAGGCCAACAAAATATGACCTATTCGAAATGGAAGTTAAATTATATATATATAAATAGAAAATTGTGTCATTTATTTACACTAAACTGTAATCTAAATAATCAATCTATATTTAACGAATGGCAACTACATTTCTATGGGCATATATTTCTGTTGTTTGGTTAATTTTTCCGGCTTACTATTTTTAGGCACGTAGCCCTACGACAACCATAATGTTATATGAGCGTTTTTCAAATACTCTATTTATTTTTATTTTCTACTTTTCCCAGCTATGGTGTTGGGCAATACTTTTCCTTTTTTTTCATTTTGAAGAAAGGGCATTGTGCCTGTTGGTGTTGCCCCTAATTTTGCATTTGACAAAAAAGTTGGAAAAAATGGGGAAAAAAAGTACCCACCAGATTATAAAATGAACCAAATTTCAAGAGTTCATTTCTAAACCAGAAATTGATTATCGAGAATTTTTCCGATGCTAATCTTTGTGTAGGGTTGCCATCTACACGTTCTAAAATACACAACATCTAGCTGTGTCTAAATATTATATAAAGCCAAATCTTCGCTGTACTCAAATGAGTAAGTACAATGTGTACAAATGGGTTAGACATCAAACACACATCAAATAACACTAAGGGAAAAAATCAATTTCGACAGTCTATTATGACTGCCGCTGTGGTGATCGAGTGGTCATAATGACGGACTCGCATCGCGAGGATCCGGGTACAAACCCCGCTGTTGCCGCAGTGGCGGTCGGCTGAAGTTAGTTTTCTGCTGTTCACAAATTCGAGGAGCTAATGCGAGCCGATCTCCCAGTTAAAAAGTCTCGCGGCAGAGAGCAACAATTATTCATTCATTAAACTTCACTCACAATGAGTTGAGAAAAAACTCACAGTTTAAGAAATTTATTACAGATGGCAGCACTACACATAACAAGCATTATACAGAGATAAACTTCACGGAAGGCTCACTATGCATACACACATTCCATCATGTACCAATTCGTTAGTAGTTCCGCAGATGAATATGGACGAGGTGTATGTCTGGTTTAGTAGTAGTCTATTATGACTCTAATGAGGTACCAAAGAATTAATAATGTGTAATGCTTATTCCTCAGTAAAAGGGAATTACAGTAGATGATAATAGATAATACGTATTGTATGCACCATGCAAACTCTGCAACCAATGCTTTTACAGAAACTTCAACAATAATAATTTATAGTATTATCACTGTCACTAAAAAATAAATTATCATTTACTGAAAAGAAAAATTATTTCTCTGTACCTGTATTCTACGCAGAAAATAATTTAAAAGAAATAGAATTGTGCCTCTTTTTCCCCAAAATGCTATTCCAAAAAAAAGAAAAAAATGGTAAATGGGAAGATTAGAAGGAATATATATAAATTTTCTATTCTGAAGATTTAAATTAAGTTACATTTTAGGGGGAAAAAAATATTTCCTATACTTAAAAAAGAAGCGGAGGTAGAAACGAGCTTAACAATCATGGCGGTATGTGGTAGAAAACGAAGTTTTAATGCACGTTATTATTATTTTTTTTTGCCATTTTCCTAGAAAAATGACGGAAAACTCACGGCATGTTTATTTGGGAAACCAGAAACTTTAAGTGGAGGAAAATACATGATATTATTTCACTGAGAAAAAAATCTCCTACGAATTTTTTTCCTGTTTTCTTATTTAAAGATTCGAATTTCTCTAAATTAGTTCATTTGAGATATACCGCATTTGCAGTTATACTTCTAGATTGTATATAATTTTCCGCTGATGGAGGTTCATTTTAGACCGTTTTTTTTCTTAAATATGGTTTATGAAAGAAACATGCGTGACTAAAGTTACCTTAATTTTGACTATAAAAAATAAATTGATGCAATTTCAATTACCTCACCGTATTTTAATGTTAAAATTAAAAAAAAAATATTTCATATATTAATTGAACTTAAATGATTATGAAAAGTGGATGAAGAGTTCTAGACACATTTTCGAAACTAACAACAATGCAACCGAATGACATAAAAATGTTAGCGGTTTGCATTAAAGTACTTTTTTTTGATAAATTTTATAAAAAAAAGTTCAAATTCCACTCACAGGTGGCACTGTAAAAATAATTACTCGACAACGCATAAAATGAAACACGGTGTATTATTAATGCTTATGATGATCTGTATTGCATAGAACTATCACATTTGAATTTTTAAGCACCAGTTTTAACTCGGGCTACCTCTAAAAGAGTGAAAGGGTGCTCATGTTGAAATGCGGTAGTGTTATGTAACACAAAAACTGTCATAAGCAGGGCCTGGACGTGAATGGCATTGGCATTTTTCCCACACTTTTTCACTTTAAAGGTAATTTTCCAAGTTTTAAGGATATTTTTGGGATTTCAGATATGTTTTTTTTCACTTTTTAAATTTTTTTCAGAATAAAAAAAGATTAAAAACTATAAATTTTCATAAATAACAAATAAAATCATGGAAAAAAACTAGGCTATAGAATTTGTATACTTTTTAAACCTTCTTTTTCTGCTATTTAAAAGGTTTGATTGAGAGCATCAAAACTACTTGCACGTATTCAGGGAAAATTTTTGAAATCTTCAAATTCACGTTAAGGGAGGCGATATACAAGAAATCAAATTCTTATGTATAGTTTAAATTAACGAACAGTTCAGCATTGAAAATAATTCCCTCTTTATTGTTATGCATTCATATGTTACTGAATACAGGGATATTAGTAAGACTTTGGAGCCAGCATTTACCCAGACCATATCAACTTACGGCGATATCGGCGTTTCCCCTTACGGACATGAGTAGCTCTAGAACACCCTCTTATTCAACAAATATTAAAATATATCAAAGAATAATAAATCAATCGTCAAAATATCACGTAAGATGGCGATCGATCAAATATTAATACTTGTATAACGATTCATTAAAATCCCGTCAATTGGCGCACTGAACGTTCACGATAGCCGACTACAGCTTTAGTAAGACTACACCTTTGTTGATTGACCACCAAAGACGACCAGAGAATTGTTGCACCATAGACGGTCATCTTGCATTGATTTTAATGCACGTAATCCCGATTTCTCATCAATTTCTGATCAACCTCTTTCCGTTCATCAGAAAGGAAACAAAAGGATGTCCAATGGTTGAATAGTCTCACGTTTCTCGAATATACCGAACTGAACAACACAACGAGGAAATCTGGGATTTTGACGAGGACACATAACGTACAACAAATCATCTCAGGAGATCGCATTTACTCTATTATTTGGAGATAGTGGCTATTCGAATCCCCGTTACCTTTCATCATCATCAAAACCCAATTTCCCCCCTACCCCAGCTCTTCTCCTTACGTTATTTTCCCAGTTATTCCCACTGTCATACAGAAAATCCAATCCGAGCCAATCACTCGTAATGACGAATTTCGAAACCTAATATCCATCGTGAGTCATTAGGAAGCAATTCACTGCAATTTATATACTTCCAACGTGAAACTCTTTCGAAAGATTTAAACAAACTCGGGGATTTCTTCGAGATAATCAAAGTCAAGGATAAATGGAAAAGCGTGTGCATATATGTATTATTAGAAAGGAATGGATGATGATGATTATAAGGACAGAGAGGGAGGAAAAGGGATTTTAAAATAATACTTTGCGTCCTGTTCATCCCCCGGTTTGAGTCAACAAGCTTTACCTTCAGTTGCAAAAGGAGATGTTATTCCCCACTCCTTTTCCAAGGGATATTCGTTTGACGGAGCAATCGTATGGTCCGCGTGCAGATTTCACCCAACACGAAGAGCTCATTGGGCAAGATTGAAAAGAGGGGTAAGAGGAATTTTATAATAGTGAAATACCTCGTCGACTTTTCCATCCACCGCCCCATGTCATCATCCACCGACCTTATGTACGACAGTATGTGTTATTCCCATTCCTGTGCAACAACTTGATGAAGTATTGAAGGTGATGCAAGGGTCATAGGAGCAAGAGAGAGAGAGAGAGAGAGAGAGAGTAGGGGAACTTGTGGAAACTCTTCGACAAATTCCCAAATGAACTGCTATACACTCAGGAAACTAATTCGGAATAAGTTATCGGAGTCACTGGTATTAGTTTCCAAGTACCCCTGCTTTGTTTCCAAAACAAAAGCTAATATCGGTCGAGTTCGGGAGGATTTTCGAGAAGGGGGGGGGATGTTACGATTTCCTGATTGAGAGATTTCTCGATTGAGAGTAAGAGTGGTGAGGAGATGAATAACAGTGTATATGTATATGTATTGCATTTCTCTCTCTGAATGATTTCCCCCACGCTTTATATATTTCTAAATACTGCGTGGGAATTTCCGATCATGGAAAGTGTAATGTTGGTCAATTGGTGTCACTAAAAGATTATAGGTAGGCTTTATGAGAATTATATTTCCGATTCAGAGAGAATTGTTTCACTAACCAGTTTTTGTAATTATTCATCAGAATAATCAGTGTCATATGGCAAGCTTACGTGTATATACAAACATATGACAACCATATTTTTATGGGCATCTTTTTATCAGCCACCTCGTTGGGCATTTTGCCTGTTGTGGCGTTGTATTTGTATTTGTATTTGTATTTGATTGGCATTTAGGTAGGAACTGTATTGTACAGCTCAACTGAGCTGTAACTGTACAACTCACCCTACATATAGCTAGGGTGAGTTGTATGATGATATTGTCTATATACAAAATTTCTCATTAATGTAATTTCTCTCTCTAATGTAAATTTTCATCCTTTCTTTGATGGAAAAATGTATAACTCGAGGGGACTTTGTGTTTCCCGATGCATTTACGCTGCATGCAAATATTAATAAGCGCGCGCATTACAAGAAAGGCTCTAGAGTGGATTAAAAATGTATCCTATCAAGAATAATTTCGAAAAATTTCTTGAATGTAAATGGGATACTTCATATTCATTCTGCATAGCCGGTGCGAGTTGAGCGAACACCACCTATAGAACAAGGCCTCCGCACGAAGCTCGTGACGTCACTGAAGAAGGCCATTTCACCTATTGCCATTGGATATAGCAGGTCGACGCATACGATATCTTTTTTTTGCAGTATATCCAGTGGTAATAGGAGAAATGACATTCTTCATTGACGTCACGAGCTTCGTGCGGAGGCCTTGTTCTATAGGTGCTGTTGGTTGAACTCGGGAAGCACGTCGTTTGAATCTCAATCATGGTTCCAATTCGATCTTGTAACTGGTCAAATGGTTTCGAATCAGAAGTCCAAGTTAGGGCCGTGCGCAAGTTTTCACTCCATTCTACTACATGGCAGAATTTCTATAACACGTTTGGATTGATATCCTAGTAAAGCCATGCAAGTTTTTCAGTACTGCCAACGTGCCGCTGTTATGGCCGAGTGATAATTGAGACGGACTTTTCCCGGATTCAAACAACACTTTGGTTCGAACCCCACCGTCGCCACAATGGTGGTCGGCTGAAGTTGGTTTTCTGCGGTTCCCAACTTTGAAGGGCAAATGCAGGCCGATCTCCCAGTTAAAAAGTCTCGCCACAGACAGCAACGGACCTATAATGGTACAATTATTCAATCATTGCACTACAATTATAGGTAGAAAAACCGATGGCAGATGGCGGCACTACACATAATAAGTATTGCACAGAAACAAACTTCACTCCAGGTTCACCACACCAACACGCACATTCCAGCATGTACCAATTCGTTGGAAGTTCTGTAGAGGAATATTCACGAGGTGCACGTGTGGTTTAGTAGCAGTACTGCCACAGTGTGGCAATGACGTAATTGCCTAAGACCATTTTCTCAACTGAATTTCTAAATGAAGCGGGACCCTGGAAATAACTCCAATGTTAGGGATTTCGATACTCTGAAAGGATTTAGTGAGGTCTCGCGTAGAGGATCCAGCGAAGAATTATCAGAACAACATTCTATAAAGAAGAACCTATCTTTCGTCAGGTGAAACTGTCCTGACGAAAAACAGTAAGAGAAAAAGAAGAAAGAAAAAAAAAAAGATAGGGGACTCGCTATCGTGGTATCACGTGGTCAGTATGTTGGTAGTATGAATGTTGTTAGCATGTAGTTGCTCACGCGGCATTCGTCACCGTGTTCATTCTTAATTTATTAAAATGCATTATATTTGACGGAAGCGGCTCATCAATAAGCACGTGTGTTAATCACTAGGCTACTCAAAGGAGTATCTTTACTGGTATTCGGAACCTACGATTTCCAATTACCACATGCCAACTACGTTCCTATCACCACTTCTAGGTTTGGGATTTCCAGTACCTGAGAGTTTGTACCCTTTCCAATTCTGCGTGGGGTGACATGTGGTCAAATGTGACATTGAGATTCCGTCCTCTACTTTCTCTTAGTTGCATATTGCGAAGGCACCATCTATCGGTTGGGGTGAGAATGACTTCTTTGGAAATTTCTGGGATCGAACCCAAGGACTTAAATATCATCTTGACATCGTGCCAGTATCTCCGACTACCATTACTTCAGCGTGCCTGAACCTCATATAAACATTCCTCTGGGGAATTTCTGACGAATTGGTTACATGCAGGAACGTTTTGTGTGTGTATATATATGAGCCCTAACGTATTTATGATGATAGAATCGTGCTTGCTTCATATACTATACTGGTACTGCAATCTTTTTTCTATATTTTGATATAAAAATGACAAATCCCTGAATTTTTTTTTTTATTAAATGTCTTGTAGATGCTTCATAACACATTTACTTACATAAACAATGTTGTTTGAATTTTCATGCCATGTAAGTCTGGTGTTGATGCTTGCATAGCATGAAAACTCCGGCATTTATACCATTTTCACTTCGAAACGTATGTGAGACTGCTAATTATACATATTTCACTCATTGCGTTGAGTGATGTCCCGGAAAACCCAAGGTATTCATAGAATATGGTTGAGAAAGCTGACCCAGAATGCCATTGCACTTACTATTTACCTATCCTGATACCAGCAGCAGCAACAAGTAATTCGAGACTGAAGTAGTAAAAACACTCCAGAGCAAGATTACTAACAGCCCACATACCTAGGTCAATGTTTGCATTTATCCTTTCATAAGCGATTCAAGCTCCAGTCTAAGTTAATGTCAGCATTTATAAGATGGAAGATACAATATTCACCAATAAACTCTGAAATACTCTTGAATACTTCAGAAAGAGTTGAAGAAAACTGCAGAAAAAAAAAACCGCAAATTGTCTTTCAAAAAGAAATTTGAATTCACGCTCAGCCAATCTCTTCCATCAATTCAAGTTATCCAGTATAAGTGAAATAAACTGTACGTAAAATCACAGTGGAATTCAGGAGAAATAGTAATAATAAAAAGCCATAGAATATCATTGAATTTTTCATTTATTATTATTTATTTTTTTATTTTATTTTACTGCGCCATTCCTTCCGAAGCAATATCATTTGCTACGAAGCTTTAAGCCTTATCTTCTCGGCGTCATCTCATGGGCCATTTCACACAGTGTATATCACGAACGTGTATTTCAAGTATTCCCATGATGCTAAGATGTAAGAAAAACATCGCGAACGAACTAAAAAGACTATCTCTACGTAATATCTATTCTACATATACAAACAATCTTTTTTTTTTTCCAAGAAGAGGAAATATATTCAAAATAGCCGTGAGAATTGTTATAAGGAAAATCGTTCGCGATTTTCATGGTCCGCAATCATAAATCGTTTCTCTCTCCTCGACTCCCCTTTCGAGAATAATAAGAAGAAGCAAACACTCGACAATTCTTCTTAGTTCTTTGAAAATTGTCCTAAAACGGTTTTTTCCCCCCTTAAAAGAAGACTAAAAGAGACAATCATTTCACATAATGGTACGTGAAACAAACAAAAAATTGGTGGATTCGTGTAAGGCGAAAGAAACAATAGGCGTGTGTGTGTGTATCAGTTGCAAAAGAAAAGAAAAATAAATGTATAATAGTATTTTTTAGTGACAAAAAAAAGTTTTTGAAAGAAATGTAAGACGGAGTATTTCACGTATTTAGATTCTTGGAATAAAAACTTTTTTTTCAAGCTGCGTATCATCCATTCTTCTTGTGGGTGGAAATTGATCTGAGAATTCTGAGAACTCCACTTATTATTTTTCTGCGAAATAAAGTATACGTCGATATATTTTATTTTATAATTCAAAGGGAAAATTTTATTCACTGTATAAAGAATCTTTATGACTGTACTTATCTTGATTATGCGATATTTTCAAATACAAATACACATAACTGTGTGACGTGCATTTTTTCTCATCACTGATAAAATGTGTATCCTGGTTTTCCCTCCAAGGTTTTTCCTCATAAAGACTCACTTCAAATACATTTATTTTCAATAATATAGACGTCATTCGGATATCATTTACCTAATGAATATACAAAATGGAATATTGAAGAAAAGAAATGTAATAAATCGGATTATCCATAATTGCTGGCTATTATGCATAATCGCCAATCGTCTCGGTTGGATAAATTTCTCTACATTTATCATCATTACCGGTGATCATGCATAATTCTCGACAGATGTTGATAAGCATGATAAATATGGAAGAAATCATGAAATATCACTACAATTCAGTCTAGTTAGTGCTGTAGTGGTGGGTTGGTAAGATAGGGGTTAGAGATAGGAAGGGTTCAGGTTACATGGGTTCAAACCCACCCACCTCCAAGTAATTACACTTTTAGTGCCGGACTCGTGATGCGAGGATCCGGGTTCGAACCCCACAGTGGTGGTCGGCTGAAGTTGGTTTTCTGTGGTTCCCAACTTCAAGGCGCAAATGCGAGCCGATCTCCCCGTTAAAAAGTCTCGCCGCAGAGAGCAACAGTCCTACAACGATAAATCATTCAACCATAACACTTCACTCATAGTTAGAAAAACTGGGGGCAGATGACAGCACTACACATAACAAGCATTACACCGAAACAAACTTTACGTCAGGTTGCACTACACGTATACTCACATTCCCGAAGTACCGGTTCGTTGGGGGGTTCCGCGGGGGGGGGGTGCATGTGTGGTGTAGCAGTGGTAGGTAGGGACTCCAAAAAATGGCTCGGGGATCCATGATGTCTTAAGTCAGCCACCTCGTTGGGCAATTTGCCTGTTGTGGCGTTGTATTTGTATTTGTACTTACCAGTATCTTCCGTACGTGATGGATGCGCTTTACATATTTTGCCATCACTGTGTTAAATAATTTTTTGAACTACTAATTCGAGGATGTGTGGCCTGTTAAATTACTACTACTAAAATACACATGTCCCTCATCCATATTCCTCTGCGGAACTTCTAACGAGTTGGGACATATTGGAAAGTGCTTGTACGCGTTGTGAACCACACGTAAAATCTGTTTCTCTGTAACGCTTGCTATATGTAGTGCTGCTATGATTTTTTTTAACTATGACTAAAGAATAATGATTGAATAATTGTACCGTTTTTTAAGGCCTGTTGCTCTCTGTGGGGAGATATTTTACTGGGAGATCAGCTCGCATTTATGCATCGAAGTTGGGAACCACACAAAACTAATTTCAGCGAACCATCACTGTGGCGACGGTGGGGTTCAAACCCGGGTGATGCGGTAATTACGAGAAGGGACGTATCTTGGACGTGCAACAAAAACGATTTTTTGCATTGATGACTTTCGGGTGAACAAAGGTTTCCGCATAGTCCAGTCAAATGTCCATACTTGGGACAACGTCCTCTCCTTGTTTTAACATGTTGGTCGCCCTGGCGGTTGTCGCAGGTTACGTTTAAAGCCGGTCATTACAGTTGTTTGCTGTTGCGTTAGCATTCTATGATAGTTTCAATAGTGAAGAATGTGTTTCATTTGAGAAAAAATTTTCAATGTGTTTTCCCGAAAATCTGTAATTTTTTTATGAATTATTAATGCTTGCACAGCAGTTACGCTTAGTATGGAGAAGGAGGGGGGGGTGGTTCTCTGATTTAGGGAAATGCTAGGTAAGGTGGAATGTCGATTGAATCCTTTCTTTTATTGCCATTATTGTTAAGTACAGCCCGGCTTGAGTAGAAAAAAGTTTGTCTAAACTTGGGACATTGTGTGCCATGTTAGGCACATTACATGGAATTATGGGCAGCTGCTCACAATCCGTTTTATGAGAGCTTACATGGGTGAAACAGATGTGTTCTCATACATACATATATCTGCTCTCATACATATATATATATATAGCGGCCTCCGAGGCCACTAGGGGTTATCTTTCTTGAGAACACTTTTGTTCTCTAGCTTTTCAAACATTCAATTTGTTTTTATTTCTTCGTTCTTTTGAGCCAGTCACTCTATCCATTAACGTTTTTCAAGTTTTTCTAGTTTTCTAAGTTTTTTCCTTCATAAAGTCATTTGTTCCTTTTTTTTTTTATTGTGTGCTGTGATGTGTGATATTTCCTTACCAGAAGAGAACTTAATCTGTGATTTTTTTTTAAAATAATAAATATAGTTTTATTAGGAAAGAAATGAAAAAAAACCCAATATATATATACTGTATATAAACACAGTATTCTACTCAAGGGATCGCTCGATCCGTCCAGAATATACAAACATAAATTTTTCTGTGGTGACAAACACTTTCGTATACTAACAAGTATTAAACAAAATACAAGTATACAAATTGACAAATATTACAGAGGCGTCGGTGTGACAACACTGTATACTGGGGGCCGCGAAGTACCTTCCTATTGTAGTAAAATATTAATATAATTGATAATTAGTTTTTTGAAAGCTCTTAATTCATTTTCATATTTTATTTCATTTGGCAGGTTATTGAAATATAAGCAGCCAAATATATGAATTGCTTTTGGGTTCATGTTTTTTTATAGGTTGTATAATATTATATTAAAAACCTCGACGGAGACGTGTGTTTGTTGGGCATTGCTTGATTTCAAACCAAGTAGGATATTTATAAATAAACATTAGACTTCGGTATATATACAGTTTTTCAATATTAAATCTATAGTCTGATTTATAATTATAGGCAGATGGTGTAGGGTTACAAGAGGAAATAATATTTATAGTTTTTTTCAGAGCACTGATTAAAACATTTAATTTGGACTCATAATCACCTCCCCAATCACATATGGCATACTGAATAAGTGAATAGAACCAAGCAAACGAAAACGTATGAATAAATTTTGTCATAAAAAAATTGTAAAGTCATTTTTGATGAATAAAATAATTTCTGCACTGTTCTTAGCTTGGTGTCTTAGTAATGACTTGTAAGTGCTTTAGTAAGTACTTGTCTTAGTAATTTCTTCTAAAAGGATTCAAAGTGTTCCAAGTTGAAACTAAAAGGCACATAAACATGAGATCACTTAGGACAAACGCCATTTATTTTTTTAGGTACCAAATACACACTTGAAAATGTCAAATTATCAATACATAGAGTCTAGTTTTCACCTATCTTGACTGTCTGTATGACCTGTCTTGACTGTCTGTATGACCTGTCTTGACTAGTATCCTTTCCCCCCCGTGAACAAGAACACAATTGCTGCCTTGTCTCTCCTGATGACAACAACAAAAAAGCCCTTGTTTCCAAGTGCAATATTCTTTGAGATATTCAAATTCGAAAAATAAAGGAAAGTTTGAAAAAAACAACTTTAAATGCGTGGGTAAAACGGTTTACACGTATTCAACGCTGTTTTTCCCAACTTTGCTCCGCTTTTTCGAATTCAAATATCTCAGTGAATTACAAACACGATTTTTTCTATCAACTGATTCCAGCAATTCTATCAACTAATAAAATCAACTAATTCCTTCAAATAATGTAATCAACTAATTCCTTCAAATAATGCAATCAACCAATTCCAGCAATTCAAGCAAATAATTGAACAAACGCAATTAACCAATTCAATCACATTTCAATTACTCAGAACTAGTGTTGAGCATCTAACGAACCATTTACGTTTGGTGAATTCCAGAACAAAAAAACAGTAGTCATTGACTTTGTAAGCGGCACAGCAGAAATCACTAGATTCCCCCCTCCCCCCGTGATATGCCATATGGTTTTTTTTTAATGAAGTAGGTTTTCTTCCGATTTTCAGCAAATGCAAAGTAAGGGGAATAGGGAAAATTGTTCCATTGAGAAATCGACTTTTCAAAATATCTAGGCTCGTCAAGACTAAAATAAGAGGCTTTTGAGAAGGCGGGAAATCTCGTCAATGCCGCTTAAAAGGTTAAATTTAACTCCAAATTTATCATAGAGAGAGAGACAGAGAGATAGAATGAATCAGAAGCTTATGGGAAAGGAGGGAAAATCGGTAGCATAGTTTCGTTATGCCTCCCCACAAATAAATACGATAAAAAATTACGGGAAATAAAATATTATTGTGAAAAAATTAAAATAAAATACTTTTTAATACCTTTTGAAGGGTCGTAACTCAAATTGTATCTGGAAGGAACCCCCCCCCCCCAGCACCCCTAAAAAGCCTTTCTATCCCCTCTGAATACTGATCCTGTTTACACCGCTCAGATAGTCAAGGTATATATATATATCAACTGCGGTGCATTTATGCTCCATACTACGCTTAAGCCTGCCCGGGCCACACTCGTGTCAGGGGTAACCCAATACGTTTCAAGGATGATTATGAGCAAGGTTGGGCATGGCCGCTCCTATATTTGCAATGACCGTCAAATGTTGAAGGCTCGAAGGTAGTGTAAGGCTGGTCGAACAGAAGGACCGGTACCTTTCAGACTCCAACCTAAGTCAGAGAAGCCGCCTTATTTTTCTGATCTTCCAATCCGTCTGGCCACACATTGGTCAAACAACGCGGCAGTCACAATATAGACACTATTCTGGAAGCAAATATTCGACAAAGAACATTAGGCCAAGCTGGGCCAGTGTGTAGATAGCTTATGCCGTTGCTGCTTTTTTACATCAGTGGAAGCAAATATTTGCGAATGACTATTGGGCCAGACTTGACACGATTGTGGCCCTAGCTTTACTTCAAGAAATACGGCACAAACTTGTGCTATGCATAATTCCCTTAATCGTGGTCATCATCATCTAGCTATACATTGTATCCTGTAAATCCTAATCTGGCCTTCATCTCGTCAACCCTTTCTTCGTAGAGGTATGGTTCCAATTAAGAAAAAAAATACTCAAAATGTGTTTAGGAATCACCTTGTACCAGTTTCCGGAGAGAAAATACAGTGTGTCACGAAATGAGAAAAATGAAGTTTATACGGTACCACCGTCTGCTAAACTTCCAGACAAACTTGTTGCTGTGTCTATTCTTAGCTCATCGAGAAATAATTAAAATTAAATGCTTCAAAGTACAATATTCGCTGAGATATTTGAATTGAAAAACGGAATGATTTTGGAAAAGAACAGCATAAATGACAAAAAAAGAGCGTTGTCTCGGTTAGTTTATACTGTTCTTCCCCAGCTTTTTCCGAATTTGGAACTCAAATATATCAGCGAATAATTTACTTTAAAACGTAGGATATTTTTGGGCGTTGAGAAGAGACAGAGCAACAACTATCTAATTGGAAATTATAGAACAGAGGGGCCTTACAGAAATTTAAATTTTGTGAGCCACAATATTTTCACTCTCAAAATTGATACAGGGTGATTTCTGAACATATTTTGTGCATTTTTCAAACACCTCCACAATAAAAGGTGAATGAGACAGAGGCCGAATTAGAATTTACATGACACCCTATGATGGTGTTTGAAACTCGAGAAATCCGATCATGATCAAACGAACTGTTATATCAACACCATAGCACATTGAATCGAGAGCAGTAATATTTACACGCTTATCCTCGGGGGGTTATTTCATAATCTTAAAATTCTGACATGTCTCGAGATTCAAAGTAACTATGAAGGAAATACGAACTCCGTTAGCGTAGAATCTAACGCTAATAGGGCTCAGAGACTTCCGACTTGTATGGAATGACACCGCAAATCTATTGTCAAGTCAATGCCATCGTCTTCTCTCCGAGAGCATTCCCTCTCCTCTCTACATGCAGTTCATTAGATCGCTACGTTTCACTAATGAAGTCCCCGACTTCTCTAGTGTGTGCGTGTGTGTGTGGGGTGTGTGAGTGAAGACATTTCCAATACAGTTCCTAATTGTATTGTTATACGTCTTTCTAGGACTATCTTAAAAGCTTTACCAACCAACCAACTCTACGAAATTATTAAGATTCTCCGATCTGGAGAGGAAAGGCGGTAAAGCAGTCGGCCAACCAACTTCGGAATGGTAATTCATTGGGGTAAAGCAAATGGTTTTCTAGCTTCGAAAATTCCGTTGAACTGCGTGGTTTCTGTGTGTTTGCTGATTATTCAGTCGGGAAAGAGCCTATGAAATGCTTGTGTCTTTTATTTTTTTTTTCACATGGAGGAGCGTAATTTCAATGCTCGAGTGAAATCAAAAATAAGTCACAGCTATATATAGAGATCCAAAAATCTCAGAAAGTATTAAAGTATTTTTGCTTCTTCAACCGAAATAATCCTGGTGGTACTATCAAACCAGGATAAATCATGGTTAATTTCTGTGGTCCTTATTATGAACACACCATGTTCCATTTCCGGCCGCTGTATGCTGCAGAAATTATTTCGCCTACGCCGCTGTAGCCCAGTGGTTCCCATCTTATGATACGCGTAATTTTGGAAATACGCCACGGTCAATTCAAGGAAACGCGTAAAATAAACTTAAACTGGGAGTGGGGGGGGGGGGGGTGAATCAAGTTAGATAAAAATGCACAGCATTCGTTATGGAACAATTATAAAAAGGAATATACGCAAACATTTTTTGTATTTCTGAGAGTACGAACGCGTTGTTTTGCATATCCACAGAGGCTCAAGCCTCCTGCGTATTTCAAAAGCAGTAAACAGTCATTAATCTACTGTTTGATTTTCTGTGGTGCTCACACCTATGAGGTGCGAATTCGAACCGTTGTTCTGTTTTAAAAAGTCTCTCTGGCGAGAGCAGGTGGACCTTAACACGATACCTGCATTTCATTAAAATTCAAGCATTTGCTGTCCACCAGTGAATTTTCTCCAGCTAAAAATTTAAAAATCGTATTAACGTTTGTAATACGATAATTAACGTATGGCAATTATTTGTGAATCGACGATTAATCTTATTGCCATTCCGCTCTCCCATAATAAAGCACACGGAAAACTTCAGACACAGCGAAAGAGCGTAGCTAACACAACTTCCTTTGCGTATGCGAATGTCACAATCATCACGTCCTTTAGACCAGTCGAGACATACATTTCTCAAACATTCGTTCAAAAGCGATACGCGACTCACAATCATACTATCATACATATAAGCGTTTAGATGATTTAAAGGTGTTGGAGAAGCGTATTATGATTAGATATGGCGTTTAGTGGAATTAATTTGAAATATATCCATAAACTAAACTTTCTTCGAAATCATCTATAAAGCGTAAATTAAACGAAAAAATAAATAAATCAGTTAAAATTTTATAGGTAGGTCCCAAGGATACGGTTAATCCCAAGGTTGATGACTTTTCTAACCGACTCGTCCTCACGAGTCGGGCCAAGAATATGAGCAATATACGAGATTCCTTCTCCTAAAACCGGCCATAAATTTCAGTATTATAGTAATCGTAAACTTGAGAGTGTTTTGCTACAAAATATTTCGCCAACTTGCCCTTTGCTCGTCTTGCACACATGCACTCTGCTATGTTCAGCAAACTTTAACAACAGACTCTCAGACTCGAAAGCAAACAATGTATAAATCTCAGCAGACGTGTTTTAAGACGAAGAGGTTGTTCATCGTATAAAACGTCTGCTGTAATGAGTTTCAGGAGGAGGGGGCGAACTCTGTTTCCAGATTTAAAGGACCCAATTCAGAGCCCAAGTATGATGTTCACACGTATTTACTATTTAAATTTTGATTGTTTAGTCTGACGTAACTATTTCGGCTATTTTTAGGGCTCCTTCGAATAATTATTCCACTTACGGAAGTGCTTGTGACGATTAAACTTAATGATCAGAAAGAATGATGTTAATGGCTTGAGGTTTCATGATTAAGCCTCATAAAATAAAATTGCCCTCGCTTGATTCGGTTGATTAAAATCAGCTGTGGACGTCCTCCAGTGAAGTGCGTTCACTCCATTTTGTGAACATAATTATTCCAACCATAATAATCGTATTATTATTTGTCACAGAAAGCTTCTTTCTCTGGATATTAATTATGCCGAGGTGAATTCGGAAAAAGAAAAGTTCACTCTCTTCACTGGAAATCAAATCACGGGCCCTCCTGCGATCCGAGCAAATGCGCTACCTTATGCACCACGAGAGAGACAACTCAGCAAACTTTACGCAGAGACGGCAAACTTTTGTTTCCGAGATCATCTTATCCAGAAAAGTCTCTTCTGTTTATATACCCACAATAAACTGAGCATACTAGCGTAGACCTCAAGTTGCAACAGTGTGACACCGTAGCTCATTTTGCTGAAAACTGTCAGGTTGTCATAATAAAGTGGCCACTCAGTGTATTATGGACTGAGAAAAATCTCTCTGTAATTATATCATCATCAGCCTGAAATCGGGGTATATCGGGGGGATCGTTTTATTATATCGGAGGAGGGGGGAGCCCCCGACTATATTTATAGCACATACTGGATTCATTCAGAATTTCCATTCATTTCATTCGTCATTCATTTGTGAGTGTGAGTTTTTTCATATTCATCAAATTTACCAATCGCACTAGGGTATTATGCATAATCACAGATGAAATCGATAAATTTCAAGTATTTATCAAATTAACAAAAGACATATTGTCTGAGGATTTCATGGCCAAGTCACATAACAAAAGACACTTGGTTATTATGCACTATCTACGACGCTATATATTATGCATATTCGCCGGTTAATGTGATAAATTTATCAAACTTACCAACACGATTGGGAGGTATGCATAATAACTGCTTATTATGTATGACGACCGATTTATCACATTTAACTTAACATATATAATCAATGTCCCGTCAAACCCGATATGTTCGATTTAAGTATAAGAGAATTTCACAAATGTTATGATGTGTGATTATTGAATGGTTCAATATAAACCTATCATTGTTATATTGTTCGCGCAGTGTGTGTGTGTGTGCGCACGCTCGCAAATACGTCTCAACTTTAGTCACGATTTCTTTCCTACTTTATTTCCCGTATATATAATTCTGTATCATGTTTTTAATCATCATTCCGCTTTGTTTGCGTATACTTTTTTATTTTATTGAATTTCTCTTCTCTTTTGCATGTCTAGCATTTACTTACATCTACGAATCAATCTGTCTTGGATTTTTGTATCAGGTTTTTATGTATTATTTCCGCATCGTATTTTTAACCATCAACTCGCTTGTTTATGTATATTTGTATTTAATTATATATTTCTCTTCTCTTAACCATCTGTAAAATTGGGCAAAGCTTGCTTGTTTATATATGTATAAATAAATAATTTATTGTAGTTTTTTTACGATATAATCCATGGGTCTCAGGGGGTTTATCCATGGTTCTTTTGCGGGGGTCTGAAGTAGTGTTTTTCAGCATTTTTGATGTTGCCCCCCCCCCCGTAAATCCACCGCAGCTAATGATTTAAACAGGAATTGAGAACCACATTCTAGAATCTGAATCAAATTAAAAACAAACAGAACTGAAACATAAAATAAACCAGTTATCACATGTGACGTTTGGAGCAATCACAAAAAAAACGAAAAATTTTCCTTCATGAACTATATAAACAAAATTATTACAATAACCTGATCACACGACCAAGAAATGTCATATAATTTTTGTTCTTCATAAAGTGACTTTAATGAAACTCGGGGAAAAAAAACACTTTTACAGCTTTCGTTTTTTCTTCATCATCTTAAGTTTTTATGATAACTACACATTATTTCTCTCAGAACAATCTAAAACTAGAAAAATCAGAGAAATTAGCTCCATATTTTTTCATGCACACAATTCAAATCTCCAAAAGTAATCAAATCAGCAAAAAGGAAAAAAAAAACTTACTTTACGAATATTACACATTTCAACATGTTTTGGGGAAAAATTTCTAATTTTTCCATCGGGATTTCCTTCCACGTAGAATGTATTGCTAAGTCATGCGGATTAAGAATATCATAAAAATTTGCAAAAAAAATTACTATTTTTTTCCTACGTGCATGACAAGAAAAACCCAGATTAAAAAGGGAAAAAAATTGTTTAAATTTTTTCTTGAATATTGTGAAACATATGCAAAACACGGAAAAATGTAAAAAATATGTGCATTCAGTGAATTTTGATTTTTCTTTATTATTTCTGTTGAGAGTGGAAATACCATGTAATTTCTCATGCCTAATGGGAGCATTAACTTCACTAATTTAGAAATATTTGGAGTCTTTGTTGGAAATAAAGAATTATTATTAGCTTGTAATTTGATTCTTATAATTTGCATAAACTAAAATTCTTTTAATAAAAGCTTGTAAATTACTGTTATCGTATTAGTGAAGTGTGTAGTTTTTATCACATCTTTTTACTTCGAGCTAGCAGCAGCTGCTCTTGAACACATATTGTATACACATGTTGTATACACATGTTGTATACACATGTTGTATACACATATTGTATACACATATTGTATTGAATAGCACTAGATGCAAACCACACTGATTCGGTTATTATTTTCCATGGGTTCAAATCCGGATGTAGAACGTCAGAAGCAAGTTCTTTACCTACCGAGCCTGAGGCGACCACCGATGAATGGGGCCTTTCTCTCACCCAACTGCTCTGGTTGGAAATTGCCGTATGTCGACATATGACCGGAGTTGGTGTGCGGTATAAAGTCATTTTCAATGTGAAATTATATCTTACTTCTTAAGTAATATGAAATATTGTTTCTTAATTGAAGCTATAACTTATTATCATTTAAAATTTTTTCTGGTTTTACAATTTTAAATTTTATCTGGATTCTTATTGGGTAAAACTTTGTTTCTTTTAAATTTAAATTTTGTCTTGATTTTCAATTTAAAATTTTATTTTGATACTCGATTTTAAATTTTATCTGGTTTTTCTTATGTAAAATTTTACTCGGACTATTAATATAAATTTTTATCTGTTTTTTTAGTCTAAAATTTTATCTTGATTCTTAATTTAAAATTTTTACCTGGTATTTTTAATTAATTTTTTTTATTTTAAATAAAATATCTGATTTCTTAATTTACGCTAACTGTACGCCTCTTGGCCAAGCTATAAAGCTCTTGACTCGAAATTATAGATGATTACTCAATTGCATTTATAACATGGGAGTGCCATAATTTTTTGTACAAATATGTCAATTTCATTTACCAACAATAAAATCTCAAGGAATAGGAGGGGTTGATGGTCACTTTTATGTGAGAAAAAAATCTAGATTTTTCTATTCGTATTCATACGTCACTTTAAATGTTAATTTCACAAAAATTCGCTTTTAAAAACTCTTGTATTTTAACATGTCAGAAGAAAAAGGATGCAGATAATTCGCAGAGTAACGTAATTAACCTACATTAACGAATTCAGACGGTGATTATGCATAATTCTGCAATGGAATTGGCGAATAAATACGAGGAAAAACCCCAAATGAGCATATCGAGGTCCGATTGCAGAATTTGCTAAGTAGTTTGTTAAGTTGGGGGGGGGGGGGTTCTGATTGCTCACTCATATTAAAATTTGCTAAAGGGGAGATCATCATATTGAGGAACAATAGTTTCATTTGGGGGTTTGTTACATAAAGGTCCGATTTCAGAATTCGTCAAATAGGAGTAAATAATTCACTCTATATAACTATAATAATTCACTTTCTATAACTATTCAGAAATATTAATTCACCTATAATTACTATGCTATTTAGGGGATGTTCGGAAAAATTCGTTAAATCGGAGTTCATTATATTTGGTTTAGACTCTGTTTTAAAAGTACGGTTATCTAAATAATAATTCTGATTTCCTTTGTAACATCAATCATCCTGTCAAACTTCACCACCGTGTTCTTTTGTATAAGCCTCGGCCAATAATATGGAATAAATAAAATAAATAAATCTAAATAATAAATTTTATCACGGCAAATGGGACCGATTTATCATATTTATGAATACGAATTAGCGATTATTCATAATAATCTTTGAATGTGATGAATTTAGTATGATTGATCATTTTTATCATGGGTATTAAGCAAAGTTGTCGATGAAAGTGGTGTGTGATAATTTTTTTATATTTATTAAATTCACCGACAACACTTGGGCATCATGTATAACCACCGGTAAAAGTGATAAATTTAGGGAAAATCATCAAACTTACCAAAATGGTCGGTGATTATTCATAATAGCCGTTACTATGCACAATAACGTGATTTATCACACTTACCGTAACATATACGTAAGATACACAATAATTTATATTTCGATTTTTCAATTGATCATTAACCCTTCGATAGGGACGCCTGAGTACAGTTCAAGGAGCAGAAACAATTTTATATTGGTTTGTGATTTGATTATATTTGTGACAAAAAAATTAGTGTTTTCTTTCAAATGAAGCCAGAATTGAGTTCGTTCATCTTTTTTATTGATATAACGCGCAGCATCAAGTAAAAAAAAAAACGATTTACATTTTGGTTCTTTTTTCCGAAATAAATTACCTTGTCAAGGAGCTAAATTTCCTTCTTTTTACCAAAATCAAGCGCAAACTTCATTTCTTTGGAATACATAGGAGACAGCGATTGAGATTATCTCCCCCTAAATTTATATAAGTAATTTCTATTCATTTAACAATGTATCGTGTACCTGTTAATGAACATCTAGTCTCGAAAATTTGAACAAAAAAAAATTATATCGTGATTTTTTAGAATCGATCACCATATTGAAGCAACTTAAGCACGAACTTGTAGAAAAAAAGAGGAAAAATGTGAAATCTGAAAATCGATTCCTTTTTTCCCCCCCCAAAATATTCACGTTTCATTTCTCTTTCTTTCTTTTCCGAAGACGCAGCTCGTAAAAGCTAAAAACAATTTACATAGAAAGAACGCGAAATTTTCTAATCTTTTGCATATATATGGGTACATATACGTATGTATATATTCGAAAATAAGAGACCATCTTACGCCACTGTTTCTGGTGGTGTAAGGTTGGGCGATGCACACCACAGCACCAGTTTCACCACGCATAGTTGAGAAGACAATGGCGTAGGAGAAAGTGGATTTCATCTTATTTACAGCCACGCTTTACGATGCTCTTCATCACGGCTTTACGGTTGGCTTTAAGAGTTCTCTGTGTATTGCCTTAGAGAGAGAGATTGGAAGGGAGGAAGAGAGTAGTATCTCGATCTCACCGAAGAGGGTCGATCTAATGAAATTTTACTGCTTCAGCTAAAATTGTTCTTCCAGAAACCGGAATGAATTTATATTCTCTTGAATTTGCGATTCTATTGCACTAGAGTTTATTTATTTATTTATTTTATCAAGTCATCCAAAGTCAAAAATTGGAGCACAGATACTGCGGCTTCAATGTTTGTAAGGGCATAATATAACTTAAGGGCGTAACATAAACGGGATTATCGAAGTATCCCGAAATTGAAATAGTATATGGATAAAAGAGCAACCTTCAAAATGAAACTGCAATTTTATAGCTTATAGAAAAAAGATTTGATTTCAGCATTTTCGTGTCGAGAATGTGTTTAATATACTGAAACCTCGCTACAGCGATGTTCGATATAACGATAAATCTCTCTACAACGAGATTTTTTTTTTCAAATCTTGTTTAGAATTGCCTATGCTAGCGGTTATCAAACTTTATTGACTCGCGGACCTCTTTTTAGTGTATAAGTTCTGTTGCGGAGCCCCTGGGAAGTGCACACGGATCCTCAGGGGCTCTTTGGAGCACTGGTTGAGAACCGCTTCCATAGCCCATAAACGTTAGTACAAAAACAATAAATGAGAAAAATAAAATTTTATCAGATCAAAAATATGTCTACTAGATATTAGATACAGACTAGAAAAGTCAAGTTCAGTATACATGTTTACATGTATAAAAAAACAGAAATCTCTGCTGCCATCTATCAAATGAAAAACACAACTGTTATAATTTTTCTGTTGACATTGGTGCCAGGTTCTTTTTTTAATGTTTTCTATTTAAAAAAACAGTATGGTATGATGTTATTAAATACTTTATAAAAATAATATTTGTGTTAAATTGTCATGTTTGTTTCGAAATTTTAGCAGTTGCTGTTTGCGTAACGTACAACAGAATTAGTAAAAAATTGCAAGATTTTTGCTTATCAGTTGCACATACTATAGCCCTGGACGATATAATGCTAGTAATTTTTTACTAATGTTATTTCACAACTGTTAGATTTTCGACACAAACTCTGATACTTTATTATATTATTGCTTATAAATTATTTATTAATCATACTATATTGTTTTTTTAATGTGACATATTAATTATTTGTCACCGATTACAATCTAAGAATTATATCAGTTTTGTTTTTATTTGACAGGTGGGCAGCAGAGAGGATCCAGTTGAATTATGTGCATTTCTTAAATGTTGATATAATACTGTATTGTTTTGCCATTTTAAATATTTTCTAGACGGCATATTTTTTCTGACAAAATTTTCTTTTTTACCCGTTTATTGATGGACAAAAGTATATACAGTTGAATCCCGTTTTAACGAATACCGATATAGCGAAAATCTCGTTTTAACGAACACTTTTCTAATCCTCCAGATAAGTTCACACGGGCACAATGCAAAAACCTGGAGTTCCCTTTATAACGAAATTTCGTTGTAACGAAGTGATTTCTTCGGTCTCTGGGAATTCGTTATAACGGGGTTCGACTTTTTGTATGTATAAAGTTTATATATGGACAAAAAAGTATCTATAAAGTGGATATATGGACAAAAGTAACCGAGGATGGCACCATTTTTCATGGTTGAATAAAATTACAAAATATGGACTAGAAATGCTTCTTCACTTTCATGATTTTAGTTTTTGTCATGAATATTGTTCTGTATACTAATGTATTGCCTAGTTTTTTTTTTTCGAAATATAAGACTTAATCATTTCCGTGTTTCTGACAATGATTAAAAAATAATCAAGAAATTTTAAATTTCTCTAGCTTATGTTTTCATTTCTTTACAAATGACGTATTCAATGCAATATCTTCTGCCCTGACATGAACTAAAATTTGATTGAGGGAAATGAATCATGAGATATTAGAATTGAGAAGAAAAATGATTCTAACTTTTATTTTTCTTGACAAAATTTGAAAATATTTTACTTCTTAGAGAAATTTTAATTTCGTTATTCCTTTTCGTGGCTGAAGTTAGAATGGAAAACATTTGGGGGAAAAAAATTATTTTAGGATTTTGATGGATCGCATTGAGGGTAAGAGGAAGAAATGAAACAATATGGATGATGGCAGGAATTCGCTCAAGGTATTTTTGTAATAATATATTTTTTTAAATAAAAATATGTGCAATTCATTCTTTTGAACAACATGTTTCTCAATGGTTTGCGGAAACTTGGCTCCCGATGTTTCGCCCCAACATTTTTCCTCAAGGTACATTTCGGGCCCAACATTTTACCCCTGGCCCTTTTTACGCCTAACATTTTTCCCTAGTCATTTTTCGTCCTCGGTGCACTTCGCCCCCAACATTCTATTTATTTATTTATTCACATCTCAACAGGCAAGCATTGCTCAATTATAAAGATGGACAAGATAAGAGAAATACAAAATACAAATACAGAAGGGAAATACAAAAAAACAGCAAAAAACAAAATTGAGCGAATATGAGCGATATATATATATATATATATATATATATATATATATATATATATATATATATATATATATATATATATATATATATATATATATTCATACACATTCATAGGCATTTACGAATATTGAGCTGGAAGAAATTGGCCCTACACTAGTCACGGAGAGACTCTAGGTCTCTTTGTAGAGTCATGCAATCTTCCAGACTCTCAAACTCGCGATATATTTTCACGTCATCAGCATACATGAGACACTTAGATGCACTGAAGCCCCGAGGAATTCACGAATATTAAGAAAAGTAATCGTCCAAGATTCGGACCCTGGGGAATACGTGTTCATCCACTGACATACTTTGTTAAAATTTTAACCTTAGCACTTTTCGTTCAAGGTACATTTCAATCCCAGCATTTTGCCTCCAGCGCTCTTCGTCCTCGGTACATTTCACTCCTAATATTTCGTCTTGAACGGGGCCAAGTGAGTTTATGAGTGACCGTATGAGTGACGAAGTGAATGACTGAATGACCGTATGAGTGACGATATGAATGACCAAGTGAGTGTATGAGTGACGATATGAATGACCAAGTGAGTGTATGAGTGACGATATGAATGACCAAGTGAGTGTATGAGTGACGATATGAATGACCAAGTGAGTGTATGAGTGACCAAGTGAGTGTATGAGTGACCGTATGAGTGATAGATTGATCGTATAAGTGCGTGAGTTGTCGCATGAGTGAGTGAGTTATTGTATGAATGAGTGGATGACCATATAAACGCGTGAGTATGCGATTGAATGACCAAGTGAGTGGGTGAGTTACCGACTGATTGAGTGATTCAGTGAGTGCATGTATGAAAGATTCACTTACTCGCTCACCTACTCACTTGGCTCTGTGTGTGGAGCGAAATATAGGAAACAGGGCGAAATGTCGGGGGTCAAATATTAGGGACGAAACGTTTCGGGGAAGAAATGTGTGATGGGGAGTTTTCAGGATCCCATCCAAAATCTATTTATTTATTATTACAAGTATTTTTGCATTCCCCTACAGATTTTAACTCGTACTATCGTTCATAATCAGATGCCGGCTGGGCTCCCGGTGACTTTCGCTAGCGAGACAGAGGACCAAGAACTGATTAGAAACGATTTCCTCCTAATCTACATAAATCGCTGAATGGTTCGCTTGTGATCTGCGAAGGCAGACTAGTGTTTGCCAGTAGCGGTAGAAATTGGCCGGGATGTCCACTGCGACATTTCTGGGCGTCCATTACTCAAGACAACCGGCCATTTCCGTACGAGATAGCGAAAAGTGGGAGGTCGGAGTTAGAGGTGGGGCGAAACGCACGACAAGCTAAAATTATATATTCTGATTGGGAGAGAAGTCAAAGCTCTCTCTCTCTCTCTCGGACATGGCTCAGGAACTAAATTCGTAACATCGGTTAAATCCCTGATACTATTGCTAATTAGGTCGGCTAATAATTGCTAGTCTCTAATTTTCTAGGGTGTGACCTTCAAGGGTCAAGTTAAGTACATTCGTTTGACCATAATCAAAATTACCATGTTAACACTGGAGTTGAAAAATCACTAACAACGAAAATATATGTACCGTCGAATCCCGTTATGACGAACTCCAAGAGACCGGAGAGATCACTTCGTTACAACGAAATTTCGTTATAATGGAAGTCCAGCTTATTGCGTTGTTCCTATGTAAACCTATCTGGGGGATTAGAAAAGTGTTCGTTAAAACGAGATTTTCGCTATAACGGTATTCGTTAAAACGGGATTCGACTGTATATATATTTTGACTCTTCGGTTGTGTCGGCCCGTCACAAAAAATTTTAGGGTGAAGCCGGCGCTGAAATCGTTTTGCAGTATACAGGGTGTCCTGTAAGTGCTAATGCGGCCTTTATCTCATGAACAGTCCGTCGTAGAGGTTCTATCTTAGAAAATACTGAAAATTTAAGAATCATTCTGTACCAGTTTGAAGAATGAAAATACAGTGTGTCACAAAATTAAAAATCTAAATTTTTATAGGGTCCCCTAATCCCGAAGGCAGAAGACAAGGGGGTCGTACGAAAATTTAAATTTTTTATTTTATTTTGTGACACTGTGTTTCACATTCATTACTGAGAGTAATTTTTTTAACGCCTTTTCCGCTTTTTCTAAATTGAAACTATACCTCTACGACGGACATTTGATGAGATAACGGGCCGCATTAGTACTTACGGGATAACCTGTATAGACGGCGCTTATTATAATCACAGATAATGTTCTCATTCGGGTATTGCTATCACTTTCGCTAATCACGGAACCTACCGATATCACAACATGCGGAAAAATTCCATTACAGTTTTTGAGGACTCAATTTATTTTCGCCGAAAGTTTTCATTTTTGCGCATTTTTTTGAAACTGAGATTTAATCAGAGTCGTTTTTTTGCATAAAAGTTATCGCTATCAACTTACAAGACTATGTGGGAGGTCAAAAGGCTCACTCATTGACAAAAATTTCCGTACGAGGGTCCATAATACGGTATGCATCATGGATTTCATATAGGCTACGAATGTATTGGTGTTTAATATAGTTTCCAAGGTTTTTCAATTCCAATTTGAAATTTTCACCTCTAAAAAAATAATAACCCTCAAAATTTGGGAGAGGAGTGAAATTACTCTTCATAGAAAAAGTTTTTCGGATAACACTGTTCGGGATTATTCAGAATGTATCGACATAGGCTGTATTTAAACCAGGGTAGCAACAAATAGAAAAATAGCAGCAATTCAGACTAATCGTGCGAGAGCAGTCAATTGAGGACTAAATGTAGTTATGGGTAAGTTGCCTATAAAGGAGAGCGGGCTCATCGTCAGCTCTAAGCAAAAATCTGGTTTCCCTCTCCAAGCGATGTCTGAGAAATCACTAGAAAAAGAAAAACAGGATAGGTATTGTAACAGCGATTTTGGCTATGCCTAAGGCGGCTGGAATATAAAGAGCCTACTCATCACCCTCCATCTTTAAAGCGGATCAACACCAGCAGAACTTTGCAGTTTTCCACAGCGCAGCTCAAAAAAACCGGTTTTGAGGTGGGGCTAGCACAGCACGAGTGATTTAGATGGTCAAATTTGCTTACCCACACCACAAACCCGGCTTTTGCGCTATAGAGTTCTGCTGTTGGGAAACCGTGCCCCGTTGAAACCGGTGTGAACCGGGCCCGTGCCCCGTTTGCCAGCGAAACAGACACTGACGGCTGGAAAATGTTTTTTTTTTTTGTTTTTTTTTTCACATTAATATATAGAATTTTCAAGAAAATACTCCTTACTCTGTAACAACCCGGCCCCCAACCACGTAATGGCTTTAGGATCGCCTAGTGGCTTTTATCACCATAGTGGTGGTCGGCTGAAGTTGGTTCTCTATGGTTCCGAACTTCGAAACGCGAATGCGAGCCGATTTCCCCGTTAAAAAGGCTCGCCGACGATAGCCACAGGCCTACAACAATACAATTAGTCAATCATTACACTTCACTCATAGAAAAATTGATGGTAGATGGAAGTACTACACAGAAACAAACTTCACGTCAGGTTCACCACACATACACACACATTCCAACATGTACCAATTCCTTAGAAATTCCGCAGAGGAATATGGACGAGGTGCATGTGAGGTTCAGTAGTAGTTGTGGCTTTAGGAATCAGACAAAATATTTCACGGACCAGCAGGGGACTAGCAGTTGAATAACACTGTACTGGACGACTCAGCAAATGAAATAATCAGAAGATATGTCCAGAAGCATAAATTTTTCGTGATTAATTTTCGCGAATCAGTTTTTTTCTTTCGTTATACGTATATGCTATTCTGTTGCTGTATTTTGGTTATATTTGACATCCATATGTTTATGGGCATATTCTTGGCATATATATTGTCTGTTTTGGGCCTTTGTGCTTGTATTTGCATTCGTAATCACACCCTTTATGGTGGTGATTAACAGCTTATCATGGAAATTCCTACGAATACTCAGAAACATGAATACATGAATAGCAGCATTTCAGACAATTCATTTCCTGGATTTTTTTTTCGCAACTTATTCGTTTTTTACAAACGGAACAATCAAAAACTGAATCCGAGAACATTTTTTGCAGACAAAAGGTTTACGTAAGTATGAATCAGATTCGAATTTTTCTTATAGTTCGTGCACTTTTAAAGCATGTACGTAAATCTTACATTATCATAAATTCTATTACTTCCCACCATTTCACAAGGAGAAATTTCTAGAAAAATAACCAATAACTATCGGATATTTCCCTAAAAATTGAGTAAATACTTTCTTTCGAAAACATATGGAAATTGAGGGGGTTGTTCATCCTTAATGTATTCAATACTTACGAGAACGGAGATAATTTCCCCCCACTTCTTTAAAAGTCGAAACTTTTAAAGAAACATTTCCTATATTATCATAAAATTGATTGTATAGCAAAAAGGGGAAAAATATTGTCTAACATGATGTATTGAGCTCAGAATGATGATTTATGTGAACACATAAAAACAAAAACAGAAGATACAGAGCAACGGATTCTTCACATGTCAAATCCTCGTGTAACACTGTCCCGATATCCATCTCTGAAATCGTTTTCCCATCGTGATTTGCATTCGTAAATCACTCTCGCGATTCACCTTCACGCCAAGATAACAAGAGATAAAGCTCTTGTTCTTCAAATTGTCCGAGAAGATCTTCCAAGAAAAATCGAAGCTAAGGATTGTAATGGTAAACAATTGAAAAGAAGTCGGGGGGAAGAAAAAAAACAAACGCAAAATTCAAGTAGAAAGGATCATGGAGGATCGATATCGATCATCCAATGAGCAAGCAAGAACAACAACCATGAGTTTCCATGTTGTTTTTCTTCATTCGTGGATCACATATCAATCCTAATGGGGGGTTTTTTTTTGGAGAATAATAATAGAAGTAACTAACATACAGTGTTTTTATTACTCTCCGAATACATGTGCTATGTTTTTAATCAGAAAAATATTATCAGTTATTTTTTGAGGGTATTATTCTAATTGCTATAATCGTTATACTGTTTTGATTTAGGGGGAGTGGTTTACAAACTTTTGCTATGTGCCTACTCCGTGCAGGAGTTGAAACTCTGGTCGATGCACGAGAACTGTCATATTTTCAAAACTACGCTGTACAAACGTGTTTTAACCGTTACAGGGGCAGTGACAAGATATATCACCTATCTGGTATTTCGGCAAAATTCCGAGATATCTCGTTTCCTCAAAACTCTCTTATTTCGGCAATACCTTGCTCGAAAAACTTTGTTGGTTTTCTTCTCCTGATAACATATTTTCCTTCCTCCCCAAACTGTCAGATCAACTGCCAATTGGGGGGGGGGGCGATTTATCTAGCCTGGATTTCTTCTTGTGGGGACACTGAAAGCCATGGTCTACGAGACACCGTTGACACCGACCTCGTCGCAAGAATCTCCGTCGCAGCGGCAAACTTCCGTGAAATGCCGGGTAATTTGGAAAGGGTTCGACAATCAATGTATCACCGTTGCGCATAACTGTGGCAAATTGCATAACTGTGGATAGCGAGAGCTTCGAGCACTTGTTGTGAAACTTAACGTGTAAACGTACTGTCCTCGTGTAAAGTATCGCGAAATAAAGAGTTTTTCCACCCATTATTGGCTTGCCATTTCTGCATCTTCGTTTATTCTCCTGCTGATGTGTCCGGAGTTTCCGGCCGTACATTCCTATGTGATTCTGTTTTGTTTATGTGTTTTCTACCTCCATAGGCATGGTTTGTACGTTGAGTTTTGAATCACTTTTATATACTATGTATAGAAAAGTATAAAAAAATAAATGCATACAAAATATTCAAGCAGTCTCGATTACAGATTTTCGAAAGTCCTCGACCAAGTGGTTAGCGCACTAAGCCCTTGGTGAAATCTTTTGGCTGCGTACTGCTTTGTTGTTCATGATGCTATAGGTACCTTTTAACCGCTATTCGTGGTTTTTCACTACGCCATACATTTTGCATGGCATAAAAGATAGTATTGCTATTGTGTGTGGACTTTTCGGAAATTTCGTTAGTGTAACCACAACCGCGAGAGCTAGGGTTTTATTGGTCTCATTCTCCAGGAACTGAATACTCGAATTTCATTTGCATTAGTTGATTTTTGCTGCCGCTAAGGGCTCGTATATCGGCAATATTATTTCATGATCACTCTGTATAAGCTGAAATTGTAATCATAGGGTCAATTTCTAAAATTGAACACAGACACGAACACATTAAACAAATTTCTTCAAGAAGAGATCACCATGAAAGGCCATAACAGCAAATAATAAATCAATATCGGTACATAGAGAAAGAATTCAAAATCGAATTCAGAATGAAACGAAAAGAAAAAAAAAGCGAAATATAAATTTAATTTTGAATTCATTCCCAAAGGACAACGGTTGAGATTTCCCCCCCCCCCACAACAGTAATATTAAATATGCGCGCTGTCTTTGTTATTTGAGATCTTAGAAACATATATATTTGAATTTATATGAACATCAAGTTCATAAAATATTGATGAATCGAATATCGAAATAACTTCACATCCATTTATTATTATTTTCTTCCTTCCTCCCATACAAATAAGGAATAATAATTTAATACAATTTTTTTTCCCATTTCATTCGAACAAGGCATTTGAATTTCTCTTTTATTCAAAATTCAAATTTGAACAAAAATATGTTAATAATAATTTTTTTTATTGAATATTGAAATCTCTTTTAATGTTTCAGAAATTTGAATTATTATGCAAAAAAGTGTTTTTGGAAGAGAAATTTGTGAATTTTTATAGAAGTTGACAACAACTTTTTCGTTTTGTGTGTGTGTGAATATATTTTTTTATTATTTCTATTTGATACGTAACTATGTATTTTCTTATGTGTAGGCAATTTGAAATTCCATATAAGTACACTGAAGAGAAGGGGCGGCTCCTTACAAAATTTTAAGTAAACGATATCGATAAAATTAGAAAATAAGTATTTTCGGAAGGAGAGAACTTAGAACGGAAAAAAATAATTCCGATAGAATACGGGGCATATGTTCACCCCATATTTATCTCAATACCACGGTTCGAAGGCTCGTTCCAACCGCGCCTTGGCAGTTTGGAGCATGGAGGAAGGGGGAGGGGGGGTTGCTACCAGGGCCGAATTTAGGTTTGATGGGGGCCTTAAGGCTATTGAAGGTGAAGGAGCCTCTTATATGTCAAAGTCTAACTACCCTTTCTCAGTTTGTGATTTTTGAGGTTCTCCCCAGACCTCGGAGTCCTATCCTACAGTCTGTCTAGCATATAGGGAAATCCCCCCCCCCACACACACACACAGCAGTTACACGGGTTATTATTAGGATGATAATAACCTCATATAGTCCCCGGTTTTTTTCTTTTATTGGCCATCCCGACTATTAGGTAAAAGTGTCCCGGTTTTCCCCCTTTTTTTTACACGAAGCCTACTTGAATTTTTATTGTTTATTGAAGTCAAAGATTGAAATTCTTTTTGAACTCATAAATTATATTATGATGATTACAACTATAAATAAGAATAATCTTTCACGTTTGTCTTGGTTAATGTTTTATTTCGTGGAATTCATTTTAATCCACTCCAATTTGCAGTAACGCTCCCTTTCCCGCCAATGTGGTTTTTCGTAATTTCAGCAATATTTGGCAACTTTTAGGCAACGGAATATCACTTTTTTTCTACCGTTCGACTCGAAATTTTTTGCACACGCAAAGTCATTCATAGGATTCAAAACTGCGTCAGAATCAATGAAAATGTTCACTGTACTTTCTTCAAACCTGTTGTTGTCCACGTTTACAACTAGATCGTCTAAAAACTGTTTTTATGCTTCCATGGAATTTTGATCTAACCTGAGAATTTTTAATTTTTATTTGTGTGTAACACTCATTTCCTTTTTCAAATTGTGAAGTCTTTCAAACATATTTTTCTATCCGGAATTTCGTTAATTTCAACCTCTCAATAGGGAGTTGAAAAACTGATGTTGTCTGCTAAAACGATAACAGGTAGTTTGTCGACCAAGTCTAAAACATATTTTAAGAACTTGCAACAAAGTTGAACTCAGATAATGCCTCTAAAAGGCTGGAGCATTTAGTGCATTTTCAAAAAAAAAAGTGCAAACTAAATATTGAGAGAGGAGTATTTTCACAACTCCCTTAAGAAAATTTCGGCGATCGAAAATAAATCTCAGGGTGTGAAATATAGATGCGTATTGGCGAACGCTGACCCCGAAAATTTCTGTTCCTGGAAAGTGTGGAACGTCAAGGAAATCTCATCAATACACACCATATCTTGCAAATTAAATGACTGCTTATATAACTAGAATCATCAATCCTCTAACACACCATTCACTATTCGATGATGATCAGTTATTTCTTCATGATACTACTACTTAACCGATCATGCACCTCGTATACATTCCTCTGCGGAATTTCTAAAGTATCGATACATGTCATACAGAACGTGTTGTGTGAGTGTGTTTTTCTAGAGCCCTAACGTATATATATTTCTGTGGCGGGTTTTGTGCTAGTTTTGCGTTCTTGCTTATGCTGCCATCTGGCTTCCATTTTTTAGAAGTACGGATGGTAAATGTCTAAATTTTTATGTATTATGTTGAAGGTCTACCTACTCTCTGAAGAGATACTTTTTAAATGGGAGACTGGCATTACTCTATGATAACTGAGCATATGAAATACTGTAATTAAAAATCAAAACGCATTTTGTATTCGGTACTCCTTTTTTTCAAATTACACTCAGATAGAAAAATCTCGTTCGAATAAAATAAGTGTAAGAAATTGTTAGATGCAGTCCCAAAAAGAAAAATAACATTTATTGTAAATGAAAATCACACAGTTCTCGTATATCGGAGTCTGTTTCTCGAAAATTAAAACGAAATACTTTCCGCTGGATGTACTCTTTCCGCTGGGTTAGTCAGATGTTCGAGATGAAACGTGCTGTGGTTTTAGCAGTGAGAGGGCGATAGAGGGAGTGAAAGATTCAAAATTTCCCACACCATTCTCGTACGAACCACCAGAACCTCCACCGACAGCAGCAGTAGTTTCATCATCAGCAGAAACCTTGGAGAAAATAGAGTGGATGTTCCTTCGACTATCTCTCCTCTCTCTCTCTCTCTTTTCTCTGGTTTACTTCTAAAACTCGAGTTTATTGACTCTAACGCATCGCGAGTGTAAAGAATTTTAAACTCTTTCCTCTCTCTCTCGACGCTGACTCTTTTCACAAACCTTCCTTTTGTTACTGCTCATCTCACTCTTCCTCTCGAGGCTTCTCTCTGCATATCTTTTATAGCGAGTTCCTAGAAAAGACGTAAATAGCTCTTGTGCTGAGACCCATTCGAAAACTGACACTTTCCACACAAACTGTTTGTTCCTTAATTTTTTCTTATCCGAAGTTTCAATAAATACTTTTGCCTTCTACTTTTCAGATGAGTTTACTGTTATTCATAACCGGAATATCGATAGAATACCTCTAATTGATTTGTAAGTAGGATGATTGTATTGCTCATAAACCCATCAAGATATTTACCTAATAATCAGTAACTCGTGAAAACGATTTTGCGTTATTGTGGTCGTTACATCATAACGATTGATACGATAACGCCATTCATTCTAAATGTGACTAGGGAAGTACAGGGTGATTCTAAATTCATGGGACAAACTTCAAGAGGTGACATAAGACTCCTAATCTAGACTCCTAAACTAGAATTGTTGGTCATAGAATGTGTGGTTGAATCGCAATAGAAAAAGGTGGCGGTTGAGATGTTTTAGAGAGTGCACAACAGCACTTCACCAAAAGTAAATCTCATATTTTTCTGACGGATTTGCTGCAATAAGTGAAATCAACCATTCGAATGTGCAGGGTATTGTTAATTTCTCATGGTGCAACCGGGGTAATGCAAATTCTACAATTCATCATGCCACATTGTTTAACGAAGCATAACATTTTGATGGTCCCTGCACGAATAAAAAACCAACTCCATCGTCGAATGGTTTGTAGTACATACCGCAGCAAATCTGTCAGAGAAATATGATACTGTATTTGATTTTAGTGAAGTGCTGTTATGCACTCTCTATTAACATCCTCTACTGCCTTTGCTATTGCGATTTGACCGGATATTCTAGGAACGAAAATGCTTTTCGAGGTGTTTTTGCATCACCTCTTAAAGTTCGCCCCATGAATTAGAATCACCCTTTATAACGACCTGTAAAGTCCATTTAACGCAATGCAACGTCAGATTTTTCCTTTGTCCTGCCTCTGTTTTGCAGGGGAATGTGCAAAATCATTTTTCTTCCTTTCGTTTGCCAAAAATTGTGTTTCATTTTAACCCTCTGATGTAAGAGAATTCGGTACACATAGATGTGTACATGTGATTAGTTATTGCAATTTTGTTATTATTGCCCTTTTTTTTATGCATTTTCACTGCGATTGCTTAATTCTATTTTTTTGGAAATGAATGCTATAAGTTTGAATTCTCTTGATAAGCTAATTTTTCTCTTTCAAACTTCCGGTATAACAACTCTATATAATTTTCCATAGAACGAAGGATTGTGGGAGTTGTTATAACGAACGTAAAATACACAGACAGACAGAATTTAATTTTTCTCGTCGCTGCCCAGCCCAAAGGGGCTGCCTGGCGACTTACAGACTGCTCTTGCTAGCTATGAAGAGGGTTATAAACAAGTTTGTGCGTGTTTGTGTAGATGTGAAGTGCTTGTAAGTTAATAGAGAGAAAAAAAAAAAAAAACACACATACAGTCCGATAAATGCCACCATCAGAATAGTAAAATACACAAAGATCAGCCAAACTTCACCAAAATGCCACTCTATGCAATAGAGCAGTTGATCAGTAAAATCAATAGTAGTAAAAAAAAAAAAAAAAAAAATATATATATATATATATATATACACATACACACACATATATATACACATAAATATTATGCGATAAATGTATATTATAATGTTATAATGGACACAAAAATGAAATTACTTATGTACAATTCACCAAAACGCTACATAATGCACTAATGAGAAAATAATAATAAAAAATAAATCTAACATACAAAAGAAGTCATAGAAAAACAAGTGTGTTAGCCGAAATTATACAAATTGATGCAGTGCAAGATCAGTCATGTGCATCAAACCACAATGCCACTCTATGCAATACAGTTGATCGATTATTTCGATAGTAAATTAAAAGTACAAAAATATTATGATAGATCGACAAAGATTATACAGCTCAGTAGTTCAGACCCTAGCGCACCGACCATGGCACGTGCAGCACGTTTTGAGGTCTAAGAAATTTTAGTCTTTCACGTGGGTTGTAATCGACCAGCTCTCTCAGATGCTCGTATTCTGAGTTCCTCATCCTTTCAAAGTGATCCTCTGAGATTTGTTGGATGTAGCTGAGGATGGTTGGAATCTTCAGGTCTTTTCTAATGTCAGCCCCTCTGATGTACTTTGGTGCACGCACAAGAGTTCGCAGTATTTTATTCTGTTGACTTTGCAGACGCTGCATGTTGGTTTTTGAAACATGAGCCCATACTGGGGCGGCGTAGGTCATGATAGGTCTAATGATTGATTTAAACAATATGACTTTGTTTTTAAGAGTTAGTCTTGCACTTGGAAATGTAATGCGTGACATCATTCCCATGGTTTGGGTAGCCTTAGTTCTTACGTGATTTATTTGCGGAACGAAGGATAATGATTGGTTTAGAATACATCCCAAATATTTCACTTCCTTCACAGGTCTTATGGCTTCTCTGCCCAGGTAGATTGGTGCTCTAGTGAATTTGGTTCTTCTTGTTAACCAGATGAACTGAAACTTGGCATGATTAAGCTCGACAGCATTATCCTCACACCAGTCTTCAACCTCCTCTAGAGTCTCCTGAAGATTTTCTCTGCATTTATCAGATTTTCTGTTGTTGGTGATAATAATTGCATCATCCGCAAAGAGTCCCAGTATGCCCATTTGGGGGGCAGGGAAGTCATTGATGTAGATGGAGAAGAGCTGAGGTCCAAGAACTGATCCTTGGGGGAACCGAGGCTCTTATTGGACGAACAGAAGAACAAGCATTTCCATTTTTTACCAGAAAATGCCTGTCTTTAAGATAGCTGTTGAAGAACAACACGTAGTGGTCAGGAAAACCGTATTCAACAAGCTTGGCCAACAGAGTTACGTGATTCGTTTTGTCAAACGCCTTGCTAATGTCCAAGCACATTGCGCAGGTGAAATCCTTGTGGTTGAAAGCTTGTATTGCGAATTCTACGACTCGATGCAGCTGTGTGACACAGGAGTGGTTTCTTCTGAATCCATGCTGCTCAGGACGAAGAAAATTAGAAGATTCGAGATAATTATTGAATCGTATAAGAAGAATACGTTCAAACAGCTTAGATATATTGCTCAGAAGGCTGATCGGTCGGAAATTTTTGGCTATGAGAGGGTTAGAGCCAGATTTGTGGATAGGTTTGATTACTGAAAGCTTCCATATCTTCGGGAAGTGACAAGTTTTTAACAAGCTATTAAAAATATTGGTGAGAGTCATTAGGGCAGATAGGGGCAGATTTTTGAGAGCGAGATTGGAGATTTCATCCAGTCCAGAGGCTTTCTTGATCGAGAGCTTGTTAATAAGTTCTCTAACCTCCTCCATAGTTGTTAGCTCTGAATCTTGAAACCCACTAAGACTCTGATGACGTGGTCTGTTGAGAAATTCCTCAATTTTATGCAAGTGTTCCCGCTGAGTGCCAATCGGTTGATTCGTGTTAGGTTTGAATTGACCCTCATAAGTTTCGGCAAGCACTTCCGCTATCTCAGCATCAGTGAAAACCAATTCACCTCGTTCGTTTTGAATTTTGGTAATTTTCTTGGTTTTCTTTTTACAGATCTTCCAAACTTTCCAAAGGGAACCTTCACTCGCAGTGGCCTCTTCAACGAAGTTCGAAAAGCGCTCGTTGACGAATCCTTTGATTTCTTTCCTGATTTCCTTTTCCAGTCGATTGAGTGCAACTTTATCCAAAGGGCGACGAAATCTTTGCCAGGATTTTCTTATTTTATTTTTGAGTCTAATTTTTTCCTTTAGCTCAAGAGAGATTCCAAATTTGTTTCCCGGATATTTGATTTTTCTAGTTGAATTGTGTAATGCGGCTTTAATACTGTCCGAAAAGATGACCGTTGCTGCATCAACTTCCTCCTTGTTTGCATGCCGAAGCTCGAGAACTTCGTCAACATCTAGCAGATCCCTGAATTTATTCCAGTCAGTGGCAAGGCAGAAAGGAACATCTTGAGGCCTTGTTAGATCAATCGTGAATATGATTGGATTATGTGTTGAGTTGAGGCCAGTGAACGATTCTAAGTCAACATTATTCCGAAAGTTTTTAGAAAGACCATAGTCAAGTACATCCGGTGAACCCCGCCCTCCAGGGTGATGGGTTGGTGTGGAACTGGAGTGTATTTGTAGGCATTTGTTTCTACACACACCATCTTTCCAGAATTCTACCACAGGAATTTGATCTGTTACTGCAGAAGGCAGGACTTTTGCAATTCCAGTCCCCAGCCAGTAGAATTGGATTGTTGGTGTTGATCAGAAAGTTAAGTAGATTCAGGTCAAGTCTGTTTCTAGGTGGCTTGTATATCGCACATAGAGATATCGGATGCCTGTTAATAAAGATGGTAACTGCCAGTTTTTCCATGGAGTCGGAGTCTGGTGTATCAAGTTCTTGAAATGGTATATCATTTTTGATGAAGACTGCTATTCCACCTCCTCTTTCGTTTAGTCTATCTTTTCTGAGGCAGGTGTAGTTAAATATGTTAGTGGAGTGTGAAGGCTTCAGCCATGTTTCGCATATGAGGGCTACATCAATTTCCATGTCATAGAGTGCCTGCCCAAACTCTCTAAGGTCATTTCTCAGACTTGTGGCATTCCATGCCATAATACGCAGCGGTTTGCTGCTGGCAAGTCTTGGCGTGCTAATTGTTGGAGTGTGAGATTATAGTTATCAAAAATTGCAGTATGAATTCAATTTTGTCCCTGGATAGACCCAGTTCCCTCAAGAACGGTTCTAAGAGGTTCAGGAATTGTTCAATATTTTGAGCAGGGGAATGAGTTGCTGCTGTTGGATGGACTAAAACTTTATTTTGTGAGTTGTCATTATTTGGTAAGTCTCTGTCTATATTATCTTCTATACTTTCGACTATGATGTAGGTTTGATCACATTTGTTGTCATAATAGTTCCGGAAAAGTGAAGGCCGTAGAAGGGAGAGGTTTGCTGAAGACACACCCTTATCCTGATTCGTCACTTCCAACTCCAGTTCAAGTTTGTCCTGTACAGCATGATGGGTCATGAAATCTTCTAAGACTTCTTTATATCTCATTCCTGTTTCACTGGCTTTGAATTTAGTAAGTTTTTCACGCTCTGCCTCTAAAACTTTGTTGTGCAGCTCCGCTGATAATTCTTCCATGGAAAGCTGTGGCTTGCCTTGCCCCAAAATGTGTAATCCTTTCCTCGTTATTTCCACAGGGGGTTCTTGGTCTTGAGTCGGCTGCTTGTCATTATTGTTAGCCCCTATGTTCCAAGGATTTATTCGAGGTCTAGACGGTAGCCCACTTGTGGACGAAGGACTGAACATGTGAAGGGGTTGACTTGTTTCAGACTTGTTAGAACTTTTTTCCAAAGAGGGAAAGTTCATTAAGCTGGGAGGTAGCTTGGGAAGAAAAGTTCTTGCCCCGTCACTTCTACTGGATGGTCTTTGTGGACAGCCTGTGAAAGTTCCAGTGTGTGAACCACCACACATAATACATTTCATTTTAGATTGATTCCCTTTTGAGGGGCAATCTCTGGTGCTGTGTCCAAGGGCACAAAAAGCACAGTTTGGTGAATTAAAACAGTAGTATGATGAATGTCCGAATAATAAACAATTTCTACATTGTAGAGGGAATTTATTACCTCTGTAACGGTCTATTTCAATTGGTACGTCTTGAATATCAACTAAGTTGGCAATTTCTTTGCTGCTGATAGGTACTTCTATCAAGAAGAGTGGTAGAATACGTCCAGTGGAATAATTTCTCATATTGGAGATTTTTTTTATCTCAAAACCCTTGTTTATCAAATCTGATTTAATGTCCTCAAAGCTGGTGTTCGCCGGAAGGCCTCTGATGACGAATTTTAGAGATCTCTCACTGTCTAGTTGGTATGTGTGGTATTCCAGATTCTTCTCATTTAAATACTTAGTAGCCGTTCTATGATCTTTTTCAGAAAAGACATTTAATAATATATTTCTCGATGTTGGTTTGGCTACCGGAGGGAATTCGCACATCCCCCTAATTCTTTTGAAGTCATTAATCCAGTTTTCACCCCATTTGGTGATAACTATTTGGGGAATACCCGATTTCTTTCTTCTGTGGTTCACTTGCGTGAAGTAATCATTGTTGTGGTCACTGTCATGCTCTGATTCGTCAGAAAGTTCCCCATCCTCTTTAGCTACATCCGCAGGAACACCAGTATCCGTAGGGGGTCTTTGAGGACCAGGTTTGTTAATGAGCGCAGCCTTGGTAGCAAGCTGTGTTCTATCTTTGTCAAGCTGATGGGTCGCAGACACAACCTGTTTTTTGGAAGACTTAACCCGAGAGAGCTGGGTTGAGCTTGTCAGTTTATTCTTATTGTCATCTTTTTTAGAATTTTTAAGTTCCATCTGTCCTTTCCTCTCTGCTGCTTTTAGCTCAGCTGTAGAAAGTCCACTAGTACCAGGGATCGCAGCATCATGAGTAGGGATCTTTTTCTTTTTATTCTTCCCTTTTTTCTTTTTATTTGCTTTGAATGTCGCATTATCACCAACAAGGTCAGCGTTTACATCTTCACTGTTCATAAAATCAATAACAGATTCATTATCTAGATTTTTATCACAATAATTATTTTTCGCTTTCTTCCTAGATTTCTTATTTTTTCTAATTATACTCGTTTTATTTTTTAACACACTATTTTGCATCTCCGATAAGGAGTCAGATTTATACTCAACATCACTTATGATATTATTGACATTAGCATCAGAATTTTTTGGAGTGCCCATCATGTCATCATCGTTCTCTGTAGCATTCATGGGATCAGAAGTACTCAAAGGAGCATAAACATTAGAAATTCTAATGCCATAGGTTAAACAGTCCTAACCACAATCACTGCTCAGGGAACAGAAGCATTAAGGTCATTAGATACATTGAGAACGTCCATGACAGAGTGGTCACCCCTTTTCACAGTAGCTAACATGTCATTAGCGCACGTATTCTCGCTCAAGAAACAGTTTGAAGTAGTAGACTCATTTGGGGCTTTGCTATAGCCACTAATTCCCGAGTCAGCTGACAGTTGTGTACTATCAACACGAGTTTTCCCTTCCAAAAGAACATTACATTCAGTCTGGGAGTTACAAACAATGTGAGAAAAAGTTTTATGAATTTTAGCATGATCAGCACCTCCAGCGTTAGGAACGCAGTGCTTTAGAGCATTAGCGTGCGCATTATCATGTTTATCATGTGCACAAGCATTACATTTCAACAAATATTTATTAGAAAGCACAGAATCATTAACAACATCAGTTTTATCGAGCAAAGTGATACCACCATTAAAAATAATTTCATTGGTTTGAGCATTACACTCTGAGAGACAATCATTAGTTGTGCAACCATACATATCAGTACCATTAGTAGTAAAGACACAATTTACATCCAAAATTTTTTTGTCATTCTGAGTGACACTATTATTAGGAACATCTTCTAAAGTTCGAGCATCACACATTAAATTATAATCATTTGTGGCACTATATTTGTCAGAATTATCACCATTCGGAACACTATTTTCATCAAAAAATGTTGTGACATTTAAGGTGTTACCATCACTAATTACACACTACATGACAATCCTTAGCATCACTATATTTATCGGAGTCATTAACAGAAGAATTATCATGTTTATCCAAAGATTTAGTATCCTCCACAGAGGTACAACCGTTAGTAAATACTGAGGTTTGAGCATGACATACCAAATGGCAACCATTAGTATCACTATTTGAATTTGGTACAAAGGAAACACTATTTTCATCTAAAAAATTTTGACCTTCCTTAACACATTTTGCTTTATGTGTAGGCCTAACTTTTTTACTAATTACTGGCACTTTACCATCTGTTTCAAAGCGAAAGCTTTTTTTGAAAGCACTAGCCAGTTTATGTATACAATCAAAACCATCCAAATTGTTAAAAAATCTGACAGCTTCAATTACTAGTTTACGGCATATATCTCCATTCGATGGCTCTACCAGATACTCGACATACACTGAAATTACGTCCAATAACTCTCTAATCACTTCACAGTCATCAACAAAACCATCATTGCCTGCATCGTATTGAGCTCGAATCCAGGGAAAGAAACTTCCCGCAAAGATTTCGAGATCTCTCCCTTTGTCATCGTGAGCATTTTCCGCAAGCCTTCGAAGTCCCAAAATTTGGGCCCTGTCAACGGGATTTCTATAGATACAGCAGAGTGGCATGACGCAGTCGAAAAAGTCGAGAACTTACCCCTGACGAGCCACATCTATGGTCAGGGCCAGGTTTTTACCCTGGGCAAGACCGTACGACCAAAACAAACCACGGGAAAAAGTTTCGGAAACTTGGAAAACAATCGATGTCCTTTGAAATATCAAGACCGTTGATCCGTGTCGATACGCCAAAACTCGCAACTCTTAGGCGAAATCACACGTCATTATACTGACGATTTGAAATAACACTATTTTCCGAACGTAAAATAATAATGGAAGATTATTTTTCAAGGTTTTGAGCTTTTATAAAAATTTACTATTAAAAATAAAAAACATAAAAATTAAAAAAATCACCCAAACACTTAAAAAAAAGTGTGGTTTGCAGCAAAATATACTTGTGGAAAGCGTCGATTTGGAGAAAAAAAATTAATAATAATAATAATGAAAAGTCCGAAATTTCACTCACAGATGACGCTGCACCACAAAAATTGTATATCAAACGAAACGGGCCACAAAAAGTGCATAATTGAAGCGTTCGAGTAAATAATGGTCTGCGCTACATTTTTGCGTAATCGGTTTTTGACTGAATAACGTCCCATATACTGTTTCTTAAGTTCTGCAGAGATCCACATATGGGGTGGGGTGGGGGGGGGAAGAGAATTGAGAATTCAAGTGTTGTAAATCACAACAATTTTTTTTCAAGACAAAGAAATTTGCATTTGAAAGTACTAGCATTTTTCGTGCATGGAAAATTGTATTGTTGCCATCTGTAGGCTGCGTCGTTATAATGTCATTTTAAATAGCTGCAATCACGAATTCTATTAATTAAAACAATTTCATTTGTCACCTATGCGTCTTAGTTACCTTCCCAGACGGAAAAACGGTGTATGTTAATTTGAAAGTGTAAATTTCCAGCGTTCGGCCTAACGCTTCAATTAATATTTATTACGGTTTGCGTTACGTAACATGCGTACCACATTTTGATATGAGCGTCTTTTTTAGCCCAGTCTACATCAAAACGAGTGAAAGGGCGCTGATATTTAAATGTGGTAGTTTAAACCCTTTCAGACCCTGGTGCCATACATGTGTGGGTTGTTTTTTCTCACTGTAGATTTTTTTTTATTTTGACCTCAGGGAGTTAAACGATGACTTTAAGGAATGTGTAAGTTTTGAGATGGAAATATGGTGAATATCAACTTTGTAGGCTTTAAACAGAGGGCAGCACTTGAAGTTGAATCTTCAGGGGGTTTTCAAGATGGCTACCAGGAAAATAATAAAATACTAAATAAAATTCTGGGAAAAATTTCATGTGGAGATGAATATACCCTGCCCCACCTTGGCTGAAAAAATTTTAACGAAATCAATTGTTTCTTCACACGAAAAAAATTAAAATTTAGATTTGCTGATATTTATGCTTTTAATGCATTTTTTGAGCATCAAAAATGTAAAAGCATTTTGAATGTTCCAAAAAATGGGTGCTCGGTTCTTAAAGGGTTAAATAACGCAAATCGTATAATGAACATTAATTATGCAATATGAATGTGTGTTTTTGTCACGTTTAAATACAATGCCAAATTTTTAAGGTGCGCAGTGGCACCTGCGAGTGAAATTTTAACTTTCTTTTTTCAATATTCGTTAAAAAAACTCTCCACCTTGATAAGTATCTTGGCGCAAACCGCACTTTTTTATGCCAATTGGTCGATTTACCATCAATTTTTAAATCCCGCCCACCCTGTATATTCGTATACAAACGTAATAAGCAGCAATAATTATGCATAATAGCTAAAGGCAAAGTCATTTTCTTGAACAAATAGTAGCGCAACACATTTATAAGTAAAGAAGTACAAAATGCATTAGATGCAAATAAACAAATAAATCGCGGAATCTTTCGATTATGCAAACCATATCGCGTGAATCCGTGGCGATGAATTTCCCCCCCCCCCCGAATTTCGATGTGTGATGCTATAATATAATTAAGGGGGAATATTTAAATACACATCAAAAACTCATAGCGATTCATGAAGAAAACGTTCGGGGGGGGGGGGGAAACATAATCGAGAACATATTAGCAAATACGGGAAAAAAATACCCGAAATTGGCATAAAACTTTGACGATAACGACGATATTCTTGATGATTGCATCCCTGATTGAATTTAGTCATTCCTCGCGGGTGAAGAAGAAAATCCTCTCAGCATCTTAGAACTGCTCTGGCTTGAGAAAACGATCGCATTTTTGCTTTCTCTTCGCCCAATGCAAAGAAGAAGAAGAAAAAACCGAACAGAACTTCCTCCCGTTACTTCTTTAATATTTTTATGCTAATCCCTAGAGTCAACGTTACCGTATTAGCATTTGGTTTTCCCTTGATGGCGGAGAGAAGAATTTCGAATAATTACTAGCGCCGATCTCTCGTATTATTCGGATTTTTGTGTCAAGAAGATGTCACGCCAGTTATCCCAGCTAACACCTTTAGTGGACAAGCGAATGTTACGTAAGACTAATCTCATTTCAGATTATCTCTCTCGCCTTTTTGGAGAGAGAACCCCACATGTTGTTGGAGAAACACTTGGGAGGATTCATTTCTCCATTCATTTCCTGCGCGATATTCATAGAATACACATAAAGGTAAATGTGATAAATCCGCTTTTTTTGCTATGCATAATAACTGGACATCCATAAATTTAATGGACCTCGATATAACGAACTCCAATTTAGAAAATATTACGATAGTTTCTCTGTGTAACGAGCTTCAATTTAGCAAAACGTTTTCTTCGTTTACAATCAGACCCCAATATAGCAAACTCATATTTTACATATTCTACAATAGGACTTCAATATAGCGAAGTTCCCTCTATTTAACCAATTAATTATAATTTAAACCTTGAATTTAACTTTAATTTAACAATTTTCACGATCGAACCCCTATATTACGAACCCCTATACACAACGCCTGTAAATTTATTTGATTTATTTATAATGATCTAATCAATCAGGCTAGATGCTGTTGGACATCACTAATTTTAGAATTTTGGCATCATTAACTTGTTCGAGTCATATATTGTACACACATACGCACACAACACATTCCGACATGCGCCAATTCGTTAGAAATTCCCCAGGTACGGTGTAGTAGTACTTGTAGTCATTTTAGCACTACCCTATATTCCACAATTGAAAGTACGTAGTACCTTTGGAAAATTTAAATTATCCTCGCTAGTACCTGTAGTGGACCGGTGAATGAGAGATTACTTATCTCATTTAAGAGGGATTCTCTCCCTCTCTTATTTTTCTCTGGGAAAGAAGAGAACCTCATCTTCTCGGAAAACATTTGAAGATCCCTTTCTCCATTCATTTCCTATGCGATATTTATAGAATACATAAATTTCTCGAAACATTGGCGTTGCGTGTATTTTTTTTGTGTGCTCGTGATTTCGGACAACATAATATGTAGATTTCGAACGAGAAATCGTGTCTAAGAAGATAGGATATTCTTTACTTCATGCCGAGATTTTCAGAGTTGAATTTGTATGGCTTTATATATGTATGCAGGTCTTTTTTTTCAGACGTATCTGGAAACGTCAAAGGACGAAGAAATGCGTTCCTGATGAGGCAACTCTACGTGAAATGGCCCATAAGATGACATCGCTTCTTTCCTGCTGTATCTTTCGTTATTCTCTTGCAAACGATGTTTTCCCCTCTATGGTGTGCCTCATTTTTATTGGCATCATTTCTATGTTTTCTTGGCATGCGTGTTTGTATTATTACATGCATTTTGCAGTGACTTGGATTTGCATTGTTTTTTATTTATTTATTTACATCGGTGCTGTTCCCTATTTCTGAAAGAAATCTTACAGACTTTGAAACTTTGATTTCCGAAGATGTTTCGTTGAACCGAATTGTTAGTGTAGTTTCGTATTTTGTGGCCATTATATTTGCGGTATTATTTTTTGTATTTGTGGAGGAATACGTAACCGATAGATGCCGCTTTTATTTCCAATCCAACTCGTTAATTTCAGTAAATTGCAGTGTAACGACGATGTGGCCTGAGTTTGTCATAGCATGGGTCACGATCAAGTTTTGATAATCCGGGATAATTTTCAATCAATTTCTTTAGAACCAAACCAAACAGAAAATCACTTTTTGTGTGATATAAGTTATTACAAGCAGAAAAGTTTTAAGAAAATCATCATATTGCTCCCAACCAATGATAATGAATTAATACAAAAATGGAAGTTTCGTATATTAATTAATCAGAAAAAACCATAATTATAATAAACTAATTACGAACTTATATATCTGGGATTTCGGGGTTGATCCAAGAAATATGGCCATAAATAAAGTTTTGAAAAAAAATTATCATGAGCATAAAAGAAAAACAAATTCAACATCATTCTCAACTGATATCATTAAAACAAAAATGGAGAATTTAGGTATTAAATTAATCAAAAATATTATAATGAACTGGTAATTGTATCATCAGTTTATTATAATGAACTGACGATAAAAAGTTTTAGTTTATCATGATGAAATTATTTATCTGGTGAATTGGGCTGGCTCAAAGAAACATCGCTATAAAAAGAATTCTAAAAAACATTTCTTAGGAACAGTTTTAAAAACAAGCGCTTATTATCATCAATCTCAATCAATACAATCTTGAAACTGATATTTATAGGCATATTATTCATAATCACGTACGCATTTCACGATAATTCTGAATCAATAGCAAATGTAGAATTATAAAAACAATTGTCTACGAAATTTCACAGAAGGTAACAATCTTTCTGAATCATTCGCCATCTTGAAACTAATATTCATAATCACATTTCCATTTCATCATAATTCTCAATCAATATCTTTAGTACCAATCCATAAATAAAATTACTTTCCTATGACAAAAAGTTACTATTATCAGAAATGTTCAGAGAGAGAAACAAATTCATCATTCTCAACCAATGTAATCCATACAAAAATAAAAATTTTGCGTGATAATTATTAGTCAAACTATCATAATTATTATAAACTGATTGTAAAATTATTAATCTACCTCTGATCTAATGGCTGCTCTAGAAAATATGGCTTTACTAATATTATTTTTAAAAACAAATTATCATCAACAGAAAAGTTAAACAAAAAGTTAACATTATTCTCAATATAATTAATAGTAAATCAATATAAATACAATCAAACCTCGTTAACGCGTCACTCTTGAGAGAGCAAAAATATGACTTAGTAAGCGGAGTGACTCGTTAAACGGAGTAAGCCATAGCTGTGCCAATTCCTGTCCGAGGACAATTGGGAATTCCAAAAAGTGACCCGTTAAGCGGGGTGACGTTCTAACCGGGTGACGCACTAACGAGGTTTGACTGTATAGACATTTTCTGTCAGTTGATAAGAAAGTATTGCAAATACAATATACCAGTAATGAAATTATATATGTGGGGACTTGAGATTCGATTTAAGCCATATGCCTACAAAAAAATATAATCAAAAAATTATCAGGAACACATAAACAATAAAGGAAAAAAAACCTTATTCTCACCATAATTCAATACTAGAATGACAATTTTGTGTATTAATTGATCAAAAATTATTATAACACTATGTAGCATGAGGAATGTCCTACAACGTACAAATCTTCACTTCCAGTTCGAAAAATAGATGGCAGCACTATAACAAGAATTATACAGAAACAAGCTTCACGTTAGGTTCATAATTCGTACACACACATTCCAACGTGTACCAGTTCGTTACAAGTTCCGCAGAGAAATATGGACGAAGTGCATGTGTGGTTTAGTAGTAAAAATGTAGAATATAAAGAACTTCCCCCCAAAAAAAAGTCAATACCGATAAAAATGCTTGTGATGCTTTTGTTCGCATGCTTAACGACTTCTAAGGTAATCGCTGGGCCAAAAACCATCTCAAGTTTGAGAAAAACATAAAGATCTATACAAAAATGGCATTTCTAATGTTTCTCACGAATGACACTTCGCATCCTCCACGCTCATCTAAAGTTTGAGGATAATAATCATAATTTTCATGATTATTCCGGCCGAGCAAACACAGAAATAGCAACTTCTAACCCAAGGACAAAGAAAACGTTTCTTTTTCTTTCCTATTACAAATAGTGTAATAAACTGATAATAAAATTATCTGTCTGTGTTCTTGGGGTGGATCCAAGAAATATCGATACGAAAAGAATTTAAAACAAATTGTCTTAGGAAATAAACCCTTTATTTTTCTTACCATTGCGTCTTCTTAGAAACGCTTGTTATTTTCCTCTTATGCACTGGGACTTTTTGTTCCAAGACCGGGATTCCGCTATAAAAGTTTTATAAAAGTACCTCTATAACACTTGAAAAATGTCTCCAATAAGATAATTGGTTACATTCTAGAAAATCCAATCAATGATCTTATTGCCGCATTTTTCAAGTTTTATAAAGGGACTTTTATCAAACTGTTATAGTGTAATCCCGGCCTAATTGCTGTACCTAACTTTTATATAATGTCTGTTGTAAAAGTTACAAACTAAATAAAAATATTTCAAAAATTTTGATAAGTAACAAAAGCTTAATTCATAATTAATATTTTTAAAATTCAATAAAAGTTTTTTTCTCTAACTACACACAGTTTTCCTTTCATACTTCCATTCACGGTATCGAAATTTTCTTTGGTGTAATGGAAATGAAAGAGTTTTGTCATGCAATGAGTTAAAAAAGTATTACTATCATTCTCAATCAATACCATTGATGCTCAGTCACAGAAAAAAAATCGCACTTATAAATCCAAAACGTTCAAGTATCACGCATCATTTTATCCGTATGCAAATTTTCCACCTAAACAAAGTCAAATTAACTCATTCAAGACAACACGACTTCCACATAGTTCGTGTATACGAGCACAACGATGGAATTTTCCATGTTTAAGAAAACGAGCAAAAGTCTCTAGTTCTCTTTTCATCACAAATCCTTTAAAAAAGCGGAGGGTCTTTTCTTTGGTATATATATATATATCTTGTTATCCTAACAAGTGAAACTCGCGTCCACCCTTTCCTTCAAGAATAATTTCAGGACTTTTCTTAAATAGCATTCCACTTACATATTTCCACAATGTGCTTACGAAATTATCTCTAATTGGATGCTTCAATTATGATCTTTTGAAAAATTCAAAGTTCTGGTAGAAAAGAAAATACTCGATTCGAAGCTCCTAATATTACAGGGTGAAGTGGGAATTGCATTCCCTCCTTGCATGCAAAACGGGAAATTTAACTTCTCGGGGGGGAAAAAAAATTAAGTTATACAAATTTTTGAAAATACTAATTACATTAGAGATTGTAGACTTTTCGGACTTCATTTCCCGGGTATTTTTCCTATTCTTGAAAATATTGGATGCGTGTTTATGTGTATTAATACGGGCTGGTATCGGATAATTCGTTACTAAAGATGCTCAAATCATATATTTGATTTGTAAGTCTACTAATTAGAGTGTATTTGTCAAATACGATCAAGTTGCGAGACTAAATGACTAATAATTATAATTTACTAGGTATGTCTCGACTCTTTTCGTTAAAATCGTGTCTGTAATTACAATGCCTTCCGATGTTGCTGCTGTTTCGGTTCCACTATTTTTGCCGTACCATCTTGCTGGACTTCTTCGCAAGGATTCGGGTTCGAAACCCGTTGGCGGCAGTTGCCTTATTCTGCGGTTTTAACCTTTGCGGCGCGAATGCGAGCCGGTCTCCTATATGGGAGACAGATGGCAGTACCCGCAAGAACACGTAACAAGCACAACTCTAACAATACGGCAGGGCCACTCATATAATACATACAACACAACGGCATGTACCGATTCATTAGAAATTCCGCAGAGTAATGTGTAAGCGGTACATGCACGGTTAAGTAGTAGTTAGTACTCATTGACGTTGGTTTTCTGTGATTTTCCAACTTCGAGGTATGAATGCGAGCTGGTCTATCACGTGAAACTCTCCGCAGAGAGCATGGAGGCCTTCAACACGATTCTACATAGCATAATAATTCATACATTTGCCATTTTCACTTCAACATACGAAAAAGCAGATGTCTTCACCACTGGAACATGAAACAAGCATAACTTTAACAACATAAATATGCTACGGCCACCACTGCTCTCATGAATCTTTTCATAAGCTACTGTTTATGGCCCATGGAAGGATCACATCGCTTATGGTCTAATAGCGTTTGTTTTGTAATTTCTTTTCTGTCTTCCTCTCTCTTTTGTTTGTTTTTATGTTCCCTTGTCATTGTAAGAAAATAATAAAAAATGCAATCAGAACACACATTCTAGCATGTACCAATTCGTTAGATATTCCATAGAGGAATGTTTGTTAGGTGAACGTACGGTCAAGTAGTTGTAGTCATTGAATGCATACGGGACTAGCTATTTATTCGTAGTTGTCGTGAGTGCAATTCCCCTCCCCTAAAAAGTATTCATTTTAAAAATCCCACTTTAATCATAAGATAACATGTTCTTAAATTCTTTCGCACGCTTGGAAGTCCCTCAACGCAGCCATTTTTATTTATACCAGAAATAACTTGCTGTGACACATCAACGGAAGCGACGTCAATATTGAAAACATTCTGACGACATGTTTTGCTGTTTTTTTTTTCGAATACTCGAACCTATTATGACGAATCAGAGGAATTTTTGACAGAACAAAGGAAACAAAACTAAAAATAGAAATTTCTCGTCACTTTATAAGAGAACGCAAAGACTCGCCAGAAATCATTAGCAAAAACTAATAATAATAATAATCATCATCATCTAAGGCAGTGGTGGCATTTTACCAATCGTAAAATTAAATTTAAATGTAATTTCAGAAACCATTTAACTTTAAAAACCCCGATATTGACAACTTTCCCAACTCATACATGCACTCACTTTTACACAAAACATCACTCTCGTCTTTCCATTCATCCAGCCCGTATGGTGATTTATGGTCCGCTTTAAGGGCCAGGCATCACCGTTAAACTTTTGATTCTGGTTCGCCAGAAATCATGATTTAGCAAAGACGTAGTTAAAGTGCTAAGGCCCAATGTCTAATTGTTTTCTTTGTAGCGCTGAAGGCTTGTGAGTGAAATACAAAAACGGAAATGTGACACCAGTTTGGATTAAATACGACGATGGTAAGTGACCATATTTATTATTATTATTATTATCATTATTATTATAGTTCGGGGAGAGTGAATGTTATAAATAAGCCCTTAAAAGTTATATGCGGCACAAACGTGATTTTTCCGTGTTTTTCAATGCGTTTTATTGCGTAATTTAATTTAATTGTTAAATTTAATAATATGTCGTGACATGGCCCGCGATAGAGTTTTATATTACCATCACCTCTGAAACTGAGGTTTTAGTGAGCTGACAACTCTGTATAACACGGGTTTTTTGATAGCCATCCAAAAAAATGTTTGGCCCGAGCTATAAAAAAACGCTCATATTGAAATGCGATATTTTTATGTGACGCAAATCGTCACAAACATTAATTATGCACTGTTTGTGTTGTATTTTACGTGTCATGCCGAGTTTTTCGTTGTACAGCGCCACGTGTGAGTGAAACTTTGAACTTTTTTTAAAAACCTATCGCAAATAAATACTATCGCGATGAGTATTTTAACACACAAAAAACGTCCTTTTTTTTGTATCAATTAGTTAATTTGTTATTAATTTCTAACATGTCCAGGATTTCTCGCCTACTTTGTGTTACTTACAGAAATCTTTTTTAAGAAATATATACAGTTACATTACATCTCATCATCATTAAAATAATTTCCTCGTTGTTTTCAAATTATTAAGTAACTACCAAATGCTTACTCATCACTTACTTAATCATTTACACAAAGAATTAACTATCAATATGAGAATCTTCAGTTTTATCAGCCCAATAAATAATCATAAATCCTTAAAATAATGGGTATCATTGAAACGTATTTATTAAATAACGGACCAGCTGATTTCTCAATTGAGTTTTCACAGGAAAAACAGCGAATCCTTCTATCCAATCTTGGACGGGGCAAAGTAGTGAGAATCCTTTAACTGCACTATTTACGCGAGAGACAAAGAGAGAAACTATCTTTGGCTCTCTTCCGATAAGCTATTCGGGATTAGCTCAGTTTCAACGTTGGGGCGGAAGATCATTTGGGAATTCATCGAAGAGCTCATTCTCCGCAACAAAGATACATCTCCTCCTTCAGTTCATCATTTAAAGAGGAAACTCTTGGAAGTGTTTTGGTAAATAGGGGAGGAGATGAGAATCACAAAGTTGAAAGCGTTTTCCCTTCTGAGTTTGATGAAAATCTGCATCGGCAGCGGCATTCGCTTCCGGAACGTAGAAGACTCCCGGTGTAGAAAATTTAAAATTTGTTCCCGATTTTTACTCCTAATTTACCGAGAGAGAGAGAAAAGAGTTTTATGTACGGAGAGGACTTCAGTGTTTTCAAAAGAGACCTAAAGAATTCGGGAAATTTATTCCTTTATCTACATCCGGATAATGATTAACCTTCGTATATTGAGTCCGTAAAAAAATAGAAATAAAGTAAAAAAAAAATCAGACTTTCATCGTTGAAACGCGGGATTCTAATGAACTGTGTTGAATTGATTGAAACTTTGTGATCGATCGTTTGTATGAAGAAAAAGTCGCTGAAACTGATTCTGAGCAGTCCTGTTGTAAGGATATCAAAGGAAAGAAAATGGAGGGCAGTGAAATGGCGAGAAAATTTGGAAGTTAATACAGGGTGTCCCATAAATTCCTAAATTGAGGTGCGGTTTTTGAAAAAGCTAAATTCCCGAAAGGATATTTTTTTTTTTTTTTTTTTTTGCACAGATAAAAAATTAGTTAAGTTTTTGTCGATAGAGGACACTGCACAAAAGCAAATCAAGAGTGATTTTGACCTTAATTTTTCTTCAATCTTTTCTGCGTCGGAAACGTTCGGGAAACTTCAGCTCACGATTCGTGGATAAGGTAAAACGATTTTATCAACAGTGTCTTTTCCAACAATGGTTAACATCACAATGAAAACCTTATGTAGGTGCCAGTAAGAGGAAAATTCAGAAATGAGCTGTTGATTTTACACCCCGCTTTTTATTGGACTATGCTTTGCATATTTCTTGTGATTTGCTTCCGTGCAGCATCCTCTATTGACAAAAATGCTGAATATGTTTTCCTGTACCAAAAAGCATAATAATATCCCCCCTTTGTGATCATAACTTTTTCGCTAAACCACGTTCGACTATAACAATTTTTTTTAAGTTTTATGAATTTTTAAACTATTTACGAATTTAATGGGACAGCCTCTACTTCAAAGTGTATTAAAATTTAATAAAAATACGTTGTCAACATTAAAATCAATATCACAGCGAAACAAGCGGTAATCAAATATGGTTATTTGATTTTATGGTTATATGAAAACGCTAAACCGCAAACAAATAGTGATACTTGTTAATAGTGTTAATGAAAGCCTCGGCTTACGAATTTTCCGGCTAACAATTTTTCTTTTCGTGCTTTTTATACCTCGTCTGATGAATACGGATTCGGCAACGAAGATTTTAGTGCATCTGGATACACGCATTATAATAAACCAGCGTCCTGAGCTGGGTTTCAGCGCCGACCATCATCAAAATTAGTGTCACTTAAGCCCGACTTGCTCTCTTTCTCGTGTCCACCTCCGTATCTTCTTCCAGATGTGTCTCCACTTCTCATTGTGAACATTTTTCGAACCATTTCATATAAAATGAAAGATCCAACCAATAGAATATCCATTGGGAAAAAAAGGAGCCTATGTTTTCAGAGCATGCGTTCTTTCTGTGCAACGCTCTTAGCATCACCATGAAGTCTATGTATTCTAGAAGGTTATCTTTTCCATCTGCATGTATCAGGCACAGAAATGAACTGACCAAATCACAAATGAATGACAGCTACCGACGAATTCGACTGGGTTGTGTTCATACGAAGTACGAAAACCTGGATGACCAAGCGGAGATCGATATGTAGTTCGGAAAGAAAATTCACATTCAACTGTGGGGTAATCGAACCACCAATCTCTCACTGCCCGGGCGAGTGTTCTAACCATTGAACTACAGAGAACAGACATTTTCCTTCCTTAGAGAATATGTATGAATGCTGAACGGGACTGCGCATGGGCAGCCTCCTAGCTCAACTAATAGCTCTTACGACGTTAGCCCCCAGATGGTGACATATAGAGAGAAACGATGTCACTCTCCGCTGTTCATACGAAGTACGAAAACGTGGATAACCAAGCGGAGATCGAGATGTAGTTCAGAAAGAAAATTCAGTGGTTAGAACACTATCCCGGACAGTGAGAGATTCGTGGTTCGATTCCCCCACAGAGGAATGCGAATTTCCTTTCCGAACTGCATCTCGATCTCCGCTTGGTTATCCAGGTTTTCGTACTTCGTATGGACAGCGGAGAGTGACATCGTTTCTCTCTATGGGTTATGTTCATTGTGTGTATATATAGTCTAAAACAAAAATATCTTCAATATCTCTTCTAAAATCTCACATATCCAATTTTGAAGCTTTTCATTTTAGCCTTCGATCACTTTATGTCTTTTTTTCTTGGTGCTTTAAAAAGAACGTATCTTTAAATTTTAGGCAATACCTGGAGAACGAATCAAATTATTTTCCATAGAACCCTATAAAAAAAATCACGTTTCAGCTAACGAACGTGATTCTGGAACGAATTACCTACCTTCATTCGCCGAGTTATCACTCTAAAATGCATTTGAATAACTTCCACCAATATTCGCGTAAAAATATTACATGGTATTGATGAGAAAAAACCTCATTACGGAAAATATTTTCAATATTTGAATATACATAGTGTAAAATATGTATTCTCGTTCAGCACATTCCTGAGATTTTCCGCAAACGAGGGAAACCATCACCTTATCTGGTAATGTAAGAGGATAGATACCACCTATTATAAGAGCCGCAAATGTAACTTTTTTTTTTTTACTTTCGAGGGAACCAAATTACTTTTATGTGTGGGCTAAATCAATTAGCATTTACAGGGAGTAATTCCATTTCGATCTCATTAGCTACCAAGAAGAAAGTTTCGAAAGAGCAAAAGTTAAGAGAAAACCGGTCCCTTGATAGTTATTGAACTTGATAGCTCATTGGAACTCCGCATTTGAAAATAAAAAAAATAAATAAATAAATAAAAAATAGTTGGAATTTTCTTACAATTGGAAATACAAACAGAAATTCCAATAGAGCTTGTAAAATGGCTGGGAATGGGGGGAAAAGGGTCTATAATTATACGGGGGGGGGGGAGGGGAAGAGGGAGAAATGCGCATACAAAATTAAGTGAAGAACTTGATTCTTAATTATTGTTTCATATGCAAATGAGAATCTGATTGAGTATGTGTGGGTGTGTGTATAATCAAAGCTTTTGAATCACTGGATGGTTAATGGATATAAACAAAATAATGAATCGTATGAATGAGCTTATTTATTCTTCTCGTATAAAATGCGTGTAATTAAATTAAGTAAATTAACATATGGCTTATAATAACGATGCATTAAGTCATTCAAAAATCAGTTTTCCTTTTAAATGCATAAAATAGTATATATTTACTATATGTTTTCTCGAAAATGTGTTTGCACACGCACTCAAAAAGTTTATTCATTCAAATACTCTAATGGAAATTTTTAAATTTGTAATACTATTGCGGTAGAATTTTAGTTTTACGACTCTTGAATTTTGATTTGCATAATTTTTTCCAAAATAAGAGAATTTCCAAAATTTGTTTCGACCAAGGAAATTATGTATTACATCTGTCGCATACATGGAAATTGAATAAATTTTTGATGGTAAATTATTGAAAAGAGACATTTTCAAGGTGTCTGTTTACTCATTTTATGAGTGGTTTCTTCCTTTTTGAATAGGTACTCGAACATGAGTAAATTTCAGTTGAATATAGTCCTTTATCAATATTTGAATAAATGAAATTGAATCATTTCAAAAATGTCATAAAACTTTCATGGCTTTTATTAAGCGAATATGATTTCATAAAAATGTCATATTAAGATGGGATGAATATTTTGCTAGACTTCGACAAAAATCTTGATAAACTGCATGCGAAATGTTTTTAATATAGAATAGTGTATTCAATTTTCATAGGTCAATATATCTTTTCATTTTCAATACCCCATCATTTCATTTTCGATAAAGTTTCCAATTTAATTATGATTTCATGATAAAAATAATTTCTACGCCAGTGACGATAGCATCGTATTGGATGTAGATTGTTATTGAAATCAAAAAGTTTCGATTCAACGTGCCATTTTTTTCATTTTACATAAGCTGAAGACTAATATGCCATCTATTGGTACGTGCAGTTAGAACTTGATGATTACTTACTCGTTGGTATAGATGACAATGGGAGTTCCGCATTCTATTAATGTTGCGTGAAAATATTTTTATTCACATAATATCTCTCGGTTCCGGTTAACACGAAGTGTCGAATTCGTGGTCGTCCACTCAACAGAGCATTTAGTTGTCAAGGGTTTAGTGCAGTGGCTCTTAACCAAGGGTCTTTCAAGAGGTTCCAGAGTATCTGTGAGCTTGGGTAAGAAAACATTCAACTTTTTTTTATACAATCTTTGTCTTATTGGCACAAAGGACCCATGGAACACTAAAGGTTATGAGCCTTTGGTTTAGTGGGTTCAAAAGTAGCACAGAAAGTCTCTAACAAGTCTTCCCCGTAAAAGAAAAAAAGGAAAAAGAAAATTTTTTGCTGGGGGGGGGGGGGGGGGGGGGGTAAATGGAAAGCGTTAGCACAAGACGGAAAGCGCCGTCGAATACAAATACAGTCAAACCTCGTTAATGCGTCACTCTCGGGAGAGCAAAGATATGACTTAGTAAGCGGAGTGACTCCTTAAACAGAGTAAGCCATAGCTGTGCCGATTCCTGCCGGAGGAAAATTAAGTCTTCCAAAAAATGACTCGGTAAGCGGAGTGACGAGTTAACCGGGTGACGCACTAACGAGGTTTCACTGTTCCCAAACACCATAATAAAGTAGAACTTCCCATGTCGATCCCGTGCTCCGCCCTGCATTTGCGCAGAGAAATTTCGGACCCATGGATATCCGTTGTCGAAGAGGTTCCACTGGAGAAACTGGAGAAACCGCGAGACACCCAGGCTCTGTCGCAAGAAAAGAGGTTCCACTGCACTGCATATAAAACTTTCCCCAGCATTCCAATAACGAATGCAGTAGAACCTCCCATGACAAACACTCCTCATTAACGAACACCTCCCGTTAACGGACACTTTTGGAGCCCGTTTAGCAGTAACTGTGTGTATTTCGCTATTTAGGCTGTCAGAAATCGTTTGCACAACAGATATCTCTGCAACCGTTGACTTTAAAAATCTACATCCAATTGTAAAAATTTTCAAATGGCGTGCAATCAAAAAAAAAACTTTTTATACAGCCCCCGTGTGCTAAAACGTCCAATTATTGAAATGTAGACCCCGCTGTGAAAAGTTAATTTCCAAAAAAAATAGTATTTTTAAATACAATGTGTATCGATATATTAATGACTATGCTTAAGCAACTTACCCGTGAGTTATGATCAATCCTTTCATTTGTTTTGACTTTTCATCAGTTTCAAATTTTCATTCATTATATGATTATTTTCCATTAATTTCGAAATTTCCATTCATTCTCATTTCTGTTAATTATATAATATATAATAACATTTATTTAATTTCATTAGTTGTCTGATTCATACTAAATTTAGAATTTTCGTAAACTCTAAATTTTTATTAATTTTCATAAATCCTGAATTTGCATTAATTTTCATCCATCTTCATTTTTAATTAATTCATGTTAAGTAGGTTGAAAACCGATGTTTAGACCAGTTTGATAGATTTTTGGCTTCCTCTACGTAAATAAGAAATCCCTTTTCAAGAAATAAAAATTACAGTGAAAACTCCCTCAACAAACACTCCCCTTTAGCGGATACCTCCTGATGACAAGTTTTTTTTTTCATTTACATTGACGTGCTTCAGTGTATTTTGGTATCCATTTACGGACAAAATTTCGATCCACTAGGTGTCCTTTATCTGATATTTTAACCTTCAGAAACCGTTTCAAACTCACAGAAACTTATTAAAACAGCATCATTTAAACATTTTTTTTCTCAATATTTTAACTTTTTTACATTAACAATTTACAACCCCCCCCCCCCCCCCTCCGCTCGTGTGCCTCTCTTTTAAAGGATGGGAGGGCATCAGGATTGTACAAGATGCTCAGGCGGGGCATGTTGAATAAAAACAGTTGGGAACCACTACTGTGTGTGTGTGTGTGTATTAACCGAAACCCCCCTGTTAGCGCGCAAAATGTCCGGTCCGTGGGTATCCACTATCGAGAAGTTCCAATATATTCAATTGACTACAAAAATGATCAGCATTACTCGTATACTGGTAAATAGATTTTACAGACAATTCAGTGACTCAAATAAATTACTATCATTTAAAAAACCATTTAATTATTATTATTTTTTTTTTTTTTTTTGTTCCTCATAATATGAGTGTTTATATACGAAAACGTTACAGTCAAAGCAAACTCCTCATCCAAAATTCAACGAAACACATCAAAGCGTTCCCTGAATCCGAATTGATTCCCACATTTAGTTATAAGCTGAATAATACGAAACAGATTAAAAACCCGTTTCCCAGAATATAGTAAAATGTACGTTCATTTCATACTCGATTTACGTAGTGCTCCATCCCACGATTGACAGCGTCCATTGAATGAGATTTTACAGTATTTTCGTTCCCGGTTATATCTAGTCATTTATTTACTTCCCATTCAATTTTTGAAAAGATTTAAAACCCTAATAAACAAGTAAAATAAAATTTTCTACTACAAAAGTTGGTCTCTGACAGCGCTTAAAATTTCCATATAAAATGATTTCATCCAAAAAGCAATCACTGGAACGGAAATGAAGTGGAATTTCCTTGAATTGGGAAAATTCCTTATAGTCAGTGAAGATTTAGAGAATAAACACTTATCATAAATGGATTTTCTTCTTCACATTTTTTTTCATCCTCTTCAAGGGAAAAAGAAAAGACTCTCGTTTCGATTTCCTCTTTCTTTCCGAATTAATCTATAATGTATTTAAAATTTCAATTTAAATAGCGAGCAAATTTAGTTTTTTTTTTCTTTTTCAATTTCACTTACCGTTTATTTGAGTAGGAGTTCGTAAAATAAAATTCCTTTATCCAATATATACCCAACACAAGTAATTTTTGCCTGTTTATAAGCTTTAAGTGTGGCAAGTTGTTAAGTGCTCAAAACATTGTCCAGACGTTTAAGGTATCCGACTACGTTGAAAACGTCATTTTCGAAGAAAATATGGATTTTCATTTTTTTTTTTTTTTTTTTTTATAAAAGCTCTATTTGTTGTGATTCCGAAACGGGCCTTGCTTTGTTTATATGATGCTTAGAACCAAAGTTACATCCACTTTAGTGTTGCGTTTTTACATACAAGTAATACGCACATAAAGACTTTAAACGTGTTTTACGAAGAATGCTATTTTTGACATTTTACTTAAAAATTGATTCATTACATCCTAATGAAATTTTAATATGATATTTTGCTATATATTGTTGAGGTTATGAACCAAAATTTAAGGTCCATCACATATATTTTTTTGAATTACAGTGTTTTATAGACAAAATGTAGGATGAAATTTCAAAAAATTCAAACGTACTTAAACATATTTTGGTGTAACTTATGAACATATCATGCAATCTTTTAAATTTTGGTTCATAACCTGAAACATTACTAGTCAAATGCACTGTGAAAATCACAAAGTATTTCATTAATAACATTTTTTGCAATCGCGTTTCGAATATCACATGAATTTTGCCTAAAATTCGACATAAAAACGACTTTTCCATAGAAACTACAATAGATAGACGAAAATTTGTCACTGTTTTGACCATTTCGAGACACCTTCTATCAAAAAATGAATTTAAAGTTCACTCCAGAACCATTTTAAAGAAAAATGACAAAAAAGGTAGTCGGATACCTTAAGTGGTTTAGTAAATGCTCGTTGGACTCTACGAGACCACGTGCACTAGCGCATGCGCATCATGCCTACATAATTGAAAAAAATACCTCAGACTCTGTTCAACTTAGTCACTAAATTACTAAATCACTTAATCACTTACCAGCTAAACTCGTGTAAAGAGACTTTGCCGTCTGCATACATTCATAAACTATTCGACAAATTTAAGTTAACAACTAAATCACTTGCAGCGTGTAAACGGGGCTTGAGTTTAAGTGTACTCAGAGAAAAGTGGACAGATTATTCAAAAACATTATCAAGTAAATTATATTAAAAAAATTGTGGTTGAGATGAAAGTAAACCAGAAATATTGCTTCGAAAATTAGTGTTTCATGGCTTATTAATCATAGAATATATTAATTACAAGAGCAAATTAATTAATTCTTTTATGTAATTGGAAAACTGAAATTGACCGAAGATTCAAAATAAAAATGGTTTCATTCTAAGAATAGATCACTATTAAATGAGTGATGAGTACTTTCCGCCGATTTAAGGGAAGCTCACCAACAACTCTTCGATGGAAAAATCAGCCCTGAGAAAATTCACTGGTGACATTTCGTCACCAGTGAGTGACCAAGTGATAGAGCAAGTGAGTGAATGTGTGATTCATCAAGTGATAGAGCAAGTGAGTGAATGTGTGATTCATCAAGTGATAGAGCAAGTGAGTGAATGTGTGATTCATCAAGTGATAGAGCAAGTGAGTGAATGTGTGATTCATCAAGTGATAGAGCAAGTGAGTGAATGTGTGAGTGGTCAAGTGATAGAGAAAGTGAGTTAATGTGTGCGTGACCAAATGAGTTGGTGAATGAGCTAGCAAATAAGCCAGTGAATGATTCAGTAACTATGAATGGCTCATTCTCCCTCACTCACTCATTCTAAGACTACAATTAAATGAATGATGAGAACTTTCCTGTGATTTACGGAAAATTCACAGCCATGCAATTCACTCATCGATGGAAACATCACCGCTTGGAAAATTTACCGACAACAGTTCGTCCCCAGTGAGTGGGTCTGCGATATAGCACGTAAATGAATGTGTGAGAGGGACCAAATGACTCAACCGAATCAATCTATAACCTGCTCAAAATCTCAATTTAAAAAGCGAGCACAATTTGAGAGAGCCTTTTTTTTCCTTTTTTAAATTTTACTTAGTTTATTTGAATATGGAATTTCGTAAAACAAAATTACGTTAGTTATATATTGCTTTAAGTGTACTTACAAGAAAAGTGAGAAGATTATTAAGAAAAAATTATCCAGTAAAAATTATATTAGAAAATTTTGTGGGTTGAAAGTAATACGGACGAAACATATTGCTTCAAAAATGAATGTCTCGAGGCTTATTGACCCTAGAATATATTAATTGCAAGATAAGCTTAATTAAGCATTATTTATTCTTTTACGTAATTGGGAAACTAAAATTTATTGAAGATTCAAAATAAAAATAGTCTCATTATCAAAAAAAATAAAAATCGCGATTAAATGAATGATGAGCACTTTTCGGCGAATTACGGAAAATTCACCGATAACAACTCACTGCCACGCAGTCACCGATAGGAAGATTTACCAACTCGTCGACGAAAAAACCATCACTGGGAAAATTCACATCCACTTTTTCAGTGAGAGAGATAGTGACCGAGTGATAAAGCAAGTGAGTGAATGCATGAGTGACCAAATAAGCTAGCGAATAAGTGTCAGTGAGTGAGTGACCGTATGAATGACTAATTCACTCACTCACTCGCTCACTCCTTTGCTCAACTGCTCACTCACTCGACCATTTGCTCACTCACTTGCTCAGTCACTGACTCCCTCACTTGCTCAGTCACTGACTCCCTCACTTGCTCAGTCACTGACTCCCTCACTTGCTCAGTCACTGACTCCCTCACTTGCTCAGTCACTGACTCCCTCACTTGCTCAGTCACTCACTCACTTGCTCATTTGTTCACTCACTAGCTCATTTGGGCACCTGCTCATTCACCAACTCCCTTACTAACGTGGTCAACCACTCACTTGCTTACTTACTCATTCACTTACTCATTCACTTGTTAACTTCCTCACTCTCACTATGCCACTTTGTCGATGAATTTTTCCAGCAGTAATTTACGTGACAGCGAGTTTTCAGGTGATGAATTCGATTATGCGACTATCTTCATTGCATGAATTCGTATGCTATTGTACTGAACGATGCGTCTTACGCACACAACTACTATTACCAAACCACACATGCATCTCGTTCATATTCTTCTACCGAATTTCTAACGAATGAGTACACATTGGAATGTGATTGTATGCGCTATGAATCTAACGTGAAGTTTGTTTCTGTGTAATGCTCGTTACAGTGCCGCCATCTTGATACTATTTCGTCATATTATGAGTGAAGTGTAGTGATTGAAGATTTGTACCGTTGTAGGCCTGCTGCCCTCTACAACGGTACAGATACTTATCTTATCATTTATCGAATATTTCAAATAATATTGAAATTAAATATTTGAAATAGTGTGTGTGTGTGTGTGTGTGTGTGTGTGTGTGTGTGTGTGTGTGTGTGTGTGCGTGCGTGCGTGCGTGCGTGCGCATTTTGAATGTTAAATGTTATTAAGTGTTTATTATCATGTGTTACTCATACCGTCATTAAGAATGAAAATTATGCTGGATGCCAAAATTCAAGTTAGGTATGACAAACTAATAATTCTCATGTAAACAGCTGGTACAGCAAGAGAATAGACAATTCAGCAGTGATTATTTCACTCTCATCAAACGGTGACTAAGAAAAGTATTGAAAAAGAATGTCAATATTGCCCTTAAAGAAACAAATTAGTAATCTTTGATTTCAGCACGCAGAGATCATTCAGACCTTCAACACAATGCTTGCATAACATGAAAGCATCAGCCATTTTCACTTATTATTATGGAATACAGATGCCGGCACTAGTATAACACCAAAAAACGAGATTAAAGCTGACGACATAATAAATGCGTTAGATCCACGCACACACACACACACACACAACGGTTGCACGCGGTTGAGTAACAGTATGTGGTTTTGGCGCAGTTTGACCAAATTGGCGTTTGTGCTGATAAAACCAAAACCCAATTCAATCGAGATTCATCACTAGAATTTTTAATCCTTTAGGAGACTCTTTTTGTGGAACACGCTGTATAGGAGTTCCAAATATGTCTCGGGTGACGTCACTTTGACATTAGAAATTGTATTCCTGCGGGCGGAACTAAAACGTCTCCGTGAATTGAAACGTATATAATAGGACGACGCACGCAGAAATCCGGATAGAGGTACAATTAGACTTGGACTATACTACTAATTATTCCGCTGAATGTATGAATGGATTAAACCATTTCTCTTCATATGATGTTTCTCAGTGAAAGCTAAGCATGCTGATTCAAACTTAGGTTTAGTGTAGAATCTATCATTTCCTTCCATTTTACACTCGCCAATCAGAACTGCCATTACCTCTGAGAAAACTTCGTATGAAAAAGCACAGCTGCTATAATGTATATCGGTTGATTATAAAAGTAATTTAACGAATTAACAATCCATATTTCACGGAAATATGAACGCTCAGCAAAGAAAGAAGCGTTAACACATACGAAATTACTTGAGGAACATTTTTTTCAAAGTTACAAACATACAGGGTGTCCGGTAAGTTTCAGCACGTCCTTTATCTCATCAACATTCCGTCGTAGAGGTATTTTTTTCAATTTAAAAAAAAATTATCAGCAGGCGTTCAAAAAATAGTACCAGTTTTAGAGCGGAAAATATAGTGTGTCACATGTCACAAAATAAAAAATCTAAATTTTCATACGGTCCGTCTGTGCTCTAACTTCCAATTAGAAAGTTGTTGCTTTGACTCCCCTTAGCCCAACAAAAAAAAATGTCATGTTCCTAAGTGCAATATACAGAGATACCACAGAGATATTCGAAAAACAGAGGAAATTTAGGGAAGAACAACGTTAAATGTGGGTAAAACGGTTTTTCCGCATTTAACGCTGTCCTTTCCAAAATCCCCCCCCCCCCCGTTTTTTGAACTCGAATATATCTATGAATATTTCACTTAGAAACGGATTTTTTTTTTTGCATCAGGAGAGACACGGGGCTACAACTTCCTAAGTTCAAGTTAGAGCACAAAGGGACCGTAGAAAAATTTAGATTTTTTTATTTTGTAATACACTTTATTTTCACTCTCAAAACTGGTAATGGTTAATTTTTCAACGCCTGTTGAGCATTTTTTAAATTGGAATCATACCTCTACGACGGAAGGTAGATGTGATAATGGCCGTGCTAGCACCTACAGAACACCCTGTATAGTCCAATATTTCCGAAGTTGTTGGTGTCTGTACATGCAATAACGTAGCAAGGCTGGACAAATCTATTGCCCGATAAGCCCGGGGCGTATAGAAATTTTGACTGGGCAGGTATTTTTCGACTACATGTCCGATGCGGGTATATATATATATATATATACAGGGTGATTATAAAAAAACTATCCCGACATATGGGCCCCTAACTGTCATACCATTCACAGAAACTGAATGAAATTTTGGCATAAGGTATTTTGATGTATGCTCTCCAGAATGATATTGTAAACAACAGTGTCACTCTAACAGTTACGGTTACAGTGAGAAAATTTCGAAAATATCAAATGGCAACACCAAGTTTTTTGTATTGGAATGTGATCTCCATTGTGAAAAACCCTAAATAGCGTTCGAACGGCAACTGTAGCATGAAAATCACCGGCGGTAGATAGGCTAAAAGTGAGGACAACCAATAAGGACAGAGAAGCAACATAAAATAAAGCATTTTATTGTGTTTCACAAATTTTCCACATGACCTTGTGGAGGACTAATCAGGCTGGGATCTCAAACGGTGTGACGAATGAAACGAACATTAATGCTCTGGTGCACGGCAAAGTCCTTTTTACTTTTTCTTTGCCTAGCTCCGGGGATTTTCGTGCTACAGGTGCCATTCCAACGCTATTTAGTGTTTTTCAGTATGGAGATCGCATTCCAATACAAGAAAATTGGTGTTGCCATTTGATATTTTCGAAATTTTCGAGTAACCGTAACTGTTAGAGTGACACTGTTGTTTTCCGTATCATTCTTGAGCGCATACCTCAAAATACCTTATGCCAAAATTTCATTCAGTTTCTGTGAATGGTACGATAGTTAGGGGCCCATATGTCGGGATAGTTCTTTTATAATCTCCCCGTATATGATATGGCACACAAAAAATGTTCGGTCCATCCAAGCACTTTTTTTGGGCAGAATAGGAGCACAGGGGCAATGCGTTCATATTTAAATTTTTGAAAGCACGTGGTGTTTTAGATTCACCAATTACAAGCAGGGGTAATCTATGATTGCCGGTGGCATTCGCACCATAGCAGTGATGCGATCTCTTTGGCCCTTAAACCCCGCGGCTGTTTTTTTTTTTCCGTATTTTTCTTTTAGACGATGACGGATAACAGAAACTGGCGGTTAAACGAATGATAGTTAATTGAAGTTTCACTGTACTGCACTAATACATATTTCTAAAAGAAAATTTCAGTAATATTTCCGTTCTATATTTTCGATGAGAAACAGAAAATTCAGGTTTTTTTTCTTTCTTCTGGGTGTGCGATTCAATCCTTTACTCTTTTTTTTTTTTTTCATTTTATCTCTCCTGTCTATACAAGATGGAGACAAAGAGGACAGAGAAATATACAGGATTCGAGAGAATAAGGGACTCAATCACTGAGTGGAGGAATCTCGAAGGGGAATCATTTATCACAAGGATCACATAAAACTGGAAAAAAAAAAGAAGACATATAGAGGAAATGAAATAAAGAAAAGAAAAAAGTACAAAATTCCTGATGGGAGTTTCACGAGTATGTGTTTCGTGGTGTTTTTCGATGAAAGTGATGAACAGAGTTGTTTATAGTTTGGCGTGTTCCTTTTTATTCCATTAAACATTTTTCAGTTCCATTAGTTGAGAGTGACTCCTGATGTATATTTAAGGAAAAAAAGAAAAACGCAAATAAATAAAATCTGGGACTAAACTGGGAGAGAAAAATACTACATTTATTTATTTGTGTTTGTGTTTAAGCTTTCTCTTTTCTTATCCACCCTTTCATCTCGTTTGTTGTTTCCTCTGTGTCCCTTGCTATGAGTTCAACAAATCTTCCGGATACAATCATTTTTATGTCATGTTTTCATTTCCGTATTGGATTCCCCTGTTTTTCTCTGTTATCAAACCCGCATCTTCCTTTTATAAGTTTAACCGACCCTTCCTTCTAGAATTTTCTATTTTCCTTCTTCTACTTTCCCCCTCCCCCCGCTATTGTGATTTTTCCGTTACTTTCTGGAACATTCCAGAGTTGAATTTGTGTGTTTTACTTTCTCTCTCCCTCGTCCTTTGACATGTGTTGTTCAGCTATTCTCTCTCTCTCCGGGGAAGTACAAAATGACGCTGGTGAAGAATGAGGAGGGCTTGAAATCGAACTTGTCGTTTTTTCTTCAACATGCTTTTGGTTCTTTTTCGAATTTAAAAGAATAAAGTAATGAGAAAAAAGAACATATACGTTTTGCTAGGTCCAAAAAAAGGAAGAAAAACAATCGTTTGTTCTCAATGCTTATTATTACTGTATCAACTTTTAACTGCTTATCATTAACCTCTATACCAGGGATGTACAACTCCCGACCGGTCAGAGTGTTCTACTTGGTCCACGAAAGGTGTACCGGTAGAAAAGTATCAGTACACACAACACGATAAATACCTAGGCTGAACATATTTCATTCATAAAAAATTTGTGAAATAGGGGGAATCCAAACGGGATTTTTGCCAAAAAACTGTCAAATGCATGTAAAGTTGTCACACCAACAAACTTGACAAGTTAGGCTGGAAGAGATTTCGGCAACGAGGTAAGTCCGGTAGTAGACAACAACCGAGATAAGTCTGTTCTATCTTTTATTCATTCAGCCAGGAAAACGATCAAGGGCAAGTAAAGTTGGCAATTACCGTGTCAATAGCAAGTTAAGTTGTCAATAACAGTTTAAAAAAATTGTCAAAGACGAGTGAAGTCATCGATTACAAAGAATTTTTTTCCCCAGGCCAGTAAAGTTGTATGAAAAATCGCCAATAGCGGAAAATAGAGGTCTACTGCAGGTCACAATGTATAAAATTCAAGTGTAATTCAAATAAGAATCCACTCACATGTGTATGATTCAAATTATCGTTTATAAATTCGTAAATGTTTGTCAAATATGTAAGATGGATATATTTGCAAGACTATATGTTTACATTACACAGTTTACATAAGTAGTAGTATATTCACATAACTAGTAGAGCAATAATTATTACATAGAAGAGTTGATCCACTTTGCCCAAGAACATTAGGACTTTTATTATTTTTTGTGTATTTGCCTTATTCGTTGGTGTCTTCTAAATAATAATTATTACTCACTCTATCAGTCATGTAAATAACCTGAAGTTGGTTTTCTGTGGTTCCCAACTTCGAGGCACGAATTTGAGCCAATCTCTTTGTTAAAAAGTCTCGCCACTGAGAGCAACAGGCCTACACAACGATACAATTATTAATTCATTGCACTTCATTCATAGTAGGAAAAAGTGACGGCAGATGGCAGCAGTACATATAACTAGCATTTACACAACAACAAACCTCACCTGTTAGGTTCACAACACGTACACGCACATTCCAACATGTACCAATTCGTTAGAAATTCTGCAGAGGAATGTGGACGAGGTGCTTGTGTGGCTTAGTAGTAGCAGTCACATAAACTTACATACCATAACATAAGACATCAAAATAACCTTAATTCTTTATGTCAAAAATTCAAATCATTCTATTTTCCTCTTTGAAAATAAGGGGAAAAAAGGGACATTTTGCTTAAAAATTTGGACTGCTAAAACTACGGAAATGTTCTATAGGATACAGATTATGTGGTCGCTCTATATGTGTATATATACAGTCAAACCTCGTTAATGCGTCACCCGGTTAACACGTCACTCCACTTATCGGATCACTTTTTGGACGTCCCTATTTTCTTCAGGTAGGAAATGGCACAGCTATGGCTTACTCCGTTTAATGAGTCACTCCGCATATCAAGTGATATTTTTGCTTTCCCAAGATTGACTCATTAACGAGGTTTGACTGAAACTATAAGTTTGAACTGAACTATAAGTTTCTGGCCCGCGGGCAGAAGTAATACCACATATCTGGCCTTCGGACTGGAAGGGTTATAAAGTGCACAATATGCACGCCTGTTCTATACGGACTTATTATCGAGAACGAGTTTTGAGATGCATAGTAAAGGACCCAAAGAGTCTCCATAGGTGGTTACACGAATGGAAGATTGACGAGAAATAGGAATAAAGTACAACTATACCTTTGGGGTATCGACAAACCTTTTTCCTATCATGCAGCACACTTAGTTAATCTCTTCTTTATTGAAGGGGATCTCATATCTTTTAACATTTTCAAAAGCTCTCAAAAACTAATGCTCCAACAGAAATGTAATTATAAATATTATATAATCACTGATTTATTTCAAATTCCGCACATATATTTACGATTTTATACGCTATACTATACGTTAATAAAATCTTTTACATATCTCTGCATCTTATAGATGTTCTATTTTTTAATTTTCAAGTATTAAGAAACAATATAATGTTAACCCCTTTTGCACTCATTTTTTCAAAACTAATGGAAATTTTAGATGAATGATTTGAGAATTAATGAAAATTTAGAATTAATGAATTAAAAATTAAATAATTGAAATACAAGCTCACCAATGAGGATTCAGAATTAATGAAAGAAAAAACAAATCCCAGATTTGATGGAAATTCCGAATTGCAGTAATGATGGAAATAATTCGAGAATTGACGAAAATTCAGAATAAATGAGAGGAAAAAATACCAGAATTTTGAAATGAAAATTCAGAATTAATGAAAGAGAAAATCTTAGAATTTTAGAAAGTCCAAAATTAAGTATAAGGAAAAATAAATAAATACAAGAATGGATGCAGATTTAGAATTAATAAAAGAAAAGACCAAAAATTGATGAATACAAATGAGAAAAATGCTCGACAATATTGATGAAATTTTCAGAATTAATGAAATAGAAAAAAATCCCAGAATTAACTGAGGAAATTATTTTCCTCGTCTATTACTGAAAGTGCGGGCGGGGGCTTCAAACCACTACTACTGAACTAGACATGCACACCTCGTCCATATTCCCCTGCGGAACTTCTAACGAATTGGTACATGTTCGAATGTATGTGTATGTGTAGTGAACCGGACGTGAAATTTGTTTCTGTCTAATGCTTGTTGTGTGTAGCGCTTCCATCAAGTTTTCTAACTATGAGTGAAGTTTAATGATTTAAATAATTGTATTGTTGTAGGCTTGTTGGTCTCTGTGCTGAGATTTTTCAAAGGGGAGATCGGCTCGCATTCGCGCTTTGAAGTTGGGAACCACAGAAAACCAACTTCAACTGAGGGGGCCTACAAACTGGGGGTTCGTTGCAATATATCCCCTGTCGCTCACCCATTGCCCTCCCCGCCCCTAAACATCCTGGAGCAGTGCCCCTAGGCTGGTACGTTTGGCGGACCTTTTTGTAGTGAATTTATAGCAGGGAAAAACAAGAATATGAAAAAATAAAATTGTCCAGGGCCTTATCAGCCCCACACTTCAAAGTGCTGCTCTGCTTCAGGCTATTTTTTGGGTAATTTGGCAGCACAACCCAAGCGCCACACCCCCAATTTCCCGATGATTGGGAATGTTTTTGCAATTACAGCAGAAATTATTACAGATTTTTTTTCATAATATTGGCGACTTTCTTGACAATAACCACAATCAATCCGTATTTGTTCGTGGTAGAATATGGTCACAAAGTTATTACATTGATTTTATTGGAATTAGTTTTTAATCCTATCACTGGCGTAAACATCGAAGTCAAGGACGTCTCGGAAACATTGTTTACATACTCACGTGGGTGTGTGGTTGAGTTCCTTTTTGTTTCTATTTTTATCTCCCAATTAGTTTCAGGCGAAAGGAAAAAATCGCCAACTAACTAAAAAGATGGCCAGAGGTGAACCTAAACAATGAAATTATATTCATTAGCTAATGATTCTTTAGTTATTTATTGGCTTTATTTAGCAATTTGTGCATGGCTCAACTATTTTGTAACAACCACTTGTGTTGGATGCTGCACACATTATATTTAGTGCTTTAAATCCCTCATATTTAGCTTTTTAATGATACGTAATCATAATTTGATTTTACATGTTTCATTTTGTTACAGTTTAGATTCGATGTTTTGTTTGAATGCTTGTTATTATTTCGTAAGCATGGCATGTTAGTTGATTCATGTTGTGACATTTTCTCCTATAGGTTCTTCAATTGCTTATCATGTTATTTACCTTGTTATTGGTTTCCTTTATCCCGCTTATGCATCGTAAGTGGAACGTTATGCTCGTTTTATGATTTAGTCCCATTATTATTTCGATTAATTTTCTTTAGTTTGATATGTTGACGAATGTCACGTTGACTATTCATTTAACTGATACAAAATTAATCGGTGTGGAAGGGGATCTTCTAAATGATAACTTCGGTCAATGTATCTATCGATGTGTGTGAAAGCTGATGTGCAGTGGATTCTATTTATGAAGTTGGTGGTTTGAAACGTGAGTGTGACCTGATATCCCTGTTAAAAAAAGTCTCGCCGCAGAGAGCAGAAGGCTTACAACGGTGCGATTTTCAGTCATGGCTCTTCACTCATAGTTTGCATTTTTGGTTGTTAGGTTGTGTGATTTTGTAGAAAATGAAGGATCGAGAATGATTAATTTCTTAAAAAAAATAATTTATTTACAAAACAAGACGAAACAAAAATCTAGGGAGCGACATGTTGCTCGCTTGATGGTTTGGTCATGAATCTTGGAATTTCGTGTGCGACAATAGGATGGCATCGGCTTTACATTTGTGGGACACAATACAAATCAAATCTCACACACACTGTACTTGCTGCCTAGCAGTCCAATGGTTAGGGAGGGGTTCTGCCGGTCTGGGTTCGAATCCCGGTTCTGCATGGATGTGTGTCTACTAACACATTAATAAATTCCCTGCACAGATTAGGTCTCTTGGAATACTTGATCATTTTCATTAATTTAATATAGATGGCAGCACTATGACAAGCATTACACAGAAATAAACTTCACGTTAGGTTCACATCACTTATACACACATTTTTCAGCATGATCCCATAAAGAAGACACAATACATATCAATTGTGTTTTTTTCTTTGAAGAAGACATGGGGAAAGAAAGAATTGAAAAAGAACGGGAAAAAATCCTGAAAGGTCACACAGATTTCTTCAAAATATCTGGATTTAATGGCGAGGTGCTAGTGCTGAAAGATTGGTGAAGGTCAAAATCAATTTATTACCTAAGTTTTTCATCTAATTACGTAAACACACTTCTAGCTAAAGTTGATCAAATTTACCAAAAATGTGTACGTTGTCCAGCTTTCAAAAGAGCCTACAATAAACCTTATTGGTGATCTAGTTCAGGGGAAATGGCGATTTTCGGCGCCACACACGGCAGATGGCCCAGACAAAAGTCATCAAGGCCAAATATATGCTGATGACTTTCAAAAAAATATAATCGACAGCATCGAAAAGAAAAGCAGAAACCAACAATATAATAAATAATAGTATGTACCCTGTTCTGGGTATAAAAAAATATGTAGAACCCGAACTCTCTGGCATAAAATGAATCGGTCAGGCAAAAGTCTCTCTAAGTATCCAGACTATTTAAAACAATAATAATCTAAAATAATGATATTTCTTTATGGCACTAATGGCAGAAGGCATGCCAAATGTAATTACAAAAAAGAAGAAATGTGTCGGAAACATACAACCTCGTAATCTGGTATAATCCTATTGACAAGACAACAACATGTTGGGAACGAAATAGATGCTACTGTACAGAGGGGAGAAAGTTCTGTTTATCCTTTTTAATCACCCGCACTTCGCATCATCTATAATGAATGGTTCTAGAACATTTGTAATGAGAGGTTCTTTAAGCAAGAGAGAAGAAACGGCAACCCACTGCCATTACATTAGCGAGTTATAGTACCCTTGGCGATCTGGATTATACTAATTTGGCGGTCTGGATCATACTAATTTGGCAATCTGGATTATACTGCCCCTGTTCCGGAGAATTTTAGTATTTTGCTCACAATACATCACTGAAATTGGAGTTCGTCAAAATAATTTTAGTAGGTTTTGGGCACAATTATATTTCACTTCCACAATCTTCGCTTGATTAAATACATATATCCTGTAGATACAGGTGTAATGTTACCTTATAGGATTTTTCTGAAAAATGGAATCATCTGCAAAATCTGTATCTGCCAATTCTGAAATTTCACAAATATTTATACATTTCAGTAATGTATTCAAACAAAAAGCGAAGTTTCTCTGAACTAAATCAGTGATGGGCCATTCAAGTATTACGTAAGCAGATTTTCAGCCATTTTTGACCCCCCCCCCCTCCGTCAGCAAAATTTCGTCAGCAGCTTAGAATATTTCATATCTTCAAAAAAGGAGTGGTTGATGACGTAAGCAACCTTCAAACCCCCCTCCCCCTTTTCATCAAAAGTCAGCAAATCCAAAACCCCCCCCTCAATGCTGATATAATACTTGAATGACCCCCTTGGCTGTTCTGAAAGCTTGTACTATGGAGAACTATGGTAAATCTGACAAATTTTAGCTACAAGGGTTTTGCAGAATTTGCAATTAAAAATTTTGGCGAAAGGTTGATTTTTTTAACTCTGCCAATCTTGCAGCACTTGTAGCTTGCCATTAAATCCAGATATTTCCTTTGGGTGAGGTTTCCCAAATACTTCACTGACTTGACACATTTCTTCCCCCTCCCCCCATAATCAATTATCCACCATAACCCAAAAACGGTTCAATGATGGGAGGATTCCAGGGTTAGTAGGGTGTTTGATGTTCCACTTGGGCTCGTCTATCACCCCCCCCCCTCCCCTTCGTTTGCCAGAACATGACAAGTTTGTCCCGTATTTGCAAAATTTTGCGATAATCAGTCCAAAATTATAGATTTGTATGGAGAACATACAGACAGACATACATTCAGGAAATCAATGTAGGTATTGTGGGGGGGGGAGGCTTAAACCCCCCATATGTAGGCCTATTTCTATAGTTTTGTGATGATGTTTAATGTTGGAGCTCAGACGCATGGGCCCAATAAAAATTTACACCTATGTCGGACCATTGAATTTCCTTCCAATGTTGTCTTAAAACACTCAACCGTGGTTATAATAACTACATTTTGTTGCTCCTCGAATGTTATTTTTTATACCAAAGTTTGACGGTATTCTAATTAGTGAATTTTTGTTGATCAGTCGAGTCCTCAATTTAAGTTTATTTCTTTTAAATATCACCATATGTAGATTGCATGCTATCGATACACCTACTAAAAAGGATGATACCATATGGCTAGCCTATTGGGTCGTTTTTGCACTGTTCAACATCGTGGAGTTTCTATCAGACTACCTATTGGATTGGATGCCGTTTTACAGCTCAATGAAAGTAAAGAACCTATAATTTTATTTGTTATTACACATAGTTGTTATTCTCAATTATTAATTATGCAAATTATCACAACACTGTGTGTATGGTTAAATAATCATAAGATCTGGACTTCGGTGTTTTCAAAATACATTGAAATGTAATTTTTGCAAACATGCATTATGCATATATATTATATATATGATTGCACAGTATAATTTTAATATACAGTATAGTCTCACTTATCGGACTAAAATGGACTGGAAGAATGTTGGATAAGCAAAAATGTTAGATAATAGGGAGGTGTTAAAAATAATCTATTAAACGTTAAAACTGTGTTATTATTTTACACATTATGAACCTAATAATCATATTTTACAACAAAACAGCAGAAAAAATGAACGGAAAAAATGAACTTACAGTTACAGAATATTCCAAAGTAAAATACCATACTCAAAAAGTTCTTTCCTGTGAGGATTTAAAGAGTTTTTTTTTATCATAGTCTGCTTTCCTGACGAGTGCCAAGTAACAAAAAATAGACTGTGCTCGTGCTCGCAACTTGCAGTTATTATTGCTGATTGATGCTGTGTGATGTGTTTTTTTGGGGGATGGGACTCGAATCTTGAATAAACAAGAATCTGCTGTATAAGCACACAAATTCATGGTTCAAACATTAGGCGGGGGAGTAATATAACACAATTAGTCGACCACAAATCACCCTACAATGAATACTCAGAACTCAAGCAGTGAACAGTGGAGGCATTTACTTGCTGCGCCATGAAATGATCATTATTACAGCAAATGTTCAAATGTGCAGCCACTGATTATTACATTGACAGAGGCTGCCAATTTGAATGTAGTGATTGCTGTACATTGGCAAAAACACCAGGCATGTCTCGCTTGAATGATGTCAGCAGCTTACTAAAACTCTGGCAATAAGATGTGCATCAAATTCGATGGAACTGTCATTGTGGCAAGGGCTCTTCAAATGACCGCAGAGAAAAAAGTTGAGACAAGAGTGCATATTCACTTGCCTGTCTTGTCTGTAATGCACAGTGCAAATAACTATGACTTCTGTGGGAAGTGCTTTTTGATCGAGTTACTGCTTTGGTTTAGAGTATGCATTGCAGGGTGATCCACTTTTTTTTTTATTGTATTCTATCATCCCCTAATGTTTGTACCAAGAATTTTGAAGTAGAAGAGGGTGAATAACCCCCCCCCCCCCCGCTACTGTTCAGTGAAAAATTTATGGAGGGTAGTGTTATAATTGAACTGCCACTACTCAAACCTAATTAGTGCCTGTTCGGGTAGACACATTTTGGGTGGGAGGTTATATGGATCGTAGAAAAAAGAAAATTGCAATATATAAAAAAAAGTTAATTTTTGTTCACCAGTGACGCTTTTTCAAATTATAGTTTCCTTCTTTCCATGGTCCATGTAACCTACATATACCGAGTTTCAATGAACTACATTTCTCAGAACAGGCTCTACTTAGGCCTGAGTAGTGTGAGTTCAATTGTAACCGCCCTCTATTTTGGTATGGGCAGAAGGATTGGGATAGACATGTCCTCCTCTCCTTCACTGCACACACCCTCCATGATCCGCGCGTTTTCCCTTGAGGGACTTATATGTATATATGCTTATAGTTCTATAGTTCTACTACTTGAAGTTTTGACCCCCATATTTTCCAAAAGATTCTGTGTATTGATAAAGAAATGACGTAATTTCTCAAAATCAGTGGAAATATTATTTTGTTGAATTCATTTATATTTTGTAACCAAAGAATCTGAATGTCGAAATGAGGAATTAATATTCGAATCAGAGGTTACTCTAAAAAAACTTACAAGTTTTTCCTGCTATTTTTTTATTGAATAGACAATTTCATTATTTTATTTTATTTTTTTTACATATATGGGGTTGTTCTGACAAAATTGGCCTAAATTGTGTTCCCAGCAGTTTGCATTTGAATGAATTTGGCACACAATTTTTTTCCCCATCACTTTATATTTGTATTACAGTTTCTGAAAAAGTCACCACTCTGTCTGTTATTTCTTCATCAATAGATTTTAAAAATTTGCTTGAACAAATTTTCATTTGTTAAGGAAATGTTGTTTCCTCGCTGTCCCTAGCCCTTTTTTTCAAATTTTAAAATGATAGCTTTCTATCTTAAAACTAAAATATATAATTTTTTTTCCAATCTATATACAGCGTGTTCTGTTAATGGACTGACGAACTCAGAGGGTTGTTAGCATGCATCAAGAGGAAAAAAATTGCCATGAAACATGGTGTCGCAAACCGTGTTAAAAGGGTGAAAATCGCAAAAAAACGCATGCAGGTTTTGACGTCATGCTGCAACGAAAAACAGTACAATAATAACTGCAAAAAGATTAAATTTGATTAATTATTACAAGAGTTGTTGGAAGTGGTGGTCACTGACATCATTGCACAGTCAAAAACAATATGAAAACGATTCCTGGGCGCACTCGAAGCCATCACGATACTCATTGAAACAGACAACTAATGGCTACACATGCTTACTAACGCAATGGTTATGATTTACATCATCCACAGAGCTTGATCTTATCATAGCACATCCGGTTTGTACTGCTGCTTACATCAGATATGGTGAGCAAATGCATTCAGCGATCAACTGACATCCACCTTTCGTCTCCTCTGCTCTCAGAGCCTGCATGCATTTTTTGAGATTTTCAATGCCACCAGATTTTCAACCGGTGTCAACGTGGCTTGCGACACCATGTTCAATTGCAATTTTTGTTCCTCTTAATGCCTACTAACAACCCTCTGAGTTTGTTACTCCATTAGCAGGACACCCTGTATGTATAATCTACATGTATATAAAATTGATTTTCTGTGTGTGTTCTCTATACAAGTCTATAATTTTGGAGTGATTGTAGCCAAAATTTACAAATATATCAAACGGGACCCGACTTGAATGATAGGCTACTTTAAAAGTTTGTCAGAGCTAGGCCGATGTTTAAAAGTCTTGCAACAATAGTTTCTCAGCCTCAACAATCACTTTCGGAATGTTTACTTTGGTTACCATGGTTCCCTACCAATAAGTTTAAGACATGCATATGCCTTTACAATTGTTTGTCACTTCTTTAATGCTACCAGTATTATGTATAATAGTTTATATATGCCTTTTCATAATGGTTTGTCACTTTTTCAATCCTCCCAATAATTGAAGAAAACCTTGGCAGCGCTGGGTATTTTAGCTAGTAATATGTATTTAGGATCCGTATATTTTCATATTCCCCCTTTTCTCATAATTAAAATAAAATTGTGAATAGTTTACAGCCAAATGAAAATTTTCCCCAACTTTTTTTTTTTTCATTTGCGACATTCGGAAAATATTAGTTCAAGTTCTACAACACCAGTCGCCCCCTATCAAATTTTGTGTTGAGAATATTGAGACGAATGTAGTCATCACTTGAACTTCCTTTTAAATCAATTAGAATTGTAAATTAACTCACAAATTAGATTTATTCCGGAAAAAAAAAGGCGAGTGATTTCATTAAATCTCCTTCTCCTCGCAACCGTTTCTTTTTTTTTGTGAGAAATATTTGGAAATTATTTTCACTTGGACTCATGTTTAGAGATGTCCAAATTTCTTTGTTGCAACATCAAGCTGCAGTAATGTTCCACCTGAAGATTTTGTTTTTGAGTGCCTCTCCTGCGCTAACAAATCAAAAACAAATGAGAAATCTGTTGTCCCCCATAAAATTGACAAAAACATCAAACAAGAAATACAAATAAAAAAAGGGGAAAAATAATTGAGATTTTGAAAAAAACTGAAAATTATTGCTGAAACAGGCAAAATTCCACGTCAGATTTGCCTATCTTTTAACATGGTTAAATTTAAACTGATTTTCTTTTTCACCATCAACTTTGAACACACTTTATTACTGACTCTGTTTTATTTACCAGCCAATAAAGTGTCCTTAAGAATTTTTTCGGACTTTTTGGTTGACATTGTTTTTTTTTTTTTGTCCAATTTTGTGAGAATGACCCATGTATAAGAATTGAAACAAGTTATTTTACTTACTGATGCAGTAGAAGTATTAATTTAGTACAATCATTGTGTTACGGACAACATCATTAGGCTGGAGAAATACTTTAATATATTTTGATATGCATGTGAAATGAAAACAAATATTTTCACTCATGAAAACACTATCTTTCCCTCTTCTTTTTGGCACTTTGCCTAATTCTTTCTTTAGAGATTATGCCTTGTCTGCTTGAAGGATATATATATTCTTTTTCGGTTTGTATGAGATTCTTATGATGAATCATGCCTCAAGCTGCAGACGAAATAATTTATAACATTACTTGTAAGGATTTTTTTTTTCATGAAGTCTAAAATCTGGTGCCTATCAAGAACTTCATTCTCTAGATTCATTTTAGATAAAGTAAAGATAATTCTTCATGTTTTCATTTTCATTTGGATATGTTCAAACTTAAGAGAATCTTGTCATGTTGCAGTATTAAGTTATGCTTTATGTAAAATGCATTTTTTATGAATTTTCTTCTCTTAAAAAGAAAATACTTGAAACACAATAAAACATCTTGGGTGAAAATTTACCAAGATATGTGATTAAGATTTTCCATTTGTGTTGCCTTTTTAATTGATAAAATAGTGAAATCTCTCAAAAGATTGTGCGTATATGTAGAGAAAGATGTACTCCCCACTTGTTAATGCAAGATATACTGAAAAACTGGCTGTTTATGCAGAGATACTGATTTTTGGAAAAATTTCACCTCTGCTGCTACCAAAACTCGAACCTGGGTTCCTCGAATGCCAGTCGAGTGCTTTACCAACTAAACTATTGGCCTAGTGAGAGATAGAGTATTTCTCCTTTGGAGCACTATAGGCCTATACTGAGTGGTACCGTGCGATGGACGGTGGTTATGTATGAGCCATTTGTTGATTTCTGTCACTGTCCATTTGTGGTGTCATTCAGTATATGTGCTTCAAAGGAGAAATATTTTATCCGTCACTATGACTTAGTTGGTAGAGAACTTGACCGGCACATTCAAGGGACCCGGGTTTGAGTCCTAGTACCATGAATGAATGAACGCCAAGATCTCTGCCACCAGACTTATCCCGTTGCCGAGATCTCTTCCAGCCCAGCTTCGTGGCAGAGTCTGGAACAAAGTGAGTGCGTGTGTACACCTAACAGTCTGAGTGTGTAGCTAGTGTTGTGTATGATATTTCAGTGCTGCCATCTATACTTCAAATTGTGAGTGAAGTGTAATGATTGAATATTTGTAACGTTGTAGGCCTGTTGCTCTCTGTGGCGAGACTTTTTAACGGGGAGATCGGCTCGCATTCGCGCCTTGAAGTTGGGAACCACAGAAAACCAACTTCAGCCGACCACCACTCTGGGGTTGAGTCCTAGTAGCAGCAGAGGGAAAATTTTCCAAAAACCAGTATCTCTCCATAAATAGCTAGTTTTCAGTATATCTTGTATTATACAGATATGGTTGTGAAAAAGAGTATAAAATCAGGCATTGTGATCCATGCGGGAAGTTTCATTTAAAAGTAATGAGAAAATTTTTCTGTGGTATAACACAGCCAGGCATAATTTATTGGGGGGGGGGGGGAACCACATACTAATTTAAATTTTTATAAACCCCCCCCCTAATTATATATTTTACATGGTGCTGCTTGTTGCATGTGATTGGGAAAAGTTGTTGTGCTATACCATTATTTTATCAAAGTTACATAGCGGCAGGTTTCTCTGTTCTAGCATTATTTCAGATTGAAAGGATTCTCCCACCCAATCTAGATATTTTGCATCTAGTATTCATATTCTGGCCACTTTGTGTGTATTCTGAAATCCAGAGTGTTCTTGAGGATATATTCTCTTTCAGTGCCATATTTTCAGTGGGGGAGGATTAGAGGGCTATAACTCAGGGCGGCAAGTTCAGAGGTGCTGCAAATTTGAGGGATGAATGACAGAGAATGATAGAATAGGCAAAAAGGGGGGGGGGACAAAATTTACATAACCATTAATGAATTAGCCTTCGCCTAAACAGCAAGGGACTAAGGCCAGTGAGTGACCAAAAGTGTGACCTAGTTAGTTATGCAAGTATGTGAGTGAGCAAAATAATTACTTAGTTTGTGTGCAAGCATGTGAATGGCTAAAAGACTGACTTTCGAGACACAGGTGCAGTTGTAAAAGTAATGGCTGGCCAATTGGGTTTACAGGTTGGCAAATTTGATTAAAGAGTAATCAAGGAAATTTGACGGGCGAAATGGGGGAAAACTGAGGCAAAAATTTGTGTAGTTGCCCTCATGCCTCCAAAACCATAAATGCACCTCTGCTCTGTCTTTGGCTTTGATTTGCTAATTTTTTAATTCAGCCAGACTTTGAACATAGTTAGTAATATGCAAAGCTATTTCGATCAAGACAAATAGAATTTGCAGACACTTGTGTGTAGGACATTCACTTGATAACCCATTAGAATTGTCTCTTGATTTCAGTTTCTACAATATGTTTAATCTAGTGCTTTGTCTCTCTGTGTCTATAAGTATTTAAACATAATTTTGCATGTGTCATGCCTTAGGTGACTTTCTTGATGTGGTGCATTGCACCTCTACCATACAACGGAGCTTTCTACATGTACAAGGTGTTCATTGAGCCATTTTTTCGATACTATGGAAGGAATTTGGATGGATATATAGATGCCATAGTCGACAGAGCTGTCGAGATGATGCCACCTTACCCGAAAGGGGAGCTCTGATGAAAGATGCGTCCATCAGATTTCAATCATCCATTTTTAAATTTTTTAGCCTTAGTAAGTATGTCTTACAATATTTTACTTGAATGTGCCAAATAACTCCAAGATTTTATTGCTGTTTTCATGTTGGAGTTACCTGATGGATTTGAAATAGTGATTTCAAAAGGAGCAATATAACTTACAACAGCAAGTTACATCAAAACATTGGTGTTGTATATGACAATAAAAATACATCAACGGAGTACACCATTACTACTACTACTTAACCATACATGCACCTCATACACATTCCTCTACAGAATTTCTTATGAATGAGCACAAGCCGGAGAATGTATGTTATGAGTATATGTGTGGCCTCTAATGTATTTATGTTGTACAGTTATGCTTGTTTCATATTCATGCTGCCATCTGTCCTCCATTTTCTGAAGTAAAGATGGAAATTTGTACCATTACTACTAAGTGCCGCCTTAACTCATGGGCCTACCCGGACGCAACTGGGGGGGGGGGGGCTTCCTCATAATAATGAGATTGGGCTTTAATTTTTGAGAGTAAATACAGGTTGTTCCCCCCCCCCCCCCATAAATTATAAATAATTTAAAAATTCATAACAGTTGGAAGAAATTGATATATGTGTGAATGTGCAGAGATCGTGAAAAGTTATTCTTATGAAGGGGGATTTTTCTTGCACAGAAAAACAATTTAGTTCAAAATGGATTATTAGTTCAATGGGTGTAACGACAAAAATTTGAGTACTCTGCGTAAATAATATTATTATTTTTCATGTACATCTTATACGTATCAAATTTAATAATACTTTAGTTTGCAAACACAAAACTGACAAACGACAGGCACTCATGAATGTATTAAAAACGCACAGATAAACACCACTTTCCAGCATGGACCAATTTATTAACCCTTTTTGTTGGTGAAATTCCTCAAAGGAATGTTTGCGAAGTGTGCATATGCAGTGTAGTAGTAATACTTAGATATATTATTACATTGATTTATTTTTAAGTTTCACTTTTAGTTTCAGAAAAAAAAGGAGAGAATCGGAAGAGACTGAGTCCAAAGAGTTTGTTTGGCAGACCGATTACCATTTTGCTGCACATCGTCATCATTATTATGGATAAGAAAAGCTTATTACCTGTTATTCTGAAAATAAATTTTGATAATTAAGTTGAATAGCGTTTATGTGATTTCCATTTTTGTGATAGGCATATGTATAAAAAGAAGAATTAAACATTTTTTTTTTACTTACAGATTTTGTTGTTTCTTTAGTCACAGATTCTTTTGTACAATATTGCACCAGTATAGTCAATATTTGAATAATCATGGTTATCATGCTTGTTTATGAAGGGGGAAAAAAATCAGATATAAAGTCTGGACCGACGTTTTTTATGTGGTGCAGTGTTCCCTCTTCAACCTTTTTACAGCTGCATACCGGTGAAAATAATTGAACGTTTCGCAGACTGGCGGGAATCTGAGAAATAATTTGCGGACCAGTGAAAAATAAATAGGAGTAATTTTTTGTCCGATAAAAGTTAATAAATTTGGGGGGGGGGGAGATAAATACAAGTTATTTGTGGACCAGCAAAAATTAATCCGTGAAAATAGAAATAATTTGGCGACAAAAACATTTTAACATGAAAAAATAAATAGTTGTATAATTAATTTTAGATTATTTTTGCAGATACACTTGGGCGTGGTAGCCCGGGTCAATAAGCTCTACCAAAGGATGTGTAGATGTGTCGCGAGTTTGGTACCCGATTCGTCTTCGTCAGTAACTTTCCTGACGCAGGGGTATATATCAGAAACGGTGAGATGAATACAGAAAAGATTGCTAGGGAGTCTCACGCCGAAGGGGTTAGCGCACCAACTTCTCGGTGGGTGTAAAAATTCCGACTGCCGTTCGGAATCGACAATAAATTGTAGGTCCAGGATTGATCAACTCACGTTGCAGAAAATGACCGTGGTGCGAAAAAAATGATCAAACAGATAAACTTCACAGAACATTCAGATATAGTCCTCCGACCACGAGATGAATTTTCGCTGCGTCATGTCACGTCACGTCGAATGATTTTATTCAATTTTTTTTTTTGGTAAAATGATTGCACATCGAGAAAAGTTCATCAGTGACTGAGCTTTCACGATTGGCATGTTTTTCTAGGATAAAATAGAATCGTTTGACGTGACATAACGTGCCGTAGCCGAATCTCATCTCGTGGTAGGAGGACTATACGCCATTCATGTTTCAAGGGGGTCGTATAGTTATTAAAATAAAAATAGTCCGTGTAAAAAGGTATTTTTTATTTTAATAATTATACCTCTCCTTGAAATATGAATGACGGATCTGAGTTCTATATATATATACACGTTATTAGGATAATTTTTCTAACTGGAAGTATGACTCTCTCTCTCTCCAGGATCCACGGTTCGCCAGTAAAATGTGGCAAAGGGAATTTAGTAATCACCCCTGTATATGCAGATATGATAGATTTCAATATTTTAAACAAGTTGTCGAAAATGTGAAACGCTGAGTCACAGTGTACATGTAAGAACAGACGAGGGTTGGGGATGAAAGGAAACCTATTGGTATACTAGGGGTTTTCAATCTTAAAAGCTTAAACGTAACCTTAAAGTACCCCCCCCCCCCCCCAGAAATACACTGGAAGCCAGTGTGGTCTTCTAAATGCGGAAGATGTGCTTTCCATAAACATACACACTACGTAAAATTCATAGGAAGCAAGCATGTTAGGGGCCGTTCAAGTATTACGTCATCATCGATGGGGGGTAGAGGGGGGTTTCCCGATTTGCTGACTTTTGATGACAAGGTGGGAGGGGGGTTCGGATAATGCTTACGTCATCAACCACCCTTTATGAAAATATGAAATATTTTTAATGGCATCTTACTCGGTGTGCCAAAAACGAAAAACCTTCCGATAGTTTGTGGGCACTTGAAGTAACATTCCCCCTATTGATAAATGGCCTACAGAGCCACTTTAGTGATCTCTAAATGTTTCGCTTATCCAAGTGGTCTGGCAATGTGACCGGGCCGCTTAAGTGCTCTGGAACTGTGCTACGCATCATTCAAGTGATCCGTAATTATATGCCGGGGATCACACACACTTAAATAATCTGAGAATATGCCGCGGGTAACTTGAGTGATGTAGAACCGCACTTGAGGCCACTTAAGTGCTCTAAAACTACGTCACATGTCACTCAAGGGATCTCTAAACGTGTCACGTATCGCTTAGGTGTTCTGGAATTGTGTCCCGGGTCATTTAAGTGATCTGAAAATGTTGATTTCCGGAGGGCAGGCCGCATCAGATAACCCCCAGGGCCAAATTTGGTCCACGGGCCAAGGGCCTTTATACGATTTATCATTATATGGGTTAGAGGGTGGGTCACAATGAATTATGAAAGATAAATCTTGAGTTCATAGCCCTCAAATAACATTGAAATTAACAGAAATTGATTATAATAACATAAAGGTATTGTCTTCCGAAATTTCAAATTTAAAAGAAAATCTTTTTTTGCATTAAAAAAATAAATTTTTGATCGTGGAGAAGGGGGCACGAGCATCCTATACCCCTATGCCCCCGCCCCTCGTGTACGTCTCTGATCCCACCAATATGCGTTAGGATTCAGAGGGGCAGAGCTGATGAAGAAATTTTGCTGATGGGGGGGGGGGGGTCAAAAATGGCTAAATATTTGCTTAAGTAATACTTGAACGGCCCTTAATCAAGAATAGGCAGCTACTGATACTAACGATATTGTCCACCTCATGCCAGAAGCACGAATGTACAAATTTCCCTTTTTTTTATCAGCTGTTTGAATATCTTGTTTTACTATCTATACTATCTAAGTCAAGGGTGGCCAGCAGCTGGCCCGCGGGACACATGCGGCCTGTGAAGTGATTTTGTGCGGCCCGCGACAAAGTGAAAGTACTGTGAAAAAATTAAATTTTTGATCATTATTTGAACTATTGGTTCCAATAGCAGATTTCTTGATTAACAAACTTCTTATTTCTAGTGACAAAATTAATTTAATAAATAATTAATTCAATTAATAATGGAGCAGCTTATACACCGAAGTTGCACCACTGATGCGGCCCGCGACGCTATAGCTGACCATTATGTTGGCCCCTTGAACAGGCAGAAGTTGGTCACCCCTGATCTAAGTTGTGCCTGAAACGCGGATGTGATCCTTTTGAAACACGTTACAAAACATCTTAGGAAAATAGCTTCCATAGAGTAACATGGCTAGAGAATCCATTCAAATGTCATTTCTCACGTTCTTTTTTTTTTTGCCAGGACATTGCACATTCGTCATTCTGGCATGACGAAGCCGATATATCGGTTATTGCACAAGTAGAATTTGAAAAAATTACATTGTGCGATACATGGTAATTAGCTCAGCTGAATAAAGGCATTCTTTAGTTTTGACACATTTTAAAATAAAAATGAATTTCTTATTTGGATTTTTTTTATTTTGGAGAATCTATCGCGACACCCCTAGTTCATTGACGCGACCCCCTTTTTGCGCACCACTGTGCTGGCCGATTCGCTCTTACCATAGTTAACAACAATATGTTTCAACAAATGAATTATTTTCTTAATCATTATATTGAGCAATGGCATGCTTAAAAATACATTTTTTAGGTGTTGAAACGTCTGTTGAAAATCATTCGTGTTGGAGATTCCAATCTGGTAAGACGCGTTTGCGTCTAGCCTCGAAGGAAGGCCTCTGTATGAGGCCTAATCTAGAATTAGGTAAGAATCACAGTTTTTAGGGCTTCGGTCGTGGGCATTGACACGGTTAGGTAGCTCGGGGAAGGAATGTCCTCGTTTGATGTTTTTGTGGTTCGTTGTTCTTTCTCCCCTGTTAGTTTGGCTTAGCTTTGTGGACCCGAGAGGTACCGAGCATCGTGACCCCCTGCAGTTTGAGTGAGCGGACCCTTTGCGTTCGTCCTCTCTGCATTTGGAGGTCAGTTGCTCAGCCACTTACACTCAACATCGTCGTGGCAATGGTATCACTGGCTTGTTGTTTCGAGCCACTGTGCCAATGGTGCCGGGTTTTGAGGAGGTGGGCTAAGGGTTCGCAGAGCTGAGCAGAAACCGTTTCATTCAAGATTACTACAACCAAACTTAGTTGCCGCTGTGGTGGTCGAATGCGAGAACCCGGGTTCGAACTCTACCGTCACCACAGTGGTGGTCATCTGAAGTTGGTTTTCTGTGGTTAACGTAAAATTTTCATCGGGATGGATAGGATTGACCCCACATGAGTTATTAATTTACCGTCAATCGATTGCTTCGAAAAGAGGACACTAGTACCGTTTGAACTGTCTGAGGGGAATGGGGTGCCTCCCCTCTGTCATGCAATCTTTGATCGATCAAAATTTTGATTGCGCCTGTGATATGATTTTACACAACTTTCTATAATTGGTGCATTTTGACTTTCACTTGATTTATTTGATTCTTCGATTTACATAATTTTTATTACTATGCACTACATGTAATCTTTGACGTATCAATAAATTCTGGTTTTACCCGAGATACCTGGTTTCTCCTCCCGGGTTTGGGGCGGGGGGGCTGAAGTGCTTACGTTGATTTTTGCGTCAGTCTAGGTGTCTCGCGATTTCTCCAGTTATAACCGAAGCGACTCCACGCTGAGCCAAGGAAAGCCACCCATTAAATAAAAAGCCACCCATTTGCTTAGCTTAACAGATTTGGAAAGTATTAATTTGTTTACTAGTGCAATTATTGAGATAATTAAATACAGCAAAACCTCTCTTTTGCGGTCACCTGTGGGACGAAAAAAAAAATTCGTCCGTAAAAAATTGGTGACATTAAAAATTTTATCAAGGGTTCCAATGGCATACTTTTATTACACAGGGGGAAAATATTATTTGGCCGTAAAAGAGCGATCACTCCATCAGTGCAGTGTCCGTTAAGAGGAGTTTTACCGTACTACTTAACCGCACATGCATCTCGTAAACATTCCTCTGGGAAATTTCCAAGGAATTTGTGCAATCCGAACGTGTTGTGTGCATATGCGTGACTGTTAACGTACAGTCAAACTCGGTTATAACGACTTCGGCTGTAATGCCTATAATTGACGGTTCGTACTCATTCCCATAAAGAATAATTTTGATGAACATTGCTTATAGCGTCGATAAAATGCAACCACCTCAGATACAACGACGAATTTTTCGTCACTTTTGTTTCCATGCTGATGACGTTTTCTCAAGAAATCGTTGAGATTAGAGATGATCACATCCAGGGAATGTTCGTCTGTTTTTTATATTTATATATAACGTTGGGAAAAAAGATTTATTGCACGTAAATCGTAACAATCGTAAAATTTGTCAAATAGGAGTTTGTTATATCAAGGTCGGGTTTCAGAATTCGTCAAATATGAGCTAATTATAGGATTTATTTCGACGATGGTTCGGAAAAATTCGCTAAATCAGAGTTCATTATATCTGATTCAGATTCTGGCTCACAGTACGGTCATCTGAATAATAAAATGTTATCACGTGGAAATGAGACCGATTTATCCTACTTACCAATACGAAATGGCGATTATACATAATAACCGGCAAATGTGGTGAATTTAGTACGATCCATCATGTCATGGACGACGCTTGCGTATTATGCATAAGGGATCGTTCAAGTATTACATCAGCATCGATGGGGGGGGGGGGTTTCCGATTTGCTGACTTTTGAGGACAAGGGGGGGGCGAGTTTGGATGATGAGCATGATTGAGCAACTCTTAAATGCTCTGGAATTGTGCCACTGGTCATTCAAGAAATCTGTAAATGTGCCGCTTAGTTCATTTAAAAAAAGTGGGTTTGAGGGTCAAGCCGCGCCACATAACCTTCTGGGTCACATTTGGTCCGCGGGTCAAGGATATGGCTTAAAGGGTGGGTCGCAATGAATTTCTTAAAGAGAAATTTTGAGTTCTTACCCTTCGCGTAAAATAGCATTGAAATAAACAGAAATTGATTATAATAACATATAAAGGTATTTTCTTTCGAAATTTAAATAAAAAAAAAATTTACGTTAAAAAATATTTTTTCTGGAGTCTGAAGGGAGGCGCACGAGCCCCCTATGCACCTTCTTCCCGCATACGTTTCTGATCTCACCAATAAGTGTTAGGAGGTAGGAGGCAGTGCTGACAAAATTTTGCTGACAAGGAGGGGAGGGGGGTCAGAGTTTTGCTTACTTTTGCTGACGAGGGGCCGGTCAAAAATGGCTAAAAATTTGCTTACGTAATACTTGAACGGCCCCTTACCACTTGAAATGGGTACTTAATAATTATTAATTAATGATTATTATTAAATAATGAGGCTTCTCTGTATTCCTAGAAATGTTTAGGTGGCCAGTGTAACACTGAAAATGTTGTAGGTCTTCTAAATACTCGTATGGCTTACTGCTCGGGATGCGTAAGAAACTTACATGCAGATGAGCCGACGTGAAGAAAACATCGGGGGAGGGGGTGAAAGTTGCTGATCCTTCCGTATATACGGGACTCAAACGCGTACACAGGAGAGAAAAAGTGCAGTGCACTGTTTTTTTCAGAAATTATTGAGGGTGGCCGGCTCAAATGGCCTCAGCCCTTAGGTTCCACTGCCTATGCTCACATGCATCGTTCTTTCTTTCAAACCGACCACAATCCCCCGGTCTGTTATTTAATTATAAATTTACCACCGAATGAGTTGTGCCGGAAGTGTGTATGTGTACTTAACAGCTTAGAGTGCGTATCTAGTATTGTACATGGATTTTTAGTTCCGTCTTCTATTTTTCAAATTATAAGTGAAGGGCATACGTACATGATTTAATATAGTAATTGTACCGTTGTAGGCTTCGTGCTCTCTGTGGTGAGACTTTTTAAGAAGGGAAATCGGCTTGCATTCCCACCTCGGACATGGCGATTTACCATATATCGTAGAACATTTTCGGCTAAGTATTTTACTGGTGTTCCGTGACTTCAGCAGCGCCATCTTATATATTTTCCCTTTTAATGTACTTCTTCAAGAACAGTATTTTATTTTTACTTTGGAAAGTCAGTGTCTTCTGAGCGGAAGCTCAATCAACTGCGCTCCGTAGCAAAAGGCAAAAAATGACTTAAGGGGATCATAACTGTTGTAAAGGCTTTCTGTGAATTGCGATGCATTTCTTACATGTGCGAAAAGCTTAGAACGACCAAAGCTGATGGATAATAATCGCTGATACACGGTGAAGTTCGTCGATTTTGTGGAAGAACATTTTTCTATCACATAGAAACCGATCTGACTGGCTGCGTTACCGAACGAAAATGACGGAACTCAGAAATTCCTTGACATCCGAGTATAAGTTCGTTGATAAAGTAGATGAAGATGATCATAACATACCCCAAGGATCAATTGGAAGAAGTAGTGTTTCGAGAGGGCACATCAAGGTTCAAGGAAGCATCCATCTTACGGGAAAAATACCGTTGGTACATAAAGCGATGGTCGGTGATTGTCACCAGTCTAAGCAAATAATCGCCGTGGGAACCGGTGATGGAACTGTTCGTATCTTGGATCTCGTGAGCCAGATGCCCTTGAAGGATTTGTCAGATGTTTGTCCGAAGGCGGAACCCGGGATGCCCGTTACAGGTCTTTCGTTTCTGCAGCACGTGAGTGACGCGACATTACTACTCGCCTCGTATTCGTCGGGTCTAACCTGTTTGTGGGATGGTGAAGACGGCGAAATGCTCTGGGACATCGTCCAGGACAGACAGACTCTCGTGAACAGGCTGTGCCCTGACGAGAGATCCTTTGCTGCCGCCGGAACTGACAACAAGATTAGCATTCACGACCTCGAGACCGGAGAAATTATCAGCACCCACGGGGGCAGTTTGAATCCGGACGTGATGGATGGTCATACCATGAGGATATTCGATGTCAAATTCAACCCTCGGAATCCCAGAGAATTCGTGACCGGTGGTTGGGACAGTACGGTTCAGTTCTGGGATACCAGGATGCCACATTCAGTCAGGAAGATAAACGGTCCGCACATCTGCGGCGACGGGATCGAAATACTCAAAGGTGGCAGGGAAATATTGACAGCTTCTTGGAGCAACGGTAACACGTTGCAACTGTGGGATTACGCCGAGGGTACTTTAATAGATACTCTGGAACCGGACGAATACCCATCACGTTTGTATTCCCTCGCATACAGCAAAAGGGGCAAGTTCTTCGTCACTGGCGGATGCAGGGAAAATATGTTCCGAGCCGTCGACATCTTTTCCAAGACAAGCTTCGCTACCATGATTGATATGGAAGACTCTGTTTCTTTTGTCAAGATTTTGCCTCGCATTTCGGGGAGAGCTGCGCATCACCCGGTAGCTGTCGGTATTGGCACTTGTATTCGCATTGTAGAGCTAGTTTTAAATCTATAGAACCCGATGAGAAAAGAAGAAATCCAAAGAACGATGCAATTCCCTATCCTTCGATACAAAAAATGGAAGAAGAAATGTTGACCATTTCCGGAATTTCTTATTTTTATCCATTTCCGGAATTTCTTATTTTTATCCATTTACAAAGTTCCTTTTAAGGGTTGAGTTACGAGTTCAACTTGTATTTATCTCTTGCGTTCATTTGGAATCGAATACAAAGGGTTTTTGAAAAACCTCACGAATATGTTCACGATTGACTTGTTCATGAAACACTGCGAAACGAAAGCTTTAGCTTATATAAAAGCGTTATTCGCAGTTTTATATGTCACTAAATAAATAGTGTACAAATAATGGTTCATTTGTAGTAAATTTGGGATTTTGTTGACAAAGTACTTGAATCGTCCACTTATTGCAAAACCACAGGAACCTTTCACCTAAAAGCCGGATGTATCTCGGGTAAAGATTTTCGTTGGACTCCCTTCACAGTAAATTTTCGTATGGAAAAGAAAAATATGATAAGACTGATCCAGTGTTTCAAAGCTGTACCCCCAGTCAGCCTCCTCAATATAAGGGTCATGTTAAGACGTTATCATTTTACAGATTGATAATACACTGATAATAGTTTAATTGAGTATGCACAACTATACCGGAAACCCAATTATAGCAATGATCGTCATCATATGCAGCATAAGAACTGAGAGCTGAATTGCCACTGATAGGTTTGCAGTTTTTCGTAGATTTGTTGCTCTGAATGAACGGTAGAACTCTGCCACACCGGACTTATTCCGTTGCCGAGATCTCTTCTAGATCAGCTAGACTGCAAAAGATTCGGTGATCTGATCACATATAGGAAAATATCGTAAGCCCTGTACTCCATTTTTCGGTCAGTATTTCATTTTTGTAGTGTCCCGTGACGGAAGTAAATATGTGTCCAGTATTAAATTCCAAAATAAATTGAGCGCTTCGAAAACACATTAAGTTCAAAAATGGAGTAAAATTTACATATAATTAGAGGGGGGACAAAATGAGCACATATTGAAACACTTAAGAGTTCCTATAATAACCCAATATATAGGTTGCTTCACCAAAAAAGTCCAAAAGCAATACCCTACGTATTTATTTTAAAATTCACATAAAATGAAAACCATCAGAAAAGGGAGTAGAAATGCTCTGCGACAGCTTTCATCCGTCCCCGAAATGATCAGAAAAATTAAAAATAATTATGCCCTTTTCCATCCAAAAATAAAAATCGATGATGTTTGTGTCTCTGGCCGTCAACTGAAATAAATTGTTGCTGCAGTGATTGAACAAAATCTCATTGAAACATCACTGATTTAAATTCTTTGAGTTTTGCCACTTTTGGATTTCGAAAAAGACTTGAAAAGGTGCAAAAATCAGAATTTTAAATGATCGGTATTTCATTTTTATACAATTCTTCCAAGGTAAAAGTTTTTCCTCACAGTAGAAAGAGCCTTAAATTTCACTGATTGAAATTTTTTTTAGAATAGATCCGTAAGAAAATTTTAATTTTCAAAATTTTAAATGAAAGTTCTAATTTTCATATATCCATTAAAAACATTTTCCGAAGTTTCAAAAATCCTCACTGCAAAATTCTTTTTTTTTGCTGATGATTTTTCATATTTTACGCGAATTATAAAATGAACCACAGATTTTTATTTCTTTCGACCACTTCTAGTGAAGCACCTTGAGTATTTCCAGTTGTATGAAACATCATATCCGCTTCAATAAAATGGGAAGTGCAATCTCCTTATGTTATATCATCTTAGATATCTGAAACAAAAAGGAAATCGTATTTTTATGAAAGAACAGCGGAAAGAAATTTCTAGTTTAGCATAGAACAGGAAGAAAAATATTCCCAGGAAGAAGTGGAAAGAGAACTTCACTATCAGAACTCAAATTACTTTCCGCTCTTCCTTTTGATAACCTTTTATAATTAGTTCCCTAGAGATCAACGTCGTACCCGTAAAGTGCTCACTATCTATCGTCGAGACAAAAAGCAAGTTTTTATACCGAATAAAAAAAAATGCAATAATGATTTTTTTTCCCCTCATTTTTATACAGGAAAAAAAGGAGGGGGGAAAAATACCCACGTCCTCCTGTGTTTATTTCCTTTTTTTTTCCTCAAATATTTTTCCATCATTTTCCTGTCTCTGAGGAATCTCCGGAAAATCTTCGGAAATAAAATATAAGAAAAAATGATGATGTATATATATGTTTAAAGGGAAAAAAATAAAATAATGTAAAAAAAAAAACAAAAGAAGAAATTCTGGAGGGGGAAAAAAGAATTTCTTCTTCCGATATAAGGGAATTTTTTTTCCCCTTCAGAAAACTCAAATTTGATGGATGGTGACAAGTAACTTGAAAAAATAGACTTTGGAAATATTCCGAAAACTTTTGCTTTGCAGCTGTTCAGCTTTATATGTTATGGGGGAAAAAAAGAGGGGAAAATGTAGATCCAGGACAGAAAAAAAAAATTCCTGTGAACTTTTACTTATTTTTATGGTCTTCTTCAACCCAAGTGTATTATTAACTAAAGTTAAAAACAGTCTAAATCGCTTACAATTAAATTTGATTTAATGAATGTTGGTCATACGTTAAACTAGGGCTCGGAGTTTTATGACCTACAAGATATGCAAGAATTTATGACCTAAATAGCGTGAGAATATGACATTAAAATTCAAAAATATGACATTAAAATGCAAAAATGTGACATTAAAATTCAAAAATATGACATTAAAATTCAAAAATATGACATTAAAATTCAAAAATATGACATTAAAATTCAAAAATATGACCTTAATATTTAAAAATATGACTTTATATATATATAAAAATAGTTCCGTTATTTCATCTCTTATTTTTCAGTAATTGTTTCTTATCGTATTAACCCTTTATATCCTTCAAAATATCAGGTTAGATAATTTCTTTTGAGCTAACTTCTAACATATTTAACAAAATAAAATACAGTGTGAATGAGTTATGAATTGTCTTAATGTTAGTGTGAATTTGTAATGATTTGGATGAATAAGTTTATAGGAATTCAGAAGCTAGTAACACCGAAATTGCGTTCGAATGGTTTGAAAATTCATGAAGATAAAAGGAATGGGTTTCGAGAACTTGCCACGTAAGGCTTCAGAAAAATCACTTGGCCCGGAGGCCCATACTCTTAAGACGGGGCTGTGCTTGATTACTATTTCGCACAGCATAACCTTGATGGTACTTGCACCATTAAAAAACCAAGTCCAATCCAATCCGAAGGTACGTATGCACCCTCGAATGCTTGATGTCACTTATCGATGCAAATTTGTCGCGAAAAATATTATATTTTTTTTTTTGGAGAAGTGCTACTGTGCACTCTTATAAAACAGCCTCTACCACATTTGATATTGAAATTCGATCGCACATTCTTATGATTAAAAATTGCTTTTGTATAGGTGCTTTATATCAGCTCTGAAAAGTTTGTCCCATGAATTTAAGAATCATCCTGTATTACATGTGAGAAAGATATCAATGAACTGGAACACCTTCCGCCACCTATCAAATAAAACTGTTATATGACGTGAATGCCGCTCTCCACTTGTTAATACAAGATATACAGAAGACTGGATGTTGTGAAGATATTTATTATTTGAGATGTTAATTTTTTAAGGAAGGAAAAAACTCATCTCTGCCTCTACCGGGAGTCGAACCCGGGTCCTTCGACTGCCGGACGAATGCTCTGACCACTAAGCTACACAGGAGATAGAGATTTTCCTTCGCTAGAGCGTATATATCCGGCAATCGAGGGACATGGGTTCGACTCCCGGTAGAGGCGAGTTTTTTCCTTCCTTAAAAAATTAACATCTCAAATAATAAATATCTTCACAACATCCAGTCTTCTGTATATCTTGTATTAACAAGTGGAGAGCGGCATTCACGTCATATATATAGCCCTCTGGTGGCTCGTCGTCCATGAGCTATTAGCTGATCGGTTTCACCGTCCATTGCACGGTTCCGTTCAGCATATATACGCTCTAGCGAAGGAAAAATCACTATCTCCTCTGTAGCTTAGTGGTCAGAGCACTCGTCCGGCAATCGAGGGACCCGGGTTCGACTCCCGGTAGAGGCAGAGATGAGTTTTTTCCTTCCTTAAAAAATTAACATCTCAAATAATAAATATCTTCACAACATCCAGTCTTCTGTATATCTTGTAAAACTGTTATGATTCTCCAATTGAAAGTAGCAATCGGGTTTTATTAATTCATGTACCGCATGGAAAAAAACTGTTGTGCTATGAAATCAGTTGGCATTTATAAGTAATAATGTTATTTAAATAATCGAGTTTGCTTCGAATTTTTAACAATTGTTATTTTTGTTTGCTAAAATAACACTAGTAAAACTCGTTTAATAAACGTTACTGTAATTGTAATAATTACAATTTGCTTGTCATACTAATGTTATTTTACCCGACAGAAAAAAAAGTTGTTAAAATTTCGAGGAAAAATTGATAATTTAACATATATTATTGCTTGAAAAATATTAGCCAATACTATACTGCCCTTTTTTTACACGGTACATTAATCAAAATCCGGTCGTTAATTTCAATCGAAGAATTGTAACAGTTTTATTTGATAGATGGCGGGAAAGATTCTAGAGTTTATTGTGATGTTTTTTTCTCACGTAATATAATACTCTATCACATAATTGTTTCCAATATATTCTAGAAGGAATATTTTTTTGCTGATGGAATTTTATTTTTACCCGTTTATTGGTCATGGACAAAAGTAATTAAGAAAAGGATCATTCTTTCATAATGAAAAAAATTCTCTAGTGCGATGTTACCTTTCATCAATTTCTCTGTTAATTTAAAATGTTTTGTTTTCAAGGGGTTACAAGCTCTCAAAATTAAATTGCTCTCAGACAGATTTCTCGTGATTCTCAAACTCAATTAAAAAAAAAAATGTCTAAAAGTCGATCTTGCGCATGTCAATGTGCGTGAAAAAGTTTGTAAAATATGAACAATTAGAGTCTCAGAATGACTGAGAACGCTGGATGTCCAAATAATTTTTTTTTTTTTCGGAGAAAAAAAATTCCCCATATTTTATAAGGCAGCATGCTATTTTGTAATTTCGCACAGATATCGACATTCTGTGAACCGAGAAGTAGGTCTGTGCAGGTGAAATAAAAGGCAGTATACCCCTCAGTTGGAAAAAAAAATAAAGGATACATTTCATGTAAGAATAAAACTTTTCCTTTCTACCGCGATCATCTCGGTGCTCTTCATGCCCCCTTCCATCCTGGAGCTAGCCGTCCTAAGACTGATATATTTGGCGGGACCTCCTCTATAGTGAAATTATAGTGTAAAAAGCAAAAACACAAAAACAATGAGGTTTGTCCCGGGCCCACGTGCTAGATCCTTGCCCACCCTAGATGCTTGATTTCATACTTGGGAGATATTCACCAATAACTCAGATGAACACCCTATGATTCAATGATTAGCATCTTGATTATTTCAGTTAAAGCCACATGCCAGAGTTCTTGCAAGCGTACTATTCGCCTGGTGATGGTTATAACCAAGTCTTTGGATTCGTGGATTCCCAATAGGCTTACGGGGCTCCGACCTAGCGAGTCCCAACCATGAATTCAACCACGCACGGCACGGAGACCGATGACTCCACATCCCGCAGTAGGGCACCTTGTCACTGTGATGGTCATGGTGACGGACTTGCATCACGAGGACCCGGCTTCACCTCTACCGTCACCACAGTGGTGGTCGGCTGAAGTTGGTATTCTTTGGTTCCAACTTCGAGGTGCATATGGGAGCCGATCTCCCAGTTAAAATGTCCCACCACAGAAAGCAAAAGGACTACAACGGTACAATTATTCAATCATTACACCTCACTTGTAGCGAGAAAAATTGATGGCAGCAAGACATAACAATCATTACACAGAAACAAACTTCACGTTAGATTCACAACACGTACACGCATATTCCAAAATGTACCAATTCATTAGAAATTCCGCAGAGGAATATGGACGAGGTGCATGTGCATGGGCGGCGATACGGGGGGGGGGGTGGCGTAGGGGGCATTGCCCCTCAGCGTCAAAGGTGGAATCGACTGATCTAATGTATATATGTATATATGAATTGCGTCATCACCCGTGGCCCCCCCCCCAGCAATAATGTTCGTGCCCTCCCCCCCCCCCCCAGACCCAGACTTCCAAGTCTATCTCCGCCTATGTGCATGTGTGGTTTAGTAGTAGTAGTAGGCCCTAGGATGAGATCTTTGACGGGCTTCTAGGTCAAAGGAAAGGCAATTGGAAAAATTGGAAATGCAAGAAAAGAGGTGTGGTGAGATGGAACTGAGCATTGAATAGCAAAGAGTGGAATAGCATTTCAACACTGACACGTATTGTATTTACCTGCTCTTATTTAACCACTCACGCTTTCCCTTCAAAATTATTTCGATGCGTAAATATTTGGGACAATAAAAACACCGTCATGTTAAATAGTGTTATAAAATATGCCGCCTCATGTCTGAGGCTGGTCCTGTCCGTATGGAGAGTACTCGAAACAATTCATGTCTGGATGCCTGTAAAACCTTTATTTGGCAACGTTGCTCTCAAAAGCAACACGTGTGGGCTACTTATATTTTTCAAATAAACACATTTTGTATTTTGAGTTCGATTCGACATTGATTGCTTAAAGAAATTCCTAAACACTCGAGTTTTACTTGTGAGCGGCTCATGAAGTTTCTATAATTACCAGCAGAAGGGCTCAAAGGTACACAAGTCAACCTATTGATGATTTTTGAGCCTTACATTTTGGCAGGGCTCTAACTAGGCAGGTGCAACAGGTGGCGCGTAGGCCTAAATGGGCCCAAAAATGAGCCAGAAAGGGGTTAAATTCAAATTCTTCAAAGGCCGCAGGAATGACTAGCTACGGCCCTACAGTTTGGAGGGAAATACCATGTGTGGAGGAGACATTGCTGCGCATTCTTCACCAACCATAGAAAAGTAAGTTGGCAAACCATAAATGCCATTTTTATACAATTCAAATCTATGTAAATCATATAAATACAGTGTGTTCCCCTGAAGTGCAACATATCATATATATTTTTAAATATTGGCAATAACTTTATTTTGTCATGCAATAGCATTCAGGATACCTCATTTGCTTAGCGTAACTTAAATATTTTTCCCTCTGAATATTTGAATCTTTGCCAATTAAAAGATTAATGAAAGAAAAAAATTAAAGTAAAACTGGAATTGTAAAAAATTCCAAGGAAAAAACTTACAACGAATCTATCTTCAGCACACTCTTCAAAATCTCCGCTAATTTAGATCAAGCAAAGAATTAGAATAGAAATTTCATCTATTTTTTGAAACAGACATTCATGAAGTTACAGGGATTTGTACTGTAAGAATTGTAAGTCATACATCATCGATATGTTTCGGTAAAGGTGATAAATCCACTGGTTATTATGCATTATCACGAGCATTTTGTCCACTTTGTTCGATAACTTTTGCGAAATTATTAAAAGTGATTGTGTATAATCCTTTGTTGCATAAATTTTAGTGTAGGATGATGAATTCGATCAGCGAATTTGATTATATTTAAAAATGTTGGTAAATGTGAAGAAAGCTGATATTATACAAGGCTAATAATAATTTGTAGGTTTTTATCCTTGCAATACTTATGGAGTCATATGTCATAAAAGATATTTAATGGGGGAAAAAATTAAACAGCACACAGCGCTCACACACAGCAGCATATGCATCCATTCAACTCACCACCGATGAAACATCAAATACATGTACTTCATACATAGGGTGCATAGTTAACAGAGCGTATGGCGTTTTACTGGAGAACCGTTGATCCAAGAGGCACAATTCCAATTGGAAAAGTATACAAATAACGTTTAGACTTTAGACGAGTCATTCATATTGCAAGGGTCTAGTTATTGAAATAAAAAAAAATCAATTTTTTATACCGTCCCCGAGTGCCCAAAAACTCAATTAAAAAACTTGTTGCCCTGCATTTTTTGAGGGGGAAAAATTGAGAAAAAAAAACAGCATTTTTTTTTAAATGGGGGTAAAACGGGTGTTACCCTCATTTAATAGTTTTTTTTTTGCCAAAGGTAGCAATGCTGCACTTAAAAACGCGGATTATTTTTTGGCCTCAGAAGAGGCAGGGCAACAACTTTTTATTTGGGTTTTTGGGCACACAGGGACGGTATTAAAAGTTATTTTTTATTTTAATAACTATACAACCCCTTGAAACATGAATGAGATATCTGAGTACTACACGTTATTTGGACACTTTTTGCAATTGGAAGTATGTCTCTAGGATCAACGGTTCACCAGTAAAAGGACATACGCCCTGTAACCTATGCACCCTGTTTAAATAATCGTCCTTGCCAGTAATTTGTATATCCCGAAGCATAACAAAAGGAACCAATAATCGCCAACCTGATTGAAACAGCTGATTGAAAAAAAAATATTTTAATACCTAAAACTTAATTTAATTACTTTTATGACAAAATATGCGTAGTGAATTCCCGTACGGGAGATACAGGTAAGTGGTGTTGAATTTAAGTGAAACATCCGCTTGATTTCTTCCGTATTTATCACACTTTCCAACTTAATTCGGGAAGTATCAATAGTCACCGCTAAAAGTGATAAATGTAGGAAAATTTATAAAACTTACCGAGACGATTGTGGTAGCGATTATGTATATAAATCGACGATTATGATAATCATCGATTTATCACAGTTGCCACAACAGATATACTACTTTAGAATTTGAAATTTTTGATATTTAACATAGTGAAGCATGAGTGAACCAGCTTGTCACGTTTCCAGAAAAAAAATAAATGTTTGAATAGCAGTAATGTGTTCAAGAGAAGAATGCAATAAACTGCATTATATAAAAGTAATCCTATTTGATCCATATTTGGGTGTTCTTCTGAGGTTTAGTGTCTGCTTCAAGTGTATGAAAAAAAGAGATGACTTCATGGATGAAAGAAAACAAAAACCTTTATTCTCAGGATCTATAAACACAGCAGGAATGTACATTATCATATGTATAACTTATAATTATCAGCTTCCGAAACTTTTTTTCCTAAATTCACTTTCCATTCCGGCGAGACTTTTGAACGCTTTTATTACTTATAACGGATACCGTTATAGATGATATATATATATAACTATACGAACCTGAATAATTTACACATTATATGTAAGACATATTTACATATTTCGTCCTTCTATACTAACCGGAATACGAATTTGGTTTGTCCTGATCCCAGTTAATCAGCATTATATCGATATCATATCTGTGTCGGTGTTCTTTACAATTAAAAAAAAAAAGAGAGGAAAGTCTTGTATTGAGCTTCAAATCAAATTGTTCGTTTTGCTGACATGAGAGTGTCTAAGAGATTGTCATATTGAACATGATCTTCTTTCGTTTTCACGTAACACCATCATCATGAACGATTCGGATTTTTCCGTTTAATGTAAAAACTCCATTTCACGCACTGTTCAGAGGAAGACAAATCGAAAATTTTGTTTTCGTATTTCTTGTCTTGAGCGAGTCCTCGTCGGAGATACAAAGAACCAGAAAAAAACAAAACAACACACACACAATAAACAACAACAAAAAATAAAAGCATGTAAAAACTCAGTTGCACGGTGAAGAGAAGCACGCAGAAGCACGCTCATGTTGCTCGTCGGCTCTCGTTGGTTGTTCAGATGTAATGAGGACCAATCATCAAGCATCCCTAGAATAATAAAAATAAATATTTTTGTATTTTAATGTAAATGGTTACTCAATTTGCTTAGAATTACTCGCGAGTTGGAAGGTGAAATTACTTCACTCATGGGCGGAGATACGGGTGGGGCGTGTGGGCATTGCTCCCCGCGTCAAAGGTGGAGTCGACTGATTTAATGTATATATGTATATATGAATTGACATCATCATTATTGTGCGCCCCCCCTCCGGCAATAATGACCGTGCTAACCCAGACTTCCAAGTCTATCTCCGCCTATGACTTCACTGCGTGCTTAGAGTCACTGATTGATCATTCAAACTGATTTATCACTTTAAATGCAATTTATCTTAGTCTTAGATTCTCTGAACAGAAAAAAAGAACGATTGGTTGTGGCGTTCCTCCTTCCTTCTCTTGGCGTTCCTCCGGTCTCTATACGTTTATACTATAACGGGATTCGACTGCATTGAACATGATTTTTCTATCGTATGAATGGCTACAGCATAGGCACCGGAACCTAGGGGCTGAGGTTATTTGAACCCCTCCAATAAATTTTGTAAGAGGGCTGGGCCGCCTCTTCCAACAATTTCTGGAAAAAACAATGCTGTACATCCTCCCTATCCTGCGTACGCTCTTGAGCACCGTATATACGGGAAATCCAGCAACTTTCAGCCCCCCCCCCCTCGTATTTTCTTCATGGGGGCCTCTGGGCTACAATATGGGCAAAAAGCCATTGTTGTAGAAAATGTTGTCTGCTGGCCGGATATAAGAGATGAACACCATTCGCGGGCCACAAACTTGTAATTATCGTGCTGTGTGGATTGATACTTCTCTTTTGGAAACCCTTTTACGTGGGACCATCTTAATGTAGGGGCTCACCTGGGTTCTTCCTGTTTACCTCTTGTGAGATAAGGTCATCTAAGGCCACTCATGTAAGATGACCTTGCATAGGAATTACAATAAATTGTGACCGATTTATAGCGGTCTCAGTGTATTGCTAGGCCAGAGGGCCACCATGATGCTTAACCATTGTTTACGTGGCCGATTTGATCCCATTTTTTGAACCAGAATGAGCGCATTCCGCTATAGAGGGGGAGGGTTCACAAAATTCTGCTGAATTTTTTCTTCTTCAAACAGTGACCCGTGTATAAGCGGTCCCTGTTAGTACATGAAAGATTTTCTGAACAAAAACAAAATCGGCTTGTCTACGAGTATACAGGTTGTTTCACCATAACTGACCAAAAGGAATATAAATTACATCATTTCAATTTTAAGCAATTTAACAAAAAAAATATGAAAAATTATCATCAAAGAGAACGGAAATGATCTGTGATAGTTAAACCCCCCCCCCCAAAAAAAAAAATCATTATTGGGCGAAATACAAAAATTTGTATACGGCCCCGTATCTAAAAAAATTCCAATTAGTAAATTTTGCGTCTTTTTCTATGAAACTCAAAGAAATTTACCCCGTGAAATTTTGTCCAAAGTTCATCGAGATATTGATGGTCAAGATTCGTGATTTTCGGCACTTTTCACGGAAAAATTTTCTTCAAGTCGATTTATAGCCTTTGAGGGACCAAATGGGGAACATAACAATCAATTTACGTTTGCATGAATGTTGGACTAGCATTCCATGTAAAAGAAATTAAAAAAAGGGAGTAAATTCCGTCATTTCAGACATAATACAAGATGGAGTTTATGACTAAAAATATATTGTGAGTATTTTCATCATTATTCATTAATCTAAATCAGTTTCCCAACCTTTTTTGTCCCATCGCCCCTTCTTCATAAATTTTTGTCCCATAGCCCCCAACGCAGTCTAACCCATAGGATCCTTTGTTATACCCGTAGCTTCTACCGCACCGGAACATTCCATCGGTCACGTTGGGAATCACTGATCTAAGTGAAAGCACAGACTAGAAAATAGAATAATAAAGCATGAACGAAAACATGCAGTTGAATTTATACATCACAGAACAACTTAGTGAAATTGTTCACACAAATAAAACGATTGTATCCCAAAATATTCTGTTCTTTCCTTCAGTAATGCTTTTCTTCTATTCTTGTGTTTCCTTTCTTCATGTAGTAGTTAGACACCCCCCCCCCCCCCAATACCGTTATATGAGGAAAAACTAATATCTCAACGAAATTTGTTCGCGATTTTCCGGGGTAACTTTCTCTGAATTCCATTGAGAAAGACGCGAAATTTACTAATTGTTATTCGTTAGATTGGGGGCCCGTATATGAAAATTTTAATTTTTGTATTTCCCCTAACAATGACCGTTCTGGGAAACATTTTTATTTTCTGTATATTATGCTGAGGTGAACTCGGAAAGAAAAGTCGTCTTGTCTCAGCCGGGACCGGAGCCCAGGTGCTCTTGCATACCGGGCAAGTTGACCTTTCTATTCGCTGATAATTTTTCCTATTTTTGTTCAATTTTAAAACAAACTATAGAATTTATAATCCTTTCTGTGAATTATGGCGAAACAGCATGTATATGGTGTATGATATCCATGCTTGTACTCACTCGTATACTGTAATTATTATAATTTTTTCCAGCCACCTAGTCGCCCGTTGAGGCTTTAATAATTAAATTACTGAATCTCACACCAGAAAGAAAAAAAAAAGAATCATACATTCTGTTGAATAAACCGCATTAATGATTTATTCCAAGCGACTGCACAAAGGATTCGCGTAATTATACGCATTTAGCCCCCGAATCCCATTAAAGTTGTTTGATTACGAGAACTTCTGCACTTTCGTACAAGATGATGCATATGCGATGATCTCGAATCCCGTTGACGGGCTTCCCGACTAGACAAGTGTGATCGTCCCCCGAGCGATTTAACCCTAAATTTAATGAGTTTTCCCATTTCCCACTCCTTACCCTCCTCCATTTTGGATTTTCCAAGAGTGTGTCATTAAATACTTAAAAAAAAAAAATAGTAAGAAAATGAGAAAGAGGTTGGACTTTAGCGAGAGATTGTCCCTGAAAAGGCTATTTCAGAGAAAGATAGAGAATATCCCTCTCTTTCACTTCCACCCATAACGTCCGGGAGAGAGAGAGAGAAAGACTTGAATTATGTCAGCGTCGACTATTCGTTCCGGGTACATTCCAGGAGATCCTTGTCACCCGAGTGTAATGAAGTATATTGAACTGTATTTCACTCGGGCAGTGTATGTATAAGTTTCGCGAAGAAAGTGGTGGAAATACTTGGGATAGTCGAGAATTGATGACACGTAGGGGCCCGGCTTGATATGTGAGAGTTTGCCGCGCTTGCAGATTCGCGCTAAGGAACTCGCTAATCGATTGAGTGTACACGTTGGAATTCCGATGTCTTTTACTGTGCGGGTGACGTCGTACAAAGAGCTGAAATTATTATGGTAATAAAAATGATTGCACATGAAACAGTAGCGGCGTTGTTGTCTTTTTTCGTTTTGTGGAATCGAGATTCTCGTAAGTTTTATGGCGTTCCTCTAAATTTGGGATAAATGTCAAGAAATAATGGCAGGATATACAGGGTTTGCACAAATTAATGACACGATTTTTAAAAAAAATATATATATTTTCAATACTTTTACACATAATATAATCAGTGATACATAAAAATGAAGAAAATCAAAGTTTTTTTTGTCAACATCGCTCAATGGATGGCAGCACTTCCGTAGAACGCAGTGATTGGAATTTGACAGTGAATCATTCTTTTGTGGTTTTTTCAGCAACAAATTTATCAATGGACACTGCACAGAAGTCGCGGTAACAACTATTGCATGCTCTAATATACACATTTTTTCCCCTCATAGTCACCATTTTTAATATCAGACACTGCGTTTTGTAGAACTGCTGCCATCTATTGAGTGATGGTGAAAAAGAACTTTGAATGTTTTTATTTATTCTATTATGTATCACAAATTACACACGTATTATTAACACATAATACGTGACACGATTTCACAAATTTATCTTTCCAAAACTATTAACACATAGTTTTGGAAATATAAATTTGTGAAGTCGTGTCATTAATTTGTGCAAACCATGTATGTTAAGTATGTATAAATCTTGTTTATACGGAGGTAGAATACCCGAAAATGATAAATGAATTTTGAAACATCATGATGATGAGACATTCTGATAAAATGATGTAAACTTAAACAACTGGACCAACAGCATTGCGATTAACTGACGAATCTCTACCTAGTTTATGTTAATATGAATTAGGGCACGGGCCTTCAATCTTTCAGACATTGCGGGACAAATTTAAACTTTCGATGAAGCCCGTGAGACATGAAGTCATACTCGTGAAAAAATAAACGGGGATCCTCAAATTATTTAGCAATTTTATTTACTGTGAAATAATTTATTTCATTAAATTTCAATTTTTATTTATCTTGAAGTAACTTTTTTCACCGATTCCGATTTTTATAAATTTTAATTGTGACGTTTTTTCTGATGACTGGGGACACACACACACACACACACAAATCACTTTAAAACTAATTTTTCAGGACAACAAAATTTGCATTTGAGATTACAAGCAGTTATATATATATATATATATATCATGTCAGGAAAATTATGAAAATTATATTGTTGCCATCTGTAGTAGATTTCATCAACTTGAACTTGCACCACTTCATTAGTAATTAGGTACCATAATTCTTAGTTATTTTATATAACTAAGTATACATGAACCAATGTGTATGGACTTACACCATTTGCATTCTCAGCCCGCCAATTCTGAAATTACTCTTTTCCTTAATTTAAAATTTGCATCAATTAAGGAATTATTTCTTACACCAATTCTCAATTTATTTATAAATTTCACATTCACCTATTCTAAAATTATTTCAGTAAACCTTTAACTATTTATTCATTAATTAGAAATTTTCATCAATTATGACACTATCTTTTGTTTTTCCAAATCAAAAGAAAAAGATCCGAAACCGCTAATAGAAGGTTACAGATTACCAATACAAATAACAAATGCAGCAATATAGTTAGAAATAAAAAGAAATGCAAAAAGTGTTATTAAAAGAGATATCAACCGAACTGATCACCAGAGTAAAATTAGATACACTTGATATCGAAATGATGTTTGAAAGCAATGTATTCATCAAAATTCAGTGGCAAATATAGATCATATGGATATTGATATAAGGGAAGATTGTATTAAAATTAGTCATATAAACATAAACGTGAATAAAAGACATATATATATATGAAATGTGCAAAACAGTATTTGAAGTCGGGGAAAAAAATGAATTACATACCACAAATACGGAAAAATATCAGAATGGAAATACGATCAGACAACAACCAAAGCTGATTTTTTAAGTAATTTTAGTATTTTTGAGAGAAAATTCATCTCTGCTAATGAGGGCAGAGATGAATTTTCCTTTCCCGTGAGTATATGAGCATCGGCATCTCTTCATACACAACCAGTTTTCCATATATATTGTATTAAGTGGAAAGCAGAGGGTCGCCCTTACCAGATATGGGATCAGTTGCGAAAATAATAGCGGGTGTCCCTTATAGCCCCGATTTTTTTCTTCTAAAAGAGATGGGGGGGGGGGAATCAAAAATTCGAAAAAGGAAAATCATGAAAATTCCTAATATATGGAAAATATGGTTTCAGAATTGATGAAAATTTAAGCGAATGAAAGAAATATCTTCAGAGTTCCTGGATGGGTGAAAATTTATAATTCCAGAATTGATGAAAATTCAGAATAAAGAGAAGAAATAATCCCAGAATTGATGAAAATTCAGAATAAAGAGAAGAAATAATCCCAGAATTGATGAAAATTCAGAATAAAGAGAAGAAAAAAAATTAGAATTAATGAAAATTCAGAATGAATAAAAGAAAAAATTTCAGAATAAATAAAAGGAAAAATTTCAGAATAAATAAAAGAAAAATTTCAGAATTGATGAAAGTTCAACATTCCTAAATTAATGAAAAATCAAATTATGGTAAAAATCAATCATTATGGTAAAATTATGGTACAAAAATGGTGAAAGTTCAAAATTCCAGATTAGGTTAAAATTCAGATTTTTTTTATAGAGCAATTTCAAATATAGTGGACATTTAGAACTTATGAAAAAAAAATAATTCCAGAGAAAAAAATCTTTCCTTTCGTTCCAGATGAAAATTCTGATTTCCGGAATTGATGGAAATTCACAGTTTATGAAAGATTGTTACCGGGCGCCCCTCCCCCCAAAACACGGGACCCGGAGCGACCGCACCTGTCGCACATTCCTAAAGGCGGCTCTGTTGGAAAGGACGCCTTTCTCAATACATAATCGTTCATTTTCTACTTCAACTCCAGAATAAATAGTAGAATTTCTGTTACTATTTTTGACACTTTTCGCAAAAAATACAAAAATATAATTCTAATCGATATACATTCGTACCATTGCATTTCCATTTTCTATACCTTCAGTCCCCCTTTTTTTTAAAAAAGAAACTTCTATATCCTATGGAGAACAATCCATTACATAAAATGTTTCTTCTCACCAAGCAGCGCAGAATATTTTATATATTCGAATGAATATTTTAATAATTTTTCACGAGATTTTAAAGTTGAGGGGGAAAAAAAAGTAAAACTGATATCACATTGTAATGAAAAGCGCGAGGGAAAAATAATAAAAAGGCGAGAGAAAAAAGATTTTTCCCTTGGATTAAATCCAAAAAAGCTTTTTACACGAGCTTAACTCGTTGAATTCTTTTACTATTTATCTCCTAGAAATTTCAGCTTTACGGATAGGGGAGAAAAAAATAAAAATAATAATAATTCATTTTACACGTTACTATTATTATTATTTTTTCCCTTTGTCCCTACGAACATCTTTTTTCCCTCACGTTTCGAAATTTTTTTTTTTTTGCTTTGTTTTCACTGAAATTTTTGTTTCACATTTTTATCCTTCAAAGCTGTTGTTTAGGACGTCATCTTTTGTTTGGGAAAGAATACAAATGGTAGCAGTGAATTTTAAAGACAGCTTTTCCGGATGGGAGAGGGAGAAATGTATTGCTTAATGAACGTTAAAAACGAGAGGGGAGAAAAAATCATTCCGGAAATTTTCCCGATGGTTTTTGAAGCACGGGATTATGAATCTGATATCTTTCATATCCCTTTCTTTTCGTGTTATTTATTTATTTATGATTTTTCTTTCTCCTGTCATTGTATGTTTATTTAATTCTTTTTTTCTTTTTTTTGTCTCTGATGAAATGTCTGAATTAAAATTATGGCCGGGATTTATTGCTTTTCTTTGCGGGTATTTTTGAGAGAATTATAACATTATGTTTAGCATAATACAGTTTTATTTTTATCTTTTTTGATTTCTCGGAATCTATGTATTAATGCTTCAAAGTTTAAGGAGCTTGAAATTGTGGATTAATTTTTATGCTTCGTATATGCCCGCCTGTACAAATACAAATACAAGGCCACAACAGGCGAAATGCCCTACGAGGTGTCTGAGAAAAAGATGTCCATAACGAATATGGATGTCATATATTTCTAAAATACAGCAAACCCTCAATTAAAAATGTGATTCTCAAAACTTGATGAGATATTATACAATGCCCATAAAAATATTTAGAGGTGTCCTATAAGAGGTGGTATTTATCCCGTGCCTAAGTATGGATAGCTTCTCGATTTACTCCAATTTGTTCATCGTATTTCTTTTTAAACGTGTCAATTGTGTTACAATTTACTACCCCCGGGGGGGGGGGGAGCTATTCCATTTATTAACAACCCTATTAGAGAAAAATTCCCTGCGTCACCATAACCTCGTATTGTCCCTTACCAATCGATACTGGTGTCCCCTTGTAAAAGCAGTTGATTGACGGTGTACTAATAATTCATGGTCCATCCTATCCATCCCGCTCAAAATATTGAACACTTCGATCATATCCCCCGATACCTGCGTTCTTCCAATGTAAACATCTATATATAGTTGTTTTAAAAATCTATTTCTTACTAATCATTATGTACTATTAAGAAGAATAGGGAATTGCTGCACTTTGATGATGTAATTTTAACGGCGATCGATTGCATGCGGTATTTTAATTTCAATTTCAAGAAATTGGGAAAATCGTTCAAAGACTGTCGGTTTTTTTCCTCGTGTTTTTTAACTGTAAAATGAAAGCAATTGATATATGAATAAATCTGTAATGTTCTACAAAGTTTCTAATTCCATGTCGATTATTTATGGGAAGAGATTCAAAAGTTTTGCAAAAAGGGGAAATGTATTGCTTAATGAACATTGAAAACAAGAGAAAAAAATTATTCCGGAAATTGTCCCAATCGTTTTTGAAGCACAGGATTATGCATCAGATATATTTTATATCCCTTTCTTTCCACGTTATTTCTGTGTTGATTTATTTACACCACCATGTTTTTCTTGTCATTACATGTTTATTTAATTCTTTTCCTTTTTTTCTGATGGAATGTCTCAATTAAAGTTATATCTGAGATTTATTGCTTTTCTTTGCGGGTATTTTCGAATTATAATATGCTATGTTTAACAATATTAATTTTTATTTTTCTCTTTGTTTGTTAGTTTTTTTTTGTTTCTCGGAACTTACGTATTAATGCTTCAAACTTTAACAGGCTTCAAAATGTAGATTCATTTTTATGCTTTGTAAATGACCACCTATACATAATTACTTTAAAAATCTATTTGTAATTTTTAATCATTACTGTACTATCGAGAAAAAAATCGAATTACTACACTTTGACGATGTACTTTTAGCGATGTTTTATTGCATGCAGTAATTCAATTTTATTTTCAAGAAATTAGGAAAATCGATGGAAGAATGTTGATATTTTTCCTTCTTTTTGAATTGTAAAACGAAAGCAATTAATATAAATAAATCTATAGTGTTCTACAAAATACAAGAAATAGTTTTCTATCTTATTTCATGTCGATTATTTAAGGTAAAAAAAAAATTCAAATATTTTGAAGAAAAGGGGAAATTTATGACTTAATGAACGTTAAAAACAAGATAAAAAAATTGTTCCGGAAATTTTCCCGATGGTTTTTAAAGCACGGGATTAGGAATATGTTATATCTGATGTCTTTCTTATCTTTTTATTTTCGTGTTTCTTTTATATTTATTTATAATATTTTTCTTTCTTGTCATTTTGTGTTCATTTAACTCTTTTTTTATTCTGATGAAATGTCTGAATTTAAATTATGGCTGGGATTTATTGCTTTTCTTTGCGGGTATTGTTAATTATAATGTTATGTTTAAAATAATTTTTTTTTTCAAATTTTCCTTTTAATTTTTTTGTTTCTCGGAATCTATTAATGTTTCCAAAGTTTAGGAGGCTTTAAATTGTTAATTCAATTTCACATGCTTTGTATGTAGCCTATATACACATTTCAGAAATGTATTTGCTACCAATTATTACTCTACCGTCAAGAAGAATATGATATTACTACACATTGATGGCACACTTTTAACGGAAGTTCGACGGCATGCAGTATTTTAATTTTATTTTCGAAAAATTGGGAAAACTATTGGAAGAATGTTGATATTTTTTCTTCTTTTCAAATTTGAAAATGAAAATGATTAATATCAATAAATCTATAGTTGTTCCGCAAACAATATAAGAAATAAGTTTACATCTTTTTTCATGTCGATTATTTAGGGGAAAAAAATTCAAATGTTTTGCAGAAAACGGAAAATGTATTACTTAATGAACGGAAAAAAACACGAGAAAAAAATTATTCCGGAATTTTTCCCGATGGTTCTTGAAGCACGGGATTATGAATTTCATATATCTGATATATCTTTCTTTTCTTGTCATTTCTTTATTATTTATTTATAATATATTATTTTCTTGTCATTGTAGGTTTATTTGCTTCTTTTTTCTCTGATGAAATGTCTCAATTAGAATTATAAGTGGAATTTATTGCTTTCCTTTGCGAGTATTTTTGCATTATAATGTTATGTTTAACATAATTCGTTTAATTTTTTCCTTTTAATTTTCGTTTCTCAGAATCTACTAATGCATCCAAAGTTAAGGAGGCTTCAAATTCGGAATTAATTTTTGTGTTCTTGTATGAATATACATTTAAAAAAAATCTATTTGATACTAATTTAAATTATTCATGCAGTAAAAATTTATTCATTTTCATTTTATGAAAGCATAATTTTTCAGTCTAAATGGCATTTTAATCCGCAATTTTAATTGATTACAAAATGTTAAGGTCGAGGAAATATGAATTTTTTTTTATTGTATTAAAGGTAAACATTAAAATATTCTGTTTTACTGCTATAAGTATTAGGCTGAATAGTTATTTTTCAAAAGGTTTTAGATCTTAAGGATTAATTCTTGAAACTTATTAAAAATCGTATTGAAAACATATTTAATAATTTTTTTGATACATTGATGCAGATTTCTCAAATACTTCAACCAAATGTATATTATGAGGAAAGCAAAAAAAATTTCATTGAAAGATGTATAAGGACATAAAGAGCATTCATATACTAAGAATATTTTTGCTATGACGGATATTCAGGTTTTGGAAAAATCTCAGATTTTGTTATTATTTGTTTACTAAATCATTACTGTTTTCTAACTGTACTATTAGGGAGAGTAAGAATTTTTATAGCGTATTACTACACTTTGATGTCACATCTAATGAAACTTGATTGCATGGAGTATTTTAAATTTATTTCTAAGAAATTGGGAAAATTATTAAAATAAAGTTGACATTTTTCGATATTTTTTTTGAATTCGAAAATGAAATATGTATATATATATATTTATTTATATATATTTCATTAAAATATAATTATATATACCGTATATACTCGTGTATAAGCCGACCCCCCTCCTTCAGGACCACCAAAACCGCAATAAATTGAAAACCCGTGTATAAGCCAACCCCAAAAGTCCGTGCACACATTTTAGAGAAAAAAATTCTTATATTTTCATGCAAAATGAATAGTTTGCAGAGATTTACAATAGAAAATGATTCAAACTTTTTAATCCATTTCTTTTGAGTCTCCAAGCTCATCGTAATCCATCAGATCATCATAAGGGGGTGCGGCATCTTCGTTTTTATCTTCATTTGGACTGTGATCGCCATTGTCACTTTCAAAGAGGATATCATCTTCAGTTCCGTCCATCGCATTGCTGATGCAACACTTTTTGAAGGATCGGCAGAAACAGAGTTCCACGCCTCATGTACCCATTGGCACACTAGGCCAATGTCAGATTTCTTCAAAGTACCACTTTTTTTTGTAGTTTCTTTATCATCGGAACTCATCCATTCGACCCACAAATTCCTCAAATAGTGTTTGAGAGGCTTTTTGATGCTCACATCTAAAGGCTGTACAATCCACGTTAGCCTGGTATCTAAGCCAATGATGTTTCCGATTTCTTTGCCTCGGCTTCGACATTATCCGTTCTGTAGGCTTTAAACATATCCCATACCAATAATGCCGGAATCTGGAACACTGCTACAAAAATGACTACTGATTGTGGGGGTCGATGTTTTCTCATCAAAAATTGACCCGAGTATAAGCCGACCCCCCTCACTTGAGGAACGAATTTTTCCACAAAAAAACTCGGCTTATACACGAGTATATACGGTATATATATAATTAAATATATATGAAATATAATTATATATGTATATATATATATATACACTTTTCCACCAAGAAATGCAAAATATATGAATTTTTATCTAATTTAATATCGAAAAAAAAAACAATTGAGGGGTTTTTCCAAAAAATCGTACCAATCTACAAATTTTATACGTTACTTTGAGCGGAAATTGCTTTTTATAGATTTCGGAAAATCAGAGATTATTTTGAGAGGCGCTGAATGACTTTATATGGAAAGCATACTATAATACTATATTTATACTTCCACTTCAAACGGTGTATTCATGGCTCGAGTTTATTATCATCTATCAAGAATTTTTCTTGAGCCGTTCCGTGAACTGTGAACTTAAAAATGATCGATTTCGAGAATTTTGTATTATATGCCATTAATTATTAGTTTTTATTCGTGATAATATATTTGCATTCGTGCTTGTATAAATTCTGATTATTTTTAAATCATGTCATGTAATGCATGTTGCTAGTCCGGGAAAAATGAGCTAAAATTCTTCTTAGTTGCTGATTCTAAAATCACATCAGATCTTATACTGTTTGTCACAGAGAAAATCGGTCTTGAGTGTCATGCTCAGAGGAGTTGAAATCGTGTGGACAAAGCAAATAATTTTATGCAATTCTATGACTTTATTATGCATGCCGTATATGTTTTCGACAAAATAAATTGCCAATGCACAATTCCTATCCACACTGAAAAGTTGTCTTATCAATATGTATACTCTGTAGTTAGAGTATACATGAAATTGGATTTCACATGAATTAATGATTTCTCATTCCGCCGGTGCTGTCTTCACATAGTTCTCAACCGTATTAATCTTTAAACCTTCTCCGTGGACTGTCAAGTGAAAATGAAGCCACGAATTGCAAGAACTCAGAAACCCATTTTACGGCAACAAAACACAAGATTGGTCTTTGTGATAACAAGAAATTTTATCCGAAATCCCCCCAAAAAAATCTGTATATGAACAAGACTTTCGTGCAAGGGTTCTTAACCTATGGGTCACGACTCAAATTTGTTCCGCGGAAGCTCCTGAGATGGGTCGCTCAAATCCACTTACAATCCGGCTATAAATTCATTTGTTGCTTCATTGGTTTCAGTGGAGTCTTAACGATTTTGGCGGCCTGGGATGGGACACAGAAATTTTCGGGCACCCTTTATGAGCTATGAGCTATAATTTTATATATATAGCAGTTTTTTATGGAAAAACCGGTATCGAAAAGGGCATAACATCATTACAGAATGCACAGGAAATGCTGAAATTAACTGCATGAAAATATGAACACATTAAACTAACATTAATAATACGTGTCTCATCATGTCATTCAGACATGATGAGACATATGTAATGACATATGTATTTCTCAACGTAAACATTTTACGGTTGAGAACTATGTTTCAAACTCTCATCATGTCATTCAGACATGATGAGAGTTTGAAATTTACGAACGAACATAATTCCAGAATTAATGTAAAATGATCCCACTACTAATGCAGAATAAACGAAAATTAATGCAGAATAAACGAAAATTAATGCAAAATAAACGAAAATTAATGCAAAATGAACGAAAATTAATGATAGGAGTAATTCCAGAAATAAGTAAAATCCAGAATTTGTGAACGAAGTAATTTGAGAATTAGTTAAAACTTTTATTGTGTTGGAGACCCTGTGTGATACGAGGCCCTGGGCTTAGCCAACACTATCTATAGCAGAATAGCAGAATGGCTCCGCGCGAAGCTCGTGACATCATTGAAAAGGTCGTCTCACCTATAGCCATTGGATACCTTGCTACAAAAAAGGGTAAAGGTGGCGCATGCATCGGCCTGCAATATTCAATGGCTGTAGGTGAGATGTCTTCTTTAGTGACGTCACGCTCTTCGCGCAGAGACCTTCTGCTAAACATGATGTTGGCTCAGCCCAGTTGGCAAAACTGTCAAGACGCCATGGAATGGCCACACTAAGATAACTAAACATTATCAAGGAAACAGATATCTTCTGGATGTTTTCTAGATAACTTTTCTTTAGGAGGTGAACTCGGAAAGAAAAGTCACTTGGTCTCCACCGGGAATCGAACCCAGGCCCTCCTGCAAATCGTGCAAGCATGCTATCATCGACACCACTGAAGACATGTCCCTGCCTTTCTTATTTCCACTGTGGCGTGAGATGCTGACGTAGAGACATTAGTAGACTCAACGTCAGCCAATAGCGCCCAGGGAGGACGGTAAAGATAGACGGCTTTTTCTCAGCCCAATATATCAAGGAAACAGATATTTTCGTGAAATAAGGAATCCCAGGTCATGTCTCCATTGGTATAGATGGTAGCATGCCTGCCCGGTCTTGCAAGAGACCAAATGACTTTTCTTTCCCAGTTGACCTCGGCATAAAATTCAGAAAAATATCTGTTTCCATGATATATTGGGCTGAGGGAAAAAAGGCCTCCTATCACTAAACATTATGTTAATCAGGAATATTTAATAAACATTTTACAAACTGAAAATAGACGAATGGGTCGCAAAATTGGTTGTGTTGTTGTTTTGGGTCGTGGCTGAAAAAGGTTAAGAAGCCCTGGTGTAGTGCAAAAACGAAATCAATTTTTTTATTGCAGTCAAAATGATCGCTTCCATCATTCTGGGTAATTCGAAACTCTTGTCGTTCTAGTGTTAATCCCCAACAGCTCAGAAATTATACAAATAACCAACTAATACATATACAAAAATGCCCAAGGGAGAGGGTGAGAAAAGATGTCCATAAGAAATAGTAGCTCTTCTCTGCACCCCTTCAAACAAGTGCATGTCCCGCTGTACGTATGGTCTCCAAAACCTTACAGCATACTCCAGTCCAGAACGAAATAAGCCTCGAAAAAGCGGAAGAATGACTTTAGGAGAACGCCAAGAGACCGTGTTGAAAATAAAACCGAGGATTCCAAGACCACCGATGAACAACGTTCAGAAAACCTAATTACTGCCATAACCCAATTTCTTGCTGTAACTGTATGTCCCGTGTAGAATCCGGAATGAAAGCACTCCACATGGTTCCTCGGGATTTGGCTATTTATTTTGGCTATCCCAAACCCGTGAACAGTAAATACTTTTATGCTGGCAACGTGCCAGAAACACGCTGAACAAAATTAACTGCAATCGGTTAGAAATCCATTTTTATGCCAACGTCCTTTTAACATGCGACATTTCCTCGAGGTAAATTATAATCGATTCCTCATTTTGTTAGTTGGTACTCGCTATTATGGAGTCGAGTGGATGGAAATACACTTCTCTTTTCCACTTTTTGGGCCAGAACTAAAATGGGGGGGGGGAATTGCAACGAAAATTACTTCATTACGTATCGATGCCGAAGAAATACATCCAATTAACTTAATGAGGTAGTATTCAAAGCCAGCTCTCTCTCTCTCTTGTATTACATACTTTCTATTCCGCGACTCTTTCACGATACGGCAAAATTAGAAAATGGAAAACGCTTCCAAGAGCTTGAAATGTCTCAAAAATCTCGTCTAGAAAAAAAGTGTTTTTAAATTGTATGAAAATTTAAAGCAATTTCGATCATATGTTTATATATATGTATACACACGGTCCATGAATGTCCAAATACATTTCAAAAGTAAAGCCATTTAAAATCGACGTTGATTCACCAAAGCGAAACATTCGACGTTACAGAGTTTCTACAGAAGAGATTCCTTTATTTTTAAAAATTTAATTAAAATTAAAAACTGAAAGATTTATCTCCATATTTTTAAAATTAAAGTTAATAATAATTTGCAATGAGAGAGAAAGAGAGAGATTATTGCAATCACAAAGGTCAAGAGTATGGTTCCATAACCTCTTCAGTACGCAGGCCAGATATGCAGTATTTCTGCCGCTTCCGAGTCAGAAATTTGCACATGTATTGTGACCATATGACTCGCATTTTACGGGACTGACCTATAATTTTGTGGTCGTTTAAACATATTCATAAAATGACCAGTTTCCACCATAATTTTCATCGAAGCTTACTTGAATTTTTGAAGTAAAAAAAATTAAGATTATTTTCATGACATAAATAATTGACAATATTTTTGCTGTAATACGCAACTTTCTTTGCCGCTGACAAATTTTTTTTTGGCTGTAATTGACAACGTCACTGAAATTAGACAATTTGTTTTGGCTGAATGAATGAATCTGAATTTGTTTTGGCTGTAATTGGCAAGTTTTCTTACCGCTGACAATTTTTTTGTCTGTAATTGACAACGGCACTGACATTATACAATTTCTTTCGGCTTTAATTGGCAAGTTTTCTTGCCGCTGACAACCTTACTTAAATTAGACAATTTTTTCTGGCTGTAATTGGCAACATTACTTGCCTTTGACGATTTTTTTTACCATAATTGCAACTTTAATCGCCGTTGACAATTTTTTTTTGCGATTTTGGCGACATCCCGCATAGATCCCGTTTCCCTGCATTTTTACGAAGGGAATATGGTCAGTCTAGGTATTTACAGTATTGTGTGATGATCGATTCTTTTCTATTTCTTCACTACTATTTCTTCACTTTTTCTGGGCTGGGTGGAACCTGTTAGAGTGTCAAATCTTTCCCACGGGACAGAGGTGGGTCACCCCTGGTGAAACTCATCTTCTGGCTGTGTCATCAGTGTTTAAACAACAACATATTTTGTTGGTGCTGCCGTCTGCCTTCCAAATTAATTAAAATGATGTAATGTTGAAATGAAGTTTTATTTTCCCTCGCTCATGAAAACCGAAGGGTTCAAAGTTGAAAATCAATTCAACTTTGTATTCAACGGATTTCTACCCCCACCTCTCCAACACTATCGAGTAGGAAACTAGAGGTTTCTACACAGGGCCGTCATTTCATCTTTTACCAGGGGAGCGAAACTTTTCCGGGGGGCAAAGAACAATGACGGGCCTAGGTTTCTACCAGATTACAAAAGTACAGTAGTTTCTTTTCCCACCACATTTTTTCCCCCTTTTAATACCGTGTTTCCCCGAAAATAAGACCCGGTCTCATTAATTTTTGCTTCTTAAAAAATGCTCGTTTCAAGGCTTATTTTCGGCGTAGGGCTTACATTAGGAGTGTAATGGAAAACCACACTGAGGCCTTTTTTTTGGGAACAAAACATTTTTGGATGATGACTACATAAAATCGGCTGAAAGTCGCAACACTGGATTTCATAAAACATTTCTTTTGGGTTCCATGGTTTGAAACATAGCTTCCCAATCTTTTTTGTCTGCCCCCCCCCCCTCATCGCCCCCTTCTTCAGAAATATTTTTCTCCCATCGCCCCCCCCCCCAACACAATCCAACCCATAGGATCCTTTGTTATACCCGTAGCTCCTACCGCCCCCTGGATCATTCCATCGCCCTCCAGGGGGCGTTAACGCCGCCACGTTGGGAATCACTGGTTTAAAGTAAACAAGCAGTTCGGTTTAGATTTCCAGGACGAAATGATGCGGACTGAGGTCCGTGCCAGCCGGAAATACTCGACGATTCATTTGGTCCCCAGCGTCGTGCTGTACCGGTTGTTTACTTATAACCGTGATTACACTATAAAAGTTTGATAAAAGATCTTTAAAAAAAAAAACGAATAAAAACAATAAACCTATTGGTTACATTCGCATACGCTTATTGGTTGTATTTTTAAGTTTTATCAAAGACCTTTTACGAAACTTTTATAGTGTAATGCTGGCCTATGAAACCAACCGCCAGTTGTGAAAAACCTTTTTAGCATTTACTGGTATTTGCCCTATTCGTTGACGATTTTTTGGAGTATTAGTTATTGTTTTCATTCGTTGACGAATTTTTTCGTCCGAAAACATGAATTTTACTTGAAAAATTTGAGAAAATTACTTTCGTGAGCTCGAATATTACCTCCATTTCCCGTCATGTATCTCCTCAGCTCAAGACTCAAATTCACTTCACTATATTAGGCACTAGGATCACAAATTCATATCGTGCGGGTGCTGCTGACTCTGCATAGAATGTTGTATAATCTGTACTCCACCACCTTGAGGGTGATGCTGAGAGCAACTAGTCCTGTTATTCGTCGTCGTGGAGTTTTGCTGCGATAAGAGGGGTTGGGCCTCCGCTATGGACGTCGTCGTGATGTTGACACCACCACTATCCTTACTGTAGATCTGAGGTGGTGCCGGTATAACGCATGGTTTCGGTGGTACTTTCGGATGCAACATTCCACCCGGGTGATGAACCTGGTGGTGCAGGTGATGATGGTGCGGATGAGGCGGTGGATGCAAGGCAAGCTCCTGTTGTTGCTGCTGCTGCTGGATCGTCTGACAGACCGGAGATGGCGGTGGTGCTCGGAGTGGAACCTGTTTTGTTTGTGGGGTCGAACTTTGCATCAATTGGCTGTCTCCTGATGATCTCTGAAACAAGAATAAGGAGAGACAATCAATATGGATCTGAATCTTTGGAAGCGCATAAATCTAGCGTTTTGATAAATTTATTTTATGGCAAATGTGTGTCTAATTATGCTGACCACTGCAGTGTCAAATAATTTTCTGTTTTAGTTCAAAGTGTTACATAAATTACATTGAAGATCATTGGAGAATTATGTCTATATTCAATAATTTGTGAAGCTCTGTGTTTGAAACAAATGAAAATATCACAGTCATAATGATTTTGTAGCATTGGTATATTTTTAAAAATGAATTTTCTCTTATAAATGATATTTGGTAATCGAAAATAGCGAAACATTAATATTCACGAACATGATATTATTATTCTTCAGAACTTTATGATGCAAATCGCCAGAGGAATAAAAGTCTGTTGCATTTGAATTACGTTCATTGCAACAGATAGAAACTTCAAACATCCATTCTCATTCGATATGGGTAGCAAAACCTCTCTTTTGCGGACACTTATGGGAGAAAGAAAAATTCCATAAGGGGATTAGCCGTACCTGAATGGGTTCCCCTTAAAACTGTAAAATACAGTATCAACGATATCTTGAATGGTTTATTATTTGAAAAAAAACGAATCTCTCCAATATTGTAAAATGCGTTTAAAGTCAGTTATGTTCTGAAAGTACATAATTATTGCAATGATTATGTGCAGTTAAAATTGTAAAAGCTGTATTATGCGAAGCAGTTTAATGCCAACGAATTCCCTGGACAGATCATACGGATCTTTTGGAAATACGCGAGGTTAACGTTATTAAAATAACAAAAATTGCTTAATGAATTGACATCTTTTGGAAAAACTGATAAATCGACGTTTGGTGGTTAAGCTGAGTATTTCACTTTCAAAATATATTTCAAGCAGCGAGATTAAATCCAACGCCATTCCGTCATTGTGCTACACACGAAAATGTATTCAATCCGTCCAGCGCAGAACTTTAAACGCTATTGTTCCGTCCAGTATGCACTTCGAAAACCGATGATTTTTTTGGTACTGCTTTCTTCCGCATCACATTATTCTTCCCGGTCGTCTTCTTTTTCTGTTGATTTTGACATTGTTAATTTCTAAACATGTGTCAGATATTTCTCGGTGATATACGATCTTCTATTCTCACATAATTTCTAGAAGCATAATCTTCCGCCGATGCTCGTAATAAATCACTGTATTTGGCGATATGGATTTTTATTTTTGCTTATGATAGAGATCGACAATTACTCTAGAGCTAGCCAAATTAAACAACGTGGAATCAAATGTAAAATTTCCGAGCACAAGCAAGGTAGTTTTAGATCCTAAACTCAGACAGAGTTGCCAAACATAAAAATTTCCAGCCAAAATGTTTCATTTTTCAAAGTACCCATGAAGTGAACGAAATACTAGAACTTATGCTGCCATCAAGTAAGCATAATTCGAACCAAAATTACAACTATTGGTGTCCTTATTGGAGTTTTAGTTCAATGGAACGAATGATGAAAATTGTATCTGTGACCTCATCTGAGGAATGACCGTTAAGAGGGCGTTTTACTGTATTGATTTAAAATAAATTTGATCATAAGTAAATTTATTTCACTTTTTCTCTGTATTTAAAATCACAATTTACCAAGTAATATGATAAACTAGATATAATACGAAAAACACACACAAAAAAAAAATCCTAGGATTTTTTTGTGTTTTTCGTGTATTTGCCTTATTTGTTTGTGTCTTCTTAACATTCTTGGGCAAAGTTGATCAACTCTTGCATAGAAATAATACTGCTTAGTTTTTCTAAGCAGTTATTAAGCCATCATCGTTTTTTTTTCCGATTCCTAAAACGCTACTAGTATTTAACTGTACATGCACCTTGTGCACATTACTCTGTGGAATTTCCAAGGAATTGGCACATGCAGGAACACATTGTGGGTATGTTTAAATGCGTGAACCTAACATATTCATGTTATCGGAGTTGCGCTTGCTTCGTGTTCTTGCTGGTGCTGCCACCTAACTTCCACGTATTGAAGTAAAGATGGTAAATGCTCTAATTTTTATATTATAAATCATGTTGAAGGTCTGCCCTCTCTGCGGAAAGACTTTTTGAAATGGGAGACCGGCTCACATTAGAGCCTTGAAGTTTTGAAAAAGAACGTCCAATTTCGTGAGTAAAATTTGAAATCACAAGTTGGAGTATCAAATAAATACATTATGTAGAGAATACGATGGATTCATAAATATGATATAATAAAATGCGAGTTATAGGAACTTTTTCACCAAATATATCAAATGAATTGTTGACTGTATCCGACCCGGATTAAAGATTTCCAAACCGATGAAAGAGTGAAAAAAAGTTTAAATGGTGACACGATGAAAAACGGTAGTTTTTGCTGTTATCAGGTAAACATTGAAGACCGCGTGTGACTGTTTACATTATTCTGTATTCGAAGGTGTTCGTTGATTTCATTATATACTGGAACCACACGCAAAGAGAAGTGCATAAACACAAAAGAACCTGAAAAATGTTATTTGATGTCAGTGGAGAAAATCGCAGCGGTGGAAAGTGCTTTCCTATATAAATCCAGAAAAAACCTCCATTTTAACTCTCTACTGATTTCAATTCCCCTTTTCTCAATTTTTTTCCCTACTGTGCTAGAAACAGTTGTGGATTTATTTGATCTGGAACACTGCACACTGAACCTGCACCACATTTTCTTTCACATCACAAACGGCACATTCTTTTATCTGAGAGCTTTGTTTGTTTGTGGAACTTGACTATGTTCCATCGTGAACATGCGAGATATATTTGGTCTTATTCAAAACTCGCCTGACAAAATTAACTGCTATGTAGTAGTGACGGTCATGTACTACTCAATCGCGGTTAAATAATTGCTCAAAGGGTGTCAAGACCCCTGAAGTCGATTTTGCAAAATAAAAGACTAAAAATTATTTTATCCGTTGCAAATCAAACGCAAGAAATTTTGTGTACTCGGTTCATTTGTTCTTTTAAAATAAGAGAAAGAAGTAACAGAAAATACAAGAAAAAACACTTTGAACGCGATTTTCTCACATTGCAGTTTTCGAACTCATCCGTATGATTAACAAAAACGACTGCACCTAAAATTCTGAAGTTTTACAGAAATGCTTATGCGACATGTGTTATTAAAATAAATCTTCAACTTAGATATCTGACTATTCGTTAGAACTTAATGAATTTTAATAGTTCAGAAAAACATATATATAAATTTCAAATATCTGAATTCAATATTTTTTTAAAAATACTCCTCATTGATCAATAGCTAAATCGGAGGTTTTACTAACACATGTCAAATAAACATTTTCTGCAAAATACCAGAACTTTTGATGACTTTTTTTGTTTAAATCTTACGGAGAAGAACAAAAACTCTCCAATCTGAGAAAAATCGCGTTCAAAGTGTTTTTTCTTGTACACATTTATTCGTTACTTCTTTGTGTTATTTTAAAAGAACAAATTTACCGATTGACAATTTTCACCAATTTTTTTGCATTTGATTTGCAATTGAATAAAATATTTTTTCCGAAGCATTTTGAAAAATTGATCACTTAAATTTTGGACGTTAACCTGTTTGTACATGTACCTCGTTAACATTATTTCTGAGAAATATTTGACTATTCTGTGCATGACGTAAAGTGTTCTGTATGTACTTTTGAGGCTCTGACATATTTATGCTGGTAGAATTACTCGCGTTTCGTGTTCAAGTGGTGCTGTCACCCGACTTGAATATTAGAGGTGACAGTGAGAAATGCTTCAGTATATAGGGTATTGTGTTCTCTCTGCCTTGCTCTCAACGGAGAGTTTTTTCAAACGTGGGACTGACTCGCATTCACACCTCGAAGTTGGAAACAAGGACAACTAATGACTGTTTGACGTGAATACGTCTTTTAAATCGTCTGACGATACTGGAAGCATTCGCAAAAAAAGTTGTGTGACGAAATTCTTTAAACGCTTATATCTCAGGAAATACCCAACAGAAGCCAAAGGCAATGTCATCATCACGTGCAAATTGCAAAAGTGAATTCAATGAATGATATAAGTCCGGTTTTAATATCTCTTCCCGTCTAGGCACCAAGGCCACTGTCCTAATTCGTAACAAATGGTTTTCCGACATATCTCTAGCAGTTCACAACGAATGTAGACGACATTGGTATCTTTTGTTAGTTGTTCCAAAGTCAAAGTCGATGAGAATGTCATAATTTGATTATGTACCCCTTTGACAGTTGAAGCTTTAACGATAAACACGCAGCATCAAATTACACGTGCTACCAAACTGTATAGGCCTATTTGATTCATTTTTTTAAACTACAAGTTAACGATAAATTTCTTATAATGAAAGGATAATTTCGAGCTGAGAAGCCGCGGTTCAATAGAAATTGCAAGTTTCCTACTGAAATTTACATGAACTACGTATCTTCAGCACGGAATTGTCGTTCAGCATGATATGAAGGTGTGTGTTGTTCTATCAGTTTCACATAATTTTATTTTTACTACGTGATTCAAGGCACAAAAAAACGCATTCACGTCAAAAACCTGCTGCCGTGTTTAACCCGATTATTTTTCGTCTAACATTTTAGCCAATGGTCATTTGGCAATTTTCATGGTCAGTTCTTTCGATGTTTTTCTCATTTCGAGTTGACATGACATTAATTTTGTAATGAGGAAGTAAATCGTGAAGTTCCAATTTTCTCCATGTTGTGTCTCATTTACGGTCTTCGCTGCAGTCTTTCCCAATCGAAAAGAAACACGTGCCCACTCTTAGATCATGTAACTGAATAATTCAAAATAAACGATAAATTATAAAATAATCCAAATTTAATCATGCACAACTGCCCGATCTATACAGCACACACACGATTGCAATATTGCTTTGTGTACCCAACGCATGTGAAATATATATATTTTGAAGATAAAATATATATTTCTCGAATTTCATCACCTGAATAGATTTATTAGCTAATCCCAATAAGTTAGCAACTCCATAGCAGAACATTTCTTTCGATTCAACCAATCGATACGTATGAGTAGTACCAACTTTTAAACACTAGCTACGAGAAAATTCAGAACTAAAAGAAACAAGAAGTAAATACACGTCACGTACGATCTTGTTAAAAACATAGTACTCATCATATGCCAAGAGTAAAATTTTTTCGGGAAGTCTTGTTAAAGTCACGGGAAAGAAGCTTTTATTAAAAGTCAAAAAAGTCTTTTCGAGCATAAAAATATATTTGAAAAAAAAACAAACCTTTTCATCTCCGGGTTTGTGAACAATGACAAGATAGTCACGTGAAAATCGCATCCCAACGGAAACGTTATATTCGAAATGATCCAGATCAACCTTTTCATTTCTTCCCCCCCCCCCATATTTCGAATCATTTGCATATTTATAGAGTACATTCAAAAGACTGGGAAAAGGAAAAAAAAAAAGTACATATATATAAAGTGAGTCGAAGCATTTTTTCCACTTATTGCTTTGTGATTCCCATTTTGTATACATGCTTGAATGGAGTTCTCACATTTTCTTGAAGCTTTTCGAACTGATGACGGTGTCTTATTGAAAGCAAAGAATATGAGAGGAACTGTCACTGGATACGTTTGGTTTCCTCAGTCGAAACTGTAACAAGATATTCCTATATTTTCTCCCTTCATTTCTGTTCAAAAAAAAGAAATTTTACAATTCTTTGCTCCACCAAACGAGAAAAGTATCCTCTAAGTAAGCCTTTATCGAAATATCCCTGTTATATATGGAAAAGATATTTTTACTTATTATGATATTTTTTTCCCCTTTCTTTACAAGTTTTTTTCTTCTTTCTGTGAATATTGCGGAGAGGGAGGGAAAAAATGGATCTCTTCTTTCCTGAATATTGCGACAGACAATTTCCGAAGAGAAAATTTTTCCCGTCGTTTCTCTCTCTCCGTTATTATCTATAAACTATGCACGTTCAATGACGTCTTTATTCGTCGTAATACATTTCATTTTTTTTTTTTGAATTCCTATTTGGTTTCCGGTTCGTTTGTCAGCGTTGTACGATGATGATGTGATATTTTGTGCTTGCACTTGTATGATGGGCGTTGTATATTACCGTTTATGCATTTATGGGGTGGGGGATGAAACCATTGCGTATCATGTAATGGTTTGATAATGTTGAATATTTTAGATGATTAGATATATTTGTATCTTCACTTTATTGGCTTGTTGAGTAGATCCAAAAATTTTCGATATGTCTCAAAGCCATCAATCCGAAATAGCGATTTCCTACTTTTCGATACACAATTTTGAATTTATTTCAAAACGGAGAGAAAAAAACATTTCTATATATTTTTTTCCATTCGAATGAATTTTTTCCGTTTTTCTTTCTTATCGGACCAATGAAAAACGAATATTTTATTTTAATATGAAATGATCATTGTTAAATTTTTACATGAATAAATCTTTTCAATCATCCGATGGTACGTGGTGCATTGACAAAAAGTTGCGTAACAAAATAATTTTAACGTCCGTATCTCGGGAAGCATTCAGAATATATCAGAGTTTTTTTTATGTCTGCGGGAAGATCTCGTTACTGTAAATTTAATAATACCTCTCTGGTTTCTACCGCTTTACGATCGAGGACGTAATATTGCGTCCCAACGCCTTTGGAATAATGTCAAAAACAAACTCTCCCTGTTTTCTTTCCTCTCTTATCACCGTCAGGATTTGTTGTAACCCTACGAAGTTGTTTTTTTTTACCTTCCTTTTATACACAATTATTATTGACTTTCCCACACATATGATGTATTCTGTTACTATATACGTTCAAGAGTAAAATGATAGGCACACTAAAACAGGCTTGTTAGGTTTGTGGTGAGGGGGAAAAGAAAAATTTACTTTGTGCAACTCTACACTCTCTTATCTGTACTTATGTATTATAAGTGAAGATAAGAGAACATAACGCGGCGGAAAAAAATTGTTTTTTTCCACTTCTTTACCTTTCTCTAACGTGCGGTTATGTTAGGACGTTCATACCATATTTTTCGTTCCTTCGTCAAATAGAGATCACTCGAATTTCTCACTGAAACCTTGTAAGCGAAGCGGTTGATAACCCTTCCGGTCTGGGCATTTGGCTCGCGGCTTGCATTCGTAATGAAATTGATTTACGCTATATCTCGGGAAGTTCACAACGGAAAATAATAACAAATATTATCGTCCGTTAATAATTTCAAATATTCCAAAGGCAAATCAGATGAAACACATTTCATTAATTCAGTACTTATTAGGCGATTCGAGGCATAAAGAACGTAATCACGTCAAAACTTAAGGCCATGTCTATGAGACAGCCTACACTAAATTTTTTTTATTGGCTCTCGATCAGATGACGATTCATAAATCAGTAATGTCAGAATCTTCAGGGACATTCACCACATCACCGAACGAGGCACACAAACAGGCTTGCTCGGATTGGCGCCAGTTTTTGTAGGATAAAATGCATAGAGTGTGTAAAGAGTATAAAAAAATCTGTTCTTAATATTGCAACGGGTGATGGAACATGGATCTATGCATACAATAACAGAAACTGACATCTGGGGTCTATGAAACTGAATATACTTCTCGAAGTGCTGCTATGCTTTTGAAATTCTGATGCAGTGACTGCAATCCAACTTAAATAACTGTGTGCACCTATTTGAGTCTGCATTTCACACTCGTTATAACGACAATAAATTACAACAACCTTTTCGTTACAACGACTAGCACGTCAAGTCTCAAATACCATAGAAATTTAATTCGTTTAATTTTTTAAACACAGTATACAGAATGCATAGCAAACAGGATGTATGGCATTTTGCTGGCGAACCCTTGATTCTTGAGGTATACTTCCAGTTTGAAAAAGTATCCAAATAACGTGTAGTAATATTGCATTCATGTTAGAATGGGTTTGTGTTGCTATTAAAATAAAAATTTTAACTTTTAAATGGACACCTATGCTCAAGAACCCAGTTGAAAACTATTTCCCTGTCTCTCCTGATGACAAAAAAAAAAAAGAAGGAAAATAATCCATGATTTCAGGTGCAATCTTTACTGAGATATTCGAATTCGAAAAACGGATGAAAGTTTGGAGAAAAAGCGTTAAATGCGGGTAAAACGGTTTTCCGCATTTAGAGCTGTTTTTTTTTCCTAATTTCCCTGCGTTTTTCGAATTCCAATATCTCAGTGAGCATTTCACTTAGAAACATGAGTTGTTTTTTTTTGTTGGGATCAGGGGAGGCAGGGCAAACAACTTTCTCATTCAGTTTTAGGGCACGCGGGGACTATAAAAAACTAATTTTTTATTTTAATAACTGTACAACCCCCCCGAAACATTAATGACATATCTGAGTACTACACGTTATTTGGATACTTTTTATAATTTAAAGTGTACCTCTAGAATAAACGGTTCACCATCAAAATTCCATATATCCTGTGTGTTATGCACCCTGTATAGTGCGATTTGTAAATACAGTAGACTCTACTCTTGATAATCGGACCGAACGCTATTCCGTCCCTTTCAGTAATCCAGCGTTTGTAGGCGGACCTTCTTCGAGCGTAGTTATTTTATAACATGTATATTATTATTATTTTATAACATGTATATTAGTATTATTTTATAACACGTATATTAGTATTATTTTATAACACGTATATTAGTATTATTTTATAACACGTATATTACGTTTATTTTGCTAATGCAAACTAATTCATTCCGCTAATACAATCGAAATTCATTTCGCTGAAGCAATCTACTTTGTTTTGCTGTACTTTCATTGGAAACTATTTTCACACGAATGAAAATTTCAACAGGATAACTGTCAAAAAGGTGGCTTGAGAAGAAATTGTGAAAAGAAAAGAAGTAAAAAAAAAAATCAACCAAAAATTTTAGTTTTTTCTCCTTAAAATTTCCTACCACGAAACGGGAAGAGAGTTTATACTTACGTATAATTTGTTTTTTCGCCATAAGCCCCGTTTATATGTGCAATAATATATCCCGGGAAGTTACTCGTAACAGGGATTTTCGCTACAACCCGTTTACATAGCGTTTAGTTTATGCCGGTATTCCCCCTCTTCCTACCGGAAGTCGTCACTGGTTAAGTGGGTTGAACGGAAGTGGTTGGTTCAAGATGGCTGACGAAGGAGCTTACAGTAGTTTTCGCGGCACAAAGGATTATGGGAGAGGACGTCGGAGTCACCCACTATTATTCCGCAACAAAGATGGGATTCATTTGACAGATCTTTGTCTTTCCTTTTTTCCACATGAGGAAAAAAGTTGCCATGCGGGAAATAATCATCAAAGCGACACCCCCCCCCCCAATCTTGTACATGTAAACGAGGCTATAAACTGTTCACAACTTACCGTGTAGTTCCTCTTTTGCATTTTCTCCTCCTGACGGTTCTTATCCCTCTGGTAATAGATTCCAGCAAAAATGACGATGTTGAGAATGAGAAGAGAGCACCCGACGGCGATGGTGACGCTCAAAGCCGTCGAGAATGTACTCTGATGCATAACCACCGCTAGAGAATCGGTGATGTTGATGACCGTCGTCGGTAAGACTCTGTCCCCACCGTGTTGGTGATTCGTGGGCCTCAGGGAATTCAGCAAGACGTTCGGTCGATTCCTGGTTCCGTTCCACGTTCCGGCCACCGTCGGGCTAGGCGGTGCAGCCGCAGCGTACGTCTTGTTGCCGTTGGGGTTCGTGAAAGGAACGAGCCTGACGACGCCGTCATAAGAATGCTTGTTATTGTGGTCCTCGAGAAGATGATGCTCGGGTGCGAGGTTGATCGGATTCGAGATGTGCAGTTGCGGGAACAAGTTCAGCCAGAAAGACAGACGGTGAGCGTGGTAGTGATCACGGACTTTTGGTTTCATACCTGGAATACAACACAAAATGTTTGCTAAACTACATGGCAAGGATGTTTAAAGCACAAAAGGAAGAGAATAGCATCAGACCGCAATATTTACAAATATGAATTGCGATGTCATAGACAGAACTCCTAAAATTTAATAACTAATCAACCAGTTGACATAAAAATTTGCGGCTTCTTCTAATAAAACCTTATTATAGCCTAAAGCAAGGATCTTCAACCCATGGCCCGCGGGCCAAAACAGTTTTTGAGGCGTATGGTTTCTTTATAAGCTACATATCTCGAGTGGCCAAATTCGACATCCAAAAGGTATACACAATTACAGAATTTACAGGAGCACTGAAAAACACTTTAATGAAAGAAGCAATTTTAAAACAATTTCAAAAAATAATTTCATAATTGTTGAAAATTTATACTTAATGAATAAATAGTTACATAATAAGTGAAAGAAAAATAACTGCAGAATTACTGATGTAAATAATATTCAGAATTACGAAGATTAATTTCAGAATTGTAAATATTAATTTCAGAATTGTAAATATTAATTTCAGAATTGTAAATATTAATTTCAGAATTGTAAATATTAATTTCAGAATTGTAAATATTAATTTCAGAATTGTAAATATTAATTTCAGAATTGTAAATATTAATTGCAGGATCGCGAAGATTAACTTCAGAATTGGCAATATTAATTTCAGAATTGCCCAGTTATTTTTTTCAAAATTGTACAAAGTAATTATTCATGAAGAAAAATTAACAATTTTTGAAAGATGTAATTTCATAGTTAATGTAAATTTAAAATAAGTGAAAAAATAATTTCAGAATTATCGGGACAAATTTCAAATTTAACAAAAGAAATAATTGACTAGAGGAATTAATCAATTAATTAATGAAAGAAAGTTATTTGTAAGTAAATAAAAAAAAATTCAAAATGAAAGAAACATAAAAGTATTCAATAAACTTGGGGGAAACCTGGTTTAATAACCTAGGATACTGCGGTTTGACTGAGTGGCCCGTGGACTTCGTGGAAATTTTAATTCGGCTCGAATGTCGGAAAAATTATGATACTAAATATAGCGAAACATGAGGTATCATGTCACCATGAATAATTATCACTTGACAGTTGCCAATTATTATTGAAGGCGCGAAATGAATCGTTACTGTGAATCGCAGTGGACAAAAATGCTTATACTAATTGTGCGTACATGCACCTCGTGCACATTCCTCTGTGGAATTTCTAACTAATTGATAAACGTCGAAATGTGTGTTTTGAGTGCAGGTGTAGCTTCAAACGTATCTATGTTGTCAGAGTTGTGCTTGTTGTTGGTGGTGCTGCCAGCTGGCTTCCATATTTCGAAGTGAAGATGATAGATGCTTCAATTTTCATGTTATGTAAGTAATATTTTAAAAGTGTGCCTGTTGTCGGCTCTCATTTTAAAATGGGAGACTGAAATGGATTTTATTAAGGTACTGTATTACACGCAGCGCAGTAATGCACGCAAAAATGCAGTAAAACATGCTTAACGTGACAAATATCTGAAATAACTATTTTCATTAATGTCGCATTTATGCATTAATGTTGCATAAGGCTGACCATTTCTCCCCGAAACAAATACGGAAAATTAGATTCATAAATACGAAAAAACCGTACATCACCAAATGTTGCGAAAAAATTGCTGAAGATTCGAAATTGCTAATTATTGGAACAGTCGTTAAAACTCTAAAATAATTAACACCATGTGTAAATGACATTGGATTAAAATACATTTTCCCGAAAAAAAAAAGATGGCGAACATCTCAAGTTTTTGTGAGTTAAACAATTACATTGAAAAACAGTAAGCTATGAAAATAATCTTAACCCTAGCTTTCAGTTAAGAATCAAAATTTAAGATAGCTTCGTCTAAAATACAGAAACAAAAAACGGGACATTTTAACTAGAAAGTGGGGATAAAGGCACAACAACTAAAAAATACAGGATGAACAAGAATCATATGGTCACCCCATAAGGAAGCCCGCACCAGCCTGACAAATTGAAATCTTACATGAATGAAGAAAAATTCATCATCTAGTCCGTTGAAATCAAATTATTATGATGATTCATATTGAAGGTTCACTGAAGGTTCAATTCCTGAAGGTTCAGATATTTCAGGTAATTTGTCTTGGAAATAACAACTTCAATTACGTTGTTGTTTTTTCACAGTTCGACTTTCCAGGTTGAAAATTACGCGAACCATTTTGTGTGGCCATAAATATCATATCTTTAAAACTTGCGCGAAAAACCAGACGCGCCATATCATTATTCATTAGCTCAATCATCGTTTTAAAGTAAACGAGAATTATAAATCTTCGTGAGAACTAATTTTAAAAGAGTCTTCTCAAGAGGTACTTTCGATGAACATGAAAAATTTTGTCTGGAATTAAACTCAGCACGAATATTCTCTGTTTGAACTTTGAAGTGACAAAAATTCGAGCTGGAAAAAAAAAATTTAACCGAACTTTAAACCGATGAGATAATAAATTCATGATCTTAAAAATATACGGTTAAGGGATTTAATAAATTTTATTACCACCGATATGTTCATACACTATATCGTCTTCCTCATGCACGAATGTGCAATGTCTTTGGGGGGGGGGGGGAAAGAACGTAGGAAATGACGTTTTTGAATGCTTACTCTGCCAATGTTACTCTATGGAAGTTAGTTTCGTAAAATGCTTTCTAATATGTGTTTCAATAGGGATACACATACACGTATCAAGCAAAACGTAGATTGCTGGCGTCCAACCAGCTGATTAGAATTTGCATTGTCGGGTTTTGGAATGAAGGAGACGATCTGTTTCATACTGAATATTATACTACTACTAATTAACCGCGTACAAATGCACCTCGTACACATACCTTTACGGAATTTCTAACGAATTAGTACATGCCGGAATGTGAGTGTATGTGTTGAGTACATAACGTGAGGTTTGTTTCTGTGTAATGCTTGTTATGTGTAGTGCCGCCATGCTGCCATCAATTTTTCTAACTGTAAGTGTAATGATTGATGATTTTAGCGGTGTAGGCCTGTTGATCTCTGTGGCGAGACTTTTCAACTGTGAAAAGTCATTCAACGGAGTTTTGGGATTGAAACCATCTTTATACACTTCTGAGAATATTTCCTGGATAAAAAGCGATAAGAGTATCTTCTTGGCGAAGAAAATAAAAGGTTTTGCGATAATCGAAATAATTCTGATTTTGTGAAATCCGAACGAGCCCCCCCCCCCCCTCCTGATTGTTGCTCCCTGCCAAATGCTTTTATACTATCACACCATTAGAGTAATAATATCGCCCCCCCCCCATAATAGAACACGCCATCGTAGGCGTGATGCTCTCTGTGACGAGACTTTAGGAACCGCAGAAAACCAACTTCAGCCAACCGCCGCTGCTGCGACGGGGGTTTGAACCCGGATCCTCGCGATGCGAGACTGTCACTATAACCACTCGACTACCACAGCGGCAGCCACCAAGACCACGGGCCGAACTCCGGCCGGCATCGCGCCACAGGACCTGCGACTCACGCAAAGGACCACAAGCAATAACACCCAACATGGCCCCGCTCTGCCCCTTGTGGAATATAAGCAGGATTTTTTAAATGAAGAGAGAGACTTGATTTATTTGAATATGTTTACATTGGAAGAGCACATGTGTCGGGGGGATATGATTGAAGTGTTTAAAATTTTCAACGGAATGGATAGGATGGAACATGAGTTATTTATATACTATCACGCAACTCTCCGACAAGGAGGGTGCGGGTATAAGTATCGTTTAGTAACTAACTCCCCCCCCCCCCAGTGTTAATGTGGCAAGGTTTTTTTAATAGGGTTGCCAATCAATGGAATAGCTTGCCTCCGGGGGTCGTGGATTCTAACATAATTGACAAGTTTAAAAAGAAATACGATAAACCCGATATTTTGGGATAAATGAAGAAGCTACCCATACTTAGATAAGACAATCATAATTTTTCATGAGTATTATGTTCGTATTTTATCATAAATATTGGTTTTTTATTGCTCTTATTGGGCTGCTGTAGCACTGATATAGTTTAGAAACATATATTCGCTAACCGTATTTTTCATGGGCATCTTTTTTCAGCCACCTCGTTGTACATTTTGTCAGTTAAGGCGTTTGTATTTGCATAAACGTCATTTCCCATTTTTGGAAATTTTGGAAATTTGTTCCTTTGGGATGAGAGGGACGATATACATAAATACAATCTGTCTGCCGGATTAGATTGCTTGAAATTATTTGAAGAAGAAATATGCACTTCACCTATGAATTCTAATGAGACTTGGATAAATATGACGGAGCACGTGTTTTGACGAATCCCCCGCACCATTCTCATCAACAACCAAATATTCGAAAGATCACAACACTATTAAATTTTTCTTCGAAAATATCAAAATCGTTGACAAAAAATAATCCTCAAAATCACTTTGAAGATATTTTAAATCTTTTCAGCATATCATTCAAATAGAATGCATATCACACACATAAGTATCAACGTGTTTCGAATCATATCCTCCCTCGGGATACGTTTGAAATAACAAAAGTTTTCAGGAATAATGAGTTCTTAGCGTGTGTATCAAAGAAAATATCGCTATATCTAAATATTCATAAACATTTTAACGCCTTTAAGATTGTAATTTTTATACGAGGACTTTTTCCTAGGAGATGCTATGCATATTCCGTAGTTTAAATTATTCGCATGTGTGCATTCGTGAGAGTTGGTGCCGTAAAAAACATTGCAATCAATAGTTGTCATGGTTTACTCTTTTTGGCTAGCAGAATGGGTTAAGATTGTGGTTTGATGCCTTCGATCAAGATGACGTGCGAGACGCATGAACCATTATACGTTCAAAACATATAAATTCGTGGTCATTTCGTTTTAGACAATGCGCATCCATCGTGATCAACGTCTTGCATGTGCTGGGAAGCACACGAAAATTGGGCCCTCGACGATTGAAAGAAAATTATACTCTAACAAATAACAAATATTATAATAAAAAAAAAATATGATAAGAATTTGTAATTTTACATATTACTGTTAAACAGGACATTCCCCTCGTAAAGATTCTTTTCAGGGGAATTGGAATGAATCAAGCAAGCAAGAGATTGTGGCATTCGCATCTATGTGTAGAGCTTCAAATGATTTATGAAGCCAAAGTTATGCGTGTTTCGTATTTGAAAAATGCTGCTATCCGTGTTCCATATTGCAAGAGACAATAACGGATGCCTGAATTTCCGTGTTTATCACGATAGAAGAATTCTAATATCAAGACATCGATAGAGTAGAAGAATCACGTTGAAATTCCGTGGAGAGACATTTTTGAAAGAGTTCTCATTCATGCTTTGTAACGAACTATAACGAACACCTTAGAATTTGTGTTGTGAAAGTATGTATGGCCCCGACGTATCTATGTTATCAGAATTCGGGGTGTTTTGTGCTCCAGTAGTGCTGCCATCTGACATCCATATTTTGAAGTGAAAGTCATAAATGCCTGAAGTTTCGTGTTTTGTAAGGATCATGACGAAAATATGCTTTCTCTCTGCAAAAAGACCTTTTCTTTTTGCGGTTTTTCCAATTTCGATATACGAATATATAAGCTGTTTTTAAAAAAAAGTCTACTGTGAATATGAATTCAGATAATTCCGATTCAGCAGACTTTTTGAATAGGAGACCTGAACGTAATCGTGTATCGAAGGTGGAAACCAATGGAAAAACGAGTTCAGCTGACCTCCTATGTGCCATCAACTAGGTTCGAAAATGAAACCTTGTGAAGCGATTCCATCACGATGCCCAGACGACCGAAAGCTTCGCTTTCACATAAAACTACTACTACTACAAATTTCACATACATCTGAAGTAAATAATCATATTTACTATACATGCACTTGATGTAGTACAATATTAGAGTGGCAGTTCCGATAACTATTAATATATTACTACTTCTGCTAAACCGCACATGCACCTCGTATAAATTCCTCTCCGAAATTCCTAATGAATAGGCGCATGTTGGAAAGGTTGTGCGCTGGTGGTCGTAACGTATTCATGTTTTAATAGTTATGAGTGTTTCGCGTTTTACTGGTACTGCTACTTCACCAAACACCAACTCCGGCCACATCGCTATATTGCAATTTACTGCCATTAGTGAGATGGGTTGGAAGCGAAGGCGCTGTCTATCGGTGGTCGCCTCGAATTCGTTAGGGAAAATATCTTATCTATATCCTCCCTTGGGCTCGAACTCGGGACATTGACAACAACCTTCACGATGGCAGACGAGCATCTTACCACCATGCCACTCGGGCACCCTGGTACTGCTATCGCACTTCCATAATTTTAAGGTGAAAATAACAGTTGCTTGGATTTTCGGGTTATGCATGCATATCATGTTTTAAAAGTCTTGTCTCTGTGGCAAGAAAACTTTTTTTTCTTCGAATGATCGCATTCGACTTGATCGCATTTGCGGCTCAAAGTTGGAGAACATTTCCAATCATTCCGCTGGTAGAATCCATGCAGGGCTATGTATAATAGCAACTATGTGAGCCTGGAATCCATGTTTCTCATTTTGAAACATGGCTTATCAAGGGTGGAAATTGTGCAACACATTTCACTAGGTAACTATCCTTGCTTCGGTGGCATTCCGGTCAATAAGAGTCACAAAATATGAGTCGGGGGCAAAGAGAGAACATAGGTACTGTAGCACCCACTGAAAATCACAGAATTAAGTCAAGCAAAAACCTGAGAATCATTTCAGAAATCTAACTTCCTTACGTGAAGATCAGGCAGATCAGTCACATGGTCAATACATTTCCAACGCTTCGGTTTACGAAAATCCTAAATTCCATTATACCAAAAACATTCACGGAAAATATCTTGAACATTTTATCCCTATATAAATATCTCAATTTTTTTACCTTACATTCCGTATAGAAATGTTCTTAACAATCCTGGGAAAAGAATCTCATCTTCCTTGAAGCAAAGACGCATCATTACAGCTGTATATATGATATTAAAAAAAAAAAAGAAACAAGATTTTTACCCTTCTCTCTTTTAATGATTTCTACAAAAATCCCCTTCTCTTTTTTTCATTCATCTATATCATCTTCCTTCGAAGTATTTTGAGAGAATAATGATTATGAAAGAATTCGTTTCATATTCACACTCGTTATCGTAAAGAATGTACGGGATCAAAGGGACAAAAATTCTTACGTATTTTCTGTTAAAAAAAAAAATAAAATTCCCGCAAAATACTCGCATATTTTATGAGATCAATTATATACGAAACGTAGAGCTAAAATAAGGGATATCTCATCTCTCGCCCCCGTATTCTTATTTTTTTTTCGTCTACTTATTCAGTCCTTAAGGAAGAGATGACCGATTTTCTTGGAATTAGTAGCCAGCGAACTACAATCGATGCGGATCGGTGCGTGTGTTATGTATATATATATATATATATATAATATATATACATGTATATATATAATATATATACATGTATATTACGGTGGAAATCCCTACCGAATACATTGCTTTTTCCTTCATAAAGAAAACATACGCTTTGGTGGTCGATTTGCTCTGGGCTAGTGAGCAAGTCCTGTGAGCGAGTAAGACCACCAGGTGAGAAAGATTCCATGGGTTTTCTTACAGCGTACACTTTAGTTCTTTCCCCCCAAGCTCATGATCTCTTAAAGAAGAAGCACAAAAGAATATTAGCTCCGAGGATATAGCCGTGTATGTGTGTGTTTTTTATATTTTCCTCTCCTGCCCTACTTAATACTTACCCTGGAGAGTGGGAGAGAGAGAGGAAAAACCGCATTTTTATCTACTTCTTCGTGGATTATTTTGGATATTTTCTTTGGGAAAAGTATGTTTATCTAACCAGACAGAAGATAATGCCATCTAAATGCACACAAATTACTTTCAACTAAAATACTGTGCGAACAATATCTCCATAAATTTATTTCGAGTCGAAACGAAACCTGTAGAAGTGTGGTTATCGGGATATAAGTCACTGGATTTCAATCACAAATATCGACAAAATTTCTGATTTATAAGTGCATATGAAAACTTTATGTGGACTTCAGTCTCGTTAAGTTTTTTGGCTGAGGGAATAGTCAGACAAATGCTTCACTGTTGTGGGAACGAAGAAAAAAATCCCTTTTTTTCAGTTTTCTTTTCGTGAAAGGTACATGGAAATCAAACTCTCGGACGTCGCGAATTCAATATAATAGGAAAAAAATGGGTGACACACAAACATAAAACCTAGGTTCGAAATTACTGTCACCGACACATAGATGATTAAAAGCAGACACTCAACAACAACACTATTAAATGCACCAAGCCTATACAATGCAAGCAAACGTGCTAAAAAGTTGTTTGCCCGTAAAATTCGAAATACTGTAATGTGGAGAGAAACACGGTGTCACTCTTTGTTGTTCATATGAAGTACAAAATAGCCTGTATAAGTGGAGATGAAGATGAAGTTCGAAAGAAAATTCACATTCCCCTGCAAGTAATCGAACCACCAACATTCTCCGAGCGAATGCTCTACTATTCTCAGCTACGTTCTTACGTAATTCATTTACTTAGAGCATAGCTATGAACGTGAACGGGACTGAGCGTGGACAGCCTGCTATAGCTCAGCTTATAGCTCTTACGACGTTAGCTGAGCTAAAGCCGGGTTTTCCTAGGAGTAGAACTTTTGCTTCGTGTGCAGCGTGAAAACGCTGATTGGTTAAAAATTTGAAATTCTGGTTTTTTTGAACAATCAGCGTTTTCAAGCTGCGTGCGCTGTAGAAACCTGCTTCTAGGAAAACCTGGCTTAAGAGGCTGTCCAATGCGCAGTTCAGTTCAGCGGGTTGGTTGGTTCGGGCTGGTTATCCAGGATTTTTTACGAATGCAACGGATGGAATTATTTCGCAGAGTAAACTTATTTTTGATTAATTTCTGGAAATTTATTTTTACACATTTCTGATTCGAAGAATGACATGTATTTCATACAGATATTCAACACTTTATTCTTTACATTCATTCAAAGTAGCTGCCTGGAACAAACGTAACGCAAAATATTCTTGTTTCTTGACCCTTTATTTCGTCGTGTTGCCCTCAAATAACATGAGTTTCTTCTATTTTTCAAGCAAACGCATTTTGGATTTTGAGTTCGTTTCGGAATTGATGCTTCCAAGCAACTCCTGAACATTCCATTTTCATGTATGTTTATGAAGTTTCTATAATTACCAGCAGAAGACCTCTGAGGTAAACTTGTTTCCTATTTCTACGAGCCAAAGTAAACGACGATTTTTCACCCTCGCATTTTGGAGGGAAATAACCACGTGCGGGAGAGACATATTGCTGTGCATTCTTCACCAACGATAGAAAAAAAAATTGGCAAACAAGAACAATCACATTTTTATGCTACTCAAATTTATGAAAATCCTATAAATATAGTGTGTTCCCCTGAATTGCAAGATCCCATATTTTTTACATATTGACAATAAATTTTTTGGCATGTAATAGTATTCAGGATACCTCTCATTTGCTTAATTTAACCCTTCAAAATCTTTCTCCTCTGGATATTTCAATGGTAGTCAATTACAGGGTTACATCGCATGTACACAGTCCGCACATGCAATTAATTACTAAAATTCTTTTTATTACAATTATTTTATTATTATATCCGCGTCTTAACCCGATACATTCTTACCGTGTTTGCTTACGTGGAGCAATTATCCACTGAGGAAGTATTACTATTTACTCATTCATTTTTCATGAATTTTGGACAAACAAAAATCATCCAGTGTTAAACTACATCATCCACTAAAACGATTTACATGCACCGTACTTTCCGGGAGAAAAAAAGAAATCCTAGTAGAGCCCAAGAGAGAGGAGAAGCGTATAGTTTGAATTATTGCTATTGTGTTGGTTTTTTGAGACGAAATTCTTGAAATGACGTATAGATTACGTGATAAGATGTTCATTTTTTCCTTCATTATTCCCTTATCCTCCCACAGATCTCCCTGCTTCTCCCGTTATTCAATATCATTGGATCTACTGTATAAAACGTCTGAATATTTTACTGCCATCTATCTCCCATAAAAGAAAAATACGTGAATCATAAAATTTTCGCTGAGGGAAAAAGAGAAGTACTCCGCTATTTCGTGATCTTTTGGTGATCTTATATTGCGGCATTGAAATAGTACTAATTAATAAAAATATGATAGAACTAACATAATATTAGTAATGTTCACTGTTCATCTCTCTTCGTGTCCCTTTGCTACTAATTTAATTTGCCAGTTCTTTTGTTATAAAAGTAATACATTTTAAATAAAAAAGATTTCTAAACATTTTCATACTAAATTTTACTTTCGCCCGTTGTAAATTTGTGTATTTTATATTCTTTAAGAAATTATAAGATTAATGGCAATTCACGAAATAATAGTGATGTAAATCAGGACATATTTCAGCATTCCAAACTTTTATTTCTTCCATAAGTCAGCCATCACTTTTTGGCTGATCTATTCAGTATATCCAGTTAAATATAAAGTGAATTGTAGTTTCGCCAGAACGGGTTTTCGTGGATGGGGACTTTTTTGAATGGGAATTTTTTTCTTACACAGACAAGGAGATGTATTTACAATATATCTTAGGGGTTTTTGTGCCCGTATAGCGTCCGTTCGACCGAAACGTGGAAAAATCTGTTTTAACAACGCAGTAACCTACCATTTTATGGGCAGTAAAATTTTACAGCTTTTTATTTGTGTGAACGACTCAACTTCGTGCAGATGCTTTTCAGGAAAAAAAAAAAAAGAGGAGAAAACGTTTCTCCCCTTTACGGTCGCGTTCAGTGTTGAAGAAAGCAAAATTCGAACACTTTCGGTTCTTTGAAAACGTTGACTGACGTTTAGAGCGAAAAAAAAACACTTTATTTTCTCGGTAGAATAAGTAAAGACGTGAATACCGAGGCTAAAAATACTACAGCTTGCCCTATGGAAGTCAATATACAAAGCGATTTGCTTAGTTTTCGGTGATTGTGATGATACAAATTAACAAATACAGAGGCCACAACAGACAAATTGTTCAACGAGATGGCTGGAAAAGATGGCCATAGAAAATATTGACGCCGAATAAATATTTAAACTATATCAAAAATACAGCAACATAATAAGAGCAGTAAAAAGCCAACAAAGAAGACACTTTTCATGAGTGGAGGTCTAACTAATTTGTTTGTGGAAAGTACCCGATGATAAAATAAACGTATACTTCGGCCATTAAGGCTGCGAACCGAATTTCTCGTGAATATGACATTCTTAAAAAAAGGCTTCATGTTGTGATAGCAACAAAATAGCAGAAAATTCTTCACAACGCCTCTAATCTCAGCATACAAAGTGGCGATTCATCTCAAACGAGACGATTGAAAAATGTAATGTTGAAATGGAAATGTCCTCAAATGATTTTAGAGGAAGTAAAAAAAAAATTTGAATCTCATGATTATAGGTCCAGACTGTAGAATGGATGTCACAGAACTTCTAAGAGGCAATTAGTTAGAGAACTGATACTTCTTGACAGGAACATTGGTTATTCATCCAGGAAATTTCTTGAGAAAGTGGAACACAACTTAAAATGTCTTTTCTCCATAAGATCGTACGCAGGATTAACCTTTGCAGGGGCCACGCCGGGTTTACAGGGGAAGGGGGGCAGTGAACTCTTAAAGAGAAATTGTAAGAGCCTAACCTAAAAGTTTTCAAAAACATTTTAATTTAACAGAAATCCATTGAGATAGCGAATGGCGGTGTTTCCTTTCGATATTTTAATGAGTTTACAAAAACTTTGTGAAAAATGTTTCAAATTTTTGATTGTCTTAGTAGAGACACGATTTCTCCCATACCTTATAAATATGGTCTTGATGACATAACAGTAGTATTTCAAAAATCTCTGACAAGTTGCCTTGTTGAACGTAGACAGTACCTCAGCGTCGAATACCTGCATCAAGAATGGTGGTTGGCAATCGACGAAGATGACTGATATGAATATCTTTGATTTCGGTCTTGCTTTGAATTGAAAGATCAGCCAACTCTCTCTGCTTGAATAATTACTACTCTAACCGAATGTGTAATGTAATGTTTTGCATGCAAAATCGTCCACATTGCTCGTTGCACCCTAGACTTTTACGTAATATGCTGTGCATTTTATCTGCAGCTCGCCATCATCGTTTTTATTTGAACAAAAGTTAGGTACGCTTATCTATAACTTTTCTACTCTACATGGAGACAGTAGTCGTGTCTTTAAGCAGAATATGCAGCAATGTACGAGTATATTAACCTGATTATGAATTCATAACCATTGTATTCTCTCTGGTACAGAATGGGTATTGGTTGTTAAATCTGAATAAAATTAAAACAGATTCATCTCCTCTAGTATATATTTTAGGTAAAGTATTAGCAGAACTTTAGACGAACACCCTTATACATGCATTATGAAACCGGAAGAATATTTTGAATCCACCCAATTTCCTTGTTTTCATCCTTTTTTTTTAATTTTCAATGATTACGGAAAACGCGGATGAAGATTTGAATGCGTGGGAAACGATCCATAAACTAATTGCAAAGAAAGAAAAACCTACCTATCGATAGATACTTCTGATGAACGTTCTCATACTGAGGCCATATAATTTTCTCGAATCTTCCTTTTGGCTTGTCAACTCCTGTATCAAGTTCTATGACCGGTGAGTTCGGATCACTGGAATTCAGGAAATGAGAGGTTTTATCGAATATTTACTTTAATTTCAATATCACAGTGTGCATGAAAAGATTATGTTGATTTCGAGAGCGATAATGTATCGTCAGTTTATAGGACATTATACAGTACAACTACGCTATCCAATCCGAACTAATTTAGATCAGAATCTCTTTGATTACAGAGAATATTTTTCTAAACGTGATCGTTTTATGCATTTAAGGTGAGCAATGACGAGACTCTCAAGAGAAACTTAACTTCATGTTAATCACTATATATATATACACATATAATTAACTATGAGAACATGTTAGATGAAAAAGGATAGCGCGAGTTACAATATTTCGTTACTGGTACGTATTTGTACAACAAGCATTATGATGTCAGTTTTACGTTAGCACGACAAATTTCCGCGAGTTCACTCCTGTTTCCACACGTTTAATAAAAGCTGGTATCCCAACATATTAGATGAGAATTGCAAACCTTATTACCATGTTCAACAAAGATCATTCTGATAAGGTCTACGGACCTAAAAATGCTTGGGGGAGCGGGGGAGGGGGGAGAAGTCTCTTGGTACTTAAAAAAGCGTCTTTGAACGATACATAATTGAATTAGGAGTCAATACCTTATTTTGAGAAAAACATTATAGGGGAATCAGGGTGAATAAAAATCTTCGATGATCTGAAGGGGGGGGGGGGGGTTACTTTTGGCTTCATGTGAAAACCCTTTGACCCACACGTCAAGACGTCGATGCATTCAACAAGTGTAGGAAGCCGATAAGAGAAAGCAGTGCTTATCATTCTTTTTTTTAAAAAACAAGGATATTGCTTGGATTGATCGAGTGGAAATCCGCATAGGCAGGGCTGTCTTAATCCTTTTATGATCACGAACGAAATATTTCATTCAAATGCCAGTGGAATAAATCCAGTATCCAGAGAGTTCTCTGCGCTTTCTTTACTCTCTCTTGAACATCGTGAAGCTTTTTTTTTTTTTGTAATTCTATAAACCGAAGTTGTTTTTTTCCTCCCAATTCTTTTCTATATTTCTCTATTATTGATTTTTTTCCCAACATATAATGTATCTTTTTACTATATACTTGTAAGAATGAAAGAGAACACATAGGGTGAGTGTGAAAAGAGAAATCTACTGTATACTCTCTTATACACTTAATCTATTATACAGTTTTTCCTTTTCTATTCATTCTTCTTCTTTTTTTTTTCTTCTATTTTTCCCCTTCTTCTTCCATTTTCTAACGTGCGGACAAGGTTACCAGATTTATCGCTGATTTTCAAATACAGATCTTCCCAATTTGTTGCTAAAATCTTGTACGGGAATGGGGCAATACAACAGCACAATTGTAGGAATTGCAGTGACCCTTATGTCCCAGCTGGACTATGCGCGTGTTTTTGTTGGGTTTTCTCCAACTTTTTATTATGCAACATTTATGAACTGTTTGGATTAACGGTGATCCAGTGTACCCTACATCTTGTGCGCGTGTTGAGTATAAATAATAAGTATATCGTTCAGTTATTGAATTTCCGCAAAACTCACCCATATCTTGCGAAATTGACCCAATTCGACATTACTGCTTCTGCGAGACCAATCTCGGCCCTCGTGTAGTTCCGTGAGAAGTGGGATAGAGTACCAACTAGGGGCGCCCCGAAAACGAACTGCAAATCCTCGCCGTGTACGCAACCTTGTCTTTGAGGAAAGTCGCCGTCTTCGATCTGGTAGCCGAACACGTAGAAGAATGTCTTGTGGGACCCGATGGAGTGATAATTAGCCGATCTCACGGCTGGAGCAACGACTAGAGCGTCACCGATAGCATCTAAAGTCCCATCTAAGACGTTGATAGCGTGTTGTATCGGCCTCGTCCAGTCGGTGTATTCATTAACGATAGTCAGAAATATTTCTTGAAGATGGTAATAGAAAGTGTTCCTTACTAACGTCCTTAGCAACCTATCTCTTCTGTCGGTGTCTATCCCGTATCGCTCTTCGTGAGCGGATATGTAGAAATAAGACTCTACACGCGTCACTCCGAACATCAGGTCGAAGCTCCCGTACTGAGGGTCATCCGGGAATTTCTCCATCAGCCTCACGGGCTCCTCTTCTATTACGATGCCATCTACGGTCGGTCCGAAACTGGTCAAAAAATCTGGGACCGATATCTGAACTTTGAGGATGTCGGACACGGACCTCTGACGCACGCAGTCCAAGAAAGAAGCTGATTGTGTAGTCGGGCAGCCGAGAGTCCTGGCGATCTGCTGGCCGTAAGTCGTAGCGTCGTGAGCTATTGCCCAGGAGCTGAGAGCTGATCCACTTTGCATGATAGCACGATGAAAAAGACCTAAAAAAAAATAGAAACAATTCTCGAATAACACTGTATGTACCCGATAACATCATTTCAGCAGTAAACGTCTATTTAAAGAGCTAAACCATTTCAAGCATGCAATACAGCGGCAGAACCTTGGTGATCTCTTTCGTGTTTAACTTACGAACCTTTCAATCAGACATGTCATGCTCTACCACAGAGGTCTTCAACCTTTTCCTAGTCGTGAGCACTGCCTGTACCCATCATCAAAATAGCACCCTTACGGCAAGTTTGATATACCAATGCATGGAATCAGGATGATTTCAATCCTTCAATGTAATTTGTGCAACGTGTCTACGTGGGACGTTGACAAAGTGCTCACGAGTACGAAATCGAACCCGAGCATCGGGCACTCTGGGAGCTTTAGGGAGCATCGTGGTGCTCACGAGCAACGGGTTGGAAATGCCTGTTCTATTACAATATGCACTTACAACTGCCCTGAACACCCGAAATGTTCCTGCTTTTAAATGAGATTTCTATCCAAATTCCCATAAATCATCTAATTCAAGTTACATTCACGAAGGATGCATAATATTCTCATACGTGAGAGAGTAGTCACGAATGTACTCTTTTTTTCTTTGCTGATGCTTCGTATTAACAGTGCTTTCAATTTGAGGGGGAAAAAAAAGGAAAAGGTTTAAAGACCTCCTCTCTAAATGCTTATCCATATATATGAATAGCAAAATATATATATATGAATCCATCAACAATAATACTACATATTTCCCGTTCAATATCTGACATTTTTCACTTTGTAAGAAACTTAATATAAGGTGCTAACTCCAATGACTGCACACAGTAGATGGTTCCTTGACCTTTTTTCGCGATCCCACGTCGAAGTGGACTCGACAAAGTGACCTGCATCGGAAACAACGGTACTCCATCGTTTAAGCGCCCCCCCCCTCTCACGATAACAGGAAGGTCCCCGTGAAGTAGACTTCTTAACAGAAATCATAAGCTATACGACAAACCGCAATGTGACAGACATTTACGGCCTTCCTCATTAAAAGTTAGGCGCTGTAAAGTACGAGCAGTACCAGAAGAAGACACGAAAAACTTCTGATAAGGGGTTGGTCTGGATTGGTCTTAGAAGAAACTTTCAATAACCAAAAATGTTTGAAATGCGAAAAAAAAGTCATCTTTGAAGCCTTTTCTGTAAAAAAAAAAAAATCAGTTGTTCAAAAATAGTGACACAAAAGTTCAAATGCAGACATTGGCATATTCATTCGTTACCATTTTCGTATTTAGAAGACAGATGGCAGCACCTGAACACACGCATGCTCGAAATTTACATGGATTTACGGTTACGATCCACAATGATTTGTCACGACAAACCCACTTTTTGTAAAATAAAATGGTAATGAATTACTTTTGAGGTAATAGGGCGGCGTGCTATTGCTAAGGGGTCATTCACATATTACGTCAGCATCGGGGTGGTGGGGAGGGGTTTCCGATTTGCTGACTTTTGATGACAAGGGGGAAGAGGGGTTTGGATGATGCTTTCGTCATCAACAACACTTCATAAAAATATGAAATATTCTTAATGGAATCGTACTCGGTGCGCCAAAAAAACGAGAAAAACTTTTCGTTAGTTTGTAGGCACCTGAACTAACATTCTCCCGATTCATAAGTCTTCCATAGAGTCACTTTAGTGATCTCTAAATGTTTCGCTGATCCAAGTGATCTGGAAATGTGTCTGGGCCGCTTAAGTGCCCTGGATTTGTGCCATGTATCACCTAAGTGATTTAAGGAAGTATCTATATCGCAGGGGTTCTTCACTGAAATTGGGTCACAGGCACTTCCGAGATGGGTCGTAGAAATCCACTTACACGGAGAGGGATTCTTGAGCTATCATTCACGACACAAACTTGGCTTACAGGGGCGTGTGAGATGAAATCCACTTTCAGCACGGGATTATTGAACTATGGGTGACGACCTAAACATGATTCGAGTAGACTTCCGAGATGAGTTATAAGAATCACTTACAGCTAGGGATTATTGAGCTTGGGCAACGACCTAAATTTAATTCGCAAGGAAACTCACTAAAGTACTCGCATAAATCCACTTACAGTCCTGTTATAAATGTATTTATTGCGTCACTACTTCGAAAAACAGTGACATGGGTCGTGAAGCTGAAAAAAAGTTAAGAACCTTTGATACTTTCTGTAATGACATCTAGTGCGTGCTTCCCCTCTTCCTCAAAAACGAAGGCGGTTTCGCGGACTACTATACAAGCAAATAACAAAAAATTTCCATAAAGTCATCATGACCCGTATATAAAATGAATAAAAAAATCATTACTTTTTTTCCCCCGCTTTTTCGCAATTGCCCTATAGACAGCAAAAGTATGTCCTAACATTCCTCAGCAGAAGAGGGGGGAAAAAATGAAAAATCCAACTTTTCCTGATATATATATATATAGAGAAATATATTGCAAGTACTTCCGACTCCAAGATTTACTCTCAAGGAATTCATCAAAATTCCAAACGCTTCATAAAAAAAAGTTAGAGACGGAAGAAAGAGAAATGTTAGACGCATAAGAAAGTATAATAATAATACAAAAAAAAAAACGAAAACGACAAAGGTCTTTGAAAAGTAAAAGGTGGGACAATGTGGACCACCCTTAAGGTCTCTCCCTTCAATATATATTGCTATATATATGCGTACCATCCATATGTGTAACGAAATATACACACACATACAATAGAAAGACGCCACCAATATCGTTACTCTGAAGATTTCTCGAAAAATCTATGGCAAGAAGCAAAGAAAATAAAAACCTTTCCTTCTATGGAAAAGAATCCAACAAAATGTATATACAATTCCTCTTAAGACTATTTCGAAGATGGCGGAATGTTTTTCTTGCAGATCCAGGCAACGCAATTCTGTTTTTTTACCCCTGCTTTAGTTTCGGGGGTGGAGGAAAAATATAACAAATGTTCGAGAGATTTCCTTATCTCTTAAAAATTTTTGGATTCTGATTTTATATAATATTTTTTTCCTCTATTCTATGGTATAGGGATTACGTTCGGTATAAGATATAGTTTTTCTTCTCCTTTTTTTTCTATACAGGTAACCGTTTGACTTTGTCTCTGGAATTTTCATTGTTCGACTATTTCGTCATTTGTTATCATTTCCTGTTCAGAATATATATATACATAAAAAAGAGACTGATCTGATTACTCTGATCAAGGCCAAAGAGATTTCGTGAATGATGGATTGATGCGATTAGTTTTCGGAAAAAAAAACCGTTTTCTGATGATGGAAAAAAATCTCATATTTTGTAAAAGGGAAGGATTTTGTTTGGGTGTAGGAAAGAGGGGAAAAAACCTGAGAATATTTGTATTGTTCATTTGCTTAACTTTCGACCTTCCGTCATTGCTCGTGCGCACATGCTCATAAAGATGAAAATACGGCTTACTTAAAACGCAACACCCGTCGTGTGCTAGCCGAAACGAGGGAGTGGGTTCCAGTGAATTATTATTAAACTATAAGCTTGTTATCAACCTCTTCATGTGAAAGGGCGAGATATCTCGCCCTGGAGTAGATGAAAGAAAACATTTCTAGAGAGAGAGAAAACTCTTTCTCTGTCCCCCCCCCCCCCACCCCCATAGAAACACTTTATTGGTAAGACTATGATTAGCTATTGATTTTTCTCCTTTTCTCTCAGCATTGTCTATTTTTCTCTCCCATTACAATTTGTCGAGTAGAAAACTGTATGGTACGTATTTTTCTCTGCATAATCTGCCGATTATCTGTTAAAAATGTGTTGGAACATTAAAAAATACGGATTATCTACTGCTCCGGAAAATCTGCAGAAAATGATGTTGTTAGCCTGATGAGTATTCTGGGGTGTCTGAATTTGAAAATTTTTTATTGAACTGTAATTTTTTTTTTTTTGTGTGTGTATAAATAATGCTATTGTTTCGTTAATAAATGTCCTTAATTAGCGTATTAAAGGATTGGTTATTGAAACACAAGGTCAGCTTTTATTATTTTTTCTTAACTTCTGTGCATAATACGCCACCGCGGATTTTATACGTTGTTTTGTTTTCTTTCTTTAAATTTCGCATGCGGATTATACGCAGAAAAATACGGTACCTTATATATACAGGGTGAATTGCAGCTAGTCTGCCAATGACGAACAGAAATCGAATATAAAACACTCGAGCAACTCAGTTCTATCTCTCACCGTTTACGAATTATCGGCGGATAATGGATTATGGAAGGGAAATGCGTTTCCCCACGTAATCCATTTTCATGTCTGAAAAAACCAAAATTTGTTTCTGAAAGAACTACATGCAAAATGAGCACATTTTGTAAAGAGCAGAAGAAAAAAACCCTCTTAGGGAGACGCCATTTTTATCAGAATATATGCATTTACTGGGTGAGATACACAAGCGTTGAATGATTGAAGAAGTGTGAAAACGGAATGTTGCCAATCCACATCTAAGATTCCCAAAAGTGATTTTTCGTTGGGATTTCTTCGTCAATGAATTCTTGTAGATGAATTTTCTGTCGGTGAATAGACCAGATAGGTGTTTTCATTATTTCAAAAATACTCATTACGTAAACTGTATATTTCTATGCTATCTAGATTCACCGACCAAACAAAAATTCCAAACAATCCTTTCATTATAGGACGCTGTAATAATTCATTAAAACACTTCCATAAAGCCATACATATTTTCGACTTGTATCCAGCATAAGTCGGACTTTGATTATTATAGGATCAAATTTATAGTTGTATACAGGGTGTCCTGTAAGTCCTAATGCGGCCTTTATCTCACCAACCGTTTGTCGTAGAGGTATGATTTCAATTTAGAAAATGCTCAAAAGCCGTTCAGAAACCACTTTCAGTGTGTTCAGAGTGAAAACACAGTGTGTGTCAAGAAATAAAAAAAATATTTTATACGGTTTCCGTCCTCAAACTTCACATTGGAAAGTTGTTGCCTTTTCTTTTCTGTGTCCAAAAAATTGTTTCTAAGTGCAATATATGCTGAGATATTCAAATTCAAAAAAATTGGGGAGGATTTGGGAAAGATGATCATAATGAGCTTGTCTTTTAGTTTATGGTGTTCTTTGCCAACTTTTCGCCGATTTTGAATTCAATTATAAAAACTAGTGCAAGGTGATTTCTGAACACACATTTTGAGTATGTTTTTGAGTTACAACCATAGCTCTAAGACAAATGATTGATTAGTAATTATACAGGGATCGAGTTATAGGACTAGCAGAATACCCTGTATATTAAGTAGTATATCTACACTACTACTACTACTGAACTAGACATGCACCTCGCCCATATTCCTCTGCGGAACTTCTAAAGAATTGGTGCATGTTGGAATGCGTGTGTATGTGTAGTGAGCCTAACGTGAAATTTGTTTCTGTGTAATGCTTGTTGTGTGCAGTGCTTCCATCTGCCATCAAGTTTTCTAACTATGAGTGAAGTGTAATGATTGAATAATTGTATTGTTGTAGGCCTGTTGTTCTCTGTGGCGAGACTTTTTAACGGGGAGATCGGCTCGCATTTGCGCCTGGAAGGTGGGAACCACAGTATATACACTACTATACAAACATGGAGGAAGACATTTTTACGACAAATTTTCAACGCCATTTCATATTTGTTTGGTAATTTTTTTTTGGCGTGGCACTGTCATTTTTGACATACGAGGACAAATTAACCAATGCTATTGTCCGTTCCGAATGACTTTCCTTCATTGAATCTCGCCTATTGGTGTTTTAAACATTTGGGGAAATTTCTTCTGGTAGGAATATCTTGGAAAATTATTTTTGTGGCATGTACCTTTCATAACTGTGCAAGGAAAAATCTGACAAGAGCTTTCCACACGCAAAACTTGAGAACGCCCTCGGTCTAAGTGGATGTCTTATAAACTTGGGTTACTTCCTCCTCCCAACTAAAGATCATGGCCCACCGCTCTGTCTCAAGGAAGAAATATGAGCAGGTGGTCGAAGAAAACCTCTGTCTTCCCACGCTAGAAAAATACCTGGGTTATTGAATCCCTTAATGGATACTGTCCAGCAGTCACATATGATTAGGTTTCATATTTGGCTATCAAAGTTCCCATTGCAAGCACATACTACGATGGATGGGACTTTGCATGGCATGATATGAAATACGATAGAAAAATGGATGTTTATACATGTGCACAAAAACTTGGTTCATGTTAGGTTGCTATTTTGAAAACTCCCAGTATTAAAAAAATATGTACCGTGATGCTTTATACGAAGATCTCTTCGAAGGTTATTGGATCTGAAAGTATAACGGGGATATACAGAAATGGGAGAGAGAGGTGAAAAAAACCCCTCTTTTTTTCGATATGCGATATTGGACGTACGTATATCCACTATATAAAAGGATGCTTTTTCCGTTCCTCATACAACTTCACTTTACATAAAGAACTCCCTGATTCGAGCAGAATCCGAGTTGCATTGAGAAAAATGTGCTTCGAAAAATATAGTACGGTTAAGTTACGAAATTTCTAAATCAGAAATGACTCACAAATCAACGACTAATCGCGTAATGACACATGGACAAATCAACGTAAGAAATATGAAAAAAAAAAGTTACTGTGTTTGACCCGAAGGAGACTACGAATGCGTCACCAAAAGGCAACATTTAAAAATGAAGCGAATGAATTTTAAATTTTTTCTTAACATTAATGAATAACCAACAGTTCATGTTTGTTTACCTTTTGCCATGGGCGACAGCACCAGGAAATTGACGCACGCAGCTCCATGTCCTTGTCCAAAAACTGTGACATTTCTTGGATCGCCTCCAAATTCTGCTATATTTTCTTGGATCCAATGCAACGCGGCGAATTGGTCCATAAGTCCATAATTGCCTCGAGCCGAACCTTCTGCCGCCGGTAAAAATCCTGTGAAAAAGCGTGAATTTGTTTTTACTCTGCATAAAGCGAAATTGGAACGTATTATTACAAGTTAGGACAATTGAATTTTTCTGTATAAATGATGATTACGACACTGGAGAAAGTCACCTGAAGGGGGAAACCTTTTCTTAGGCCGGGATTACACTATAAAAGTTTCACGAAAGTTCATTTATAAAACTTGAAAAAAGTACCTAATAAGGTCTGCATCGGATGCATTTGCTGGAATGTAACCGATAATATTATTGGTTCAATTTTTAAAGTTTTATAAATGAACTTTTATAGTGCAATCATTACCCAATTTAAATTTTACAATCTTTGTAGATTGAAGCTGACGCTGGCGTTTCCCAGGATGATGAGAGGAGTTTATGCAAACAAATATAAGGGAATAATAACCTTAAACACCCCATAAAGGGTTTCATTAACCCTTCTTTGACCGCTCCTCTAATTCACGACCAAATGCTAGAATTTTTTTTTTATGTATGATAACAAGTTACTTAAAAAACATATTACTTAGTTATTCTTTGTATTTCATGTAAATTTCTAATTAATTAGATTAATTAGCTTAATTTAATTAAAACAATTGGTATTTATGATATTGGGAAACTTCATGTATCATATGACAAAAAGAAATTTAGGAAAGAAATTATTTGTCTTTTTCAATTTTTAAAAATTTTATTTCCGTTTATAGTCATAGGGGAAAAAAATTTCAAATCGAAAATCAGGATAAAATTTCCAAAAAAATTAATTCTTGAAAAGTCATAAAAAATTGAATTTTTTTGTAAAAAAAAAGTAGAAAAAATACTATAGCACTCATTAAACATCTTAATTTCCAAAAATGTTAATTTCATAGAAAAGTTTGTTTCAGCAGTTAATCGAAAAAATAATTTTGAACAAAGCGTTGCACAAATGCAATGGCGAGGTAAATTTGGTTACTCTATATCCATGTTTTTAAAATTTAAAATTTGCTTTTTACCAATGACTGCACAGAGTTGCGAACGTATACTGGAAGCTAGAGGTTTTTGTTTAGGGTTGTTTTTTTCAGTACTGTCTTTGTGACCTTCATTTCCCGCAATAATTTTATAATACTTTTTCAGAGAGCTTAAATCTCTACAGAAAGACATTACACCGAGTTTGTTGCATTGGGAAACAATCATTTCCATCCAGTTCTTTTTAGTGCAGCATAACAACTGCATTTTTCATGAAAGGCTCATAGTAATCTTTTTGAAGTTCTGTTGTACTGCCCAAAGTTGGAATGCCGCGATTGTCTATAAGGTCGGGATTACACTATGAAAGTTTTATAAAAGTGCTTTTATAAAGTATGAAAACTTCAACCAATAAGCTTATCGGTTGCATTTACTCGAATGTAACCTATGTGCTTTATTGGTTGGATTTTTCAAGTTTTACAAGAGGGATTTTTATCAAACTTTTATAGTGTAACACCGGCTTAAGAGAGATTTCAAATGATTCAATGGAAATCTTGATGGCTATGCGAATGCTCCATGAAATCCAAATAAACATGGATAATTCTACAGAATAGATAGTTTCACTGGAACACGAATGGAAAAAGGTATACGGCTCTTTTGATACTAATACTACTTAATACTATAATATATGGCTTACATGCACCTCGTATATACATTTATTTCTCTGCGGAACTCCTAACGAATTGTACGTCGGAATGAGCGTACGTGTGACCCAAACGTATTTATGTTCTCAAAATTATGCATGTTTCATGTTCTAAAGGTGCTGCCATCTGTAGTGAATGACCCCACCGTTGCCACAGTAATGGTCGGCTGAAGTTGGTTTTCTGTGGTTCCCAATTTCGAGGCACGATTGCGAGCCGATCTCCCCGTTAAAAAGTCCCGCCACAGAGAGCAACAGGCTTACATACAGTAGAAATATTCAATCATTACACTTCACTCACAGTTCAAAAAATCGATAGCATATGGCAGCACTATAACAAGCATTACACAGAAACAAGCTTCACGCTAGATTCATTACATATTCCAACGGGTACTCATTAGTTAGAAATTCCGTAGAGTTATATAAACGAGTTGTACGTGTGGTTTAGTAGTGGTAGTAGTGCCATCTTTTTTCGTCATTTTGAGGTGAAAATGACAAGTATTGGAATTTTCATGTTATGTAAGTCTTGTTGAAGGTCTGCCTGTTCGCTGTAGAGAAACTTTTTCCTAATGGAAGAACAGCTAGCATTCGCGGTCTTGAATTTGGAACATGCAGAAAACCAAATTTATCCTACCACCACTGTACCGGTAACTTCGAACTTCGGTGTTGCAAGGTCGTTAAGGTCAGCACGATATTCCTTTTTTTACCCTGGCTTTTGATACCACAGAACACCAGGGAGGCACCGAATAACAGTAACATCGTGCCCCAAGACATGGGGGATTTTTCAATCTCTCAAGATTCAAGTACTAATCTGCAGATGTGATAAAGGCATGCGTACATCAGGAAAAGCGTGAGAGGCTTGCGTGCTCCCGTAGATATGCACGGAGGGTATCATTTGCGTACCCGGTCACTTGCTCCTCATTCCCCCTCCCACTTCTAGGATCCCCCTTCCAGGATCGAACTCCTATATGTATCACAAATATAAAAATTGTTAATCCAATACAAAAGAAGAAACTTGAATTATAGCTGTAACAATTCTTAGACATAGTTTTAGAAATTCTTGGTGGTGGAATACCAACGGGAAATCCTCATCATCATCACAAAATTTAATCAACATCCGTCGGTAGAATTAATGTATTCATAATTGAAATAAATAACAATGGCTCTTCTCAAACACTCTTTTGCAGTAAAGGCGGAAAATGCAAAAGTATCCAATTTTTATTCGCAGTTCACAAAACGGCAACTTGCGTGTCGGGATTAAAAAGCCAAGTTTTCCGTTCGAGAATGTGGTTCACGATTTCGTATGAATATAATTTGGGCGTTATTAATTACTTCAAGAAAATATGTACGCGAGTAGAGACGAGGCGAGAAACTAAATTACTCTCTGAAATTTCTCTCGCTCTTGTATTACTCATTTTTATATCGATTAAAATTCCCACCGTAAACAAATTAATTAAGATCTTCCTCTAATTACGATATTTTGCTCTCGGGATATTAAGCCGGAGTGGAAAACTGCGTTGTCAGACATGGCCGCTAAAACATCCCTTCTTACAACCCTCTATTGTTTGTTCTATTTTGAGAGAAAAGTTACGTCAATGTTAAAACACGATACTCCAATTTTGTTACTGTAGAGAAGTATCAGGTTCTTCTTCATTTAGTTGAACGTTAACTTAAGTGTGAATATTTAGTCAATGCTCTCCCATTTTGTGCTTAGTTTTGGAAATTTCGAGGAACTTTTATTTTAACGGAAGTTTAAAATAGGATTATTTTTATTCAGGGACATGCGATACTTAAGGCAATTGAACCAAATTAGTAAGAGTATACTCGAAATTTCATTAAATGTGGAAAAATTTCGATGAACGCGTATTGTTGTTTAATACGCGAAATATGTATGAAAAGTTTTATACAAAAAATATAGACACAAAATTCATTTTGCCAAATCATAACGATATGGTATATTTGAATGGGGCGTTGATTATGATACAAATATAATAAGAAACACTTTGAAAAAGGTTTAGAATAGTATATCTGAAAAAAAATTAATAGAATCTAAGACTGTCATGAGGTGGTTAAAGATTTAACATTAATAAACTTTATCTTTAGAATTTTTTTTTGTTTTTTTTCATAAAAATCCCGACTGATTTGAAATTAAACGGCAAAAGAGATAAACATGACGATATGGATTTCAATATGACATACACAAAAAACCAAACAAAACTATAATTTAAAAACAGTTTGTATACACAGCACCTAAGGAATATAATAAAATGAGTGACAAAATATGAAAAATTATTACACAAATTTAAAAACTACTGAGATAAATAAAATCAACGCAATTAAGTAAGGTTTATAAATTTTCATATGTTTTCGTATACTATTTTTTCTCTTTACGAATGTAATGAGGATTGAATATTATCAATATCATTGGTCTGTTGTCAACCCACAATATGTATAATACCAATATGTACCAGACGGCATATGTAAACATTTGGACTATTGAGTCATTGGTAATAATATACTTGTACTTTGTATATGTATTTTATGTGTATTTTGTTTTTGTGGGTATTGTATATATGTTATGTTTGTGAGTGTGTAAATAAACTTCGATTTCAGAATGATGACAATTGATGACATGCGTTATCATATGATACGAGGCATGTGGTGATGTATGATTTAACGTCAATTTACAAAATTTCCCCTTCCATTGCTTTTCTTTTTGCACCACATACAATACGACCTACGGCCATAGGACAACTAATTACTTCACAAAAAAGTATCAGTTGAATGGGAAGTTGTCCATTCAAGGCACTGCAAGGGATGTCACGGCAGCATGAGAGAAGTCGATTTTTCAAAAATTACTTTAACAATATTTCATCCAATTGCAATTTAAATGCAAAAAAATTTTCGTTAATCGGTTAATTTTTCTTTCAAAATAGGAGAAAAAGTAATGAATAAATGTGTACAAGAAAAAACAATGAACGCGATTTTCTCAGATTGAAGTTTTTGAGCTGTTTAAAATAAAATAGAAATAAGTTGATTAAAACAGATTCCGAAAATTCTGAAATTTTGCCAGAAATTTTTGTTCAACACGTGTTAGGGAAATGAACTAACAATTTAGCAATTGACCAATGAGAAGAAGTTTTGAAAAAATGTTTAAAATTTTTAATTTTTTTTTATATTTTTGAAACTTTGAAAATTCATAATAATTATTTTAACGAATAGTCATAGATTTGATGCGAAATGTCTTGGATTTTTTAATTTAGATTATATGTTAAATTCAAAAAAAAGAAAATCATGATTTTTCAATATGATGACCGGAGCAAAGGGATTCCCTTTTCTAAGTAAACGCTCTGCTTCCCCTTTTTTATGCAAATGATTGGTTACAGTTGTTTGTCATGGGTTTTTTCTTGATGGTCTTTTGCGGTCCATGAATACTGTGCGACAATAGGATGAAGGCAACAGACGCCTCCCCCAACAGAATAATATTCCATATAATAATAACGTAAAAACGAACAGTCGATTATGTTTCATGCAAGCCCACGGGCAAGCTGAAATCTCCTCTACGACTCCTAATAAATCCGTGTACACGTGGTCGAAAATCCCTACAATAAAAATGTAACTACAACAAAAGTGAAGATGCAGTCGAAAGCTTTCTCAAAGTCCATGAAACCCAAGCACAACATCCAATACCAGTGCATGTTTTTCATACGATTTCTTACACCATCTACTTTAAAAAAAGAAATAAATAACTTATACGACAATACAAATGAGAGAGATGCTTCATGTAATTGTATTTCAATACTTATTTCCAGTAACAATCGATGATCGTTTGTTCACCGAAATGGAATTTTAAACTTCATTCTTAAGAAAAACCCTTAACCTTCGTTATCATTGATTCGAATTAATCTATAGCATATCGTGAGAAAGCGAAAGGAAAACCCAGAACAAAATAATGAATATATTCGACGTTCTAGAAAAATAAATATCCGAAGGAAACACTAAAATCTAATTACATACATAACGAAAACAAAATAGAGAGGAAAATCAAATTTCTACATAATTTTTGTTTGCATTAAAAATTTGATTTCAGTTTTCTTAATGCGTTGAAATCTTATAAAAAAAACTATGAAATTTTATATATATATATATATATATCTTCTTCAATTTTGTTATATTTGTTGTTATTTTAAAGAAGGGAAGAAAAACGATTTAAGATGTTTGATGATGGGAATTGGATTTCATTGGAAAATCGTTACTAATCGATTTTTGCACTGGCATAATTCTCTTAGAAACGAAATAAAATAAAAATTTCCTTAAATTTCTTTATTGTTTTCTTAGTTTTAAAGCCTCGTTTAGAAGGAAAAAAAAAACGAAAGAAAGACAGGAATTTCCTTTCTTCTCTTGTTTATCTTTAAGATAAAAATATCGGCAAAAAGAACTTCTTCAAGAAAATTTCCGTTTCCTTATTACTGAGAAGAAAAAATTCGATCTCTTTTCCCCAAACAATTTAAGAAAATTCTAAAATAGAATGAAAATTTATGTAAAATATTTGAGAATGAAATAATAAATTGGGGAAAAAAATAGATTCACCCCTAAAGCGAAATATGTATGCGTGTATAATTTCTTCTTTAGGACCAAAAGCAAATATTTCTGATGATTTATTAGGAATTCTTATGAATAATTCTTGATTTTCTTTTTACTGGAAATTTTGGTAAATGTCAGGTTTCTCTGTGTTATCTTTGTTTATTTGATGTGTTCATAGATGTTTTGATGTTGGAAAATTTATTTTTCTACTGCCATAAAAGACGGAATATCTCAAAAAGGTGTTTTTTTTCAATACGAGTAGTTTTCACGTTCAGAACAAAATATTTTGGATAATATTTTTTCTGTGCTATGTATGCAATATTTTCAAAAGATGTGTCAAAAGCCTATTCAAAAATGTTAGGAAAGCATGTTCTGAATGTTTCTGTGTTGCTTAAAGCATTCACTGGTTGGAATTTTATTATTAGTATATATTATTATATTTTTATAATTATTGTTATTATATTTTTATAATTATTATTATTATGTTTTTATAATTATTATTATTATATTTTTATAATTATTATTATTATATTTTTATAATTATTATTATTATATTTTTATATGTTATTATATTATTATATATTATTATATTATTATATATTATTATATATTATTATTATTATATTATTATATATTATTATTATTATATTATTATATATTATTATTATTATATTATTATATATTATTTATAATTTAGTATACTGGAAAAAAAGTAAACATTTTATAATTTTAACCCTGCAGCACTCAGAGGTTTTGATAATGAGTATATCTGATACATGTCTCTTTTATAATACTGAAATACATCAGAACATGATGCTGCTGTTGCCCGAATCCCCTTGGGCAGACAAAATGACGCTCAGGGATATCCTCTGGAATCAGGTTGTAGGCCCACCAGAGTGGGTGCAACTTAACCTCTTAGTCAGATTAAAGGCCCCTTGTGGAGTGAATGAATCGGACATTAAGGCACCAGTACCAGCATCTTCTGCTGCATATGGTGTATTTTAGAATATTCTTGAATTCCTGAGTAATTTTTTATTTTGTGTGTTGTGATATGTGATTTGGTGTTTTGAACCCTATTTTGATGTTGAACCCTATCAATTAAGAAAAAGCTAAACTAATGCATGTCTATGGTTTGGCTTTAGTGCGCTCCACTTTTATTAGACGTCAAATATTCTTAGTTTTCGCGATATTATCTCATATATGTTTTGCTTTTTGTTATGTAACTGTGTCTTAAGCTTTCATTTTCCTATCGTGTGTATACTGCAGTAATCATTTACATTTTTCACATTTTTTGGTTGTTATTCTACTTATAATGCTATTTCTCTTGAGTATTGAGATGTCGTATCATTCAAATCGCTGTCTGCCCATGTTCTCATATTATTTTGCATATTGATGTTTTGAATATATAGCGACATAATATAGGCTACATGAATATACAGGGTGATAGAATTGCCGTAATCTCATCAACCGTCCGTCGTAGAGGTATGATTCCAATTTAAAAAATGCTCAACATGCGGTCAAACATTACGCTGTGCTAGTTTTGAGAGTGAAAATACAGTGTGCCACAAAATAAAAATAAACAATCGACATTTCTATACGCTCTCCCTGTGCTTTAACTTCCAATTCGAAAGTTGTTACCTTGTCTCCCCTGATCCAAGGAAAAAAAATTCAATGTGCAATTTCTAAGTGCAATATTCACAGAGATATATGAATTCGAAGAACGGAGGGGATTTGGTAAAGAACAGCGTTAAATTTGGGTAAATTGGCTTTACCGCATTTTCACACACTGCATTTTCACTCTCAAAAATGGTACAGGGTAATTTTTGACCTCCTGTAGAGCATATTTTAAACTGGAAGAGTCAGTTTCAGAACTTGCTTTTAGAAGTTGCTTCGTATGACCGATTCTCGGAAATATGCTTACATAAATACTTAATACGTAATTACTTCCATAATCTGCTTACAATAGAATTTAGATTGAACAACTTTCAACCGAACACTCACACATTCATTAAATTATATTGAAAAATAATTCTTTACAATGAATTGATAGATATATAAGACACTCTTTCAACGATGATTAAAGTTGATAATTATTCTACGTAAAGGTACCCTAAGGGTAAAAATAAATCTGATAAGGTCCGCTAAGGATCTACTCAAACGTACATGCAATTAATAGGCATTTCTCTGCGGAATCTATTTACCTGCCGAATTGAGATTTGAATTTGTGTTTCCTTAATTATTTTCCCGTTATTTTCTCTTCTAATCTTTTAATTTAGTGGTATCAACCATAAAATTCTCTAAAAAAAATTGATGGACTCTCATCGCGATGACCCGGGTTCGTACCCCACCGTCCTCCATCCCAGGCTGAAGGTGGTTTTTTGTGGTTCTCAACTTCGAAGCCGAATGCGAGCCCATATCCCAGTTAAAAAGAGCAACAAACGTACAGCGGTACAAATTTTCAATCATTGCAGTTCACGTATAGTCTGTAAACTTGATGGCAGATGGCAGCACTACACATAACTAGCATTACGCAGTAACAAAATTCATGTTAGGTTCACAATACGTATACGCATATTCCATCATGTACCAATTCGTTAGAAATTCCGCAGAGGATTGTGGACGAGGTGCATGTGTGGTTTAGTTCTGGTTAAAAAAACTTCCTGTTTGTTTTCTGGACTTGAACATGTCCATAGCAACAACATTAAGGTTTTTTAAAAAAACTAAATATTATTCTTCTTTGAAAATAGGTGATTTAAAAGAATTAAATTTATGACATAAGTGATGAAATGAATGAAATTTTTGTTTCCTAAATTAAGTTTGGAATCTCGCACATTCAGGAAATAAAAAATCAAGTGCTTTCATGTAAGAAAAATATTATTTTTTTCTGATTAGGAACATTATCCGGGCAATCCTGATGATCCCCTCCCCCGGCCGGCCGTAACCTAGAAACCTGGAACTATTGCCAGGAGATGTACCACGACTCTCCACCCCCCATAGTGAAACAACATAGTTCCACAACATTCTTTTTTGTTTTGCGTCTTTAAATTTTGCAACCCGGGGCTTCTGTCCCCCTCCTCCTCCTCCTTCCTAGTTCTGTGTCTTTTTCCTTATTACTTGTAATTCTTGTTATTAAAAATGTAAACTCCAATTCAGGGTTGAGGGAGCCAAAAAGGTAATTTATTTCGTCCAAAGCAGTGGTAGAGGGTTCGTGAGCTTGGATGTGATAACAATCAACTCATTGTTCTTACGTTGCTATATGCAGAATGCTATTTTTCAAAGGGGGGTCCATGGGTTTAATTTTTATTTATTTTATTGTCATGGGGGAGGGGGTACGCAGGCCCGTACCAGAAATTTTGTTCGGAGGAGGGACCACTTTCATTTTCTCACATTTCGGGGGGGATTTGGGGTTCCGGCCCCCCCCCCCTTCGCTACGACCTTGAGGATATGTAGACTTCATCTTGCTGGCACTAATTGTCCGTGTGCCCGTGAAACACAACAAAACGTTGATAATTTCGATCAAACCCCTTCCAAAGTAGTACCCCATCTGTTGCGAAAATTCATAACTATTTTTCCAATTCTGTCTAATTGAAAACAAACATAGTGCAGAAAATGACGAAGTGTTTTCTTGCTCTTTCAATTTTCTTAAATCTATGTTTTAATTAGTTTGACAATATTTATAACAATTCACACACCAATAAACAATCTGTTATCATAAGTTTTTATATGTAATAAATTTGTTGTATACTTTTGTTTCGATACTTTAACAACAGTCGATAGGTTTATATTGACTTAACATGTTATGCGTCATAGCGATTGGTGAGCTTAATTAGTGTAAAAATAATACCAAGGAATCTCAAACGGCATCAAATTCATCAGTCCTAGTTATACCAATTGCGGTGAAGAAGAAAATCTTTTCATGGTGGTTGATTTGTGGCGCTATTGATTGATTGATTGTGATGATATATTACAAATTAAAATGAAATAAGAAAGACAAGATTATTTCATGCTGTGTGTGTGTATTAATATATAAAGATTATTATACTGTGAGGTATATTTTATTCCACTACTGACAAAAAAAGAAAACCGAATTCGAATGACAGTACCTAGAACACCCAGCCGGTAATTCACCGTGACGACGATCACATTACCAAAGCTCGCCAACACGCTTCCGTCATATGGATTACCAGCGTTCCATTCAAAAGACTCTCCATGAATGTAGACCATCACAGGAACTTTAGGAGCATCTCTGCCTCCTGAAATGATAATAGTAATGTAATGAACGTATATGCATAATATACAATGAAGTTTCTGAGTGTCAACAAATTTCCATTTAATCCAGCAAACAAACATTTATATAAACTAGGAAAGACAAAAGTGTTAAAAATAGTGAAAATCATTCTATCTATTCTGGATCATTTTCCTGAACTAATGAAATTTTAAAATATTTGTGAGATGGTTTATTTGATTGTTATAAATAAGAAATTGCAAGTTGCGTGTATAATTTTAATGAACACTGATTTCCTAATAAAATGCACGCTGTTTAATGTGATCACATTGGGAGTCAGGGTTTCTGGTAACAAACAACCGATTGATAACTATATTCGACAGAGAATCTTGGTTGTAAACACGGTAAGAGATATAACGACCAGTATACCCAGTAATCTCCCCAGCGTGGTCCAACCCCTCGGGGTAAAACGCTTACATCCCTCTTGGGACAGAGCGTGGACCATGTCTGGACTTACAGTATACCCCGTTTGGTCGACCGGGACGTATGGAAATTGGACAATACGGATCATAAGAAACTATAATGCCCCGATGACCTTGTGAACTGAGTAAGGAAACTTCCGTCGATAAAGAAGGATCCTTATTTAATACAGTCTTGAAAATTCATAACAATAACTTGTAGAGAAAAAAAGTGTCTGGTTCATTTTCAAAATATGCAGAAAGTCACTTTCGACAAAACAGAGGGGAAAAACAACATAAATCGATGTCCTGTTAACTATGAACACATTTTTTTCCCCATATAACGGATATTGGTACATTCCGTACTTAGCGACAGTGATAACAAAACCCGAATGACAACATTACCCGTTATTCGAATACGAATCATCTACTGAAATTCAATAATGAAAACAATGCACGTGTAATGAATGAAATAACCAAGATATTGATCAAATCATTTCATTATACAATTTTTCGAACTATAACCTGATAAAAAAAGATTTCTGATATGATTCTATAACCTGAGCAGAAACCGAATTTGAAGTGTTTGTATCACATTCCACAGAGATATAAGGTTCCCAATGCTACTTATCAATATCAAGAATTTCCAAGAAGTCTCGGAGATGTTTTACGACATCCAAAATAGTAAATTTATAACCAATAAAAGATCCAGATCCTAAAAAAAGAAACGAAAGTATGATATTGGATACCGAAACAATTCCGTTCCATACAAATCAAAAATAACAGGATCGATTCCGGAATAAAGTTATAGGCACCAAATTCCAGAGATAACAAACGCCTCTTATGACATCAAACAGCTTAACGATATCTCCCTCCATTTTTTTATAGATATATCATTACTAAGCCACGAACTACTAGAGCTTTATTTCTCTCCTAAAAACAGAAACGAAAAACGTAGCTTTTTTTGTTTCTAGATTCTTCTTAAAAACTTTGACATGTTACTTGTGTGGCTTCTTCTGCAGAATATAGTAACAAAAATAATAAAACTATGTATACATTTATATATCTAGATATAACCTTATATCCTTTGTTTATTCCACCTTTACAAACCACATATACTTTCCAGAATAAGTCTTTTTTATGGCTTCTAAAAAGGAATGAAAAATCTGTTACCCAAAGCCTTAAGGGCACACACAACAGTGGAAACTCTCTATTGAAAGAAAAAGATTGAAAGGGATTTTCAGCAGCGTTGCCACAAAAGAGGAAACCTTCTTCGGACTTTATTAAAAGTCCTGGTAGTAAAAATCTACTTGTACAGTGTGTTTCAAAAGTTTAGTCACAGTAAGTGAATGACAACAAACGAAAAGCTAGATGACGCAGCAACAAAATCTCTTGAGATTTATTTACGCACCCACGCGAGGCTGTGTATATACAGGGTGCATAGCTAACAGCTGACACAGAAATTTACTGGTGAATCGTTGATCCTAGAGGTATACTTCCGAGTAGAGAAAACGTATCTAAATAACGTGTAGTACTCAGATATGGCACTCATGTTTCAAGGGGTTGTATAGTTATTACAATTAAAAACATTAACTTTTTTAAAAGTACCAAATTGGAGAGTTATTGCTCTGTTCGTTTTGAGGCCAATAAAAAGTTATATGTTTCTAGGTGCAATATTCGCTGAGGTATTTTTTGAATTCAAATATTTTGAGAAAAATTGGGGGGGGGGGGATAACAGCAATAACTGAGGGGGGGGGGAATAATTTTCCGTGGGTTTAAAATGGTTTTCCTAATTTTTTCCACATTCTTGAATTAAAATATAGGTGTTTTTAAAAGTTGGCACACACAAACGTATTTTTATGGAAATTACGTTTCGAACCATGAGCCTTTCGGTTGCCTTTGATTTGGCGTCGTACTAACTGCTCTAACAATTGCTGCTAGCAGCTGTTTTTTTCTCAACTCATAGTGAGTGAAGTGTAATGAATGAATAATTGTAACGTTGTAGGCCTGTTGCTCTTTGCGGCGAGATTTTATTTGCGAGCCGATCTCCCGGCTAAAAAGTCTCGCCGCAGATAGCGACAGGCCTACAACGTTACAATTATTCATTCATTACACTTCACTCACTATCAGTTGAGAAAAAACTCATAGTTTAAAAACATTATTGCAGACGGCAGCACTACACATAACAAGCATCACACAGAAACAAACTTCATGGAAGCTTCACTATACCTACACACATACATTCCAAGATGTACCAATTCGTTAGAAGTTCCGCAGAGGAATATAAACTAGGTGCATGTCTGGTTAGTAGTAGTAGTTGCTGAAAGCCCGCCGTAATTAAATATATCAATTCTCCCGCATATATATTCATCTCTAATGCGCATGCACTCTCACAATGAACACCTATAGTTACCCCAAGCGCTAGACGGCAGTTTCTCTCGGATTATCTTCCATAAGGCTTGGGGGAGGGGAGGAAGGTAGGACCCCTTATGGTGACCAAATAGGAATGAAAAATCTGTACCCGGAGCTATAAGTGCACATACTACAGCGGGAATTCTATTCAAAGAAAAAGGTTAGGAAATTCGGCACCGTTGCCACAAAAGGAAAACATTCTTCGGACTTTATTAAAAGTTCTGGTAGTAAAACTCGACTTGTATGTATGCGTACACATACACAACATAAGTATATATATATTTTGCTGCTTCATCTTCTCCGTTTAGTTGAGAGGGTGGATGAACTCGAGTGAAAAACCGGATTTTCCTGTTCTTATGCAGGATACATTTTGGATTTTCAATAATTTTACCATGTTTTTTGCTTCCCCCCCCCCGTCTCCGTGTATTTCGAAATTGCTAAGAAACTTTCAATTTTCAACTATATTGCTTATTTTGCTGAACCAAACATATTTTCGAGGTATAAGACGGGCATTTCTAAAGAAGCGTTTTTCACTTCGGAAGTTCTTTCGGAAAATAGAAATTGCTTCGAGGAAAAATTCTTTTTACGAGTTTCTTAACTAGATGATTTTCCAGTTCGAGTCGGTGTTTCTGGCGAATATGCGGTATTTTTTTTTTATTGTTTGTGTCAGCGTTTTTGAACATGCGGTTCACGTGTGCACTTTATTATTTAATTAATTCCAAGTGAATAGAAAATCATTCAAATGTCGCTATTGATATTAGTATTACAGCTCACGCCGATTAATGTGATCACATCGATATTCAAATCTGTGATACCAATAGCCGGCAGATAACCGACACCGTGAGAATAACCTTTTCCCAAACCACATTCAAAAACATAAATCTTATAAATTTTTAAGGTTCTTTTACGAATATATGGAACACCCTGTGTATAAAAATTGGAATTTTTGACGCGAATACGTTCTTTGTGACATGAATCGCGTTATAGGTACTGACATAATAAAATGGATATCATATTTGTCTTAAAATATACAAGGTGTCCCATCAAGACCACCCAAACTCTGCACAGCCAGATTCCTCGATTGTAATACATAAGAAATGCCCAAAGGACCGTACATGTATGACCCATAGTTTTCGAGAAAAATGCGGAAAGAAAAGTATGGCGTCATATCCGGTGGAAGGAAAAAAAACTTTATTGGAGACATGAACGTCGGTATTTGCATATGTTTACATAGGAAAGTGTTCAGAATGTCCACCACGCATATCGAGGCATGCATGCGCACGCCGTCGAATGACGTCAAGCCGTCGTTTGATATAGCACCGGATATGACGTCATACTTTCCTTTCGGATTTTTTCTCGAAAACTATGGGTCGTACAGGTATAGTTCCCTGGAAATTTTTTATGTATTGCAAGCTAGGAATCTGACTGTGCAGAGTTTGGGCGGTCTTGATCAGTCACTCTGTATAATAGACAATGCCAATGTCGTCTATTTGCGTTGTGAAGTTCTCGAGATATACCGTAAAACAAAGTGATATCATCGAATTTGCCTTAACGAGATCAAACCCGTAGACAGCAAAAACGCTGATATATTCTGAATTCTTCCAGAGATATTTGAGTGTTTGAATTATATACACACACACACGCACAGGAACATCTGAATAAACACAGACTCATACACGCGAACATATAAAATAACATTTTTCTGTGTTATCTTTTGATGCATTTCCCTGCACAGAGTGATTCCATAATCTCCCTTGCCGCATTGTACTGGTGAAGCGTTTATCGAAGAGGCATACTCTCAATTAGAAAAAGTATCCGAATAACGTGTAGAACTCAGATACGTCGTTCATGTTGCAAGATGTTGTTAGGATAGTTATTCAAATCAAAAAGAAAAAAAAAACTTTTTATAAGTTCCCCGTGTGCTAAAAACCTAATTAGAAAGCTGTTGCCATGTCTCTCCTGAAGCCAACAAAAAATTACGTTTCCAAATACAATATTTGCTGATATATTTGAATTGAAAAAACAGAGCGAAGTTAAGAAAGAACACGAAAAACTAACGGAAAACGCTTCTTCCTCTAGTTTATGTTCTTTCCTTTCCCAACTTTACTATAATTTTTGAATTAAAAATACCTCATCGAATATTGCACTTAGAAATGTGTAATTTCTTTCTACTCGGGTTTTTTATAGCACAGAAGGAATGTATAAAAAAGTAAATTTTTACATTTTAATAAGTATAGAACTCCTTGCAACATGAATGGCGCAATTGGAGGTATGCCTCTTCGATCAACGATTTGACAGCAAAATGCGCCAAGGAGAATTACGGAATCGCCCTGTATAAATTTCTGATTTATTATACAAGTAAGAAAAAAAAATTTAGAAAAAAAAAACTGACCTTTAACTACCTGACAAGTGAAAAAGTGGTTTAACTATGGCTGGCCCGTTTTAAGGTCATCTCCGTTCAAGTACACATGTGAATGTTTAGGTGTGCACGTTTGTTGTTTTAAAAGTAGACCGTAAAATTAGTATCTGTATGTAGAATCAACGCGTGTTTATCGACCATTAAAACCCAATGAATTATCCACTATTTCGATATCCCGATTTTATTGAGTTCAAAAGATAATTATCTCTAACAAATAACAAATAAAATTATCAATCATGTCAGGAATTCGTGAAATGAATTTGAAACATTGCCGATTCTGTTGAAAACTTCAAAGCTTGGTGTTCACCGAATGGTTACCACCTCGACTTTACTGTAAATATTGATGATTGAGTTCATCGGCACTTTCAAGCATACCAAGGAAATTCGTAACAGTGTTTTAGTGAGTGATTAAGTTAATGGGATAAATATTTGAGTAAGAAATGTTGTAGACTACTTCAACTGGAAAATGAGACGACGGAATTGAGATACGGGTGAAAAAGACATTCCGGTTTCATTGGGAAGTTTTCTATGCTCCAAGATAGACTCGATAAGACTTCTTAAGTTTGTTCGCCTTCTTGAGTTCATATATTATCAAGTTTATTTTTATGCACTTTAGCTCTTTTTCCTCTTCAAGAGTAATTGGAAAAATGTATCATTTGTGTATTAATCATTCGTTTTTAAGGGGACGTTTTAAGGGGACGGTTCGTTTTAAGGGGGGTTTTTAAGATCATACTTCCAGCTTATATGTTTTAAAATAGTGCAAACACACAATAAATGCATTTTTCTGAATCTAATTAAATTATTTGGAAAATTTTTATGTTTAATGAATAATTTATTATTCATAATAATTATATAGGTGTTCCCTAGCAGCCTTTTTTCTTAGTGAAAATGATAAACAAATCGGGGTACGCCGATTTAAATCAGCTTGATTAAAATCGCTATTTAAATCACTTGATTTAAAAAAAAACCAATGATTTAAATCACTTGAATTTTAAAAAGAAATCTTTGATTTGAATCACAAAATTTTAATTTTGTTTTTCTTTACGTAACTTCAATGATATTGAAGTAAAAGTAACCTGTATGGTAAGCATGTTATTGATATGTAGTAAAGTTCCTGATTAAAAGAAGTATAGAATATTTTTGGGGTGAATATAGACTTGAACTTAATCCCTAGACAAAATGCAGAAAGGAAGCTGGCCTACTTCTACATTTTGTGCATGGAAAAAATTGAAGAAAAATATAAAGAGTTGGACTTGACACTTAGCTAAATTGGACAAAGTATTTTCAATGCATTACAATGAGACTCTATGTTTCCCCTGATTTTAAAACAGAGAAATACTTTTTTGTATGAAGCCTTGCATTCTATACCTTAATTGCTAGATGTTGTACCAACATGAATATCATTGAGCTTTCGACTTGACTTTTCGTATTAAAATATTTAGTTCGCTCGTTTTTTTTACCAAAACTCATCAAATACGTGAAAGAATAAAAATGTGTAAACTATTAAGCAACAAGAAAACACTTCCACTAATTGTGCAAGAAACAATCTTGTCAATAGAGTTTGTTGTATTTAATTGTCGCTTAATGGCCCTTTGGTTGTACATCGAGTGAATCGAGATACCTGCACCATATGTGTGATATTGAGTTGCCACCGCACACACACATTCACTTTAATGGGGCGGGGGGGGGGAAGGCTCATGAATATAAGCACTTTTCTCTATAAAAAAGTGTTAATCTATGAAGCTAATTTGGGCTCAATGATTCTTCATGTTACATAAACACAGATTTTTGGTGTTCGTATTTTTTGCTTGCAGTTTGTTTGTAGTTTATTCATTAATGCTGAATTAAATTTGTGCTATTTGGAGAAAAAAGCAGTTGGGTGATACGGAAATGTGCAGTCTTAATGATTAACAAGATTTGTTTTAATTAATAAGCATTCAGTTAATTTTATTAAAAAATCCGATTTTTTCATTTTCTGAAACAAATCATTATCAATGGATCAATATTCATAAAAAAATAACACGAAATAGACTCGATTATTTTGCTTTCAAGTTATAGGTTGCTGTGTGAAAATATTTAAATTACGAAAACATTTATTAAAATCTGTTCAACAAAAATTTAAAACACTTCAATTTAAAAAATTATATTAAAAAAAAGAATTCACTTAGAATGGAGTTTCAAGAGAATATTTTCTTCCCTCTTAAAAGAGCTTTGGTAAAGTCAAGGGAGAAGAAAAAAATTGTGTTTTTGTACATAAAGTACTCAATAACTCACTCCTAGACCCTCACTGATTTAGGGAGTGATGTCATGGCTTGGCATCAACCCAAAGAAAGGAGTTGAAAGAAGCACAGATTTTTTCTCACCCCAAAAAGGAGATTCAAAAAATAACTTCAATACAGTTTTTATACATATAAATTTTTTTTGTTGAAAAAAGTTCAAGTTTTAAAACCTTGAAAGGTGCGAAATCAAGACCTTCCATTCAATAAAACAGCAGCTTTGATACTTTGTTCTTACACTTGGCACATATCCGGGTTGGCAAGATATCAAGAACGTGGATTAGTTTCTGGAAAAAAAACTGGAGAAAAGGATAAAAAAACTAGTTTGGGAAAAATATATATATATAAGAGTGTACTCTGAAGAAACTTGAAGAGTAGTTTAGGAAATTTAAATCTGCATCAAAACAAAAAGATCTTTTCTTTTAATGTTTTTTTTTTCTCGCTCTTCCGGGTGATAAAATTCCCGGCAACAAAAGTGGATATAAATCTAAATTTCCTTCTATTCCACAAAGTATATTTTTTAACATTGAGATTGACTGGTTTGAAAACAATCTATGCAATTATTGAATCAGAAAATGTCTACTTCTTTTAAACTGTTATATTGCAATAGCATTTGACTGAATTTTTATAACATGGTGAGTTCATTCTAATTGAAATGAAATTTAATTCAACCTGTTTAATGATTGAACCTCGTATTTAGTTACTGAAGGATTAATTAATTATTTAAATGAGAATATGCTTAATACCAAATGAAATTGGGAAATTAATTTAATGAGTCTTTAGTCGGCACCTTGTTCAAGTTTTCTCGTTAAAATGTTTTGCGACTGAATGGTGTTGTTGCGTTTTAAATGTCGTATCCAAGAGGAAATAAATATATACAGGGTGTCCTGTAAGTCGATTTATATCTCATCAACTGTTCGCTCAAAAGATGCTCAAAATGTGTTCAGGAATCACTCTGTTTCTAAATTTTTATACGATCCCACGTCCTCTAACTTCCATCATTACCTTTCAACTAACATTAAATATCATATTTCAATTAAAAAGTTTTCCCTGTCTCTTTTGATGCCATCAAAAAAGAAATCTTTTTCCGAGCACAATATTCGCTGAGGTATTTCAGTTGGAAAACGGAGAAATGACGGGAAAAGAGTAGCAAAAATGATGGAAAGAAGCGTTGTCAGTTAGTTTATGCTGTTCTTTCTCACCTTCTCTGCGATTTTTCCATTCAAGTATCTCACAGCAAATATTTCATTGAAAAACATGGGATTTTTTTATTGGGCTCAGAAGAGAAAAGGCAACTACTTTCTTATTGAAAGTTAGAGGACGGAAGGACCATATAAAAACTATATTTTTTATTTACACAAACATAAAGGCCACAACTGGCAAACTGCAGAACGAGGTGGCTGAAATAAAGTTGCCCATGATTGTATGGATGTCAAACACACCGATGGATGTGACACACTATATTTTTACTCGCAAAATTGGTGAAAAGTGGTTTTTATACACATTTTGAACATTTTTTAAATTGTTCAAAATACATTTTGATTTCAGTTTTCTATACGTGTATGTACAGTATGCAAAACTGAATATCGAAATGAGATTGACTGGACCAAAATGATTACATCATTTCAAATTATATTAAAAAATTGCTTAATTTTCTACAAATCAAACATTTTTCAAAACATTCTTATTTTGCAACAGTGACAAAACCAATTCTGAGTGCATCGGTATGTGTTACAGGGGAATTATATATTATATTTCTCTATCAAACATGATAGCACAGACGCAATTACAAAGACTACAACTGCACTTGGAAACAATAGAAACTATATTTTTTTGTAATTAAATATATAATTATAACATCATAGTTATATAAATCATATTACTGAATACTAGCATATGCATATGTTAATGTATGCGTTGGAACTGCTAATTGAGATCTAAAGTAAACATCGCTGAAAAATTATTAGGTTTTTTGTGTTTACCAGTATTCTACCGATATATTAAAAAAAAAGCAAAAGTTTGAATAGACAAAAATTATGCAAAACATTTTGAATATGCAAAAATTCAAATTCATTAACATCAAAATATGTGACAGTCAAAATTACCGGTAAAAGATGAAAACTAGTTATAAAATTACTGATTCATGAAAACATGACCTAAAGGTATATAATATACGTGAAACCAACGATAATAATTTTGCATAACTTCTAACTTTCTACTAATAAATCGTGAATTTATAACCTGCAGCCAAGAAATTACAAAATTAAATTTTGTACTAATGAATCATGAAATAAAAAAAATTTACAAATATTACAAAGGAATCTCAAAAGTAAATTGTTACTAAGGAATCGCCATCTTGGAAATGTTATTAAGAAATGACAAACTTTCAATTGCTACAAAGAAATCGGAAATTTATAATTGACAACATAAAATAGGAAACTCATAATTTATACTAAGAAATAATAAACTTATAATTTTTATTAAGAAATGGTAAATTTACAATTGTTACTTTAGAAAAAGAAATCGCTTATTTCAATTAGTTACTAAGAAATTGAAAGTTGGAATTAGTTATTAAGAAATTGAAAGTTGGAATTAGTTACTAAGAAATTGAAAGTTGGAATTAGTTACTAAGAAATTGAAAGTTGGAATTAGTTATTAAGAAATTGAAAGTTGGAATTAGTTACTAAAATTGCAGTTACTAAGAAACTGCAATTTTAATTAGTTACTAAGAAACTGCAATTTCAATTAGTTACTAAGAAACTGCAATTTCAATTAGTTACTAAGAAACTGCAATTTCAATTAGTTACTAAGAAACTGCAATTTCAATTAGTTACTAAGAAACTGCAATTTCAATTAGTTACTAAGAAACTGCAATTTCAATTAGTTACTAAGAAACTGCAATTTCAATTAGTTACTAAGAAACTGCAATTTCAATTAGTTACTAAGAAACTGCAATTTCAATTAGTTACTAAGAAACTGCAATTTCAATTAGTTACTAAGAAACTGCAATTTCAATTAGTTACTAAGAAACTGCAATTTCAATTAGTTACTAAGAAACTGCAATTTCAATTAGTTACTAAGAAATGATAGATTTTCTCTTGTTACTAAGAAATGATAGATTTTCTCTTGTTACTAAGAAATGACAGATTTTCTCTTGTTACTAAGAAATGACAGATTTTCTCTTGTTACTAAGAAATGACAGATTTTCTCAAGTTTTCTTGTTCTTTCAAATTTTCTCAGTTATCGAGAAATAGCAAATCAACAATTGTTACTAAAAAAATCGCAAGTTTACACAACTTAGCAATGAATCGAAAATTCGCCAATTTACAATTCAAGGTGAACTGGAATTCTGATAGTAAATTCCGAAATCAGAAAAATGACTTTAAAATCATTAAAATGTGCACAGAAAACACCTAGAATCAAACAGTTGGTGACATCACTTGCATCACCCTCAAAAACAGTTACATGTGAAAATTTCTATATTCATTATCCCACGGTGATTTATATCTCACAAGACGTCATTTAAATGTTTATACCACGTATTTTTCCTTCTACTTTTTTTTTTGTCCCCACGACGAAACTCCGTTCTGTTAAAATCAGCGACGCGGGAAGCAAATTCAAATGACAAGCGCCTCGTACTTATTTCAGCGTTTAACCTCAGAGGCCGTCATTAATAACGAGAGGTTATCCTCCTTTTTGTCCACATGGGTGACGGCGAGAGAACTTTAAGGAGACGGAAAATGAATGGAAAAAAAAAATTTTTAGAAAGTAAAAGAGAGAGACGAAAACTTGTTTTCAAGTCAAATTATTTATTTTTCGTCGAATGTGTGACGCCAGAAACTGGAACATCGCCAAGCCGGATCCCGTTTTTTTATTTTACTCATTTCGGAAAACCCCTTATCTTCGCTCGCGTCTTGTCTAAGCGATGCTTTTGGGGGTCTTCAACTACTCGGGTTAGAAAGTTTTTTTCTTGCTTTTCTCTTCGGCTGCAAGAAGAAGATTGATGTCCAAACCGATAGCGAATGGCGTTTGTGAAAATTTATTTATTTATTATTGCTATTTGCTTTTTCTTTTTTCTTCCCGGAAAAACGGGCTTTGACTAACAACATGATTTTAAATTGATTTATTTGGTAACTGAACTTTTACGGCTTTTAAAGTAATGATTTATTTATGGTATTTAAAGCATGGTCTGTTAAGCATATTTTCCTGTTACAGATATCCATCGAAGTTTCGGGAGGAAATTTATGATGGATGTGAAGGTTTAATTTATACAGTGCAAGCCGGTTATTGGGATCACATCGAAACTCGGGGTTTCTGATAACAATAAACGATTAATAACTGCATCCGAAAAAAAATATATTCCGGTTGTAAGTGCAATGATCATATGATCAGTTGGACAAACGGGACAACTTTTTTTTTGTTTTTACGGGTTTCAAAATATTAAACTGCCTTTTTTTTCTATTGTTTTAAAACAGCTTTTATTTCTCCCTTTAACCCTCTATGGTTCCATAGAGGGTTTCTTGATATATACATCGCAAATACATGATCAAAAACACATTATACTTATTTTTATTCTAAATTTCTTTAGTGTCATTAATTCTTTCATTAATTTATTGTTATTACATCGTTTAGTGTAATTTCAGTGTAAAATACGAACATATAAATATAATACTACTTCATTTAGAAAAAGTTTGATTTTTAGTTAGTGTTATTTTTCGAGAGCAGTTGAAATTTCACGCGTTCAGAAGTTTATAAAATCACATAAAATTGATGGGACTAGAAATAAATTTCAAGGAAAAAACTACTCAGTTTCACTAAGCAAGATCTTATCTGTTTATAAATAACAATAAAATCCAAAGCAAACTGTATATTATACTATTAATTTACCATTTTATCTAATTAAAAATCCCCTCTAATTAGTTAAATTGCTGTTCTGATCTATTATTAAAACATTTCTTGTTCATTTATTTCCCATGTGTATTGATGTATATTTCTTATTTAAAATATGCTAACAGCATCCAATTACATCTCTATATTCTAAAAATAAACAAATAATAAAAATAATAATAAAATTTGGGTGCATCTCTATAAAAATAGGAGGAAAAATTATGAGGACAAACTTGTATGAAAACTTGACAAAATGTGCGTAACTGGAATTATTGTTCGTTTTTTCTCATTTTCTGACTATTTCCATATCATCGAGATTTGATCATTTCAAAACATAAAGAAAAGCGATCAAAAATTAACAATTTGAAACATCGATGTGTTAAAAAGTTTTCATTAAAATTTTATTGGACAAATTTTTTTCAGTATAAAAAGAGAAAAGTGCAAACATTCAAAAAAGGTACTTAATTTTTTTTTTAATATGTGATTAAAAAAATATATATACATTTGTTCATTTAGCGTAATTTTCGTTAAAGGTGAATTTTATCTATTTCAGTTTTTTTTCTTCTCACTGAGAATTTTTATAATTCTTTTTAATTTCAGAATCAACCATGTAATTTTTATTCCTTTCGAACTATTCTTGAATACTGTGTGTATAAAATAGTGTGCTGTTTCAATGGATTGCCCGTTTTAATAACGTGCATGAAATACTTGGATTTTTATTGCGGTAAAGAGCTTTCCAGTTACAATGGTTATAATTGATTCGATTCACCTTAAAATAGCAACTTGTGTTTTAATATTTATACCACGTAGTTGCGCCTGTATACCCTCTCTAGTGCAATTAGAATATTATTGTGGGGAAGTCACTAAACGAGGGAAAATATAATATTCTTGACTGTAAAATAAGAGATATAATAGGATGAGAAGAGAGAGAGAGATTAGATAAAAACTTTTTATTTAGTTCATTTACTATTTTTATTATTAATTATTTTCCCCTTATATTCATTATTTTTATTCTTATGCTCATCATTTTTATTCATGTATATTACAATTTTTTTTTAATTCTATAAACAGGGTGATTCTTTGCATAGCTAATTCCCAAAGTTCCATTAGATTTACCCATCCCGAGAGTTTCATTTGGATTTTGCATATGTCAATCCACACATAGTTTTCACTTAAATATTCATGTTTATGAACCACAATGAGTGACAAAAATGAATAAATAGTAATTATTCAAGAATGATTGCAAAATATATGTAACAATATATCTGAAAAATTCACATCCTGACATATTTTATATGACAAATGAATACAATAGTAGATGAAAAGAAATGTTCATATAAATATTTTATAATATAAAATTCCACAATATTTCAAAGTTGGCGAAATAAAATTTCTATCACCTAACGTGAAGTAAATATTCTATTTCGATAAAATTGAAAAAAAAAACAACCCTCATATGGATGCTGGATAACATTTCCAACTAAAAAAATATATAAATTTTTCACTACAACACCATTCAACATTAAAATAAAATTTTTCATATCAACTTATGGAACTGAATGAAACACTATCCAGAATATAAATCGGTATTTCGAATGGAAGAAAAAAATATTAAAAACATACACTCAAAAAAAAAGTAAATCCAAAAATTCTAGACATGTATGTATCGAAATGGTTATATTAATAAGAAAAACCGAATTTATTTAATTGAATCCCGAAAGACGTTATTTCGTCAATGATACGGTCTAAGATAAAAATGAACTCGGTGCACATAAATATGCAAAACCTTTGTGAGTTCCTTTGGAGTTTTGTCTTTCCATTTTATTTGTCTGCGTATCTATTTAAGGAATACATTATATTTAATTTTATGAAAATTATTTTTGTAGCAAAATGTCTTAAGTAATTACCGGAACTGAACAAGACAGTTTCTTTTCCTTTTGTAAAATATGTATTTTCACGTTGTCTGATTTCATTTTAAAAAAATTCGTATAATTATTTTTTTCTTTTTCCTAGTTTCTAGTTATTCTGTTCCGGTATTAACTTATTCAGTGGTTTCACGGGAGTAATTTTTTTGGTATATTTGTTTTGCTTATTTCTATAATATCACTTATTCAACAATGAGTGAAAAATTAGATGACAGCATATCCGGAAAAATGTACATACTGGCATATTCTATGACACAGGTAAATATAATAATAAATTAAAAAAAAATGTTTTATAACATAAAAATCGCAATATCTCATAGTCAGCGAAATAGAATTTGTAATGCCTAACATGAAATAAATATTCTATTTCAGTGGAATTGAAAAAAATAATCTTCATATGGATGCTCGATAACATTTCCAACCAAAAAATAAATAAATATAAATATATATCCCAACACAAAACCACCATTCAACATTAAAATACAATTTTTCATACGAAGTTATGGAACCGAGTGAAAAACTATCCAGAATATAAATCCGTATTTCAAATGGAAGAAAAAATATTAAAACAAACAACACTCAAATAGTAAATCCGCAAATTCTGGACATACAGGTATCAAAATTGTTATGAAACAACAAAACGAATTTCCTTAATTGAATCTCGAAAGACGTTATTTCTTCAATGATACGTTCTAAGAAAAAAAAAATGTGACTCAGTAAACATAAATATGCAAAACCTTTTCGAATTTCTTCGGAATTTTTCTTTTTCATTCTTTATTCACGTATATGTCTTTGTCTTCGCGTCTGTTTTTATAAAGAAAGCTATTCTATTCCAATATCTTTTTTATTCTTCCCGTAACAAATGCCTTAAGTAATTACCGGAACTGAACAGGGCATTTATTTTTCTTTTGTAATATATTTTTATATTTTCTGGTTTTGTTTGGAAATTCCGTATTATTATTATTTTTTGTCTGTCTGCTTTTTTTTCCTAGTTTCCGGTTACTCTTTTCTAGTTTCAAATGCTTCAGTGGTTCCACGGGAGATTTGTCAAGGAATAAGCGTTCTTAAATTACTTATATAGTCGTTGTTATTCTGCTTATTTTTTTGTATATTTGGTTTGTTTCCTTTTTTTTTATTGTGTGTGTCATGTAATTTTAGAAGTTTCGTGATTTTTCCGTTTTGTGTATTTGTATGTTTTTCTCTTTTGAAGAAACGCAATCTTATCATCGCTTTGTTTTCGTTTTTTTTTTTTTTTAATTTATATATAATGCAGTAGTTTTTATTACGTTGTAACATGCTTTTTTCGGAGTTGAAAGGTTTAGTTATAATTTAAATACGGATTATATGAATATCAGAGTTTTTTTTTCCTTGTTGTTGAATCGTATGTTATTTGCATTAATTTTGTGTATTTAATATTTATTAGAACAGCAATGTACTATTGGACTATTGAGTTATGTATTATCGTTCGTTTTTTAGAAGTTGGTATTGTTATTGGGATCCAGTTTCAATAGGAAAAAGGGTTTTTGTACCGTCGTTTACTCATTTTTGACTGACGTTCTATTTGCACAACGCTTTGTTTAATTTTTGTTTGCAATTAATTTTCATTCATTTTTTATATAAAAATGAGAGGCTCTAAAGAGTGTCACAGTATTTTTTAAAATTTGTTTACCTGGAAAAATTCGGTTTATTTTTATGATTTTTCAAAAAATTAATTTTTTTTATTTTAGATCTAGTTTTTTTTCATCCCCATAAAAATTCATTTTTTTAAGGCATAGAAGAAAAAACGTTTTTCTTAAATTTTTTTTTTGTCACGTATTACCTGACTTTCTCAAAAACGTAATTATTAATTGTTTAAATTAAATTAACCTGTGTGCGATTAATTTATATTAATTTAATTGTTAGTTAATCGGAAATTTAAATTAATAAGAAAGAAAAAAATGATGAATTGGTGTCCAATTTTTTGAAACTTCTCAGATAATTTAAGTAACCGCTTATCTATTCTATATTATAAAATCACAAAACCTTGAAAAGGGGCTGTTTCTATGCAACGGAAATCGGTTACGTTTTTTGGTGTGTTACGAAAATCGGTAACGATTCCGGGTGAAGTTTTCATCTAACTCTTGGATATATCGGGAACCGTTTGACCCATCGGGACAAAATTATGTGTATGTACCGAAAGGCGTGCCCCCCACCTCTTGCAGCAAGGCCCCTAGGCTGGTATAGTTGGCGGGCTTCCAAGCATGCTTTTCACGCCCCCCCCCTCCATGTTTAATTTATAGTGTGAAAAATCAAAACGTGGCAGGAATAGTTCCGGCCCCTGCCAACCCTGCCCTTGTGGGTGGGGGCATGCCGAGAGGTATGTATATGTATAATATACATATACATATATCAATCACCAGTGCTCGCAACACGTAGGGTCGGAGTATTAGGGCGTGGCATTGCACACATACCTTGATGGGGGAAGTCAAAAGGTTTCATTTCGAGAGCCTCTGACGGATCACATTGTTTTCTTGTTGCTTTAACATTGAAAAATTTTAAATAGCAAAAGCCTAAGATATATCCAGTCTGGGGGGTCCCGTAAAAATCTGCGAATGGGGTCCCGGCTCCTTGATTAAGCAGTCTTGGATTTTATTCGTTGTTAAAATGAATACAAATAAAAGTTTTTTGTGGCCCTCACAGGTAGGATGTCCTCCATGGAAAAGTTTACATTTCATTTCGGAGGCCTTGGATGAATCTCAATGATATTTTTTGTTTGGCATTGTAAAATTTCAAACAGCGGAAGCACGAGATAAAACCAGTTTGGGGCCCCCCTCTAAAAATCTGTGTATTGGGTCCTGGGTAATTGGTTGGGGGCCCCGGATTTTATTCGTTGTTTAAATAAATATATTTGAAAAATTTTCGTGGCCTTCACAGAGGAGATGTCCGACAAGCTTCCGGGCGAAGGACCCATGTGGAAGGTTACAGGTTTAATTTTGGGGACTCTGGATGAATTGCATTCTGAAATTCTGCTAATTGGGTTCCGTGTCGTTGATTGGGGATCCCGGATTTTATTCGTTGTTTAAATGAATATATTTGAAAATTTTTCGTGGCACTCACAGAGGGGGGGATATCCGACAAGCTTCCAGGTCGGTGGCCCCATGAGGTAGTTGACAGGTTTCATTTTGGGGGCCCTGGATGAATCGCATTGTTTTCTTGTTGTTTTATACTATAAAATTTGCAAAAGTGGAAGCCCGAGAAAAATCCAGTCTGGGCTCCACTAAAATTCTGCGAATTTTTTCCCGTGTACTTGATTGCGGGCCGTGGAATTTATTTGTTTGTAAAATGAATAGAAGTAAAAATGTTTCGTGGCCCGACAGGGCTCCAGTCTGGGGACCCCCATGGAAAAGTTTTCTGGGGGTACTTGATGAATCACATTTGCTTTTTTTCCCTTTATTATTGTGAAATTCGTTAGTAAGCTGCTGCTTTGACATGTAGACTGATGAAATGGAACGAAATAAACAAGATATGCTGTAAGAGAAAAGGGTGTAAGGGGGGGGGGTGGCCGCTACAGGCAGCAGGGGGATCTGCTCCCCTCTGGTCATATACAAAAATTGTGTAGTTTGGTCACGCGAATTGGAAGAGCGGAAAAAATAGGGCATGACATGAGATTTGACATGAAAAAACGAACATTCAACCGGCACTTTAAAATAAGCTAATGATAAGCTACTAGAAGTGAAAACAAGTCGCGTGCATACGCAAGATTACTATAGTGGTCTTTCGCATACATGCTACTTGTTCAGCATGTTTTCGCTCCTAGTAGCCTTCAGCGGATGACCGGCTTAATTCACAGACGCAGCTTTACAAAATATCTGTGTCTGTCTTTGCTAAAATAAAAAGCTTTTAAGAAGGCGAAATATCTCGTCAGTGCCGGTGAGAGGTTTCAACAATGATATTCATGTGGATTGTCAGCGCTTGGTGTTAAGGACGTGGTGTTTAAGGATGTTTCAGAAATTAAAAGAGTGTTTCAGAGAACCATTTTTGTGCTTTGAAAAGTTTTATGTATATAGGAGCTCTTTTCAACCACTTCACTATGGCAAAATGCGTCTTTCCCTAACAAATGCAGGTATCCTTTACACCTGCATAAAATACTAAATTTATAGAAACGGAATGATGGAGGAACGTCCTTCTCATTATTAAAGTGAATTTAGTAGTTATCACCATTGACAATTACGCCACTGACTAGATAATTGTTAGATTAACACTCGATTGAGTTCAGTTAGTCACGAACTCTGAACCCACGGATCAGAAAATTAAGGCATTTCCATTCATTTATGATGAACGAAAATTCTTCGCGACATTTGAAAGAAGTCAGTGAGGTTTTAAAGATTACAGATCCACGGGATGAAAAAAAAAGATCAATATATTGATGTTCCAACTTTGAAAAAACAAAAATGGAAAGAAGAAAATTGTCCCGATGAATCTTTAACGTGGAACATACGCACACACGTACACGATATTTCTCTTTTCGTTCACTTTTCAAAAGACTGTCTCTCCTCCTTCGTAATTTATTCCTTAGCCGCTCCGCAGAAAATTCTCGAATCAGCTACTTACTGGAGCTAATTAACAACGCTAATTACCTTCCAAATTGCGTCAGTTCTGATGACATATGGGCTCTCGCTACAAAGCGGAGGAACATTTGTGGAAAAAGGCATTTTTACTCGTAAAAAGAAAAAAAAAAGCATTAAGCAGTGGAAGAGGGTTTTATTATCAGGAACAACCAGATACTCAATAACTAATTTTTTTTTTCATTATTATCTGTCCTTTTTCCTTGTCCCCGCCCGATTCATATTCATACATATTCTTATTCATTTGCGAGCTGTCAAAATTACTGGTATTAATTGCTTAATGGCTGAGTGCTTTCATTCGCATTTATTCGAAAGCTTATCCTCTTCATCTTCAACCTATCATACTTAAGCAGCTTTTAAGCAGTTTTCGACTGGTTCTTGACACATTGTGTTACTGTAAAGATTAGTTTTTGAAGTTATCCTCTCTCTCTCTCCTTTGCTCCTTCTCTTTTTTCTTTCGTTTCCTTTTCGCTAAATTACCATTTCATGCCTTGTCTGCTAATTGTTCACGCCGTGTTTAACAAGCTCTTGAATCGAGTCCCGTTTGGGATAAGGGGAAAGAAGAAGCGGAGACATTCCTGTCATTCTTCATCCTCGTGTCATCGTGTCATTCGTGGGAACAAGGGAATCTGTATGAGCGAAAAAGAACTTTTCTATGAACCGGAAAATAAATATATTGTTTTCATTTTTGAGATAACTCATAACTAATGATGTTAGTTATATGTGTATATATTTTTTTCTCCCTGAGAAATTTAAAATTGTTTTTTTCTGATATTTTTAACGTTTTATAAGACAAATTGACTTGAATTTCTGTGAATGAAAAAAATTGATCACGTCTGACTTATTTCATTCAAAATTTAGCAACGAAAAAAAAAATATTTTTTTATGATTGAGAAATTATTATATTACTTATTTTTTCCTGTAGCGAGAGTGAATAAGCATGTTCTGTATATCAAAGATGATTGAGAATAATGGATAATAATTACATCAGGATCAGTTGATAATATTCAAAAAATTATGTTATTTAAAATAGAGCGTACTTAAAAAGAAAATGTTGATGGATGATATTGCATTACCGATGTTTTGTGAGATGACAAAAAAAAAATTGAGGTATAAATGAGAGAAATTTTAAATGAACGACATTAAAAAAAATCGAATTTTCTTTTTGAAATAAGTTTTGCATAGATTCTCACATTTTGCTCATCATTTTCTTTTCACATAATTACAGTATATTTTGTATACAAGTTTTATTTATTCTAAAATTTCTTACATACAATAAAATTTGCGCCAGTAGCTCATATTTCATTTAATTTAATCTATATAGAAATTTTTTGATCTATAACGAATCACCTACACAAAGTAATTTGATGAAACAACATCACTCAATAGTACAATATGACTCTAATATAGACTCAACGGAATATGAATTCATATTTTCCAATGTTCTTTCAAAATTAAAAAAAATCGGTTTAAATTTTAGAAGTTTAATATATATATATATATATATATATATATATATATTTTAAACTTCTAAAATTTAAACCGATTTATATATATATATAAATTACGTTTATACAGCTGTATTTTTAATAATTGACCTTTCGCCTTGCTGCAAATTTCTAGTTATTTTCAGTGAGTAAATTATCTCTCTGCAAATTTCAAAATAGCAGTTGATGAGATTTATTTATTCAAAAAACTAGTTGTTCTAACCAAGAAATAAAAATTAATCTTTATATGACCTAGTGCTTCATGGGATACCTCGATTTTTCTGAAAAAAAGTAGGTTCATACCGTTTGAAACAAGTTTTGATGTTCATTTCAACTATATTTTTTGCAATATACATTGCTATGCTCAGCTTTACATTTGTTGCAACAGTTTCTTTCTTGTCTTGCGGCTCTTTTTGATGGACACATTTCTTATCGAGCTCTCTTCTTTGGCGGCTCATCACCATCGCAGCTGCATGATGGATCGTCTTTGTTGTTTTCAAATTGAAATCAAAAAACTTCTTCGTTTCTGGCACTCAATTTTGCGGCCTTTTTGAAATGATAGAAAACAATGTATGCGTTGAGAGCACTCACACCGACCGTGTTGTAGATAATTACCATTTGCCACCTTTTTGTCTTCCTCTTTGTACTATAGCACAGTCATTTGATCCATGGTATTCGAACAAGATTTTGTTTTGCTGTAATGCAGAATTTCAGGCGGCATTTGAACTGGTGCTGAGCTATCTACTTCGGGTTGACTACGCATTGTGCTGAGAAAAGTCTTTTATTTTTCTTCGGACAGTACGATAATACCACTGAATCTTTCTGGAATCTAAAAAAACTGCTGTTTACTGTCCTGCATCTATCTACTTTTACGAGAACAATTTGGAGTGCCGCTTATTTTAGATAGTTCCGGATAGTTCTAACATAAGTGAGTTGCCGTTGCTTCAATTTACGAGCTAGAAATAGGATAGTGAAGAAATTATCGCCAGTAATATTTCTACCAGTACCTATATGTATGCTCTATCAGTTCAAGAACTACTCTTTCACATTGATTGGTTTCCTTCCCTTGTTCTGATCTCTTTCCAATGTATATACGCATGTTGCACACATAGATTGCTATGCTAACGTAAGTAATCTACAGTTTTATGTCATATTTTCCTGGTTTACTGGGTTTTACTGCCTAAAATGTCAAAATCCTTTGGATATAACCAACTTCTCGTCCACCGTTACGTCATTGTTGAAATTTCACGGACGGATTTTTTCATTGGATAGACCACCACGTACCATTATCTGCAAAACAGAACAAAGTTCTGTTCCTACTCTCAACAATTTTGAAAAAAAAAATCCTCCTTTGTGAACAAGCACCAAACGTAGCCATGCTCACTTTATTATTCGAGTTACTTCGGTAGCAACACCTACATTTTTGCTATCAGTAGACGGGAAATGAGGGTTTGAAGAGCACGGAGGTTAAAATCCTGCTATCTGTGATGGAAAATCTGAATCTTTACTGATTTTTTCATGAAATCAAGATACGCGTCCAATGGACGCCATTTGTACAAGTTTGAATAAGTTGGGCTTGACAAAAAAAATGAAAAAAGGTAAAATTAAAGAAAAAGATAGAATTAAAAAAAAGATGAATATCCATTAAAAAGAACGAACAAAAGAAAAAGTCAGTGAAGCTTGGCTCTCGGAAACTCACAGTTTACTCACAAATCGAGATCGAATACTTGAGGTGGGTCCAATGAACCCCATGGGTAGTCTAAAGCCCCCGTTCACATGTGTAAATATTGCGGTAGCATTGGGAGTTCTAGCACCCGCTTGACGACTTTTTTCCTTCGTAAGGAAAGAAATGGAGAGCAGTCATTAGTGAAAATTCTTGAAGTTTGATTTAAACCCAATTTTTCTATTTCCCATGTGAACGGGGTTTAAGTGTTAAATAAATAACTACAATTTTTGACTGTAACCCCTGTAAATTGCTCAAAACAATTAATAATGTTTCCAATATATTATTTGTAGTAAAATCCCTAACATTTATTGGTATAGTATTATATTTATCTTCAAGTGAAAACAAAAGCGATTAATCTATTTCCCACCTGATACATAGAAAGAATTACATTCGAAACGAAATTAAACACTTACTTCATACATACTTGTGCACATAATATAATACAGAGATACTGAAGGTCAAACTCTAGTAAAAAAATTACATTTAATAAACACTAATAAAGAGTTAGCAAGAGTTTCAGATTCCTGATATCACTGATCCTAATTTCAAATAACCTCTTCAAATCAGTTTCTCGTCTAATTACTTTGTCTTCTATAACAAAAAAGAGTGTACTATAATGTTTCTGAGTGATTTCAATTTCAATTCTAATTATACTAGAGCCTGTTAATTTTTTTTACGTATATTTAAAAAAAAATCAGTTTCTTTACCTAAGGGAGTAACCAAAGTCATTCGTTACTATTAAAAACCTTTTGTACTCAAGAACCTTTTATAATATTTTTTTATAAATATAGATGAAGTAAGAAGAAAAAATGCAATCTAATTGTTCTCAGTGTTCTTAAGGATAACTAAGAAAAAGTGGAGAAGAGCTCGAGTAATCAAATTCACATGAATCACATTTGAATCGTTGCACGTTTCTCCAAGTTAGTGAGTAGAGAGTATAGCGTTATCTCTTTTACACCTTTTTCTCATTTATTATTATTATTTTTTTTTAAGTATTGCTTCATTTTTCTTTTTAGTTAGCGAATTACTTCTTAAAAGTCATTGTCCCTGTTCTTTTCCCACTCGACATAGAAATTCAAATAAAAAAAAAATACTAATAATAATAAAAAAAAGACTAACACAAAAACTTTCAACAAGAATTTAACCAAGTTTTGTAACAAGTCGTGTGTAAAACTTTTTTTATATATATATTTCTTTAGGGAAAGAAAAGAAAGACTTATTTTCTTTTCATTCTTATCTTTTCTGTTCTTCACTGATTCTATTCTTTCTTATTTCTTCTTCTTATTGATTCAATGGGTGGCGCCTTGAGAATTCCACTTTCAATTCTTCTGATGAGTTTAGGAACTCTTCGCATAGTCTCCTATCTTCCTGTTGTTTTTTTTTTTTTTTTTTTCTTACTCTCCTTCTTATATATATTTTATCTTAAGTCTTTAAGAAAAGACTTCTTTTCCCTCCCTTTACCTTTTTTTCCCAGTATATATGTGTGTATTTTTTATTATTTGCATTTTTTTCTTCTTCTCGTGTCCGTGATTCCATACAAGAGCTCGTTTGCATATTGTTACCTTATCAAGGACCAAAATCTATTTTGTTCGATGGTGCGGAAGTTGATGGTCTTTGGAGACGCCATGGTGCCTGCACCGGATGAAAAAAAAAAAGAATAAGAAAGGAAAAAAAAAATAGAAATAATAAGAAATCTTGTTATCAGTACTTCAGGTTTATGACCTGCTGTCTTAAAGATTCTCCATCGACCGATATTTTTTGATGTATGATCAGGTTTTTTTTTTATGAGATTTTTGTATAGATTCTCTATGAATTGTGGGACCAATGAATATTGCCTCGGTGAAGATATTATATAAGAAAACTTTTCTGCGGTTTTGGTAGCAACAAAAGTTAATAACTCGTATATGGATCGTTCAAGTTTTTCCATGGTTCTTCCATGGCAGTACAACTCTTAAACCAGTGGTTCTACAACATTTGTCATCCGCGGATCTCTTCTCTAATTCATGTTGTATCTGCTGCTTCCCAGAATAGTTCAGAAGGTACCTGCCACCCATAAAAGAACTACTTCAAAGCATAAATAGACACACAAATCAGTATCTTCCGCTCAGCTGCTGTGGTGGCCGAGTGGTCATAGTGATGTACTCGCATCGCCTTGACCCGAAACCGACAATGACCCCCACTCTGTCCCCAAAGGAGGAGCTAGCAAGGACCCGAGTTCTAACCCTCACCGTTGATACAGTGGAAGTCGGCTGAAGCTGGTTTTCTGTTGTTTTCTGAGCAAATGCGAGTCGATCTCCTTGTTAAAATGTCTCGCCACAGAGAGCAATATCCATACAATGGTATAAATATGCAATCATTACACTTTACTCATTTTACTTTTGAAATATAGATGGCAGCACATTGTTAAAATCGGACGCAGCATTATATACGCACTCGGACTGCGTACACACATTCACACTTCCCGCTTAACTCACTCGATAGTTAATTGACCATGGCGATAGACTGGGGAGTTAGTTGCACATGCTGCGACCAGAGGGCGTTTTATTAAGAAATGACACATTTAGGCATACGTTCGAAATTTTAACAATTGTTAAACACTTTTACAATTGTTACTGGAACAAAACATGTTCCACATGATGGCCATCATTTTCAGATGCCCCGTGAAATCGCAAGATGGCATGTTCCACAACTGACTGAAGTATGTGTGGGGGAAATGTTCAGCACGCGGCTTGAAATGCTGCGTTTAAGGTCAGGTAAAGTTCTTGGATTGTCACGAATTACCAGACATTTCAAATGCCCCGAAAGCCAAAAGCCGCATAGAATAAGGTCCAGGGATCGGGGAGGCCATAGATTAGGAAAGTGCCGGCTGATGACACGTTCTTCTGTAAAATGTGTGTTTTAAGAACATTCTTAACACACACTGCAATATGTGGAGGAGCTCCGTCGTGCATAAAGATAGTGTCTGTAAGTCAGTGAAGGGCTTGCAGAGCCGGAACAATTTCGTTCTGTAACAGCTATGCATATCACTTTCCGATGATCGAACATGTCACTGAACTTGTAGAACGCAACTCCTCGTAGAAGTAGGGACCGAGAATAAATGATGCAGTAAATCCACACCGTACAGTCCCTTTTGGTGAATGCAACGGAACCTCTAAGATAGGATTTTCTGGTTCCCGAATTCGGCAGTTGTGAGTACTAACTGCACCATCCAAGTGAAAATGCGCTTCGTCTGTCCAGAGGATATTCGAAGGCCATTCTGAATCGACCTCAACGCGAGCTAGAAACTACAGTGAGAACCGAAGTCGAACGTCATAATCATTTGGAAGCAACCGTTGCGTAAGTGAAAGTTTGTACGGATAATATCGGAGGATATTTCGCATGATCTTATGGACAGTTGAACGTCGCCTATCCAACGCCTGTGCTACATGCTTGACACTAGTACCACGAGAATTTGAAGTTCTATTCTCTTCAACCTGAAGCGGAACTTCCTGTCCATGGAAACGGGTTTTCTTCCTCTTCCAGGACGAACGACCAACGATCCTGTGGTTTCGGATTTCGTTATCATTCTCCGAAGGTTTTTTACATTCATTGGATTTTTTTGGATCCTCTTCCAAGTCCGATATTTCCGTAGAGCAGTTACTACAGAATTGCTGTTTTAGTAAAAAAAATTGACCAAGAAAGTGTGGTCTCGTAAACTTATCGTCATTGTGAGCAGCAAACACATTGAGAAACAAGATCTCCGCGAATGCTTCTAGGTTTTATAGCAGCTGCTGCGTGACGTTACATAAATTTACATGTTTACTACAGGTATTCAAAGTGAAACGCCCTTTGGTGGAGATACGTGCAACTAATTTTTTCCCCTCCCATTACTTCGTGAAGCCCTCCACAAAATTTCCCATTTTCCTGATGACTGGTTTCACCTGTAGGCCACTTTAAAATAGGGTCTTTTAATTATGGATACCCTGTGTGTGCATTGATCTTTCTTAACAAAACCCCGGAACTTTTCTCCAAAACCAAACCCTTTCTCGTTTGTTATCACACAATTCATTAATCTCGACAGTACCGAAAATATGTTGTAAACACTTTTTATGTGTGTTGTGTGTTTGTAATTATTATTTTTTCTTTTTTGCCTTAAAGTGTTCCAGACTCTGCCACAAAGCTGGAAGAGATCTCGGCAACGTGATAAGTCCAGTGGCAAAGTCCTGGATTTATTCATTTATTCATTATCGGTAAAAATAATAACGAGAGGGGAAAATAAAAAAAATAAATACAAATTAAATATAAAACACAAAGAGAAGTAAATGGCAGCAAGAATGGGGTTGGTAGACAAAAAAATCGGCATTCAGCGGCGTATGCAAGATGAAACAATATTAATATAATGTCAAATAGGTAATTTAATCTTTCTTGGGTTAACAACCATAATTTTGAATTCTTGAATAAATATGTACACCAAGATTGTTCAATTATTAACAGAGGAAGAAAATTTAATATAAAATATCGAGAACTTAATTTTAAAAAAAAGGAGAAAAAAATGGAAACGAGTTTTATTTGGCCTTGGTAACTGTATAGTGTGGCATCTAAACAATATTCCAGGCTCATGTAATTACACATTGAGATGACCACTTTTTCATAAAATATTTTTAAACTTTTATAAACATACAAATGTTGTAAAGAAGGGTTGTTTAAATTGATTGAAAAGTGGAAATGCATGTGTGAGTCGGTTTCTACTCAGAATGATACGAATGAAAGACTTCTGTGTGACATGAAAAGTGGAGAAAGATTGCCAAATTATGTTCCCCCTCCCAACATGTAATGTCACAATTCAATCTTGATTCTACTAACGCAAATAATGTACAGGGTGGGCAAAAAGTCCGTAAAAACTTTAAAATTTCATAAAAAAACCGGAAAAATAACCGAAATAAAAAAAACGGTTTGCAGGGTTATATATATAGCATCGCTATGTCATGGGCATTTTCTGACAGGAAAAAAAGAAAAAAAACAGCCGATAGGTGGCGCTGACGTACACAAGTCAAAGAAAAAACACGCAAATAAAGAACAGAATGCTTCCAAATCGTTTATTACAGCAGTACGTGTTCCACATGACCACCGCCACAGGGAATAACACATTGCAGACGAGTCACAAATCCAAGTACCGCAGAGCGCAGCGGGTCCACATACACGGTTTACAACGGTGAACTGATTGTGGATTAGGAGCGCGTGCAGGTTCTTATAACCGTCTCATTTGCATATTTCCACTGAAGTCGCTCATACCAGCACCCCTATATTTTTTTCCTGTCTTAAAAAAATTCCCGTGACCTACCGATGCGAACCCTGCAAACCGTTTTTTATTTCCGGTTTTTATTCATTTCTAAAGTTTCTACGGACTTTTTGCCCACCTTGTAGTTTTCAAGTGTATATTGGGAGAGAACATTTATTCCCGAAAAAATAAAATTTCCTAATGTTGCGATTTGATTCTACACTCGTATAGTTAATGCATGCTTTCCAAGATGGTTTTGAATCTAAAAAAATTCCGAAATACTTGAAGGTGTCTACTCTGTTCACAACTATACATATACAGTCCGAGATACTATCATCTACCACATTCTATGGTATTTTATGACACTAATTTGAATTTATGTTTCAATTGTTTTAATTCATGGTATAAGAATATTTTTATCCGAAATAAATTTTCTGTTTGGTTTAATCCATCCAACTTTTAAATTGTATTAGGTTTTTAATGGTCGTTATGCGATTTTGAAATTTACCGTCTTTGATTCGGTGTAAATTTGAATATACCGGGCAAAAAATCCATTACACCAATTCTTTTTCTCTTCATTGTTTTAGTATTTTAGACAGTTCATCTTTTTCAGTTTACGGAAAAGTCACCGATAGGAAAATTCTGGTGCGTAAGTGAGTAAATTATGAAGTAAATGAGAAACCTGGTGATCAAATGAGTGGTCTAGTGAGGGAGTGATATAATGAACAACTTAGTGAGTGAGTGATATAATGAACAACTTAGTGAGTGAGTGATATAATGACCATCTTAGTGAGTGAGTGATATAATGAACAACTTAGTGAGTGAGTTATATATTGAACAACTTAGTGAGTGAGTGATATATTGAACAACTTAGTGAGTGAGTGATATAATGAACAACTTAGTGAGTGAGTGATATAATGAACAACTTAGTGAGTGAGTGCTATAACGAGTGACCTAGGGAGCGAGTGACAGAGGGTGCGACTCAGTAAGTGAGTGATAGAATGAGCTACCTGGTGATAGACTGAGTGAGACAGCGAGAGCCATCTAGCTATAGTGACAGGCAGGTTTCGCTCGTTCATTCACTCACTCGTTCATTTGCTCACGCGATCATTCACTCATGTCAAACTGATGTCGGTGAACTTTCCTAGCGATGAATTTTCCTTTCGGTAAAATGTTGGTTGGTGAATTTTCCTAGCGGGGAATTTCATGGTGGAGAATTGCTTGAATTTTCCAGACACGATATTTTTCTGTCATTTTAGTACAAAATACGGTCATATAAAGTACACCACTGTTTGTTTTTATATCTAGATAAAGTTGATTCCTCGTCGGTGACATTTTTTGAGAGCTGCTGAAATTTTACTTTTCTAGAAATTTATGAAACCGCAAAAAATTAAAGGAACTAGAAATAAAACCCAAGGTAAAACTATTCAACTTTGCTAAGCAAGATTTTCTGTGTTTGCAAGTTGCAAATAAAGGCAAATTGTATAATATTCTCTTATTTGGTGATTGTAACTAATTAAAAAAATTCACTCTAATTAATTAAACTGCTATGTGCTGATGTATGTTTCCAATTAAACATACGCTAACAGCCCCCATGTACATTCGCATTTGTGAAAAAAAAGTATTTTCAATACATTTTATGCGGGGTAAACCACAGAGAGTTAACACGTCCGATTTTTTTTTTGATTAGTTTTAATCCTCTGTAGACTCTCGTATGTGCATATTTATTTGTTCTTCAGTGTTTTTTTTTTAAATTTTATTCAGCATTACTCTACCATGTATTCACCAATTCATACTTATTTCAATGAGCTTTCATTCGAACCTATAAATTCTCCGTTCAATTCCTAACGCTGAAAGATGAATCTAGGGAAATATCAATTCTAGTGAAAATAGTTGTATTTCATTCTAAACAGGAATATCTCGCAATGTCTGCGATAAGTTTTCAAAATAGAGTTTATTGTTAAAACTCAGCTAATGCTATATTACTCCATTCTATAAAGTAGAAATCTTTTGACACGAATTCTGCCAAAGTCTTGCAATTTTCGATGTATAGATGTTTGGAGTTGCTCCATAAGTTGCATCAATATGTTTATAAATTTGTATGAGAAGTATGTACACTCACACGCATTTATGTATGTATAAGCATTTTAACAATACGAGTGTATCATTTGTATCCGTTTGAATAAGATATACAAGCTGTAGCATAAATTCGTAAAAGTTTAAAAAGTCGCAAACTTGAAAGAATTGGCACATTTGAATGTTGTTTGTGAAAAAGTTATTCCCACGAAGGCGGATGTTTTCGGTGAAGAAAAACAAAAATAGTTCAAACCTTTGTTGATAGAAGGACAGGAAAACCATTTCGTTCTGAATGGTTTTCCTCCGTGATTTCCATATTTCCAGTGGTTTCCTTTATTAAAGCGCCTTCTATTGAAAAAAAAATTGAAACAATTTTTTTCTGAAAAAAATCCCTTTTTAAAAAAGCGATATTTTTGCGACACGCATTCAAATATATCAGTTATTAATTAGCGATGAATTACGCTTCTGTTATCGTGTTAAAAAAAACAAAAAAAAAACAAATTCCCAGACACATCTCTCCTTGTGAACAATATGCTATCTCTATGAGGCGATTCGCGCGGTCTATATGGTCTTTCAGGCTCAAGGCGTGTGGAAGTCATTTCTCTTCCAGAAGTTTCGATCCGGTTTCAAACCATCATAACCTCAGTGTGGCTTTTGGCACATAAGGTTCATGCCCCATCGATATATGGTAACGAAAGGAGGGTGCGTCTGACGGTATTCTCAAGTAGAGTATGATTGTTTTACATTTTTGAATAAACTTTCCGTCGTTTTGCAATCTCTGGAGGGATCTACGAAAATCGTTAATTTCTCTGAGATTCGGTTCAAAAATATATTTTACATTTCATAAATATTTAGAGTCAGGTCATCTAGCGAAAATTTAAATTTTTTTTCATTCTACAATTTAACACGCATTTTATGTTCTCATTGAAAAAAACATACGAATCTATAAATATAAACGCATCGCAAAGCGGGAACATTCTCACGATTATTATAACAAGAATTATTACACATATCAATATTGATGATGACGGCAAAAACCTAAACAGCTTAAAACTAAAAAAAAAACCATCCCAATATCGTGGTGTATATACAGGGTGATTATAAAAAAACTATCCCGACATATGGGCCCCTAACTATCATACCATTCACAGAAACTGAATGAAATTTTGGTATAAGGTATTTTGATGTATGCGCTCAAGAATGATATGGGAAACAACAGTGCCACTCTAACAGCTACGGTTACAGTGAGGAAATTTCGAAAATATCAAATGGCAACACCAAGTTTTTTGTATTGGAATGTGATCTCCATTGTGAAAAACCCTAAATAGCGTTCGAACGGCAACTGTAGCATGAAAATCACCGGCGGTAGATAGGCTAAAAGTGAGGACAACCAATAAGGACAGAGAAGCAGCATAAAATAAAGCATTTTATTGTGTTTCACAAATTTTCCACATGATCTTGTGGAGGACTAATCAGGCTGGGATCTCAGCCGAAGAAACGGTGTGACGAATGAAACGAACATTAATGCTCTGGTGCACGGCAAAGTCCTTTTTACTTTTTCCTTGCCTAGCTCCGGGGATTTTCGTGCTACAGGTGCCATTCCAACGCTATTTAGTGTTTTTCAGTATGGAGATCGCATTCCAATACAAAAAACTTGGTGTTGCCTTTTGATATTTTCGAAATTTTCTCACTGTAACCGTAACTGTTAGAGTGACACTGTTGTTTTCCATATCATTCTTGAGCGCATACCTCAAAATACCTTATGCCAAAATTTCATTCAGTTTCTGTGAATGGTATGATAGTTAGGGGCCCATATGTCGGGATAGTTTTTTTATAATCACCCCGTATATAGCCATTTATAAACATTTTAAAATACCAGAAAACACCCACACGTTAATTTTTTTGCAAGAAAAAAGGGCGAGAAATTCGAATCTACACACACATGCACTACAAAAATGGCATTTTATTCTTTAATTTAAATTTCGCACTAAATTACGGAAAAAAAAGTCACTTCTAAAAAGTGAAAAGTGTCAGAAAAAGTAGAATAATTTGCATTTAAATAACCTTTTTTTTCTGGAAAAGGGAATATTTTTTTAGAATAATGCTGAAATAAATTTCACTTCTTTCCGAATATTTCTCTACGATTCCGGGAAATTCCACGTAAATTACACGAAAGAAGAGGGGAATTTATATTTCAAGATAGAAATTGCATGTGACATATTCCACAAAAAATAGTTGTTATTTTTTCTTTACCTAAGGGACAGTTGTTACAATAAATACCAGGCAGTTCCGGTAGAACTCTTGTAAGACGACGCCCTTTAACGGCAAATTATCTCTTTTGATTCCTTCCCAAGGAAACAACTGAAGTTCGTCTTGTTACAGCAAGCATTTGTCCAATCACGATTTAAAGCCTTTACCGTTCGTTTTTCCTTTCACTAAAGCACAAATCTTCGGCATCGGGTGCCTTTTTCCGCCAACACCGACCACCTACGCCGCGCCGGTGCTTTTCTACTAGTCGTAGGTTGGGACTGGAAATGAAAAATGACTCTTTAATGTTAACTTCTTCTTTTCTTTGCACACATTCTCCTTACTCTCTTCACTTCTAACTGATTCCTTAGAAAAGATCTTCCGAATACACCCGAGTTGAGTTGGAAGAGAAATTATACCTGTTTCCTCCACCCCTCTTTTGTTCTTATACTTTTCTAAGGTTTGTCGAAGATATACCTCACCCCGCAACACTTCTGTTCCCTTCTTCTTTCGGCTTCTACACCGCTGGCTTGCAACAAGAGCCAGAGATTCGTTTCTGGAACACTTTCCCAAATGAGCTTTCCAACGGATTTTCTCTGGAAATTCTTTCTCCGGTAAAGATGGGAACATTTTCAATGGACGGAAAAAGTTGTTTTTTTCCCCCATGTTATTTAGTGAAAGGTAGAGCAGTAGTAGTTGGTAGTGCTTTATCCCCTCCCACTATCTCTCTCTCTATAACAAACAATCTGCTTTTAATGAATAGTGGTTGTTGGAAGCATTTACAAATTGATGTTTATGCGATTCTAACACGTCGTTTTCAAAGTAATAGTTTGGCAGGCTTTCAATTTGGAGGCGTGCGGCTGGAATTCCGTTGTTTACTTCTTATGATTGGTTCTGTGAATATAGAAACGTTTCCTTCGAAGATTTTTCGTTCATATTAAAAGAGATATAAGGGGGTTACATCGCAGAAATGTTTTTTTTTTCATTTGAGGGGCCCCCGAATACAAGAACCGAATACCGATATACAAGAACCGAATGGTCCTATTTTTTAATATTTAAGGGTTGTTATTTTTGTTTTGTGTTTATGAAGTCATTCTCTTTCGTTTTTTGAGCAAACGGAACTGGTTATAAAAATATTTAGGGGCATATAAATGTCCCTGGTGTTGGGATCAGTTATGTCTAGGAATACGCAAATTTTGCAAATAAAATAATCCAAATTTCATAAAAAAAACACTTCTGACACGAAAATTTTGTATTTCTTCGCAAAAGTAAAGATTTTCAAGTTTAAAATTTTGCGTTAATTTGCAAAAAACATTTTTTTGATCAAAAATTTTGCGTTCACCCTCAGAAAAAAAAAAATCAGTAAGTTCGCATTCATCTACAAAATATTTTTTCACATAAAAAATGTTTGCGTTCATTCGGGAAAAAAACTAATTTTCAAATCAAAATTTTGCATTCATTTGAAAAAAAAAATCCAAATCAAAAACCTTGCATTCATCCGCAAAATGTTTTTCAAACGAGAAATATCGCGTTCATCAGCTAAAGAAAACTAACCTATCGAATTTTGTAGTTTAAATACGTGGCCAGGCATGTGCTCGACTCAAGTGCTCAACAAAATCACTACTCAGTTGCGCTTCAAAACGTGCAAATTATCAATACTTCGCAGAAGAAGAAAATGAAATTTTCGTATTTGTTCATAAAAAATGGAAAATTTTGCATTTATCGCATCTATTTTGTAAATATGAAAATCAACGTACCCCTGAAGTTACGTGTCTTCAGGCTATGAGTAGTTTAACAATATCATAAAATCATAACCTGTAAGTATGTTGGATATTTTAGAAATGCCTGTGTTTTAAAGAATGTGGATCAGATAAGAATTTTAAAAAAGTTATCTTTTATCATCACTGATAGAAGCAATTTGGCGGTTGATAAAGACCGAAAAAAGCATTTGAAATGATAGTCCTCTACGTATATACAGGGTGATTTCATGATTTCCCTTGCAGCATTTTGCTGGCGAATCATTGATCCTAGAGGCATACTTCCAATCAGAAAAAATATACAAATAACTTGTAGTACTAAGATATGTTATTCATGTTGCAAGGGGTTGTACAGTTATGGAAATAATAAAATAACTTTTTATGCGGACGCGGACACCCTGTCCTCAAAACCCAAGTTGGAAAATTGTTAACCTGTCTCTTCTTCGGCAACCAAAAAATATTCCACGTTTCTAAGTCGTTCGTTGATATATACAAACTCAAAATCAAGAAAATTTGGGAATGAAATGTATATACGAAGGAAAGGAGCGTTGTCTGTTATTTCACACTGGTCTTTTAAAGCTTTTCTCCGGATTTTGAATTCAAATATTCCATCGAATATTGCACTTAAAAACGTGATTTTTTTGTATTGACCTCAGGAGCGTGACCCCCCTTTTGACAAAAATTTAATCTGCTGCCCTTGTACATTACGTGACCATATGCCCCGTTTTCTGGAACATATTTTATTTTTCTGTTAATGAATGTGCTTTAATTTCCCTAATCCATGATGAACGAAATTAAATTATTTTTTAATATTTAGTTCACTGAACTGTTTTATTATGAGATTTAAAACTACTCCCATGCATATTAGCTGTGAAATCATAGGGCGGAGTCATCACCAGAGGGTGAGGGCAGCGGAACTATTAGTCGATTGTTGCCGTCCATCCCACGGAGCCATTCAGCATATCGCGTATTCTAAACATGAATTGGGTCCAAAAAAATAGGAGAGATTTGTATGGATAGTATCATAAACATTAAACATAGCTTTTCAACATTTTTCCAAATTTTAAGCCCAAAAAATCAGGGGCGGGTGTTCCTTATACACATTAAAATGCGTTATGTATATACGCTACTACTTGTATATACGCAACGAGGGAATATTCCATCTGCTCCCATACCTTGTGGTAGAGTACTCGTCCGGTGTACGAGAGACCGGGGTTCCAGTCCCCGTGATGGCAGATTGAAAAATTTCTTTCTTGAAACATCAATAGCTCTCGTCATACAGATCGTTTTTCGTATGAGTATCATCATCAGCAACCATTTTCAATCCACTGCTGGATGAAGGTCTCCTCTAAATTTTTCCATTCTACTCTGTCTGATGCTTTAGCTATCCAGGTGACTCCAGCCAATTTTCTGATCTCGTCAATCCATCTTGCGTGGAGACGCTTTCTGGGACGTTTAACACCTCCGGGGTACCAATCTAGAGTACTTGTGGTCCATCTATTGTCATGTCTTCTTGCAATTTGCCCAGCCTATTTCCATGATATCATATACCTTTGTGTGGTTCCTTATCCAGGTGATTCGTTTTCTGTCTCTCCTTGTGATGCCTAGCATACATCCTTCCATGCTCTTTTGTGTTGTCTGTAGCCTTTGTATCTCCTTGCTATGTGTATGTCGTTTAAACGAGTGGAGACGACGTCTTTCTCTACAGTGCCATATCATGTAATTTTTTATAAATAAGTCCAAAAAGTCTTGGTTACCGTGGCAGAAACTAAACAGCACCGTATCTGAATGAATAGTTATGCGAAATTTCAAATAAGAATAAATACCTAATTTAATCCCGTTATAATGACCTTCAAGAGACCGCAGAAGTCACTTCGTTTTAAAAGAATTCCAGGTTTCCGTTCATTGTTCCTATGCAAACTTATCTGAGGGGGACTAGAAAAGTGTTCGTTAAAACGAGATTTTTTTCGCTATAACGGTGTCGTTTAAACAGGATTTGTTTTTGGTTATGCACCAAGTTGAAAATTGGATCTTCATTTTTCTTTTGTGTCTGACAGAAAAGCAAATTGCATGAAATGGCGTAAAAGTATAAATTCCATGAAATTCAGTTTATATATATATATATATATATATTTTTTTTTTTTTTTTTTTTGCATTACACACATTTTGTACGCATGCGGTGCAAAATACAAAGACATATATTGCATATCAAGAATTGATTTTTTTTCCTATTCCCCACTAGATTCGAGAAAGACTTATTTACTTCACTTGAAGAATTGTACCATTTTAGGAGCAAAATGTTATCAAAATAATGGGGCAATTCTTCTAATGTTTTCCTTTGGTTATACTGTTTGAAACGTGTGATTTAATCACCGATAATTACGTTCTTCACGTAAAGTAAAAAAGTGAATTAGCGGCAAAAATAATTAGCGTCAATTAAAATGATCAACAAAATGTATAGTAATTAGCATTTATTTTGTTTCATCGAAATTAGCTTCTCGATTAAAATCGGACGCTGATTTAATGTGGAGTTCGTAATCGTTGGATTAGGAGTAAGTAACGCGGGATCAGTGGATTCAAGTACGAATGTAGATACTCTCATTAATTCTTCAAAAGAAGCCAAACAAGAAAACTCTGGTCTCTTTTTTTCCGCGATATAAATTCTAATAAAAAATACATATAAGTATTCTTCTCGTTATTTTTCGTTCCATTCTCAAGACGTACATAGAGATTTACGCCTTAGTGGTAATGATACAAATAACGGGCAAAAAGAAATATTGCCCAAGGGGAAACTCTGGGATAGAATCATTACTAGATGCATTGGGGGTTTCTCTCTCTACGTCGCGGCTGATTCAGAGCTGAATCTTTATTTATTTTTTATAGAGAGATAGCGTAGTGATTACAACAAAAGCTCGGAATAAAAGCAATTTTGATGAATTATTAAAACGAACAGCTTTTCTACCAAAGAAATGTACGTCTTAATTAGCAGCTTTGATGGCCCGCTAACCAACCGTAAATCACGTAGAATGAAATATAAATACTGTAGCGCCATCTATGTGCTAAATTTCGCGCTGTTTTGAAAAAACATTCTTCATCATGACAAGAATTTTACTGCACACGTTATATGCAGGGTAAACGTGACCTGTTCGGCCAAACGAAAGGGGGTGATAGACGAGCCCCAGTGGCACATAAAACACTCTACTAATCCTGTCTTACACTGAACGGTTTTCGAGTTATGGTGGATAATCGATTATGGGTAAAGAAGTGTCAAGTCTACAAAAAACCTAAAGTTGTGAAATCACTCAATCAACAAATAGTTCAACTCGAGTATCACTTTTTCATGATCCACTAGAGCTGCCCAATTGGATCGAAAGAATATTAGGAGAATGAATTGTATGTGCCGCAAATGGCAACGCATACTGGATCCAGTATTCCATGAACGATATAAAGTTCTTAGACGTTAAATCACACGTTCCATTAAAACTTTTGTATCTGAACGCTGCATTAAATTTCTTGCAGAAGAAAGCTGCGAAGATGGTTCTCTACACAAAGCTTACAGAATTTGCAAATCCAAGTCTTCTCGTATGAAATAAATACAGAAGCCTAATGGTCTAGTATACACAGATACAGAGAGAGAATGTCGAAATTTTCGCAGACACTTTCAAACAACAATTCACTGCATGGGACAACACCCTAACCCCACAGTCTATCCAGAGTGTTGAGCAATTTGATGAGAATTACATCAACAACCCATCAGCTACTGATGTATCCACATTTACTCCTACTAATGGAATACAAGTGACGAACCTCATCACTAATCCTAAAAATAAGAAAGCTCCTGAGTTTGATCGTATTACCCACAGACTGCCCAGAAATATTATCACTCACTTTATGAGAAAAATTTAATGCACTTTTGTAATCATGCCATTTTCCAAACATTTGGAAACGTGGTATAGAAAAGACTATGCCAAAAGAAGGCAAAGATCTGCAATACCCAAGTTGGCATCTAATCTCCCTGCTCAGATCTCATGGAGAGCTTTTTGAAGAGATTATGACAATTTGTCTGGTCATTATCATTGAACAAAGAAATGTTCTTGGAGCTGAACAGCATGGTTTCCGTAGACAGCATCCTACAACCCAAATTTTAAGGGTTGTTAAATGCCTACAAACAGCCAGAATTTACCAAAAAATTGCAGCAATTGCGTTTTTCGATATCGCAAAATATTTTGATAAAATTTGCCTAAACCTAAAATTCTACATTATTAAATTTTTCAAACCATATCTTGATTCGCGTACTTTTAGAGTCCAAATAAACGATACCATATCTAACCCTAGAGCTATCAGGGCCTTAATTGCTCAGGGCAGTGTCCTTCGTCCTCTGCTTCATAATTTGTACATGCCGGATTTTCCAGTGGCACCAAAAGGAATTACCGCTACTTATGCTGATGACAGCGCCGTAATCTGTACAGATAAAAAGGCAAAGAAAGCTTTATCAAATCTTCAATAGATGGTCCAAAAAATTAAAGTGTGATGTCTTCGAAGTTGGATCCAATTGAATGCTAGAAAAACTGTGTTCATGTAGGAAACTGGAAAAACAGAGATTCTCCCCCAAAAATGCATTTATAAACTTGCAAGGAGACATAATTTATCTATCTGATACTCTTAAATACTCTGGTGTAGTTTTCGATGAACGTCTTTCGTTCGCTCATCGCTCTTCTCAAGTTATTAAAAAAGACGAACAAACCAGAGGGGCCCTTAGCAAAATTTCCAGGCTTAATATCCCCCCCCCCTTCTTTTTTTTGAACAACAAAATCATTTTGTATAAATTGATCACACGTCCTACATTATTATGCTAGAAACCCTAATATTATTGCTCTTAAATGTTTCCAAAACGTAACACTTCGAAGTTTTACCACACAAGTCCCTCTGGTTCATCAAAAATTAACATATACGCAGACAAATCACGATTGAAACATTGATTGGATTGTGCTAAAAGGCTCTCCAGGGGAACTGCTTTTATTCTCTTCCTAACTCTGACTATGAACATCCTCATGAAATCTCCAATTGTAATATCACTGATACTTTTAGACTTAAAAAACCTAATTTTGTTTTAGCATGTACCTGTGTTATGTGACTAATTCTCTCCATTCTGGCACTGTCAGAATTGATACACTGCATATGCCATTGTAAATATTTCATGACTCACAGAGATATTGTATTCCCTATTTAACCTCAATTTAAAATGTTATTCATCATTTTTATTTTCATCTACATTATACGCAAACTTAACTCACCCTTAGAAAAAGCAGAAAAAGTCCCATAAGGTGACACCGATTTCATTGAAATATTAAGATTTAATGGCGAGCTACATGCGCTGAAAGATTGGCGAGATTCAGAATCGAATTATCGCGGAAATTTTTAATCGCCAATTGCGCAAAAACCACCCTTCTAGCTACAATCGGTCAAATTCATCAAAAACTCACCCATTGGGCACACTTTCGAAACAGCCTACAATAAACCATATCATTGATCTATTTCAGGAAAAATTCAGCTTGTTGTTCGCAATACATCACTGAAATTCGTCGACGAATGTAATCAACGAAATTTCGGAATTATGTACATTAAAAAAATATCGTAATCGTGATATACATTAGACAGTTCCGTTCTAATACCGAATAAGAATAATTCAGGACTTTAGCTTAAAGGGGAGGGGGGGGGGAGAAACTCCCGTTTTAGAACAGAATGAAAGAAATTGAACAAATTTTTGAATACTCTTTGCAACCAATTATGTGAGAAAGAAAAACAGTCGTGACTTTTTACTTATAACCTTTTACCATTCGTCCTGTTTGACCAAACGGGATGTATGGTCATCGTACTAGCAATTGTGTTTGTTTAAGACGTACGAATTGGCGTCTATTGTACGGATAAAATCCTCAGGAAACAAGATTTCTCCCATAGAGCGACCATGTTAAACTTCCCCGCTTAACTCTAATGCCCAGATAGAAGACCTGGGAGGTTTATGTAAATACCTAGTATTTTGTGTTCGAAGTGGACTCGTCCAAACTTCGACCACTTTCCCTTCTCCCCACCCCTTTCATTCATATCATTCAGTAACTGTTATAAAAAATGCTGAGTCCCGATGTCATCACATTAAGCGGCGTGGACCGTATATAGTAAAAGTTGTCGTGTGTGAATCGCAGTCTTCGATTAAGCGGGGGAAGAGTATTTAGAATTATCGCATTAAGCGGGGGAGGAAGATTATTTAGAATAAATCGGGGAAGTTTAACACTGTCTCTATGGGAGAAATCTTGTTACCTGAGGATTTTATCCGTACATTTGGGGTATCCGTTACCGGATTAAGCGTGGTCAACTGCATGACATTGACATTTTTCTCACCCAGTGTATGATAGTTTCATCTTTTACACTCCTACTAGAATATTTCTATGTATTTGAAAATGACGTTATATTGCAATTCTGCTCATACAATTTCAGTCGAATGCCCGATGGGTACAGAACGTATCAATTTACGCGAACTTCTCGCTATAATACTGTAACTATACGTATAATATCAAAAGCCAACAATAGACAGTTTCAATTTCATGTGATTTGCATAACACGATCTCCCTAAAAGGTTGTAAAATCCCTCGGATTTCACTATGTGAGATTTCAGTATTAGGAAGAGCGATATCGAGTTGAAATAACGAAATTGCTCTTAAACTCTCGAATTAAAAACAGAATATTCAAATTCCATTTACTCTTAAAAGCGTTAAATTTCTCTCGTTGTTCGAATTTGATAGATGACGTTTGAGATGGGAATTTAGTTGAGAGGTGTATTCCCGCTTCAAAGAGACTTCTCCATCACTCTAGACGGTTATACATATTAAAATAGACGTGGCCGTTCTTGCATAGAGCGATAGCCGTTCTCTCACGCCTCGGTGGGAACTAATTAAGAGGCGGCTAATTCCACGCTGCATGCGCCTTAATTACTAAGCCGAGACACGCACACGATTTTTGACTTGATCCACGGATCACAGGTGATGTGTTTTCGTTGTTATGTAATATAATTGATAGTGCGCGATTAATTAGGGAGAAAGCTATACACATTATGGATTTTTGCAATAACTTGAAAGCATTGAAAATATTGGTTTCGTACCATAAGTTGGCACGTATCATATGAAGGTTTTAACGGTTTATAACCGTTTCTCATATAAAGGCTTCAATATGCGTGGAAGCCTTTATATGAGAAACGGTTACAGACTTGTATGGCATATTACGTGCTGCTAATGCTACTAAATCGTACATGTGCACCTCGTAAACAATTCTCTGGGAAATTTCTAACGAACTTGTACTTGTGAGTAACGTGTGTATGTATGTATATACAGGGTGTCCCATAAATTCATAAATAACTAGAAAAATTTTAAAAGTTAAAGAAAATTGGTGCATTTGTATTCGAATTATGCGATTATGAATTTTATCTGATTTATTATCGATTTGAATATGCGATTTAGGATTTTATATTCGAATTAAGATTTAATGTGGACTATAATATTATGTGCTTGATCTCCGATTGAACAAGTAAATTGTGATCTCGAAACTGATTTTATACTTGGATTATGATTTTATAGTTGTTATGATTGAAATTTATGCTTTTTTATGAATAAATTGACAGGTATATATATATATCATGTCCGTGAGGACAACGAGCAGATATTGCCATATGGTGATGTGGCCTGGGTATCTTTCGGTTTGATGGCACAGTTGTATTCGGTTTGCGAAAAATTCTCGAAACGAAAAAACTAATGAAGAGGGGATTATCTTTGGACACTAAAATAATTCGGTTCTAATTTTTGTCGATATAGGGCGCTGCACGTAAGTAAATAATTGAATATGTATCCAATTGCATGTACATGCAACTCAGAGTCCTATAAAACATAGGGTTTACGATTAATAGCTTATTTCTGAGTTTTCCCTGTTACTGGTGCTTACACAAGGTTTTTTTCATGGTGATGTTGCATTGGTGGTACATTATAGGTGAGGTTATTTTACGTCAGCCACAAATCACCGGCTGAAGCTACACGAAAGTTTCAGACACAGAAGAGATTGAAAAATTAGTTTTCCATGGAATTCTGTGAGAATATCTTTTTCACAAACCGCATTCAAAGTACCAATTCCTTTCATTTTTATGTATTTTCAAACTATTTATGAATTTATGGGACACCCTGTATATATGTGCACGTACCACTGAGGTGGCTTTATTCTTTAAACGTAAGAAAATACTATTTCTTCATACAATTATATATGCCTTGTGATTAAAATTTAAGTTGTTACCTTAAAATTTTTTGAAATAACTTATGTTTTTGTTGCTGCCTGTTTTGGAAAAAAGCTTTTAAAAGTTCGTACGATGGGGGAAAATGTCGCATCAGTTCCTTAAATTGCAAGTAATCACGACAATTTTTCAGCATATCCTAAAACTTTCGCAAACTTCGTGGGAATTTTTTTTTAAATTATTTTAAGATTCGATCATTTTATTCGAAGTTTTCTGCAATTCTAGTAACTCAGCCATCATCAAAGTTAGATGCTTTCATTCACCTATTTCAAAACGTTGCCCAGCTGAACAATCGGGAGAATGACTGCTTATACCAGCGATTATCAATTGAGGGTCCACGGCCTTTACACTGAAAGGAAGTGGGTGGTCCAAAGCTTAATTGTTTAATTTGAAATTATAATAGTAATTATAAGTTTCAAAATTTATATAAATAAATTAGGTAGTATAGAAAATTCTTTAATAACTGACAGAAACGTATAAATAAGAAGGTTTTAAGTAAGAGATTACCGTGGTTCCCAAATGGGAAGAAGTCATTTACCCGAAGAGCTTTAATGTAATTTAAATGACAATATGCAAGCGCAAAGATATATTAGCTATTCATGTAACAAAAATGTTTTACTATCATCAGTTGACGAAAACAAGAATTATTTAACATTATTGGCTCTTCATTGGCTTGATTTCAGTCATTTGTAATAACACTAAGTTTTCTCTTAGAGATATATTCACGAAAATCCGTACCTATGTTAGTTGAAACCGTTTAAAAGAATGTGCTCGCAGCATACAATATGTTTTGAAAAGCCAAAGAAGAAACATAAAAGAAAATTGCATTTGCCTACCGTGGGAGTTGCATTCCAAGTGAATATTTGATAAATTTCTTTTTTGTTATAATTCTGACACTACGAACTCTTCTGATGGGATGTTTATTGATGTTTGGATTGGTGATTGGGTTGAAGATTATTGAGGATGGTGCCTCTGAATTTCAAGCAGCACGAACAAGGTTTCACCCCGAAGGAGTCAGTGAAGAAAATTTCGACTATAGTTTCGTTTCGCATAATGAAACGAGAGATCGAAAGCCCAGAGATTACGTGAGGATCACTTTCAGTCTTTTGGGTGACGATATCGACGTTGTACTTCGTCGAACTGTGGATGCGCAACTTTTTCATACGATAGTGGAAACTCGAGGACTGCAAGGTCCAAATGACACCGACGTAAGGAATTTTAGCGCCGAATATTATGAATTCACGAATTATGCGATGTCTGTCCAAGGATACAAAAACAAAAACGGTCAATTCGAAGGTTTCGTTGTGACCAGACGTGGTCTATTGCTACACCTGGTGGAGTCGGCCAGCGTTTTTCATCCCAATGGTTTCGCACTCGAATATAAATCGATTGAACGCGAATTACACACGTCGGTGATTACGAGAACCGATGAAGAAGTGCGTGATGGAAATATCGGAGACAATGTGACACCTAAATCATACATCTTCGACATTGAGATTGTCACAGAGCCTTATTTATATAGTCATAAGGGGAGCGATACAGCGCCGTACTTGTTCATGCTCTCCAAGTTGGCCGACGCAGTATTTCATTGGACGGAATTTGGATCGAGTACAGTAAGAATTATCAACAAAAAGGTCACTATTTTCACAAATAAGGACGATCCGAAGTACCCCTTGGACAAAACCTCAAATCCTTCTGCCAAAAATGAAGGAAATTATTTTGTAAAACATCATGAATGCAATGACAGCGTTAAAATTTTATTTGTTAATATTTTAGTTACCGGAAATTTCAATGCATCTGAGTTTCCAATCAAATGGGGTAAAGCTGCAACTTACGCAATTGTCAGAATGATCAACATAGATTACCAAGATAGAAGATTTGAAGACATTGCACATTCATTTCTTCGTGCGGTAGCAGTAATTATGGGCGCAGATGTTGATAAAAACGAAAGGGACAAATCACCATCAAGAGACAGATGTTGCTTCCCATACCCAGTACCAGCTGAATTTATAATGGGAAATGATAGCAATGATTCTGTGACAAAGATTAGTCGATTTTCTCCTTGCAGCATTGAAAAGATTTCAAAATTCCTCAAGACCAAATTGCCTGGAAATTGCAGCCACATAAAAATCGCCCCCGTATGTGGCAACGGTATCAAAGAGAGTGGAGAAGAATGCGACTGTGGATGGCCAGATATATGCGATCAAGTGGACAAGTGCTGCACACCTAAAGGTGGTCTCGGCAAAGATGCCGAATGTACCTATCGGAGGCACATGAATAGAGTCTGCAGTAGCAAAGAGGATGCTTGTTGCACTGACGATTGCACCATACAAGTAGTCGGGACAGCATGCGATTTCAGTCCTGAAGGTTGTGTTATGCAAGAATGCGATGGCAACTCGAAATTTTGCCCTACAATAAAAAAAATCGCTCGTCCTGGCACAAAATGTTACTATGGTAGCATCCCAAAATACAATTGCTCCTACGGATATTGCGGAAAATCCTTCTGCGAGAAGAAAAATTTGGCACACTGCAATTGCACAGGCGCTGATGCTTGTCGAGTGTGTTGTTTTGATCCGGTAAAGTCATCTTGCGTTCCGGCAAAGCAACTTGGAGCTTTTCAGCACATCAGAGGGGAAGATGTGTTTTTCCCTTACGGCACAGAGTGTGGAGTTGACAAGGTGTGTGATTCATCTGGAATGTGTCCAATAGAGAAGATTGCATTTTTGGAATCGCAAGCTGAAGAATTCAAATTAACGTCTCAGTCAACAACGAATGCAACAACAGAAATTATGACTGCAGTGACTGCGACTACAGTGACTACGACAACAACGATCTCAACTGCAACAGAAAGTGTAACACCACGAGAACATGGAGAAACAAGAAAGTGGATTTATTATGCATCAAGTGCGGCCGTAGGTACTGCTTTGATTCTATTGGCTGTATCCGTTATTTGTTGCAAACGCGGAAAGAAACGGAAAAGAAATGATTCGGCAGAGCCGATAGTACTCAACGACGATTTTAGAATAGTTTTACGACGACCTAAAATTTTAATGATCGATGGTCAGCCATTACATGTCACATAAATGTCAGTAAAGCTCGGCATTTTATGATATAGTATCTCATTTTCATTTTCGTTTAGCAATTCATCGGTTGGCAATTATTGCACTAAAAAGTCAGATTTTTTTTTCTTTTAAAAATAGCGATTGGGTCCTAATTCGGCTTGAGACAATTTAACACTAAGCGTCCAGATTTTGGCTCATCCCTGGAACGCCAAAGGTGCCAAAGGTGTCACATAGACAAACACAGTATTTGCTTCGTTTTTTATCCTCTTCACACCTGAGGCAAAACTTAGTTTTTTTTAGATTGTTCTCTTTGCTAATCCTCTTCACAGTTATGTGAAAATTATTTTCTCACAGTATTTTCCTTCATTTTTAACAGTTTTAAATGTTTTTTCATGTTACAACCTGATCTACACATATCTGCATCCAATTCAAATCTTCCCAGTCAAGATAACATATCAAAATTAATTTTCTAATTAATTAACCAATTACTTGAAAAATTCTTTATTATCAGTATTTTGACATACAATAGACACAAACCAATCAAAAACAACTTCTTGTTTCTTAATAGTCAGCTCAACTCAGGTTTGAAGAGGTTATCATATGAAAAAACTCTCTTTCAAAAGAAAACAAATTTTTAATTAACTAACTAATTACATAATTGATTGATTCGACGATATCCTTACTATCCTTGCCACTTGAGTTAGGTGCACATGTGTGTACATCAGATCTTAGCGTTTTATAGGGCAAAAGACTATGGCACAGATTTTAATTCTTTTTTTTTTTGGCATGCTATATGTGTGTAGGTATGTAAGATCATGTTACTGTAAAATTTTTATGAATATCATTGATATTATGCAAATTATAGACTAACATGAAACATGCTACATCGAGTGAATGATGGGATAATTCCCCACTTCATATCTATATGGAAAAATTAAGTAAATGAAATAAAGTTTTATTTGAAATTGAAGTGATATATGAAATCTAGAATATAGGAAAACGAGAACGTGAAACGGCTATGCATCAAGTGTGGTACAAATTCACGAATATGACCTGACCGATTTGAATATTTTGCACGAACATTTGCCAGTGTGGCAAATGTATGACTAAACTTGTCATTAATGTACGATGTTTTGTGTTTGGACGGCATCATATTTAGTTTTCGTAAAATGTTCGTCAAACGAAAGAAATGGTTGTCTTTTTAAAGAAAAAAATAAACTAAGATCTGTTAAGTGTGGAAGAGAGGATTCAGCCCAGTGGTTCTCAAACGCTGTGTTTTTCATTAATCTCAGTATAAATTTTATTTTTGATCTGTTTTGCTGTACGCATTGATAAAGTTTGTGATTTTGTGCTATTACTCGTAGAGTGCTAATTTTTGTTCTCGATGTTATAATTTAACGTGGGATTTTTTTTTTCTGTAGAAATATTTGTCACTCGAAAGAAATCATTTTAAAGACGTTCCTTTATTAGTAAAAAATAGAGTTGCTAACGCATACTAGCAAAATTTTTCAAATAGGATAGGGATGGTTCAGCCTATAGTGGTTCTCTATCTTACAATAAATCTTATTATAGATTTTCTTTCTCCTGCATTAGTATTATTTTCTTTTTTTGTACATTGATTTTCTTTTTGCATTTATTTTTTTTTCTATTTAATATTGTTGTCGGTGCGTATTCTTGACTATGAAGTGAGAGGATTTGACATTTTGCGCTACTACTGGGTGTGAGCAAAATTTGTTCCTAACGTTGTCACTTAACGTGGGAATTTTCTTTTTCTGTTCTGACAGTATCATATTTAGTTTTTTGGAGAAATATTTGTCAAACGAAAGAAAAATCGTTCCACATTCTGTACTTTTTGAAAGAAAACAAAAACACGTTACATATAAGATATACCAGCAAAATATTTTAATTCGAGTAAAAATGCTTCAGCCTAGAGTTTCTCACACTCTGTTTTTGAATAAATCTTGGAATCAATTTTGTTTTTCTCTACTATTTTCTTTTCATTTCTTTATTAAGATATTTCTAAAAATATATGTAACATTCTGATAAATATTAGCGTCTGCAGACAGATCAAATCAAGGAACTTTCATTGCAGATACAGTATACGTATAATGTAATTCATATTTGGAAGATGATAATTTTTTCCGTGAAATTTCCTATTAAAAGTACAGCATGTGGTCTCATCTAGTTTATTTGATTAAAGTAGAATTTGAATAATTTTTATTTTCATATTGTCGAAAAGTTTGTTCAATATTTTTATTTTCATTAAATAAAATCATACAACACATGAAAATAACCTTATTTTTAACTTTGTTCAGAACTTTTCCGACTTTTTCTTATTCAAATTTTGGAAACCAGATAATACAACTTAAAAGTTTTAAAGAATTCTTCGAAAAAAGATGAAGATAAGTCTTAAAAATGCGTTAAATCGGTGTGTGATTTCTATGCTTTCAAAAATACTGTATGAATGTCCTTAGGGAGGTCCGGCTATTTGAAATACATGTAGAAATGAAGTTTAAGGAGAGAAGGCAAACCGAATTTTTTTTTTTTACTCAGAAACTTTTCAAGTCATCTTCAACACACGAAAGACGATCCAGTCCGAAGGGCATTTTCTTGAAAAAAAAAAATAAAGGATAAAATTCGTTCTTTTTTTCATTCTTCTTTGATATCAGTTACTTCGGTACGTATTACGTACAAAATAAAATCCGGAAAAAAATGCTCTTCCTCAGGGAAAGCAAGTGCACACGTTACCCATCTTTTACAGATTTCGCTGACGTGAAAAGTCAAAAATATCTTCAAGGAGAAAGAAGAGCTTTTTGTTCAAGAATATTCCGAATTCGCGAAGGTATAAACTACTTCAAAAAAAAATAAGAAGAAATGAAAAGTCCACCAAAGATTTGAAAAATCGCTGTTTTTTGAGTTTTTCTCGAAATCCCATAAAAAATGATATAAACACCTCTGGCAAATTTTAGTAGTTTGAAACTGATTTGTTTTTTGCTCTTGGATTATCATTTTAGAGACTGGAAAGACGAACTCAAACGACTCAACGAAATATTTTTGTCCATTTTCCTATAAAATATATAATATAAATGCATTAAATATTTCTTAATATTAAGCTTTTTCGCTGACTGTTTATATAATAGAAAATCGAAATATCCTCAGATTTAAACATTTTCTAAAACATTTTTTAATATATCTCTATATATGGATAAATTATTTTTTTTATTCCTCTCCACACATAAATAGAAAAAAAAAATTAATCGAAATCGATTCAAAGAATAATAGAAAGGAATTATTGGCAAGAATTAAAGGTTCAAAAATCGATTTATCGGATTCTTTTTTCTTCTAATCCCTTATGTTCCTAGTTCATCGTGAAAAAGTAGTAAGAATAATAGAAATGGTATAGACTATCGGGTTTTTAGAGATTAATATATCGATTTATATTATTTGTTTTATTAGTACATAATTCCCATTTTTGAAGGTAGCATTTTTATTAAGTAGGATAGAAAGGATTCTAAAGTAATTTAATTTAATTTAATATTGTGTAAGAATGACTGCTCATTTGATTTTTATTTTCGATTGTTCATATGAGTTTGCTTTTTTTTTCATCATTATAAGAAATGGTAATGAATGCAAGTGAGCTTAGCCTGAGTCTGGTCCGGCCGTCCATGTACGGTCGCTTTCAGTGTACACGAGCTCCAAGGAAAGATTGAGAGATTCGGTGCCTCTGTAGTCTAGCGGTCTAGGTCATTCACCCGGAAAGTGAAAGAACGTGGGTTCGATTCCCCGCAGGGGCAGTTGAATTTTCTCTCTTTCGAATTATATCTCCCCAACAGTCAGTTGTTAAAACCTTCGTATGGTAATGAATGTATTGTAAGTGCTTTCATTGAATCAAAAAGCTTATGTTTGTAAGAATATTATATATATATCATTGTTCCTATTTGGTATTTCCTCATTTTGTTTTAATGTGCAGTATAACCTAAACTGTTTGGGTTAATGGTGGGGAAGTTGTTGTGGGGAAGTAATTGAAACAATGTGTCACGACGAGTGCAAGTCTAACAAGATCGGGAAGTTTTTATAAAATATTTGCAATCTTGATCTCTTTCTCGTTGGTTATGTGAAATGTACAGTGTGTGGATTTCCTTTTTACCCTCTTACTAGTATTTTGAAGACATTTTTTCGTCTTCTTAAAATGCGCCTTTTGTTTTAGCCATGCCCAGGTAATTTTTTTAAAGCTGATTCCTCAATGAAAAGCATTTTATCATTTGCTTTACTTTGCAACTGCTGAAAGCCAGAAGAAAGTTTATTTCATGAAAAAATATTTTTTGCAAGGGGTTTAATGATTTATACTATTCCAGTGAAAGGGTTGAGGTCAATATCATCATGGAAAATAAATTTACTCAACACTAAAATAACTTTGGACTTCGATTTTAATACTTGGTGCACTCGGAGCTGGAAATCATAATATTGAAATGAAATAAAAATTCCAGACTTCATAAAAACCATAAAAATAATCGAAATAAAAAACGGTTTGTAGGGGTTAGCATCGCTAAGTCACGGGAATTTTTGGTAGGGAAAAATAATTAAAAAACAGCCGAGAGAGATAGGTGACGCTGACGTACATAAGTCAAAGAAAAGATTTGCGAACAACGAACAGAATGCCTCCAAATCGTTCATTACACAAGTATGCATATTTCATGTATACACCGGGACCTGCTGCACTCTGCCCTCTGCTGGATTTGTGACGCACCTGCAATGTGTTATGCCCTGTGGCCTGTGGTCATGTGGAACACATACTGCTGTAATAAACGATTTAGGGGCATTGTGTTCGTTATTTGCGCATCTTTTCTTTGACTTATCTTTATGAATTTGTAAAGTTTCTGCGGACATTTTGCCCACCTTCTATATTTTCTGTAAGAAAAAAAATATATATTTCTTTCTGGTTCAAGTATAAAAAATTCTATTTTTTAAGTATAAAAAAAGTTAATTATAGTTGTAGAGAAAAGCGTATAATGAATAAAATGTATTGCTATGGCACATTTTTTTCAAACGAATGCATGGCACCTGCAGGTAAAGTACGAGATCGAGTCTATAAGTGAGAAAAAACTTATTCAAAGAAAAATTATAAATAGTTCACTGATTAGAGTGTTACAATGGTTATTTCCAGCTACGTTTTACTCACACTAATCGAATTTTGTGTGTGTGCGCGTGCGTGCGTGTGTCTTTGTAGTGTATTAACGCAACCCATCCCCCGAAACCTGTGTTTTATATATCTTTTCAAACTATCGAAAAAATAAGGAAATAATCTCCATGGAATAAGTTTAACACAGTAACAATAAAAACATACCAGAAACTATTCGAAATTAACATGAAAATTCAACCGTGAGCGATTTTCTCAATTAAAAAAAAATATTTGCATTTGTCTTCAATGAACCAAATAGAAAAATATATATATTCACTAATTAGTTAACTTCATTAACAAGATTTATCGAGTATAAAAGCGAACATTTTAGCAGGATTTTTTTTGTTTTATTCCATCAGAGCTTAATACAACGTATTCAGCCATTTATGTATATTTTCAGTCTTTTTATCGCACGAAGGACATAGAAATTAATCTTTCAAGTTAAAAAGACGATGGAAAAAACAAATAAAAGAGTTATTTTCCACGTACGATAATAATGATAAGGGAACCGCAATCCTTGAGATAAATTCACAAAAGGTTCTAGAGAAAAATCAATCCTGAAAGGATATGCTAATGTGTCTTCATTGTTGATTCGACACAACTTTCAAGTGAGACAAGAAGAATTCGAGCAAAGACTTGCTATTATTATTGCTAGTTTGAATTTACAAAAAAAAAGTAGAATAATTAAATAGACGTTTGTAATGATGCTGTTGGATATTTTTGGAACGTTTAATACAATTATATAAAAAAGAACAAAAATATTTCCACTAAAAACATCCGGTCTTCTTCGTTTTCCCAATTTAAGTAATCATTTTTATAAATGAAAATTTTACCTTCATTGTTTGAAATAGACACTTTTTGTAATTAATATCAATATGCTTGTTTTCATTATTATAACTGTCATTATGCGGTCTGTGCGATGATTTGTTTTTATTGAAGAGTGCTGGTGATTCGGCTGCTCAGTGATTATTTAATATGTTGAGTTTTGTGGAGAAGAATATTTTGTGCTCTCGCTGGAATGTATAGAAAGTGCTGGTAATATGAAATACCATGGTTGTTTTTTTGGATAAGTTCAAATTAAAACATGATAGAAATCTGAAACTTGTATTTCTATAAAATTTGCATTCTTGTCGTTGCACTGACAAGTGTATCATTTTTTCACAAAATGAATGTTATTTTAGAAGAAAAAGCATTAAAAAATCGTTTTCAGGAGGTAATATCGTCTTCCTCTCATGCTAGGAACGTGAATGTACAATATCCTAAAAAAAAAGAACGTGGGAAATGATGTTTGAATTATTAGTCTATATACTCATGTTCCCTTATGGTACTGATTTTCCTAAAATGTTTTGTAACATGTGTTTCAATACAGAAAGACATCCGTGTTTCTAGCAAAACTTGGATAGCAAAATAAGTTATCCAACCAGCTTATAAAAATAGTGAAAATTTGCACATTCATGTTCTACTACCAGCTAGACGATATGGAAGAGTCTGGTGTTATTGAGTATCTGGTTGGAAATGAAGAAAAATAATTAGAATTGATCAAAAACAGGATTTAATGAGTCTTTGAAAATGAAAAAAGAAAATTCTCTCGTTCTTTTTTGTAGTTGATGAAGCGGTGGTGTCAGAGTCTCTTTACATAAGTCAGAAATGCAATCTTTCTTCCTTCTCGGTGCCAAAATAGCCCAGGTGGACTCACAGACAACAAGACGCATATAATTTCAAATAAAAATACAAGGTCACAACTGACAAAATGCCCAACGAGACGGCTAAGGAAAAGATGTCCTGAACACAAATGAGGATCTCATATATTCCTAAAATACAGCAATTCAATCGAAAATGCAATTATAAAAACCTGAGGACTATATCTATGAATAAAATATCACACACACACACAATGCCCATAAAAATATTTATGATTGCCTTATTTTAAGTAAGGATAATTTCTCGATTTACCCCAATATGTTTACCGTATTTCTTTTTCAAACGTGTCAATTGTGTTAGTATTTACTACCTCCGTGGGTAAGTTATTCCATTTATTAACGACTTTATTAGGGAGAAATTCTTTACCAAACAAAAAGACTTCTTCTCATCTATCTTACTAAACTTCTCATCTTAGATAGAGGTTTGACTCCAATTCAGGATATAATTTGAATATCCCACACATCGTCTTTGAAAAAAATGGCATCTCATCTAGCTGGAAAGAATCACTAGCGAAAAAAGTAACACAACACAAAGAAAAATCTGACTATCCCAAGGGCCATGGTTGAGCGTGTATCATCTATTGACATCATGAGAGCATTCTGATGTTACTTATCACCGTTCAATTTGGTGGTCATACCTGAAGGCGGAGGAAAAAACCGAGTTTTCCCTATCACCCGACTATCACATAATTCCCGCACAATTTCTATAGTTTTTTTCTCTCGGGTTTTTATTTTTATCTTTTACTGGGAAACATTATCTCTTCATTCATCAGGGTGTGTTCTGATAGTCTTTCTTTTTCTCCTCATATTTACATGCTTTGAACAATCGCGGTCGAAATTTGAGAACCCAAGCAAGGTGTCTTCAAACAGGATAGATACTCTTCTAGCTACGATCTCCATTAAACCCACAGAAGTGCCGAAACCATCTATTTCATTCGGCCAATCCACATCTCTATAGAGTAAAATATTTCGACATGTGACTTGAATCATACTGAAACGGAACAAAATGCGGGTTAATATTTTTCCCGCCTACGTAAGAAATAATCCCAATTACGGAGGAGTAAAATGACAACAGGGTATTAGAGATAAGATGATCCTTATGTAAATGAATTTTATCTGCGCGACCTTACGCAAGATACATGCACACGTATAAAGATAGATATGCATCGTACGTATTTCAAGCATTCATAGCACTTCAAGGGTTACAGAGCCCACTCTAATTAAGCTTTATAAGAAAGACTACGCAAGGGTCTCGTGACTTTTAAAGGGTATGCATGACCTATATGCACTTTTATGGGTATGTGCGCCAGCCTCACACGCGTTTCACGGGTCACTCAAAGTACATAATGTTGGAAAACAGTGTTGTGTGGTCAAACAACAAGAATTATTTCCTAATATAGTCTCTCTACAGGCTTGTTTGTGCTACTTGTTTTAACGATTATCATCTCAATACTTTTTCTCACACAGATCGGTGTGTGTGTTTTGAGAAATTAAAGCAGCGAACACACAGTGGTTAAAACCGTTCAAAAGAGACTTTGCATTATGCTCCTGCTCGCATTATGTTCTGCAAACATCAAAATAAAACTGTATTTTCATGATGAACAACTTACGTAACTGTCGTGTCATGTACATCATGGCAATATTGAAGGTTTTTGTTCTCTTGATGCCGTGATGGATTTACGAAATCTTCTGATGGAATGTTTATGAGGATCTTTGCAGTGATGATTGCGTTGCAGTTTGTCGATGATGGCACCTCAAGATATCAAGCAGCGCAGACAGGGTTTCAGCGCAAAACACTAACTGAAGAACGTTTCGACAACAGCTCTGTTTTGGAAGGAGAAACGAAAAAGCCAATGACTGAAGATTACGTGCGATTTAGTTTCAGTCTTTTCAACAAGAATATCGATGTTACACTCCAACGAACCAGAGATCCGGAACTGCATAATATAAGAGTGAATACTCGAGGACTGAAAGGTCCAACTGACTCCGACGCACGGAGGTTCAGCTCTGAATATTATGAATTCACGAATTCCGATATGTCTGTCCAAGGATTCAAGGACAAAAGAGGTAATTTTGAAGGTTTTGCTGTGACTAGACGTGGTCTTTTGATGCACCTAGTGAGGCCGAGCAGCGTTTTTCATTCCCATGATTCCGCATCCACTTCTGAATCCCTATTAAGCAAGTTTGACGAAATATTTATTGGAAACGCTGATGAGCACTCGAGTGCTAATGATTCCAATGAACACGGTAATCTAAAGATTGACATGAGTGACCAAGAGAGAAATATCCTCCAACAAAAACGAAGAAATATCGGAGATGGTGTACCGACTAAATCACACATCTTCGAAATTGAGATTGCCACAGAACCTTATTTTTATAGTCATAAGGAGAGAGATACAGCGCCGTACTTGTTCATGCTCACCAAGTTGGCCGACGCAGTATTTCATTGGACGGAATTTGGATCAAGTACAGTGAGAATTATCACCAAAGAGATCACTATTTTCACTCATAGGAAATCGATGTATCGAACTACTAAACCACCTAAAAACTATTCACGTTTATCTGTGGTAGGACAAGCTTTTGTAAAACAATATCAATGCGCATATAGCGCTGGAATTTTTTTTATAGATTTTAACACAACAGGAGATACTAACTCGATTGTGCTTTCACCCTCATTGTGTTTGGATGCATCTTGGGCAATTGCTAGAAGACAAAGCCCTAATCTAAAGGAGAGAACTTTCGTAGCCATTGTTCATTCATTTCTGAACATGTTAGGACGGATGTTGGGTGATTCAACCGATAGTAAAGAATCCTCTCCTGAAGACCGACGTTGCTTTCCAGACCCAGTACCTGCTGAATATATAATGGGAAATGATAACGATGATTCTGTGACGAAGATTAGTCAATTTTCTCCTTGCAGCATAGAAAAGATATCGAGATTCCTTAAGACGAAACTGCCAGGAAATTGCCCCCACATAAAAACCGTTCCCGTATGTGGCAACGGTATCAAAGAGAGTGGAGAAGAATGCGACTGTGGGTGGCCAGATATATGCGACCAAGTTGACAAGTGCTGCACACCTAAAGGTGGTCTCGGCAAAGATGCCGAATGTACCTATCGGAGACACATGAATAGAAACTGCAGTAGCAAAGAGGATGCTTGTTGCGCTGACGATTGCACCATACAAGTAGTCGGGACAGCATGCGATTTCAGTCCTGGAGGTTGTATTATGCAACAATGTGATGGTAATTCCAAATTTTGCCCCAATATAAAAAAAATCGCCCGTCCTGGAGCAAAATGTTACTATGGTAGAATTACAAAATACAATTGCTCCTACGGGTATTGCGGAAAATCCTTCTGCGAGAAGAAAAATTTGGCACACTGCAATTGTACAGGCGCTGATGCTTGTCGCGTGTGTTGTTTTGATCCGGTAAAGTCATCTTGCGTTCCGGCAAAGCAACTTGGAGCTTATCAGCACATCAGAGGGGAAGACGTGTTTTTCCCTTACGGTACAGAGTGTGGAGTTGAGAAGGTGTGTGATTTCTTTGGAACGTGTGTGGAGGCGAAGACGACTGTGCCAAGAAGAAATAGAAAAACGAGAAAGTGGATCTACTATGCATCAATTACGGCAGTAGGGGTGACAATATGCGCTGCATTCACGATTTACCGCAAGTGTGCTAAAAAACGTACAAACCTAGATTCTCAACAACCGATCACTCTCGATGATACGTTTAGAATTCCCGTACGACGACCTAAAGTTTTAACTATATATGATCAGCGAGTAGATTTTACTTGAATGCAAGTACAATCCAGCATGTTAATGTTTGTTATCTATCTCTGTGTTATCATTAACTAATTTGTTGTTTCACGGAACAATGTCTCTCTTTTTATTTCTTGTTTTGATGTTGGCTCAAATCCATGAATATGATCCTAACATTATCGAATATTTTGTGCTGTTATTCATTATTGTCATTATTGTGCTAAATTTCTGGGTAACCTTTCTCTAATATACGATTTGTGGTGTTTCGACAACATCACATTCAGTGGGTGTATAAATGTTTGTGAAGGGAAATAAATTGTTTAAAAACAATTGCTTTTTGGAAAATATACAGTCGTTAAAGGATACTAGCAAGATTTTTCAAATAAGATAAATAAATTTTTTTAAGATAAATAAATAATTTTTTATTTTATTTTTTATTTTTTTATTTTATTTTTTATTTTTTTTTTTTTATTTTTATTTATTTTATTTTTTATTTTTTTTTTTTTTTTCTTCCAGTATAAGTGCATTTCATGCCTTCTGGGGTTATTGTAAATAAATAAATAAAATAGGGATGGTTCAGCCTATTGGTTCTCAAACGATTGTGTCTACTTAATCTCTTAAGAACGAAGCATCACGATAAATTAAGGAAACATTTCCGTTTAAGTCAAAATAGGCAAATTATGTATATACATCAAAAATTCATCTGCTATTGTAAGGATGTAAGCTTTCTAGAAGAAATAAGTTTCGGACTCGAATTTCGAAGAGCACGAAGGAGAAATAACGGGGGGGGGGGGGAGACCAAGCTGATAGTTTCACTGCAATATAAGTTAATATGTGCAGAAAACAACTTAGCATGGTTCAAAGATCCAAGCGTGTATTATCTTTAGAAAATACGTTAAAAATACTAATATCTAAGACTTGAAAAAAATAATCCAGAATGGTGAAAGGAAAACATAAGAGTAAAAACAGTAGAAGTTACAGGTTGAACAGTAAGGTTTCACAGAAATTTCCTCAGTCTGTCCTGGAACGAATCATGAATAAAATCAAGCTATTTGCTGCGTATATCGGTTCTCAAGAGGGAATCTCGCGTTCAAAATAAGCTTCTGTTATTTGTTTGTTTGTTTTATCAAGCTGACGAATAGTTTGAATTCATATTTACGTTATACAATTTCATGCATTTATACATTTTAAACTGTACTCTGATACAAAATGAGGCAATGAGAGAAAATTGGCAAAGTGACCCGGAATTTTCTATGTAACCTGGGATGACATGCGCACCAAGATAAAAATCTTCCGCTATGGTAGAAAAACCAAAATTTTAATAACTTTACAATTTTCATTACACTTACTAATAATAAAAATCACTGGTGGGACTTATCTGGTTATCAAAAACCCTGCACAAATGAGGTCTTGAATTTTTTCTTGATTCTGAATCCCGTCGGAAAAGATGCTTATTGGTGATATTACTTATCGGGAAACACCCCAATAACGCGAGTCATCTCATTTACATATAAAGCGAACATCTCGGCAAATTCAGCGCCACAAACGATCAACCAAATAAGTTTTACGTCACCAGAAATTTTTATTCTCAAAACTGGAAAAAGTCCAATCGATGGGCAAAGTCGCCCAAATTTACTTTCTGCATTAAATTTATTCTTCATCTCTTTTCGTAAGGTATTCCTATACATTTGTAATACTGGATGAGTTGTAATGGCTGCAGACAGATCAAAACAAGGAACTTCTATTTACAGACACGGTAAATGTACATCGTGAGTCATATAAACAAATTAATAATAGTTCTTTCAAGAAATCTCTTATTAAAATTACAGAATGTGATGACATCTACTTTGTTGAACAATTCGAACTTTTTCGTATTGTCGAATAATTTTGTTTATTATGATTTTTTTCGTGAAAAAATTATGTCACACATCAAATATTATAAATATTTGCTTCGTAGATAATTTTTCAATTATTTTAAATTTGAAATATAAACCAATGCTTTTATATTCAAGTCCCTTATGAAAATTTTCGTGACCAAATATAAAACTTAGTTTAAAAGAAGTCCTTAAAACAAAGAAAAACAGAGTTGGTCTTAAATATGCATTAAATCGGTATGTGATTTTTATGTTTTCAATGATACTGTCCCTAGGCAGGTCCGGCTATTTGAAATACATGTAAAAACGTAGTTTAAGGAGAGAAGCCAAACCGACTTTTTCTATGAAATTTCCAAGCCGTCTTTTACACACAAAAGACGATCCAGTCCGAAGGGCAGTTTCTTTGAAAAAAAAAGAATAAAATTCTTTTTTTTTTCATTCTTCTTTGATATCAGTTACTTTGGTACGTATTTCGTACAAAATGAAATCCGAAAAAAGCTCTTTCTCAGGGAAAGCAAGTGCACACGTTCCCGATCTTTTACAGATTGAAAAGTCAAAAATATATTCAAGCAGAAGAAAATGCTTTTCGACAGAGAATATCCCGAATTCGCGAAAGTATGAACTACTTCAACAACAAAGGAAGAAATGAAAAGTCCACCAAAGATTTGAGATATCACGGTTTTTCGTGTTTTTCTCAAAATCCCATAAAAAATGGTATAAACACCTCTGGCGAACTTTCAGAAGTTTCAAACTGATTTGTGTTATATTTCGCTTGGATTATCACTTTAGAGACTGGAAAGACGAACTATAAAACAGCTGTACGAAATATTTTTGTCCGATTTCCATTATCGCCCTATAATTACCCACATAGCTCCCTGTAAAAAATTAATGCAGAAAAGTATTTTCCGTTTCAAGCTCTAACAAGTATTAAAGAAATTATAACGCTTTAAAATTTTCACTCTTCAACGTTTTTTTGCCAAAATGTAGTATTTTTTTTTACTGTAAAGTGAAGTCTTTCAGGTAAAGGACAAGGAAAGAAACTGCTTTGCAACATAGCATTAGCTTCCTTGATTACACTCAGGGCTGTAGCACTGCTATCAGCTTGAAAACGCCAAGTTATACGTTTGAGCGCACGTTCAGTCAATTTTTGCAGAATTCGAAAGTGACGTAAACAATTTTCACTGCGCTATATTTCAATAATTATTGGTAAAATAAAAACTCTGAAAACACTTTTCCATATTAGTTCTCTGACGGAATACCGCGTGTAATTATTGGACGGTCGATAGTATGTATACATCCACCCTGTATAAAACAAATGCCTTAAATATATTTCCTGATATTGTTTTTCTTTTCTCCTATTTATTCAATAGGAGAAATCGAAATATTCTCGAACTCAAATATTTTCTAAAAAACATTCTTTTCTCAGAAAAAAAACCATATATAGGTGGTTTTTTTTTATTCTTCCCATAAATAGAAAGAAAAAATTTAATCGAAATCGATTTAAAGAATAATAGAAAGGAATTGGTGGCAAGAGAATTAAAGTTTCAAAAATCTATTTATCGGTTTTTTCACTCCTTATGTTTATAGTTCACCTTGAAAAGATGGAAAGAGCAATAGAAACGATATACTATCGTGTATTTAGACATTAACATATCGATTCGTTATTTATTTTATTTGTATATGTTTCACATTTTGAAGTTGGTATTTGTATTAAGTGGGATAGAAAGAAATTTAATAATGTTTACTTATGATTCTTTATATAATATTTCGAGTTTGTTTTTTACCAACGGTCTGACAAATGGTAATGACTGTGTTACAAGTACTTTCGTGGAATAAAGGCGATTATGTTTGTAACAATTTTGTATATATGATATTATTTTTATTGGTATTTCCTTATTTTCTTTTAAATATACATCTGATTTTAAGCGTGAACTTTGTTGTTGAAATATTTCAATCTATTTGCTTTACATTGGCAGCTCAGTGTGAAAAGAAGTCACTCGCAGTTATTTTTTTTTGTTAATTTAGATTGTATTTGAAATCAAGATTATTTGGTCTGTGAGTTTATTTGCTGTCATGCAAATCTCAAACTTGATTTGGATTTACTGATTCAATTGTTTCTCGTTGGCTGTCCGAAAGTAGTTGAATGATATTGGAAGATGTGTAACTACCACATAAAAAAACACAAAAAAGTATTTTGAGTCATTATCAGCAGCAAATGAATTCTTATTCAGATTTCTCTCTTCCCAGTATGTAACACGATTTATGTTTCATTGGTAGTAGGTCTCATTTTCCAATGACTTACGACTAAAAAAGACTGAAAAAATTGCAATTAATTTTTTAAAATTTTCTTTTTAACTCTAAAGAATGAATTTTCGTGATTCTTGAGTTTAAATATATGAAAAGCAGAATAATTCCAATTGTCACGAATTATCACAAAAATTCGATACGGTGTGAAAAATGACAGATTTCCCTCCCGGGGTTGGCAGTTATTGATCTCACAAATCATAGATATCGAATTATGTGGGATCGCCATCTTCCATTAAAACTAAAGCGGTAAATACAGCCAATTGTAGCCAATACAAAATAAAAAAAACGTATTAATGCTGAATTTTTACATAAATTTTTTTCACAGTGAATAAATCACTACGACCCTAGGTCAGACATCTTTAACCTATTGCTCGCGAGCACCATGGTGCTCCCTGAAACACTCATAATGTTCCTAGCACGTGTCCGATTTTTTTGCTCATGAGCACTTAATCAAAGACCCAATTAAACATTTTTTACAAATCCATATTCAAGAATTCAAATCATCCCGATTTCATGCATTCATATGTAAAATTTGCCGTAAGGGTGCTATTTTGTTGATGGGTACAGGCAGTGCTCGCTACTTGAAAAAAGGTTGAAGACGTCTTCTCTAGTTGAAAGAAACTGCGGCATTGGAACACCTTACAACGCACTCCCTACGTGTGCATCTGCTACCTTTTCCTGTGGGAAAAGTTAAAAGAGGAGGTTTGTATCAGAGTGCAAAGAACATGTAATGCAACTAACTTGCAGTAGGAAGGTTAACGTCGAAGTCTACGGGTTCGGATCCGGGCAAAGAAGATCAGAAACAAGTTCTTTACCTGCCGATTCTGGGGCGACCACCGATAGAGGTGACTTCAGTTCCCAACCAACTCCACCGGTTGGAAATTACCGTATAACGATATATGACCGGAGTTGGTGTTGGTTAAGGTAGTACTGTACCGATCCACTTTCAGTAAAGGAAAGTTTAAGGGGAATAATCATCATATTCATAATTATTCAGGCTAAGCAAACACAGAAATAACAACTAATACCGATGAACACGGAAAATAGTTTTTTATTTTGTGTTACATTGTGAAATCGGTTGATCATTTTTGTCGCACCACGGTCATTTTCTGCACACAAGGACTAATTTTATACACCAGGACCAACAATTTATTGTCAGTTCCGAACGGCAGGCTTGTTTTTAATACTCATCGAGAGGTTGGCACACTAACCCCTCGATGGGTGACTCCCTGCGGTAACAATGTTTTTCTGCGGTCATGTCGCCGTTTCTGTTGTACCTCTGCGTCAGGAAAGTTTTCTGACAAGGACGAACCGGGTATCGAACTTGCGACACCTCTAAACATATATATATATATATATATATTTTTTTTTTTTCATATTTATCTGATTTTTAAGAGTTATCAGTAAAGATATCACTCACTTATTAAACCCAAGCTGAAATGTACAGGGTAGGTAACAACGGTTTTTTACCGTCGAACGATAGACCCCTTAGAGGCATACTTCCAGTTAGAAAAAGCATCGAAATAAGGTGTAGTACTCAGATATGCCATTCACGTTGCAAGGGGGCTGTATAGTTATTGAAATAAAGTGATGAAATGGACGTTAAAATGTTAAAACATATGCGGGTAAACCATTTTACCCGCATTTAATGCTGTTTTCTACCCAACTTTCCTCCGTTTTTCAAATATATCAGTGAATATTGCACTTATAAACGTGGAATTCTTTTTATGTTGGCTTTTGAGCACAGCGTATCCGTATAAAAAGTTAACATTTTTATTTTAATGACTATTCAAAACCACTTGCAACATGACTGATATATCTGACTGTTGCGCGTAATTTTGATAATTCTTTTAACTGGAAGTATACCTCTCGGAATCACCGGTTTGCCAGTAAAATATCATACACCCTGTTATCTATGTTCGTTCCTATATTCCTTTGCATATTTGAAAAACCATGGTTCGTCCACTTTTATGTGATCCAATGTGTGAAATAAGACGAATATCATCAGTTTAGATTTCTTAACGGAAAAGAAGACTCCAAAAATGAAGAATGGTCTCAAAATGGAGATCGATCGGAAACATTTGGCTCTTAAAATCTGTATACGGAATTTCTGAATCGGTTATAAGTGCACTAATTGCAACACTTTCAACGTATTTTTTTGTCTCTTCTTTTAAGAAACTTTTCTTATACCGCGTAATCAGCTTTCACGAACAAGTGTATATAAATTGCATTATTAACACTGATATTTCCTGCATTTCATTTTTCCTGAAATGGTGTTTTACCTAGAATAGGGGATTTAATATCAAAGTATATCTTTATTACCGAATATGTGAAAATTTAATGGTAATTTTTTCAACAAGAACAATCAACATATTTTTATTCTTTAGCAAAATACAATATTATACAAAAACCGGGGGGAAATTTGTCAAGAAGCCGCGATTTGGCTCATACTACTTCTTAATTAACCGTGCATGAACCTCGTCCACATTCCTCTACGGAAATTCTAACTGATCGGCACATGCCGGAATGTGTGTTCTGAGTGTACGTGTGGCTTTAACGTATTTATGGTGTCAAGTTGCACTTGTTTCGTGTTCATGCTGCCATCCGTCTTCCATTTTCTGAAGTAAAGATGGAAATGCTTGAATTTTTGTTATCATACCATTATAGAGTACATGGTGACAGAAAATTCAGCCCGATAATATAACAACGATAGTAATGATTATAAAAAAATGAAATGGGAGGAGGACTCACAAAATACTTTACATAAAGTTGACGGTGGCATTTGCAATCAGAACAATATCAATGGGTTACATTTTTTCCTTAATATGAATTTTTGCTAGAATGAAAGAAAAAGGTAATATAATTTTAAAAAAAAGCTTAAAGAAATTAAGAACGAATTTGTTGAGAAGGTGATTGGAATTGACTTGACAAGAAGGGTCTGCGAGCTTCGGACATAGAAAAGTCTCAAATGAAGGGGATGTTGTGGAATGAGAATTCCAATAGAATATTGTAGTCCATTTCCAAAATTCTCTGTCACCGCAATTTATGACAATGGCCAAGGTTCCACGAAAATAATAATTAATACATACATACATATATATATACTAAAAATGGTAATTGGCACACTGATTACAACCAGTGAGTCACGACGGGGATGCGGTCAGAGTTCCCGTAGGATAATTGAAATCTTAATCCCGTTCCCAAGGGTTATGTGAACGTCAAAAGTCTTGGCTTCCTTTAACGCTCTCACAACCACATCGTGAAAAAAATGAAATAATTATCATGCAAATTGATTTGGTTGGCCATTATAGTTGTATTTAATCTTAAAAACAAAAAAAAACAACAAAAATTATCTATTACACAACAATTTAATTAACCGGTTACTTGAAAGTTTTATCTCAGCACTATCCTTACAATAGATAAAACAAAAACAATTCAAATACGTTGAATAATACATGATTATGAACACAATTATTATTTGTTTTACTACCACGAAAGCCACTTTTTTTATACGGGGACGAAACGTTAGCTGAATTATATTAATTTACATATTACAAAAAACGAATTTTTCCACACTCGTGCTGTTGTCTGGTAATCGTAAAGTAGTTATACCGCCGTTATACTTCAAAATAGTAATACGCAACATCTATGTAAGGCATGTAACGATGAGGGGGGATTACAAAATTATTGGTACTTTAAAGTACCGAGATCTCTCGTTTTCTTAAAAGCCCCTTTTGTTTTAGCAATGGAAAGCACAGATATTTTTTCAAAGCTGATTTCCCAATGAAACACATTCTATCATACCCATTACATTGCACCAACTGAAAAACGGAAAAAAGCCTAAAAAAACATTCTTTATAAGGATTTCTGCTTTGCTGATTAACGCTAGAAGGACCACGCCGGTCATTTTGACCATTTTCGATCTTCTCGCTCAACTTTTACGATGAACCAGAATCGTTCAGAATAATGTAATTTCACGATTTTTCCTAAAATTAGTTATATTTTACTTAAGATGTTTTACTGTCATAATTTTTTTTTTTTTAATATCGGGATAATTTTAGTTATACCTATAAAGACCGTCATCACTCAATTTGTCTGGCACTTTCATAGCCACGAACAGCAAACATTCCATCAAATTGTTTCATCAAATTTCTACAAATATAGACATGCTCACTTCGGCTAATTGAAAGCGCTCTTAATGATCGAATAATTAGAAAATAAAAATACTAATATTGCCAAAATGTAGTAATGCAAATCATTGAATCTTATCTGAAAGCTAGTAGAAAAATTGGAGCTCGTGATTATTGTTTTACTTCATCCATTACTTGCTGAACTACCTTGATAGGAATAATAATAAAAGATCGGAAAGAAGTTTCTAGTGAAATTCATCCGGGACCCCTTTATATGAAATACATTTGACGCGTTTACACATGAAGACGTTACATTTTAATGGTAAGTAAAAGGAAAATATTCTTCCATTCAATGCAATGATATATTGTAATATATATTCTCAAAGTGAGAAAAAAAAATTTCTGAAAGTGAGTTTTTCACAACGAAACTATGTATAGTGTTGATCATATGGCACGGAAACATATCGTGCGCTTATCATTAATTTTCCAGTGTACGTTTTCCTCAACATCCGACGTAGCCTCAAGAAATAGTACTTGGTCGATTTGTGAAAAAAGTAATTAAAATTTTGAAAGAGCCAATTTCCTTCTTGTTGAAATAAGCTAAAAATGCTAAGAGACCCTGATTTGTTCAGGAATCAGAATTTTGCTAACAACAACAACATGAGCTACTGTACCAGGAAAAAAGCAATGATATCAGGTCTCACTACGCAATTACAAAACAAGAGATAAATTTTCAATGCGTAAAAAATCTGTACGTGGAAAATGTATTTTTAATGTAACGAATTATAATGTTTAGAATGTAAATACATTTTTTTATTTGTTGAAACTTTTAGGTATAAATACTTTTAGGTATAGGTATTTATCTTTTTCTCAAACCTGAGCCAAACATGCCTCGTTCTCTGTTGATAGGCATTTAATTTAACATTAATTTTTTTCGATTGTTTCTTGTTTATTGTATGTTCAAATGGTCTTAAAAAAGTAAAAAATAATTATATAATTAATTAGATATCGTTACGTATACCTCAAGTCTATACTTCAAAGAAAAAAAATCATTAAATATCATTTAAAACTTTTAAAAACCGTTAAAAAATTTACACATACGCGTGCTTCTTGAGAGAGGCGAAGTAAAAATAAAATTTAAATATAAAACTTATTTGGAAAAATCTAATTTTTATATTCCATTGCTTACCTACATTCATATCTACATTAAAAAAACATTAATCGAAATTTCATAGTGAAAGTCAGCTTGCGGTCGTTTTGACCGTTATTGGTCGTTCTAGTGTTAAAGGGTTAAGGTCAAAAGCACCATTAACAGAAACGACTGATAGTTTTCCAAACGGGATTGCAAGAAATCGGTGACAGATATTAAAGTCATTCTTGCGGAATATAAATGCGCAAAGTCAGGAACTTCAGATACGTCATTCATGTTGCAAAGGGATGTATAGTTACCGAAATAGTAGAAACCAACTTTTTATACGCGCACCCTGGGCCCAAAAACCCAATTAGAAAGTTATTGCCCTTTCTCTACTGATCAGAAAAATCACGTTTATAAGTGCAATATTCGCATTAATTTGAATTCAGAAATTGCGGGAAAGTTGTGAAAGAAAAATTAAAACTAACGGAAAACGCTTCTTTCCCAACTTTTCGCCGATTTTTTAATTCAGTTTTCTCTGCAAATATTGCACTTGAAAACGTGAATTTTTTTCCCTTGGCATCAGGAGTGAGAGACAGGAGAGTAATTTTTTAATTTGATTTTTGAGCACAGGGTGTCCGTGTAAAATGTTAGTTGTTATTATTTTAGTAAGTATACATTCTCTTGCACATTCACATTCTGCAAGAATGAACTTCAATATCTGTCTTGCAAACCCATTTTGAAAACCGTCAGTCACCTGTGGGGCACTCTGTATATATTTAACACTAAAATAACTTCAGACTTCAGTATTTAAATACTCAGTATGCTCAGAGGTGGAAATCATAATAGAGAAAACTCAAGATTTAGCAAATATTATCTTTTTCTATGTTAGAATGCAAAAAAAATCTGCATTTCCTTCTTCACGTATAAAAAAATTGTTGGCAGTCTATGCAGAGATATTGTTTGAAAGCATGAACTACTTATCATTTAACAATCAAGTAACTATTTAACGTAAAGCAGAGATAAAATGACAAACGGTCACACTACAGCATCTAACTAGCAATTTCTTGCAGGAAAAAACAAACATAAACGTGTGACATACTTTTCTCTATCGCTACAGCAGCGCCGCCACAACTGAATTACAGAGGTGGAATGGGAGCGAAGGAAAATTCACATTACATATCTAAAAAAAAATATGAAATTATATATAAGAAAAATACCCTAATGAGAAAAATGTATTTCCACGGCAAAAAAAAGTCTCAAACCAATATTATAACGCAGCTCCAGATAAAGTACGAGAGTTTATATGTGAGAACTCACTTATTCAAAAGAGAAAGTCATGAATAATTCAGTGACTATTATTCTAACAATTGTTATCATCAGCCAAGTTTTTCACGGTGATCGAATTTTGTATGTGTGTGTGTGTGTGTATTAACGCAGCACATCTCCCGAAATACGTGCGTTTCAAATGACTTTCCATATTACCAAAAAAAAAAGAGAAAGAAAGAAACTCTCCGTAGAATAAATTAAATACAATAACAATAAAAAATACTGCAGACTATTCGCAATTAACAAGAGAATTCAACCGTGGAGTGATTTACTCAATTAACGAATAATTATTTACCTTTGTCTTAAATAAACTAAACAGGAAAAAAATATGCATTCATTAATTATTTAACTTCATTAAGCAGATTTATCGAGGATAAAAAGGATAAAAGCGAACATTTTAGCAGGTTCCATTTTGTTCCTGCGAAGCCTAATGCAATGTATTCAGCCGTTCACTCATATTTGTAGACTTTCTTTATCGCACGAAACACACAGAAATTAATATTTCAGTTGGAAAAAGACTATGAAAAAAATAAGTAAAAAGTGTTATTTTTTCCACGTACAATAATAACAGTGAGAGAACCGCAATCCTCGAAATGAATGCACAAAAGGTTCCACAGAATAATCAATCCTGTAAGGATATGCTAATGTGTCCTCATTGTTGAATTGGGCACAACTTTCACAGATTAGAGAAGAATTCGAGCAGGGGACAATTTCATTATTATTGTTATTTTGAATTTAAAAAAGTAGAATAATTAAATATAAGTTAGTTTGTAATGATACTGTTGAATATTTTTTGGGACGTTTAAGTGCCGCAACCCTTTATTTCATTCCACCACCTGCATCTCTAAAGACTTTTTACTTCTTAACGGAACACTGTTGTCGATTTAAGCCATATGCGCTAAACCTATGGCCCGCGGGATCATCTCGTGTGACCAGCGACTTGAAATAAAATTTTGTGAAAATGAACTAAGCGGCACATTCAAGGATCACTCAAGTGATTCGTAACATGCCTTCAGGTGACGTGACTGAACCACGACCCATTTCCAGATCCTTTAACTGACCCGCGACACATTTCCAGACCACTTAAATGATCCGGTGCACATATAAAGGTCACTTAAGTAACCCGCGACACATATAAAAAACACTTAAGTGTCCGCGACACCTTTAAAAATCACTCAAGTCACCCGCGACTTATCAGATCACAGAAGTAACTCGTGGTAGAGCTCAACATCACTTAATTGACACACGCGGCACATTCCCATATCACTTGTGTGACCCGCGGCACAGTTCTAGAGCATTTCAGCTGTCCACAACACATTTCCAGATCACTAAGTGATCTACGGCATATTAACAGGCATATTAAGTCACTTAAGTGGCCCACGACACGTATTTAAACCAATCAAAAGACCCGCATTCTCTAAAAGGTTGAGCGCTCTTGATTAATCACCCTTGAATATACAAAAATGTACATGTAAAAACACTTCATCAAAATTAAAATAATAATAATAAGTAAATAAATTGAAAAACATTACTACTGATCATTAAACGGAGAAACAGCGACAAATGCAAATGCACGGGGAATACGAAATTCCGAACGTATTTCGCCGTGCTACGGGGGCCGTCTTCTGAGGATAAAATATCACGCTGACTGAGAATTGCCACTTGGGTCGGTTACCAACGCTGAACCAACACCACCTATAGAAGAAGGACTCCGCACAAAGCTCGTGACGTCACTGAAGAAGACCATCTCACCTAGTCATTGAATATAACAGGGTAACTTCACCTCTTTTTTGTAGTATATCCAATGGCTATAGGTGAGATGTGGCCTTCTTCAGTGACGTCACGAAGTTCGTGCGCAGGCCTACTTCTATAGGTGTTTGACAGAACTCTCGGTTGCTACGAAAATCATATCGTGGATATTCGACGAAATTCAGAATTGGCAGTTACAGATTTTCGCGGCATTTTGATTTTGCAGAAAAAGTCCTATTAGGTGGCACCCCCCCCCTTCCAATCAAGATAGTTGGATTAAATGGCAAACTGCGTAGTGCAAAATCGAATTGTCACCAAAATCTACATGAATGTCTACTTCGAAAACGCTGATTTCGGTGATGTATTGCAAGCAAAAGGCTAACATTCTCCTGAACTAGAACGTCGATTTGGTTTATTGTCGGCTCGATTAAAAGCTGGCGCAGTCGAAAAGTAGCTAGTAGGGCATTTTTGGAATTGGCAATCAAAACCTTTTGCGACAATTTCATTTTGAACTTCGCCAATCTTTCAGCACGTGTGGCTCACCATTAAATCCAGATATTCTGATGAAAGTGATGTTGACTTATAGGATTTTTTCTGCTATTATTAAATATGTGATTGGTTTGCGTGTATGTCTTCCAAAAACTTCAAAAAAGTTTGGGATATTTCAGACTTGACTTGATTCAGACTTTTAGCCATAATCGATTAACCACCATTACTCCAAAACGGTTCGTGACAGGGTTGATGGGATGTTTGATGTTCCACTTAGGCTCGTCTATCTCTTTAGTTTGGCAGAACAGGTCACGTTCACCCTGTGTAGCTGAAACAACATCAAGAGTTGTGAGGTTACGCATTTCTTATCTCTTGCACTCGAAAAACATCAGCTGGAATGCAATAATATTAAAACTATTTCAAGTGTTTCAAGATTTATACCATGCTCAATGTACAAGTTTCCCGAACATCAACCAATGAAGAAAAAAACATAGTTATTTTCATGAAACGCAATCAGGTACGATATTATGTCCATGTAATCGGATGTCGCGTAACCAAACTGATTAGACGAGAGAAATTGACACCATTAGCGCAAGAAATAATCAAGAACGTGTGCACCGTATACTGAAATTAATTGTGGATTATACACGGTGGGTCGAAATTCATTTTTGCCCCCAGTTTTAACAGCATCATAATTTTTATCCGAAAATTTCCCGCAAGTAACGTCGTATCTAAAAAGGAAGCACGCAGCATATTCTACCATGAATTATGCACATACTCCATTTCTCTCGAAAAATTTGGATTCCAACATTCTCATAAAATTTCCTCGGACCATTATGGTTTCAAATTGCTACTATACTTAATGTTTCACCATGATCATTAGACGAATTTTCAAGACTTAAATTTTTATCATCCATTAGTTCCATGATAAAAGCAGATGTGCCTCGATATCCATATATATCCTCTTGTCTGGAGAAGCTGCCCTGCATTCGTTAACACCATATCATGGTTTTGTGTGTATGTGTTGGACGTTTTTCTTCTGTGGCCGTGGAACGAAAAGGAAGCCATGAAAACGCCAAGGTGGTTGTGTATAGGGCATTACTACGCGCGCACATCCTTCGCGGCTTAATCGTTAAGTATAAAATGGAGCTATAAGTTTGTGCTTCTGCCTCCATAGCTCTTCATTAGTGTCCAGGCAAGAGATATTTTTAGAGGTTGGCACGAAGCCGAAATTGAGGTAATAAATGACACGAAGTTTTCCCAAACAACCTCTTCTCCTGGAAATTTTATCTTCTTCCGGAAAGATAATTCTTTTCTTTTATTTTTGTGAGGAAAATGATTTTATAGATTTCGCTATGGAACACCGCATTGTGTGTGAAATAAAATTCTACATGAAAATCTACTTTCCGTTAATCATAATAGTCTTCGGATTTTTCCAGCCCGTGTCTCATCCATCCCATCTATACATACATGGACGGAGACGCGAGAGCGTATCATAAAATACCCTGGTGTAATTTAATATATTCAATAACTTGAAGAATTTATACTTTTTAGTAACTCGAATCATTTTCTTTATGGAAGAGAAGAAAGTTGTGAAAAGTGAAGATACATTTTTAAAACCCTTCATAGCGTAAAAGTTTCCAGAGTTACTTATACGATTTTATTCAGACAAACACGTACTTGAACCATTATTTTTAATTAAGGGGTCACATACCTCTTAACATTGATTTATTAGAATTTCTTCACATATTTATGATTAAAAATTCTATGCTGGTATGAAATTTTACTTATGTTCAATACTTAATTTTTTCAAAATTTTCGAATAAAAGTACATTAAAAACAGCTTGCGCGCATGATAAAATGACATGACATGAATGTAATCATTCAATATTGAAATTAAAATGAAGAAAACGATTCATTTCATGAAATGAACTAAACGATGTTCGATCCATTCATAAATATATTTGATTTATAAAAAAATATGTATATATATATATATATATATATATATATTTTTTTTTTTAATTTTCGAAAATTTAAATTTTAAATAAGAATGAGTCAATGTCATTACAATCTTCTAGTTAATTTTATGAAATGTACTGTTTTATTCATTTTAATTTCAATATTGTATGGTTACATTGATTTCATATCATTTTATCATGCGCGCAATCTGTTTTTAATGCATTTTTTGAAAACAATTAAAAAATTAAGTATTGAAGATATGTAAAATTTCATACCAGCATAAGATCGAATATTTAATCAAAAATATGTGAAAAATTTTCTAATATAAATCAATGATTAAATAGTATTTTTTAATGATATTTTAACTTTTCCCCCATGTTAAGAGGTACGTGACCCCCTTAAATAATATACAAATACAACGCCACAACAGGCAAATTGCCCAACGAGCTGGCTGACTTAAGAACATCATGGATCCCCGAGCCCTACCTACTACTGCTACACCACACATGCACCCCGCCCACACCTCCCCCCCCCGCGGAACCCCCAACGAATCGGTACATGCGGGAATGTGCGTGTACGTGTAGTGAAACCTGACGTGAAGTTTTTGTTTCTCTGTAATGCTTGTTATGTGTGTAGTGCTGCCATCTGCCACCAGTTTTTCTAACTATGAGTGAAGTGTTATGATTGAATGATTTATCGTTGTAGGACTGTTGCTCTCTGTGGCGAGACTTTTTAACGGGGAGATCGGCTCGCATTTGCGCCTTGAAGTTGGGAACCACAGAAAACCAACTTCAGCCGACCACCACTGTGGGGTTCGAACCCGGATCCTCGCATAGCGAGTCCGTCACTATAACCACTTATCATCGAAGATACAACACAAGTAATATGAATACATCAAAATAAAATTGAATTATTAATTTTTTAAACATGAATGAATAGAATAAAAATAATAATAATAAGCGAAAGAGATTGAAATCATTTTATCTATAAAAATGTACCTTTGATAATATTATCAGTTACAATAAATATATTCCTAATATCCCAAATATCCCTAATCTTGTCCATTAGAAAATCTTATTCGTCCAGAAAACCCACTAAAAATATTTCTATATAGCGAAATGCGACGTATAAAGGGAAATTAACAATAGCATTACGGGAATTTAGAACTAAACTACCTATAGAATGACTGAAAGCGATCATTTTGACCGCAAAAGTTTAAAAAAAATACAACGAAGTTTATTTTTCTTCACAGAAACCTCATGAAACTGCATCTATTCAGTGAATTCGACCTACATTTGCAGTAAACTCCTAATTGATGGATTTTTCTTTTTCTGGAATTTTTGGAAAAATGGTCTCGTTTTGACAAAGGCTAATCCCATTTTTTGTGACTTCAAAAAAAACACGTTTGTGGCTATATGATATTCGTGACTTCATTTTCACTTGGCAGTTCCACTGTTAAGGGTTGAAGTGTAATGACGTTGAGATATTCGCGAAGAGATTGCATGTGCGTAATGAAAAAAAAGAAACAAACAAAAACACGAATAGCCGCAAAATTCCGAACAATGTAATATACATACGTGATACATCTTTTCGATGCCGATCGCATTTGACATTGAATGAATTCATTTTGTTGAAAACAACAACGGCACTCATTACAAAATAAAATTTCATAACTTCAATTTTGATTTCAATTTTGTGTATGTACGATACTGAAGTCATAAAACTTCTCTACTTGCCAACTATAAAATTATTTTTTGCTCATTCGAAAGCATGATACAGTAGACGCTCTTTATAACGACCCCCGTCGTCCCGTCGGGTGTTACATTGGAAGGTTGTTATATCGAAAGGAAAAGCATAGATTATTCGTTCTATGAAAACATTTGAGACATCCTACCGGTCGTTGTAACGGAATGGTCGCTTTAATGTGGGGTCGTTATTACGAGCGTCGAATTTATGTGGTAAAATAATTGCCCCCTACATCCTCCAGCAGGAACCCCTACAACGGGATCTTTGGTCATGCCCGCGGGGCACAACTGTAATGAATTTATATTGTAAGGGAACAATAAATAATAGAAATCGTCTCAATCCTTGGGCAGGAGCCCTGTCCGTGAGTAAAATATAATGAAAAATGAAGATTCTTCCCGTTGTGCGGCATTATATCAGCGAATGCAATGCAGTAAAAAAGTGCAAAGACCATAGAAACACTAAAAGACTTTAATAACCCAAGACAACGAGATTCTTCTACCATTTCAAATGTACTTTGGTACAATGGGTATAAATAGTAATAGGAAATGGGTACAAGAGAAAAACGAACGCAATGATAGAACGTCTGTTTTCTTAATATTAATGTTCGCATAAGAAGACTGTGCACTTCAGCATGTTTTGCAATTATATTAGTTAAATACAATAAAACCTCTCCTACCGGTGGGACAAAAAAGACAGTCCGTAAAAGAGGGCTAACCGTTAAGCAGGGGTTTGAAATGCATACTTTTATTATGAAAGGGGAGATTATAATTATATCGCCGTAGAAGAGGGTAGACCGCATCGGAAGGGTGTCCATTAAGAGAGGGGTTTTACTGTATCTTTATGTTGTAAAAGAAAATTGGCAAATGTACCTTTGAAACATTTGTCTGAGGAACTTCCAACGAATTGGCAGTGCGTGTCGGAATTCGTCGTGTACGATCTATGTAACATGGACAAGTTCCTCCACGTGAGTAATGTCTATAACGTGTTTCAGATTTGCTGCCATCTTCCTTCCGAATTCAGAAGCAAACAACTCCACACTTTATTGTGCCTGCATCACGTACTATGCTGAAAAGCGTCTCAAAGCAGCTGTCGACAGCACGCATGCGCTACCTTGATAGGAAATTTTGATAAAAAAATAATAATAACAACATTCGTTTGGACGGAAGTGATTTCGTAACTAAGCAATGCGGTTCTAGCAGTATGTCATTACTTTTTGATACTTTCAGCCCGGGCACCCTGTATCTATTGCCATATACATAATATGAGAACATGCAATGGCACTTTTTTATCATTAACCTATTCATCGTCTTCAGTTTTTATGATATATTAATTGAAATGGCTATTCTCTTCTGGGAATTAATGTCTACCATGATTCGGCATCACCTTACTAAAGATAAAACTCACGGTCATAAACTTAGGAAAACATTTAGGTTGAATGGCTTTTTGGATGAACAAGTGGGTCAGCACGAATAACCATTCAGCGTGTCGTTGTTGGGACTAAGTGCAAATTTCGAGCTCACCTAATCGACAAGATTTCGTTCAATCTTGCAAAAGTTTCAAAGCACACGGAATTTAACCTCCGGGCCTAGAAAGATGACCAGAACTATTGAACTAAAACCAAACAAAGCTTTTGTGGAACTTCATTGGAAGAACCGACCTTTCTCTCTCCACTCTGTGTGTGTGTGTGTGTGTATATATATATATTTATTTCCTATACCGTGGTATCTCAGTCTTGGCAGGCTGCCGATAAGGGTTTATTCTCGTAGAACTTTGCTAGAAAAGTCGTAAAACTACGTGATTTCATGGATTCACCCGAGGACCATAAATTATTCCATTTGTTCGTAATATCCTGGAAAACGAAAGTATTCCGATACCGTCTTCCGCCATATTTTTTGTCTGTTCGAAGTGAATTAAATATATTGAAATTTCGGAATCCCCAGCCGTAAATAATGCGTAATTCCGTATGAGTTCAGTCGGAAAAAGGACTAAAACTTGGGTTTTATATGTTGAAATGCATTTACATTTTTTTATTCTATCTTAGAAACTGATGTTGGATGAAGTTTCAGTTTTTCGGAACAGAAAAGTTTACATAAGCATACATATTTTATACTCAAACATCCTGCAGACAGACTCACTCATAAATACAAGAATAATATTGATCTCTGGAATGAGAATCAACCTTACGCCATGCGCATATCTATCAGATAGATAGATAGTGTATTCAAATGTGCCGTATCTGTGAATAGTATTTGCTTTGAATATTCAACAGCGAACCTACCGGGAATAATTTCAGGAGAGCACTATCCAAAGGGTTTACGAAAATGTCCATTCTCAAGGTGAAATGGTTTCAATAGGAACATTGTACACAGTAAATACCGGTCGAATGCAAGGACTTCCTAAAACCGCTCTGTAGAGAAAGTCGCGATGTAGGCACAAATCTCAATACAATACAGGAAACGCGTCCATTTAGAAAACCATTATCTAACTCGAATTCGGTTTCTCATTCAGGACTCGACCATAGTCCATACGTGTTTGCTCGAGTTTACACTGTACCTAAAATTGTACAATGAGTCCCATTTAACGCGTCATGCATAATATTAACAGATGACGATCGAGTGATACAATGAACTTTACGTTAAATAGCATGGTTAAGTATAGGTGAATTTGGTTAATTCTATCATCGGCACTGACGAGATAACTCGCCTTTTTAACAGGCTTTTTATTTCAGCAATACAGTAGAACCTCTGGATAACGGACACCCATAGGGTCAAAAATCCGCTAACGGGGAGTGTCAGCTAATGGGAAGGCACGATGTAGAGCAGAACCTCGTTTATACGACTTTCACATTTATACGACGTTCGACTTCAGTCGCAATTAGTTCCAATAAATGATTATGTTGAAATGTATATGTTACTGCGTGTGTGTATTTAAAAGTGAACATTGGTGCGGTGGTTATGCATAATCACCGGTTGTCTCAATAAAGAAACCTTGATTTGAAATTCCACTACATTTATCACTTCATCTGTAATTAATTATAATTCCCAAATAAAAATGGAAAATATAATAAATATGGAAAAATGTATATTTTTTCTTCTCTTCATTAAACCAATTAATTATTTTCGCCCTTACATACATGCACTACACGTATTTTACACTAAAATTTGAATTAAATTACAATAAGTGTGAAGATAAAAACATTATAACAAAACATAATGTTAAGGAAATAATATAAAAACATATTAAGAAGAGAAGATAAAAACATTCATAACAACATTATCATTTTTGTAATGTTGGCTTTCGTCACACGTATCAACAAACAAAACCAACACACACACACATTACCATTCGAATTCACCATCCTGGACCACTGTTATGTTCCGCTAATCAAGTAATTGATTAACCAACCCGATTAATCGGCCCAGTCCTACTTCTAATACTAAATATTTTTTACTAAGGTTTTTTTTTTAATTTTTTGAAAGCTATTGCCAATATTGCTTCAAAGAAAAAAAACATAAATTCCAATAAAAAATTATTTTTCCCCAACATTGTAAAAATTAATTCTTAAGAAAATTTGGTGAACTCACCCTTACGTACATGCTTTTTTCTTGCAATTTTTTCTTGTGAATGCAGAATACAGTTTTAACATTGTTTGAATCGAAATTCATTTTTGAAAATCAATAAAATGAAAAAAAAATTCAACAATATGTAAAAGGAGAAAAAATATTTCAAATTAATGATTGAAGTTCAAAATATATTGTCAATAATACTTGAAATAAAAAAAAGATTCAATAATGTTTGAAGTAAAAAACTATTTTAACGGTACATATAGAGTAGAATACATTTAACTGGTAATCAAAATGTGTTTTTATACAATGCGTCGGATATAAAACATTTTAAAATTCATGTTTAAGCGTGTCAAGTGTGTCGTGAATTACGTCATGTTTGTTAATTCACGTTCAAGTTTTGGAACAGAGCTTCAACCAAAAAAAAAAATTTATGTTCACCAATTCATGGAAAAAAATTAACTGTCCCCCATTTTTTAAATGAACAAAATATTTCATCAATCATTAAAGTTAAAAAATAATGTTCACTAATACTATCAGTATTAGGACAATTTTTAACAAGATTTTTAGTAAAAAAAAGTTCTGCAATAATGTGTGCTCTCTGTAGAATAACAATTTTCAACAATGAATTAATTAATATTGTTTCACCAATGGTTCCCATAAAATCCCTAATCAAGTCGCATATCACTAGAAAAGGTTATTATAACACAGTTTAAAAAAACAAAACCGATGACATTGAATATTACTATTACAGTGTCAGACAGACGAGACGATGTTATTTCAAAACGACAATATATTTATTATATTTTATTATATTTATAGATGAATTTAGAACAAAATTCAAATATTGAAACGATGTAAAAATCTCAAGTTGACAGGAAAGGACAAAACACAAAAATTAGTTGAATATGAAATTAACGGAATTTAAATGCAGAAGACACCGCTTATTAGAATCACGTGCAATATTGTCATTCGGGTATCGTTACTACTTTCGTTGAATACTGAATTGACTAATATCATAGACAGAAGCGCATTTTTGGTTTTGCCGCCCTTGTCCCATTCTAGTTTAATTTCCTTCGAATTCACCACACTGTGCATAAACAGCTTAGTTCGACTTCCCCCCCCCCCCAATCCTGAAAGTGCACCTATGCCTCTCAGTCACTCTTTTAGTCACTCATATGTTTACGGGGGAAAAAAACCACATCGGTCTCTCACAAAACTATGGTTTTTTTCGACATTCACATGCTTGCACACTCGTTCAAATCGAGCACAACTCCGATCTATCGCCATTGACAACATACTATATTCTCGGAAGTGTGAGTGTGTATATGCCTAATATATATAGTCTGAATGCGTATATAGTTTTGTGTGCGAATTTTTAGAGCTGCCATCTATATTTCAATTTGTGAATAAAGCGTAATGATTGAATATTTGTGCCATTGTAGGCCTGTTGCTCTCTGTGATGAGACTTATTAACGGGTTGATCCGCTCGCATTCGCCCCTCGAAGTCAGGAATTACAGAAAACCAACTTCAGCCGACCACCACTGTGTTCGCGGTAGCCTTCGAATCCGTTTCGTGGCGATGCGAGTCCGTCACTATGACCACTCGACCACCACAGCGGCTGTGACTTACTCCATTGTATCTTTAACCTGTCCAGTAATCAATCGATTATTGGTATCACAAATCACGAAATCAGATGTGATCGCATTAAGCGGCGCGCCAAGTATATTTTGGTAGTTTTAAGTAAAGTGACGAAATTTATATATAGATTCGCGCTGATGGAATAAATTTCGAACATAATTAGATATTTTTGAAGACCGTAATCCAAAGAAAAAAAAAACCAAAACACAGCGAAATTCAAGATCTATAAAGTTTTCCGAATAAAATGCAATTTCCTTAAATCCTCCATTTAACACGCGATATATCATTATTAAGTTTGGAAACAATGTCATGGAAATGAAAGGAAAATTCCCCATAGTAAAAACTTTACGACCGTAGCTTAAAAGTGAAATAAATAGCTCGGTTCAGGCAAAGTACTACATAAAAGCAACATTACAGGCTCCAATGTTGAAGCGTCTTTTAATTCTCGTTGCTTATGGTTGTTTCTTTCTTCTTTTTTTTTAATATATATATGTATACATCCTCCTTCGTTGCTTCAAGCTGCGACATCTTTTCTCATTTTGGTCCTTAAGGACATCTTAAACGTCTCTCATTTGACATCTTTAAGATTCCACGAGGCGCTTCTCAACGGGCATATTATTACATGGTGTCTGGATAGGAAAAGCGAAAAAAGTCTCTAATATATTTTAACATGTCGCGTAATATTCTAGGGACAAGACGTTAAAATGTCTTTTAGAAACTAGAAGGAGGGGAATGGAGGGATAAGCGAATATCCTCCCCCCTCTCATGGTGTCGTAAGATTATCACAAGTCGTTTCATTTCGTGCTCTCATCTTGGGTATCCCCCCTCACTTTTTTTCCCCCCTGAACATCGACCACGTACATTATCCGCCGGATAACCCATTTACCCTGGGAAACGAACACCTACCCGTTCTTCAAATACTCCCTTAAAACCACTTTCTCCGTCGATGCGTTTTGACTTTCCTTCGTCTTTTCTTGGGAATGTATAAACAAGGAATTGAAAACCCGTCGCGTCTTAGACGATGATGTTCAGCCATCGGGAAAAAGGTTGCTCTATCCCTTAACGCCTTCTAGATGCATGTTTAATAGTTAAAGAGTCTCTGTAGGGAAATAAAAACCGTAATAACATATACGAGATTCGCTTAGAAACGTGACATTTCACTATAAATTCGTTTCATCGGGAAAGAGTTCGTTACGGTTTGATGTAGGAACGAATTTGCACATTTTAAGAAGAGTAAAGCGTAAATGGATTATGTGTAATGTGGGGGGTGGGGGGGAGGAAACTTTCAAGTTAGAAAAAAAATTGATAAATGTTTTGTTGTACAGAAGATTTTTCATTTACTACTAACAGCAAAAGACACAACACACGTGCGTGTGTATGTGTCTTTTTTTTCAACGAAGATTGCTTTAATTCTCAATCTTTACTAAAATCAAGAGTGAAGGTAATTTTCATGATTTATAAATGACGTTATAATGACTAAGGCAAAATAATTTCTCTCTGATATGTTTGCAAAGTTTATTTTATTCCCGTGAAATACATTTTAGCAGACTTGCTGTAGCTTTGTGATTCTCATCAAGAATAATTTATAAGCAATATTTGGCGTTTTCGCCGAAGTTTCACAATACGTTTAGCGAGAATCAGTGATATGTTCCATATTAATAATCCTAATTTCACGTATTTTTCTCGATTAAATTTGTCACCATAATCCTATGGTAGTAAAACTTTTTCGACCCGCCGCTGCATTCAGAGTCATCGTTTAATCCGCGGCTACACTGAACGGTCTGATGTTGAAGAATCTTTAAAGCACGGGTTTGCAACTCGTGTTTCGCTGAACCTGGGGTTCCATAACGGTTTCTTGGGATTCCGTATGATCAAACGTCATGCGGAATCCTTAAAAATAACAGATCCCAGAGAGCTTTCAAAGAATAAAACTTTTTTGTTGCTGATATTCGCAAAGTTGTTGTTTGTTTGGAATTTTAACGAGAAAGTGTCAGATTTAAAAAAATTCCCAGATCTCTTGAATGACTAACCTAGAATGTGGAAACATGTGAGTGACAAAAACAGTGTGCAAGTATGTGAGTGAAAAAAAAAACAGACCTGAGAGTAATGGAAGGAAACAGTGACCCCTCTCTCTCTGTAGAAGGTGTAAAAGCATGTGAACGACCGACAGATAGCGACATACAGACATATTTATTTAATAGGAGGGGAGGGCTAAGTAGGTTACAGTCCTTGTTTCTAATTTGGAGGAATGAGTAGTCAAGAAAACTAGACACTCATAGGCCACAAAACGACAAATCAGCATCCGGAGGGGGGGGGGGTAGGGCAAAACTCTACTTGGAGAGTTAAAAATTAAGTGGTCCTCGAATTTCGAGAAAAAATGAGGCTGAAAGGATGGAAAAAAATCCTACTGAGCTGATATTTTTTCATTTATTTCGGTGGCACCAAGGATCTGTTTTATTTTTCGTTATCAGACTACTTCATATACAATGTAATGTTTTTCTGTGCAGCAGAAACTATTTACACGGAAGTACTTTCATTCTTAGTCATTCTCAGACTCTAAACGTTCATATTTTGCAAACTTATTAACTATGGAAAAATGGTGTATTTCTAAGTTACAGCCACCAAATGGGTAAAAAAAATTTATTAGCCAAAATACCCCTTTTAGTAAATAAGTATGTAAATTTTAGCATTTTGCTAGTAATTCCAATGTTATTGTACTGTCCAGAAATATCAAATGTTAAAAGTTTGAAGCAAACTTAATAATTTAGCTAATATTATTGCTTTTAAAATATTTACTAATATTATATCATATTTGTTCTTTCCATGCAGCACATTAATGAAAAACCAGTTACTCAACTGCAATTAAATAATCATAACAGTTGTGTTTTTATTTGATAGGTGGCAGAAGGGGTTCTAGTTTGATGAATGACGTTTCCCAGTATAATACAGTCGATTCCCGTTTTAATGAATACCGTTATAGCGAAAATCTCGTTTTAACGAACACTTTTCTAATCCACCAGATAAGTTCACATAGAAACAATACAAAAATCTGGAATTCCTTTATAACGAGGTGATTCCTCCGGTCCTTGGAGTTCGTTATAACGGGATTCGACTGTACATCCTGTACTGTATAGTAAAATTATATTTTTCGCCTTTGTTGGTTATGGACAAAAGCAAAAGGCACCAACTAAGACTTAATTAAGAAAGACACCATTTTTCTGTGGTTTAAAATATAGACGTTTAAAGTCTGGAAAATGACTGTGAATGCTTCTCCGTTTTCGTAGGTTTTTGCGGCGCTGAAAAAAAAATCCCCTGTACTTTTTTGTATAAGGTAGCATATTATTTTGAGATTCTGCACAGATATTGAAATTATATGCTCAGAAACAAGTCAGCGCAGGTGAAATAAAAGACAATATGCCCCACCTGGAAGAAAACAAAGTTGAGGGGAACATTTAATGTAGGAATAAAATTATTCCTTTCCCCGCGAGTATTTCTGTGCTCATTGTGCCCTCCCCCATCCTGGAGCACAGCCTCACTAGACTGAGATGTTTAGTGAGACCTCCTCTATAGTGAATTTATAGTGTAAAAAAAAAACCCCGACAACTCAGTTAAACACCCTACGATTCAATGATTAGCAGCATGATTATTTCAGGCATGATTATTTAAAGCACATGCCAGTGTTGTTGTACGAGAGCTCTGGTGTGATGGTTCAAAAGCTCAAATCAAAGCTCTTGATTCGTGAACATTCCTCCCAACAGGATGAACCTCCAACCTCTTGAGTACCAAACATGAGTTCAATCTGGTACAGCATGGAGGGAGACCTATGCCCCCTCCCCCATCCTGTTTTAGGGCCCTAAGCTTAGATATTTTGGGGGCTCCCAGGTAAGGCTCTTCACGAGCTTCCTGTATCATGAACTTATAGGGTGAAAAACAAAAATGATTAGATTAATCTCGGGACCGGGCAGGAGCTCTGCCAGTCCTTCCATCTTGTAGGGCCAATGCGGGGACCTCAGTTGCACAGGGGTTCCATTCCACGATAAGATTTGACACGATGATTTATAACAATAAATATGTATATTTAGAGCAGAGATCACTACGCAGGGGGGGGGGGTGAATAGGGAGACCATGCCCCCCCCCTCCAAAACCGACCAAAAATAACAAAAAAGTTCAATATTTCGGTTAAAAAATTCAAATATGGAAAAAAATACCTTTTATGTGTTATTTTAAACAATTTCTGTCAGTTTTGATGCTTTTTAAAGGTGATAACTAAAAATTACTCGGGAAGACAATTTTTTTACCTCCAAGCTTTTGTGCTTCTGATTGAGAGGAGGTGCCTAAGCCCTCTTTCATTCTGCCCTGGGGCTATGATGCTGTTGAGACGGCAATAGGAACATAAATTTTTTTAGATAAATATTTAAAAAAATGTTGTATATACAACGGCCTCGTTATCATCGAGGGTTCCACTGAACAGGGTGTGCTCACCCCTGCTTTAAAGCATTTATCAGGCACGCATTACTCTCGCCATATTCACGCGACGATCGCTCTGACAAAATCTGCTTTAATCAAATGTAAATTTGAACTTCACGCACAGTTTTTGTTTGCCTCTGATTATATTGTTCGTTGAAAAATGTCTTGAAAACATCAACATTGGTTGTAACGCCACCTAGGTTATAACCACAAAAATGCACGGTATCTTCGATACCGTCGTTATAATCGGGATTTTATGTATTATTGAACATGCGTGATACTAAAGCGCATACGTAGGAATCCACCTAGCACAGTTCCTGGAGTCCCCAGTGAAAATCAAAACTGTTTCACAAGAAAATCAAAAAAGTACATATGGTTTTATGGAAAAAAAAAGAGAGAAAGAGCAGTGTTTCAATGATTAGAATAAGATGATTGAAAGGTTTGAATGATTGAACACCTATATCTGAGATTTAGTGGTTGGGGATTTTCTGGCACTACTCCAGACTGGAACCCATTCTACCGAGCCGTAATAGAGACCTACCTGTCTTTAACGGAGCAAGTAAAATTGGGAATGCCAGTGTTGGTAATAACTCTTCAAAATAAGCTAGAAAACGAAGCACAAACCTGGAGTATTTTATAGGGATGGCTGAATATTAAATAGCGAAATTCAATGTCATCAGCTTTCACAAGAAATATACTGTAGTACAATATAACCATTCTCTTGAATGCACGAATTACCATTTACGAATTTATTTTGTCTGTATAAAAGCAAAAATATATATCTCATATCAAATTATCCAGTGTCACGAATACAATGTCACGAGGTACTATAAATGTTGAAGGACTTGCCGATCCTCAAACATTCGATTTTAGGTTGAAAATAAGCTCTTGGTATTTGCAAAGAAGAATTCAATTAATGAATACGAGCCTAGAGAGAAACGGATGAAAATATCCAAAAAAATAAGACCTTATCTCAATAGATTTCAAATAATCTTCATATCTCGTTTAATGAAATACGTGTATGTTATTGAAGTATTTTACCGTGATGCATGCGAAGTATTGATGGGAAAAAAATGAAATTCGAAAAAAATAATTTAATTTACATTTCTGAAAATTATGTAATTTGAAAAACTTTAATTTTCTTGTTCGAAAGGTTATGAGTTTTGAAACACATTCAAGGAGTATGAAATGGAAAACAAATTTATTGATCATGAAATTGTAACGAAATTAATGGAATATGAAATTAGAAAGAAATTTATCGATCATGAAATTGTAACGAAATTAATGGAATATGAAATTAGAAAGAAATTTATTGATCATGAAATTGTAACGAAATTAATGGAATATGAAATTAGAAAGAAATTTATCGATCATGAAATTGTAACGAAATTAATGGAATATGAAATTAGAAAGAAATTTATTGATCATGAAATTGTAACGAAATTAATGGAATATGAAATTAGAAAGAAATTTATTGATCATGAAATTGTAACGAAATTAATGGAATATGAAATTAGAAAGAAATTTATTGATCATGAAATTGTAACGAAATTAATGGAATATGAAATTAGAAAGAAATTTATTGATCATGATATTAAAAGAAGTTTATTGATCATGATTTTAAAAGAAATTTATTGATCATGATTTTAAAAGAAATTTGTTGATCATGACTTTTAAAAGAAATTTATTGATCATGATTTTTAAAATTTACTAATCATGGAATTGGAATGAAATTCAAGGAATATATGACATTGGTACGGAATTCAAGGAATATATGACATTGGTACGGAATTGAAGGACTATATGACATTGGTACGAAATTCAAGGAATATGGAATTAGAAAGAAATTTATTGATCATGAAATTGTAACGAAATTAATGGAATATGAAATTAGAAAGAAATTTATTGATCATGATATTAAAAGAAATTTATTGATCATGATTTTAAAAGAAATTTATTGATCATGATTTTAAAAGAAATTTGTTGATCATGACTTTTAAAAGAAATTTATTGATCATGATTTTTAAAATTTACTAATCATGGAATTGGAATGAAATTCAAGGAATATATGACATTGGTACGGAATTCAAGGAATATATGACATTGATACGGAATTCAAGGAATATATGACATGGGTACGGAATTAAAGGACTATATGACATTGGTACGAAATTCAAGGAATATGAAATTAGAAAGAAATTTATTGATCATGATTTTTAAAAGAAATTTATTTACTATGATTTTTAAAAGAAATTTATTGATCATGATTTTTAAAAGAAATTTATTGATCAGGAATTGGAACGAAATTTAAGGAACATGAAATTGGAAAGAAACTCAAGTAATATGAAACGGGGATGAATTTAGAGAAATATGAAATTCGAAAGAAAATAATTTGACATGAAACGGGACAGGAATTCAGATTAAGAAACTTGAAATATAATTCAAACATAACTGTAAGACGAAAAACGAAAACGGTGAAAAAATGTGAAAGTCTCTAAAATTTATTTTTAAAATGCCAATTTTAACCAAATTTGAAAAATAGTAAACTGACGTCGTCCCCAATTTCAAAATATTCGGACAATAGTTGATACGCATGATTAGTATTGCTAAATGAAAGTGAACAACTATCTCGCAATATTACTAAAACGGAGACAAAAGTAACTATTTATTCTCTTGGTTTTTTTTCTATTTCGAATACTCTGAAAAAGTTATACAAACATTATCTATATATATATTATATATTTAGTAATATACAAAAGCATACATTGTGTGTGTGGTCTGTGAAATAAAATTATAAAATAAAATAGGTAAAATGGAAACAGAAACTTCAGGAAATAGTTATTTTCTTCATATCAACAGGAGATAAAATTTATTAGAAATCACTTACTATACTTGGGTGCGTAGAGATTCAGGTAAAGACAATCCTCACTCTGTTCCTGCAGGTGAGGTAACAATCTCTTCAGGTATTCCAGTCTACCAGCGGGCATGGTTTTCAATGCCTCGGCCTCGTTGCTTATGTTCGGCAGTTTCTGAGGGCACACGGCACTGAACCGGATGACGGGTCTTACTCCTCCCCAATGCGATGGGGTCACGGGCGGCATGAACCGCAGTGCCGATACCGGTGGGCTCGCATAAGGTATACCCAAGTACACTTCCACGGTTTCTAGATTCTTACCCAGTGGAGTAGACAGGAATCCCCTGAGTGCTCCGTACTTGGTATGCACGACCCTCGTGAGCACGACGTTGGTCAAGTTCCCCGTATCCGTGTAATACACTTCCTCGGATATACATAATTCCACCGACGCAAAAAGTAGAACTAACCTGAAAAAAGTTATCTTCATCGTGAACATCATGAATCAATCAATCATGAACATCAATCGTGACCACGTAACGATCGACTTCGACTAAGTTGTCGCATTCACGGAAAACCCTTACCGATCAATCATTATCGAACTTGCAGGTCCAACATGACACACGTTGAACCTGTGGAATACGGAGTACATTTCCCGCGTTGAAAAACTGTGCCATGTCCATCGATATCATTATTAAAAATTCATTTAAAAACACAATTCACTCGCAAATTGAAGCAATTAAAATGCACCAACGGTGTATAAAAATAAATTTACAACTTATTGAGTTAAATTCCAAATTCCGTCGTCACATTAATGTATTGTGTAGCATTGGAGCATAGTATCGTAATTAAAGTGATGACTTGAATCCTTTCTCATAAGAGTCCCGTAGAGAGTATTTCTCGGCAAGAGAGAGGGAGAGTATATATTGTGTGGAATCGTTTCGAGAGCTGAATGGAAGCGATTCCACTGAGGTGTTTTTCCCTCCACCAGAATCCTGATGGCAAAACGGGAGAGAGAGGAGAAGCAGGAAAATATCAGCGCTTGCGCCTTTCACTCGAGCCCCACTTTGAAACGTAACCTGGTGGTAGGTGAACAAAACTGTCTTTTCTATGTGCCTTTTCTCTGCTGCCGCGTGCCGTATACACAGTATATATGGATTAACTTTACCACTAGCAGGCAATAATTCTTCGTTACATAGATTTTTTTTCTTCTTCTCCTTATGATCCTGGTCATGAAAGGGTCATGTAGAGAAAATGATGCCATGACTGACCAAATCAATAATAGGTGTACATTGCACAGTTATTCAATATTTTTGATCATATACGATGATTTAATTAGAAAGTTCTTTGGAAGTGACGAACTTTCGTTTTCATTTAAAGTTTTTTCAACAAACAAGTTCATCCTTGGGATTTCCCTATAAAAATCATGCCACTATCAAAACTTGAATATGTATCTGTTGTGTGTTTGGAATCCTCATTACAGTAATACTATAAATCAGAGTTTCTCAACTTTTCTGAACCAAAAAGCCAGTAAAAGGTCTGAAACAATTTCTGAAAGAACTGAACAGATTTATGCTCAAGGACTTACGGTGCTATTCATTCAAACGTTACTGTGAAACAATTGTTTCTATTAATAAAAAGTAATTCGAGTCAATAGGCTGCATACATTTTATCATTTCATATGGAAAAGTCACTGTCAATACTATAATATTTAAGGTGCAATGTGCCCAATTATTGATTTTAATATTCATGATACCTTCATTCGCAACGTGTGGTTTTATTGTCTAGGATTCGAGATGAGAAAATATTGTTTTTATTGTAGAAATAGTTTTTCAATGTCCGCCATCTTCTCTAAATATGGCCAAAACTTAAAATATATAGAAACCTTGTGCTGATTTGAATATCTTTGTTATGAGTAATAAAAAATTTAAAAAAAAGTAGACATTTTTCAATGTTTTTACCATTGAAAAATGTGTACTTTTTGATGAAAAACATTTGGTTTTTATTGTTACAACAAAAACATTTATTTTATACATTTTATTTCTTACTACGCAAGTTTTGTCAGTGAATACGTTCTTTGTGCATACCTTTGCGTGGTAGGTACTGACATAGTGAAATTTATGCCATTGAATGTGAATTAGCTAACAGACGATACCAATTTGTAGATTTCAGTTACGAACTCTGCAATGTATAGCGTGAAATTTCGTTATTAGCGTGGGCCGCGTGTCTGGTGTCCAGATCGGAAGACATATTGAAATCCGTGGGGTATCATCAGATTCGCGTTTGGAAGCTTTAATACACGATACCACTCTGTCTTTTATTTGCGTTACGAACCTCCCGAGATATAACAAAATAATTTCGTTACGAAAGCAAGCTGCGAGACTGGTACCCAGACCAGAAAAGTACTAAAACCGGGGAAAGACATCATTAGGATTTGCCTTATAATGAGATCTACCCGTTACATACTGATATATTCTGAATACCTCAAGAGATATGAACTTTTACATTATTTCGTTATATAACTTTTTGCGAATGTGCCCGGTATCTTCAGATAATTTAAACAACGTGTTCACGTCAAAAAATCAGAATTCAAATTAAAAATCAATTTCTGGCATAGGAAAGATACAAATACAAACGGTATCGAAATTTTACCGGTAATGCAACATAAATCTGACATTTCAACGCTACACATTAAAGTACGGAACACGTAAGTAATTGTACACCGCCAATTATATTTGGAACATTGTTTCAGCTTCCGGTTATCAGGAATTGAAGTGTTGCCATTTCACTTATGTGTATTGATGCGCCCTAGACATCGATTTCTATGTAGGTCATTAAGAGAAAGACAGAGAGGAAAATGGGCCTCCATTATGCTAGTAAACATCATCAATCATTGTAATGTTTGGCAAAGGCCGTTTTGCTAACTGACACCCACAGATTGATCGGAGTGTGTGTCTCTTTAAGGTCATGATACACCTTCGAAGCTTAGAATTAGAATGATTTATGGGGAAAAAATGTCTTGAAGAGCTCTGGAAAACAAAAGAAATCCCTAGATTAAAATCAGAATAAAGACATACAATTTTAGAATCTGAAGATATTTCGCTGAAAATTACGCGTATTCAATTTTTCTTTTAAATTTCTATTGTTCGGATATTTTTCCGCAATACTATCTTTTTTTTTCACGTAAACAAAAAGACGAAAAAACACGGCTTTAGCAGAATTTTCTCACATAATAGTGATTGTGTTCTGACATTAGTCACTGCATGTCCTCCATTATTAGCAGTTTTTCCTGTTGAGATCGTTTAGAAAACTACGAATGTGGAGGGGAGGGGGGAGGGAGAAGGACCCCCGACTAAGGCCATGGAAAACTCCACGTCAGAATAGTTCCCACCGACAATATATGCCTGGTGGTGAATCCATAACGCCCCTTGCCAAATTTTATAGGTGAACCTTCGACTCAAGAGAAATACTTCCAATAAAAAATAAATTATCCAAATGAATCTACGACAGTTCAGCGCGAGACAATTCAGCGCAAGGGAAAGAAAAAGTTAAACATTCGACCGACAGTGATTTTGCTTTGAACGTTAGAAAATTTGCTGCATTAACATTCGTACCAGCCAGAGAAGTAGTTGAAAAGTTTGAAGATTTGTTAGAAGCGAGTACTACAGAGACAACGAAGAATGTCAACATGACATTGTAAATTATTTCGAAGAAACCTGGATAGGAAGGCCAATACGAAGAAATCGTATTGGTCCTAGAGATCCAAAATTTCCAAATAGAACTATGGAATCGGTTCGAGCCACTATTGACAGCTTGGACGACAATATTATTATTCGCAAAAACCAATAATAATATTGAGGGGTGGCACAATTCATTTAGCAGTATTGTTGAAGCCTATCATCCAAATGTTTGGAAATTCGTAACAGCTCTGCATGAAGATGAGAAACAGAAATAAAATTAGAGCAGTGCATCTTTTGTCAAGAAAATACTAAGCATCCTAAAAGAGCTTTGACACTGAATTTTTTTTTTTTTTTGAAATGGTTCAAAATTACGAGAATCGAACATCAGATGAATTTCTGCGAGGAATGTATCACATAATTTTCAGCTGCGAGCGTAACTACTTTTCATAATATGTTAATACATTTCTCGTGACGACGACATATTTGTGTCAAAAAAAAAAATTCTAACCATATCTTATTTTGAAAATCATTTCAAAGCATTTTGAAAGTACGCCAGTCCTAAGTCTGGATAAAGTGAGAAAGGAATTTTTATTTACAAATCACAAATCACTGCGCTGAATTGTCTCGCGCTGAACTGTCGTGACATCATCCAAATAACATGCACAACTCAGATACGTCTTTCATATTGCAAGGGTTGTACAGTTATTAAAATATATTAAAAACAAATTATATATAGACGCTAAGTTCTTAAACCAATTATAAATTTATTGTTCTGTCTCTCCTGTGGCCAACAACGAACATTCTACGTTTACAAGTGCAATAACTACAGAGATATTTGATTCCGAAAATCGGAGTAAATTTGGAAAAGAACAGCATAAACTAATGGACAAGGACAACGCTTCTTTCCTTCGTTTATGCTGTTATTTTCTCTTTTTTCTCCGGTTTTTGAAATCAAATATCTCAGCGAATTTTACACTTAGAAACGTGGAATATTTTTGTTGGTCTCAAGAAACACGGAATAACAACTTTCTAATTGGATTATTGAGGGCAGGGCATCCGATAAAAAAAACAATTTTCATGCATTAACATAACTTCTATACCACCCACCCCTTGCAACATGAATGACGTATCTTAGTATTTTGATACTTCTTCTGATGTATGCCTCTCAGATCAATGGTTCACCAGTAAAATGAGGCAAGTATGGGATCGCCCCCGTATATAACGGGCAATTAGGGTGTTGTGTGCGTTATCATTTTTCTTGAAGGACTTAATTATTTACTTACAGGGTGATGCAGAAACCTAACCTGTTCAAAAAAATGAATATTAAAAAAAAAAACCTGTTGAAGATAGAAACAAACGGCTTAAGTAATTTAAAAGAGACGGTTTCGACGGTTTTTTTTTCCTCTCCAAATTACTACTAAATTTCTACACACTTACTTTTGGTGACACGGAGGATGCCGTCATCTCTCACCATGTTATTTTCATATCTATGTTGTTTTTGTGACTCCAATGTGGTTTGCGGTCATTGTTTCCGATAGCATTTTATTTTGCATCAGCTGATGCACCGTTGGATGTATAATTTCATTCTGATTCACACATTCATTATCAATACTTCACAAATGTTTTGCTTGAGGGAATTTTACGTTGTCCTCTGTATTCCCATCATCATCCGCCGCTGCTTCTAGATTTTTCTCATACGATCTTTGTATACTTCTGAAAAATTTTCTCCTGGGTGAATCTGCGTCTTTTTTGCGTTTTCTACAGCAATCACAAGCACGTATGAATTTCTATTTTTATTAACAAACAATTTATCTGATAAAATAACAAAAATGCATGACAACAAAAGCTTAGTCACCTGCTGACCGTCATCCACAGATAAGAGAGAGAGAATGAATGTTAAAAAAAAAATCTTACGATTGACTGTTGAATATTTACGATCACTGTATTGAGACTGTATTGAATGCACAAAGAGACTATCGGAGGAGATTTTATCATACGAAAATGAATTGTCATAATTTTGGTTTTAGTATGCGCTGAATGTGTTCTAAAATACATGGGGGGGGGGGGGATCAGTGTGACAGCCTTCCAACTTTCTGAGTATCTCGGTTCGTATCTCCGTTAAGAAAGATAATGAGAAAAAAGTTATGTTTTACAATACGAAAATGAGAATTCAGGAGAAGTCGAGAAATTCTTAAGCCTTTGGTTCATTGTTACTGATATATGTGACTAGAAATCATCATAGATCCGTCCAGACTCCCTGGACGGATCATGCTGATCCCTTGGGAATACGTGAGGATCACGTTACTATTAAAAATAAAGGGAACGCATAGGGTCACACGGTCACCGTCCGTCTTTTTCATGTGAATTCGTATTTATATCAAATTTATAGCTAACTCTACGTCCCACATCATTTGATATTACTGGAACACTTCTAGAATTTCTCAACTAGACGGATAAATATGCTCGGAAGAGTCAGTTTGTCCAGAGGACACGCGTCGATGTATCAAGATGCATGATCATTCAATATTAAGTATTACCTAATACTGAACATACCCAAATGACAATTCCCATGATAATATGTATTTCATTCATTATTCAAGTATATCATTTAAAACGGAGTGATACTTCTAAAAAAATTGTTGAAAAATTTATTTGTAAGCCTTTTATTTATAAAACCGGATTCTAATTGGAATCCAATGCCATAATAAAACACGAAAAGTTGGCGAATTGTATCAACAGAACGAGTATAATTAGAAAATCCCCCCCGGTAAATTAAACTTGGATGAACAAACAATAACACACACGGTTTAATGAGAGAAAATTTTGATAATTAAACGCGAGCAACACCGATCAACAAGTTATGCGTGAAACGGAACGTTAAAATTCCAATAATATCGATATTATAGGACTATTGGAAACTTTTACCGAACGCACGCATATTTTCACTGTAAACCAAGTGCTCCTGCTCCACCCCCTAACGCATTAGTTATGTGCTCACTACAAACAGTATAATGTTGGAAAATTTAATGGCGCGTCCGCAGAGAGTATAATACTACGCGTAATGTACCGAGAATACGGTAGCAGATTCCGAGAACAATGCAATCAAAAATTATGCTCCATTTGAATAATACCCCAGAAACGCCGTACAAGGCTGTGATATTCCCACAAGGGCCTCTAGTTAACGGCTTCAATTTTCTTTTAGATAAAACGTTATTTTCTAAAATGGCTCATGACTCGGATCAGTCGTTCCGATATGCACCAAAACCTATTATAACTTCCTATACCTTTTGGGAGAGGATGGGTGAAAGAATGTACAGAGCGCTCACCAGTATTCCGAAATGTGTGGGTGTGTGTGTATATACAGTATTGTCATTTCCACTCCCATCTATTCATTCATCAGATCTCTTTGTTATCGTGTGTGTGTGTGTATGTGTTGTTATCGCCGAAACTATTATGACTTGTTAAGTTTCGTGTCTCGTACCTCTTTTCTGCTTTGACCTCACCTCGTAGAGAAAAGATATATCTATTCTCTCCCCGAAAACTGAAGTTTTCCTTTATCAGGTCCATTATCGCAATAGCATTCGGCCCCGAACCGAATCTACTTGATTAGGGACATTATACGTGTATGTGCCTTCTATGTCATAGACCGTACTGTATTTTCTTCCCTATCTTCGTAGAAATTATTTCGGATTAGATTCGGTATTGGCTACGGCGTTCGCCATTTCCATTCTCCATGGGATTTATAACGTAATTTAGGAGACTATAATAAGGCTAATTTTGAAACGGCTTCGTTTGATACATGGTGTTTCCTGTATTTTCGTTGTCGTTGGCTTTAAACAAATGGCATACTTTGAATGGAGAGGTAGAACATTTTGTTAGAACTGAGGGAATTGATATTTTTCAAATCGACAAATTTTTTTTCAATTATTTTAATAGAATCATGTCACGAAAGTTTCAGATAGAAACTTATTCCATCAAACAAATTCCCCAAGTAACATGAATACGTCAGTGCTTTATAAGTGAATACGAACTGATTCAAGTGATTCCCAAATGATTTGCAGCGGTCTCGTTAGGGCAGAGAGGGGGCAGAAACTCAATGAGTTCTTTCTTTTAAACCGAGTGCAACTTCAGTCTACAGCCGTGGGTGGCTTGCTACCAAATGAGATACGTTGGAAGCGGGCATACGTACCTAACAGTCTTAATAGCTATCCAGTGTCCTGTATGAACTTTTAGTGTTGCCATCTACTTTTTAAATTATAACTGGAGTATAATGATTGAATATTTGTAACGTTGTAGAGCCTGATGCTCTCTGTGGCGAGACTTTTCTTGGTGGGGAGAGGGGGCACACACGTACATTTCAAAGAACTGTAAGAACCATATCACCATAGAAAACCAACTTCAGCCGACTATCACTGTGTCGACGGTGTAATTCGAACGGAGTACTCGCGATGTGTGTCCGTCACTATGGCCACACGGCGGCACAGCGCGAGTAACTAAATGCTGCGCCAGCCAGGAGGAGTATGTTTGTAATTACTATTGATTCAACTCATTAGAACATAATCCAAGAAAATATCACGCTTCTTTTCCAACGTCGAAGCACAAATGTGAAACCACTTCTAAAAAAAGCATATTCGATATAGCAAGTAACGGATCTTAACAGAGATATCATTTGCATGTCATTTAGAAAAATTAGAGTCAAATGATTTTGACTTATTTAGGATTCGAATGTTAGATGGCAGAACTTGAACCCATAACATGTACAACTATTTCATAAAAGCACAGTTATGTTCCAAACTAACTTATTTTGGCTCAGCTGGTTCTCCGGAGATAATACGATTGCTAACTGCTTCCTATGGCAATAGACTGGAAATTTTCTAGGTTAGTTGACGTCATGCTCAGCAATTACGGGATATCTCGCCAAACTTTATGTTTCGTGATTCGGAAGTGCCAACGTATGTCACTTTATTGAAAACCTCTTTTTAAGACAATAAGAAGTCCGAAAATGTTTTTTTCCCTCTCTCGAACATATTTCCCAATTCCCCTGAACTTGGCAGATCAACTGCCAGTGGACGGAGCCAGCTTTTGTTCACATTTTGATAGCAGAAGGATAGGGACGGTCTTCCAAATATGTCCCTTTTTTCCTGCACTTTGAGGTACGTATAGGATTAGGAATATGAGAGTATAAAATAAATAAAACACGAGAAATTCCCTTCCTCAGTTTATTGTTCTCGAAGTTGAGGGAAAAACACTTTCACACCTGCACAAAATCGGAAAAAAAAATTCTTGAAAAACATGTAGCATTTTGCAGAGGGTTTATTTCCCACTGTGCCATGGGTATCGGTAAAATGTACAAAACCGCGGATAGAGTAAAAGGAAGTCTAACGAAAGCAAATGGTGAATACGGTTCCCCCACACCATGTATAAGGTCTCATGGGATTAGTTGTTGGTGTGGAAATCATTGTGGCAGTGAAATCATTCCGAAAAAAAGAAAAGAGCCACGATTTCGAAACGATGTGGTTTGCCACTGCAGGGGAAACCACCGAAGTTTTCTACACCGAACAAGAGTGCCACAAAATATTTAAATTTCTCTTCTTCCCGAAGGTGACCTGAAGATATCCCAAGTTTGGGTATCTTTGGGCTAATCAGACAGGGATATTCAATTCAGGAAAAATGTCACATTACTCACATATTTTCATGTACAGAAAAATAAACTGAAATTGAAATTTTGAAATTGTTGCGGTGCAAAGCAAAAAATATGTAAATTTGCATATTTTATAGGACTGTTCGTGGCGCTGCTGTAACTTATATATTTCACGTTCTTTGCTATGTGAACTCGATTTTGCTTACGCGCTTTCATAGCAGCTGGCTGTCTTAATATGTTAACTTGATTTCAAACCTTATTTTTTGTTAAGTTTGAATAATGCTTTACTAATTTTAAAATAAATTTTAAAATTAAATTCTCATCGAATCGATTCTTGATTACGGATATTTCTACAATGATGTAGTCGGACAGTTACCGAATAAATTGTTAAAAAATGATATTAGTTATATGATCCTCAAGTTACACTGGTGATTGCTAAAGTGGTTAACCCGCACTATGAACTAATGTGATTTCAAGCAGCAGTCAAGTGGTAAGTCAACTGTTTTTTGACTTTGGATTGGATTTTGACACTGAGCGTTGATCGTGTTTTCGCAGATCCGATTCCCGTTCACTAATTGCCATTGACATTGTTAACCATTTTTTTAGCTAATTATAATTAATATTTGCATATATCTTTAATAGCACTTAAATTTTTAATATTTAATAGTAACGTAATTGTAATCTTTGCTAGTAATGCAATTTTGCAATGTGTTATAAGCTCTAATTTTTTTTAATATTTTGGAATATATAATTATACACTATTTTGGTAATTTTATTAAATTTCTTCTAAATGGATCCTCACGATGATAATTCAGGTGATTGTTGAAGATACATTAGCGTTTCAGATAATGTGTGTATCACATTTCCAATATTTTTGGACCTGTAGGTTCAAAACTAGGAATTTATGTTACCTTCAGCTAGCAAGGTAGGAGAATTTTCAACTCACTAGTAATTTTTCCCCCATAATAGGAATAAATTATAATGAAATTTATGATAATAGCTTCCAAAAGGAATTCGAACTCAGACCCGTGAAAATTGGGGTCGATACGTTGAGTTCACGTCAGTGTCAGCCGGCATTGTCTGCATTGTTACCTTGTGTGTAGCTCTTTTTTCGGTGAAAAGAATCACTTATAATGAGATAATTGATTATATTCGAATAATTTAATTATGTATTCCCGAGACGCTTCTGTCCATTCATTCTTTCCCCGGAATTTCATAATTTCAAGGGAGTTTTATCCCGCCTGCAGCAGAAGCTAATATTTTCATTTCCAGGTGATACCGGACAATGCCCGATTACCATAAAATCGATGGGAAGTTCTCCTGACAGGGTTTTCATCTGCCAGCAGATGGTAGAAAATTAATTAAAGTATCATGCGATGCGTTTACTAATTAGCGTGTGTCAGCGTAAGTGCGTTCGAATGGCGCATTATATATGAATATGCGTTTACATTGTGACTGGGGACTGGACTGCGGCGGTCAGTAAAAATTTTCTTCGCGGAATCACAAGGGTTTATAAAGCATAACTGGAACGACCCGTGGATATTGGATATCATTATGGAAGTCTTCAAACTTTATGACGCAGTGATTAAGGTGGAAAATGAGAAGACCAGCGCTGTGTTATATGTCCCATCTCATCTTTCAGGAGCGCTTCGATATTCCCTTGAAATGGGAAGCGGGGTTTATCCGATCCTTCAATGTTCAGTGTGTTTGTATGTGGGGCATAATGACAAATAATACTTACTGCATTGATGTGATATGAATTTCGGAAACATTTGCTCCTGAATGAGGCTCCAGCCCAAAAAGTTTCCCACTACGAGGAGCGCCTTCCCGAGGAGTCACTGCAGTTTCACATGGAAACACGAGAATTTCTGAATTTGTAAATAAAAGCAGGGGGGGCGGGGGAGATCCTTCAAAGGATATTGTTCCCACAAAATTATTCAGACAAAAGTATGCAAACATGGTTCCAGTCAGTGAAGTTTCTTATAGATGGATTCGATAACAGTTATTATAAAAAAGCGCTTGAGCCGATGATGTTTTTAATGTAAACATGACCTTCTCGCACAGAAATAGCTGAAAATGATCCATCTAATTATGTTTGATGAACAGAACTTTCCCAAAAAAAGAATGTTTCTGAGCATTCCTTAATAATAACGTGATCCACACGTATTCCCAAGGGATCAGCATGATCCGTCCAGGGAATTTGTTAGTGTGAGTAAACATCCATGCCCGAACCGGGATTCGAACCCAGACCTGCACAGTGAGAAGCTAGCTCCCTAGCCACTCGACTGCCAGGCGGCCAAAACCTAAACTGTTTGCAAAAACAGGACTTCCCTAGATATGCACTAACCAATAATGTTGGATAAGGAAGACTTCTTAAGAGAATTGGGAATCTCAATAATTTTGATTGAACACCAATTTCCCAGAGAAATTGTTTCTGGATGTTGCTGTAGCTAATGAAGCTTGTTAAACAAGGCTTTCCCAGAAAGCTTCAGCATATTTGATAAGAAAGACTTCCCGAGAAAATTGTTTCTTAGCATTGTATCATCCAATAATTATTATCATTTAACACGAATTCCCCAGAATGTTTCAGCTAATTATGTTTGATAAGGAAGACTTCCCCAGAAAATCATTTCTGTACATTGCTTCAGCCAATAATATTTTATATTTGATAAACAAGACTTCCCTAGAATGATCTAGCCAATAATGTTTGATAAGAAAGACTTCCCTAGAATGATCTAGCCAATAATGTTTGATAAGAAAGACTTCCCCAAAATGATCTAACCAATAATGTTTGATAAGAAAGACTTCACAAGAGAATTGTTTTTGTACATTGCTTTATCCAATAATTTTTATTGAACACGAATTCCTCAGAAAATTTTGTTTCTGAACATTACTCCAGCCAATGATGCTTAATAAACAAGACTTCCCCAGAAAGCTCCAGCCATCTAGCCAATAACATTTGATAAGGAAGACTTCCAAAGAAATTTGTTTCTGCGCATTGTCTCTTCCAATAATGATCATTTAACACAAATTAATCAGAATGTTGCAATTATGTTTGATAAAGAAGACTTACCAAGAAAACTCAAGCCAATAATAAAGATTACTTCCCCAGAAAATTGTTTCTGAACATTGCTCCAGTCGATAACATTCGATAAGCCGAGTTATCCCAAAATATTGTTTGTGAAGATCGCTCCTGCCAAATATATTTGTTAAACAAAACTTGTTTCTAAACGCTGCCTCATCCAATGAAGTTCGATAAACAGGACTTCCACAGAAAGTTGTTTCTGAACTTTGCCCATTTATTGATGTTTGATAAGAAAGACAAATAGTGAAAAAAAAAAATGTTTCTGAACTTCTGAAGATTGCTCCAGATAATGATCAAACTAAAAGTAATTTTAAAACAATTTCTGGCAATGTTTTTGTTTGAACAAAGATATATTTTTGTGAATGTAAGTAGTTTGACTATTCAAGCAAACAATCTTGCAAGCAAATTTACAGTTCAAGCAAGTTTCTAAATTAAGTAATTTTTTTTTTTGTCTGGTTTGAGTTGTCTTTTTGGTTCAAATATATTGTCACGTATTATTCACGGTTTTATGATAAATAAATTAAAAAAGAAAACGATTTATCGAAGAAACGCTGCGAAATGCCCCTCGCATTGTGACTATCAATATCAAAACTGATCAGGAATTAGTTTTATGGCTCTTTTTAATTGCGCCCATCACAGAAACGGCACATTAGAATCGGAATTCTATCCCGAGTTTTCCTCGATACAAATGGCTTCTAGTTAAATGCACACAAAATCCTCGATACAACATTTCTCTCCCTCTGTTTCCTCTTTTCTGCACTAGTCGGATTCGCAGTGACATTCACACATACACATGGATGAATCGCTCTGATAAGCAAAAGGTCATTTTCCGGAATATCTGCGAGAGTTTTTAGGATGGTCTTCCGCGTGATTTATGGATCTGCGGTCAGCGGCTTACATACATTTGCCATCCGTTTACCTATATTATCGGAGCAACGAGTTTCGTTCGGATAAAGACGGCAATTACGCTGATCATTATCACTGCCGACATGACAAATCGTTTTCTATATTACGTCCTCAGCGATGCAAGCACCTAGAAATAGATCGCATTGGGTTTGATATTCGGTACCGAAATAGTTTCATACATGCACGTATCGACGTTATTCTTGTAGAAAAATGTCTTTGGATTTTCTATTTTGTTAATCAAGGCTCGATGAAAATATGATGGAATGTATGTGAGAAAGATATTCTGAATCAGCCGTCAAAGTTAATGTTTCTGTGAAATAACATCGCACTCCAACAAAAATGTTACTATGTTACTCATTTGTTTTTTTAGTGATATTTCACATTTGAATGGTAAAGCCGATGATGTTTTACGAAAAGATATTATTTTCTATACTGAAGTTGTGTATAAATAATAGTTTTTCGATCAAACTTCTACAAACAGCCGCTGTGGTGGTCGAGTGGTCATAGTGACGGACTCGCATCGCGAGGACCGGGGTTCGAGCCCCACAGTGGGGGTCGGTTGAAGTTGGTTTTCTGTGGTTCCCAACTTCAAGGCGCAAATGCGAGCCGATCTCTCCGTTAAAATGTCTTGCCACAGTAAGCAACAGTCCTACAAACAGTACAAATATTCAGTCATTACAAATCATTCACTCACTTCTGAAATATTTAGATGGCAGCACTGAAAAATCATACACAACACTACATACGTTCTCAGACTGTTAGGTACACTTCCGGCACAACTCCCTAGGTAGTAAATTGCCCATGGCGATAGACCTGAGTTGAGCTCGGCTTGAAAAAAAAAAGCTTCTGAACAAACAGTGGCCTATGAATGAAACTTCTACAAACAATAATTTCTGAACAAACCTTTAACAGAGAATGGTTTCTGAACGAAACTTTCTATATTTCATTAACATTGATGCGGTGCTATCCGAAAAAAATAATTTTGAAGAGTAATTTCGCTCCCCTCCCCAAAATTTTAACTGGCATTTTTGTGAAAACAAAAGGTTTTTTTTTTAACGATAAACAGAGAAAAAACTCAATTTAAAAATTACCTAAATTTGAAAAGGTATTTTCGCTCCTTTACGAAATTTGGACGAGTAAAATGAAATTTTGATGAGTGAGTCACGCATATCAATGTGTATTGGCGCAACACTGCGTTAATAAAAACAGACCATGAACCCGTATTCCAAGTTCTTGTGTGAGAAAAAAAAACTTTATCTATACAAAGTATAAATACTTGACAGTGCTCCAGCCAATAATATTTTTCTAAGATTGCCACAGCCGATAATGTTTAAGAATTCACTCAATCTTTTCAAAGCTGCATCTGGCAACAGTATATCCACCGCCTTCTTCAACGATATCTCTACATTCAAAGCAACACAACTGTATTCCCCTTCTTGAAGCATGTTCGGGAATTTTTGACTACATTTTGATTGTTTTAATTTTTGTAAAACTTCCCTGTAATTTTTGTGTTTTTTGAAATTTTGATATATTTTTCTCATGCTTCAGTTTGCTTATAACCTAAAGCTCAATATATTTTAAAATATTGTTTTTCTTCAATATATTTTAAACTCATTTTTCATTCCATTCCCACACAAACTCCCCTTCTTGTATTCTTTTTTCCTTAAAATAATAACCAATTGTGTGTGTGTGTGTGTATGTTTTAATTTCATGGTAAGATATAAAACTTCTGATAATCTCGAACATTTTTCTTTAAACACCCCGTATACGTAAGCTTACATTGTGAAACAGATATATTATTTCTCTCCATGGGCATATTTTCACTAGAAAATTCACCACTAGAGCATTACAAGAAAGTTTTATGGGGGGTCTCAACATTCACGAGATAGTACTGGCTACTTATACGCTCTTTCGACGTAAACTCACTCACTGGGACCAGTAAGGTATAATCTATGTTGAAAATCCTTTGGTTTTTTTTGCTCATGTACAAAAAAAAAAGATCATGTTGTGAAGCTCTGTGGATTATATTTTACTCTATGAGCGGGAAGAAAATAAAACCAAGGAAGAGTGGTTTAGTATGTCTTGCCACTTGACAGGTTCCACTCGAGCGAATACCTTTCACGCTCTCGTTTTTACAGAATAGCCCTTTCAAAGATCTACTTATGTATGTGGTCTATGTTCAGAGTACATCACATCCATGATTTTTTTTTTTGCACATATTCTTCGATAACTCTACAACCAGCTCTCACATTTTTTTTCTTCACATATCCCTACAGCGAAACTGGCAGTGATTGAAATTTCTGGACTTGACGGGCTTTCACGCTCGGATTGGAAGGATGAAATGTTCGAGGTCCTATCCCTTTTTTTCTCTCTCTCTCTCTCTTACACATCAACCCTCCCGAAAAATGAGGACCATCTTGCCAAACATGAAATTTTCTACTCAGAAAAGAAAAGTAGGATTTGAAAAGAAAATAGTGAAGGGGGAAAAAAATTCCCATCAAATATGGATGGAAAAAATAAAGTTGGACGGAGGAATATATATATTCTAGATAAATCCTTTGTGGTTAGAATCTAAAAATTCTTTGACTTTGGTATTGGCCTTATACGTGAACTTGAATGAATACGACCCCATGAGATCCATATAAATTATAAGATTTAAATGAAAAAAAAATTGATAAGCGTGAGGTGGAATAATTTCATTCAAAAAAATCTTAATGATTTTATTTTCTAAAGGATATCAAACATTATTATTTTGTTCTGGAATGTGTAAAATAAAGACATTTGCATAGAAAAAATAACAAGCTGAAAATTCAATTTATGTAAATCACAATGCGTGAAATAGTCACAACGCATTTCCAATATCAATTTGCGAGTGATGATCATCGTTATTGTCACACACAGCAATGTTATTTTCCTTGCGATCGAGTTTGGAAAAGACATCTTCAACCTGTTGCTCGCAAACACTGCGTACTTCCAGGAACAGAGTCAGGAATGAACAATGCGATTTTGTAGACACGGAGTACTGATGGACACATACAAGTAACTCTCAGAAATTAGCATTGAGGTTATTTGTGTCCGATATAGAGTCGCAGTATTCTAGTTCGTTTTATGATGGTCTTTTTCACTTGAGAAAGGTTGGAAACTCCTGGTTTGGACGATTCATAAAATTTGAAAAAAATATGTGTTTTTATTTTACTAATGAAGGTAATTCGTTCTGGAATCAATTTTGTTAACCAAAATGCGATTCCCTCTAGGTTTCTATAGGAAAGCAATTAATTCGTTCGGATTTTCATCCGAATAATCTAACAATACCATTGGTGCACTCGTGCTACTTGGCAGCTAGATTCAGACGTTGGTTGTGGTGGTGTTATCGTGCCTGAGAGTTAATTTTTGAGAATGTCCAAGCGCAGAACGCTAACTATTGCTTCAAAAATGGGAGCCATACCGAAAGATGGTCGACAGCGGAAAATGGAAAAAAAAAGTGAGAGGTTTCAAAGAGTTTCGACATTCCTCCAAGTTCACTATCCCCAATTTTGAAGACAAAAGCGGAATGAAAAAGAAAATTTTCATTTCCCCAAGAAGAGATTCAGAGAAGGAGCTCATACTCATGTGGAAGCAACTCTTATCAAATGGTTTGAAGAAGTGAAACGGGAAAATGTGTGTGTGTTCCAGTGACCAGTCCTTTGCTGAAGTGTTACATTTTGCATGCTTATTCGATAAAAATGATTTTAAGGGAAATAATGGATTGTTACAAAAATTTATCGCATGTGAATTAATTTCCACGAAAGTGATTCGGTTGACAATAAATCTGTAAAAAATGGTTAAAGATCAGTAAACGACTTACTTTTCCTGCTACAGCCGAACCCCGTTATAGCGCCAACCTCCACAAATTTTCAGTGAACGAATCCTCCATATAAGGATTATAATGTGAAAAACCCATTTTAGCACCATCTCATTATAACGCCAACTATTATTTGGATGTATACAATGTCAATGTGCCATTTTCTAAGAATTTTCTACATTTTTTTCTTCCATAATTTCGTTTTGTTTTGAAAGGAGTTGAGTGTTTAAAGGTTTTCCCTTTTCATTCCACACACACCTTTATCATTATAACAACAGTTTAGAGAGCAAATGGCTTCCAGATTAAAGTCGTGGGGAAGGGGGTTTATAGAAAGCACATTGAATATCTGAAAATGTGTTTTCTTACAAACGTTCACCTGGGAGCTAAACAAGGAACGTATTCAGACATACGGATTTATTGATAAGAGAAAGTGTGCAATATGCGTACTGCACCAGTTTGTTCAAGGTATACAACATACGTTTTTCTACAGCAGAGGCTCAGAGGTGTGAGAATGATCAGAGGTTCTTATGCTATGGGTCACGCTTGGGTCGTTAGGGGCTTTCGAGACGAGCTTTTCGTCGTAGAAATCCACTTACAGCCAGGGATTCATGAGCTACGGGTCACGACCCAAACTTGATTCGCAGGGAGTACCGTCTTAATGCAGGGCTTCCACTTGACGAGGCGTACAAATCCATTTACAGTCTATAATAAATGCACTGCGTCACTGGTTTCATTACTTTCGAAGAGCAAACAGTCCCATGGGTCTCAAGGCTGATCTTGTTGACTTTGGGACGTGACTGGAAAAAGTCTAGGACACCTGAATTAGCTCATCCCCAATGAATAAAAAAAGTAAAGCTCGGGGTTGAGCGCTAATCACTCATCTACCTAGTGACAGCAACAATATTATACAACAAATGGATATCTATCTGATTCTTACTCTATCTTTAGTAAAATCTTACAATATACACTGTTGTAGCATTGTAGCGTCTGTTGAAGATCATTCGAATTGCAGATCAAACTCCGGTAAGACGCGTTCGCTTCTGGACTCCAAGGACAGGCCTCTCTTTGAAATCTAACCTAGACTGAAGTAAGTATAACAGTTTCTTGGGCTTGGGGGGGTGACATGGTTAGGGAGCTTTTGGAAGGGTTCCCCAATGTTTCCGTTTGAAGTTTTTATGGTTCGTTATCCTCCCTGTTAGATAGGGCTCAGCTCTGCGGATCAGCGAGGTACCGAGTTTCGTCACCTCCTGGCTGGTTGAGTCGAGAACCCTTTGCGTTCTCGAATATCTCTCGCATCATTGGAGGTAAGTTGCTCAGCCACTTACACATAATATCGTCGTGGCAATGGTAACACGGGCTAGTGTCTTCTAGTCACTGTGCCAGTTGGTGCCGGGTTTTGAGGTGGTGGGTTTACTGACCCAAGAGAGCTGAGTTCAAATCATTTAATTAAAAACTATACTGCTGTACATTATACTCGAATTAAGATTTAATATGGAATATATAGGATTATATGCTTGATTTCCGATTGTATACGTAGATTTGTGATCTCGCAATTGATTTTATACTTAGATTATGATTTTATAGTTATGATTGTAATGTATCCTTTTTATGAATGAATTGCCAGATACCTCTGGCAATCCAGTCCGTGTGGACAATGAGCCGATATTGCCATATGGCGATGTGGCCTGAGTATCTTTCGGTTTGACGGATGAAGTACGCTGCAAGGTTTTAGAGACCATACCTACAGAGGGACATAGACTTGGTTGAAGGGGGGCAGAGAAGCGCTACGCGTGTCCTAGTTGCCACATGCGGCTTGAGTGAAGAGAGACCTTTTTTTTTTTTTGAATTTGTTTTCCATTGAATGAACGCAGGTGTAGAGGAGATATGATCGAAGTGTTCAAAATTTTCAACGGTATGGATAGGATGGACCATGAACTATTAATTCGCCGTCAGTGAACAGCTTTTACTTGGGTATCGTATGGTAAGGTACAATTCTAGGTTATGGTGCCGCAGGGAATAGTTTTCTAATAAGGTGGTTAATCAATAGAATAGCTTACCCTCGGGGGTAGTAAATTCCAACACAATGTGGCGTCGCAGGGAGTTTTTCTCTAATAGGGTTGTTAATAAATGGAATAGTTTTAATAGCCCCCCTAACACAATTGACACGTTTAAGAAATACGATAATTACGTTGGGGTAAATCGAGAGGCTATCCATACTTAGAATAAGACAAACCATAAATACATTTTATGGACATTGTATAATGCTTTATCGTGTGTGTGTATATATATATATATATATATATATATATATATATAGTTTATGATTTTTGTGATTGCATTTATAATTGGATTGCTGTATTTTAGTAATACGACATCCATACTTGTTATGGGCATCTTTTTCTCAGCCTCCTCGTTGGGCATTTTGCCTGTTGTGGCCTTGTATTTGTATTTGTAAAGTTCCAGACGGCGATTCTTGGCTTATAGATAAAACAACTTCAGTTCTTTACCCACCAATGTCAACGTAGCGATTTATAGGTGTCTGATTTGAATATACGCAGTTATTTGTTTCACAAAGTGCTCTCTATCGACCAAAATTTGGACTAATTTTTTCTTATCGAAGAAAAAACATCTCTTGTCGTGTGAATAAATTTTTCACCAACCGCACTTAAATAGCTCAATTATTCATATTTTTTTTAATTTTAAACTATTTACGAATTTATGGGACACCCTGTGTATTTTTGTGATTTTTAATGATAATTCAAGTGGACCTGTACTTATGTAGAGCACTGTATCAAAAAAATAATTTTGTTGAGCAATGAAGCAATTGAAAAGAAATGGAAAATAATCGTCTCTTTTCTTGTAGAAGGTTTGAATGTAGTTAGAAATATGCATCGAAAAACTTGAATGACAGAACATAACTTATTCCCTTCGGAAACAGAACAAATACTTCATGAAACATTAGTTAATAAAAACTAATTACTTTATGGTAATCAGAAAATCTAATTAATGTCATACAAAGCCTTGTTTCCATTACACACACAAAAACAAAAGCTGGTTGTTTCAAAATCAATACTCGTCCCCAACACGGTGCTCAGTTTCGATTATTTGTAAAAACAAAAATGGAAACAAAAGTTTTGTTTTGAAAGTTATTTCAAGATTGTTTTTTTCCTTCAACAAACAAGAAAAAAATACAATATTTTAGTTTTTTCCCCAAAAAAAGTTTTTCCCTTTTCCCCCATTCTTATAACATCTGACATCATCTGGTAAAGACAGCTCCAAGTTATGTGCGAGGGGACATTTTTTTTTCTTCGCTCCTATATGTACTGTACACCCTATTCCAGGACATGAGAAGAAGTCCGCTCACACAACACCATCGGCCCAATGATCGAGCAGCGGCTAACGTTCGGAATTCTGACCGTGCAACAGCAGTTAATCAGCGACAGTTCGTGTTGGGTTTGCTGGTGAAAGCAGAGAGAGAGTGGTTTCCAATCGTCCACACCGTGTTCTCTCTCTCTCTCTCTCCGCAAGGCCAAAATGTTCGATATACGCTCATATACACCGTATATCGGACAGAAAAGCCGGGTAGAGGTTGGGGTAAGGCCGTGGACTTGAATGATTGATTGAATTGTCGAACCGACGTTACCTCGGTGAACGGGTTCGTGTCAACGCCTTCTAATGGATGGGATCGGCACTTGAACCAGGGGATATTATATATATATATATACCGGTGGCCAAATGTTTCTGACTCTTACGTAATGACCACTTTATTCCGTTGTATAGACACTTTGTTTCGTTCATGATACATCTTGTATCTTTGGTTCGGGAGTAGTGGACGAGAAATCTTGCGTTAATCCAACTATGCGTTCGCCGTATTATATTACGGTTGGTTGAATGTACATAATTCCAAGCGGTGATTCGGTTCCCGTACTTTCGCCCTTTGGGTAAGCGCTAAGAGAAAATCGCAACGTGAAGGTAAAGACTGTAAAATCTCGGTTTCTAGATCTTTTACGTTGGAGGAGAATAACACAGTTTCAATGTGTTTTAAGTATTAATGTGTCGGGGATGGGGTTGGTCGTGATGATACGAAGGGTACGTGAATATATTTAAGTTTGAATTTTTTTGATTTTATGATTAAAATACTAGATCACCAATGTAAATATCGAAAATTATGACGAAAAAAATCACACAAGTTCATAATACATTGGTGTTCTTATGTCTATATTATCTCACCCTGATGGGAATGTTCTACTTTGATTGACATACCGTTTATTGCTATCATTACAACCTCACTGTAAAGGTGCGCTGTAAGTCCTAATTCGACTTTTATCTCACCCACCGTTCGCCGTAGATGTATAAAAAAGCCGTATGGGAATCTCGCGCGGCAGAAGTGAAACTTCTACGTTTGACATGACTAGATTAATTATGAATTTTCAGAAATGTTTGTAATTATTATAAATATGCCAATATAATATGAATTATGCCAAATAAAATTCCAAAATGCATTAAAAACAGTTTGCACGCATGAGAAAATAATCCGACATCAATGTAATTGAATAAAAAATTATTCAAAATAAATGAAATTGTGCGTTATGACAGCGCAGCCAATTAGGAGCCGGCACTGTGACGTCACAAAACTTGCGTTCGCGTACGAAATATACTCTCATGTTGTGGGGTGGGTTGCGTCGTCACGGGGAGTAGGGAAAGGCAATAAACTGTCTTTGTCTGACACAAACCGTCCAAACCCCCAACTCCCCCTCTCCACACCCAACTTTATTTTCTTACACGCCCGAACCTCCATCTATTGACTTCCCCCTCCACCGCGCCTCATTTCCTTCTCGGACCTCCATTAGACAATCAGTTAGAGGAAATATAAAGCTAGGTTTTCAGGAAAAAGAAAGCATTTCAATTTGTATGATGAATTTCCTTTAAACCACAGAAATTCACTCTTGTGTCGCTATACAAGTTTCACTTCAATAATCTAAATTTTTATGATGTCCCCAACGTCATCTAATTTTCAAAAAAAAGTTGTTGCCCTGTTCAGCTTCAGGCCAATAAAAAAAAAAATAATAATAGATGTTCTAAGGTGCAATATTAATTGATATACTTTAGTTCAAAAGTCTAAGAAAACAATTTTCCGGATATTATGCTGAGGTGAACTCGGGAAGAAAAGTCATCACGTCTCCACCGGGACTCGAACCCAGGCCCTCTTGCATACCGGGCAAGCATGCTACCATCTACACCACTGGAGACTCCTGAAGTTAAGAGAGGCTACTCATGTCTCTACTTCAGTGCCTCACGCCACAGTGCTTGAAATAAGGAAGGCAGGGTAATGTCTCCAGTGGTGTAGATGGATTCTGTTTCCTTGATATCTTGGGCTGAGAAAAAAGTCATCTATCTCGCTCTAATCTGAGAAAAGTTGGGAAAGAACAGCATAAATGATCGAGAAAAAATGTTGTCCTTTAGTTTATACTGTTCTTTCCCAAATTTTCTCCAAGTTTTCTATAATTCAAAGCTCTCGGTGAGTATTGCATTGAAGAATATTGTGTATTTTTGTTAACCTCAGGAGAGAGAGACAGAAGTGTGTGTGTACAGAGGGCCGTAAACAAATTTAAATTTTTCATTTCATGAAAGACTATTTTCACTCTTGAAACAGGTACAGAGTGATTTTTGAACAGATTTCGAACTCTTTTTAAATAAGGATCGTACCTCTACGACGAGCGGTTGATGAGATAAAGGTCGGATTAAGACTTGCAGGACACCCTGTATAATGGCATTAGAAGAATTGTATCCTTCAAAATGCCCGATAATTGTGGGAAAATAATAACTGTGATAAAAAGCACCACTTTTTCACCTGGTGGTAAAAAACCGAACTACCTTTTTAGTGAATCTTTCTCTTCCCCCAAGGCCTTGTTACATATACCAAGTTCATCAATACATCTTTATCAGAATGGACGCTACATATGCCTGAGCAGTATCAAGTCAGTTTATTTAACTAAAACCCTGTACCTTTGCTTTAAATTATTGATCACCCCAATACACCTCCATATAGCGTGGATAGCAGAGGATATCTCAGTGAAGAAAAAAACTCATAAGAAAATCTGTCACATAAAATATGACTTTCCTCATATCCGGAGAATTTTAACTCATGAAAACGAATTCTTTCATCTGTGGTTAGTAGAATATTTATATCATATTTATTCCTTTCAATAAATAAGAAAAAAGGAGTCGAGCCAGTAAATGTACACACACACACACACACTTCCCCAGAATTCAATCTTCAAAGAAATCTTGATGTTTAAAATAAACATTTCACGGCAACAAACTCGAGAGCAGCAGTAGCTCGCTTTTGCCACACCGCAACTCTGTTCAATATTCCACCGACGAAACCAGAACGAGGAGACTTCGCATCGTGTCACGAAATTTCAAATCTCACCATCCTTTTCCCTTAATTCTTAAGTTAAACATACGCCTTCTCCCCCTCCCCCCACACACACAAATAGCGTTCCCGCTTTTAATGTATTATTATATGTATCTTTTCTATCGCCTATAAAGGCTGGTTGGATCTATGTTTAAAGAGAAATGAAGCGTATGTGCCGCTTTTCTCTTCTCTCTCTCTCTCTCTCTCTCTCTCTGTTCTTACTGTTCATTGGAAAGGCTGAGCGAGCACCTACGGAACCTTTGAACTAATTGTTAAGAATAACAGAGATTTGGACTGGCGCAATTAAAAGAATAACAACGGTTCTCTCTACGTATGGCTATTGGTTGAAGTAAGAAATAAAGTAAGGCACAGTATATACCACACGGACTAGTGGATTCGGATCCAATCAAGATTCGAAGAGGAGGTATATCTTGGACATTGAGGCCAATGAGCAAAGGGGAAAAAAGTAGTCAGGAGAAAAAAGTAACTGATACCGTAAGAATTCTTCGGGGATCAATTAAGGGATTGGCTTCACTAGTTACTGGATTTACCCTTTATTATTTTTCCTTTTTCTTTTTATACTCGTTATTTTCGTGTTTTGTCCTTGCCTTGGACTTGTTTCTTAGGCTACGCAAAGGTAGAAATAAAACAAAAAGATAAGGAAGAAACAAACAAACAAAAAAGAAGGATCCGAAACCAAGTTTTTCCTGCTTATAGTTAGTCTGGACAAGTATCTTTGATTTGGTAGCATGAGAACTTTTATGTTCCTCCTAATGTGAGAAGGCCTGACAATGAAGAAGACGTGGCGATGGTGGATGGTTGGCTATTTCATGAATGTCATGAATAATTCATTACATTTATGAGAAGGGGTTTTTGTCATGAACCGAGAGAGAGAGAGAGAGAGAGAGAGAGAGTGATGGTAGGTAAGTAGGAAGTGTTGCTGGGTCTCGGAAAGAAACTCGATCCCTTGATTAATGAGGAACTCCACGTAATGAACACCTATTTTCGTGGGAACTACCACCCCTGTATGTTGTTTGGAACGGGGTATATTATATGCATAAAAATGGAGTAGAGGTGTTTTTTGGAGTTAGTTCAAGAAGTTTTGCAACATTTTTGCGGAAATTTATTCCATGGTGGGCGTAAACGTGTGGAGAGTTTTTTTTTGCATTTTTTTTACCTTGTGTTTCCTGAATTTTGGATTCATGGCACAGTTCAGTTGACGGTAATTTTATTTAATGAACGTTATCTCATCAAGTACGTGTGCGAGCATGAACGGGTACGTAAGCGCATGAATTATTCTGGAATCGTATTTTTTTTCCATGTCGCTGACAATTATTCAGAGTGGATTAGTGAGTATCAGAAAGTAAGTAGAAATTAGAGGTTTTATATGCAGCCCTCTAAACTTGGTGGGACTTACGAGTACTCTACAAAAGAATAAGTAGCCCTCTAACATATTAGTTTGCCTGGGAGGAGGTTATAGTCCGCAGATCATGAGAAGCACGTTGCATACGTCGCATTACGCCACGACGGATGATTCCACTGTTTTCTTTTAAGTAAAGCGACTGCGCGTCGAGAACAGCGCATTAGCAACTGCGTTTCTCATTCGGCGTCTTTAGAGCTATTTTAGCTTCCTAAAAGAACCATCACAGTGGACACCATCTCAATGGCATCGTTATCGCAAAGTTTCTGTTACTTAAACCATGCCCCCCCCCCCCCGACAATGGTAGGGCTGACATGGCTAAAGCCCGGGAAAATTGATTTTTTTAAATAAAATCACTAAATAGTGACCCATGATTCATGGGTCACAAATTATTCATGGGCCATGAATAATCCGGGGAGGGGCCCACCAAAGATTCTACCCTTCCGCCGATTGCAGAATCCATGATGTAAACACTGGGTGCTCGAGCACCCAGTATTTTACATAACGGATTGAGTACTCCAACATTTAATCAAAAATCGAAATTTCATGTATCGAGGTATAACCAAAAACCCACAGGTATATAGTAGAGCATCAATTATCTGAAACAGTCGAGGACTGGAAGTGATAGCTGATTTTTCGGATAACCGATCATTCGAAGAAAAAAATTGTACCAGTGAAAAGGAATGATATGAAACCAAGAAATATTAAACACATAACTGTATATATTTTGTATCACACGGTCTTACAAATAACACACACAACTGACGAGCCTAGTTCCACAAGTTCAAAATGACCATTAAAGTAGGTCTACAGTTTAGTATCGGTCGCAACTGGAACATAGCGTGCAAATTTGAATTTGCTGACTGGAACACTTTCGGGTAACCGATGTTTCCATTGATCGGTATTCAGATAATCGATGCTCTACTGAAAAACATTCCAGACGGCCTTAGCAGGTAAGTATAATTTTGTGATCCTGCAGGACCTCAGAACCTTATAAATCTTTCTACACGGAATTAAATTTGGTGAAAAAACTCAGATCCTTCCTTTTTGGTGTTCGCTTTTATTATTTCTAGACATTTCATAAAGCCCAAAAGTTCAACCGGTCTTTTTTTTACTTTAATTGATGAAGTTTGCGCCCTCTATGGGTTCAACAGAGAACAAACGTAAAGTAAATAATTGAATATACTGGAGACTAAGACGGCTACAAAGCCATTAACCATCTCCAAGTCTGATTTTTTTGTCTTAAGTTTAACTATATTTGCTGTTATTTCCAAATGTTTTGTTTATGAGAAATGTGTACTTGGTGGTTAACATATATTAACAGATTTCGCGTGAAATCTTTACATTCAGTTGAGTGACAAAAAACTTTCTGAAGATATATAAAAAAAAAAAATCATTAATTAATGAAACAAAATTACAAATGAAATTATAAAAAATGTATATGTTGTCGAAAAGAAATGCTTATGATAGCAGCAGCATGTTTCTGTGCTTGTGAGAGAGAGAAAGATTTATAGAATTTCGCCGACGACGACATTGTCTATAGTATAGAATCTCTATACCATAGAAAATGTCACGGAGGCTTGTAGACGCTATGCCATATGCAGGCTATGTCATTCGTCTTTCTTTTTGGAGGATGTCCATCCTTTTGAAAACTTGTCTTGAAGTGCCATAAAAATGCCAAATTTTAAAACGCACAAAGAACTTCGTTTTTTTGTACAATGAACGCACAGCATGAAGTGTCAATTCGTACCCCACCTCTGCCACAGTGGTGGTGGTTGTCTGCTGAAGTTGGTTTTCGGTGGTTCCCAACTTCGAAGAGAGAGTTACAGGCCTACAACGTTACGATTATTCAATCATTACACTTCACTCATAGTTAAAAAAATCGATGGCAGATGGCACACTGCACAGAAATGTATTTTGGGTTCCCAACACGTACATGCGCATTCCAAAATGTATCGATTCGTCAGAAGTTCCAGGAATATGAACCAGGTGCATGTGTGGTTTAGTAGAAGTATGAAGTGTTAGTTGAAAATCATGCGGTAATGTATTATACATTTTAGGTGCTAAATAGCATAAATGTTTGCGAAATATTTCCTTTTTGTGAAGACGAATACAATATACTCAAATTCTTCTCAAAGACATTTTGTTTTTTTGTAGTACACAAATATTTATTTTCATGCAGGAAGAAGACCGATTTGTGGAAAACCAATTTTCGTATACCCAGGACATTCCAGATGCAGTCGACGCTCGTTATAACGACCCCACGTCACAGTGAAAATTCTCTTATAACTGTGGGGAGATTTTTTTTTTCAAATAGGTCACCGCCTCGCATTCACATCTCGAAGTTGTAAAACCACAGAAAACCAACACACATTTCACCTGCCCAATAATGCTCCGATAACAGGATTCGCTTGATCCAGGAACCTCACGATGCGCGTCCAGCAAAATACCTACATTAGCGCAGAGTACCAAACTAACTTACCAACTGCAAATATCTCAATAGTTCCGCTTATAAGTATTATTTGGTTTGAAGAATCTCGGGAAAGAGAAACCGTCTAAAATGACCGAGAACGCTGTTCTGAAAGCCGTGTCTATGGAATATTTCTAGAGATTTTGGGAATGCCAAAAGCTCTCAAGAACATCTTACCGACGTTCAATGTGAAAACGGAAAATTTTCTCCCATTCATAAACATTTAATATTTTGACATCTTTATCATCAAGAGGATGAGTTTCCGAAAGCATATAAAACTCTTAAGATTAAGTTTTCGAAGCCCTTGAAATCCTCTATTTCTTATTGAAGCGTTTGAAATGTAATATCTTATATCCTTATATTCAATATTTCACATGTCCTTCGTCTCTCTTCTCGATGAAGCCCGTTTTATACGGAAGGGGAAATGATAAAAGGCCTAATCTTAAGAAGAACGGTCCATACAATCAATCTTTTATTTGCGCAATTGACCCCGCAATTTTCGATCATAGAATCCAGCGTAGTAAGTTCTTTGAGTTTATGTCCATGTGCGATACGGCTTATTTCTTTTCCCCCGATAGGTGGATCATGTACTGAACCGAACACGTAAACTAAAAGAAGAAATGAAATTCTTGTGACATCGGAGCCGCCCTTAGGAATGAGCGACATTACGGAGCCCCGCAATCACGTTAATGATAATTTATTTCCTATATTTCGAATTTTTACTAATTCTAGAATTCTGAATTTTCATCAATTTTTAAAATCTGTGTTTTCATCTACAAAGAAATAATTCTGGAATTGTTTGCCAAAAAATCATTGTTTCTTATGGGTTCTGGAATCCTGAACTTTCATCATTTCTACAAAATCCTCAGTTTTCTTCAATTCTGGAATTATTTCTTCCTTTCATTCTAAATTTTCATCAACTCTGTAATTATTTTTCATGAATTCTGTAATTATTTTTCATGAATTCTGTAATTATTTTTCATGAATTCTATAATTATTTTTCATGAATTCTGTAATTATTTTTCATGAATTCTGTAATTATTTTTCATGAATTCTGTAATTATTTTTCCTGAATTTTTAATTTTCATCAATTCAGTAATTATTTTTCACTTTTTCTGAATTGAATTTCCATCAATTCTGGAATTAATTCCTCCGTTTTTCTGAGTTTTCATGGGTGTTGGAATGACGTATGCATTTTTGGATGCCGATTCTCTCCTCTCCCACAGAATAAAATCGGGGCGAAGGGTGCCCGAAATTATTAAGACGCCTCTGTCCCCCTTCCGCTATTATTTTCGCAACGGGTCCCGCGTCTGGTAAGGGAGACCCTGCATGATATGTTCATTACGAGAACAAAATATTATAAACATCAATATAGGAATCATAGAATTATAAATCTAATGAACATAATTATTTTATAGGGAAGTTTCTGTTAGAAAAGTGGTAGGAAGTGTATCATGAGAAACTATGGATTAGTTTTTTAACCATGGAAATATTGTTTCGATAAAAACGGATTATCGATTTAAGGTCTCATATACGTAATGTAACGACTTCCACGAACGTAATTAGGAGAAAGCCGACACCAAAGCTGAATCTCATTTATGATATTGCCTAGGCTTGATTACATCGAGGAAATAAGGAATTCCAATACTTTACATAATATACGAACTCTGTCGGAGCCAATAATTTGCTATTGCGGATTTCAGGATCGAAAATTGAGGGAGGAGAGGGAGCAAGAAAGAGAGAGGAAACCCTTTAAAATAAGCTCCGATACATTATTTCACGCACGTCAACTTCAATATGCGTGTTGCCGCATACACACAAAATCTCTTACCTTTACTCGTGGAGGCGGTAAATTAATACGCTTTTCCGAATAGGCAATCCGCTGAATGAATAACACACATGTACACACAACGTATCCCCGGCAATTGCGATGCAAGCCGCATTCATAAAAATCTACTTGTGCGTCCTCGGCTTAGTAATAGTATAATAAGTTCCATAAGCGCCTTTTGAAATGGTTATAATATACAAACACAGACGGCAAGTCGTGGATAGAAATATACAAATTCTCTCTGATGTTGGATTATTTAGAATGGGAATTCCTACGCAACCACGAACTCCCCCCCCCCCCCACCTCCTTTTCTCATGTCGATGGAATAATGTGTAATGAATTTGGGAACGTCGTGAATTTTTTAAAACTTCTGAAAATTATATTCTTTGGATAATTATTAATAGTAACTGACTTTGACAGTATCATTAATTTGTTTGTTTTTTGTTTTTTTTTTCGTTTGTACTGATGAAATATTTTAATTAGCTTGCGTATTTTTAATATGATCCGAAGTTAAATTTTTTATGTAAATAATATCGTACTCTAATGTTTTTCGTAAGGGGGTTGGTGCACGTAAATTTTCCAAAAAACACATTTTCGAATTTTTCAATTTTTAAATACCCCTAAAGTATACATACATAGGTACTAAGAAATTTTCTGCGTCTAACTGTGTTCCAGTTTTTAATTTACCTGTACTAGAAGTATTTTTAAAATAGTTTAATGTAAACTACTGGAAGGGTAATGCTAATGTTTTTCACTAAAATCATTTTTTTTCTTACACAAATACAAATACAACGCCACAACAGGCAAATTGCCCACCGAGGTGGCTGACTTAAGAACATCATGGATCCCCGAGCCATTTTTTGGAGGCCCTACCTACTACTGCTACACCCCGCCCACACCCCCCCCCCCCCACGCGGAACCCCCAACGAATCGGTACATGCGGGGATGTGCGTGTACGTGTAGTGCAACCTGACGTAAAGTTTGTATCTGTGTAATGTTTGTTAAGTGTAGTGCTGCCATCTGCCAACCAGTTTTTCTAACTATGAGTGAAGTGTTATGATTGAATGATTTATCGTTGTAGGACTGTTGCTCTCTGTGGCGAGACTTTTTAACGGGAAGATCGGCTCGCATTTGCGCCTTGAAGTTGGGAACCACAGAAAACCAACTTCAGCCGACCACCACTGTGGGGTTCGAACCCGGATCCTCGCATCGTGAGTGCGTCACTATAACCACTTTTGTTAGATGAGGAATATTTTCCCGATCACCACTCATTCAAATGTCTTGAAACTTTGTGTGTCTCAACACTAGGGTGCTACACGAGCTTTTATGATTTCAATTGTTGCTTATTTTTTTCTCGAATTTTAACTTCAATAACATGAAGCTTATTCAAAAATCACCAAAATTTACCCCTATTTTGCGCCATAAAAATTTTTTAAAAAAGTTTTCAAAAAAGAATCCTCTTGTTAAAGCATGTAACCCATAATGTTGAGAAACACACAAAGGTTCAAGACATTTGAATGAGTGGTGTTCGAAAAAATGTTCCTCATCTAACAAAAAACTTAGTTTTGAGGAAAAAGCATTTCAGTGAAAAACATCAGCATGTGTAATGCCCTCCAGCAGTTTATATTAAAATAATTTTAAAATATTTGTAGTACAGGTAGAACAAAAAATTTAACAAAGTTAGACGGAGAAAACTTCATGGTACTTATACAAATACAACGCCACAACAGGCAAATTGCCCAACGAGGTGGCTGACTTAAGAACATCATGGATCCCCGAGCCATTCTTTGGAGGCCCTACCAACTACTGCTACACCACACATGCACCCCGCGGAACCCCCAACGAATCGGTACATGCGGGAATGGGCGTGTACGTGTAGTGAAACCTGACGTGAAGTTTTTTTTGTTTCTCTATAATGCTTGTTATGTGTAGTGCTGCCACCTGCCACCAGTTTTTCAAACTATGAGTGAAGTGTTATGATTGAATGATTTATCGTTGTAGGACTGTTGCTCTCTGTGGCGAGACTTTTTAACGGGGAGATCGGCTCGCATTTGCGCCTTGAAGTTGGGAACCACAGAAAACCATATTTAAATGTACACGACAAACACATGGTTAATAAAAGCCCATTTTATACCAATTTCTTCTCTCAATTTTTTTCGGTACATTAAGTAGCGCATACTTTAGTGTCGTTTCAGTAAAAAATACGGGTATGTAAATAAAAAGCTTTTTTTTATGTAGAAATAGTTAATTCTCTCATCATAAAAGTAAGTCTTATATAAATGTATAATGCGTATAACTGGTATGCTCGCCTCAGGCATGTGGTAGGAAAAAGAATGCTTGCCCTGTAAAAATGCTTACATGCTCGGACGTGTCGGGCAATAGATTTGTCTAGCCCTGGTGGCAAAAAATCCCGGATCGTGGATTATATTCTACAGCAGTCAGAATTGCGATATCAGAATAATCGCAATGAAATATTCATTACATTTATTTGCGTTAACTTTTTCTGCATTCAAATCGGAAAAAATATTTCTATATTTTAATACGTCGTCAAAAGCTAGAACCATCTTTAATCTCAGGTTATGTGATATAATGCTTATTAATTAAACCTTAGAGCCGCGGGCAATGCGAACATCGCGTTTCACGTATTCTATAAAATTTCGTGGAGTACGCTATTATTGCGTTCTGTATACATAGCGAATAAAAATTATCCTGCGATTTTGTACCGAAAAATGCAATCCTTCACGGCTGGAGGGTTAAACGAAACATAGATTGTAATTACAATAAAATTCCATTGGACAAAAAACTTTCAATGTCCCATAGAACTCGTTTTGCTTAGAATTCATACCCTTTAGTTCAAATTAAAACCGCTGAGTTTCATCAAATTATTAGAAAATAATATTCTAAAGTTGGTCGTTATGCAGCCATTACTTCTGATTATCCATCTAGATATGAGAAAACGAGAAAGAACTCGAAATGGAGATTCAAAAACTCGAAAAAGTGATCATTCTTTTAACTGAGCAATAAGCATTTTTATCACGTGATTACGAGTCTTCCCCCCCCCCCCACATTTTTCTCCTCTTTTCTAGAGTATCCATTGCAATTTATCCTGTTTTTCTGATGATAGCTTGGAAAAAAAAAGGGATTTTTCATTTTAAAATAGAAAAATAAATAAAATAAAAAGTTATTCCGCGGAAAAGTATATTAGATTGGAAATATGAGCGTTAAAGAGACATCAGCGTCACTGTTAAAAGGAGAACGAATAGCGCCCCAGTTTCGGGCCAATTCATTTCCTATGAAGGAGGCTTATGCTGGGGCTGGAAGAGGATGTCCGTGGGTTGCGGTTGAAGGAAATGCTTCGGATATGTTCGCAGTACATTTTAAAACTCGAGCCGTAGATGACAGTTCGTGTAAGTTCTAATATATCCAGGCAGCAATTTCTCTTCCCTCTCCGCTCCTTTTTAAAAAAAAAAAATGTTTTCTAGCCCTAAAAAGTATTTTAACTGCATCGAGCTGGAAGGAGTTGTAAAGTTTATCGCCAGCCGTTAATTATAAGCCTGGAAGGAAGGAAGGAAACATATGCACCACGTGTTTCGGAATTCGGGAGAAATGGCACCATTGTCCTGGATTTATCGCCGAAATGTTTGGGCCCGCGTGAATATGCGTGACATTTGTCTTCTTAATTCGGATTGTCTGGGAAAGTAAGGAAACTCGCTATTCGGTATAACGTGTTGGTATACCTCGACTATAGGTAAGATGAATTATTGTAAGCAAACTCCTAATGTTTCCTATTTTTCTTAAAACTTATCACTGGCTGTTGCTTATGATACCGTAGGGGTCATTTGAGAAATTAAAGTCGCATGAAACATTTTTGATTTAGGTGATGACTTTTGGTTTCCACAACAAGTTGTTTCTGTGTTGCATTGCATTCCACTGAAACTGTGTGATGTTTATGTAACAATCGATATATCGTGTGTACATCAATGGTTCCAAGTTTTGGTTGAATGAACCCCCCAGGGAACCATGGAGTCGGATCCAAAATTTTATATCTCTGCCACTGTCACTACGAATTTTGAAAACAGATTCCATCACTCTGAATATGAAACGCATTCACTTATGCGTTAGTGAATGCATATTTAAAACACTTTGTGGCATATACAGATTCTTAGAAATTCAGAGAAAATTTTTGTGGCATTCATATCCAGTTTAGTATTAGTAGCAGTGAGCACAGTTGTGCTTGAAAGAAACAGGTCAGAGATTCCTGGTTTCATGGATCAAATTGTTCTTGAAGCAGAGGTAAAAAATTAGTGAAGAAATGAATTTTTGAATAGGATCAATATTTCACCATGCGGAGTTTATCTCCATATCAAGATAACTTTTCTGTACAACGTGGATGATTCCACCTGTCATTTTAAACCTAAAGATGTTTTTTGGGATTCAGACCTCAGGGCTCGCATTCGCTAGTCAGTACGCAAACCACATGTTTGTCGTTTGGAGGGGGGGGGGGAAGAGTATTATTAATAAAATAAATTACTGAATAATTCAAAAGTGTAAAGCCGTATATGGTGCCTCCCTGATGCAAATATTCGACTTCTTAAGCAACTTCGACAGATGAGCTCGAAATACAAGAGAGAACATTCATTCGACTCTCAAAAGCATTGACACTTCGAACAGTTGGAGCGATAATGGTTATCATACACTACTGTATTTTTCATGCGGGGAAAAACTGCTTCTATATGTAGCACTGAACACTCCATACTAAATTATTTTTATACGAGTTTTGATGTAGTGTAAACATGTAACGAACTGAATAAAACTCCATTATTTCGCATCCAAAAATTTGTTTTGAAGAATTTTCCATGATACCAGCAAATACAGGAACCAGTTAATACTAAAACAGCCGAATTTTAGACAAACCTAAAGCCACCGCTTAGGGTCAACTTGACCCCCCCCCCTCTCCCCATAAGTAATTCAAGCCCTATTAAAAGTAATTGTTGTTTGATTGATGGATGGTGTTGAAATGGAAATATATAGTAAGACCTCCTTTTAATGTCACCCCGCATATAACGTCAGTTTTTCAAAAGTTCTAGCATAATTGGCAAAAACTTTTACCTGTTATTGAATGACCCCGCTTATGAAGTCATTTTTATTTGCTCTTTAGAGGTGACGTTCTACCGACGTGTGACGGTATAATATTCAACCTGTTTCACGATATGCTTTTGCTTGAGTACAAATTACAATAGATCAAAAAATTATTTATTGCGAAGTCTGTGTGAATTGGGTATGTTTTTATAATACGCTCCTCCCCAGACACATATTCCGTAATTTATATTTGAGTAAAACCATGCATAGAAAATACCTTTCAAGAAGTTATTATCAACTATGTATTTAAGTTTATGAAGGACTCCTGAATACATTCTGAGATTTTTTAAACATTTTTTTCACTATATATATTCCCTTTTTAAGTTATTTTGTATAATTATTCCTAGGTATTCATAGTTAAACACTCGACCTATTTCTTCACAATCACATTCTGATACAGTTTGAGATTGGCAGTGCGTATGCAACTTTACGTGGATTTCTGTACTTCCATTTATATATTTCTTGTTTTCGTACACATTAATTTAGTTTTTGTATATTCATTTGTAATTTATGTTTAATTAGCCAATGATTTATTTTTGATAGATCCTTTTCTGTTTTTTTAATCAGACTGTCTGTCTGTTTCTGTATCCTCAACATATAAAACTGCCACCTGCAAAAGATATAATGTTACCATTGGGATTTAATTTCCTTAGTTCATTTAAGCAAATTAAAAACAGTATCGGCCCCAAAACCGACACATATAAATATATAACCTTTCATATAGATATAGTTTTAATGAAAATGCACAATGGATTAACTGTGTGAAACGGCTTCAAATTGTCTCTATTCCTGAAAATGAATCTTCGGTAAGGAATTATACCGAAACTAGACATTCCTTTGATGCCGTTCATGTATAAGACCGGCCACATGCGAGTTCTTTGAAAGTTTTTCTTCGGAAGTAAACACAAACGGAAACGTTTCGTCTTTTGTTTTCTCGGAATAGCTATAAGTTTGAAAGCTTTGCTTTATCAAGCGTTATGTTACTAATGGTTTCCTAAAAAAAGACGACGACGACTACGACGACACCGCCATCATCACTAGAAAACGCTGCGATCACCGCTAAGGAAAAAGAAGAATATACGTTTTTTTTTGCCTTTTGTTTGGCGATATTTTTTCTTCTTTTTTGTGTGTGGTTTGGGAAGAAACACAAAAATAAAGTTTCGAAAGAAAACACCAAACAAAGAGTAAGAAATAGGTATATCCGCATTTGAGAAGAAAATGGCTCGACTAAGACGTTCCGATGTCCCATTCACAAATCCACGCGATGGCACAATAACATTTTTCTTCTATCCACCCCCTACGAGATGGTCATTGCATCTTCCGGAAATAATAAAGCAAAATTGTTTGGACACATTTAGACGGTTTTCTATTGATAAATTTCAGATATATGTGAGGATTTCCTGTTGTTGCGTGACATTCCCTGGTTTTGTGGATGCTCTTTATTTCCCAGGTATAGAATAGAAAGGTTTTATGGAGCTAACCTATAAATACATTTTGATATGTTTAGATATGGTAATGAAATTCCATCGGTAGAGAAAAATTGGAATCTATTCATAACATGAATTATCATCTTCCGGCCGTGTCCACAACTACACGCATTATTTGTCGATGTTCACTTCCCGAATCATTGGCAGACTGCAGTCATATTGATTACCGATGTCGACCTTATACCAAGAATAAGCATATTTCCTTGCCTTCATCTAACTTTCTAGAAATGTTATCCCTCCTTAGGGAAACGAGAACAGTGGTATAGGAAATATATCTCCACGCTGTGTGAATACAGAAAAGATAATGTCACGGAAACTCAAAATATTTATATTGATACTAAATCTGCTTTCGCTTTCGTAATTTCGATCACTTTCGGATGTCATGGATATCTAATTCATGTATGGAAGTTCTAAATGCAATAATGAGTAACAGAATTATTGGGGAAATAGGTTTCGTCGGATACATACATCGGACACCTTGATAAAAGGTTCCCGAAAAAAAGGGTGCAGTTAAATCGTTAATTGTCAATATGTTTTGAAATAAATTCAGTGATTTCTTGTGATATTCTTTGAGCAAAAAAAAGCAAGTTAAATGAATAGAAACATTTAAAACAACTTATGGGGGATGATGACCCGTATACAATTACGGACATTATAAATAAATTTAAGTTATACATTGAGGATAATTTTCCTTCGATTTTCTCACGATTTCCATCGACTTTTCCTTTTATCGATTTTTCTCACAATTTCTATCGATTTTTCTTTTGATTTTTATCGCTTTTTCTCTCGATTTCTGTCGCTTTTTCTCAGGATTTCTGTCGCTTTTTCTCTCGATTTCTGTCGCTTTTTCTCTCGATTTCGGTCGATTTTTCTCTTGGATTCTGTCGATTTTTTCTTTCGATTTTTCTCTTGGATTCTGTCGATTTTTTCTTTCGATTTTTCTCTTGGATTCTGTCGATTTTTTCTTTCGATTTGTATCAATTTTTTTTGGATTTCTATGGATATATATTTTTTCATCGCACGCGCTTTCGCAATTTCACTCATGAACAATATTCACAACATTCCTTTCAAGCAGAAAATTTCGGAATTACGATGACAGTGTTTATTCTTCGTTTTGTGCTATTTAAATGCTTTGGAAGATCGAATGACTCAACCCGGGTGAAATAAGACAAGTGTTTTGCATTCGTTCGCAAAATATGTGACACGGGTAGGGGTTGATTCAACACCTACTACATATGAGTGCTAATTCCATAGATGATAATATTGTGTGGAATGGTGTGCTGCGCTTTTTTTTGTCATACAGGAGTTGCCAAACCTTGATTGATTAAAGTTTTGATGCAACTTTTCCAATATTTTTTGTTTTTACATATTTTTTTTGTTTTGTTTTTAATACAACTTTCAAAATTGTATATTTTTGCTTCCCGTTGCACTTTGATTTTCACCTCATTCACTTGATTTTTTGATTCATGTAATTTTCATTACGTTGCATTATGTAATCTTTAACATCTCAATAACTTCTATTTTTGCCGGAGATGCCCGGGCTCCCTGAGGGCCCGAAATGCTTAAGTAGCTTCTTACGACAGGACCTGGATGTCCTGCGGTTTTTAGTCTTTCCAAATGACATTTGGAAATTGGAAATTGACTTTCCAATGACTTTGCAAAACATTATGTTTTGCAAAGAGTAGAAATTCCAGAACTAATATTATCATACAATTGAATTGGTTCTATTCCTAGGATAAAAGGAGATACGATAATTTGATATATAAATTATACCAAATTTCAAAACACACGATCCAAAAACGTATCGCACGATAAACAGACCCTATACCCAGACATCTAGAATATTCTAGCACTTTAAAAGCGAATAAACAAAACAAAAAAAACGTGGAAAAATGTGAAACAGTGAAATTCTTCAGGTCGGGAAAGCATGACAAATCTATCCCATAGATATGAATTGCACGGTATGACAAAAAATATAGTGATAAAAAAATACGCAGGAAAGGTAGGAAAGACAAGAGATAAATCCTTGAACGTCCGATCGTGAGAGCCTTCGTCTTGGGAATCCCTGATAGTAAAAAAAAAAAAAAAAATGGTAGAATATACAGGGACTTTTCCATCAAATTCAGAACAGCAAGGCAAACGCTATCCGTCATACTACCCACGTGCCATCAAGAACTGAACAAACATTGTGTGTTTGTATGTATATATATATATATCGTCCGGATATAAAGTCCTTTCATTTATAACGGTAACATTCTTTACTTCCGAAAGATAAATATTTCGTTTTGCAGATGCAACCTATTTTGTCGTGGGGGGAAAAAAAAAATCGAGAAAAAAAGCAAGAAAAGAAGCGGGAAATAAAATAAATATACAAAATATATATATATCTAAAAAAAAATATTGTATTTGGGAGGTCTTGGGGTACTTTTTGACGCCAGCAGTTCTTCATTGCACAACAGATTCCCGTCCGTGCGACCAATGCCTTCGATAACCCCCCCAGCAACAAAAAATAACAACCTCCCTTCTCTTTCATTCCCAAGTCTGTTATTCAGGCATAAAAGAAAATAAGAGAAAGAAAAAAATGTGAGGGAATAAGAAATGGGCAGAAAGTATGAGAATCGTCAATTTGTTTTATTGCCAACGCAAAAGTAAATCATGTTTTTATCTCTTTTTTTTTTCATATAGTCGTGAACGAAACGACAAATGAATCACAAAAGAAAAGCAAAACAAAAAAGTGATTCATTCGCTGGCACAAAACGAATAATATCGACATGTTAACGATAGAAAGCAGAAAAACACACACACACACACACGTATAAACATTCGTTGTCATAACGAAAGAGATGAAAAGCTTTCATTCCCGTTATAGCGCGTTTTTCATTGTTCATCTTGGTTCTTTTATTTCTATGTAGTACGTATTTGTGTGTGGTTGGGTTAATCTATTACGAGTATCAGAAATGTATTTGGATGAAATTCGGAAAAAAACCTATTAGTCTTAAGTTATTTCTATTAAGGGGAAAATTTTTGTATCAAAATCAATAAACGAGTATTTTATTATATTGAGTATCTGGTTTTTAGTACAAATCCTGCACAATATATACATATATATTATAGGAATAGCATAAAATACTGTTTAATACCTGTTAATTACCGGGGGTTTGTGAAAGAATAAACAGAGCAAAAACTGAAATTGTAAGTCAACCAGAAAATATATTGAATGCTATTTATATATCACGTTTTTATATATATAAATTAAATACATTTTTCATACATGATTTCTCGTTTTTTCCACAATATTTAAATTACAGATATTTTGAAACCTTTTTCAATTTTCGGTTGCTTTTACAATTATCGTTTTTTTCCTAAATTTTGAAGATATATTTCGAATTTCTCCACTTTCAATATTTATTTCGATATCTTCGTTTGCAGTTTTTCCCACTTTCATTGACTTTCTTTCATGCAATACCGCATGTTTGAATTTTTTGATTTTTTCTACTTCAATTTTTTTACTGAATTAGAATTTATTTCACTTTTTTTTCATTACCTCCGTTTAATTTTTTTTCCACGTTTACCTTATGTTTAATTTTTTTTGACTTTATATGAATTTTTAATTTTTTTCAATTTAGTCTTCATTTTCAGATGGTACTGGATACTGAACTGTTGTGACGAATTTATTTATTATTTATATTGAAATTTGTTGACTCTCAGTGTTGATGCACCATATCAGCAAAGCCACACACAAGTATATATCCATTACATATCAATCTTATGACTACTGACCGGTACCTCAGTAATTTTTAAGTATCAGATTAGATATATAGTTGATTAAACGCACCATCTAATTGTTTTAAAAAAAAAGTTACTTTTTTTTTTAAATTCGAATTTTTTGTATTAATTAGAACAGAAATGACCAAACAATTAATTTTCGTGATAACAATTCATTATCACCATTATATTTATATTGCTATCTATTATTACTTTCCTCTTATTCTACTCTTGATAATGTGATAGTCCAAGGAATAACTCATTGCCAACCCATCAGTTGCGATTTTGAAGATCGCAGCAGTACCTACTGAACACGAATCACACGCACAACAGCAGGCTGGCAAGATTCCCCTGCACAATTCTCAAATAACATACATTTCTCAGAGTGTTAATAACTATCTCTCTAATGCAGCTCGCGAGCACCACGGTGCTTTCTGAAGTACCCAGAATGCTCGATACTCGTGTCCGATTAAGTGCTCGCGAGCACTTCATCAACGATTCAATTAAAGAACTTGTACAAATTGTATTCAAGGATTTAAATCATCGTGACTTCATGCATTCGTATGTCCCACTTGCCGTAAAAGTGCTCTTCTTTTGATGATAGCTACAGGCAGTGCTCGCGACTGCAGGAAGGTTGAAGACCTCTGCTCTAATTAGTGCATGAAATTGTCATGCAGTGATGTATCCCATATCAGTAAAACAAAAGAAAACTTGAAAATATATAAATATTGCTCTTTAATTTTGGCAGCAGCTAGGAAATCCAGACTGATATTTCTGTTATTTATACAAGATACGGAACATAAGAATGCATGGGTGAGTGCAGTGAAGCATATTTAACACACGAAGTAAATTCGATGCAGAATTCATTACAAACAGATTATTTATCATCTACTGTGGCATATACACGTGCGATCGTATTACGAAAAGGAGAAAATCCTTTATTGCAAGAGAAGCATCGGGTTAAATTTGGTCTCTGTTCACTGGTGATGTTATATAAAATCCTGATATTTACTTCCGAGGACGGAATAGGAAACTACGGATCCAATTATAATTTTGTTGTTTACTCTCTTAGATTTATCTTAATGGAATTCGTGAAATTTTCAGATCTAAATCAACGGAGAGAGAAAATCCTTCGAACGAAAATATTGGTTTATCGATGTCAAATTCTAGAGGGGAAAACTACACAAAAAATAATACATAAAACTTTTTCCACTCTTTTTTTTTTTTTCTTCTATTCTATCACACTATGCCATTTTCGCGTAATTTGAAGTTCTCGCAGCAGTAAGATAAACCGAATTTCACATTCTCTTGAAACAGTAGAGATGGTGGAGGGGATTTTTTTTTTTGTTCAGTGACTAAAATAAAAGAAAAAATGGTGGAGAAAAATGAGAAAATCGTTTAAAGTAACGTCCCTTTTCTTTTCAAATATTGATTTGAACTTATCAGTGACAAATGTCATTGTTCTTAAAAGCGGAAAGAAATATGGTGATTGTCAGGCAGTTTAAGCACTTCTCCTATTCGACTAACAGAGCCACCGAGAGAGGAAAGAATAAATGTTTTTTTTTTCCCTCGAGGACAAAAAATAATGGAAAGAAAAATTATTTATGTGAATAAATAAATAAAAGGCAAGAAATAAAGAATAGAACATTCGAGTTTATACATTATCGGACAAGCGATTTGATTCTGAAGTAATACATTTAAGGGGGGAAAAAATTCAGTTAAAGGGAAAACATCATGGTAATTAAATCGAACATTTAGAAAAATACATTTATCTTTTTTTAAGGAAAAAAATGAAAATTAAATTCACAAATGGGATTTATTTTTTTCGTTTCTATGAGAAATACATTCAGACCGATATATGGATTGATAGAACGACCTTTAGGTTGAGGTCAATAGTATTGCTAAGAAAATATTATCTTCTGGATTCGATGGATTATGGGGAAAAATGTTTAAGGTATAACATTTTTTTATTAAAATTTTTTAACAAACAATATAAAAAGCCATCAGTCAGACTTTGATATGTTGTTTTGTACAGGAATTTGTATAGAATAATAGAGAGTTGCTTTTCTGTGGTTCCCAACTGCAAGCCGCAAATGAGATCCGATCTTCCAGTTCTCACCACAGAGAGCAGAAGACCTACAACGGTACAAATATTTAATTCTTGCTTTTCATTCTCAATTCTAAATACAGATTGCAGCACTGGGAAAAATCAGATGAACCGGTGGAAACGCACTCATAATGCCGGTGCAGCACACTCTGTAATAAACTGCCCATGGCAATACACCGTAGTTGCGCTCGGTTTGAAAGAATGTAAGGACGAAAATCTTTTGTGTATGCGTTTAATGATATATGGATGTATTACGATAAATGTGATAAATCTGTGATGTTTATTAATCGCCAGTTATTTTGCAATCATGTATGTAAAGTTTGATGAAGCATTTCCTATATTTATATATAATACTCTTACTGATAACTCCGCATAGCTCCTGGATGAAGTTGGTAAGCAAGATAAATATATTGCCACAAAAACTGAATTGAATGAAAATAAGTGTTGCAAGGATATAAATGTATAAATTATTATCAGCTTGTTAACTTATGTTATATTTCTTTACATTTATCAACGTTTTTTAAACATAATGGACATCACCGATCAAATCCATAAACTGAAGTTTGAACAAAATATTTTGAGTAAATTTAAATAATTCATAATCGATTTATCATAATCACCAATACGAGCTGGGGATTACACATAAACACCTACAAATGTTATGAATTCGCGAAAATTATGAAGCTGCACAAAATGGGGAGATATTATGCATAAGTTGATGAATTTGTGCGCACGCACGCACGCACGCACGCACGCACGCACGCACAGTGTGGTTATTTATTCAAATAAATTCAAGTTTGTACGTCTTAAATCAGTGGTTCTCAAACTTTTGTTACCCACGGCACCGTTGCTGAATTCTTGGTTCATCTCCGGATCGTCAGAAGAGTTAGGTTCATGTTTTCCCCATATAAAAATGCCGCTCCTAAGAATAAATTGGTATACGCACATCAATATTTCCAGCTCGCTTCAACGCCGCCGACAAAGGTTGGCAACGCCGACGTACACTTTGAGGAAACACTGCCGTACATTGTCGGACTGAGCGACTAATTTCAAGCAATTGAAAATCAAGATGGTTTAAATAATGTTCAATATTACCATATTTATCCTTAAAATCAGCATCAGATATTGTTTAGGCACGACGATAGGTGGCACTAGCACATATCACAATGAAAGCACGCAAGAAACCGAAACTTCCTTTGTTGCGCGCGTTTTGCAGAAATAGAAATTTTCAATTCTTTCGCAGAAGCTTTAGAAAAACAAATGGAAATAATTTTAAAAATAAATGAATAAATCATTCAAAACAGTATCAAATGATATTGTTGAAAATAAATGAAGGATTTAACATGGTTTTAACATGAGAATGAAATTCTAATTCTTTAATGCAATAAAAATGCAGTATAATTTTAATTAAAATATATATATATATAGAGAATTAATTAATTTTGAAATGAATGAAATATGTTATAAGCATCCAGAATTAATATTTTTTTAGGAGCAATTAAATATACCTTCTCGTTTTACGGTTCCCTTCATTAAAAAGTAGAACCGAACAAAAATTTTCAATTTTAGAACGTATCAGAAGATTAATCTTTTATAAATTTATCTTCTATGAAAAGAAAACATTTTTACTGAAAAAACATCAACGTAGTCGATCATAAATAACGGATTCTGTTTCATTATTTATTTAGGAATATCAAATTGCACGTTTTTATGTTTATTAATCACTTTATACATGCAGCTTCAAAAATAGACGTGGCTAGCATTAAACGTCAATATTTTACGGTAAAGGTTAAAAATCGGTTATTATAAATAATAACCCGTTGTTCTGCATACTTACCAATTGCTTTGGTAAGTTTGAAACATTTATCACTTTTACTGGTGGATATGTATATTCCCACAGCGTCGTTAAAATCTGATAAATACTAAACACAATAACATTTTTACCGGTGATTATGCATAACCAAGTGTCGTCAGTAAAATTTGGTAAATATTTGAAATTTATAGCGTTTATAATGATTATAGTGATTAGTTACAATGGTAAAGTATAATTGGTGAATTTAATAAATATAAAAAAAAATCCAAATGAGTCTAGTTTGTGTGACGAATATAGTCGGACCCTGATATAATGATAAAACCCTTTGCGATCATACCCCGATATAATGAAACAATACATGTATTAATTATCAAGTATATCATATAGCATGGTGTTCAATAGCTCAGTTAAAAATGTAACCTAAAAATGCTACTACTGTGCATTAATGAGATTCAATCACACAATTGAACTTAAACACGTACTCCTATAGTACTAACTTTATTTTTAAAGGGAGAGCCTACTGCTCGTCTCCTTTCCTGGTTAACGACTTATTTCGTAATACAGTCACAGAAAAACGCTCGCTACAATTGGCGTACAAAATAGCCGCCAACTCACATAATTTGATGTATCGGCCTAACATGCCGCCCGGCATTGAAATATTAATTTCAATAAATACGACAATATAAAACTTGAATACATAAACAAATTCACAGATAACAAAAATTCGATGCAGTACAGATATCATATTTGCGAAACAAAAATTAATTATATGAAATACAAATGCACTATATACATACACAAATGTACTATATTATGCAATTATAATTTCAAGGCGGAAACCCAATGATTTCTTTTTTTTTCTCTATCGAGACCCTTCTAACGACAACAACGCGATTTTACATATTGATCTTTTGAAGATCCCATTCATTGTTTTTACATTTGCTATTCTCACTTTATTATCCCTACCCTGGAAAACCTCCACGACTCTTCCCAAAATCCATTTACAGCTTGGGAGGTTTTCTTCTTTCATGACAACCATATCTCCAACATTTATGTTGGGCTTGGAACCTTTCCATTTATTTCGTTGTTGTAAAGTGCTCAAATAATTGTTTTGCCAATGCTTCCAGATTGTTTGCACCAATTTAGATGTACGGTGCCATAAGTTCAATCTGTTTTCCTTAACATCAGTCAGTGATGGCTCTACAATGGCAGTGACTGGGCGACCAATGAGGAAATGACCAGGCGTAAGAATATCTAAATCATCTATATCACTAGATAGTGGTGTTAACGGACGTGAATTTAAAATTCCCTCTACTTGATTGACAATAGTTAACAGTTCTTCGTATGTTAGTTTCGAATTCCCAACTACACGTTTCAAATGGTGCTTAAAGGATTTTACCCCGGCCTCCCACAAACCACCAAAGTTGGGTGCTCTGGGAGGTATAAACTGCCACTGAATACCCTCTGCTGATAAATAGTTGACGAGATTGTTATTACTCTGCACAATATCGGCATACCAATTTTTCAGAGTTTTATTAGCACTTGCGAAGTTTTTTGCATTATCGCTGAACATTTTTTGAGGTTTTCCTCTCCTGGCAACAAATCTTTTCAAGCAAGCGATAAATGCTTCGGATGTCAAATCAGACACTATTTCCAAATGAGTGGCCTTCGTGACCATGCATACAAAAATGCAAATATACACCTTGTGGTAGATCCCCTTTCTCTGGCCCTTATATTTTATCAGAAACGGCCCACAAAAGTGGACACCAGAGCAGTTAAAGGGATAGTTCACAGTGACTCTTTCTTTAGGTAAATCCCCCATGAGTTGTTCTACTGTTACAGGTTTTATCTTGAAACAAGTGATACAGTCATGTACAACCTTACGACACATATCTCTGCCACGTAATGGCCAAAATTCTCTCCTCAAAGAATACAATAAATTTTGCGGACCAATGTGTAAATATTTTTTATGATGATGCTCAATGATCATTCTAGTGAGCTTATGTTTTGATGGTAATATGATCGGATGTTTTTGGCTATCACTTACTTGACTGTGCCGTAAACGACCACCTACTCGCAAAATATCGTCTAAGTATGGAAGTAAGTTTTTTATCTTGTCTGTTACCAATTTCCCTTTTATAAGATTGGATATGTCACCTTTAAACTCTATTTCTTGTGTGCAACGAACTAGATATTGCATACTACCTTGAAGTTCCTGATGTGACAAAGGACCCTTTCGCTTATTAAGTGGATTTCTCAAATTATGGATGAACCTGAAAACAAAACTAAGAATGCGAATTAATTTAGCATAATCATTTGTAATGCAAAATAAAGAATCCATGAAGACTTCGTTCAGATTTAGAGTCAAAGTCACATCAGCATATTTCTTGAACTCCGGGATGATCCAACCCAACGCTGTTGTTGAGTCAGTATACAGACACACCTTGTTCACTACTACACGCAGAAAAGATAGCACCTTCTCAACAAGATTTGAGAGCAGTTCTGCAGCACAAAGTTCAAGACGTGGTATGGTCACTACTTTGAGAGGTGCAACTCTGGATTTGCTACAAAGAAGCACCACCTTCACATCACCCACGGCAGTAATCGAACGCACATATACAACAGCCCCGTATGCATCCTTTGACGCGTCTGAAAATGCATGAATTTCTAATTTTTCAGCAGAGTCTGCTAAGACGAAACGATCAATCTGGAGGTTTGTCAACCTTGTAAGTCCTTCTCGGAATTTTCTCCAGGTTTTCGATTGTTGAGACGGCAGTTCATCGTCCCAGTCGATTTTCAACAGCCAGAGCTTCTGCAAGTAAATCTTTGCTTGTACTAGAACAGGACCAAGCAAGCCTAACGGATCAAATAATTTTGCGATATCTGTCAACACAGCACGCTTGGTAGGTATGTTGTTACCAGGAGCAACAGCGAAACCAAAACAATCTTCTTTAGGGTTCCATCTTAAACCCAAAGTTTTCACCGTGTCATTTTCAGGATCCTGAAAGCAATATTCTCGTTCATGAACAGGGACATTGTTCAACAATGCATTTTCGTTAGAGCACCACTTGTGTAAATCCATGCCTCCACATTTTAACATAGAAATCAGCTGTTGCTGCAATTCAATGGCACTTGTTATATCGTTAGAACCAGTTAGAATATCATCAACATAAAAATCAGTATGAGTTGCGGCAGCAGCAAGAGGATATTTCTTCTGTTCGTCATAAGCTAACTGTCTTAACACCCTAGTGGCTAAATATGGTGCACATTTTGTTCCATATGTTACTGTAAGTAACTTATACAGTTTGGGTTCATCTAACGGACTTTCTTTCCATAAGATGCATTGTAAGTTGTAATGATCAGGATTGACCCAGATCTGCCTGTACATCTTTTTCACATCGGCAGTGAAAGCGATTTTATGTCTTCTAAATCTTAGCAGTATCGAAAAGATGTCTTCTTGGACCACACCCCCATTTAACAAACAGTTGTTAAGTGATAACCCATTGGTAGAAGGGGCTGATGCGTCGAAAACTACTCTTAATTTAGTGGTACTGCTATCAGGTTTGTAGACTCCATGGTGAGGCATAACATATTTTATATCCTCATGTCCCTCCATCATCTCCTGCATGTGACCCAAGTCCTCATACTCGGCCATAAAATTTTTGTAAAGAACAGACATTTGGGGATTTTTATCCAATTTTTTCCACAGCCAATTCAGCCTTTGCTCAGCTAATTGCATGGATTCCCCAGGTTCAACATTTTCCTTCATCGGAAGATCAACTATATATTCCCCTCTTTCATTTCTACGATGGGTTTTTACAAAATGATCCTCGCAAAAAAGTTCTTCTTTGCTTTTCAGGGGTAGCTTCTCCTCCACAGATTCAATTTCCCAAAACTTTCTAATGGATTGATCTAACACATCAACTTCTCTCGAGAGAAAACAGCATTGCTGAGATGACGAGTGAGAAATTGTCCCGGAGACTATGTACCCAAATACAGAATTCTGAAGCAACACTTCGTTGCTGAGATACAGCTGTCCGCTCTTCAATGCCTCAAAAAATATTTTTGCTCCGATCAAAAGTTGTATTTTCCCTGGCTTGGAAAAATGTGGGTCAGCAAGTTCAACTCCTTCGGGAAACTTCAAGCCAGATAAATCAAGAGGAGACGATGGGGTGAAATCTGTTATTTTGGATACAATCAAAAAATCCAATTCTTTCTTGAACTCGCCGCTTTTATTTGCGACTACCCCAGTAGTTTTGGTTTTCACGGTATGTGACAAGCCATTAATGCCACAAACGGGGGCATAAACTTTTTCTTTCTTCAACCCGAGGGCTTCGGCGCAGCTTGTTGTCATCATGTTCACTTGACTACCATTATCGAGTATGGCCCTAACTCGAGTCTCTTTTCCTTGGGAATCGCAGACGTAAACATTCACAGTACTGAGAAGTGCTGATGAATTTGTGTTTATCACATTGCTCAGACTATGAAGAACATCTGGTTGTTGGCCCCCTACTGCTCCTCCCTCTGAGGGTATGGGGGAAGCGCTTTCGCTTTTTCGTTGGATGACATCTTTATTGCTTTTTGGAGACGCCGTTTCTCCCCGATGTAAGAGAGTGTTGTGTCTCAAATTGCAAATAGAGCAAATGACCTTTGATAAGCACTGAGACGTAATATGGCCAATTTTTAAGCAACAATAGCATAAATTATGCTTTCGCACAAATTCATATCTTTGCGAAACACTCATTCTTTGAAATTTTACACATTTATATAATGCATGAAAACCTTTGCAAGAGACACAAGATCTTCTATATTCTTTGATATTATCACTATCATATACCATGAAAGCTTTTGCTTTCGGTTGTATTCTGCGGTCAGGCTGCTGCTGACGACTATTTATTTTTCCGACACTTTCAAACATTATACTTCTTTTTTCAATGAATTCCAGAAAATTGTCTAGTTTAGGAACCTCGGTAGTTGTTAATGTTAACTCATATTCCTTTCTGGATTCTTTATCTATTTTCTGAAGTAATACATTCAGTAACATGGTGTCTGATAAATCATTTCTTTCAAATTTTAATGATTTCAACTCTCTTAAATTTCTATTTACATTGTCAATTAGATTGCGCAATTCCTTAGCTGACTCGTGTTGAACTTTAGCGCAATTTATTAAAGCTTGAATATGAGTGTCAACAACTATTCTTTTGTTTTCATAACGAGTTGTTAACGCCTCAAACAAAGAAGCATAGCTTTCGTCAGCTGTTTCAAGCTTTTTTGCATCCCCTTTTAATGATGCTCGCAAATAATACAGCTTTTGTACGTCGGTTAATTGTTCATTGCCTTCAATTAAACACTTAAATTGATTTTTGAACTGACTAAATTCCTCATACTTGCCAGAAAATTCTGGTAGAGGAATGTCTGGCAATTTTATACGAGAAATTTCTTTACGCTCATCAACATTAACTTTATGATGACTTTTCATCGACTCTTGGTAGAAAAGAAATCTTACCTCCAGAGTTTCTAGTCGCTCATCTATGTGCAGTAGCTCTTCGTCGAACACGCTAATGTCTATAGTCTCTGGTTGAGCGTATAATATTTTCCTCAATGCTTCAACATTTTTTTTGATGTCGGCGATATTGTTCAATTTCACATCAAGTAATTGTTTTGAATCCACTGATGGCTCAAAGTCCTTGGCAAAATTTTCTAGTTGAGTAACTTTAGCTTTTACAGTTCCTTTTTGACGATTATATTTAGCATTCATTTTCAATTATCCTGTGGCTATAGACGGACCAACTGTTCAATAGCTCAGTTAAAAATGTAACCTAAAAATGCTACTACTGTGCATTAATGAGATTCAATCACACAATTGAACTTAAACACGTACTCCTATAGTACTAACTTTATTTTTAAAGGGAGAGCCTACTGCTCGTCTCCTTTCCTGGTTAACGACTTATTTCGTAATACAGTCACAGAAAAACGCTCGCTACAATTGGCGTACAAAATAGCCGCCAACTCACATAATTTGATGTATCGGCCTAACACATGGTTTATCATGTTCACCAAGGACGCGACGCTTGGGTGTTATGCATAATCGCCGGTAAAAGTGATTAATTTAATGAAATATATCAAACATACCACCGATGCTTGGATACTATGCATAATTGCCAGTGAAAGTGATAAATTTAGGGAAACATCAAATATACCAAAATACTTGGTAAGTACGCATAATGACCACTTATTATACATAATAACAGCATTTATCGCATTTACCGTAACAAATAAATCAATTATCATGCTTTTCGAATGACAGTGCAATATAGAGCAATTAGCAGACATTCATTTTGGCATAAAAATTACCATGTGTCAACTAGTGACAGCTGTCACGAAGGAAAGAGATGTTTAAAGCTGAAAACTTCTGATGACTTCCCTTTCGTTAAATCACTTTATCCCGAGTTATACGAATGATAAATGAATTCGGAGTGACACGTCCAAATAAGAACCAGTCATTATCTGCAGGTAAAACAGAGTCGGAGCTTTGGTCATACAACGAATTCCTAAAGAGAGAGACGCTAATTAAAAACGAAACCGTGGAATTAATAAAACGCTTCGGAGCTGCTATTTTCGACATTCAAAGCCGAAAGCTACCAATTTATAAGCTCGACCGAGAAGAAGAGGCGGAAAAACAAAAACAAAAGCCTGTCATTTAAACATAAGCTGAACAAAGACATAATTGCATTACCGATGTCCTTAATCTGTCCACGATATTTCGGAATATGTCAAGATTTTTCTCGTAATTTCTTACCGGTAAAGTAACGTCGTGTCAATTTCTGTTGCAAATAATTGAGGGAAGGGGATGAATTTTAATCAACTTCTGTTTCATTGATTTCCGTTTCCATCTTGCTTTTCATTTCTTTCTTCTTATTGGAAACGCTAACTACCATTTGACTGTCATTTTTCACTTTTGAATTTGCAAACGATGTGTGTTGACATTACTTTATGTTCAAAATTTTAGGAATTATTAATATGAATTTTTTTTATTTGAGTTCGAATGTCATGTCAATTTCAGGTCTTCAAGAAAAAGAAAGTCACAAGTGGAAAGATCGTTCGATAATTTTAAAGCATATTTAGAACGTGATATAGTCGACGCTCGTTATAGCAACCCCCAATCGCTCCAAAACGGACGCTATATTGGAAGATCGTTACGTATACCACTTGAAAGTTTTTCCCCGTACGCCGTACGAGATCTCATTTCTCGGTCGCTTTCACTGTTTTGCCCGTATTTCTCCTATTTTCAGTATCAAATTAGCCGCACAGGTGGCAGTAGTTGTGCATTAAATATTAGTTTTCAATGCCATAAATATTTTTCATGGACATTGTATTACATGTTATCATGGACATTGTATTACATGTTATCATGGACATTGTATTACATGTTATCATGGACATTGTATTACATGTTATCATGGACATTGTATTACATGTTATCATTGACATTGTATTACATGTTATCATTTGTATTACATGTTATCATGGACATTGTATTACATGTTATCATGGACATTGTATTACATGTTATCATTGACATTGTATTACATGTTATCATTGACATTGTATTACATGTTATCATTTGTATTACATGTTATCATGGACATTGTATTACATGTTATCATGGACATTGTATTACATGTTATCATGGACATTGTATTACATGTTATCATGGACATTGTATTACATGTTATCATGGACATTGTATTACATGTTATCATGGACATTGTATTACATGTTATCATGGACATTGTATTACATGTTATCATGGACATTGTATTACATGTTATCATGGACATTGTATTACATGTTATCATGGACATTGTATTACATGTTATCATGTATTATTGTCTTTAGGGTTTACAATTGCGTGTTTAATTGAGTTGCTGTATTTAAGAAATATATGACATCCATATTTGTTACAGGCACCTTTTTCTCAGCCACCTCATTCGACATTTTGCCTTCTGTGAATTTGTACTTATAATTGCGCGAATTTTTTATATGACTCACCGTAAATGTAGCTTCCTCGTTCTTCGTTCATGTAGAAAGAAAAGACAACTTCCAGGAAAAAAAATTATCATATTATTTGAATTAAATAGTTGTTCTAAATGCTTAAAAATATTAGAAATGCCAATTTTAATAACATTTTCCTACTTAAAAATGTAGAATAACAAAGAAAACAATGAAAAAATGAACCATATTTTGGATCGAAAGCAGGAGGAATAAAAACAAAACTTTTAAGGGGTAAAAATAATAAAATTAGCTTCTAATGAGCAATCCATACTTGGTGTGAGACTGAAAAATTATATTATTGCTTCGTGATAACGAAAGCAGTTGCAATGCAAATACTTTGAGTTAATAATTGATTGGATGGCAAAAAATTTTACGCACATGTAATTGAAGTTGGTACGGTATATCATTGCGCTCTTTTGCAGCATGCAAATGAGCCATTGCGCGGTCATGTGTGCATCGTTAGCATTCAGGTTCGAACCCCGTTGCCGGTATAGTGACAGTCGATTGACATTGGTTTTCAGAGGTTTTCAAATTTGAAGACTTGAAAACGAGCCCATCTTCCATTTGAAAGAAACGTTTCGTCTCACAGAGAAGGCATACCTGCAACACAATATTCACATAACATGAAGATTCCGGCATTTACCATCTTTACTTCCAAATATGCAAAGCAGATGGAAGCACCCACAGGAGCAGAAAACAACCACAATTCTGACAACATAAATGCATTAGATCCACACATACCCTCAGAACACACATTCCGGCATGTACCAATCCGTTAGAAATCCCATAGAGGAATGTGTACGAGATACATGTACGGTTATGTAATAGTAGTGGCGTATGAAATATATGTTCACTTGGTATGTCCCTAATGTCTGCCAAATTTCAGAATTTTTGATGCAGTAGTTGTTTTTTATCTTATGGATGTGTTCAAAAACTGCAATTTGAGAAAATCACGTTCAAAGTGTTTTTTCTTCCATGCGTTTGCACTATAACTCATTACTTCTTCTTTTGTTTTGAAAGAACAAATTAACTGATCGAATTGAAATTTTTTGCATTCGATTCGAAATCAAATGAAATATTTTTTAAATTCACTTTTGAAAATTGTACTTCAGGGTCGTGACACCCACCAATGAATCTAGAACACATTCGTCATAGACATCGCAAAACATTGGAAATACGTGTTTTTTGTCGTTTTTATTTTACATTGTTAATAATAACACTTCCCACAACTGAAAAAATTATTCCTAGCAATTATTTTGCTTTAATTGTATTTAAAAATAGGGCCGCCCTAACCGGATACGGAACCCGTTGCGAAAATACTAGAGGGGCGTCAGAGTCGTCCTAATAATTTCGGTGATCCTTAGTACCGATTTTATATACTCTCAGGGAGAGGAGAATCGGAAATTCAGAAAATTAACTTCATGAAAATTCAGAATAAATTAAAGAATAATTTTCAGAATTGATTAAAATTCAGAAAAAATGAAAGAAACAATTCAAATATTTCAGAATTCCAGAAAATTATCAAAATTCAGATTTCCAATATTGATGGAAATTCAATATTCAGTATTTCGAAAATTATTTCGGTATAGAAGAAAATGCAGAATTCCAGAATTGGTGAAAATTCAGAATTTATGAAAAAACGTTATTCTTACCGTAAGTGCAGAGTCCGGTGCGACCGCATTTATCGCACACCACTAAGGGCGGCTCTGTCTAAAAGCCTGCATCAAGTATATATTGATTTTCTTTCAGAAGTTAATCCTGTTAAACATTTCGTGAAATATCGATCTCCAACTATACGTGGAATGCTTTTTAACTCATCAAATTACTTAAAATTCAAGATACATATTATGTGTATAATATATTGCTATACTTGTTTATGCATATATATATATATATATATATATATATATCTTCATACACGTGAATGAAATTAGATTTCATACGCCCTGACATCAATTTAAAGCTCAAATCCGTCGATACAGCGACGCAAAGAGAGAGGTGACGTACGATATCCCTAGTTCTCAATAGTATTTTCAATGGTTTGCTTTCCTCACAAAAATCGAAATTCATTCCAAATATTGAACGTCCTTGTGTTTACAGTGGGAAGGGCTTTTGTGGAAGTGCCAGGTTCCACCAGGTTACGGGTATCGATTCCCGATCCTTAAAAGTCGGGAGAAGAGGAGAGAAAAGTTTTCTTCCCTTCAGCAGAATCTCAAGTTTTCCGATAAGGATTCTTCTTGGAAGGTACAAACACATACATATACACACACACACACACGCGTTCGGAGAACCAACCCTCTAAAAGATTTCAAGAAGAAATAATAAGAAAAACGTAGCCACACACACACACAGACGTCAACCAGAAACTAACGAAAATGAATTCCTTTCACAAAAACCCGAAGTCGTTTCAGACTATTCAATGTCGATTTTGAGAAGGCTTCCTACAATAATTTGATAAATTTTTTTTCAAAGATATATAAGAGAAGTGTCGAGAAATTGTTTATATACAGGGTGTCCGGGCTATAGGCTACCAAAAGTGAGTGGCGGTATATATTAAAGAACCACACATGATTACTTATAAATTTGAGTTGTATTGAGGAGAGTAACTACGGAAATATACATGTAGCCCCCTCAAGTATACTTCATAAAGTCCAATGTAACTCTGCAAATGTCCAAAACAAAATTATATCTCATCCATAGTAAGTTGGTCAACCAATCCTTTGTTGAGATTTCGCAAACTTATTAAGGGGAAATTTTTCAACGCAGTGGTGTGCCATAAATTTGTGAATAGGAAATTTGAAAGTTCATAAAAATTGTAAGAATTGGAAAATTTGAATGTGGTTTGCGAAAAATTTGTTCCCACGAAAGGGAATTTTTACGGTATACAGAAAAAAAATTGCGTCACATGTTTGTCGATAGTGGGTGATGCACGTCTGTCTGGAGTGATTGGACATGAACCTTTCTTCAATCCCTTCTGTGTGTCAAATATTCGTTATGCTTCAGTCGGCGATTCGTGGCTGAGGTATAAACACCTTCACCAGTTGTGCTTTATTGACACATGTCAATGTTACATTAAACACTTTATCAGCGCCAGGACAAATAAATTTCAGAAATGTGCTATTAATCGTACATCCTGCATTTTATACGACTCTGATATGTTACATTGCACATTTCCAGTCATTAGCTTTCGTGCAGCGTCTTCCATCGACAGAAAATTGAACTAGTTTTTTCTATATCAAAAGTCTTACGAAAGAGAACAACTTTTTTTTCGCAAACCTTTATTTAAATTATTTATGTGTGAAAATCTGGATATTAAAAGAAAATATCATATCGAACAGACATATCTCAACAGATAGCCATATACTTTTGTTGTGGTCGAGATTGAACTCTAACAAATGATTTACTACCGCCCATTGTTGTCAGGGTATAAAAGACTTACGCCCGCCATTGTTACTCATATTTGTGAGAATTGCGGCGCTATCTAAGTGATTCTCTTGTGACATTTTTGTAGCTATTTTATTTGTGGTAGGATGTTTCGGGGAGTTGAGATGTTCGAGGTAAGTGTTATGTGCTTTCTCCGACAGTACGAATTTTTTTGCGTCAGGATAACAGTAATTTCCGGAAACTTCCAAATCTCTTGGTACCATATAATATTGAAGAAATTATTCTATTAATTCATCTCAAAAGCACTGATATGTTTGACTTTGTAAATTTACGCTGAATAGTAACAGTGTCATTAGAAATACTGAACCTATGTTTGAATTTTTTTTCTGATTAGGAGGTCGAAGCAGGTGCTCGGGTCACTGGTGGATACCGTGACGGCCGTGATGGATTTGGTCGAGCGAGCCGTAAGTTTTATTTTTGTTGTTACATATATGCTTCTCTAAATGTTTTTTGAAAATACTCATGATTTTTCAATCTGGTCGTAATCTATCCAGTGTTTCTTAACCTGTTTCTGCCCATAGAACACTTTTTCAGCCCAATTTGAACTTTATTTTCTACTCTCGTGGCCCTCTGTCCCTCGCCCAGGAGCGAAATCATTTTTACTTATTTAATTAAAATTCATTTCAAACTAAATTTATAACAAACATAAATTTTATTTATATGGTGGATCTAGGCCAGAAGCGGTTAGAAAGATTCGGGGGAGGGGTTGGATCATCAACAGCAGAATTAACGAGGGATAAAAAGGGCCGGCCTCGTAAAATACAGAGCCATCCGACGAGCGTTCACAAAAAATCGCCATTCCCGACTTGTATCCGTTCCTACCCTAAGTTCGGTGAGCTTCCTTCTTGCAGAGGTTCTAATGCAGGGCTGTCTGAACATTTGAAGTCTCCAGGTAAATTAATGTTCTCTGGGACCCCATACTTTTAGCAGGAAGTATGTATCAGTCAATACACTTGTGTGTTATATTGCCTACTTTCTGGCGAAGATCATAATACCAGGTCTCATCATGTAAGCCTTCAATGGGTATGATCCCGTTGATGGGCTTCATGCATTGAGATGATCCAGGTTCTATGGGCAGCTCTGTAGGATTCTGAAGGTAGTCACATGTGACCACTTTGAGATTTCTTAATAAAATAGTTCAGCCAGCTAAATATTGAAAAAATTGTAATAGCGTTTGATGACGTAAATTTAAAACCAGGACGAACATAAAGTACGAAAGCACTTTTCGCATGGATGGATATACGGCGGGGGGGGGGGGGGTTGCCTTGCAGTCATTGCTGCTCCTTCAATATCAATGGTGAAGCCGACTGGTATAATGAAACTGCATATATATGAATTGAAAACATCATTGTCATTGCCATGCGCACCCCCCCTTCCTCCCAGATTTTCAAGTGTATCTCTGACTTTTGGAGACAGTTCATTTATTAGCAGAAAATCCTATTTTTTTCCCGAACAACTGACCACCCAACACGAACCTATTGATATGTACGTATAAAGTAACGAGTACTTCGATCATTTGATCATCTTTGTACACCACCGTCATTTTCTGGACAAAAGGGCTGAACGGTACCTACGATTTATTGCCGATTCCAAATGACAGCGTTCGACATTTATGCCTTTTTATACTCACCGAGTGGTTGGTGCACTAAGGTCTCGGCGCGGGACTCCCTGCCGTAGCAATCTTTCTCTGAGGTTCTGTTGTCACACCGTTTGTGTTGTACCTCTGCGTCAGGAAAGTTTCTGGCAAGGACAAATCGGGTATCGAACTCGAGATGCCTCTAAACATATACAGGCTGGTCGAAGAGAATGATCAGTGCCTTTGAACCTTCCCGGTCTTCCAATCCATCTGGCCACACATTGGTCGAAAACCGTCAATAGCCACAACACGGAGAGTGTTCTGGAAGCAAATATTCGCCAAGGAATATTGCTTCCATAGGAATATTAGCCCAGTGGGGATCTTACGTCGGATAAATGAATTATTTCAACATTAAAATGTACAGGAACCAATTGCGACTGGACACAAGCGTCGTATAAACGTGAAAGACGTATAAACGAGGTTCTACTTTACTCGGAAGTCTGTAGTACTGTCTACTGTACTACTACTACTACTACTATTACTGTTTACTTTAGTTATGACCATCGTTTTCATATAACCTCGAATACTTCATCAAACACCATCTCTGACCATATAGCTGTATTGCAATTTACTGTCATTAATGAGATTGTTTGGAAATAAGATGATGTCTATCGGTGGTCGCCTGAAGGTCGTTAGGTGGGGGAAATCTCTAATCTATATCCTCCCTCGGGTTTGAACCTGGGACCGGTAGACGGGCACCACCGCGCCATTCAGGCGCAACATCCATAAAACTTCGAGTTCAAAACGTGCAATAGTCGTATTTTCTTGCCCTTGCAGGAGGTGCTCGGTGAGCCTGCAGGGCGTACCCGGCGGCATCGTTACTAAGAGACCGAGGAGCACGTGGATTCCTCTGAGTATGTAGAGGAGGCGATAGCCGCGGGGCCCTTGGATGCTAGGGTATGAATCTGTGTATTTCTAACAGACAATATTATCTTCAATGACGGCAAGAATAATGTTGTAATCAGTGTAAGAGAAATCAAAATTTATCTTCCAAATCAGCGATTCCTAACCTTTCATGTATAACCCCTCCCCTTCCGTGGAAATGCATATAAAGTATTACTTGCATACCCCCCTTTCACGTAACACAGGCTGGGAACCATTGCTTTAACCCTTTAGGCGGCACAGCAGAAATCACTAAACTCCCTTCAAAAACGTCATATATTTTTTTTTTAAGCAAGTGCAAATTGAAGACAAGTGAGAAAAAAGGTGTAAGGGAAATTTCATTGAGAAATCAACTTTTCAAAATATCTAAGCTTTTAGGGGAACGAGATATTTCGTCAATGCCACTTAAAGGGCAAAATGATACCATTAAAGAAATTTAAGTAATTACATAATTAAAACGGTACGTTTCATGCTTTACATTTCAGTCGGTCCGAAGTGTCAGCTTCAGCAACTGTCTTAGCATCTGCTACTTCGTAAGTAAATAAGCATTTATACATTTATGAGCAATCTCTGTCGCTCGCTCTAGAGATTCATTAAGCAATAACCATTACTGGGGGAGGGGGTGTATGCTCAGACATCCCGATTTGAAAGACCAGTACCTGGAAGCAAGCGTGAATCCGGGAGTGATGTGTCGGGAGGGGGCGATTTATTCTGTTCGTTGGATCGCCCCGTATTTTACGGGGCAAACAAATTTTTCCTTTGTTATTTGCCGTCCTTGGGAGGGATGATCACCCCCATCGCTTCCCTCTGGATCCGCGCCTGTCTGAAGGACATTTGTAAACAGGCACTATTTAGTGGACATTTTTGAGATTTGGTGATAATGGCCAGGTTTCCTCGCGTTCCCCCCACTCATTGTCCACATAGAGCTTTTATGGTGTTTAACATGGTATTTAAACATCCCAACATTTTAATGATAACATTCAGGTTGCACGAAAGTTTCTATACTATATCAGGTAACCTCAAAGAAGAAACATCATTCTTGAGTCACGCGAGCATTCTATATTCCCATTACTAGAGGAAGAGCACTATATGACAACTATGATATGCGCTCAAACTAATGTCACCATAATTTCAATATGCTCACGCACATACACACCCCTTCAACGCACATCCCCTTTCCTAAAATACATTGAAAGGCGTGTTCCTAGAAATATTTGGAAGGATCACCCACTAGAGATGCGTGGTAGGTGAGCACTCCTAGAAACAGCTGGAGGCTTGCAAGCATCCCTATAAATTCGTGGTTCTCAAAGTACAGGTCGTGACTCCTAGGGCCGTCACCAATCTCTATCAGAGGCGTCGCGAAGGGTTGTATTTATTTATGAGTACCCGTTCAGTGAGATGAAACGGGTTCATTTTGAGATGATTCTCATCTAGATTAGTTTGGAGTGCCGCTGATTAACGATGAAAGGATAAGGGAATCATGGGTAGAAAATGCATTGCTGCTTATCTTCCGCGTATCCCCTGGATGGCTTATCACGTATGTCCCATGATCCCCACATGTTGGAGCAGGTATCTTAAGCTGGTATCTTTCTCAGGTCCCCCCAAGCCAGACTCTTCATGGATCTTTCATCTTCTACAGTGACTTTATAGCGTGAAAAAAAAGTCTCACCCTTCGCGAGGCCATGCGTACTCCTAAATAAAAGCTCAAAACTGACTCGACACAAAGGACCATGGTTAAATCAAATGAATCAAGGCGGACGATGCGTATTTTCGTCATCTCAATTTAACGACTTTGGTATTTCTTCGGTACTGTTCAGTTCATCGGACAGTCAAGTCAAAAAAATTGGTTTTATTATATAAATATGTATGTATATATGCAATTTTTTTTCATTTCCCAGGAAGAGCCGCAACCTCCGAGCAGCCTCGCGGCTGCCGACATGATAGCCATCTTCATGTCGAGTAAGTAAACATTACATTCAATTTTGATGTTTTTTTTGTTTGCTCGTTCAATAATTGCAATTATGAATTGTAAAAACGGTCAATAACTTATGTATTTTTGTTTCATCTACTTGCAGGCGACGACGAGACTCAGCAACAGCCAGAGGTGGCTGGGAAACCACTCTGTTCGTGTCTCCGCTATGGCACAAGATATCGAGATAATTCCGGAGCCTTTGAGCTACCGCCTGGGCGAGTGACTCAAGCTCCAAAGGGCTCGGTGCCCTTTGGGGTCGCCGGGGTTGCCTTGCTGTACGTCGTTGTCTTCGTCGGTTATCTGTTATGCTGTCGGGGGGATTGATTTTTCTTTTCTTTTTTTTTCTATTTTTTTCATGTGATCGTTTGTATATATGTACGTCTTTATTCGTTTGTCCGCGTGCTGTATGTTGGGACTCGCGCAGCTGCCTCCTCGTGGTGAGTCCTGGGAAGTTTCGTAAAGAAACTTGCTGAGAGCTGCAACACAATCAGAAAACTTATCTCAAAAAAAAAAAAAAACCTAAATTATATTTCCCCACATGATATATATATGACGTATCGTGTGATATTTACCAAACTCTGTCCGGTTGCCCTAGCTAAAACACTTGCTTCCCTTGCCAGAGAGCTACTCACGCATATTTTTATGTACCCTGCACATGGTCCGTCACCATTTCCCCATTGTAACTTTCGCTAAACACTCCTCTCCTTGCGACATGTAATTTTTTTTTATCTTTTTATATTTTCTATCATTATGTAGCACTGAAGAAAAGTACTGTATCATGCTCTGACTATGAACTACGCATGCTCGTCACCAGGTTCCTATGTACCCCTCTCTAAGCTACTCCTCGTGACATGCACAGATTTTTCTTTCTTTCTTTCCCTTCATCATGAAGCACTGTAAATGTATTGCACCATACTTTGGCACTGCATTCTACCCGTCGCGGAAGGGCCCCCACCCCCAAGTGACATGTACGAATACGTTTCTCTTTTTCTGTCATTATGAAGCACCGCAAATGTCCTGTATCATATGTACGAGTTATCTTCGGCATGAACACGCCCCTTGGGGAAATGAGCTTAAATTGCGTTCGCGACAGAGCCTGGTTGTGCTCCGTTCGAACCGTAAAGCCGGTCGTCCACTGGATGCTGCTAGGAGCTAAAGCAAGTCACATGTGTGCGCAAAACTGCTACAGCAGTCTTGTAGATAACACGCGCGACTTGTTTCCCCTGGTGGTAGCTTTCAATGGGCGCGACCAGCCTAACTGTCTATTAGGCATTAGGAAATTTTCAAACATTTGGAGGTAGTGGGAGGGGGGGGGCGAGACTTTCGAAACTACGCAATAAAAATTATCTTTTTGTACGTTAGGAGCCATTCAAGTATTACGTACGTAAATTTTTAGCCATTTTTGACCCCCTTCCCCCCCTTGTCAACAAAAGTCACCAAAACGCTGCCCCCCTCTCCCCTTTGTCAGCAAAATTTCGTCATCAGCTCTGCCCCTTTGAATCCTAACTCATATTTTCATAAAGGGTGGTTGATGACGTAAGTATTATCCAAACCCCCCTCCCCCCGTCATCAAAAGTCAGCAAATCGGAACCCCGCCCCCATCGATGATGACGTAATACTTGAACGGCCCCTGAGGGAAGTGCTGAAACAGCGTCTCAAAGCAACCATCAATAGTGCGCAATATTTTAGTAAAAACCTTGTATATAAAACTTGAGGACATCTCCTATTGATGAAGCAGCATTTTTACAACTTGCACGTTAATTTTAAAATTTTACAATTTTGCACTTTCGGTTCTCTAACTATAAACCGTTATTTGTGAATACTTTTTAGCATGGATCCCCTGTGTAGTCGGGTCGTATTTTTATGGATTTGTATTCAACATTATCAATCGCATTGTAGCTTTACACCGAATTGCCAAAATTCATGGGCGTACCTCTTAATATTTCTGCATTTCGTCGGGTAAAAGGAGGTCCCACACGATATTAAGAGGTATCCCATGACTTCTCTCAGAGCTGAAGTGCCAAAAAAGTCATGGGATACCTCTTAATACCGTGTGGGACATCCTTTTACTCGGTGATGAGCAGCAATATTAAGAGGTATCCCATCACTTTTGGCACTTAGTGTATAAGTGAACCTAATTACATATTCGGAAGAGTAAAAATATATCTGTTATATACTTTTACTTTTTTTTAGAATTCTAATGTAGATTTTCGCTGAAGTCTCATCCTGATTTAAATCTTATCCGTCATCACTCTTCTTTGGGAAGAGAGATGGCGCTCGCATAGGAATAGCGCCAGAAATATAGAACAAATCGGTTCAATCGTGAAGCATCCAATTCAAAAACAAGATTGTGCCTGGCTGTTTCGTGAGCTTGAAAACATCCCTACATGAAGGCAGAATTTATTTAGAGCAAGGCTTCTTAATATTGTGCTCCACGGACCCATTGTGAGAGGACACAACGGGTAACATTGATGGACACCCCAGACCCCTTTGCAAAAAATAATCAGTATATAGCAAAATGTAAAACAATGAGTTCATCAACAACAACCAAGTTCATCTCAGCAATATTATACAGAAAATATGTTTACATGATGTATGAGTCAACTTTTTTCTCATCCAAGTCGACGAACCCCAAGGAATACCTCCAAGGACCCACAAGGTTAAGAAACCCCAGCTTTAGAAAAAAAAAATTTCGCTTTATAACTTTTGACTATAATAATTTTTATAACTTTAATAACTTTTAAGTTGCATAATATAATTGTATAACTTTTGACTGCAATATGTTATTTATACAGGATGCATAGCAAACAGGGCGTATGACATTTCACCGACGAACCGGTGATCCTAGAGGCATACTTCGAATAGAAAAAGTTTCCAAATAACGTGTAGTACTCAGATATGTCATTCATGTTTCAAGGAGAGATGGTGTATAGCTATTAAAATATAAAAATTAATTTTTTATACAGTACCTGTGTGTCCAAAAATCCAATTAGAAAGTTGTTGTTCTGTCTCTCTTGATACCAACAAAAGAAATTCCACGTTTCTAAGTGCAATATTCACGGAAATAACATTATTCATTGGCATATCTGAGTACTACACGTAATTTGGAAACTTTTCCTCATTGGAAGTATTCACTTAGGACCATTGGTTCGCCAGTAAAATGTCATAGACCCTGTTTGCTATGCACCCTGTATAACATTAAACCTATAAATTTTGAAATTCAAATGTAGTTACAATATCTTTATAACTTTTGACTCAAATTCTAACTTTAATAACAATATTACAACATTTGACTCAACTCGGCAGTTCGAGAATGAGAAAGCGGTACGTTACAGTGGGTGATAAATCTCGGTAGATAGATATTTTGTTGCCGAGAAGAAATTTATTACAATATTTTCCGTTATTACATTATTGGTATATCCGTGTTCATCAAGTTCTAATATATCCCGCAATTTAAGATACAAATCATAAAAAAAAAAAAAAACAACACGTGTTTTATTGACGAATCTCAAACTAGAAAGTACAGGAAAAAAAGCACCCTTGACACGTTCCGACCGTAGAAAAAGTTATTAGATTCATAAAGATTTACGTACTATTTCCGAACACCTTATATTTTATTGCCCTCATACATCCGGGAACTTTTCCGAATCCACGGGGCTGGTAGAGGCGAGAAGGGGAAAAAAAAATTCCTATACCGAACCTTAAAATTTTCATTCCAAAACCATAAATAAGACGTCTATGACATGGCATTCCTCCTTCGCGGCTTGTATATTCCACCGCAATAAATGCTGGGCTAAGATCTTCAGACGGAGAGAGAGAGAGAGAGAGAGAGACCCCGTATTTTATTTGCAGTGCAATAATATCGAATTTTACGATGTCTGCGAAGCAAATTTCCACACCTCTCCACATTTCTTTTTTTCCTTCTTCTTCTTCTGCATCTGCGTCGTCCGTAGTAGCCTATCAATTTCGGACTTATTTAAAATTTGACGTTACACATTTATCAAAGGAGGGGTAAGCGGGTAAATCCTCGATATATCAAACGTGGTTTGGTCCTTTGTTAGATACGATGAGAGAAAGAGAGAGAGAGAGAGAGAGAGAGAAATGGCAACCGGGACATAAAATTTTATGCTTCCGCTCGCGAGAATCGGAAAAATGTCATCAAAAACTCATTTGGGATCTTCGATAGTGCATATGAGGATTGAAAAGAGGAGAATGTATCAGGTGAATAGCGTGTGCATTCGAACCCTATGCTGCTACTTTTCAGTTATTCCCCCTAAGGATCGAATAGCTCTTCAGTGAACGATCCCTACGAAGAGTCGCGGTGATTGTGTATTTCACTATAGTCATTGAAAAAAAAAAAAGTGGAAGATATATAAAAAAAGAAGATATTCGAGTATTCATTCTCATTCCGGTGGATGGTTGCAGTTCTTTTATATCCAAATGTGCGTAATAATAACTTCCTCTCAGATACGATCATCATTTAAAAACCTATTGACCTTTTTCTCATCTCGAGGTCATGCTATAAAAAGATCCTCGATGACCGGAGAGGAAATTCCGATGGAGGAAATTGTCAGAAAAGAAAGCAGCACTTCATCATCGAAAGACTGTCTTTCACGAATGACAATTTTATCAATAGCCGTAATTGATAATTCATTGGAGAGGAGTTGCTTCGCCCCCCAACCCCATTCGCTGTGCGATATAACTTCGACGAATATCGATAAAATTTACGTGAAATCTCTTTCCATGTTGGCTCTTGAAAGTTAGATTACGTACAATTTTCACTTTGCTGGAATTCGGAAAACCTTTTCAGACGTCCTGACGAATCACGTGAAGGATACTATTATTGGGAAAAGTCGTTGATATATTTTTTCCTCTACTCTCTGTTCTATTTTCACTCCATTAGCTCATGATCCCTTCCAATAGCACCAGATGAATTTCTACTTAAAGACACATTTGTCTTCTTTGCATTGTTTGAATTTTCTCTAGGGTCTCTATGAGACAAAGATATACGATGTTCGCATAATTTTTACAAATTATGTTCATTGGATTCTCACTTAAAATTATATGCACTGATATTTCATCTTAATTTTTAAATAATTAAGATTGAGGACTTTAAGAAATTTTCTTAAAGTTCTACAGTGCTTATTACTCGTTTCATATAATTCTGCATATCTTACTATTGCTTCTATAGTATTCTGCATTTTGCTGCTATAGTTTGGCATTGCTTATTATTCAATTTTTATAGTTTTTAGCTTATTATTGATTATCGGTCCATTTTTATAGTTCTACATTTCTTGATACTGTATATTGTTTATTATACGCTTATTTCAGTTCTTATTGCTTAATGTTGCTTATTACTAGCTTCATATAGTTATACATTGCTTATTACTTGCTTCTTGTTGCTCTCTAAATTTGCTCATTATTCGCTTCTTATAGTTCTACATTGTTTTGTCGATCCCTATTTTTTCCCAGAATAGGAGCATGCACTCTTTTCAAGGGTGAATCCGCACTATAAATTTATATGGTGACTATCGGAAAGTCCATCTTGTGGGTTTCAGCTGCAGGGCCCTCTAAAACTGCTATCTCGGAGAACCTAAGAAAATCACTGACAGGTAACTTCTGGGTTAGTTATGGGGTTTTTCTAGATACAGAATCTATCTGCTATAGGGGAAGGAGGAAATCATAGTGGGGTTATCTCATTCTCGAAACAGCTTTCTGTTGAACTTTGACTTGTATCTCGTTTAATCTCGTTAGTTAAGCACTGCCATTGGGGTTAGGCAAAGGCGCTTGAAAGGCACTCTTAATGCAGCTTTGGGATTAGGCCTCTAACTTTAAGGTGTAGATGCGAGCCATTGAAATGGACTCTCCGCAAATTGTAGGCGGATCTCCAACACGATACTTGCATGACACGGAAATTTTGGCATCTGATATTTTTACTGCTAAATATGGGAGTGAGATGGCAGCAAAATTAGAACACAGAACATGTATTGCTCTGACGACAACATAGATACGTTAGGGCCATACACACAGTCCCAGTTCGGAATGTACCAATTCGTTAGAAATTTCCCAGATGAATTTTTACGAGATGTATGTACCATTAAGCACTGGTAGTGGAGTTCGGCCTTCGTAAATATGGCGAAAATCCCGATACGTAGGCATAAGCGGACATAAATTCATCGAATGGACGTGGGGCTACGCAACTGGTGTTTAATTAAATAAATCTTTATATTCCATGCTCTAGAAATCCCCAATGGACATTTTATCACGTTCTGCCCAGAATACGCAAGAAAAATGAATAAAATCACCACATATTTAAAAAGCATTATAAAAGTCTGAAGGAGCATATTTTCAACAGGATCGTAAGTGCAGAGATTAAGTCATTAAAAATGCTAAAGACCAAAAAAATCTTTCTCGTGTTTACTAAGTTAATCACAGATTGGCAAGAAAGCGGGAGGAACGTATGCGTGACAGAGAGAGAGAAGGTGAGACTCGGAGGGGATGAATGTTTCTTTGGGAGTCTTGAGAAACTGTTTCAACCCTCAAGAGCCTAATATATAACTCAAGAACCTGACACAAAACGGCTGATAAATTTTCTTCCAAAAGATTTGTCTTCGTTAGGAGTTGACTTCTTTGCCCACACTTTGCCGTGCTCTTCTAAGAAAACAGTCTTTTTCTCAGGCGTTGACGTAAGTAAAAAGAAGGAAGAATACTCTTCTATGTATGTATGAACTTTTTCTTGAGGACAACTCTGAGTGGTTGAAATAGATGAAATCTAGGGGAGAGAGATAAAAAACACAGATCTTGTCAACAGCCCGAGGATGTAATGATACATTTTTCTCATAACTTGATATAACTATATATATATTATTCTCAAAAATGATGTAATGCGGTTTTTTTTTTGGGTTTTCCACAGATTTCCATTCAAAATAAAATCGTTTGGAAAAACATTCCCAACAAAAACCGAAGAAGAAACGTGAGGTGGAATATAACATGTGTCAGAATAGGAGGAAAAAGGTATCAGTTATATGCGAGAAACGAAAACTTTCTTATTTTCATTTCCTTTTTTTAGAACGTACCCAATCTAATACTTGAAAGGACGAGAATTTGAAACTACCCTAAAACGGGAGGGGGGGGGGGAAGGAGGAATCTTCAACGTTTCTCGATTCCAGCGCCGTCTTAACGCGGGCCCACTCGGACCCGGCTCGGGGGGAATAAAGTGTAGAAGGGCCTCATGAAAATGAGATCTGATTCAAATCTTCGAGAGTAAGCACGTTAATAAATAGGCAGTCATTTCTAGCCGGGAAGAGGCTAAGAAATATCGCTTATCTGAGGGCACATGATGATTAGGCTTATTTATTTATTTATTATGTACAAAACCTGTGCAAGGCCAGCAGGCTCTAACTCCGCAGGTGCACAATTCAAACAATCAGTAAAATTGGAAAGAGACGGCAGGGAACATGTCTTTCGCAGGAAAAAAGTCTTGCGAGATATTTAGAAAAATCTTGTGTTAACAAGTAGTGGGGGAGGGAGAGATTTTTCTCTAATCTAAAATGACTATTCACAAGACTAATCTTGTGCTTTGTTAGAGTAAAATGAGGTTTTTTCGTGATTCTTTGAGCTTTTGTAATTCGTGATTTCATTCTGCCGTCGCAGTGACAAGTTTTGTAGTATAATACGGTTGAGAAATTTGAGGAGAGACCACACACGTGAAAAAAAAAAAATTGACGTGAAATCCCGAATATTGTAGAGTGTACATGTAAGTAAGATAACTTTTCGATGCTGTTAGCGTTGTGCACAGGAATTTTTTTTCGATCGGCATACATAATATAGTTCTAAAATTACATAGTAGATATATGACCATTTGCCTTGTCTACATTTTCAACTTCTCTGGACATTTCTTCGAAAATATATGTTTCCGATATGAGTCTTTGCCATGTTCCTCTAAGAAAACAGTCTTCTTGGGCATGACGTGAGTAAAAAAAGAGGAATACTCTCTATGAATGTATGAACATTTTTTGCTGAGGATAATTCTGAATGGTTGAAATAGCTGAAATCTGGAGGAAAAAAAAAACGAATCCTGTCGACAGCCCGAGGACGTAATGATGCATTTTTCTCATAACTTGATAACTATATATATATACATTATCCTCACAAATAATATAATAAGTTTCTTTTTTTCTCTTCACCACACACGTTCTCCATTCACGATAAAATCATTTGGAGAAACATTTCTAAGAAAAAACTGAAGAAGAAACGTATACGTGAGTAGGGATATAACATGCGTCAAAATAGGGGAAGAAAAGGGTATCACTTCTATGTGAGAAGCAAAAACTGTTTCTTATTTTCATTTCCTTTTCTTTTTCTGAGTGTGTGAGTGTTTTTCCTCTTTCCAAAAGCAGCTATAAAAGATTTCGGATACTGAAAAAAATACCTTGGGAAAAAAAAGAACTATTCGAAAATAACAGTATTTCAAAGGCACACTTTCTGAGAAGAAAGAAGTCAAAATCTTTGCGCCAAGGGGTGTGAATAAGAAAAGAAAATAATAAAGAAAACATTGAAGAGAATATGTTATACTGGTGAGAAAAGGAACCAAGAATTGCTTTTTGTTGAAGCACCATCCAAACGACTTTGCCTTTCACGATGAAATGTTATAAGCCTGAAAGGAACTGTATATATATTCGTATATACTGAAATACACGTGGGCAAAAGAAAAAAAAACCAGTCGAATGTGTAGTTCTCTTTAAAGTGAAAAACGTTTACAACGTTTCAAAGCTGTAAATAAAGGTGACTTTGATCTAGATAAATTTCAATTCGTTATACTAAAAATGTAAAGATAGTGGACATGAATTTATAAGAGTTTGATTTTCTGCATCAGTTAGAAGAAAATAATTAACTGTCCCCTTAAATGATCAATTTTTATTTGGGGTTGATAATTTTTTTTCATAAATTGCTGACACATTTTAGAAGCCCGAAAAATCGTTTAGAAATCTATTACGCTATTTGTAACATCCAACTGAATTCTATTTATAATTCCATTACATATAATATATATTTTGGGGAGAATAAATACTTACAAATACCTTTTATGATAGTACTTACAGCTTTATTTCAGGTGTTGCCAGAAATAGCTTAAATTTGGTGGCAACTGTGATGATAATGATCTATACCTATCTATAAAATAACCTCTCTGCAACGATTTTTTCACTTGGTCCACAGAGTATCGTTACATCGAGCTTTCACTGTATCACTCTGTACTTTGAATCCAATCTCGACTTCCTACAATGCCAAGCTGTGATTGTCACGTTTAGGGGCATCATCCAGAGTGATTGTCTTCAGTGGCATTAATGCCTCGATTGCAAATTGTACAATCAACTCATTTTTAATTACACGAAGTATTATAATTGTTCAAGCTATGGTGATTATACGCCGAGTAGCTAAATATGCCTCATACGACAATTAATCAACAGATATGATTTGTATAACAACCAGCTGATAACGGAGTAGAGAAAGGATAGCTACGATTGTTGAACAAAATAGATGTTTTGATTTTATCGGTGTATTTTTTTAAAAAAGTGTGTGGTTACTTGCTCAAACCACGCGCTACACAGAACATACCCTGCAACCTTCTGGTTTCCACCTCAGCCTGTCAAGATGGCAAACCGCGATAGTCACAAAAAGAAGTAGAAATCAGAACGACCGCCACCACTTGAAATATGCTATGTGCACGCCCGTTCACTTCAGTTCACCGAAACTCAGTAGATACTACATGTCGCACTCGGAGACGCTAAGTGCCTCGGTTACTAACGCCCCAACCAACGAGAAGGTAGTGACGGACGGTTTTGGGCTAAGGATCACCAGCCGTCACACATGCTTGAAAAAAACATGGGCCACGTGAGCGGCTGGCGTCTGTAGTTACCCGGCATTAGTCTAGTTTCAGAATTAGCCTCAATGAGTTCTCCAACAGAATACAATGTGGGGCTTACGAATCTGATCTCCCACGAGGAAGAGGAGGAAGAGCGAATCGACTACCCTCCCTTAAGAAGACTAGTCGATTCGGTCTTCTCTTCCAAATCCTCTGAACTCCCACGTGCAAACAAGATTCTGAGGAATGGAGAGAAGTCGATTGGCTCCTAGAGGTTAGCTGACGCATATCATCCTCCCACTGAGCTCAGTCGGATATACTCATAACAACCATTCCGATACTTCCTGATGACCATGGCCTACATGTTTTCAATAGGCCCGAGCAGTTGGTGGGATCAAAAATTGAATCTAACCAACAACCTGAGGCATGTTTTTCCATACTTCAGGAACCTACCAGTTACTATAATATGACAACGAATAATGAAAAAAAAATCTATTATATAGATGATTTTTCCATTGTTAGAAGTTGGAGGATTTCTTCCAACAATCTGAAATTTTCAGTAATAGTAATTAACGTTCCTTTGTTGGTGGGGGGGGGGGGGGGTCAAGAGAATGATTGTTTAAAAAATTATGTAAAACTATTTTTACAATTTTTCTTCTTTTGGATGCAACCATTTTTCCGTCACGTGACTTACAATGTATCACTATACTAAAATGGAGAGAATTTCTGTCATTGAAAATCCCTTGTGTGATGCAGATACGTATTTGCCACGGACAATATTTGAAGTCTGTCCAGTTTGAGGACGCTACTTGACGTATAATAGTGCACGCCGCTTAATATCGTCACATCGGTGTACGGAAATTTCGCCTTCAACATTTCGCCCATGGCACGTTTCGTCTCGGGTACATTTGACAATGGCATTTCCCCTGCCCTTACCGTGTGAATGACGAAATGAGTGACCGAGTGAGTGGCTGAGTGAATGACCCTAAGACTGACCAAGTGAGTGGGTGAGTTACCGAATGAGTGAATGGTCGTATGAGTAACCAAGTGTGTGGTGAGAGACAAACTGAGTGGATGAGCGATCAAGTTAATTACTGTGTGAGTGATCGAATTAATGACTGCGTGAGTAATGAAATTAATGACAGTATAAGTGCCCATTTGAGTGGGTGAGTGAACGACTGTGTGAGAGATCAAGATAATGATTGTATGAGTTACCAATTGCATGACAGTATGAATGACCCATTGAACAGGCGAGGGAACACGTGAGTGGGTGGGTGGGTGACCGTATGAGTGAACAAGTCAGGGTGGTCACTCATATGGTCAATAAATTATTCCGAAGGTGACTCACTCACCCATACATTCAATAGCACACTCAGAAAATTGGTCCTTCATACAGTCACTCACCCAATTCTATGATCACTCACACACTTATGTCTACTCAACCAATTAGATCACTCACACACTTATGTCTACTCAACCAATTAGATCACTCACACACTTATGTCTACTCAACCAATTAGATCACTCACACACTTATGTCTACTCAACCAATTAGATCACTCACACACTTATGTCTACTCAACCAATTAGATCACTTATGCTGTCACTCACCTACTTATATGGTCACTCATGCGGCCACTCACTCGGCCACCAAAACGGTCAAGACAGGCGAAATTTCCGGTTTTCCCGGCTTGGCGAATATGGTTTAAATGATAAATATATCTTTAAAAAAAATCAGGGTTGTAATTGTGATGACCATGTCTCGTTTGTTTGGTCGAACGGGGCATACGGAATCCGGGCAAAACTCCATTTTTTTTCTTTATAGCATAGCCCATGCAATCAAAAATATGTGTATAAAAAATGGGTGCGGTAGCCCAGTTCGATAAGATGCTCGCCTAAAGTACCAAAGGATGTTTAGAGGTTGTCGCGAGTTCGATACCGATTCGTCCTTGTCAGAAAATTCCCTGACTCAGGGGATACAATAAAAACGGTGGCATGACCACAGAAAAAAATTGCTACCGTAGGGATTCCCACACCAAGGGGGTTTAGCGCACCAACCTCTCGGTGAGTATATAAAAGGCTGATATTCGGAATCGGCAATATATTGTAAGTCCAGAGCTAATTAGCCCTCGTTTGCAGCAACCGTGGTGCGACTAAAATGATCAACGGAGAAAGTGTAAAAAAAATTAAATAAATCAATGGTTATAAGTAGTATTTTAAATGATATTTCACCATAGCATATTTTCACCAACCAGCATAGTTTCTCCCCATGCTATAAGACCACTTAATATCGCAATTTACGGCCAAAAACGAGTTGGACTGTAAATGAAGGTGCCATCTATCGATGATCGCCTCAAGCTCGTTAGGGAAAATGTATTGTTACCTATATATTCTTCCCCCTGTTCGAACACGAAACCTGACGTCACCCTCTGCGACGGTAGACGAGCTTATTACCACCACGCCACTCGCGGGCGCCATCTTATTCTTTACTGGAAACACTTTGAAGTGTATTTAAAACAATAAAAAAAACAGTGAAAAATAAATAATGCATACTGTGAATTTTTTTTTCCGTAGCTGTTCAAATTTTCAATATATAGATGTTGCAACCATTGAAACAAAAACGAAAAATTGCATAAATAAAGCTATTTTCGAAGTGAGTACGAATAAGTATACCCGAAAAAAAATATATGCTGCAGTACATAGCGTATCTGGAAAGAAAAGGAAGGAAATAGCGTTACACACAGTGTATTACCAGTCATTGGAATTCCTAGTTTTTCCCTCTCCCACAAGTTTCTTGCATTAAAATAGAAAAAAAAAGAAGAAATAAAATAACAACGATTTTTCAGATACGTTTCTTTTTTGTCAATATTAACGGAACATGCCCCGTTTCGTAAGAAGTTTCCGTAGTTTTTTTCCCGTGTATTTTCTTGTATTGATCAATAAAGGGTTCAGGTGTACGACGGTAGTAAAAACCTACAAACTACAACGAGAATAGGGAAGAGGGGAAAACAAGTGCATAAATAAGGCCTGGGTATAAAATATAGAATAAAGTTGAAGTAGATCTCGTGGTTACGTATTTTCAATCTAGAAACAAAAATAATAATGAAAATTCATAAAATTTCTCTTTTTATTATTTTTTTAAATATTCTTTTATTAGAATGCAAAACAAAATTTCAATTGAAAATATTTCCGAAGAGGAAACACGGACGTATTGCGTAATATCTGGAAATTATTATTATTTTTGTTACTATCTTTGGCAAAATAATGATTTAAAAGAATAATAAAAGTGTCGTGAAAATCATTAATACTTCTCGCAAGAATTTTCAAATTTAACCATTCATTGAATTCGTTGAATTAAAGATATGCGTGTGCTTTAAGAGGGGACACGTGACGTTCAAAGGAAAATTTGTACTTTAATTCAAATTAAAGTTCAAATTTTAATTTAAATCTGTATACTTCTTGATAAAAATGTTTTAATGGCATTTCAGTGTCAACACAATAACAATCTCAGTATCATAGTTTAAACAAATATGTGTTTCAACATATTTGTTTAAACTATGTCAACAAGCTTGGCACCAAACTCGATCGGTAATTTTTTGTCTCCTTTGCGTCTGAAACTTCATTTAAAAGCATCGACTTTTTATTTTATTTAGCTGTGTAGGCGTGTATCGATGCTTTGTAGCATTCATTTTACTGTCCACCTATCATTTTAAATCCACCTATCAAGTAAAAACGAAACTATCAGTTATAAGTTCTTGAAGTGACATCGGTGCTGGTTGTAAACTGGTTAGGAGCATAAAAATTATCAATATTGCCACGATACGTCGATACCAGTGCAAACATTTATGCATTATAATACAGATTATGATATTATTTGCGGTTTGCTGTAGAATTTCAGCAATTTTTTTTCATTTGCCTAACATGAACATAGTTGAGAATCTGAAGGGGGTAATATGATATTTTACGGCAGTCTACCGACTACGCAGTGAATTTTGTTTAATTTCTCATAGATGGCAGAAGTGGTTCCAGTGTAACAGTAGCACACTCTATTCTTGCGAAAAACAGCACTGCACCGGAAACCCTACTGCAACTAAGATGGAAGAAAAATGTTAGTTATTTTGAGTAAAATGGGGTATCAGTATTCAACCGGTTTTCCGCATGAAAACGAACAATAACGCTCATTTAAAATATTATCAGAGGTTACCATAGAAGAATTGAAGTTCGATAAAAGATTAATATTAATTTAAAATAATTTTGAAAGCCAATGTTGATTCCAAACGTTAAAAGCTATTGTTGATGAGAAGTAATGTTGAAATATATTGTGTTCGTTGAAAATGCTATCACCGAAGCAGCTGATAGTTCGAATTAAACAAGCTATTGGCGATTTAAAATATTTTTCCTAGGCATCATGCGTTTTATAAAACGTGTTTTCTTAAAAAGTAATAAAAAATATCCAGTCAGCCATTCAATACACAGTCGGCCTCACCTAATCGGATGTGAACAATAATTCCATTACACAATATCCGATTATGAGGGGAACACATTAAATTGCCATTTTACAGCGTTAATACCGGGTGTTCTTTTAATGGACCGACAAACTCAGAGGGTTGTTAGTAGACATCAAGAGGAACAAAATTTGCAATGGAAAATGGTGTTGCAAACCACGTTGAGAGGGTGAAAATCGAGAAAAACGCATGCAGGTTTTGACGTCACGCTGGAACAAAAAAAGTACAATAATAACTACAAAAATATTTATTTGATTGATTATTACAAGAGTTTTTGGAAGTGGCGGCCGCTAACGTCATCGCACAGTCTACAGCAACGTAAAAACGATTCCCGGAAGAGCTCGAAACAGACAACTGTTACACGTGTTTACTACCGCAATAGCACTAATTTACGTCATCCGTAGCGCGTCATCCATAGCGCCCTTTATTGGGCAGAAAAAAACATCAACTAAATGTATCTGTTGAAAACAACTTGAATAAGTAGAGGCCAGTACCCATCTTTCCCAAATGTATTTTTTTAAATCTTAATTGGTTTAATACATTTTCCAATATTTTTCCAAATATTTCATTCAATTAAAACCATTACGTGTATAGTCGGCTGTGTGATGTTTATTAACAGTGTGCGTATAAAGCGTAATGGTTTTAATATGAAATTATCATATTGAGCGGAGAAGTTCAACATTGACTCTATAGGAGAAATTTTGGTGACGGAGGAATTTATCCGTTTATATATAAGTGGGGGCATCCGATTAAGCGAGGTCGACTGCACTACAAAAACAATACATAAACAAAAAACAATCAGCAAAAGTCCGACTGGTGATGCATTAATATTTAATATTAAATAAATATTCATTTATTCACTTATTTTTTGCCATTTATAATATGTTACAAGCGTATTTTGGGGCTTATATATTTTTAGAGCCAATTTTCAGATCCTCTAGAAATTTCATTAAAAAAAAATGCAATGGAAGTGTTTTTACTAAAATTTTATTACCATGATCCTTCTCGTGAATAGCCATTGTTACCTGAACAGTAAATGCTTTGAACGTCGAGAGTCCCCGACTAATTTCGAGAGGGAAAAGACTCACTTGATGATTCAGGTTTTGTTTAGGAACATATGACGCGAAAGTGTCTGGCCATTAACCCTTCTCTCATTTTGAGCAAGATACTTTCACCACAAGTACAATAAAAAAAAAGTATGAAAGGAATGAAAATTCAAGGACATTATCGCTCACATCCGTGTATTCAGAAAACTTTAATGAAGCATTACCGTTAACGGGAAGTAAAAATAGTTGAGCGGCTCTCTTGAAAGCTAGTCTTTTTTTTGGCTTATATTATACATGCAAAAATGTAAACAAAAGGATTAGATAAAAACTGAGGTTTCCTTGAGAAAAATGCTCTTAGAAAAATGTCATCAGCATGATCATAATGTTGTTTTCGGGGCGTTGCTTTTTTCTTTTATCATCTCGCTTTGTTGTTTCTTCGCATATCTCCTTGAACGACACGTTGTTTTCGTTTTAAGATCTCAAAGGGAAAAGAAAAACTGTGTACATGGCGTGTTATAATGTTGCGAACATTATTTCTATATAAAATTCCGAAGTTCCCTTTATCCTTGAGAATATGGAAGAGAGAACTCTGTCTTCTTTGTTTGATGCTGGATACCTTTTGCGTTTACAATGAAACTGGTATAAACGCTGGTTTTTTTATGGCGTTGAATACTAAGTTTTTCCTTGGATATTTCTGTAAGGTGTTTGTTAGACATGACTGTAAGTGATAATTAGGGATTTTTATGACCTAAAACTAGTGGATAATTCTCTATAAAAATCGTGTTTATGCCCGATAAAAACTAAAAATATGCGCTGCAAAAACCAAGAATATCTTATATATAAATGTGAAGGTATGTATGTGTATTTATTCTTTATTCAATCTAGTTTTGGACCGATCGTCTCCAGATTTTGCATATATACCAAACATAACCCGGATCGAACCGTAGGCTACTTTAAAAGTTTGTCAGAGCAAGGGAAGTGCCCCAAATCGGCAAAAAATCTGTAGGGCAACAATGGCTTCTGGGCCTCAACAATTGCTTTCTGAATATTTACTTTGGTTATCGTGGTTCTCAAACAATATGTCGCAGACATGCATATGTCTTTACAATGGTTTGTCACATCTCTAATGCTGCCAGTATATGTACAACAGTTGATTCCTTTATAATAGTTTGCCATTTTTTCAATCCTCCCAGCAATTGAAGAAAACTCGGGCAGCACCGGGTATTATGACTAGCGGCCTTTAAAGTCAGAAAAGAACCTAAAAATTTCCTTTGCAATTTCCGGTAACATTAGTTTTAGCAAAATAATATGAGAATGAGAAGTGTTTTTATGCATGTAGTACTATTAAAAAAATCAGTCGTTGCTTTGACAAAAACTCTCCAAGATTATGAACTACTACATACATATCACAGAATAAGTGAAAGGCAGATTCGGGAGGGGGGGGGGGGTCCTCCAAATCCCTCTATCCCTGAGGTCCCAAGTCCTGAGATATTTTTATACATGAGCAAGTCCCAAATTTTGGGGTATTTTTATATGTGACCAGCTCCGCGGATCGATTGAATGATGAATCAGTTTAAAGCCATACTATTATTCAGGGGAGAAGAGGACAGTTTGAGGTAATTTTGAGGGAGTCAACAGGCATAGGCGAAGACAGACATGAAAGGCTGGGGGAGGAGGGCACGATAATCAAAGCTCATATACATGCATATAATGTTAGGTACCTACACACACACACACACTTTTCCGTCACAACTCAGTCGGTAGTGAATTGCCCATGGCGTTAGAACGGAGTTGTGTTCGGTTTGAAAGAAAAAAGAAATGAAAGCTTGGAGTAGCGTGGGGGTGGCGAATTAATCGTTAATGTAATTAGGATGAATGTCACATTTTCTGAAAGATCAAGAAAGAACAAGAAAGATCACCATTTTTAATTTCAATCTTTATTTAATCTTTGAGCAAGAAATTGAGAGGGTTGAAGAACAAAATAAACTCTTTTTCATTGAACATGCTGAAATATGCAAAAAATGCTTGGAAGATTAAATACATATGATCGAATAATTATAAAAATGATCGAATTTCATGAGAATATGCTCTATAAAAATAGCGAAATATGCAAAATCATAAAACATGTGCAAAGTCATGGAAATGTATCTATGTACTAATTACAAGGATATGTATCTATGTACTAATTACAAGGATATGTATCTATGTACTAATTACAAGGATATGTATCTATGTACTAATTACAAGGATATGTATCTATGTAGTAATTACAAAATTATGTATGTGTGCAATTATACAATATACAATATTATGCATCTATATATTATTATATAGCTGTTACATGGATCCATATTATTTGTGCAGATTTAGTTAAATGTTTACTTTTCGTTAGTGGTCTCTAGGGGCAAAGATTACGGAAACAGAAAAGTACTGGCACAAAAATCAGAACAGAAGCGTAAAAGTTTACCAGAACCATAATTTTGGTCTATCGTGATCCCAAATACCGCTATAAGAGCGGTCCATGCCTCCTTCATCTATATATTTGTGTGTTCCCAACCTTTTTTTAGACCATGCCCCCCATCAAAACATCTCCGAAATCCTGATGCCCCTCCCCCACCCGTGAAACTTCATAGTTCTATAACAAAGTTTTTTGGTTTTTTTTTCACACAACAAAAAAAATTTTTTTTTTTTTTGCTTCGTATCTTTTTAAGTTTTGTAATCTGGAAACTTCTGCGGTTTTTCAGCTTCAAGGCACGAATGTGAGCCGATCTCGTGTTTGAAAAAGTCTCTCCGCAGAGAGCAGGCAGGCCTACAACACGATACTGACAAAACATGAAAATCCAAGCATTTCCAACCTTACTTCAGAAAATGGAAGCCAGATGGCAGCATGAACACGAAACAAGCGCAACTCGACAAAATAAATACATTAGGGCCAAGCATACACTGAGAACTCACATTCCGGCACGTGCCGATTTGCTAGAAATTCCGAAGAGGAAAGTGTACGAGGTACATGTTCAGTTAAGTAGTAGTAATCTGAAAACTTCTCCCCCCCCAGGCCCGTCATTTGGGGGTAGGGCAGTGTGGGCCGTTGCCCGTCCCCTGGCTTGAAAATACACTAAAAATGGTATACAACTATATATATACATACATTGAGTACATGTGTTTCCCTTCCCCCCCCCGGAAAAAGTTGAAATGACGACCTTGTCTCCCCCCCCCCCCCGGTCCTTTATTTTTACCCTGTTACTGGAAATTTGTTCTTGAAATTCAAAAGTGTAAGCTCCTATTCTGGAGCAAAGAAAGGTTATTTACTTAGTTAAAGCAGTGATTCTTAACCAGGGGTCTGTGAGATTGGATGAGGGAAAGCAATTAACTCACTGAATAGAATAGGTAGGATTTCACGGCTGGAGCTTGTAAAAGTATCCGTACTTTATGATGTAGAAGAGAATATACTTTATGATGTGTCATGCCGTGCTCGAGGCTTTTTATCAGCACACGCAGCATGCACTACTGCGGTGGACATCGTCGTAGTAGGTAACAACGGCGAGCAAGAAGATAGAACGACATCCTCGGAAGACCGTCGACTATCGATGCCACCGATAAGTCTCTTGTTTCACGTCACAACGACGATACAGATTTCGCTGCGCTTCAGCCGATGCGCGCCAGTAGTAGATCACGATCTTCAGAGGATATTTTTTCGCCTCCTTGCTTACCGTCACTTGCACCGATGATAGCTACCGCAGTAGTGTTCAAAACGCCTGTTGATATAAAAAGCGCCAAAAAGTATGGATACTCTTAACCATTGTTTTTACATTGCTATATACAGATTATTATTTTGTGATAGGGGTTTGTTGCCTTCATTTCTCTTTATTTTATTGGCACAGTATGGGAGGTGGGGGGGGGGTTCGTGGATTTCATGTTGCTGGTACAAATCACCCGTGAAACACAAAACATTAAGAATCCTTGGTCAAACCCCTTCCAAGGAAAACGTTGAAGCAGAAAAACAAAAGAAACAAGCCATCAAGGCATTGTTAACAACCAAAATTTTGCAATGATATAAAAATAGGGGAACTGTGAAAAATTCTTTATAAGCCTTAATAGAAAATTAATTCTCAAATTGCCCAGTAGGACAAAAGTTGGGAATCACCGATCTATAAGTGTCACCATCTGAAAGCGAATGTCGCATGAAGCCATAGCGTTTGTACAGATATTTTTAAATTTTTACTTTTCATTAAATTAGCGCCCTCTATGGGGCAACGATTAAGATGCCTGCACAAATCAATCACGACCGGGAACCGGGATCAAAAGTGGTACAATGTCCAGAAAGCCTCTCGGTTTGATTCATCTACAAGGTTTCCCATAAATTCATGAATAGCTTAAAAAATCACATAAATTGAAAAAAATTATTTCTTTCAAAACAAATTTTTCTCATGGATTTTTTTTAGGTAGGGTCATAGAAAAAATAGTTCAAATTTTTGCCTAAAGAGAGCGCTGCACCAAAGCAAATAACTGGAAATGGGGGCAGTGATGAATTTTCTTCCTTGTAATCTTCATCTCCACAAATAACCAGTCTTTCGATGAATCTTGTATTGACAAGTGGAGAGGACATTTCTATATGCAGTTCTATATGATTTGTACAACTGTTCTATTGTACAGCGCCGTCTATTGACGAAAATTAAAACTATTCTTTCTGTAAATAAAAAATCGCCATCGTAAAGATGACTTTTTCGAAATTCGCATTCAGATATCTCGATCGCTTCAACTTTTATGAATTTTCAAACAATTTACGAATTTCAGGTAAATACCCATACATATTTATACCATACACCCATACATATTACACCCATACATAATTATATGTTCGTCCCAGCGGATAACTTATTGTATTATTTATCCCAATGGAAATCAGCTCTTGCTGAACTCCTAAGTGACAGTGACAAACATCCCGTTAAATTAGCGTGTCGAAATTAGAGACGGATGGGAAATCCTTTTAAACCTACATGGTGCCTGCGAATATTTCAGGTTCATCTACTTCGCCATGTCCAGCATATAACCTTTCCATATTTGATTAATAGAAACTTGTAAAGGAACGCGTGAGCACACCCGTAGGAATCCTTGTTCGAGGATAATACAGTCGGGGTATACAGTCCCGTCGATAATGTAAATCATTCGTCAATGGCTTTAAGGAGGTAAACGAACTGAGAGACTGGGCGCAGTGACATGCGGATGCACAAAACTCTGACTGATTAGATTGAAGCTTTATCTTTGCGAATTCGCTGATGCTGCCGATACTTTAGCCGAAAACAAGCTTATCGTTCGGTGACTATTTGACGAGCTTTACTGTATTCGCAGACACGAATAATATTCAAATTCATCCGCCTATAACGTACACGTTAAAGGTGACACATTAAACAAATTTATAGAATGCGGGGATTTTGAATGAGTTCGAGATTCGATAAAACTAAAATCAGGTTGATTGAAGGTGCAAATTAATTTTAATTTGATGTTTTCATTCGATCCTAATTCAACAATCCGGTAATTATGCATACTTACCAATAGTCTTGGTAAGTGTGTACTGTTTTTTTGAAAAATACGTGAATTTGAAATTACGCGAATATGCATAAATATCCAAGCGCCGTTGGTAAATTTGATAAATGCTGAAAAAAGTTACCGCTTTTTAACGGATATTATGCATAATACCCAAGCGTCGTTGGTAAAGATTTCATATAGTGAAGACATTTTCACTTTTACCGCGAGTATGCATAATAAATAACCAAGTGTCGTTTGTAAATGTGATGAATATAGTCGAACCCCGATATGTGATAATACCTCACTATTATACACCAATGTAATGACACAATACATTTTTGGATTGTCATGTAGCAATGACTGATTTGTATATTTTGAGTTATTTGCTTAGATGCAGCGCCCTCTACATATAATATAGTGTCTTATGTTTGCCAACGACGAGACGCTTGGGTGTTACGCATAACCGCAAGTAAAAGTGATGAATTTGGAGAAATTTATCAAACTTGGAAAAATGTCCGGTAATTAATAATAGTACCAGTATAATAATAAACCAGCTTTTATGCCCGGCTCATACTAACTGGTTTATTGTGTGTAGATTATCACATTTATTTAACCGCATTTATCACATTTATTTAACCGCATTTATCACATTAACCGGCGTAGCATACATGTTAATGGAGCGTTGGAAGTACTATTTGATTACTGTGGGAGCAAATTTGATAACTAAAAATGTTTCCTTTAATAAACCGTGACTGTAGTCCTACAGAGGGTCCTGTAGGCCCTATTTCGGCCTTTATCTCATCAATCGTTCGTCGTAGAGCCAAGATTCCAATTTAAAAAATGCTCAAAATGAGTTCAGAAATCAACTTGTTCCAGTTTTGAGAGCTTAAATACAGTGTGTCACAAAAAAATATTTGGTAATCGTATCATCTAACTTCTAATTAGAAAGTTGCTGCTTTGTCTCTCGGAGGGCAACAACTTTTAAATGGGTATAGTTGCCCGTGTGAAAAGGTACTTTTAATAGCAACCCCTTGCAATATGAAGGACGTATATCTGAGGTCCACATGTTATTCATGAATTTTTTTAAAATTAAAAATATGCCTCCAAGATCGACGGTTTGGAAATAATTTGCGGTGTGAGCTATGCACTCTGTATATTAGATTGATATGATAATGATGACTATAAATATGGATATACATCTCATATATTTGTCTTGTACTTTTCCGTACATTAGATCCAGATACTAATTATTTTTCGCAAGGAAATATACACTGATGCTCAAAAATTAAGTAACAGAATCTAAAATGTTTGTAATGCAAATGTTTTAGTTCTTTGTTATCGGAATCCACACAGATCATAGGGTGAAGCAAAAGACACCCTCGGGTGAAATTACAAAGAAAATAGAACATCCAAAATCGAATAACTGGCGAAGAAAAGAAAAATCATACACCAAGCCATAACAATTTCAATGGAGAATGTCGGACAACATAGGACATGTCAATTTATACTGGCTGTACAACTTCGGTTCATACCGGTAATAAGATTATTAATGGCGTTTTGCGGTATCGGGGTCCATTTAAGCGAAAAATTTGTTCGCAGCTCACCGAGGCTTTGGGAAGGGTCATGGTGAGCGGTTGAACGTTTTCCATGGATGTCTAATATATTTATTCTCTATTGGGTTCAAGTTCGAAAGAAATGGATGTCTTTTACGTACGAGTCAGTGTTTCAGACTGAACATAATGCTCGGTCGGCAACACGAACTGTGTTAAATTTTGCATTATCGTACATAAACATGGCATCAGGTCCCGTGACAGAAAGAAATGCGAGCATATGGTGCTAGGATGTCATTTCGATATTGCACTACCGTCTGGAGGTCGACGACGGCACCAATTGCAATTTCTGTCCAAATCATTATACCGTTGAGAATTTTCAGTTAGTTGCTCATCTTTTAAGCATGGAGGGTATTTTATGTACAGCGTGCCCAATAAATTCGTAAGTAGTTTAAAAATTCATAATAATCGAAGGATTATTTATACTTGAATGGGGTTTGCGAAACAGGTTATTCTTACAAAGGGGAACTTTTTGCTACAGAAAAAAAATAAATATTTCAATTTTTTTTCAATAGAGGACGTTGCAGTGAATCACACCACAGAGTTCTGGACCTGAACATTTCTTCAATCTCTTCTGTGTCTGAAACTTGGGTAACGCTTCAGAGTGTTGTAAGTGGGTGAGGTAAAACACACCAATACTGATTTATCCACCAATGTCAACATCATGAACGACCTTACGAAAGCGCCAGTATAAGGGAAATTCAGAAATGAGCTGTTAATAATCGTACACCCATTTCCAGTGCATCGTTTCATGCAGTAACCTCTACCGACAAAAACTTTTTCTTTCGGTACTAAAAAAAGTTAAAAAAAAAGTATTCCCCCTTAGCTTTTCACAAAACCACATTCAGTTACATCAAATACTTCGATTCCCATGAATTTTTAAACCACTCACGAATTCATGGGACACGCTGTATATGTTATAGCGCAATTTCAAAATCCAAATTTGAACAAACCATCACAGCTAAAAAATTTTTTTCGCTGATCCATTATAAAATTTCACCTGAATTTTGGAACGAATCGTTTTCATTCCTTTCAGACGTACCACGTGAAACAATCGTGATAGTTAAAGGAGAAGAGATAGCCTAACCCCCGCGTACTGCGTATACATTGTACCGGTGTACTGCCGGTATCCTACTGATAGTACACTACAGTCTGGAAACGCGAATCATATAGATAACGAAGCTTTATCGGAAGAAATAAATTTTATTTTTCGTTGCAACAAAGACAATAAATAAGGATTCTACTCCACAAGAAAGGAAAGAAGAATTAGGCTCAGTATCCAGCGCAACAGCCACGTACAGGGACTGGGGAAAAAAAGAATAAAATGAAAGTATTTTCCCTCTTTTTTAGTCTTTTTCTCCCCCTACTTTTCTTTAATCTTGGTTTTGGCTTTGAAACAAATTGCTATTCTTTAGAATACGACTTTCTTCTCAATTTCTTCTTCCTTTTTTTAAAGGTTGTATCTTATCTTAGGAAGGAAGCTCGTAAATCGGAAAGACATCTATTGCTCACTTTGTTTTTTTTTTCCCCCTCCCTTACATTATTATTATTATTTTTTTAAAGGGAACAAAACCGGACACAGGCCATTTCCGGGAACCGGGTAGAATAAGGAAAAAAAAAACCACGAAGAACTCCAGGGAAGTAACAGCGGGAAAATAAGTGGGAACACGAGCCGATACTAACACCACCGAGAAAATTCTGTAAATTCATGGCAATAAAGTATCGTAATGTTGTCGAGAGGGAGTTCGGTTTCACAAACTCGTCGATTTCTCGTTGCCATTGTTGTTTTTTCTCTATTGTTCTTTTTTCTTTCTTAACACCTGCACGTTAGGACTAATACTTTTTACTTGTTTTTCCCTTTTTTTTATGATAGTTTAAAGAGTCTTTCATTCTGAGTCAGAGTCAATGAAGAAGAAAAAAAAAATCAGTCTTTGAAATGGGTTTTTAAGTGAGAAAAATGTGATTCCGTGTCGGACATTCCAATGTACAAATTGTTTGTCAGTTGTTATTGGTTAGGCGCCATCCTAATATAAAAATTTAAATATTCACTATTTTATTAAATTAGTTCTTCAATTTGTGGCTGGTGTTGCTCACCGCTCTCTTGTGGTTCTTTGGAGAGATTCCAGTGGGTTCCGTTACCTTTGATGTTAATTATAAAATTAACTAACTGTTTTTACGTTATTACGTACGCCCCTGTACTAAACTGCACATGCTCCTCATTAAGAATTCACGACGAAAATTATGATTACTTCACAATAACGGATACCCGAGAGACCACCACCAGACCAAACGTGACCCCCGCTCTGTCCCCCACCATAGGGGATATAAACTGGTTCGTCTCAGGAGACGTGGGCCACGGTGGAAAAATCCAACGACATCCAAGACCAGCCTACTAAATCAACTTCAGCCTACCACCACCGTGCCCCAACGGAGTTTAAACCTGGATCCTCACGAGGAGAGTCCAGCATGATTTACACACGACCTCAGAGCGACGCGATAGCTGTCTGGATGTCCCAGAGAAATACCGCCAAACCATAAGTGTTCGTACTATGAGAACTCCGATCCTCAAATTGTGTTCAATAATACGTTAGAGTAATGAAGCTGTTTACAAGTACCAGGTGGAACTCAGAAACGATATATTGTTCTTTTACGGAAACATTCTGGGCATTTCATGGAGGTATCTTCGACATACTAGGGCTAAACAGATATCACTTAACAACGGCGTTGACTCGAAAAATACCCATCGAATTACGTAACAATTGAATTACTCGACTCACATCTCTATACCGTCGCATTTTAAAACGATGCACAGGAAAAAAACCGACAGCGTCCTACCGTTTTTTCTCAGCATCTTGTGTCTGTGTAACAACATACAACCGGCACCATTACTGTAACGCATCTCTTCATTCAATTTTTTTCCAACCTGTCACGAACCTAATGACTATCATCAACGTTAAGCGGCATCAGATAAAGACACGGGAATCCCCAATCTTGTTTCGAACCATCATTTAAGCATTAGATCCTACAGTATAACAAAGGCTAAAAAAAGATTTCAGCAAAAAACATTAGAGCACGGAACATTCTTATTCATTTTCTACATAATAATGGAAGCCCGTAACAAGAGCCGAAGCAACATCGATGCCTCGGGAGGACCACACTAGTCATTAAATGGTCTCCGCTCTAAGATTTCAAATCTGTGAGAGCTTACCATCTCAAATAAAAACTTCTCCTTCAGCCTTTAAACTTGCTTTTTCCCCCTCAAAAACTCTATATACTGCAGATTTTTTTAGTGAAAATAACGAGAATTTCGAATTACAACAACAACAAACAAACGTATACTACTGTTTATGGTCCCCGGGAGCCATGCTAATGAATATCGGAAGAACAAAACAATAAAAAAATGATGCACAAAAGGAAACAGTACGACTTTGCATCAACATTATCTTCTTTTCTACATTTTCCACGAAAAAAAAGTAATATCTGTTTGTGTGTTGTCTCCCCATTCTGCTTTCTTTATTACCTGAGAAACAGTAGAAAGAACTGAAATCGAACTCTCGACTCATCTTACACCAGTTTTTATTGCTCTCACACTAAAGAAACGTAACTTCTCCATTTTTGTTTCAGAAATTACTTTTTATTATTGCTAGTAGAAATTTGTTTGCCCCCCGTAGAAGTTAATATACATCTACATTTTCTCCATTTTCCACGTTTTTCGAGCATTTTTCTAAATATACATAACAGGAAGAAAAAGCGGATACCCAAGAGCAAGAATAGAATGGAAGACAAGAAATATATCTAACAATATTTAATATGAAAGAAACGTTTTGAGATGTAATTACAATTTTTTGAACGTCGAAATCCCATTGCTGTGCATAATGTTCAATTCTTAATTATCAATTACCATTTTTATAGTAATTCAATAAATTTTGGAAGCGTAAAGGCATGGCAACATGACATTTTTTCTTACGGAAACTAGTTATATACTCGTTTCATTTTTTGAAAACATTATTAATATCAATGAATAGTGATTAACTTCTATTCATTGATGTTAATGACTTAATTTTTATTTTTGGAGACTGGTTACTTTTGAGACAATCATACAAAATTAGAGTTTTAATAATGGATATCATGTTTCCGTTGAGCTTTAATTAGTCTAATTTTATATCATTTGAGATGTTTTCCTATCGTGGAAGAATAGAAAACTGAAAATTTGAAATATTATCTCAAGGGCTGCAGTCATTCATGGCAAAGTCATATTTAAATCCAAGAAGAGAAATTTGAGAAGTTTACATTCCGGTAAACAAAATACGATATTTCTTGATTAAAATTAATGTATTAATGTTTCTACATATTATGATGTGCATAGACCTTTTAATGATCACCAGAATGATGGCATTGATTTCTATTTCGGTCGTATGTTACTTTATAGCCCCCATATTTTATTTTCACGAAGGGGGATTTTTTTTGCTACATAAACAAAATTTAATTGAAACTTTTGTGAGTAAAAAGGGTGCTGCATGAAAGCAATCACTGGAAATATGGGAACCAGAGTTCTGTAAAATGCAATGTGTACGATTAACAGCTCACTTCTGAATTTTTCTGTTACGGAGCTCAAATAAAGTTTTCATTGCAATGTTAACATTGGTGCAAAAAGCACTATTGGTGAAGCATTACGAACGTTTCGGACTCTTTATTGAAGAAAAGTACAATGTCAATCACTTCTTCCGGATATTTAGCGCCCTCTATCGAGAGAAATCGGAACTAATTTTCCTGTACCAAAAAAAAAAAAAAACCCATTCGTGAAAATATTTTTTTTTCGTAAACCGCATCCAAATCCCTTGAATTTGTATTTACAAATTTATACGACACCCTAAATAGAAACGATGGAAGATGCATATCTTCACCAGGATCTCGTGCAGTTGTAACAGCATTGTTATATATAAATGAGTCAAAAATGTCAATGTAATCAAACAAAAAAAAGAATGTTATGTTACGCCGTTGTTCCAGTTTCAGTAGAAACAGCTCTCGCAAACAAACAAAAGTTCAAACATTCGGTTTGACTTCTCTTGACTTTGAGAATATGACGGATCTTTGTTCGTAGGTCTCGGCGCATTGAATGATTAATGATATAATTAGGCCACCCTATTCAAAGTGAACTGACGTCGACTGTTTTGAAAAGAGACTTTTGGCTGTGGCCTCGGTTCTCAGTTACTGTTTTTGATGAATTGGAGAGGCGGAGGCTGATTTTGGCCTTCGCAAGGCTCTAAGAGAAATGATTGCCTTCTCGGTAAAAGAGGAAAATACAACCATTAATCATGTTTCGTTGCAAATGAACTGCCAACGGGTTTTCATCGAAAGACTGCGAAGCGTGAAAAACATACTTCCGATATGAATGAAAACGCATATTAAACGGTGCAATTATTAGTTGGATTGATTGAAAGTGTGATCCCGATGTATCATTTCGTTTCCTAGTGAATATGAAGTTATTTAAATGAGCCAGTTTCTTAATTCATCCATATTATCATAAATATCAATGACTTCAAACGAGTCATTTGAAGAAGATGAATTCGGTGAAAAGAGCGGAAGAATTGTGATGAGAAATTGATCGGCGATTGGGAGAGAGAGAAAAAATTCTTCCATTCCTTTGAGATGTTTAAGTATTCCAAGAATTTATATAATTTTCTTTAGCTTCATTAGAATCAATGAAACTAATTTATCCGAAGTCATTCACAGGAGATAGCAAAATATTTTGACTTAGTATATTTATGTGTCTTAATGTGCAATTGAAATAAAAAATATAGTATAAATTACCACTAAATCAAATAACGGAGAAACGGATACAATCCTCTGACACCAAAATTTCGTCATTAAGATATGATGTTACGCTTTCAATGACTTAAATACAAAATTTCATTTCCCACATTAATTGTTAATACACATCAACCCTTATACACACAATTTTTTTTTATTGACTGAAACATTTGGCATTAATAGAAAATATGTTATAAACTGGGTTAAAATAAATGTATTTGAGAGTAGACACTGGCTTCCAAGTTGTCTTGAATACGTGCATTTGATTATTTTATTCTGGTTCTCTGTTGAGCCGATAGAGGGCGCTTACTTAATTATATATATATATATATAATGGAAAGTAAAAAGCTTAGGTATTGCGCGATCATTGTAATGCACTGTAAATATATTTCTTTTAATTTTTTATGTCTGATTCATTCGAGATGCTTTATTAATGTTGATATATCTTCCATCAGTTTTCACAATATACAAACTATACTGACTTTGAAAGTGGCTATTGAATTGTTCCCCGCATAATCGAATACCCGTTTTATCGGATAGTGTGTGCTGGAATCGTTGACATGCAATTAATTGGGGGTCGACTGTGCATCTGTGCTAAATAATCTGAAAATTTCCAGAAAATAAAAGGGAGTGTTTTTATGTACTGCATTGATGCCTTTAGATCTGCGGGGTGAGCCGATCTTCCAGTTAAAATGTCGCGCCGCAGAGAGTAACAGGCCTACAACGGTATAATATTCAGTCATTACACTTCAAACATAGTTAGATAGATAGATAGAACCGCTCACAACCCCGGACTGATGCAAAGCACCTTACTTCTGTTACCTCAAAAGAGGTATCAAACATAGTTAGAAAAAATTGATGGCAGGTGGAAGCACTACACATAACAAACATTACACAAACTTCACGGAAGGTTCACACACACACACACACTCCAGCATGTAGCGATTCGTTAGAAGTTCCGCAGAGGACGAGGTGCGTGTCTGGTTTAGTAATAGGGGCGAAAGGTGCATGGAATGTCACTAATAATAGAATGTTCATAACCTCCCCTCCTCTTTTGAATTCTGTATGAGTTGCCACGTGTTTACATTTCGTATTTTACATTCGTCCTTCTATTAGTTACGGGGGAGGAAGAGATTCTGGAGCGGGCATATTTTGGAGATATCATCTGTCGGGGTTGTCAGCTTAGGTTCAAAATCTATAGAGATCTAATTTGGTAATCTCTGGATTGAAACCTGAGAATATTACTCGGACTTCTAAAAGTGAAAAAACTGTAAGAATTCAGAAAGAGAGAAAGACAAATTACTACGTGAAGAACTGTTCTGTTTAACAAACTATGAAGTTCACAGATGGCGGGAGTTGAAAACTTCTCAATTCAGTCATCACTTAAGGTTTTTGAAGGTGGCACTTTCTGCAACCGAAGCTCTCATAGCTGTGTGGTTGACTCTCATATACCACAGACAGGAAAACGTATGCTCTCCGTCTTTCAATATCAACGAAGAATAAATTCAAACCGCTATATACCCGGAAGGAAAACAAACATAAATACTAATCTACACAGGTATTCTCAGATATTACATTTCTCTTTCAATCTGATGAAAAGTTATGGATTTCTGAATAAAGGTTCATGGCCAAATCTACTGTACTATATATTTTACCGTTCTTCTGAATTGTTTCTCCCCTCCCCCCCACTTCATATTTCCTTTCTTTCTTCTCAATTTTTTCCCCTTCGTATTCATTTTTATAACACGTTAACAAGAAAACCAGTTTTAACGCCGATAGGACAAATAGAGATCACCCATATTTACTACCAACTGTACGAGATATTCGGTTATCTTTCACATCCTCCATATTCTTCATGCATCATGTCCAAGGATTTTTAATGCCGACTGAAGAACAGATGCAGGAAGTGCAAGAGTGGCTCTAATTACTGCTACTAGAATCACACCTAAATCGTTTCTTTACCGTATTCGCATGTGAGAAACACATAAGTTAGGTGTTGAGTATCACAAAGACTATATTAAAAAGTGATATAAAAGTTTCCATCCACTCTATATTGACAAAAAAGTAACATGTAACGATTTAATTTGACCCTGTCTTGTATAAATGTATTTTTACAAAAACTTACTATAGATAAAAATGCATACGTGTATAAATTCACATAACCACTAAAGTGCTTCAAGAACCATGCTCATGAAGACAAACGAGTAGAAAACATCATTATGCTGCAAACGGTTCTTCTCATATTGGCTAATCCACATATTTCCATCCACGTATACGTGATGCAAATGGGTCGAATCACCATCGACCATACTGATGATCAGCTCCATACACACAATAGATTTCCCAAAATGGAAACTTCGAGGAGAAGCATCCCCGTAAAATGTATGGGGATGAGCGATATTTTATTCCTAAAACAGATAGATAGCAATTACTCATGATCAAAAGAGGGAAACCTCACCATTCTTTCTCCTCAGACATCCATATTTGTTTTCCCGTTTTCTTTAAAGAGAGGTAAGAAGGAGAGGTGGGCACACTCAAAGTATATTCTCGGAGAAAAGTTTGAATGTGACCTTTGGCAACTTGAACGCATACAGGTACGTTAGTAACAGAAGTCTGCGTTCACTGTGTGTGTGTGGGTGAGTATATATGTATCGGAAAATCTGCAAAAGCGTGAGAGCTCTTCTCTACCGACCTCCATCTTTTCCTTGAGCAGAATTGATGCCCGGCCATTTTCTCGTCCCATTTCCGGTAAACGTTTTCCACTACGGAATAAGCATTCATAAGGAATGGTGCCCACCCAAGTATGTGATTGTGTTTCTGAAGTCATCCATCAAAGGTTCTATGTGTTCAATACGAATACCAAAAACTCAAAAAGACGTATTCTTCGTCTTCTTCTTCTTCTGCACTCGGGAGGAAAAACTTTTTTCGTTCTTTGTTATACTTTTCTTTTCGTTATACCTTTATGTTTTCTTTTTTCCTAAGAGAATCGGGAATCGATAAATTGAGACTTACCAAGTATATATATAGGTTTTTTTTTCTGTAGAAGAAGTCCGTAAGGTTCTAAGTGAAAAATGTTTAGTATTAGAGAGTGAAAGTCAATGGTCAAATTCGTTATTATTCTGTATCACGCACTATATTGCAGAAAATACCTCTACTCTCCCGTATACCATAATGATCCAGGACAATGATTCTCAAATATTTCGCGATGTAAGCCCTATTAGAAAAGTATAGCAGGCATTCGTGCACCCCCCCCCCCCCCAGAAATAAATATATACAGAGTGGATAGATCGTAGAAGTGAGAAACAGAACAAATCCTGATGGAAATCGGGTGACAATCCAAATTCACTGACAAAACCTTCTCTAAGTGACCCCCGCTCTGTCTCCCCAGAGGATATAAGCTGGTTCTTCTGAACAGGCATTGACCACTAGGAAAAATCCAACGACATCCAAGACCAGCAAACCGCCCACAAGCCAACCAGCAGCAGAATCCCTCCCGCACCCACATTTCCCCCATTTATTGTACATAAAATGCCATATCAAGTACATAGATATGACGGACAGGCGCACATCGCCAGCAGGAAAGGATTGGGGCCTCACAAGTTGTTATATACATATATACTAGAATATGAGCATATAGACAATCAATCAATGTGTCAGAAGAAATCTGGGAACATCAATGTCCACGTTGAGTAATAATGTATATATAAAATACGAATGCAATTCCGCACTGATAAATCTTCAAAAAAAAAAAAAAAAACTTTTTCAGAGGACATTTCCAGTTTCTCCGATAAAAAGACTCGCCACAGAGAGCAGCAACAAGCGCATAACGGTACAGACACTCAATCATTACACTTCACTGATGGTACAAAAAATAGATGGCAGCACTGTAACATTCACACGCACACACGACACTAGATGTGCACTCGAAGTGTTAGGTACACATGTAGGTCCACACTTCCGGCACAATTCATTCGGAACAAATAGCCCATGAAGATAGATTGAAGTTGTCTTCAATGTGAAAGAAAGAGGATATTACGGTGTCGAATTTCCCGAGGCAATGACTAAAATTGTTAATGAAGCGTGGACCTTGTTCGGTTCAGTTCACTGTTAAATCGACAATTTATAATATAATAGAAATATTGTTTTAATATTTCTAATTGATTATTCATGTAAAAAATGATTGTAGATGAGAAAAATATAAGTACAGTTTATATAAACCCCCTTCTCTCGCTGTATTTCTCTCCCTCATTTGTGGACACCGGTAGTAAAAAAAATTCGTAAAAGAGGAGGTTAAACATGGGGTATGAAATGCATACTTTTGATACACAAGGGAAATGATTATTTAGCCGTATAAACGGGTTATCGCTTTTGAAGGATGACCACTAAGAAGAGTTTCAATATACGTATTTTACTGTGTTGAGATGTGTAAAAATAAGCATTGCACAACACATACGTAGAAAAATATTTTTTTATATCATAATTAGGTGGGTACGCAACAGCCATGGGAATGACACTGCTCAACACCGATTTTGTTTTCAAAAATATATCAGTGATTTTAGGATGATTTTTTTTTTTGGGTGCTAATTCCGAGTCTGACGTTGGTTTTTGCTAGAAAGAGGGAAAATAAAGTTTAATGACAGTACATAAGCTGCATTAAATCACATTGTTGAGAGTATGCATTATCTCCAAAACTAGAGTCAAAGTAGGCAAAACCAACACCAGTTTTGAAAAATCAGCAGCCTCAACGTAGACTAAAACCATTACAATTTCTTTTAAAAATATGAATTTTTGTTTTTGAATAAGAGAAATAACTTCCCACAAAAAGTACTCAGAGATCATTTTCGCACCAGTCCTCAAGTGCGGTGAGTGACAATTCTTTTTTTTTCCGCACTATAAATTCTGTTTAACAGGGCTCGGCAAAGATTCCAGCATTGGGGCCCTTCTGCACGATGTAGGCGCCATGGTAGAAAACATGCGTTCCGCTGGAAATGATTAGGGCGGTTGCGTAACACTAGGAAATATAGAGACAATTGCTTTTACTTAGTGTGATTCATTCAGAAAAAAAATCATATTGGATGTTTGGTAACCCGAACCAAAATTTCAGGTTTACAAATACAAAGGCCGCAACAGACAGAATGTCAACGAGGTGGCTGCAAAAATATGCCCATGAAAAATATGGATGTCGCCCATCCAAATTTATGGTTGTTTCATGTATGAATAGCTTCCCGATTTATCCCAATGTCTTTATCGTATTTTTAAACGTGTCAATCATGTTAGCATTCACGACCGCCGGAAGTATGATTTTCCATTTACTAACAACCCTATTATTGAAAAACTCCCTGCGACAGCACAACCTATAATTTTCCCTTACCAATCGGTAATGGTGTCCTCTTGTCGAAGCAGTCGATTCACGATGTATTAATACTTCATGGTCCATTTTATCTATCCCGTTTAAAATTTTATACACTTCAAATATCGCCTCCCCCCCCCCCCCCGTACGACGAGTGCGCTCTTACATTATAAGCATATTCAACAGATCGAGTCTCTCTTAATAACTCAAGCCTTGTGGGCTGACAAGGTCACGGGTAGCTCTTCTCTGCACCCCCTCCGCCAAATTAGTGTCCCTCTATAGAGCCTGGGCTCCACAACCCAATGGCATACTCCAATCCAGGGCGAACGAAGCCTCGGAAAAGTGGTTCAAGAATGACTTTGGAAGAACGCGAAGAGACCCTTTTAAGAAAGAACCCCCACATTTTATTAGATATTTTTTTAACCGCTGAACAATGCTCAGGAAACATAAGGAGCTCTCAAATGAGAACTCCCAAATCGGTGATCCTAGTTGCATCCGGGATAGTAATATCATTCCACTCGTAAGTGAAACTTTGGTTGTTCGAAAAAAAAATGAGTGGCCATGCTATATTCATTAGCCCATGATGCAATCATATTCAAGTTTGTCTAGACAGCACCTCCCTATCTCTTGGAGTTCCGACTTAGAGTTACTTTTGAGTTACCTTCACTTCAAGTCATCTGCGAATTTGCTAACAGTCTCATTTGATACCCTGGTCGGGTTTAACAATAAAAAGTAAAAAAAACTTTGGGGCCAAAAACACTTCCTTGAGGAACTCCAGTTCTGACACCTGTCCAATCAGCAAATTCTCCGTTAACCAATTGAGACTTATCTATCAACCGCGATTGCACCCAATTCAGCAAGTTGCCCCCCCCCCCCCAATTTCTTGTAAACTCTTCAAGAGTGTACCATGTTGGTCCCGATTGAATGCCTTCTAAAAATCAAGATAAACAACATAAATTTGACTTTTACCGAAGTCTCAGTCATTTAATCATGGAATCAAAAAGACTGGTGAGACGTGATTTCCCTTTCCTGAACCCATGCTGGTATTCCGATAATATGTTATTCTCGTCTATTCACCTCACTGATTGCCTTTTGATAATAATTTCAAAAATATTTCGAGAGGGAGCTCGTCAAACTCACTGGACGGTAATTGGACACGGCTTCTCTACTACGCTTTTGAAATATCGGGACTCCATAAGCCTCAAATACCCTTGAGCAACATTACTTCTGTAAATATGTGTAAATCCTATGCATTTGATTTATTTCATTAACCAATTTGACTCATATTTTTATTCAGTTATTTATTCACCAGTAAAAGTTTTAGTAAAGAAAATTCTCAAAACCGTAAAATAAGCATCTAAATTACTCACGCGTATCTCATTAATACAAAATATCTCATTAATACAAAAACAAATAAAAAGTTAAAAACCATCATTAAGCCAAAAAATAAAAGAATTCAGCACTTTAAATTTTATTTTAGAAAAAAAAGTTCGTTTTGGAAAAGGATTAAATTTGAGGAATGGATAATTTGTTTTCCATTAAAGTGGAATTAAAACAAGAAATTCAAAGGATTTGAATTTTTCCTCTCTCTTGAAGCTGAAAATTATATAATCCTAATTTTCTTTGTACTTATTTATTTTTTTTTGGTTTTACGTCTCAACTTTTTAAGTGATTTTTCCCTTCTTCTTTTATTAAGTCTACTACAGAAATAATTTGTTAGCTTTTGTTCGGAAAATTTAGTAGAATATTAAAGTTTTACGTTGAACCTGAATTCATTCACCGCTCTTTCGTTATCTTAAAGCAACGCAATCGTACAGAATTATAACTGTTGGAATACCGGGTATCCCCCAAATTAGAATATAGTTCTAAAATTCACGAAAATTGAAGGAATTCGTATATTTGCATACAATTTGCGAGTTTAAAAAGCCATTCTCTCGAAAGGGGGTTTCAATAAAAACAATATTAGTTTAATTTTTTTTTTCGATTGAGGACGCTGCATGAAGAAAATCACTGGAAATATGCCAGTCCTATAAAACATGGGGTGTGCGATTAACAACTGGATCACTAACAATCGGAATTCCGATTAAAAATTCTGAATTTTCCTACTAATCTCGTGTTTTTCATTGATGGACGAAGCACTGTTGGTGAAGTTCTTTTATTTATCTGATCACTAATCACCAAAATCTGAAGCTTTAGAAGCGTTTCAGACACCGAAAATATTGAAGAAAGGTTCAGGTACAGATTTCTGCGATTTGCTTCAAACCGTGACAAAATTTCTTTCTATCGTCAGAAATTTGAACAAAATTATTTTTTGTGCCAAAAAAAAACCCTTTGTGAAGATAACTTTTTCTGCAAACCGCATTAAAATATAGTTCTTCCTTCAATTTCTATGAATTTTTAAACTATGAATTCAAGAATATATGGGACACCCTGTAAATATCCGTATGAATTAATAATAACTACTGTAATTTTGGGCGTATTAGGCATTCCTTTGTTTTGTGCTCATTTTATAGTCAATTAAACACTCAGTATGCATCTTCATTTTTCAGAGATTTTTGAAGGGGGGAGGGTAAAAGTACATCTTATATGCTATAAAATACAGTCAAAACCCGCTTCAACGTCACAATTTGTTTGTTGTTATTTTTTGGAGTCTGAAGCATTCTAAAATCACAGTTCAGTCTTCTAATATTTGTGCAGCTGACGCTCGTTATAACGATATAACGACCACCTTCGTACCACGGAACACTGACTCTCTTTATATTGAGAGGTTGTATAGGGAAGTATAGGGTTGTATATTGACCTCTTGTATAGGGAAGTTTAAAAAAAATTAGCTCCTTAAGATAATATGTTTTCACGGAATAAAAAAATAAATTTTTTTTATAATATAAGCAATTCCAATAAAAATGCATCAGGATAGAAAATAATAAACGTTTTTTTAAGAATCAATTGCACGCAATTACATTATGTACTGAAATCTCCAATATCAAAGGCGAAATACACTTTGCTTTCGATCATTTGATCAACACAATGATTTTGATCATTTTCTTTGCAAAAAAGATCTCGGGCAGAGATGCCTTCGGACGTTCTATTCAATCGGGCGATCCTCACTGGTTGTTATATTGGATGAAAAATATGTTTTGTGACCTATTATACCGGTTGCTATAATGGGACGTCCGAAATAACGCATGCATGGTCGTTATGGCGAGTGTCGACTGTATATTGAAGATTTGTTCGCTGGAAAATTCACGCAGTAAGTGTGAGTGGATCTGTGTCGCTCTATCTGGGTCCTGTACGATATTTTTCGTGAGACCTGATTTACCCCCTCTTGCAGACCCTAGACCATAGGTTCCCAACCTTTTAGGAACCAGCGCCCCCTTTTTTAGTGCATGACTCCACAGCGCCCCCCCCCCCTTCTCCAGGTAAACTATATCGTACATAGTATATATTGAAAACAACGACAAATTTTTAAATTAATTTATTAATTTACGAGAAGGTAATAATATGTATTTTTCTCACAGTATTTGATTGAAAATATATATGCTATTTGGAAAAAATGAATATAATACCATTAGTGAGACATCTGAGCCTTGATGTGATGAAACTAATTTCTCGATGTTTGGTGCCATTTTTGTCATCAATAATCTTAAATATCCGCGTTCGACTACTGACAATCTATTTCTTTTCTTCGTTAATAGACTGGTGACTATGCTAAATCCTCTCTTGGCTGAATATGACGATGGGAATGCAATAAAAAACTTTTTTGCTGCAGCCCATAAAACCGAATATAATGTTTGAATTTGACTTTGTAGCCAAAATTCCTGATACCCTTTTCTTAATTTTAATTTCAACTCTTCATTTGTTGAAAATTCTATCAACTCTTCCTGCAGCGATAATTCTGTTATTTGAGGAAGGTTCTAGGACCCATTCTGGAATAGTCATGTTGACTACATCCTGAAATCTATTCGTAAAATCTTCTGTCAGTACTTCCAAATGCTGGCAATAAACCAAAATGTCGTCATCAGTTGTTTCAATTGAAGAAAGCATTGGAAACTGATAAAATTGTCGTCTACCAAAGTTTTGTTTGTAAAAAGCAAGTTTTGACACGAACGCTGAAATAATTCCTTTTGCTTTGATAAAATTCAAATCATTACCTTGAAGTTGTACATTCATTTCATTAAATTTAATATATAAATCGGCCAAAAAGGCGCAATATCACTCTTAAATTTCAATAAATTCTCTCTTAATGAATCATCCTTGTTTTCAGAAAACTTTGTGGCTGATTCAAGGAGTTCGTAAAATCGTTTCAGACAGGTACCTTTTGACAACCAACGAACTTCTGTATGTAATAATAAACGATTGAAGTATCTTCATCGTTTTCATCACAAAGATTTCTAAATATCCTGTCATGGAGAGCATGGCTTCTGATCTTGTTAACTGCTTTAATTACATATTGTAGCGAGCGATGAAAGCGATCACTAAGATTTTTTGCGACCAAATGTTGTCGGTAAATCATACAATGCACGGCCACTAAATTTAATATCACCGGAGCATATTGTGTTTATTACAATGAAATGCCTTTATGATTTTACCAGGGTTATTAAAATCAAAACAATAAAAGTAATAAACACATTCTTACTTTTGGTGGTAACAATTTACCCTTGATATGAAGAAATTCCGAAATACATTGGTTGGTATTTATAATAATCTTTAACCTCTGTCCACTGCACTATTGTACCGCCCAGGAAATATTGCCTCGGAAATTTAAGGTCTATATGACCTTGAATTTTCTGCACATGCTTAAAAGGGCGGTACCTTCAACGCCAACTGAATAGACTTGTTTACATGGGAAATTAAAAAATAAGGGAGAAACCGCCATCTACCAAAGCCAAAATTTTTTTGCTGAACAGGGAAAACTGGCAACTCTGTTTCCGTATTCCGCAATAGCGAAAAATCGCAAAGGATTATGAGAAATAGTATGTACCGCGAAAATCCCCAAGAGGATATGTAAATACAGTATTTTTCCTCCTCTTTCTTTACTCTTCTTTCTCTACTAGGGAAAACAGTCATCAAGCCAGTGCCTGAACTCTCAGTGATACCGCAATATTGAACATGCAAACCGGGCTAATATGACTTGAACATGAAACGCCCCCCTCAGACTTCTCAGCGCCCACGTTGGGAACCACTGCCCTAGACGGGGGGGGGGGGGGGTAGGTTGTTTTCTCTCTCGCATTATATGTTCCTTTTTCTCCCTTCAGTTAATTCATCCTGGACTGCAAGGATTATGGGTGTTTTATCGTTGAAGCCAGGGCTGAATTCCCTGAGGTAATTAAAAAGAAATAGCCACAGTGAAACAAAACAAACTCCAGGACAAGATTTCCAAAGAAACAACCTAAATCTGAAATTTGCAAAAACTTATTTATGCGCCATTTGTTCTTCTAATCAGTAAGTTCAACACACACAAGCATAGAAATTTCGTATCTCGGTGGTATGAAAAATCTATTTGGAGGCATCTATAGAGGCTTCTAGAGCGGTTCTTCTTCCTATACGTGATTGCGCTGAAATACAGAACGGATTTCGAATTAATTCTAACGAGGTCTTCCTCGTTCTCTGCTCAATTGGCAATTGTAATACGTCCTTATTGATCACGCAGCATAAGTACTACACGTTCAATATCAAACTAATCGAGACTTCGATTTTATGTGATCCTTCGATATGATCCTTATCGAAGATATGCTGCTTCATACCCTAAACTTACAGCTGTTGAGCTTATATCGTTTCGAAGTACTAGCACATCTTCCTCCACACTCCGTTTTGAATAGTTATCGTCACGGAGAGATGCATGTATCGTCAATACATGAACCACGAGGGCTGTATGTAACATAGTTTGAATAGTCGGGTTTTCCTCTTATCAAACCCAAGAGACCCGCGCATGTCTAAAACGGTCTATATAGCGGCTATCGGCGATGCCGATGAGGCGATTCGAATATCGATGAATGATATCCTTTCCGATAGTGGGTGGAGATTTATACTTGTATATTCATAATATGGAATATCATGTAGAGGTAATTTCTTTTGATCTTTGAGATTTAATCTGTAAGTGCTGCTATTGTGAGCATCGGTGATAAGGTCCAAATACTATTCAGAACCAAATCGGAATCAGTAGAAAATCCGTCAAAATATACCTCATCATATAGGATTGGAATCATTTTAATCATGAGTGGTCTCATCCACCTCGTTGGGCATTTTGCCTGTTGTGGCGTTGTATTTGTATTTGTATTTACAACGGGAAAACATTATCATGAAAATCATCCGAAGTTTTGAGAGACAAAATATTTAAATTATATTACGTATAATAGTATTATTTTATTTTACATTTGAAAATTAGTGTATAGGTACACGTTTTTAATATAGTATAAAGATGGCATATGGATGCTGGGGTAAAAAAATTGACATTTTGCAAAAAGTGTCGAGCAACACCTTTTATTCCTGAAGATTTCATTATTGGTGAATAAATAAAACTTGCAGATGTCAATTGTACACAGAAAGTTACGGTAATAGTAGTAACATGAGTATTTCGTAGAAAATCTACCGAATATAAGAGTGTTATAAAGTTCATTCCACTTCTACAGAACCATCAACAAAATTGAAATGTGCCTAGTCAAATAAAAAAAGGGAAACTAATTTTTCCTTGCTTTATTTGGACACACGTTAGTTACAAAATTCAATTGCAACTGGAATTGAATGAATTAATATCAGTCGCTTCGGATGTCAGGCAAAGAAAAAAAAAATTGGAAAAAAAAGAAAAAAAGCGAAGATGACAGTTTTCCTATTTTGAAATGAAATCCTGTTCCCTAAAGCTGTTCTCCAGAATCTAGTTTTGCAGAGTTAATTATTTTCGAGATGTTTCCTTTATCTGTTACGCGAACAAAATGCATGGGCTTTCTATTTCCTTTTTTCGTTCGAAATTTAGCATGTGGAATTTAGTACTTTGTGCCTCAAAAGTAAACCGTTTCGTGAACTTGTTCGCATTTCAATTCAAAATTGAGAATTAAAAGTAATTCTTATTTCTCTGGGAAGTAACAGTTCCCTGTGGAAAAGTAAAGGTTCCAAATTAAGCAACTTATATCACTTCATTGAAACATTTCCACTGACTATTGCGTTAATTAAAATGCAGGGTATGCACGGATGAATGAGTCGATTTTAAAAATTTGTTTTCAAAATTTTTCGCATATTACGATCAGTGATGCATTAAAATAAAGAAAAACAGTCAAATCTTTTTTATCAGCATAATGCAATAGATGGCAGCACATACGTAGAACGCAGTAGCTGAAATTAAACATCGTGGAAATGAGGGAAAAATTTTTTATGTTTCAGAATATGCAAAAAGTTGTTACCGCTACTTCTATGCAGCACGCAATTAGAAATTTATGAGTGAAGTAGGAAAAAAAAAAACAAATGAATGATTCAACCAATTTCAATCACTGCATTTCCTGGATGTACTGCCATCTATTGAGCGAAAAAAAATTGAATTTTCTCTTTATTTTTACGTGCTGCAAATTATATTACGTGCAATAGTTTTGAGAATATAAATACTTAATATTGTGTGCTTAATTTGCGCACAACCTGCATATTTTTTTTCAAAAATAGCCACCAGATTGATATCTGAACATGTATATTTGATATATTGAAAATGAAAAGAGAAATAAAATAGTTGAACTCACATACCATTTGTGTACAATTTCTAAAAATAGTTTTTGTGCCAATGAAAACTTGTTAACTGTGATTTTTAAGTTCCCATGAAATTGCGGTTTTATATACATATTTGATATTTCTTTTAATGTTGTATTTGAAAATGCAAATTTTTTCAAATGACTACAGAGCGGGATCTTAGTTTCAATCATGAGAACTTTTAACAGACGAGCAATGTATAAAAAGTTAATGTCTGTATTTTTTATGAATACAACCCCTCAAAATATTTTGAGATTTCAAGTTACTGAACGTAATTTGAATTTTTTTTTTGTAATTGAAAGTATGTTTTTAAAGTTAACGGTTGCAGAGGTATCTGCTGCGCAAACAATTTTGTACAGCCTGTATGATCATAACTTTCTCAGCCCTATGCGTATCACACGAGAACGACGGCATTGCCATATCGTGTGACCGTATGTACTACAATAATATTGGTAAATTCATCGCGTAATCTAACAATGTTTTATATCCCTTTCAGAACAGAGAGAGAGAGAGATGGAGTATTTATTTAGTATTATTATTTGTTTTTTAGAATTTTCTCGCATTATACTTGCATTTTGGTGGCAACGAATACATCAAAAACATAAATGTCAGCAAATCTGGATTTTCCCTTCCATAAATAAAGAATTAATTCACCTCATTCAATTTTTTAAATCAAAACTGGTGCCAGGTGTACACATATCCACATACAATTTTTTTTTCACAATATTACTGCTAATTTTATGGAATAAATCACACTTTCCGCGGAGCACATTCTCCTGAATCTATCTTTAAAAAACCCTGAAAGTTCAACTTTTAGTGCTGCCCTCTGATTGAAGCTCCCAAAGTTCATATTCACCATATTTAAAAACTCGAAACTTACGCAATCCTTCAAGTCAGAGCTACTTTCCAAGGACAAAAGAAGAAAAAAAATTACAGGGAGGAAAAACAACCCCGCACATTTCTGAAGAGGTCACACATGGTCTAAAAGAGATATAGGAGTATATTTTGGCATTTCCTATCATTACCCGTTTTCACAATTCAGCGACAGCAAAAAGATAATTTCTGCTGTAGAGTCCGTTGAAAACATTTTTCTTGAAAATATTTTTATCTTTATTATGAAAGAAACGTTCACTCGATATGAAACTGAGCATAAATTACACACTAAATAATAACTTACATAATAAGAGCTTGAGAATACTTAAAAAATGGTGACATAAAAATATCCGATTGCCGAATTACGCGATTTCTGCAAAACGCAAATCGTGAAGAGAGAGAGAGAAACGAAAAATTCCATCATAAAATATGACACATTCATCTACGTTAAAAATGAAACATCAAAATGAAGACGGAATGAAACTTTTCTGTCTCTATATAGAAAATGGATCCGCGAAATGAAATGTAGATTTTTGTTTTTCCTCCTCTGCTTCCTAAAACCTATTCTTCTCCATCTTATTTTGTTCTCGAGGTTTTTTTTCACTGATGTTTTGAAGGATGAATGTTTTCTCGAAATATTCATCGTTATTTCTATTTCCTCTTCAGCTCCTTCAATCGTAAAGAATAAAAAGAAGAAGAAGTAGAATTACTATCATTTTTTCGGAAGTAACTGCCACGGACTATTATTATTATTTGGTTCCCTTCGTAAAGTTCATCTTCGTATTAGGAGATATTCAAAATTCCTGTCAGGGAGTGCAAAATCTTTCAGATACGAGGCTGATGTCACCGGAGGGATTAGATATATATGGAAATAAATGAATTTTACAAATAACCCGTGGAAATGATGCTGATAAATTGGGAAAAACCGGAAAATCCATCATTTCAAATTACACGTGCCTTAATATTATGAAATTTCAGTTCTTTATTTCTGCGGTTGTATTCGGAGCTGCTGCCATTCTTCACTCTGCCATAATGATTTGTTTGTTTGCATGAAGATGGCGGCAGGTCATGATATATTTTCCCACATTTTTGAAAATCGCTTTTTAGTTTAATCATTAATCAGCTCGTTAGGATGATCGAATACGTTAAAGCAGCTAAAAATTATAATGATTACTTTGTTGCAGCCCTTTTAGATTACAGGCGGCCTTTTGATAAAATTTGGCGTGAAGGGCTGTTTTCAAAATGACAAATAGGGGCTACCCCTCAATCATTTTTGAGTTCATATTTATCTTTTCGGACCTTTCAGGTCAAGTATAAGAAAATAAGACGTATAACTTCAGGAATTAACCAAAGTTCCAACTTGGGCCCGATGATCCACACTATTTATATGGATCCTATGGTATCAAAGGGCATCCTGGGTTTATACGCTGACGGTGTTATATTAATTTCAACCGGCAGGAATCCCTTGAAGGTGCTATAGTAACCACCAGGAACTGATCAGAAATGTCGAAAAGTGGAATACATCCAACAATGCCCAATTGAATGTGAACAAATGTTTGATATGGCTAGCAAACTGAGATATCCTATCTCATCAAACACGAACATCATCATAGAGCGACAATCGCGTCATCGACTCAAAGTACGTGGGAGTCACCATGGGTGAAAGAAACAACTTCAGGAGCCATACCGAGAACAAAATCAAAAAGGCTCAGACCCTCTTGGAAAATCTATTCAGATTCTCCTATCCGAAGTCCAAACTCAGTTTGATGAACGAAGTTTTTATGTACGGAGAAATCATTCATCCAAGTGTTACCACACATGGTGCCCCAACTTGAGCTTTCGCATCTAAGAGCAAGATGTACAAATTACAACGATTCCAGGATCGCGTCTTTAGGCATTTCACTCTCTGGAGCACCAAAATTTTTCCGCCTCACCGATCTGCACAAAGATTTGAAGGTGCCGTCCATGTATTCCCACATCAAGAAACAACTCGAAACTATTTCGAAAAACAAGAAAGCTCGTGTCACCAACATCCGAGAGAGATCTCTAATTATGATGCTCGCGCGTTTCTGAAACAATTAAAGCCTAAAAACATACTCCATACAAAATATGTGTCTGTATTTTGGAAAACTGTGTTTGTGTGCTTGTGTATATTATATATACATATTTTTTTTAAATAGGCAAATATTCATTACTTCATCTTTCAAGACAACGTTTAAGACAGTCTCACGACCGAAGACATCAAATGTGATGAACTGGTGGATAAGAACATTTTCCGCAACAAAATGCTATTTTCTTTTCACTTTTTCTCCCATTCAAATATTACTACGGTTCAATGGTCAAAAAACAGGGAAGGCTGGACTCGGTACGTCTTGAAGAAAATTAAGCTACCTGACCTAGTCATTCTAAAAGATAAGAGTTTTATTCATTCTCAAACGGTTGAACGAAATTTTATATCAATTGAAATATAAAACGTTTCGGATAGTCCATACAATGTCGTATAATAAATTTTGTGCCAGTAAGAAAATAAACATCAAAACACACAATATCTTTCTTAGTATTTTACGTTTTTGAAGATTCTGCTCCATGAGATTCATTTAATGAATGCAGTAAAGCCTCTCTTTTGCGGACGCTGACGGGACAATAAAAAATCATCCGTAAAAAAAACGGGTGACCGTTCTACGTTAGGGAAATTATTATTTGGCCCTAAAAGGGGGGGGGGGGTGACCGCATCTGAGGGGTGTCCGATAAGAGGGGATTTTACTGTATTGTAATATTCTGAATTGAATATAGCAGCCGCATAATTATATTCACCATGGCGTATTATTCACCGAGTTATGATGTAGTTTCTTTAGAAAAGGCTTTAGAGTGCGTTCTGTTAGTTTTGTCTGTTGATTACATAAAATTTAGCAATTTAATTAAATATTACCTAGTATGTGAGCCGAAGAAAAAATATAATAAACTAATTGATATATTTCCGAGAGAACCATTGAGTCTAACAAGAACTTGGCATAAAATAAAATTATAGAAAAGGAAGGATAATGAGTGTTTAATGAAATACAATTTTTCTCTTTATACCGTACAAACCTGTACGGTATATCTATTCGATGGTATATATATACCACCCGGAGATCGTTTCATTGAATATTCATTCAAATGTTGAAGATATTTAAACTCCATTTGTGTAATGGGGATTATATCTTTTTACTTCATATAGGATATATTCATGTTACGTAAAAAATTAAAGTAACCCATTTAAAATCCATGTAATATGAGTAATTGGTTTTGGAATTTTTAATTGGAATTTTTACTTAGAGATAATATTTATTTATGCAATATATACATTTAATAGTATGATTTTAACGATATTCTACAAAAAATATTCTTATAAATGGGGAAAAATTGAAGAAAAATAACGGAATACTTTATTCCGTCGTCTATCCGTAACGGTGCTCCACATTAAAAATCATTATTTTACTTGCTTGCGGTGCTCACACGGATGTGTCACTTACATTAATTTCAGTTTGAAAAACACGATATCCAATAAATTGACAATCATATAATAATATAATATAATGTCATATATAATATTGACATATCATGATATTCACATATCAACTAAATAAATTGCATTTCAACTAATGTGTGTTGAGATCCGTGTATTTAAGAGAAACTTTGTCTGACAAATATATTTTTACAGAATATAAAAAACAGAAACAAATAACTGTTTTTTTTCATATGAAACAAATTTTATCCTAGAAATATACAGTATGTATCCCAAATATACTATAATATTCAGATAATAGTACAGTAAAAAACCCTTTATAACGACAGTTTACAATCAGAAGGAAAATTGTCGTTCTAAAGAAATTTTTAACGAATTTTAGTATTGCACCGTAGAAACATATGAATGGGTACTAAAACAAACAACATTGGCTTCCACATGAAACGTTTTCCCACATAGAACGACTTATATTCGTGGTCCCAACTCTTACTCTAATATTCGTCCAGATTTCCCGTTTAAAGCGTTTTCTCGCTTACAACGTTTTTTAACGACGGATTTCTGAAAAAAAAAGTTACAAGTGGGATCGACTCTGTAGATGAATTTACTTTTGCTTTTCCTTTTATTTTGAACTATTCTTGCTGAAACATGTATCTAGGGTTAACTGTTCGTATGAATACACAATATTTGATTGAGTAACTAAATTTTGCACTTTGTAAAATGCATTAGTTTCTGCAAGTGGAGTATTCGTTGCACTATAAAATTGTCCAATAACATTCAAGGCAGAAAACATTATTAAGAAGGTTTGCCGTGTGTCTAGTTTTGGAACATTCCAAGAAAAGAGAGGGGGTGGGGTGGGGGGAGAATTCTTTATTGGAAATAACAACGACGTCAAAACCAGAGGTAATGCTCATATGCCCAATCAACAATTGGCGTGTTTATCACCTCCAGTATACAAAACAAGATAAGATATATGTAGTCTTCTTACATATGGGGAGGTACTTGACGTGCCCAATTTATAAACACCTATGAATAGGGTGAAGATATTTGAAACGAATGTCACTCTTTCCATCCCATTTTATGTATAATTTTTAAGGAAGGGAAAGGAAACATGCTTTCTCTCTCTCTCTCTCTCTCTCTCTCTCTCTCTCTTAGAGAATTTTTGTTATCGTTGTAGTGAATGTGTTCCGGTTTTCACTTATACATATCTCGTTATAAGCGAATATTTTTTGTATCTTGAGTAGTAGATCTTTCGCAATTACTTTAAAATTGCTCGTAACAGCAAAATTCTCGTTATCAGCCGTACTCGTTTTACAACGGACTCTACTACTTGTAAATTGAACATAACGAAATGTAATCGTGAACACATTTGTACAATCCATTATTCGGTTACCTTCAAGTAGAAGCCTAGTATGGACGTACGAACTGTATTAGAAAGCAAATTAAAAAATATTGAAATTAAATAATCGTGGGTTTGACGTAAGGGCCGCATTGTTGTATCAGCTACGCATGGTTTCAAGTTCTTGCAATGGGAATAAATTATATTCCCAAGCTATATATACGGCACGATTCTTCGATTTCTTTCAACTCTCTCTCACCCACAGCCTTATTCTTCATGGGGAATGAAACCAATTAGCATTTAATATTGCAGTCCCATTCTTTGCTCTATGATGCGTTTTCCCTCACAGTGGAGGCACTGTGAACAGGGTGATTCAAAACTCAACGTACAAAATTATAGGGGAGGTAGAAAAAACAAAAAAAAAAAACAGAATCACATAGGAATGTACGATCGGAAACTCCAACCTAATCAGCGGGAGGATAAACGAAGATGCAGAAATGGCAAGCAAATAATGGGTGGAAAAGAGTCAGTAGCCTACTCTCGGAACTTAACGTGTACACGTTCTGCCCTCGTGTAAAGTATCGATAAATAAAGAGGTTTTCCACCCTTTATTGGCTTGTCATTTCTGCATTTTCGTTTATCCTCCAGCTGATCAGGTTGGGTTTCATGGTCGTACATTCCTATGTGATTCTGTTTTATGTTTGCGTTTCCTACCCCCCCCCCCCACCACAAAAGTTTGTACGTCGAGTTTTGAATCACCCTGTATATTCTGTATATATTGTGTATTTACACCACTCTCGAATCTCTTCCACTTAAACATGCCAGATTCCTTTTCTTACTTGCTCCACAAGTCTTCTTTACACTTCTTTTGAAATCCCAGGCTGTGGTCTCCGGCCCTGGACGTTCACGAAATTTTTGTCCCTGGTCATTGGTTTCATTTGTCCATTTTTTTGTCAAATGGCTTGTACGTTACAACGACTTCATGGGGAGAACGACGCTAGTGATTTCATACTTGCAAGCCCGGGGCAAGAGGGAGTCACTGCTTTTTCCGACACAACGCAAAAATTCTGAAAATTATACAGGTACTGTTATTGCGTATTCGAATGCACCCGCATTGACTTTTACTTCATTCAATAACTAAAACGCCATTAAAACTCAGCAGAGTAATCGCTTTTTTTAATCTTCAATAAACATGTAAAAATGCAACTCAAATATTATTCGAATCTAAATTCTGATGGCATTGAATTTCAAAAAAACAGTTCAATAAAACTTTCCAATCGACACGAAATTTTCAAGATTTCTGGAAAAAAAAGAAAGAAACAGGAGAAGGTAGAAAATAGAACCATCACACGTGAACGGTTTTGTACCAAAGAAAGAATAAGGCAGAATAAGAAAAATAAAATATGAGTAGAATAAAATTCCTCCTCATCTTTATACAAAGTAAAAGTTCGATTTGAGGCAAAGACTTGATTGATGTCTTTTTTTTTTCTTCCGCCGTCGACAAGAGAGAGAAATTTCTTTTGATTTTTTTTTTCCTCCACACACACTCCTTGATCCAACACACTCGACGAAATTCGTTGGTGCCAGAGTTATTACTTTGGAAGAAACTGTGATGATTCTTTCAGAAGTCGATAGATTTAGATGTTTTATTTTTTAGTATTATTTTCTTTTCATTGCTCTTCAATTGATTCCCAGGTGAAAAATGGAGAGAATACAGGAGAAAAAAATGGAATGAAAAGAAAATGGTGTGGAATCCGCAAAGAAAATAAAATCGGGAAAAAAATATTGCGGCTAAGGGAGTGGGGGGGAAAATATTGGTCTGTCGTGAAATTTGAATATGATATGAAAATAAATGGGGGTTTGTTCATGAAAAGCGCGGTGGGCACGGTGTTATATTGATGAATTACAGCTTGGTAGAAACATTGCTCTCTTGAGTTTGATATATTATTTTCATTTTGTCGGGGAGAGGTCTGAAACCGATGGAGTTGAATAAATATCGTTTGATGATACGATGAGAACTCACGTCAAAAGCTTGAACGCTGATTAATATGCATCATAAAACTAAGTACGCCTAAGGATATTCCACTCATAGGAGTTTCTTTGGATATCAGTATTGAAGGAAAAACAATTCCGAATATATCCGAATCTCGGAATATCAAAAATTTTGGCATCATATTCTATCTAAAGATTCCGTCTTGATGTTGCTACGGACTTGGAATACAGGTTTAAGTATTATTATTTAACCGTTTTATGATCAACTACGTAATATTGAGTCCAAACGCCAGTTGAATAAATTCAAACGTTTTCTCTGTTTAGTTTCTTCTCTCCTCATCATCGTGAGCATCATCTTTATTACAACCCTATATTTTTTTATAACGTGTGGTTATGTTAAGACAAGGTCACCATATTTATCGCCGATACTTCAAATAGAGAACATCCGAATTTCTTGCCAACCCTTGTAAGCGAAGAGGTCAAATTGGTACGAAGTCATCCGATTTTTTTAGACGAATGCTGCATCAATATTTTAAAGATCCATGCTTAATCGTATTTTCCTGTAATACAATTTAATGCATTGTTTTCAACCTAAGATACGCAGGACAACAAAACGCTTTGAACAAAAAAACTGATTTTGCCGCTCCAAGAGCCGTCTAACCGTCAGCAAAATTCAGTAAAAAGAACAGTTATTGGCCGTAGCGATAAATACTGGCGTCACTTTTTCGCTCAAAGATGGCTGATGAGTCAGATTGGATTTCAAATAAGCCTAGCACTACGCGTACGTCAGAAAGTACGTGTTACGATAGCCTGAAAATAAAACCTCAGAGGAGATACTCTAAAATCGACCATCAATAACGGAAAGAACGAGTAAAAGTGATGAAAGAGTGCAAAACATAGCACGTTTTCCAGGTAATATACAGTCTTTTTTGGTATTTCTAAGCATACTGAAGCCACCCGTTTTTATCGTGAGGGTATGGAAGCAGCTTAAACTTTTATAGGGATTATACGCATTTATAGAAATACGCAAACACCCTACACATTTATAGAAAGAAATACGCAAACACCCTGCGCATTTCTAGGATATGCAAGCATTATAAGCTCCAGGGTTGAGTGAACATTCCAGGCTTTCTAGAGACACGAAAACATTCCAGGTTTTCTAAGGACATGCAATCATTCTGAGACATTCCTCGGCCATCAAGCTCCTATACATTTCGGATTATATGCGATTCTTCTAGGCATTTTTTGAAAGTGCGCAAAAGTTACGCACGCTTTCTACACATTTCTAGAAGTCTTTCAGTCTCATAGGTATGTTAGGCAAAAACAAATATTATAAGAAAACTCTTAGGTATACGAAAACCTGGTACTCATTTCTAGCGATGAAGTTCATCTATTTTTGGTGTGTGAAAATTTCCATGTGCTGGCAAGGAGTTCTTGTACTTATTTAGAAGAAACTAACTCAATGTCAACACAGTTGAGACATTGTTTACAAAGCCGTATATGAATTGTATGTATTTAGTTAATACGATACTAAATGATAACATAATAAACGTAGTAACATAACTGAATTCCAGCATAAGCATGATGCTCATACTGAAATATTTCTTCATTCTTTGTTAAACAAATAACTGAAGAAAGAACACAAAGTAGCTCAATTATCTTTCCGCAATGTTCGATTCGTTTGACAAAACCACGGCAGAGAGTAATTTCTGGTCTGAAAGTACGCTCGAGTACCTTTTGCATTTAATAAGGCAATCATCCAATCACTTATCGGAAAAATTCAAAGCAAAATATTCTCTCCTTCCCCCGTTTGAACATGCCGGATTTAATTTTGCAGTTTCAGATGGGTTCTTTGCTGCAGGGCGAATATACTCCGTGGATTTAAATGCTTTTCCGGGATGAATTTGTTTTAAAGATTGACTAAACATGCGGAAACATTCCGACGTGGTTTCTTATTAAGGTGGAATCTAATTATGGTTTTGGAGAGAGAAAGGTAAGAGGCCAGGAGGCAAAACTCTAGTGGATTAATGGAGTGGATGGAGCCCCTCGATTCTATCAGTTGGAATTTTAACGTCTGATTTAGTTCGACAAGGAGATGAAGGATGCATCTACGTCGTTCTAGCAGAGACGTTTTATTTATAAATGCCACTTTATGGAACTTGCAGAGTTATTCAATCACGAAGCTCATCGTTCACCGGGATTTTCCATGTAATATTTATCAGTGTGGAAATTTTCGTAGGTATAATTAAATGTTATTGGTTCATATTGTGCAACGTATCATTATTTTTATTAGAATTTGTGGTGCCATTAGTTAATGGTCCAAAGTTTTATAGCTCAATATGAATACCTGTATATTTAGATATATTCCTGCGTATAATCCACTATTATATTATATGCTGAAAACATTGGGAATTCTAAGTATGGACTATTATATATTCATATGTTATATCTGCAGATTTTTTTCTTCTGAGAGATTAGAATAAAACTAAATATTTAAAAAAAACTAATTTGCAAAATTATATTTTGTCAAACATTCATAGATGACGTATAGATGAGAGTAAAAAAATCGATTTTTTTTTCCCGTAGAAGTGCTTCATTATTGATGAGTGGATATTTCATTTGACCATTTTTGTTTCACCACGGTCATTTTCTGCAAACGAGGGCTAATTTTGACCGGAACTTACAATTTATTGCCGATTCCGTACGGCACAGACTTGTTTTTATAATCATCGAGATGTTGGTGCGCTAACTCCTCCATGGGGGACTCTCTGCCGCAGCAACTTTTTTTTGCGGTCATGTCACCGTTTATGTTGTACCTCTACGTCAGGAAGGTTTTCTGACAAGGACGAACCGGGTATCGAACTCGCAACACATCTAAACATCATTTGGTACTTTAGATGAGTATCTTATCGACCCGGGCTACCATGCCGTGGAAATTTCATACGCGGATTATACACCGCTTTGAGTATGGGATTCAAAATTAAAATTGGAGAAGTCCGAATCTGTGGACATTTTCGTTGATATGGATATACGTGTCAATACAAAATAGGCACGTCGTCAACTGAATATCAGCGCAAATATTCATTAGGATTATGAAAGTATTATCATTTCAGCCCGATTAACTGATAATTAACCCAATTTCTCCGTCCATGTATCCACCTCGGAATCTTTTTCCAGTCACTTTCTGAAAGTTTCTGAACAATATAATGTGAAATGAAATATTCAACAGATAGAAAATCCATTGAAAAAAAAAGGAGCCCAAGTTTTCAGAGCACGTGTTCTTTCATCAGAAATCTTAGCATCAAATTGACAGGCTGGACATGCTAGGAACTTACTTTCTTTATCTGCATGTATCAGATACAGCAATGAGATGACCAAATCAATCACAAATGGATGGGAGACAGCTACGAAATCCTCTTGGTTGGTTCAACACCAGCTTTAGTAGATTGAAGCTTGTATTGATTGTGAACATAATGTAAAATAAAAAGATTTTCATTACCTCACCTTCCCATAAATTCTCATTTGTCTAGTTTTGAAGCTGATCATTCTACCCTTCGGTCAGTTTTTGTCTTTCTAATAGTGCTCCTATGTGTTTGAAAAAAAATATCTTTGAATTTTGGGCAGTTGCCCTACCAGGAATGAATTACACGATTTTCCACAGAAATCTATGAGAGATACGGTTCGGCTAACGGATACGATTCGGAATGAATCATCTTTGTTAGCCGAGGTACAATATACGTATTCCTGCGTGCCACTGTGTGGTCGTGTGGGCATCGACCTGGACTCTCGTCTTGAGGCTCAAGATTCGAACCCCGTTGACGGCACAGTGCTGGTATTCTGCGGTTTTCCAGATTCGAGGCGCGAATGCGAGCCGGTCTCCCATTTAAAAAGTCTCTCCGCAAAGAGCAGGCAGACCTGCAACACGATACTTGCATAACATGAAAATCCAAGCATTTCCATCTTTACTGCAGAAAATGGAAGCTAGATGGTAGCACGAACAACAAACAAGCGCAATTCGACAACATAAATAAGTTAGAGAGCCACACATACACTCAGAACACGCATTCCGCACGTGCCGATTCGCCTGAAATTCCGTAGAGGAATGTGTACGAGGTGCATGTAGGAGTAGTAGTATTCCTGTATATTATCCATGATTATAATTTTGGATTATATTTTCTAGCATCTTACCAGCAGGGGTTTTTTTCTATTCTTAGACATTGGAATAGAATTATATATATATTTTTTATATTTTGTCAAACATTCATAGATGATGTATAGATGATGAGAGTAGAAAAATCAAGATTTTTTCCGATACATATACTTCATTTTTGATGAGTGGAATTTCCATACGTGGATTGTTTACACCGCTTTGAACTATAGATGGGATTTTAACCTGAAGTTCGTACATCTGCGGATAATAAGCAGGAGAGATTTCGGTGCATTATTCATTCATCAATTATACTTCTGAAAATCTTGACAGGAACAATTTGTATCAGGGTATCTGTGATAAGAGACATGGCAGTTAGGCATAAAATGGTACAGACAAATGAGATTCACCGTTGACTGTGAATAAAAGGAGCTAATTTTGCATTTATCAGCATTGAAATTCCGAGTGGGTGATAAGTCCTAAACGCATTTAAAAAAAATTACGAATACCCTTCATAAAAGCAATGGGATTTTTAATTGACTTCATTCAACTGTCAATTAATTCACTAAATAATTTTTCGAGTTTCTTCAATTATTTTCCCAAAAATTCTTTCATTACGACACACATTAGAAAAAAAAATGGAGGGATAACTTTTGAAATTTTTTTAAATCCCTTATTAAAGTTTTTGAAAGCAATTTTCATGATTAAAAAATGAACAGATATGATTGGAATATACTCAGAAAATAAAATTTACCATTTAAAACTATATGATATTTACTATATTTTTACCAGCACCAAAATCAGTCTCATTCTAAGTCCGTAAACGTAGTACTTGTGAGCAACAATATGACATGTTGATCACAGATCTTACGTACAATACACTAACGACGCTATCCTCATGCTCACCTTTGATATCCGATGTTTCACGACAAATTTGGAATTGTTACCGAGAAAACTGGCGCTCTTCCGTTTCATGATTTCAATCAACACTCCAGCCGTCAGACAAAAAAAGACTTACGCAAGTGGTGATGTGGGGTCATTTCACCCTCATGGAAACTATGATCAAAGATATAGAGGGAAGAAGTAGAAATGCCATCATAAATTTGCCAAACACGTGTAAACAACTATCTTGAAAGGTACTGAAAATAAGGTGGTCTAGATGCAACTCTTTTTCAAGGAATAAAGCAAGATGCGGAAGGCGTGGGGTCAAAATGACCCACAACGTCAGTTAAGGGTTAATGATGAATATTAGAAAAAATAGAATTCGAAACTTCACTCTCTCTTTCTCTCATATATAGTGCTGAACCACAAAAAACTGGACATAACACATGAAATGCCGCACAAACGGAGTATAATTGATTTTCATTATGATTTGCGTTTTCATGAAATACCCTTTTGACTCGTAGCTAAAAAAAAATGCACTCGTATTCAGATGTGGTAGTTTCATATTGCACAAATCGTATTAAACATTAATTATGCATTGTTCGGTGGCATTTTATGTTATGCCGATTTTTTGGTGACACAATGCCGTCTGTGACTGGAATTTTCAGCCATCTCTTTCAACTAACAAAAAAAAAGATTCTGAGCCATGATAAATATGTTACTGCAAACCTCACCTTTTTATGTCATTTGGTTAAATTTTCAATAAGTTTTAAAAGATGAGTCCAAGCTTTTCGCTCACGCCGTATTATTATTATTAATATTTTGTAATGGGGTTAAGCATATGTCAGCTCACGCGCCGCGATCGGGAACAAATATTCTTGAAAATAGGTGGAAATTTCCAGAAGGTTTCGAGATTTCCGCTGTGGCAGTTATAATTTGGATTCGGAATGTTTCAAAAACCGCTTAAAGGGTTAAAAATAGTCGTATGCATTGTTTGTTATTTTTATTTTAACTGACAAATTCATTTTCTCACAACTGAAATCAGGAGAAATATTCATATGTATATATTAAAATCTGAGTAGAAGCCTTTAGTCTGCCAATTCACTTCATATTAAGCCATAATGAAAAATAAAAAACATGGTTTGTGAACGGAGAAACGAGTAACACTTATTATCCTTTCTCCTTGTTTCAAGTATCCAGTCAGAAATTTTATTATGTTTCTTTCAACTCCTCTCGTGAAAAAAAAAAATTAGAAAAAGTAGCACAAAATTTAAAAACATAAATATATATTCACCAAAACACTCAAATATTATTCAGAAACAAATTATAGCAGAAAAAAATAAACACCAGAAACCTTTCCCTCGTCAAACATTATTCAAATCAAACACCCAAGTATACCATTCCGAATTGAATAAAACGTCTTCTTTCCTTCCTTCTATGGTAAATAAATTCATATTTTGTTAATAATTTTATTACTTTAGAGAATTTCATTAAGAAAGATTCTTTACATAAATATATGCAGATATATCACTCGTCAAGATATTCGATTCATGCTGAAAAGAAGAGTATAATCACCGGGGAGGTTGACAAAACAAATTACTAAGACGACCCCTTTTGTTCGGTCCTAATAAAACTAATAACGGCCAATGTATTTCGTTTCAGTAACTAGAGCTGACACCGAGTCCTTCGCAAATATATACGAGAAAAAAAATATCTTTTTTTTTTTTGTATCTTGAGAAAAATTTTTGGCTAACCTAATTAAGATACTTTCTTGTATAAAAAGAAGTTATCAGAAGACCGAACTCGTACATCCCTTTTATGTACTCAATTTTTTGTTTTTGTCTTTATTCTTCCAATTTCTAATTTTTTTCACTCTTCTCTCAACTCATCATCTTAACAATATTCCTCTTTATATACGAAGAGAAATTTTTTTTTTGTTCTACTTCAAGTTTCTTCAAACTAATTAAAGGTCTCGTGAAAAGGTCTTTATATACGCGTACTTGGCACTTATCCTTTCATCGACACCGGTTTGAATTAAGAAATATAATTTTACCTCCCTAAAATCAACCAGAATATATTTTTTTTATTATCATTATAAACATGTACTTAATTTTGAATAAAAATTTGAAGCTCTCGTTAATTTTTTTTTTTTTGTTGACCTTACGTTTTTCATTGCTTTACAAAAAACATTCCCTTAATTAAATATATTTCCCGTGATGTTGTACATACAAATACATGGCCGCAACAGGCCAACTATCACTAAAATTATTGAAAAATCGCTGACAGTGAGTAATAGAAGGCTACTGCATGTCATAATGATTCTAAAAATGAAATTCACCAAAAAAGGGGGTATGTTTGACATATATGCGAGAATGAATAAATTCATGCATGACTATAATTAATTATTACAAATTCATCATCATCAGAATATATCATTCAACTCATGAAAATAATCTATATTCTTGATTTTAAAAATTCGTGGAACCCTCGTTGAAAATAAAGAAAAACGGACATATATATTATATGTATATAAAATTACTGAGACGGTCAAAATTACGGGAATGTCCCATAAAATACATATCATATGGTCACCTTATATACAATGTACAAGCTTCTGACTCACGAGTGACAGAAATACTGCATATCTGGCTCGTGGAATAAAAATATTGTGCGTTGCTATATAAAAAGCTTTTTTTCATAGACGACGTAGAATATATTTCAGCTCAAAAATACACTAAAAACCGAGTTTGTAATATTTACTTATTTTTTGAAAAGTTTGCTTTACATCATGGAAAATTTTGAATGTTATTATTTTCTCAACATCTCAGATATCTAATCGAAATTGACAAGCTTTTATTCTAGTTTGGTTTTTCTTGGCGAATTTCTATCAAAAGTGGCTTTTCCACTACCATATTTATGAAACTTGGAAAACGTAGATGCTTCGAATAAGCTGAGGAGAGAGAGAGAGAGGAAAAAAAATTAGCTGTTGTACATTTCACTTTAGGTGATATTTTGACAGTTTCAAGGGAGGAATGAGGTTTTAGATATCCTCCACACGAACTCTGATGTTATTTTTTTTCTTCTCCTCTCATTCTCTCTCCTACGACGCGATGGTAGAACAACTTCTCGAGATTATTCAACAAAATCTGAAACGTGGGTGAAGTAATGAGATTTTGGCGTCGCGTTCAATTTAGCGTCGCCGTCTAGGCTCGAGCGAGTCGTGGTCGAATCGACTCGCCCGATCTATGAGTTTCTAGAGATTGAGAGAGAGAGAGAGAGAGAGGAAAGCACAAAGATTCAGAAAATTAGGTAGAGCTAAAACTCTGTTATGACATTTTCTCCTGGTCCCGGAACTATTAAGTGAAATATGCAAATCGAGTTTCGCGGAACTCCTCGCAAAATTGAACTCTAGAATTGCGGAAGACATTGCAGCTTCGAAACACTATGTTCATACTATGTAGTAGAGGGGGGGGGGATATGATTTCCTACTTATCATGCGACTTTAATACCAAGATTTATTGTTTAAGTTCCGGGCGGTATCATGAATAATCGATCTGTGTGTTTCTGTGGTATATTCGGTAGATTCGCAATCAAGCGAAATGTATTTCTTCATTTATGCTCAGTGGATCACATATAAAAAAAAAATCATCGTTATAGAATCATCATTATATTCGGAGAGGAAGGAATTGACGTCTGTGGGAACTGGTGTAAGAGGAAATATGAATTGGTAGACATTGGTTTGGCATCAATGAATGAAGCCGATTGTCATAGCTCGAGACATGGTGGCTCCATCTAAACTCAAAATATACATAACTAATTGGGTCGTGCAATGGGGCCTAAACTATGTAATTTTATATATTTTAAAAATGTATTCAAATTACGTAGTTAATTTTTTTGCCAAATCTATGTAACTTTGAGCATTGTCTTATGGCTAATCCTTAAACGTTAGTCTTAAGAAAGAAAGAGGAAACTTGACTTCATACAAATGAAAATATTTCAAACGCCACACGTCATTCCGGCTGCAGTGATAATTAAATAAATAAATTCCAATTAACAAAATTAAAAATTTCGGATGTTGAATATTTGATTTTCTACGGATCCTATAATGAAGAGTTTCCCAAATTCTATGACGTTGCGAACCCTCTGTAGTGAAGACGTTAATGTTCTCGGAGCCCCTTTAGCGTCAGCAGAACGATTTCGACCCTGCCCTCCCATAACATCTAAGTTATATTGTTTTTTGTAATTTACTCATCATAAAAAAAAACAATTACGATTTCACAGCACATAATGTGTCATTGACGTAAATGAAAATGATCGCACCATAAATCCCTTATAAAATATTTTCGATTGGGCATGAGCTGATAATTGTCCCTCTTCCCCACTCGAACACAGAGAATGATAATAATAATAAAAAGCAAGAAAGAGAAAAACACTACCGTTTTCTGTTGTATATGCTGTACGTTTGATCGTTAAATCGGTACTTTGAAGTGCCGTCAGGATATAAAGGGTTAAGATGAATTTATAGCGTGAAAAAAAAAAATCGTCCCGTGCCCCAGGGCTGGAGCCCTGTCAGTCCCACCCTTGTGAGGGGCCCATGTATGCTGAGTCCCCCGATCTATTTTTTATTTTCACTTGTTTGTTTCGTACAGTCTCCCACTTTTGTGTATATATTTATACAAGTCCATGTTATTTTGAATCATACATTTGAATGCATATTGTCTAAGGGTCCTCTAGGTACACTAAAATATGGTGCCCCCGAACTCATTGTATTTATCTGATTCTCTTCGTTATATGTCTGACCTAGCACTTGTTTTTTTTTTGCTGATCACTTTGGTCGCACCACGGTCATTTTCTGCACACGAGGGCTAATTAGACCGAGACTACTTACAATTTGTTGCCAATTCCGAACGGTAGGTTTTTTTATACTCACCGAGGAGTTGGTGTACTAACCCCGTCGGCGTGGGACTCCCTGCCATAGTAATACTTTTTTTTTTGGCGATGTTGCTGCTGTACCCCTGTGTCAGGGAAGTGGAACTCACGACACTACTATAACATGCGTTTGTACTATAGGCCAGTATCTTATCGACCTGAGCTACCGCTCCCCCCATGTTCTTTTTTTTCTAACTACACAAATGCCCATGCATGACTAAGGGTCCTTTAGGTCCCATGATAGGGACCTTAATTATTTTCCCCCCTTGTAACTCAGAATTTTCGCGACCACGCTATCCGTGGTAATGAGTTTATAACGTGTAAGTGAAAGAACCTGGTCGTGCACGGTCCGTTATGTGCTGTTTGTATTAGATCGAGATAGGCTATAGGTAACCTTATTTTTCTCTCTCTCACTCACTCTGTGTGTGTGTACTCAAATCTTGCATAATCGATCGGGTAAAGCACAAAACCTTAACATTTTATTCACGAATGTCGTGTATAATCTTAATTGAAATTCGTATGGACTTATAACTGACAAAACCTGTATTATACACATTACCTATATCTGCCCAAAAAGCCTGGTCATTTTATGCTAAAATCGTAGTGGACAGGGCTTTTCAAAAGAAAAATAGAGGGATATTTGGTTTGAAGTTTGAAAACTTCTTTTCTCAACTTTATACACTATGGAAATGAGACTCTTTTTTCAAAAATACAATATGGCTGACGTTCAAGTTTTTTTTTTTCTCTCTCTCTCTCGCTCTCTTGTATCATCATAGAATAAAAAAAATTCACCCATCCCTATATAAAGACACCTTAAAGTTTATATGGGGTCTCGGGCAAAGAATTCTTATGCAAAATTTAAGGCCTCAGCCATCAAGCTTCCAGCGTTTCTCTCTTTTACATTGAAGTAAGGTTCTTTACATTATATGTTTGAATCGAGATGCTGCTGAGCATGAATAATTCAGAGCACGTTGCAACCTATAAACTAAGCAAACATGCGCTAAGTTCGAAGTCCTTCTCCAGCCCCCTCTCCCCCTCCCTCTTTCCTCATCCTGACCCATTCCATACGCCACTGTCGATGACTATGGGTCGTAGGGTGAAGCGGGTTACGTGACTGGAATACAGTGGACTATAATTCGAGGAGAATAATTGCCAATTTGAGTATCAGTACCAGCGATAATAAAAATAAAGCAGAATAAAAAAAAAGAAATGCATAATGCGAAGAAAAGAATTATAAATCTTTCAAAGGGGAAAAAAAAAATATTATTTTTCCATTTTTTTTACAGTAATTTTTTTCTTCTTCAAAAATTCAATACATTTTATAGGCTTTAGCGTTAATATACTGTCAGCTCAGTGCGTGATGAGTGAATTTTTCATTCTTGCCCCGTAGCGGGGAGAAACTTCTTCAATTAGCGAACTTCCTCACGAATGACATCAAAGTTCGGTGACTTGCTTCGGAAAACGATGCAATTTTATCATTTTTATTTTTATTGTAAATTTTTCTTTTAATTTAAAATTCCGTTAGTTTCAAAATAACGAATCACAGAATCAGAATAATGCATGCTATCGATACATGATAACGATTGACACACAAAAAAAGCAAATCAATTAGGAGCTGAGAGAATTGATTTCGTGTTTATATTTTCTATTCGTCTTCTGATAATCTTCATCATGATAGGGAGAGTTGTTATTCATGAATTCCTCTACATGTACAAGTCGTATGTGTATATATATATATATATGTTATGGTAAATGTGATAAATCCGGTTATTATGCAGAATAACCGGGTATTATGGATCGATCGCCGAACATTTCGGCAAATTTTATAAATTTCCCTAAATTATTCAATATTACTGGTAATTATGCATAGTACCAAAACGTCGTTGTTAAAGTATACAAGTACTAAAAACATTATCACTTTTACTAGCGATTATGCATAATACACAAGCAACGTTTTAGTACATGATATAAGTCGTAGTACATGATATGCTATACGTGATGATCCATTCATGTATTGTACACTACAGCAGAGTACGATCGTAATATTTGTTATTATATCGGGGGTCCGAATATACATTCGTCCTGCATAAAACTCATTTGGATTTTCTTTTTCATATTTATTAAATTCACCAACTAAACTACTTTACTGCGCATTAACTCCTGTCATGCGACTAGACGCAAAGTTCTAACCAGTGGAGTTGGGAGGATAATGAAGGTGTCACCCCAGTCTCGATACGCAAATAACTCAGTCTATAGACTATCCAGGCCATCAATGGTTTTCATTTTCTTGTAGAAACGAATAGAAAAATACTCTCTCCACACACTCAAGTCACGTCGCAATTCTTAAACATTTCACTAACCATACAACCGTTTATTTACGAATTGATGTAATTAGATAATTTATCATATACAATTGAAACAATAAATATATCTACCAAAGTAAAATTTTATCTATACTGTTTCATGTAATCATTAACCTCTGTAAACAAAGTTTTGCAATGGTTTCACGAAACCTTAAAACACAGTTTATGATAAAAGTAGATGGCCAGAAATAAGATAGGATAATTATGAGAGATTTGAGCAAAAGTTTTAATCATTTAGGCTGACTCTTGCGACTGTGGACCTGGAATCAACTCCCTATTTCATTCCCAGCAGCTATGGCGTTATCTAAAAAAAATAGAGCATGCACCCCCAGTCCCTCCATTTGACGGGACGGTACATCTATGCTATTTAGTTCGAAAGTCAATTACTTATTCAATACAATTCTATCTTATAGTTTCACCTGCATTCGTAGAGATTAAACTATATGATAACTTTTCTCTTGAGCTCTATAACTGCCTTCTCATCAATGCAAACTTAATACATTTCAAGCATTGATTGTGGTAAGTTTTAAAATGCTTTATTCTAAGTTGTTACTTTAATTCATTCAAATGAAAAAATAATTCATATCTTGCTGCATCTTTAATTTCTGGTGATTGATAAACTTTTTCAATTATCATATATTTGAAATTGTTGCACATATATAAAAGTTCTATATTATATCTGTTTTGATATACATGGTGAATCATAAATCGAGAATCCGGTTTTACTTAAAATTAATAAAACTATCAGCTACAACAAAATGTCCAGTAGATGGTGCGCATCACGCATTATAGAAAAAAGAAATCAAAGAATTTTGTAAAGGAAGATATGATCTAATTTTATGTAACTTATATTTTCATTTGCAAATGAAACCCGATCATACATCAATGCCTTTTTTGTCACAATATGCTTATTAAGGAAACAGTTATTTTCCGGATATGATGCTGAGGCGAACTCGGAAAGAAAAGTCATCTCGTCTCTGCCGGGACTCGAACCCAGGCCCTCTTGCCTGGCCATATATCTCACTCTAATATGCTTATTATTTAGTAAATTGTAGCATTTTAAAACGTGTGTTGATTTACGAATAATCTTGTATAATTGATATTCTTTTAATAAAAACATTTTTTGTTCTTTTTTGATTATTTGCATATTGCCTTGAATGAAGCGATAATGTGGTTTATTTAAACTGGGATGTGCAAGACGATTTCACCACTTTGTATCCGTTACAAACCCTCTATAGTTAACGCTATAAGTACGTATTTTCTTTTTTTACAAATAGGGATATAAACGGTCGCTATTAGAATATTTTTATTTGAGAAAACAGCAACACAGAAATTTAATTGATTAGGGTGGATTTTTTAATTAGATTAGCAATTGCCAAGGAATTAAGGGTAAAGCATACCTTGGTTTTTTTTACTGTTATATATAAGCTGACAAATCTTTCTTAGGAAAGTTGAATAGCCTTTACTGTGAATTTTATTTCGAATTCTTTCAATTTGGCGTGATTTTATAAATCTCCGAATACGTAAAAATTTCAGCAGCTATCCAAAAAATAAAAAGAACACCGACATGAAATCAACACTTTCTAGGTAAAAAAATATATCGTACTTATAAAATAGCTGAATTTCGCACTGGAATGACACTAGATGTGTGTGTGTACTTCCTAAAATACCAAAAAAAAAATGTTTAGGAAAAAAAATTGACTTAATGAGTTTTGTGGCCATTATTTTGAATTATGTACCGGGCCATATAAGGCTAAGATGCTTAACAATACTGTAAATGTCTATACGCAAAGATGGTGCTGCCATTTACATTTACCTTCTATATTTGGAAAGGGAAAATCAGCTACTGATATATATTCATGAATTTTACGATTCTCGGCTGACTGCTCCCACCTCGGAGATTCCTATCATAAATATCTAATAATATATGAAATCACGACAATGAATTCATGACAATGAAAAACATACGCGAAATGATAATAAATCATATATAATAATATTGAAATATAATAATGAATAAATTAAAGAAATCCCTCTATCTAGTAAAAAAATCAATACATATATGCTCCAAAAATCTCATCTAATTATAATTTATTTATATTTTTTTTCCAATTTTCTTCCGCTTATCTGATTTTTGTGTGGAATTAATGAAAATTTCTGCACCGAATTCAATTTGTGAGACGTCTCCGAAGAAATCGAAATTTCTTTATGAAGCTCGGAGTGACAATTAGAATTAATATCGTCGAAGAAGATACAAGAAGAATACGTAGGAAATTGCGATTTTGTATGTGTTATGCCCATAAGTGTGTGCATATATGTCTCTGGGTATGGGATGGAACAATTCTGATTCGTTCTCGTTTAATTCTCCCGCCGCCTACCTTGGAAAGCATTTTTCTTCGCTTCCAACTAAATTAAATCCGAAGTGTTTTCCCTGTTCGTTTCGTCGAACACATTTTTTCCATCCCCATCCCATCCCGTTGTTCTTTACCATGTTTTTTGAGGGGGTGGGGGCTTAAGTAAAAAACAGAACTAAAAAAAAGATGAATCTAGAAATATATATAGAGGGAGAAACAGAAACGGTTGCATCTGTGTGTGTCGTAGTTTTAATATCTTGTTCCGTCTTATCCCTCTCTGATATTGAATGATATCGATTTTGCGCTCCGTTCCACGCAAATTGAATATTTCAAGGTTTCTGTGTTATAACAGAAATTGCCCTAAGGGGGAAAAATACGTAGATGGCGAAAGTTTCCGTCACGGCTGATTTAGGAGGAAAATAACGAAGATCTGAGGGAAGATGGATACAATGCTAACTAGAAATGTTGTTAGGGGAAAAATGTATTCAATTAATATATACCGGTTATTTCTTCTGAAATTGTGATATTCAGATTGCTGTGGGGAAAAATACCGTTCGACGAAATAGCTCCGAATTTTGGTGGCATTATACATGGGGAGATAATATGGACTATGGGGAAGTAATTTTCGTTAAGAACAAATAGTTTGGTAAACAACGACTAAAATATTATCGAACACGAATTTATTGCTCATGTAATGAGATTCATAAAAAAAATAACTTTAGTGTCATATTATGAAAAAATAAAATAATTAACATGTTAATTTTCTGGTGGGTCGTTTTAGTTCTAAGCCCAAGAAATATTTTTTCTTCTAAAAAACAGTATACAGCGAATCAATTGACATGATACTTTAAAGTACCGCAAATTGAAATATGTTGGATAATACAGTTGCAAGAATTCATTTCATGAAGATAACCATGATTTGTTTCATACAATTATAAAGGGACACTTTGGGGGAGAGGGGTGTAGTATACTAAGTTGTAATGAGGTAAAAACATATGCACGGGTGATACATCTGATTGAATTACATTTCATTTATCTATGGGGAATAATTTCCGTCAAAAACAAATAGTTTGATGAACAAGGGGCATTATATGAATTTATTGCGTATGCAATGAGATTTATAAAAAAAAAAGATTCACTTAATCCTTTAAGTACCACACTATGAAAAAAAATTTAGTTCTACGCCCTAGAAATAAAATAAAGACGTTTATTTTCCACAAAAATAGTATACATTAACTAGTTAGTATACTTTAAAGTGCCGCCAGCACTCTACGCTTACAATGAAAATGAAAAATGCAAATTACGTCTGAATATTCAAATAGGTTAAATAATTTGTGTTCATTAACCATTAGTTCATAAAATACTTTTGAAAAAAACATTTCACTTTTCTCATCCTAAAATTCTATAACACATACTAAATGTTTAAAATTTTATTTGATGCAATATGTCATCATATCGCATCATTATAATATTTGCCATAAATTTTCTTCAGTATCATATATTTTAATTTTTCCGTTTATTAATATTTTTTTTCCATACTAATTTAATTGGCATTTACCAGAATTGTTCATCTTTCTCGATCCTTCGGTAATTTTTTTCTGTCTTTCTTTCCTTATATATTGTTGTATTTATATAATAACAATAATAAACTATTTTAATTTAAAGACCTAAAATTCAAATGTGTTGAATAATACAGTTGCGGGAATGTTTATTAATTTCACTACGAAGAAAATCATAATTTATTTCATGCATGTATAAAGGGCACTTTGTCCGGAGGGGGGGGGTGTAGTATACAAAAAATTGTAATGCGGTAAACATTTTTGCAGGGGTGAAACATCTAATAATTGAATTTTAGAAGATTTTGTTTTAGAAGGCAATTTTAGATTATGAAGAAAGACAATTTCTTGAGTATGTTTATATTGAAGGAACGCGGGGGGTGATATGATCGAAGTGTTTAAAAATTTCAAATGGATGGGATGGCCCATGGGTTACTAATCCACCGCCAATCAACTGCTTTGACAAGGGGACACCAGTATCGTTTATTGGGGAAACAATTCCAGACTGTGGTGTCACAGGGAGTTTTTCCTCTAATAGGCCTGTTAATAAATGGAATAGCTTACCCAGGGAGGTAGTAAATTGTAACACAATTGACACGTTTAAAAAGAAATACGATAGATATGCAGTTTTTTTGTGATATATGCTTTTATATTGGGTTCCTGTAGTTTGGTTACTTTTGACTTCTATATCTTTTATGGGCATAATTTTTTTTTTTCAGTCGCCTCGTTGTGCAATTTTCTTGTTTTGGTCCCTGTATTTGTGTTTGTATTAAATAATATATTAACTATAATTTTTTGGTTGCAAATAAGTACCTACGGTGGTTCTAACAACTTGGATGTGGAAAATATATCAAGAACAGTATAAATCTGGTGGTGCACTATGATAATTGTTTGCCTCCCGATACAACGATAATCTACACTGATTTTTTTAGGATTTTCTTTTAGTCAGCAGAGTATCCTTATATGGAGATTTCATTCATTACTTCTAAAAATAAAGAATCCCTCTGGGTTCCTTCTTTTATGAAACCAAGAATAGGGATATTTTTTTCGTATTGGAACAATCCGATGTTTGTGACTTCCCGATTTATAGGATGATTGTTTTGAAACATGAATATTATAGGGTGTTATTTGCGGGTATCCTAAGTAGGTTTCTGCACGTATATGGCCCATTATACATTAACAGGACTGGCAGGGCTGTGAAACACGTTGCTCGGTTTTGTCAGTCCGCTTTGAGCTACCGATGGGTGGTTGTTTTTTTTCGAAGCCTGTTGGAAATTATGGATGACAAGCAACAATCATTAGTAAGGGTAAGATTTTTATCACCTAACAACTGATTTAAAGTGTCTATAAAAATGCATTTATATGCCCTTAAAAAATTAAAAATGTCCTACAAACGGAAAATATGCTGCAAAAACTGAAAATATGCCTTAAAAAGAAATTAGATTTGCCGCCTGGCAGTCGAGTGGATGGGGAACTAGCTTCTCATTGTGCAGGCCTGGGTTCGAATCCCGGTTCGGGCATGGATGTTTACTATCCTAATACTAACAAATTCCCTTGACTGATCCATTGGGAATATGTGAAAATCATTAAAAACAATTAAATGTCCGAATTATACGTAGTAAAAAAAATATCGAGCATTTTCTGTTTCCAGTGACATTCACTTGAGCAAAATAATGTGAGAACGAGGAATGTGAAATTAATTACTACTTTAAAAATTAGTTGTTGCTTTTGGACTGAAAGTCTTTAGTTTATTTACGACCACACGTATATCACAGAATCAGTAAACAACGCCAGTAGGCACAACAAAGGGTATGTAAGGATAGATCCCCTTCCCCCAAATGGATATTTCTTTGTCCGAAAAATGTTAATATTGAGGTTTTGTTATCCATGTTACCTGCCCAGAATCAATTGGATGCCGGTTGCAATTGGAAGACATAGGGAAGGGAATTTGAGGACCAGATTAGCTTGTAACAAGTCTCCCCCAGAACATTTCATACCCAGCTTGAAAAATATGAAGAAGCAGAAATTTTTAATGTCAATATGATAAATGTACAAAATAATGTACATAGGTGAATGTGCACATACTTGGTGTTCCGAACACCAAGATCCCCCTTTTGATCTCATCTTGTAAAAGTCTTGCGTTAGGAAATTGAGAGGAAACCCGTTTTCATTGAAAGGGAATTGGGATTTGCATTGAAAATGCTGAAATATGCAAAAAAAACCATGCCAGAAAAAAATTAAAATATTTCTCAAAATGACAAATGCCTCAAAAATCAAAATAAAAACCCTTAAAAGAATGAAAATCATGAAAAAAAACAAGCTATCACGTAAAAATAGTGAAATATGCAAAATCATAAAAGGATATGCAGTCATACAAATCCTAGCCCTAATGTGTATAATTTTCATTTCAAACCGAAAGGAAAGAAAATCGTCAAACAAAAACGAAGTGTTAAAATACATAAGTGTTCGCCTAATGCAGTCAACAGCGGTGAAAAATTGTTTACAAGAAGCTCAAATAATCCCATATGGTTTCAAATCGTCTTTAGTAGAAGAGCAATTGGCCGTTCTTCCACGCCGGAAACCCCAGAGATTATTGGAAGAGTTCAGTTGTAACTCATTTGGAATCAAGTTAACACTGACTATTATGAAGGTTTATCACAGTGTTTGAGAAAGGATATACGTAACAAATGACTTAGAAATAGACAAATGGTTTCATCCGGCGTCACGAAGATGCTCCATGTCACACATCACTTATGATGTGACAATTTGTGTCATCTAAAACCATCGCGGTGAGCCTTCATCCATCACATCTGGCATCACGCCACTTCTGACAATTTCCCAGAATTGAAATGACCATGATAGATAAACGTCCCAGATCAGTTCACGGCATCGGGAATGCAACGACAACGCAAATAAACGCAGTCGCAAAACAGGACGTCCAGAAAGTGGCAAAAAGGCTATTATGGAAGACAAGCCGAACGTTGTCACTTTAACATATACTGGCATATCAACATAGAAGCAATTCACTGCCGTTTAGTCTCTCAAAATTTAGCTGTGTCGGAATTATTTATCTTAGAACCTGATTTGTGTATTTATGTGCATGAAATGCATATAATAATTAGGCAATGTAGAACACAAATGTAGAATTCAAATGTGGAATACAAATGTAGAATACAAATGCAGAACCGGAAGCCACAACAGGTGAAATGCCCGACAAGGTGATTGCAAAGAGATAATGTGAAAGATAAAAAAATAAAGAAGATAGAAAAAATCAATTCAAAACAAAATACATATTATTGACAAAAAACTCTTAAAATATTAAGAAACTGTGGTTTTAATAAGAGCAAGAAACTGACAAGGTCTGTTACTCGCTGTCGAAATGTTTCCGAGAGTTCGATCAACAGATTCGATTCGCAAATTTCTAATAACAATTTCGCATAACCACCATTGTTACATTTGCAACAAATACGATGGCTACATCACAATGTCGATTCGTTTAAGCTAAGTAAGTAAACTCTGAAAATATCGCTCGAATAGACACCTTTCTATATAAACGTGTTCACCGTATTTTTTATTCTTATATATTGACGTCCTAATCCAAAAAGGTAACAACTAAAAAAAATTTTTGAGTTACGAAAAAAAAAATTAACTTGATAAATAGTTAATGGAATGTTTTTGTATTTTTGAGTTTTTTAAGCATGCCATGAAAATGATGCAAACTGCCTCTACGTAGTGCGAAACAGTAACAACTCCCAAATCTGCTTATACGCTCCCCTAATGTTAATAAATCTGCAGGGTGCGGTAGCTCAAGTCGAAAATATACTCGCCTAAAGCATCGGAGGATGTTTAGAGGTATCGCGAGTTCGATACCTGATTCGTCCGTGCCAGAAATTTCCTGACGCGGGGTTACAACAGAACCCGTGATAACAGGACCACGGAAAACAAGTGCAACCGCAGGGAATCCACACCGATGGTTTAGCGCACCAACCGCTTGGGGAGTATAAAAAAAGACAAAATGTGTAACGCTGACGTTCGGATTTGTCAATAAATTATGGGTCCTGGTTTAAATGCAGATAATGATAGGGTACGACTAAAATGATCAATTAAATCTGAGTTGATTTCGATATAGTTCCATACTAATTGTATATTTAAAGTGCACATATCTAAAAACATAGAATAAAAAAAGAGTTGTTGCCTTTTTGAACTGGACCATGAATGTTCCTTATAAACCTTTTTTGTGGGACCCATGCGGAGGTGGATTTGACAGCACGAGAAAACGATACTCCATTGTTCTAACGGCCCCCTACGATTACAGAACTTATAAACTCGTCAGGAAACGCTAGAACTAGCTTGCAGGGGCCTTCCTTATTGCGGGAAAAGGCACTACAAAGTATGAACTGTACCAGTGAAGACTGAAGAAACCTCTGGACCGCAAAGGGTTAAGGAGATTGTCGAAAAAAGAACATAACTTCCACGACTGATTCTGAAACTGAGAAAAAATTAAAAATGATCAGAAAAGCGAAAAATAATTTGAGTGTGATTTGATATGTCAAATAAATATATCAAATCGTAACTGGGAGGGGGAATCGAAATGAACAATTTAGTTCGCTCTTCACCCTTTAATCAAAATAGTCCATTAGTAAAAATCGTTTCTTTCTTTCTTTATAAAACTGAAGGGTGTTTTTTCCGTAATATTCGGAACAAAAGTTCGTCGCGATACCTATGATGGAAATTCTTGTTCTCTATCCTTTTTAAAGATAACTATTTGAGTTGTCTTTTTTTTAGGTTTACCATTTCATCATGTGAAATGTAGCAAACTTCCGGAAATGTATTACCGATTAACATATTTTTGTTCCTGTGTGTTGTATGAATATTTTTATTGTTATTCTATTTTTAAAGGAATATCAAGATATCGAAGACCTTATCTGTCTACCATTATCCATATGTTTCTAAAATTTTAAAATTATCTATTAAATTATCAAAGAAACAGATATTTTGTGGGTTTTAGGGCGCGGTGAACTCGGAAAGAAAAATCACCTGGTCTCAGCCCGGACACGAATCCAGGCCCTCTTGCATTCTGGGGTGCATACTACTATCTGTGTTCTTGCATACTACTATCTGTGTTCTTGCATACTACTATCTGCGTTCTTGCATACTACTATCTGCGTTCTTGCATACTACTATCTGCGTTCTTGCATACTACTATCTGTGTTCTTGCATACTACTATCTGCCTTCGTGCATACTACTATCTGTGTTCTTGCATACTACTATCTGTGTTCTTGCATACTACTATCTGTGTTCTTGCATACTACTATCTGTGTTCTTGCATACTACTATCTGTGTTCTTGCATACCACTATCAATCCCACTAGAGACACAACCCTGCCTTCCTTTTCCCTTTCTTACATGCTTGTCCGGAATGCATGAGGGCCTGTGTTCAAGTCCCTGCAGAGAACTATAGACACTTTTTCTTTCCGAGTCCAACTCACCCCCAAAAACCCATTTTTGTATTTTTTCTTTGATTGATGTATTGGGCTGAGGAAGAGCCGTCTATCTCTATCCCAACTATCAAACTGCTTTTTCGGATACTATTTTTGTGAAACAACCTGTATGTAAAAGATAAAAAAAAAAGAAACTTCTCGGCATATATATATATATACTGTGTGATCAAAAATATACTTTGTAAGAAGCATGACAATAAAAAAATATGTTTCTATAATTAAGTAATTTTATTCTATAATTTAACTTGAAAATTTGAAATTAACTGATTCAACTTGACTCGTAAAAACCTTCATTTAAAACATTTTTAAGTATAATTATTTTTTTTAAAATGCATATTTTTTCAACACAAACACAACTTTCTTTTATCAAGTATAAGACGTTTTTTTCCGAGTATCACAATATACCTTATTACACGGTTATGTGAATTTTAGAAGTAAATATATAAGACGTATATTTTTATGGAAGTATCTTAATTAACAGAGCTTGTCAGGAGCAACGATAACTAGCTGCCTTCGCTTATCAGAAACGAGACATGGATTCGAAGTTTGTCATCGAGATTCGGACGAAACACATTTGTCTTGCCATCAGCGGGGATACCCTTATTACGGAGCGGCCAATAAATGTCATGTACACTAGTTCGGTGGAATGGGTAATTAATTCAATCATCTGGCTTTGCAATTATGTCTCGGTCCATTCCCATCGAAGTAAATCGTTTCCTGTCGGTCTAATTCAAGTCATCTCTCTCTCTCTCGCTCGACGCAATATACTAATACAATTCCGCCGGTTACACGAATACACACATGGAAGACTCGTGTAAACATGACCACATGGAATGGGTTTACAGAATGATTCTGAATGGGAAACGTCATCATATATATATTCGTCATGGTACTCGAGTATCCCATCTAAAATGCTTAAAGTATGGGTGTCGGTGTGGTTTATTAATCAATGTTGTAACGGTTGAGAAACCTTGCTGCTTATACGCAAAACTTTCCTTCTAACGAGATCACGGTCTGCCGCTCTATCTCAATGAAGAGATTTTGGCAGGTGGTCGAAGAGGACCTGGGCTATGCTGGAAGATGTGATGTGCATGTATGAGTTGTCAACCTAACGTGGAATACGTTTCTGTGTGATGCCTGTTATGTGCAGTGCTGCCATCTACAATCAATTTTTCAGCCTACGAGTGAAATGCAATTATTGAATAGTAGTACCGTTGTAGGTATGTTGCTTACAATGGTTGAAAAGTCTGTGTGGCGAGACTTTCCAACGGGAAGATCGGCTCGCATTCGCGCCCTGAAGTTGGGAACCACAGAAAACCAACTTCAGCCGACCACCCCTGTGGAAACGCTGAGGTTCGAATTCGGGTCCACGCTGTGACCACTCGACCACCACAGCGGTGCGCAAAACTTTCCAGAATCATCCGGTGATATATTGAGGTTTCTACTACTTATACTTAACCGTGCATGCACCTCGTACTGAGAAATGTCTAGCGAATCGGTACATGCCGGAATGTGTCTGTGGTGTGGCTCTAACGTAATTTATGTTGTTAGAGTATCTGTTTTTAAGCTCTGTTTTTTAACTGTATCATAGTCCTCCTCATTTAACGTATTTTTTTTTGTTTTGATCACGTTGAGAGACTTATCAACAAGGGAGCATTCGAACACACTCTTACAAGTTTGAAAACAGCTGAAAGCCATCAGTCGACTACCACTGCGCCGCCAACGGCGTTATAACTTGAACCCACGCGATGTCACTTCATCCTGATTCCCACATGATCATCTATCTTCTGATAATTAAAATGCTGCAATATCGGTGAGATTGCTTTGTGGGGGAGGGGAAAGGGCAACGAGCTTTCTCTCATTTTTGCCTCGAATTTCGCAAGCTACCAAAAAGAAACTTCAGCGGACCACCCCTGTGATACCAGTGGGGATCAATCCCGGGTCTACACGATGCGAGTCTATCCTGACGCCCAGTGAGAGAGTGAGTGTATTGGTGACTGAACTCTCTCGCATCCATTCAATTTTTATCCATCTCAACTCTTGAAAAAAGAAAAAAATACAAAATTATCTTTGTTATATCATCATTGAGCATTCGCGTATTGTCAGAAGATAAAAATCATCTGATCTGAGCCAGAAGCGCATTTATGGTTTTGTCACCTGTAACTCCCACAAGAGGGAGGCTGACAGGGCACGGGACAATAACCATCATTTTTTTTTGTTGTTTTTCATGCTATAAATTCAATCCAGAAGGACCCGTGAAAAATTTGGCTTGCGGAACCGCCAAAGATCCCAGCTAAGATCACTGCTCCAGGATGTGGGCACTCAAATTCTTGTACACACTATACATCAATCACCCTTTTGTTCCTTCGCTAACCTCGTCCCTCGCTCTCCAGGTCACTCTTTTGGTCATTCACGTGCTCTCGCACACCCATGTCACTCTTTTAGTCCTTGACTTGCCCTCAAGTCAATTTTACATCACAAGTCAAATTACATCACATGCTGGCACTCGCTGTAAGTCTAGATGACGCTTTTGGTCATTCACATGCTTACACACGCTCTAGGTCACTATTGTGGTCTTTCACATGCTTACGCACGCTCTAGGTCACTATTGTGGTCTTTCACATGCTTACACACTCCTCTCTAGGTCACTCCTTCAATCATTCAAATCTTACGTACGCTCCAGGTCAAGCTTTTGATCACTCCCATGATTTCAAACTCTCTAGGTCAGGTCACCCGTTTCGTCACGCACTGACCTAGTCCGTCACTCTCTAGGCAGAGATAGACTTAAGGTTTTACTGTCTGTGACAAATTTTGCCGCCCTTCTCCTATCCCACTGATTTTCTTGACCAGTTATTCCTCAAATTTCCCGCCCTGAGCTATTAGCCCACTACGCGTCCCCCCCCCCCCCGGTATATATGCCACTGCTTGGAGCCAGGGTAGGTATGTAACTAACTTGTGGTATTAACATTGCCTGGTTCCGTTGCGTGGGATATCTACAGCAGTGTTGCCATTGTTGAGAACAAAACACCCATCAGTACTCCATTTATCACATGCACCATAGAATATTGATCTACAAAGAAACAAAAGTGAATACAAAGTTAGATTTAAGATACTGCTGCATATACGTACGAAACACTTCCAGAAATCCGTTACTATCGCCAGTCAGTCTGTCTGTCTATTCGGTATGTGCCATGATATGCCAATAATATCGTGATGTGAAATGATGACGAGTCCCTACGAAGTCATTTTGGAAACGGGGAATTTCGGTTTCCCTCCTTTTGTTCGTATAAATGGCTTCGAAAACAAGTCGAGAGATATATAGGATGCAAGTTTTTGTCGATATTATCGATGCTTGTTGTTGGAAGGAGAAACACGACTACTTTCATCGATCCATAGGCTGCAGGTGCGTGTGCACGACCGATACGACATACCGACAAGAAAAGGGACGGTGGCTCGGAGGCGGTGGCTCGGAGTGTCCCCAAGAAAGCGAGACACTGGCTTCATATTTTTGTTGTTCGATAGTATATAGTGCCGCAATTGTATTTCAATTTGAGATTCTTCGAGTTCACGCTTCTCTTCGTCTAGAAAATAGTTTTCCTCGCCATCGAATTCTGCAACATTTATGGCATTTCCTATAGAATACCGATATAGATCGGCGTATATATAATTTGAAACGAACGTCTCATTCGAACTAGACTCTCTGCTCCGTATAATTAAAGTGCGCTACGGAAATAAGTTTTATTAATGTTGAATAAATAGGGAATTCTATATTGTTCACGAAATGTTCCAGAGCTTATATCGATTATATTCGTACCTGTACTTCATACTCAAATTATTATTATTTTTTTTGGCACGCACTCCATTTACGTATAATTATCAATATCCTATGAATCCCAAATTTTTACATTTTTCATGAGCATTTAATGTGCGTTCAATGTATGTTACAAACATTCGTGTGCGTACTACGTTAATGAAAATGACTATATTATATAGTAATCAATGTCGATATATATATATGTTTAATTTATACGATTTAGGACAGAGATGTGGTTTGTTTTAATTTGATTACCTTAATTTAACTGGCTCCAGGAAATGAAAATAAAAAAGTTGCATAGAGAGTGTACCGTTTCATAATGACACTATTATAGCATATATTAAGATACTAGCTGTTACCAACGGCTTCACACGCGTGGATTTGTAATCTGAAAATAGCTTGGAAATGATTACCTCCAATGATATTTGAATTTCTAATGACCTCCTTGGAGGTTGCATTTCCAGAAATTGTTAGTTTTGGCAAGTCTATTTATTAAAATAATTATAATACTGACCGAATTTCATATTTATAGCTTCCAGCGGTTTTGGGCTCAGCGATGATTGCCCCCATATAAATTTTGAAAGTTATATGGGGGCCTCCCCCCCCCCCCCCCCCCCGTATGATTTCCTTACTGTATGATTTTTGAAAAATTCCACGTTAGTGAGTTTTTTTATTTCAAAATAAGGCTAATGACCAAATTTCATATTTACAGCTTCAATGATTTTGGCTCAGTGATGATTGCCCCATATAACCTTTGACCCCCCCCCCCCCAATGACCACTTTAGAGGCGAATTTTTAAAAAAAAATCCTTCTTACGGAGTCTTTGTCATGAAATCATGAAACAAACTTCCTAATTTCACATTTAGCGCTTCCACGCTTTCAGATCGGCATGATATCTTCATATAACCTTGAACCCCCCCCCCCCCTTATAGTCGACCCCCCCCCCTAATTCGGGGGTCAAATTTTGAAGGAAAAAAACTCTTCTTAGTGAATCTTCCTATAATGAAAACTACTTTACTAAATTTCATAAATATAACTCCAGCGATTTTCGGCGTGGCATGATTTCTCTATATAAACTTTGAATCCCCTTAGGGCCTTCTCAGGGGTCGAATTTTGGTAAAGTACTTCTTGCTGAGCCTTTACGTCATATAATAAAACTACTGACGAAATGCCATATTTATAGCTAAAGTCGTTTCGGCTCGGCGATGATGGATCAGTCAGTCAGTCAATCAGGACATGTTATTTTATATGTATACATTGATGTTATTCAATTTTTCCTCCAAAAATGTAATAAAAATTATAAAAATTAACGATCAATCAATAGAACGAACTATCTCACTGATAAATACCATTTTTATGAAGGTAATCATGGTAAAATTCTAAAAACTTATCTATTAAGTTCAATAAATATGCAAAACAGAAAGTGGACAAATATTTCTGCAATTGTGGAATATATACAATGTACATGTTACAGAAAACTATATCATATACACAGCGTAAAGTAATATCCTTATATACCCTTTATCTTTCGAACCATTCGTGATAAAAATCTATGTTTATTTGAAAAAAAAAAATATCCAAACAACCTGTCAATTTCACATATCGTCCTCCTCATACGAAAAGCACAAATGTGCAAATTCCCCCCCCCCCCACCTTTTCTGTTTTGTCAGCTGGTTATAACCATGTTTTGCTGTCTGTGTTTTGCCTGAAACGCAATAGTGTATCTCTATTAAAATACATGTTACAAAATATTTTACGAAAATAACTTCCATGGAATTACATGGATAGAGTAAACATTCAAACGTCAATTCCCGCGTTCTTTTTTTTTTTCTCAATCACATTCGTGCTTGTAACATCAGAGGAACGACATGTCATCATTTTTACTAGGAGCAGTTTATATGTGTGCACTAAAATATGAAAAGTTTGCTTTCCAATGATTTTTAATTCAAATATCTCGGCTAATGTTACGCTTAGAAACATGAAATATGAACGAAAGGACCGTTTAAAAATTAAATTTTGAAATAGAACACATTTATGTTCTATAGCCGAAGAAATTACATCTGCAGAATGGGCACGTAATTTGAATATTTTTTCTAAAGCCGGGAATACACTATAAAAAGTTTTGTAAAAGCTCTTTGATTAAAACTTGAAAACTGCAACCAATAAACATATAGGTTAAATTCCAAAGCTCATTGGTTGAATTTTTCAAGTTTTAATCAAAGAGCTTTTACAAAACTTTTATAGTGTAATCCCGGCGTAATTGAAAGCACGTTTCTGTCACCAACATTTAAGAAGAAAGAAGAAAACAAAATAATGAGAAGGAGAAGAAACATATTTTACCAGGAAAATTGGGTACTAAATCTGGTCACCACAGAATTAACAAATTCTGTGGTGACTACAGACGAGATGCGGTTGGGAGTTGGATAATGCAGCAAAGTTTTGAGAAATATAAATGATAAAATGGGAGAGATATTTATGAAATTAAAAACAAAGTTATATTTTCGACCACCAGGTGAAAAATGGCAGATTTTTATTGCATTTTCTGTTTTTCCATGGTCCATATAGCGTATTTCAATGGAATACGTCCTCCAGAACGGGCCGCCACATAGGTCTTAGTAGTGTCAGAACACCGAAACTACTGAGACCTATACAGCGCCTGTTCTCGGAAAAACCGTTTTCCGAGCACAAGTATTAAATGCTGTTTTTTTCTCAAATTTCCTCCGTTTTTCGAATTCGAATATCTATGTGAATATAGCACTTGGGAAACATTGATTTTATTTTTTTTTGATGGCATCAGGAGAGACAGGGCAAAAACTCTTTAATTGGGTTCTTGAGTACACGGGGACCGTTTAAAAATTTAGATTTTTCATTTTGTGACAAACTGTATTTCCACTCTCAAAACTGCTACATGGTAATTTTTGAATGCCTCTTGAGCATGTTATAAAAAAGGGACTCGTACGTCTACGACGGCCGGTTGATGAGGGCCATGCTAGCACTTACAGGCCACCCTGTATAAACTTTACGAACCTTTCATTAGATAAATTATGCTGTTGTATATATTATAATCAATACGCATCCATTTTAAATCTGAAACCAATTATTCACACACTAGTCATTATTTTGAACGAACTTAAATTTGTTTAGAAAAATATACAACTTTTATGATTCTCCCTTGCATATTCTTGTATAAAGAGCCTTACACGTGTCTCTGACATTCTTTTGAAACTCTTCAAAATGTGTTGCAAAGGAAAATAAATGATAGGCATATATGTTTTATGAATTTTCTCATGTTTGTTCAACTGTTTTTAATAGTGAAGTTTACTTATTTATTCTTAAGAAATTTCTAATCATTATTTCAGAGCGCGAAATACTATAGCTGCTTCTTCAAACGGTGGGAAGTACTGCTTTTGCGAAATATTTGCATTTCGTTCGTCTTCTAAAAATTTCTATGCTCTTTAATTATGTTGAAATTATGTGCAAAACAAAATTTGGTTGGAAAACAACATTGTGAATTTCATCGCTCTAATCTTCCTCCACACGTGTCAAAGTGTTTGTCGTGTTTCCGGGAATTTGTAATATAAATGTATAAACAAAACTCGGAAGCGCAACAAGATTGCGTGTGATAGAATGCATGCGTAAATTAAATTAATCGCATTAAATTTTTAATCAAATTTTGCGAGCACTAGAAACTTTTACACAGAAAAATTACCAACGAAAAAAGGAAATACAAGGAAAAATCGAAACCCCTTATGCATTTCGACACGCTATAGATGAAAAAATATAATACGCTGACCGAGCGTGAAGACAACACTCTAATATAGCGTGTCGGAATGCATAAGGAGTTTTAATTTTTCGCTGTACTTGCCTTTTTCGTTGGCGATTTCTCTGAGTAGCTATCATTAAGCAAAATTTACCGACTCTAAACGTTTATTAAATACAGCTGTCCTTTGGTATTCGCGACGGTTACGTTTCAGAGGTGACCGCAAATAACGCAAACCATGAATATTTGTTTTTATACATCTTCTTTGTAAGGCAGAAGTAGAAGGGGTTGTCCAGTGATTCTCGGCGATGTTTTCTGAAAGAATATTAAAAAATCTAGAAAGAATATTTAGCCGTTTCTTCTCAGTTTCAGTAAATTTGTTAGAGTATGCTAATAAGGATTCCTCTACCAATTTTTTTTCGCGTGAAAAACATACCATAGATGGGTCTATGTCATGGAAACAATTTATACTTTGCAAGTAAGTATAATTTTGCCAATTTATGCAAGTAAGTACAATTTTGCCAATTTATACTTTGCAAGTAAGTATAATTTAGCCAATTTATACTTTGCAAGTAAGTATAATTTTGTCAATTTATACTTTGCAAGTAAGTATAATTTTGTGAATTTATACTTTGCAAGTAAGTATAATTTTGTCAATTTATACTTACGAAGCCACTGTTGCTCATAATGAAGTTGTCTTCTATACCTTAATCATGATCATCTTCATGGAGTATCGCTTCGGCTTCAAAAGCTGCCATCCCTGCGATTGATCCCTGCTCTGTCGATTTCTGAACTGCTGTTAATTCACATCATTGAAATTTTCTCCATTCACTTGCTTTGCTAACGTGACAATGTCTTTCAAAATCTCTAGCTCAGCAGAAGAGGACGTGTCTTCGGGCACAAATTTGACCAAAAGTTCTTTCACCACGAGATGACGTCTGTTCTCGTCTTTATAGCTTCCACAGCTCTAGCAATGACACTGATGGCATCAGTAAAATTTATCCATGACTTTAAAATATTTCCTGCATTTGTATCTTCCTCGATCGCTTGCATCGGGTAATGCTTATAGGGAGACAAAAATTTTCCCATATCAGTCATTCAAGCAAATGAATGCTAGATGTAGTTAGAAGGCATATAGCGGACTTGAATATGGTGTTACCTAGCAGTCAAATAACCTTGAATAGCATGTCTTTACTGTCTAGGCAACTTCTGACTTCCAAAACGAAACAAAAAACGTTCTAATCAATCCGGGGAAAGTGTTTTTTTAGTCCAAGCTTTTCTATTTTGTTCTTAATTTATATTTTTTTCCGGTACGAAAATTAGCACTACGACATTCTTTTGCAGAAAAACCGCCAATAACGAGGGTCGACTGTATTTATGTTTTGTGATACAGTCGAATCCTGAAATAAAGAAAATCTCTTTTTGAATATCACGTTTAATTGTTCATTGGAATAATGCAAAGTCTTCACCAGTTAAGAATTAATGTTACAGTATAGAAAAAAGAGATATAAATTTGTTTTTTGATCAAATGAAGTAAATAAAAAATCCTAGGTACAGTTAGTGAAAAATTAGCAAGTTTGTATACGAAAAGTGGTTTTCAGTTACATAAATATTTATATAATGTCCAGACGTTGTTCGTTTTTTGCAATTAAAAGCGCTCATGTTTTCTCACAGGTGGCGCTGTAAAACAGAAAAATGCCCTTACACATAAAATGCAACGCAAAGGAATGAATACGTACGCAAAGGAATGATACGTACTTGCAAATAATATTGCAGCTATTACAATTTTCGTTACACATAAAACCATCGCATATTTGTATATGAGCATTTTTTCAGCTCGGGCAACATCTAAACGGGTGAAAGGGTGCTCATATTGAAATATGGTAGTTTTATGTAATGCAAATTTTTTTTTAATTTTTTAAAAATTAAAACTCTAGGGCCTAAGAATTTAGGCCATGATAAGTATTTCAGTTCAAATCGAACCTTTTTATTTCGATCGGTTCATTTGTTACAAATTGTTTTTAAATGTGTCGATGACTTATCATACATTCTGCATGTACATAAACTTACCATGTGTGTAAAATAAAAGTATTAGGATCTGAAATTGTTTTGCTGTGCGATTGAATATATAAAATACCTCTTATCAGTAGAAGTTCGAAGTCCTTCCCAGAAAAGCTGATTCAAGCATTTTGACATTTACACTTGGAAATGTGTAAGCAACAGTAATACAAGAAAGAAGCACGTATTTAACAACATTGATACGTTAGACCCACGCATACAACACATACATGCATTTACCAACGCGTTAGAAACGCTTAGAACAGTGGTCACGGAACTTTTTGAAATGCAACTTCTCCCCTTCCCCAACCCCTTTTTTCTCCAACATGTTAAAATTTAATCGATAAATAGCGCTGCACCGATTCTATTGTCACCAAGTCCATGATCACCTCTATAGTTTCGAATTTTTTGAAATACCGACATTCTGAGATCGAGGTACATCTGTGCTTGTGCTTGTAAGTGCGTACGCAGTGGATACACTAACCTGCGTTTGACGACCAATGAAAGCTGAATGATTATAGGGTTTTCTATCATCAAAATCTGAAACTTACATTATGTCATCAAATCTGATAATTAGAATTTTACACGGCTGTTATAGTATGAAAATATATATACAGTCAAACCTCGTTAATGAGTTAATGAGTCACTCTTTGGGGAACAAAAATATGACTTGATAAGCGGAGTGGCTCGTTAAACGGAGTGAGCCATAGCTGTGCCAATTACTGGTTGAGGATAATTGGTATTTCCGAAAAGTGAACCTATACAATCCCTCGAACAATAAATGACATATCTGAGTTTTACACGTTATTTGGGAACTTTTTCTAATTGGAAGTATGCCTCTAGGATCAACGGTTCACCAGTAAAATGCCATACCCCGCTTGCACCCTGTATATACTGTATTTACGTTGCGGAAGAGTAAAATAAATTTAAGTTATTGGAATTTTGGAAAACTATTCACGCCCCCCCCCCCTCCAGCTCATTCATGCGCCTCCTTCCCATGGGGTCGCAACCCACAGTTTGGGAACCACTAGTTTAGAGGAATGTTATTTTCTAACACAATCGCCAAAAATTTAAGCACAGAGAGTTTTCCCTTCACGTATTATAGGAGACAATTGAAACGGTTCGGGCTTTATTTCGCCATCTATCTTCAAGTCAATGAACAGAAAATACAAATTAAAAAAGTGTCAAAAATAACATGAAGATTGATTGCTTCGCGTCGATCTATCGATCTTAAGTGTTTAGATTGATAACTATTTCATCGGGCTTTCTTTTTTTTCTGAGCACTGAGCCCTTGGTGATCTGTAAAAAAACCGCGAGTCATATTCAAATTAGCAACACCAGTATAACAATAATACTTTGACAACATACGTGCGTTAAGGTTATGCATATATATATATATATATGCACACAACACATTCCTAGACGTATCCAATTCGTTAGAAATTGCCCAGAAGAATGCTCATGTTTGGTTAAGTAGTAGTTGTAGCCTCCCTTAAGATCAGAAAATGGCTTCCCACGGCAATTAGAGCAGAGGTAGAGGATTTTTTCTTCATCAAACAATGCAGGCTTGGTAATCGGATCGCGAGGATCCAGTTTCGAAACATAATACTCACATGGTGGTGGCCAACTGAAGTTTCTGTTGTTTTTCGATATTGAGGCACGAGTCGATCTGCAGTTTAAAAAAAAGTTATTATCCATGGAGACAACATTTAAAATTCACGCATATCATATTGTGGGGAAAAAAAAAATTTTGTCGATCGGTTTGCTTCCGCATTTGGAATACAAGATGGCGGCATTTCTTAAAACACACAAGAGGTCGTCATAAATAAGTTTTTCTTTAGGTACACTGCATGTACACGGTGCATTCGGACATGCACCGATTTGTTAGGAGTGCCTGAAGAAGGAGTTTTTATCAGGTTCGTGAGCAGTTTAGTAGTACATGGCGTACTAGTAGTGGAACTCAAAATTTAATCAACAATATCAAAAATGCGTGTAAAAGCAAATGATTTAATTCTTTTTTATCGGAATTTACACAAATCATAGGATGAAGCAAAAGACACTCTCTGGTGAGATTAAAAAGAAAATAGAGAAATTCCGAAAACCAATAAGGGACCATTTAAGTATTACGTAAGCAGATTTTCAGCCATTTTTAACCCCCCCCCCCCCCTTGTCAGCAAAAGTCAGCAAAACACTGACCCCCCCTCCCTCCTGTCAGCAAAATTCCGTCAGCAGCTTAGAATATTTCATATCTTCAAGAGGGGGTGGTTGATGACGTAAGCAACCTTCAAACCCCCCCCCCCCCGCTTGTCATCAAAAGTCAGCAAATCCGAAACCCCCTCCCCCATCCCCCGATTCTGACGTGATACTCGAATAATCCCTAACTGGCGTAGAGAAGAAAATAATGTATTGTATTAATATCAATGTAGTAATGATGTTTAATAATAATAATGTATTAATATAACATCAATAATGTATTGAGCCACAAAATGTTCAAGGAAGAAGTTCGACCAATATATAAGTAGTCAGGGTCTATTTAAGTGAAAGACTTGTTCGCAGCTCGCCGAGACTTTCGGAAGGGATATGGGGAACCATTGAATGTTATCCATGGATGACTAATATATTCTCTATTGGGTTCCACTTCAAAAGAAATGGATGACTTTTACGTACGAGTCAGCGTTTCAGACAGAACATAATGCTGGGCAACACAAACTGCGTTAACTTTTGCGTTATCGTCCATAAACATGGCATTAAGTCCCGTGACAGAAAGAAATGGTGCGAGCTTATGGTACTGGGATGTCATCTCGATAGGGCACACTCGTCTCGAAACCTTCAGTGAAAACACGAAGGTCGATGCGGACGTCAATAGCGATTTCTGTGCAAATCATTGCCGACCAATGGAGAGAATTATCAGTTTGTTGCTTAGCTTTTAGTACAAACAATGCAAACGAGGAAATATATTTCCTGGAAAATCACTGGCGGCTGAAAAATTTTCTGGTCTCAGCTGGAAATCGAACTCTGGTTCACTTGCACTAACTTTTATATCACGGAAACACAACTTTATTTTTCCTCATTAAAATACTGCCACAGCTAGAAAAGACAAGCATATTGGTTCTTTCTTTTCCAACTTCAGGTGGATGGTTCAACTTCATAGATGTCCGTGATTATGTACTTTAAAATCTAGATCAAAATTTCAATACATGAATGATGAAGAATCCCTCCGAGAGGGAAAAGGCAATTTCAGTAGAGTACAATTTATACAACAACCAGGAATCATAATATATACGAGTCCCTTTCGCTTCTATTAGTTCGTTATTCATTTAGAATCCAATCATTACGTAACTCGTCATCTGCGTGTTCCTGTCTCTGAAGCAACATTGCGTCGAGAACCGAAATATTAAAATTAGACAGAAACAATGTTAACTAATGAAACAATTTAAACAAGTGCCGCCGGCTTCCAGAATAAGAGACCGACATGAGAGGAATCCATATTCTCTAGCGAGAGCGTGGGGAGAAAGGGTGAGGAATTCATGCATGCATGTAAGAGAGAGAGTTGGAATTTGTTCTCCTCCCTTGCGAATTTTACTTTATGCACATTTCCATGTGTATATATTCATTCTATACCGACGCCTTAGACAATCGAGCGGCCGATAATAAATAGGAGGAAGCCTAATAATGACGACGATGGCTCAAAGCACATCCACAGGAAAATGACGAAACAAGGAAGTGACTTATTACGCTAATTTAGATGCCCATCTCTTCAAAGTGAATCGTATGTATACATGCATGCATACATATGCATACACCGGCCTAACGACCAAATCCACCTCGGAGCTATAGAGAAATTCGAATTACGGTATCTCCACGCAATTATGCATTAAGTGGATACAGCCATACTGAAAGAAAGAAAGAAAGAAAATTATTCTTCCTAATAAAAATATGTTGTTATAAATTAGTCTTATATAACTAAATTATCATCCATTGAAATAAAAAGAGGTTCAATGCAAAATATCTCCTCATTTCTATTCGGATAATTAATACAATATCTTGGAATTTTCACGAACAAACGTTTTACAAATTATGTCGAGAAGTATTAATAGAATATTCAATTGTTGTTTTAAAAATTTAAGTAAAATATGTATAAATTGCAAAAAAGTACATGAATAATTTACAATTTGACAAGAAATGGTAATTTTTTTAAGCAACAGTAATTCTTTATTTAGCTCTAGAGTAGTGGGGTTTACAAATTTGCCCAATTTTTTGTGTTTTAAGGTTTTATTTATTGTATAGGTTAGTTGCATCATGTCTTGTTTTACGGGAAAGACCAATTTCACCCGTATAATCGGCATCTTGGAAGGAATCATTGCCCTCCAGTGATCCCTTTCTCCTGGGTACGCGCCTGGTCCAGGGGGTCGAGAGAGATTGATCGTATTTTTACAAAAGTTTTGTTCATTATAAACTTAGTTTTGACTAAATTCAATTCGCTGAGCAGAAAGGGTCTCGCTATTGGATGAAGTTGGAAGCCATAAATAAGACGAGGAGACCACGAGAAGAAATAGTGATCGAAAAGGCGCCATGGGTTAGAAAAAATTACGAAACATTGCTAAATAGGTCCTGAGAGCTGCATTGCGGTTCTTGTTTTTACACATATATTGTGTTTTGCCGGTAATAAACCTTAAATACAAAACAAAAATAGATATATTTTTCATGATTTTTGTGTGTAATTTTGTAATGTAATGTTAGTGTAATCCCGTTATATTACACATAATAGCTGATTATTATGAATAATCACCGAACATTTTGTTAAGTTCGGTAAATTTCCCTAAATTTATCACTTTTACCGACGATAATGTAAAGTGTACCCAAGCGTATTTTGTAAATTTCATGAATTTCAATAAATCAATTTTACCAGCGATTATGCATAACACGTAAGCATCGCATCGTTGGTAAACATGATAAATCGTAATATAATGATATATAAACTATACATCATAGTTCATAAATGTATCGCATCATCATATCGGGGTATGATCGTAAAATTTGTCATCATTATATCATGATCCGACTATATTCATCAATGCTAATTCACTAATTACACTAGGGTATTATGCATAACCATAGATAAGGGCGATAAATTTCAAGTATTCATCAAATTTACCAACGACGCTTGGGTGTTTATTAAGTTTAATAAGTTTATCAAAGACTTATCAAGATGATTGGTGAGTATGCATATAACCAGTAATAGTAACCTATTTATCACATTTACCGTAACATATACCAAAAAAAATCTAGAACAAAAATTCTATCGATTTTTTTTACTATTTTTCTAACGGAACGAACGTTTCACGCAAGTTGAAGGCTCATCTCGAGGTAGATGGCTCAGTAGCATCGAAACCGGGGTTGCAGTGGGTGCTCGAGCACCACCCACAGTCTTTTGCAGCACCAGTCTGAGCACCGTCAGAATTGATTTAGAAATCAAAATCTCCTGCATAAAAAAAAAAAATCAAGTTGAGCACCTACAAGTCTGAAACACTTTCGACGCCTCTGATTGACTATTTGATTACTTGTCTAACAATTTAGGGACCTCATTCGAAGATTGTAAGGCTTTTCTTTTTACCGCGTGAAACTTTTCCCCATTTTCCTCGTTATCTTACACAATTTTGCTTCTCGTAGCATTTTTTCCCCTACTCCGAGATATATCGTGGATTTTCGCAGGCGGGGTTTTTCTTGTCCATCTTCTTCTTAATCCCTGAACAGAGATTAACGTTTCAAAGTTTTTACCCAACTAATCTTATCCCCCAACTCTTTTTCCCCCTTCCTCTACCTTCACGGCTATAGGAGCTCGGGATTAACTTTAACACTGATATTTATGTTTGGGCCATAAGAGACATTTTTACTCCCTTTTTTTTTTTGAAAGAATTTATTAGAATTGCCTCGTTTTTGAAAATCCGATCATTAAGTTTACCGAGTTTTAAAGAAGAAAGATTTATATTCAATATATAACATAGTTATGTAGCACTTTTTATTCAGCGGGGCAGATATGCGGCATTTCTTCCCTCGCGGGCAAGAAACTTGGATATATATGAGGATGATCATATTACCCGTATTTTACGGGACATTTCCATAATTTTGCCCGTCCCGACTTTTTAATTGAATGTAATGTTTTCTACCGTTTATTTAAACGAGGCTTGTGCTAGAATTATTCTTGATATAGACCAAGAATTAAGATTATTTTCATGGCATATAGATAATATTATGACTAACTATCACATAAATATAATGCACTAAATATAATATGACAATTTTTCTGGCTGAATTGGCGACTTTATTTAACATCGATAATGCTTTTTCCCATAATTCTCGACTTCATACACTTGCATTAGACAGCTTTTTTATCTACATTTTGCAAAAATGAAAATCTTGTACGTCAAATACGTAAGCGTACACGTGTGTGTAGGCGGAGCCAGTAGAGAAACAGGCTTTATAAGCGCGCGTAAGTTAAGACGCATTTCGTTCGCTAGCACACCTCGGCGAATTTCTTGGTGTTATTTTGCAGCAATCGGTTAATTTCAAATTGTAACAGTAAAAATGAGTAACCACCAGCTTTTAGATGATGGAATGAGGTGGCGAATTGTGGGGAGGCTAGAAGCAGGCCAATCTCAAGTCCAGATTTGTAAAGAGTTCAATTTAATGCCCAGCGTCGTGTGTAACTTATGGAAACAGTTCCAGGATACCGGATGCATCGACAGAAAGCCTGGGCAAGGTCGTCCAAGAGCCACGACGGCCAGAGAAGATCGCCATTTGTCGATTATAGCGAGGCGTAACAGGAGTGCTACAGCTTCTCAGCTCTCTCTCGTGACTTTTATGCAGCCACAAGAACCCGTATATCAAGGGTGACCGTTTCCAAAAGACTTCATGAGAGAGGGTTGTTTGCAAGAAGACCTGCTGTTTGCGTCCCGCTCACTTCTACGGACAGGAGAATCCGTTTATCATGGTGCAGAGAGCATAGAGATTAGAGTATGGATCAATGGGCAACCGTTCTCTCCACTGATGAGTCCCGGTTCAGCATAAGCACCGATTCTCGCCGTACGTTCATATGGAGAGAGACCCAGGGACCCGCTACCCACACTCCAATGTCCGCGAAATTGACCATTATGGCTGAGGAGGTTTAATGGTCTGGGCAGGCATCATGTTGGATGACCGCACACCTCTCCATGTCTTTGAAAGAGGCACTGTGACTGGTGTGAGGTATAGGGATGAGGTCTTGGAGCCCTATGTTCGCCTTTTCAAGGGTGCAGTTGGCCCTGAGTTCATTTTAATGGACGATAACGCGAGCCCACATACAGCTCTTCTGCTCGACGATTTTCTACAGAGTGAGGATATTCGCCGGATGGATTGGCCAGCCAGATCTCCAGACCTTAACCCTATAGAGCATGTCTGGAACGCTCTGGGGACGGCAATTGCAACTCGCAACCCCCTGTGGTGAAAGTTTTTTTAATATGAAATACAAAGAGAAAACAAAAACCAATAATCTTTGGCCGGATTAACAATTTAAAAAAATCACTTTTATTGGTTCATGGCATAAGGGAGATTCTCACAAGGCAAAATGCTTGCAATTGACAATAAAAATCAAATCATTAAATGCTCATGGCAGAATATTTGATGGCGGAATTGATATTTAACAAAAAATTTTGGCTCTGCGCTAAATTAAAAATGTGCACATAAAAAATTAAAAAAAAAACCAATGAGGTACCTCATAAATCATGCATTCTTGTGAGTCATCTGTGTTGCATGATGAGCCGGCGATCCTGGTTGTCAGTCCGTACGTCGGTCAGCACTTCGATGATTACCATTGGAATATACTTGAGTGTGTGTGTATCAGGAATTATACTTTTACGATTTTTATGAACATAATCTTATATTTGCGTGACGTGATTCATTCGATTTTTAGGAGGCCCCACAAGGAGCACCTCATTCGTACAGTGTCACCTCTTGAATTCCCTCACGCTCGGTGCCCAGCTTCTCTCCGCACCTTCACACCTTGGCGATCACGAGCTCGCCAAGTGTACAAAACTGATCTCGCCGCTGGTGTACGTGAGTGTCCCTTTCTACAGCAGCGGTCACTGTAACCGGTGCTCTCTGGTTCTTACCGTGCCTGTACAAAAGACCTGGCGTCGAATCAGCGACGATAGTGCGCCCTGAATTGGTAGAAGGTTGGCAACCCCTACTTGCTGCGGCGACATGCCGTCTCGAGGATTGTTGAACGTTCAACAGCGATGTATATAGTTGAATGACGTTGTGTGCCGACAAAAGGTACCGCTCGTTCTCTGTAGCGACCACACACATATTCTTGGGGGGAGATGTAAGAGTCAATTTTGCGATCGGGGTCGAGTATGAAATAACAAAATGCAAATTCATGCCTGTGATGGCATGACACCCCCCCCCCCCTCCGGGAATGAAAACAGCGTTGCTGAACGAGTGGGACCAATTGCCACAGGAAATGATAAACTGCCTTATTTCAAGTATGAAATCACGCTGCAAGACCTGTACATCTGTAAGAGGGGACCATACCCCCTATTAACTCATCTATTAACCCATTTTTTTGTTTATTCTGCAACCGCTGTTTCATATCTTCCGACTCCAACGAGTGTTACGCACGATCATGCGTGTGTATTGCAATTACTGAATGGTTATTTGTTTTGTATTGTATCAATGTATGTACATATCATATTTCATTAAAATCGGTGCAGTAGTTCTAGAGATAATCGACCAAGTCTGCAAATTCTCTTAATTTCTTACACCAGTGTATGTTATTACTAGGTAAGCTAATTTCAATGCTTCGCTTTTAACACACGCGTTGGTTATTGCATACACTTCGCGAATCACCTAGGGGCTATGTTATAACGGAACTCGACTGTATTTACATTTAACACAATGTCAGAGGGGAAAAAAGTGATGCTTGTGGTTTCCCTTTCAAGCACGCTCACAACTACTGAGCAAAATTATGACTTTTCCTGTACAAAAAGTGTAAATTACCTAGATTCCCGAAAAATTAATGAAAAATCCAATTTCTCAGCATTTATTCGTCAAAATTGGCAAATTTCGCATTCATCGCATGCATTTCGAAAAAATTGCGCATTTATCGCGGTTATTTCGTGAATACGAAATTTACGTACCCTAGCGATTCTTTCATGGATTCCGATTTCCCAGCATCTTTATAAAGGAAATTTGGTGAGCAAAGGTTTGGTTTACCCATTCATCGTGGCCGGTATTGATACTGTGAAATGCGTGGTGATAATTTTTTACCAGAATACCTTTTGTGGGACGGATGAGATTAGGTGGGAGGGGGGGGGGGGTGTCACATTTGGCCCGCCGGAGGTTTTGCACCCCCTAATGTAGTATTATAGAGTGCCTCCTAAAATGAGTGGAGTGGTCTTGGACTATGCTAATATTACCGATATGGCAATGACATTTGATGTTACAAAACAGATATGTTTATAATTTTTGTCTGGTTCTTTGCTTGCGGTCAAAAGGCGCGCATTCCATAGTAAAGCGATACTGAATACGATGCCACCTGCAACTCGACACGGATTTGTTAAAAAAACCTGAACGAGTGCGTTAATTGAAAACCTGTATTGAATTCAGGCTGCATTGCTTGCAATATCTCTATAGTGTGTGCAACCTGCCGAGGAAAACATTAATTCTACAACAATTTAGTACCAAAACGGAGAATCAGTGTTTTCCTAGGCAGGATGCACACTGCAAGCGATGGCTTTTACTTAGCACACTCATTGGTTTTTCGGTCAATCTGCTTGTGGCCATAAGGAAACAATGTTATCTAGTAACTGAGACAATAGCGCTAGAGATCTAGAAAACTGGCTCTTTTTATTCTGTAGCAAGACATATGTATCGCGACATGCTGGAATTTTGTTCCCACCATCGTAATGTTTGTGAATTCTTAAAGACGCAATTAAAAAAGCAATGGGTTTTATGCTGTGTTGAGCATGGTGACAAAACACAGTACGTTACTACGGCCTCTAGGTTCTTGCCTTACTTGAACCACTCGTAATGCTAATATAACGGAGTCTTACTAATGTTCCTTTACCACACACAAACAACAACTGTTGAAACAACAAACTTTTGAAACAGATTTAACAATTTATCTACAATATTGCTCATAAAATATTTACTGATATTCACACCATATTTTTTTTCATGAGGCACATTGAACAAATACCACTCACCAATTTCAATCGAAGAATTAAAATGTTTGATAGATGGCAGCAGGGGGGTTCCGTTTGTTTATTTATATGTATACTGTATGTTTTCAACATTTTCTGGAAAGCATTTTTTTTCCGCTAAAATTTTATTTTCACCCGATTACAGGTTATGCAAAAAGTAACTAAGACAGGAAAAAAAGTTTCATGGTGAATAAGATTGCAATGACTTTCAGAGGATGAGAATGCTTCCCTGTCCTGTACACAGAGGTTTTTGCTGCGCAAAAAAAATTATATATGACCTCAGGCTGAGATCTTTGATTTAGCCTCTCCATCTACAGTGTACTTTTTGTTTACTAATAATAATAACGATAATGATACTTGCCCCGGGGCCCGTGCTAGAGCTCTGCCAGCCGTACCCTTCTGGGGTTAGGTGTTCACTTAAACCATTGAGAATGGATGCTTAATTTCGTACTCAGGAACGATATCCACATACGACAACTCGCATTACCATTCTATGATTCAATCATTAGCATCATGATCATTTCATTAAAGCGCATGTCAGAGTTCTTGTACTGAGGATTTTGTTCTGGTGATTGTTATAATAAAAGCTCTTGATTCATGAATATGATTCCCAATCCCCTCGACAAAGCTCAGACCTCGCTAGTCTCGACCATGAATCGAACTGTGCTCGGTACGGAAACCCATTGCCTGCCACATCTTGCAGTATGATCCTTAGGCTGAAATATTTGGTGCCCCCCCCCCCCCGTCATAAATTTATGGTGTGAAAAACAAAAATGAGAGAGAATTATCTCGGGCCGGAGCCCGGCCCAGTTCATACCCCTTGTGAAGGCCATAAGGGGAATCAGTTGAATAGGGGCTTCCATGATAATATCTGGCACAATGTGATTTATGACTGTAAATATGTATATTAAGACGTGTAGCTTTGCACTTGGGCTATGGTGCTGTTGAGACGGAAGTAAGAACACGCGTTTTTTAGATAAATAATCAAAAATTTGTTCGAGTTTTGTTGAACAGCCTCATTATCATCAAGGGGTTCCTGGAACAACCTTATAAATATCAAGTGTTCCGTGAGGAAACTTTACGTTGGAAACCCCTGCTCTAGATAATAGTATGCTTGCACCAGAGGTAACGAAAAACTGTAAATAAGAGTAAAGGTTATCGATCTCTAACGTGATGATTGGTAAGTTGATGATAAAAAATTACCGCCATTAATCATCATAAAACAAACTTTGTTTGAAGTGAGCAAAGTTAGGAAGGAAAAAGAAATTGTTGAAGCTAAAACGCGTGTCAAAGTTTGGGATTTGCTTTCTTGGATGGATTTTTCTAGTGTTTTCGTTTCCCAACTATCGCTATTTTCTTCCAGGGTCGAGGAAACCTTCGGTCGGTATCATTATTCTGTCGACGAAACTCCTTCAAAACTTTCCGGTGAGAGCTGTCAAATATTTCGCAGTGACGTTTGTGTGTGTGTAGGAACACGAAACTGAATTTTCGCGAGCAAGTGCTTCGAATTCTCGGACCGCGAGATGAGATGTCATGTCTCCTCCGCGCGAAATCTACGTATTCACACACACGTATACATATGAGACTTACTTCACACCGTTCAAACCATTCTACATCGGCGAACCTTTTGTATTCCGTGTATTTTGGAATACATATTCCCTCGTTGACGTTTCCAGACAGAGAGCGAGAGAGACAATCTAACAACATGAATACGTGCGTCGGTCGTTTGCGGGCATTTATTCTCACGAATTCGCGGTAGTTCAACGCAAATACTCGAAAATATCACCGAATAAATGAGCTGCTATACGCAAACGGGAGTTACGTTTATATTGACGTAAACGCACCACCTGTCACATTATTACACTATATAATGCTACAGATGTGATTACAATATCATTACATTAAGGTTCGAGGGATATAATAATATGTATATAACGCAAGATTTCTCATAAATTCGCGAATAGTTTGGAAACTCGTAAAAAGAATTGATATTAAATTGTATAATTGAATAAGGTGTTTTGCAAAATGTTTTTCTCGTAAAAGGACTTGATCTCTTTTGCCGCACCGATTTCATTTTCTGTACACGAGGGCTAATTAGACCGAGACCTACAATTTATTTTCCTTTACCAAACGGCAGCCTTTTTTTTATACTCACCGAGAGTTTGGTGCGCTAACCCTTCGATACGGACCTGCGGTATTTTTTTCTGTGCTCATTTCACCGTTTGTGCTGTACCTCTGTGTCAGGAGAATTTCTGACGGGGACTAACCGGGTATCGAACTCGCGACACCTCTAAACATCTTTTGGTACTTTATAGGCAATATCTTATCAACCTGGGCTACCACGCCCTCTCTCGGGAAAGGGCATGTTTTGATACAGAGAAGAAAAACAAAATTAGTTCGTATTTTGTCTCGATGGAAGAGACTCGAGCGGGGTCGAGTACGAAAAAAAAATGCAAATTCATGCCTATGATGGCATGACAGACATTTTGGCTGTTGTGGCCTTTGCGCTTGTATAAATTGATGTTATTTCATTCATCAATGAAGGAAGAATTCATAACATCAGTTACGTTATTTCTGATAACATAACTGATGTATAGAGGATTTGAATTGAACGAGAAGAAATATCTTTGCATATGAATCGAATCTGGTAGTTTTGCATATTTGAAAGCATCCATCACGCAACACCAAAGCATGAACGTTGTTCTCTGCACCGCAGCCACATACCGCAAATAACACGTTGTGTGCTATCACCACTACTACTACATGCACCTCGCCCACATTCCTCTGTGGAGTATCGAACGAATTGGTACGTGCAGAAATGTCTGTTCTGGGAGTATTGTGGGTTATATTGTATTGTGTATGGCCCTAACATATTTATGTAGACAGGATGATGATTGTTTCGTGCGTTATTGGTGCTATCGTCTGCCTTCCATACTTTGAAAGTAACGATGACAAATGCTTGAAATTTCATGGTATAAAAGTATCGTGCTGCGGGTCTGCCTGCTCTTTGCGGAGAAATTTTTTTTTTAACAGGAGACTGGCCAACACCATCTGTAGCAGAAGGCCTCCACGTGAAGCTAGTAACGTCACAGAAGAACGTCATCTCTGTGACTGAATGTAGGCATTGAATAGCTTACAGAAAAGGGTAAAGATGGCGCATGCGTCGGCCTGCTGTATATAATGGGTGTAGGTGAGTTAGCCTTCTTCAGTGATGCCAAGGGCTTCGCGTTGAAGGCTTCTGCAATAGATGGCGTTGGTCTGGCTCGCATTAACGCTTTGAAGTTGGAGCCACTGAAAACCAATTTCATCCTACCAATACTGTGCAGAATCCAGGATCCAGCATGTTTTCCAGCCACGATGATGTGTTGTGTGGCATTACTGCTAACACCAAATGGTGTGTTTTTACGTCTTGGTAATACAACCACCTATTTGCAGTGTGTGTAGATCAGTGTGCGCAGATGTGTGTAAGATATATTTAACTTGGACTAAACAAAATCATGGTGCATCTAATTTTATTGTTCTGGAGACATTTTTTTTTTTGCGAGGCGTCATATTAAGGAAAAACAATGTTGTCACCGGCATTTTGGAATTCATTGGCAGGATTGGAATGGAAGGATTGCAGAGAGTGATAATGTCTGTTTTGGCAAATAAGATATTATATAGATCTCTCCATGTGTCTTGAATTATTCATAGAAACTCATGTCTGTCTTTTCGGAAAAGGTGCTATTTATTTTTTCCTGAGAGATATGTTCAATATTTTTTCGTAAAATATTTAACTTTTTTTTGAGTATTCCCATCGATTGGAAGGAACTCTATGACTTGAACATTTTGCAAACGTTGCACTTACTACGTCTATGAGCGAAATTAAGAGAAATTTCAACTTTGGTCGATTAGTTCTAGAACGTCTGGGCAAATTCTGTGGTGTTTGGTCAGAACATGATATCTCCAAAAAATGGTTTTTTGATCTAAAAGAATGTCTTGCTAATTATAACTAATTATAAGTGAGATAAATGCACAAATACAAGCGCACTGCTAAACAACATGCTGACGTATGATATTTTCATTTGTATTTGTGTGTATGCTTTATTTTTGATTTTTAAATGGCAATGAAAATGCTCACATCTCAAAAATATTATTTTCGAGTTATCATGTTTTGACCAAACACAACACAATTGTGATGTACAGTAAAACTTCGATTAACCGTTACCGTCCAGACCAGGCTGTGACGGATAGCCGAATAGACGGATAACAGAAATCTGTTAATAGATATGCACAATAACGTGATTTCACTGACGGCTTTGGACGAAAATGAAAATAAAATCCTTCAAAAGTGAATAATACATACATATATTGTATTTAATTTTATGAAACGATCGATATAAACTTCAATATAAGGTCAGCCCAGGCAGTGGCGACATTAAAAACAGCGTTCTTTATGTTGTATCTCTTCCAAAATTCTTTGACAGTCATGGCATCATCAGATGATAGTAAGCCTTCGATAAAAGATTCTCTGTAACGTCGCTTATGTTTTCAATTATTCCCTAGTCCATGGGCTGGATAAGTGGAGCTGTATTCGCTGGGAGAAAAAAGCATGTTGTTTTGCCATGCATTTTTGTGTTTACAAGAGGGGTGTGTTGGGCAATTTTCGTTAATAGCAGTTCTCCCTCCACTTTACGGCTACATTAAGTGCTCTAACTTGAGGCACGAAAACGTTGTGGAACCATTCTGAAAAAATTTGTTCGGTCCATCAAGTACTTTTTTGGGCATAATAGTTCACAGCCAGTGCGTTCGTATTTAAATTTTTGAAAGCACGTGGTTTTTTTGGATTTACCAATTGCCGGTGGCATTTGTACAGGCCATAGCAATGATCCGATCTTTTGGGACCTTAAAACCTGGGGCTGTTTTTCCGTATTGTTTTAAAAGATGACGGATAACAGAAACTGACGTTTATTCGAAGTTCTACTGTAATTGATTCTATACATAGATTGATATGATACAAAAAAAGACGTAATAATATAACATAACATAAATAATAACATAATATAAAAGACGTATTCACGTCAAAATGACTTAATAGGCGATATATCCCGGCCCACCTTTTCTACTATACAGGTCACACAACGTGAATTCATACTTTAAATCAGGCTGCTTAGGAGTGATCCCACTTCTCTATCAACGGTGTTTTCGCCTGTGGGAGAGGAATGGCGAACTTCAATTGTCCTATCAAGAGCGTCCCAGGCATGCTCTATAGCAGTGATTCCCAATTGGGAGCTGCTTGGACCCCAGGGATGCACGACCCATTTGCAGAATTTAAAAAATAATAATGCCAAGTTGAAAAAGATAAATAACACAATGAAATTAGTTTGAAAGAAGAGCTTTAACTGTGTATTTACGCGCAAAAGCACCGTGACAACGTTGGTAAACTGCAGTGGCAATAATGTTAGGATTCGACAGTAATTGCACTTCTGGTGACATTTCTCGATAGGGGTATGAAATTATGTTTTAGTTTTTTTGCAGTATAGTAGATATCATTACTATCGCATCACATTTACTTATACTGGATAGAATTTCCTCCATTGTTCAAGAACATTCTTGCTGAGAGATTACTATAGTTTCTGCTGCTTAAATGGGGTAGGGGAGGTCGATGATGGTCAGATACCAAGATTTCCGATGGTCCAAGACTAAAAGTCGGTGTCCATGGCAGACACAAAGAATTATGGGAAGTCCACGACTAAAAGTGTTTGATAAACCGCTGCTCTATAGGGCTTAGGTCTGGTTATTTGACTAACCACTCCATCCGGCGAATACCTTCATTTTCGAGAAATTCGTTGACCATATCAGCCCTATGTGGACGTGCGTTGAAATGGATGCGCTATTAAAATGAAATCAAGATCTGATCCCCTAAACCTCACAGCAGTCACAGGTCCTCTCGTAAAGACAAGTAGGTCTGTGTGCCCATCCAAAAAGAATGAAGCTGGCCTAAAACCACCAAACCTTAACTGCAATGGTGGTCTGTTTCTCATATATCAGTGATAGCGGGTTCTGGTTCAGCCTAACCACTGGTTTTCGACGTACGTTTATACACAGGGAGATTATAACTATTTAACCCCTATAAACTTATTTTTTTGTTCGATATCGTATGTTCGGTGTCAAACCATCCTGCAATAATGCATCTTACGCACGATCATTGCTTGTGCACAATAACTGCTGCATGTGTTTTTTTTTTGTTTGTTTGTATTATATCAGTTTATGTACATACCGAATTTCATTAAAATTTGTCCAAAAGTTCCGGAAATAATCAACCAAAAGTGAAAATTCCTCCAATTTCGCCCACCCGTCTAGTTTTACGTAGTGCTCCAAAATTGTAAATAAGGCATTCGATAAAATTTGACACAGAAAATGTTCCCATCTAATGAAATCCTAATCGCAAGGCATCGTATTTTGTGTCCATTGGTCCAGCGCATTGATTTTTCCGGAACAGATTTAGTTACGAATCTAATGTTCCTCGAAGTCTTCCTGTAGATACAATTTGCATCCTTTAATAGGAAATATCGGATCAGATACATACTTAAAACGAAGGCAACCCAAATACTACGTATACGGAACCGTTTTGGGACTCTCCAGCTAAAGAATCATCACCGTGGATTAACTAGCTTGTATTGATTCCAAATCCTGAACAGATATATGTCTTCCCTCAGAATTCAATGACGATGGAGAAACGATTCGGATTGAATCTGATATTATTGCCTGTATTAATCAGCTACGGATTCATTTAAATATTCATTTCATCTGTTCTTGGAATATTGGATATGGATATAAAAGCCTTTAGGCCTTTTTACCATTTTATTAATGAAAACATAGTGTCATGGAAAATGACACACAATTCAATTCATATTCACGGAAAATGAATAGAAATCAGAAAGGATTCTATTTTAAAATGTCCGTAATATGTATCTCGGAATATTTATGAAAATGCTGCTGTAACGTTATTGATTTTAGGATAATCAAATTGAGTTATGGATTTCGGAATTTTTCGCTGGAATCATCATATTCCATTCGATTATATGAGTACATAAAATAACAAGAAACAAACGATATATCCGTGGAGAAAATATGATTACGAACAAGAACTGAAATCCGAATTCTTGGGAATTCTTCCGCTAATCTCTTTTTAATGGAAAGCACTTACGTGAAGATTTTAATCCCATTCAATGCAGAGGGATAACAGAGTTACGCATGGGTATTTTACTTGTGTATTTAAAGCATTCCGTGTTTCCTCCGAGATAAATCCGGTCTGTTCTAGCTGCCGGTTGGATGTTTCATTTACTTTTGGCATAAATTCTTCATACTTTTCATATAAGAAAGAATAATTTGAAATTTCTTTCAATTAAAAGAACCACATTTTTTATATCTTGTTGGGACGTCGCGGGCCGCCAACAGTTCTTTCGGGTGCAGAGAGTTTGATAACCCTGCCGTACACCACCCCGATCTATCAATTAAGTGATTCACTATCATCGCCATTAAAAGTAGGATGACTTTTGTGACGGGAAATGTGATGAATCAATGATTATATGCATAGTTACTAGTTACTACATATAGTCACTAATCATCTCTAGGTAAGAGTTTGAGAAATTATACTTTAAACTATATCTAATTAATTTTAATAAAATATAATTGTATGTAAATTTGATCATTTTTATCTATATTTATCATTTTCGCAGTTGATTATGAATAATTCCTAAAAGAACGTGTCATAATTTCATGCAGGAGATTCATGTCTTTTTTTTTTCTTAAAGTACATCAGGAAATAGAAGCACCCGTCTCATAATGAAACTCAATGCACTGAATTCTGTTTTTTGTGTATGTGTAAGGCGTACTGAGCAATGACAATGCACGAGTAATATCAGTTCGGAATAAGGAAAGTATTAGCAATTTCCAAAAACAACGACTTGATGTTATTTAACATCTTAATTGGTCATCAAACTTTATTGATCATTTTATTTACTGCTGCAAAAACATCAAAAGCAATATAGTAAGTTCTTTCTTCGACTTTTTCTTTCAGGGTGTTTCTAATACAAACTTTTTCTCTCTCTCTTTCTCATCATTATTTGGGTGATGAAGCACCATTTGTGAAAGAATGAAAGGCATCGAATCATTTTCCTCTCATGGCAAATCAAACTTCTTATTGCCTTTCTTGGAATAAGCTGGCCAATTTTTCTTTCTTCTTCTCTCCTCACCTATAGCTATGATCAGTTTCTTCCAGAACGTTTATTTTCCAGGTTTTCATCGATTTCACACCTCACAAATCCAACAGTAAGTTTTCATGTACAGAAAATAGAGAGCATACAAAAAAAATAGAAGAATGAAAAAACTATATCTACGCAATTGAGTATAGAGTTAAGGTACAAAATGGTCATCATCGTGATTCTCGCTCCAAGTACTTCTATCATTTTTTCTTCTATTTTCATTTTCTTACTAAAAAGTAAAAATGTTCTGAAAAAAACACAAACACCAATGTTTAGCAACGTATTATTAAGTTCTTAGATGGTGTTTCCATTGTCGTAAACTCTTTTTTAACCTTCGGCATCTTGTTGTTTTATTGAGTTTCCTGTCATTTAGAGTGAGTTGATTGAGATTTCAGTAGAACTTCTTTTTGTGATCCGATTCTATTTTGTTCCACTTTCCTGTTCTTATTTACAGTAGAAATTGCTTAAACACTTTCTTCCCAATTGGATGGAAATTCTTCAAGACTCGAAAAGTGTGAAAAATAACAAGTTAACATTTGTGAAGATATAAAAATTTCATTTAATGGATACAGATACAAATTTTTTTTTTCTTCCATAAATTATTCACTTTTTTAGAAATGAATTGCAGTTTTTTCTGATTTACTAACAACCTTGTCAATTTCAGTGTTTTAAAATATGGCGATATTGTTACGTTTTCAATAGAGTTTTTTTAATTTTTTTTATTTAATTTTTTAACAATGTTCTACATTGGCTTCGAAAGTTAAGTATGCCACGTCTCATATTACATAACGACACCACTTTAATCTTGCTTTCTTGATTGGGCGATTAGTGGAGCACAAACGAGTTCTACTCGTGTGCGTACAGTCCTTTCATGTGAAGCCTTCAACACACATTACATATAGATATTTTTCTATTAAGTGATGCTGCAACTAAAGATGTAGCAGTTGTAAAGGCGCAGGGGTGGCTTGAGAAAGGATCTCTATTTTTGGTGTCCCTGCCTAAGGTTCGACTTTTCAACTCAGATCTGGCGCATTGAGCGTTCGCAAGGCCCAAGCGCCACCCCAGTAGAAGTCTCTCGTCGATTCCGTTTGGCTACAATAGCAATCAATACACTGACTATGAAAACAATTCCAAACAAGCCAAAGAGCTGCCCGGAGACCTGTGCTCGGTCGACAAAGGGTTAAGTGTTAAGGTATCAAATGGTCATTATCGTTATTCTCGCTACAAATACTTCTATCAATCACTTTTTCTTCTATCTTCATTTCCTTACTACAAAATAAAATGTTGTGAAAAAAAAGAAACATCAATGTTTATCAACGTATTATTACGTTTTTAGTGCAGAAAGCCTAGTGCCCAGACAGAAATAGGTATTAAAACCGGAATGACACCTTGATTTGTCTTCGAAATGCTTATCAGACGACACCATTGACTTCAGTTTGGGTTGTGAACTTCGTAAAATGTCAGCAAAAAAGTGTTGGCTGCGAAAGCGGACCGTGGTGTAGATTTTTTTAAACCATAATTGCATCATTAGATTAGTATCAAAAATTCCATTTTCACGAAAGGGAATTGGGTCAACAGAATTGGATTACAATATGTGAGGGAGGTAAAAAAATTTGTAAACCATAAATCGGCCTGTGACTTCAATAGATGCTTTCCTGCAATATTGGTCTCTCCGTTTTAAACAACAATTTTCGGTTCATTTCCTGTTTGAAACTCTCACAAGATGACGGTCCTTATGTTTGTCCCCAAAACAATTACGAAAAAAATATAATTAGGATTATCTTAACCAGAAACACATAAAAACGAAAAAAATACTGACAGGGTGCAATTCTTAAAGCCGCAAAAAACTAGTTAAATATGGCCAGAACAGTGGGCGATGTCTATGGAAACATTCGCTTTCGCTCTTTAACGTATACTAGTTCTTTTTTCCTATTCTATGTCATATACATAGTAATATACATATGTCATATACATATTAAGTGCATATATGCATATTAAGTGACAAGAAGAAAAAATGAACGGAAGAGAGGAACAAGTCTTCCAACAATGTCTGTGTTGTACCTGATGGTGCGTTGAACGGGGTAAGGAACTTTTATTTAAGGCGCTATTTAAAGTAGCTATAGTTTGGAGCTAACGAGACAAAGAGGGCTATGACATTTGAAAGTCACGTGACCAAGAGAGTACTAGCTCATTCATGTTGCCGTTTGCTTTAGCTAACTACAACAAGGAAGTTTTTCAGTGCTTCGAACATGCCTATGGCCTGATGTTTTACCACGTCTCCTCCACCTATTGACATCACGACCGTTCGATCTTTTAGCATGTTCTCCACTATAGAAACGAGACGAATCTGTAATTTTTTCTTAGACTATTAATTATTATCTCATGGCGGACCGAATCAAAAGCAACACGAATGTCTATTGAAACTATGGCCGTTACTTGACCTCGTCGATGCCTAGTCGTGATCTCTTCCATCAGAGCAGCTACTGCTTTTTCTGCCGAGCCACTTGCTCGGAATCGTTTCAAGAAGTCTGCTTGTGGTGAGGTTGGATCTTTATGGCATTACCTGATATCTTGTCTATACTGTATATGCAACTTTTTGGAATTTCGGAAAAAGATGCTATAAAAAGCATTTGAATAATATGGTTAAATTAACAGTAATAAGGTCGGGGTTTGTTTTTCAATTCGAAATTTTTCATTTGAACTATGTTCGAGCGATTCGAGAGTGGTTTTTTTTTTGTGAACGAATGTGAAATTGTGAAATTTTTGATTTGAATGTTTTTTTGCCAATAAATGCGAAATTTCTCTGATTTTGAATTTTTTTTGCGAAATTTACATATCTCTATTTATTGATAATTCGATTTGCTCAGCCCTAAATTGCTGGGAAAATATAATGAAATTGCAGTTACTTGATGCGAATTCAAAAGATGGCAGCACAAAGTTGAGGTATGAATATCATGTGATCCATCGAAACAGAAAGGGGGGGAATAGGGATTTTTTCCCCAAAAATTATCCAAGTAATTTATTTATTTTTCTAAATGTTAGAACAAAATATTTTTTTTAATCAAATCATTACCATCTGAAATACTTGTTTGATTTCAGTACATTATTTTAATGGATATAGTCAGGGCCGCAAGGAGTATTTTACTAGCAGAAGAGAAAGGGGAATTCCATTTGAATACCCCTCCCTACTGTAAAATTTCATAATTTTATGACAGTGCTTTCTGTTTCCCCCAAAAGTTTGCTGGTTCCTAATGATTGCGGCTAGTAGCATAAACAACCTGATTCCAGCCCTGAATATGGTGGCACGTTAACGTTGCAGGTGTTTCCGTAAATGATCCCTAACCTCGATAAAAACATATTATTAGACGAGAAAAATAATGCACGAACTTATGGACATTTAACTAATTGGCTTGATAAACTTATTGGAAAAAAATTCGCTAAGGCTTTTTTTATTCGTAAAAATAAATACAAATATAGAATGAATTAATACACAAGGTGAAAAACAAAGAAGACATGATCACATATAAATCTAACTCCACTAATTTGACTCCAGTAGACATGACGTCCTTCCACGGCATCATCAAGAAGACCGAACCTTAGCCACTAGAGTTCAGGAAGTCAAAGTTGATAGATAGATAGATAGAACCGCTCACAGCCCCGGACTGATGCAAAGTTGTCAAAAATGTCAAAGTTGATAGTATTGTCGGACAGTAAGTACCTCGAGCTATAATAATCCTGTAAGTAAGACCGTTTTGTTCCGCTTAGAATGCACAATGTGTTATATTAGTTTTTTATAATTTTATAATTTATATTTTTATGAAATATAATAATTTGTATTGCTTTTATTGGAAAATAGGTTTTATTTGAAATATGAGATTTTTATAGATCGAAATATTTTTGGAAACAAAGCACATCGTGTCCCACATTGTTTTAGAATGATATAGTATAGTATTTAAGCTTTTTTCGCCCATGGCTCCTTTTGAACTATATTTTCTTCTCCTTGGCCCTATCGTATCCAGGAACCCCACGCTCATTCAGTTTCTTTCTATTTAGTGAACTGATTGTCGAATAAATCTAAGTCAACTAGAATTTTATAAATAAGATTGATCTCCTGACTTCCGGTTTAGAGTTCAGTGAGCTTTCCTCTCTAGAAGAGGAATCATAACAGGGCCGTCTCAACTTAATCGGGGCTTCCGGGGAAATTGTCCTGTGACCTATACGTAGCTGGAAGTAACGGATCTGAAAAGTCGAAGTGCCAGATCCCATCTCATCCACCAACCTTCTATAGACATGAGGTTACTGCCCATGCGGTGGTGGGAACCGATTCTACGGTGAATTGTCCGGCATTATAACAATAGTCACTCCTTTACCCTGTATATTTCGCTTTTTTTATTTCTTCATATATATCAATATCAATATATATATATACTTTCAAACTCTTACCCCTTAACGACCTGTAATAGCTCCTTTTCAACTTCGATGATATCAACAACGATATTCATCGTTTTTTTTTACTAGGTGCCGATAAAATTAGATTCCGCGCTATTCCCCCAAAATGTGCCAAATACATGGGCGGTGACACGGGGGGGGGGGGGGGGGGGTGCCCCCTGACATCATCATCATCGCCCCCCCCCCCCCCCCCCCCCCAGCAATAATGACCTTGTCTCCCCCCAGACTTCCAAGTCAATCTCCGGCTATGGCCAAATATATGACTTTTGTGACTCAATGGAATGATATGTGAGGAAATTGATCGAATTTCATTGAAAAAAAAAGTTGTTTCATGGTACGATTTAGTTTCCAAAAATTTATTTCCCTTTTTTATTCATTTATTGCAAATCTCATAACGGATCGTGAGGATCGGTGACTTTTTTTCCCCCCCCAAATATTTTCTTTGTTGTTTCTTTCTTGATTTTGTTTCTTTCAAAATATACTAGAGAAGATAATCGGAAAAATAATAAAAAAATATATAGAAATTTATTAGTTGTTACTGAATTAGCTCTGATTGTGATCCCACGGAAATATCAAATTGAGGCAGATTTATATCCAAGAGAAATAAAATTTCCTGGATAACGAGATTCTAAAAGATTCTTTGGACTCGTATATCGTGCTGCCATCTGTATGTTCATCGACGAACTGACAGTGCAAGTGAAGTTTAGGACAAATAAGTTCAATATGTTATACAACTAAAAACTTAAACGGGTTTAAATTTAATAAATCTACACAATACACATGAATTTCTTTTCATAACAAACCAAATCATCTAAAATGATGATTACATTTTTTTAATCGATTTTATTTTTGTATTTGAATTATTTAATCCTTTCATAACGAAAAAAAACACAAACACCTATGGCCCTATTCGCAGACATGGTTCAAACTGCAGTCGCAATTTTTGGATAATTCAATCAGATTTGTTAAAAGCCTGAATTTAACCAATATCTGTGTCGACCTCATCAAAAAATTGTGACTACAGTTTAAACCAGTGATTCCCAACGTGGGCGTTAATGCCTCCTTGGGGGCGATGGAATGTTCCAGGGGGCGCTGGGACAAAAAAAGGCTGGCAAACTATGGTTTAAACCATGTCGGTGAATACCGCCCTTATGAAATCGAATATCGCCTTTCGAATAAAATAATTAATGAACGAAGCTGTTAAACTAAATAGTACTCGTGTTAGAAGATATTTATATTTCCTAGAGTTCAATTAATTCTAAAACCATCATTTGATCATTTTTGTCGCACTGCGGTCATTTTCTGCACACGAGGGCTATTTAGACGGGGACTTACAATTTATCAACGATTCCCAAACGGGGTCTTTTTTTAAATTCACAGATAGGTTGGTGCGCTAACCCCTCGGTGCGGGACTCCCAACGGTAGCAATTTCTTTCTGTGGTCATGTCACCGTTTCTGTTGCACTCTGTGTCCGGAAAGTTTCTGACAAGAAAGAGCCGGGTGTCGAACTTATGGCACATTATAAACATTATTTGGCGAGTAGCTTACCGACCTTTTGGGCTACAACAACCCCCTCCCCCTTTCAAACCATGATGCTTATAATGTCCTAAAACTTCAATCATTGATGCTTTGATCTCGTGTAAGGATTCATTTTTCTGGGAAATCTCTCAGAAGTCATTTTTTCTAGAAATACGAAATCATTATCGATTTATTGAACAATAATTATCAATTCCTGCCATTTGCAATATTCTTTGAGCATGTGGCAATATAGTGGGCAAAAAGTCTGTAGAAACTCTTTAGTCTTTTTGTTCCAGACTCTGCCACGAAGCTTGGCTGGAAGAGATCTCGGCAACGGGATAAGTCCAGTGGCAAAGTTCTGGCGTTCATTCATTCATTGTAGAAACTCTAAAAATTCATAAAAACCGGAAGAATAACCGAAATAAAAAACAGTTTGCAGGATTAGAATCGATAGGTGACGAGATATTTTTTGACAGGAAAAAATAACTCAAAAACAGCCGGTAGATGACGCTGACGTGTGTACACAAGTCAAATAAAAGATACGCAAATAACGAATAGAATGCCTCCAAATCGTTTATTACAGCAGTACGTGTTCCACATGGCCACCACCACAGGGGATAACAAATTGCAGGCGAATCCCAAATCCAGCAACCGCAGCAGGTCCACATACACGGTTGACAACGGTGGACTGATTGTAGATTAGGAGCGCTTGTACCAGCGCCACCTATCCTGCTGTTTTTGGATCAATTTTTCCCCCTGTCAAAAAAATTTCCGTGACCTAGCGATGCTATTATTCATTTTTAAAGTTTCTACGGACTTTTTGCCCACCCTGTATTAAATATTTTTGATCCATAAGACATTGACTGGTGCTTGCTTTGTGTTTAATGATGTTGTTGATGGTTTTTTTACATATATTTTATAATCTTTCTTAAATCACGAAATTTTAAGTTGTTCATTAATTGGATGCACATAACTACTGAGTGCCACTTCAAATTATGCAGGGTGTTGCTTTGAAGTGGTGACAAAAGCGGAGGAGTGATATTAGGCATGAAGAGGAACAAAAATTGCCATAGACAATGTCATCACAAACCACGTTTACTCGGTGAAAATCGCAAAAATATTTATTAAGGGTTCGAGTGGGACAAAAAAGTCTATAATAAGTACAAAAAACATTGACTTGACACCACGATTACCACATTTGCCCCATTCAATGTCACACCCTTCATAAGCATTTTTGCGATTTTCATAGACTAATTAGCGTGGTTTACGTGTGCTACGGAAATTTTCCGTTCCTCTTGATCCTTATATAACTTCGATTGAGTTTCTCGCCACTTGAAGGCAACACCCTGTATATATACCGTAATTCCCAGTGCATATTTGCAGTGGCGTGTAGTTCCCATGTGAAAATTTCATTCACCAATAATGAAATCTTGAAGAATAGAAGGATTGCTTGTCACGTGTTTTCTGTGCATAAAACCAAATCTTTTCAACTCACGTCTATATGTCATACTAGCTGTTACTTTCGGCTTCGCTCGCGTGGATTTAGTAATCTGAGAATTGCTTGGCGATGATTCTTTCCAATAACATATGAATCCTTCATGACCCCCTTGGGGGTTGATTATATATATATAGATTTACAAAAATCACAATTCCCAAAATATATAACTCTAGTGCCAAGTTTTCTCGCAAAATTAAAGAAAAAAATAGACAACCGCAGGTAAGAAACAGTTGTATATAATAAACACTAAAATATTCTGGTGTTTGTCAAAGTGTAATCTACAGATTATACGCAAAAAATAAAATAATGAAATACTTTATACAGGATCATCATGGCCACGTGAAGTACACATTAAAAATTACCCGAAAGCTTTCTTTGAAGTAACTAATAGTCATGGAAAGTCTCTCTGCACGGGACGCTGTAATGGGAGCGGCACCAAATCAGAGGGCAAGGAAAAAATTATAATTGCATAAACTTTTGATAAAATGGGCTGTCAATAAAATATCTCGCCAGGACGAATTTTGTCTCGAGCCGCCCTGCAAACAGTTCATTACAATGTTTATGTCAGTTGTGTGAACGGTATAATTTATTTTCGTGTTTCGAATTTAATTTAGCATATTCTTCTTTCACAGCAGGGACTCTTAATCTTTTGTGCCCCACAGATCCTTGTGCCAATAAAATGAATGCGACGGATCCTTTTAGAAAATAACATTCAGTATATATATCAATGTAAAATAACGAGTTTATTTTGTTTTCCATACAAGCTCATGGGCCCCTAATATCTCTCCAAGGACTCCCAACGGGTACGTGGACCCTGGTGAAGAACAAATGTTCCATTAGGTATCGATGATTGAAGTTCTCTGTTCTGGATAGCAGAGCTTTTTAAGTAATCAACGGTAAGCTATGAAGTTTAAGAAACGTCTTGATGGATACGTTAAAAGTTACGCTAAAAAACTCGTTTAAGAGAACAATTGTTTCACTTTAAAAGCTTTGCGGTCTTCGGAATAAACAAAAAAAATTGAAACCTCTCTTCATTTCTTCTAAAGATGTACCGAAGTCAAGAAGTTATTAATAGCCTATTAATAACTAATAGCAACTATTTAGCTATTGGTTCTAAAAGTTCAGAGCAGGGGTAATTTTACAGAACATCCTGCACGTCCCAATAATATCATTCATTCGATACACGGGATGTAAAACTTTCCATGACAAACTTTGGAACGGAAAGAAGAATTCTATATCCCTGTTTCCTGAAATGTCTGTGCAAAAAAACAGTATTAATTGTATAAATTGATTTGATTGAAAACTTGCTGTTTCATTTTTACTAGATTATTTCGATAGCTTCTTATAAAACTAATATATCGGTAAAATTCCGATACCGATAGAGAAATTAAGAAAAAAACTCAGGAACTGTGTGTGTATGTGTGTTTGATTTGTGTGCCTGGTTCGGAGATGTATCAAGAGTAGAAAAACGAAATTTTATTCGCATAACAACGAAAAAATGCTATTTCTTCGTGACATGTGTTGCAGATGGAAGGAACTCGATACCAATCATGCCCATGGTCATCAATACCATAAGATGGAACTTCTCTTCTTCGGCAAATCATACCGAAATTGAAAGCTCAGCAAACCCTAAATTTCCAGAGTTCTACACGCAATCATCACTTTCGGAGTTTCATTTTATTTTTCTTCAGGAAAAAGCATTTCCTTCGGGTTTTTTCCCCTTCCATCTCCTGTTACGTTTCGAGTAAAATAACACAATCAATAGAAGAGTTGTGATAGCTGTAAAATCTTCTCGAGTGCCTTCAGAGATGGCTTAGAAAGAGGATCAATAAGTACCATCAAACGGAGAGAGATCTATATAAAAAAAAGAAAATAATAATAACGTTGAAGAGTAGTATACGAAGGTTGGACGGGCATTAGAGGCCTTGATAATACACCCTTGGGATCGAAATCGCTTCATTCCCTTGAAGTGCAGGAGAACTCCTACTACTGGGAGATGTTCAATAGTTCGAATCAGAAGATATTCCCTCTCTACTTGTAATTTTTTTTTTTTTATCCTTATCTCTATCTTATATAAAACTCTTTCAAAGATAGGCGTGGTCAGAGAAATGGGATACGAAGTTTCCGAGTTACTTTTTTTAACCTTTTAGACCTCTACTTTAAAAGCTTTCTTCCTGGATGTGTTCTTAAACGTGGAGTGAATGTGTTCTGGTATCTTGATTGACATGAATGCTTCCTACTGTAACCCTGTGCTATTACACATTCACGACTTACGAGTAGTTCGAATACTCGTTCTCATTACGTGCAGTGCAATTTGATTCAGTACTACAGAATTTTCATGAAAATGAGGACTAACTGTGAAATAAGTCAAACATGACTTTCCATAATGTTCGTTATGAGTCGTTTAGTTTCCAAACCAGATGGATCTGCTTTTTTAATTTTTATTTTCAAAATATGCCATTCATTTTTAGTTTTCCTACAGATCTATCAGTAAGTAGATAAAGCAGCAACTGGCCCAGAGAGGTCATTATGTTTGTAACGGGCCACAGCCCGTTTTCTGCCAACCTAAGCTGAGAAGGTTTCAATTAATCCCCCAACAACCGTTACAGCTGTGGAGAGAGAGATCCATGCCAAGCTACATTACGCCACCTCTTGACAAAATACAAAGGGATTTCACTGCAAACCCCATCAGAAGGAATTATAGCCAAACATCCTAAAGCGACCGGACTCCGTCAAGAAACTTATAAGACTGGTTCTGGAAAATAACCCGGAGAAAGCAAATATGATCGGACCTTATCTAGACGAAGGGGCCCAGCACCATTCCAGTAGAGTCTAGACTATCGGTCAGACTGAGGGAGAAACGGCAGCTCCTTCTTGATGAAGACAACGATTCTGACTAGCACAAGTTCTGCGGAATCACGCATTGATTACTGTCAAAGGGTTCCTTAATGGCAGACCTCCCAAGCCCCCCCCCCTCCACCACCAAAATATTTTGTACACTACCTTAACATTTTTATTAGTCGACTCGTTTGCACATGTCACGATTATCCATAACATTTTACAAATGTTCTTGATTTCATGTATCTTATCTGTGTATATTTAGGTTATTTGTAAATTGGGGGAATGAATAAATTTTTCCGACGCGGCTACGCCCTCAAAGCAATGTGTTTAAATTATAAGCCGTATTCGCTAAGTAAGATAGAAGATAGATCAAAATGCGCAAGGGCAGGAATAGATGGTTAATACCATGAATAATACCATTATACAAATACAAATACAAATACAACGCCACAACAGGCAAATTGCCCAACGAGGTGGCTGATTTAAGAACATCATGGATCCCCGAGCCCCTAACTACTACTGCTACACCACACATGCACCCCCCCCCCCCCGCGGAACCCCCCAACGAATCGGTACATGCGGGAATGTGCGTGTGTACGTGTAGTGCAACCTGACGTAAAGTTTGTTTCTGTGTAATGCTTGTTATGTGTAGTGCTGTCATCTGCCCCCAGTTTTACTAACTATGAGTGAAGTGTTATGGTTGAATGATTTATCGTTGTAGGACTGTTGCTCTCTGTGGCGAGACTTTTTAACGGGGAGATCGGCTCGCATTTGCGCCTTGAAGTTGGGAACCACCGAAAACCAACTTCAGCCGACCACCACTGTGGGGTTCGAACCCGGATCCTCGCATCACGAGTCCGGCACTATAACCACTCGACCACCACAGCGGCCACAATAATACCATGGTTTTGTAGCAAAACCAGGTTGATCCAAAATGTATATTTTTTCTCAAAATGACATTAATAAAGAGCTAAAATTTGGTGTGTCTAAACCTGTGTTTATTTATACCAATTTATGAAAGAAGAAGATAAAATTCTTCCGTAAAAATGATGCAATTAATTAGTTTTTCTTTCTCTTGAAAAATTTGTGTGAAAAATGATTGATCTCGTTTCCTAGAAAGCTCATACATTTTATCACAAGGAAAAAGATAACCAATGCATAAGTGGTCTGCAATCTCTCTTCCATATTTTAAAGTGAAGATGATAAATGCTACAATTTTGATGTTATGCAAATATAGTGCCTACTTTTATATTTATTTTCAAATGATCGCATTCGAAGTAGAAAAGCAGGAAAAAAATTACTGATGGTAATACTACCTCTTGATATAACGATAACCCTTAACAACAACATTTTTTCTTAGTCCGCAGAGCATCATTTTTCCAGTCTGCAATGCATTCACTTTTCCATTATTTCAGCTTTTAATCCCTGGAAAGAATAACAGAAAAATATCTATTTGATTGCTTTACCCCTCCCGACTCTATTTATATCCTTTTTTATGACATTCTATCATTGATATATTCAGAAAGCAATTTATGTTTCATATTGGTAATTAATTTTCTTGAAATAAAAGCAACATGTAATTCAAATTATCGGCCTATTTTTCTACAACGTTATTCTTTATATTCTTATAGGAAGTGCGGGCGGGCGAATATTATGGAATACCAATTCTATTGTAACATTTATTTTGTTATTCCAATTTAAAAGATGATAGGAACGTGAAAGCTATATTTTTTAAAATTTGAATTCTTGTCGTTACGTTGAAAAATTGCATGGTATTAAAAAAACATATTAAACGGTGTTTTAAAACAAATCATATTTTGAGGGTAATATGAAATGGGGGGGGGGTTCAAAATGAGGAAAACTAAATAATATTGAATAACAAATAAATGAAATAAACATACGATAGTAAAAAAAAGTGAAGAATACAGTGGAGTTCCGTTATAACGAACTCCAAGAGACCGGAGAAATAAATCACTGTTATGTCGAAATTTCTCTATAAAGGAATTCAAGGTATTTAATTTTTTCCTATGCAAACTTATCTGGGAGTTTTCAAAAGTGTTCGTTAAAACGGAATTTTCGCTGTAAAGGTATTCGTTAAAACTGGATTCGACTGTATTTAATATTTTGCTTTTGTAGTTGGTGATGTGGATGACGTGTTTACAAGAGTGTTGCAAATGCTATCTTCCTTTTCTGACACAAAAATATTCAACATGGGCCCATAGAGAACACACAGGACAAACACATTATTCTCCCAGACCCCGCCCCCCCCTTCTCTTCTATCCTAAACTTCTATCCCTCTTCTTCTTAAATTTTCCATTTTGGAAAGATATTCTAGCCCAACTCAGATAATACTTATAGCATTACATATTACCCGACATACCATCTGTTATATAGCGTCTCATCTGACTGGAAGAGAGAATCTCTAGTTAAAAAATGAACACGCCACAATAAAATGCAACACTTGTGATGTATATTGTTATTGGTTTGAAATTATTTGAAACATTTCCAATAGTTTTTATAAATACCTTTTAAAACTTGCCTAGAAGTAGAAAAACGAATCTTCTCCTGTAGCAGCCGTGATGAAAAAAAATGGAAATTTTTTTTTCGAAAATTGATTTTATTTAAGTTGAAATATTAAGTAAGTCCTACCTACGCGCCTGTGCCTTTTCTGTGCCGTATACGGCACCGTGAAGTGTATACGTTACGGTAAATGTTCGAAATGCGGCTATTTTGTGTAATAAGCGGTTATTATGCGTACTTGTGTGTGCCAAGAATTTTGGTGCATTTCATAAATTTCCCCTAAATTTATCACTTTTGTCAGTGACCATGCATAATACTCAAGCGTTAGTAAACATGATACATCGTACTATATCACATACTATGGTATTGTATCATTATATCGGGGTACGATCGTGAAATTTGTTGCCATTAGATCGAGGTACGATCGTGAAATTTATTACCATTAGATCGGGTACGATCGTGAAATTTGCTACCATTATATCGGGTACGATTGAACAATTCGTTATCATTAAATCGGAGTCTCACTATATTCATCACATATACTAGACTAATATGTAATTTTTTTCACATTTATGTAATTCACCAATTACACTGGATAGTATGCATAATCTCAGATAAAGGCGATAAATTTCAAGTATAGTATAGAATAGAACCGAGCACGCCCAAGCTCTGTCGCTTTTGCGATATAAGCTCATTGATCGTGAGATCGTGGGCGTGCCGGAAAGAACTCAAACCGGCAAGCCGGCCGGGAAAGAATACCCGGTTCGGACCAACTAAATTTCAAGTATTTATTAAATTAACTAACGACACTGGTTATCATGCATAATCACCGGTAAAAGTGATAATGTTTTTTAGTAGGCCTATTTATCAGATTTACAACGACGCTTGGGTTATAATGCATATTCGCCGATAAAAGCGTTAAATTATCAAATTTACCAAGACGATTGGTAAGTATGCATATAAACCGGTTATCATGTATAATAACGAGGTTTGTCACGTTTACTGTAACATAAACATCTCTCCTTAACGGTACCCATGGTTACCGAAAATTTTGCCCGTAAACGAAGCAAACGAAGACTGTCCCTTACTGGATATCAAAATGCATTAAGGCCCGTCGACGTAATTTATAAGGAAAAAAGGTGTCCGTTATCGGGAGATGTACGTTGAGGAAGGAATTTCAACCTTTGAACGCGGGCAAAAAATAAAATTTACATAAAGCCCGATGGCCAACATGTCACAATGTAGCATCTCTATTCATACAGTGGTGTCTTAGCGGTAGATCCGACCAACAGGGCCACAGGGCTTCGAGTCAAATCGGGAGCCCAACTTTATTTGAGAATTTTATTTATTCCGAGATATTAATTTTCCGTAATAATAACATTAATTCCGGGAAATCATTTTGCATTATATAGATATATGAATTTTCATTAATTCTTAAATTATTTTCTCATCAAATATGAGTTTTTATTTACTCTGCTATTATTTTACCGCTGAATATGTATTTTTCATTAATTCCGAGAAATAATTTCTTCATTTAATATGAATTTTCATAGATCTTGATTGCTCCCACAAAAGAAATAAAATTGCCTCACTATGGAGGCGTGGGTCCAAATTTAGGAAACCGGACAATAGCATCACGCGGGGACATCTTGAAATTATTTAACACTGTTCCATTTGGCAGCCAGACCTGAAGACCGAGAAAACTCAGCATTCCATATTAGCCGCCGCTGTAGTGATCGAGTGGTCATAGTGACAGACTAGCATCGCCCATGTTCGAACCCCATCATCGCCATAGTGGTGATCGGCTGAAGGTGGTTTTCTGTGTTTCTCAACTTCGAGGCACAAATGTGGGCCGATCTCGCCACTGAGAAGGCTCGCCACTGAGAGTAAGAGGCCTACAACGATACAATTACATAATCATCATGCTTCACTCATAGTTAGTGAAAACCGATGACAGAAGGGGGCACTACACATAATACAGAAACAAAATTCGGGTTCACAGCATGAACACGGACATTTCAACATGTACCAATTCGTTAGAAGTTGCGTGGAGGAATGTGAACAAGGCGCGTTTGTAGTTCAGTAATAGTAAGCTCCGTTTACATTGTGCAATATAATATTCCGGGAAGTCACCCGCAACAGGGATTTTCGCTACAACCCGTTTACATGGTGCTTAGTTTCTGCCGGTATTCCCTCTCTTCCTTCCGGAAGTCGTCACTGGTTATGTGGGTTGAACGGGAGTGGTTGGTTCAAGATGGCTGACGAAGGAGCTTACAGTAGTTTTCGTTGCAGAAAGTATTATGGGAAAAGAGTTCACAGTCACCCACCGTTTTTTCGCAACAAGATGGGACTCTTTTGACGGATCTTCGCCCCTCCTTTTTTCCCCATGAGGAAAAAAAGTTGCCATGCAGGTAATAATCACCAAAGCGACCCCCAATCTTACACATGTAGACGGGGCTGTAGTATGTAGTAGTACTCCATATTACCCGAGTATTGCATAATTCCCGCACATCATATCTTCCATCTACGAGGTAGAAGCTAAAAAAGTATCTAGAATTTTTTCCGAAATCCCAAACTGAAACAACTGAATACAAGATCAAAAATAATTTATTGATGTTACTTCGAAAATCGCAAACGTTTACTCCATGGTAATAATAATTACTCGTTTAAGGAGAACTCATGCCATCTCGCTCCGTATGATTTGTTGCGTGGCGTTTTGTTCCTCGCTCTCAGACCACCAAACATTACGGCAATTAATATCTCGGATTTCTTCAGGAAATTATTTTCTCCTTCCCTCCAAATATGGCCGCAAATTCACTCGAACTAAATATCATAATTCGTCTGAATGGATATTAATATCACTGTACGATATCTTTGAAATGAAATCTTTATCACTTGGAGCAGTTACCAGCAAAGCACTTCAAGTAATGAATCTTAAGCCCTGAAAAAGGAGCCGCGTATAATGGTTTATGAACACATTTAATGATAAGACAGTTGAGACCGCAAAAGCCGATCCCCGCTCAAAAATTAATTATTTTTGGAGAGCAATTTTCCAAAACATTCGTCCTTCACGTTAAATTTTCTCTCAATTCATTAGCGTGAGGTAATCTGCCTGAAAAAACTAACTTTGAGAGAAATCGTTTCGCAGTTTTGTTATGAATGCTGCCAACTGCACTGTTCGCGGTCTATTTGACCCGAAACGTAGTTTGCCCCGCTTATTAGGTATCTGCTTGTCAATGAATTTTTATGATTTTTTTTCTGACTTTATCAGATACTATCTCAATTTTATAAAAGGCTGATACATTTTTTAATTTTTTTTGTTATTTTTCATTCGTCACCTTTGTTACGTTCAAGTCAATGTGATCCAAAGAAGAAAATACCTATCATAACCCTTAAAAAAGATTATTTTTTTCATTAATTCGGGGCGGGGGGATTTTTCTAGTGAGAATTGTGCGTACACTGAAATTTCTTTTAACATCATGTAAGCACTGGGTTCCGAATCAGTGGTCTACGCCACCCTAGTGGATTCATATGACTTCGTTAGTGGTTCAACGAAGAAAAAGTAGTGATCACCAAGAGATAACAGTTCTGGATATCTCTCTAGACCAGTGGTTCCCAGCATTCCTAGGGGTGCGGTAGAGAATTTTTGGGGGTAGGAGATGTAAACAAAATCACATGTTGACTGATTATGCAGGAAATTAAAAAAATTATAAAAATTGATTTTTTTTTTCAATTCCTAAAAAAATACTTGATATATTCCTAAAAAAATATTTTACCAATATTTTGACTTCTGCTCGTAGAAATCTACCGCATGAATTTTTTTGTAAACAACTTTTTTTTGATTAGTGATCAATCGTACTCGTTTTCCATTTCAGTTGAGAAAAAATGTCATTATTTACCTAAATAATTTCGTGGTTTGTTTATGATGGTACCTCGTGTAATTATTAGCATGCTGTGCTTGGATTTGATATTGTCGTGAACACATATAACTCAGGAAAAAAGTCAAAAAATTCAATCAAGTGTCAAAGAAACATTAATTTATATACAAGATATACAGAAGACTGGATGGTGTGAAGATATTTATTATTTGAGATGTTAAATTTTTTTAAGGAAGGAAAAAACTCATCTCTGCCTCGAGTCGAACCCGGGTCCCTCGATTGCCGGACGAGTGTTCTGACCGCTAAGATACAGAGGAGATAGAGATTTTCCTTCGCTAGAGCGTATATGATGTTTTTTCCTTCCTTAAAAATTTAACATCTCGAATAATAAATATCTTCACACCATCCAGTCTTCTGTATATCTTGTATTGACAAGTGGAGAGCGACATTCATGTCATATATATAGCCCTCTGGTGGCTCGTCGTCCATGAGCTATTAGCTGATCGGTTTCACCGTCCATTGCACGGTTCCGTTCGGCATATATACGCTCTAGCGAAGGAAAATCTCTATCTCCTCTGTAGCTTAGCGGTCAGAGCACTCGTCCGGCAGTCGAGGGACCCGGGTTCGACTCCCGGTAGAGGCAGAGATGAGTTTTTTCCTTCCTTAAAAATTTAACATCTCAAATAATAAATATCTTCACACCATCCAGTCTTCTGTATACCTTGTATTGACAAGTGGAGAGCGACATTCATGTCATATTAATTTATATAGTTGTTGCGGTTGGAACAATTATTCAATGAATCATTTTTTCCAAATCTCAAAAAATTGTTAAAAAATAGTAACTTTCTTTTGAGTTTCGTTTTTGAATTAATTAAAAAAAAACATAGCAAGTCATAGCCGGAAATACATTAAACAATAAGTAAAATAATTCATAAATTAATTATTTGATAATTAATGTAATCAGTTACAGAAAAAAACTGAATTTTCTAACATATAAGAAACATATTATCCAAGGAGGTGCAGGAAGATAAGTCGCATTGCTCTAGGGATGCAGGAAGGAAAACAGGTTGGGAACCACTGCTCTAGACCATATTCTAGCTTTTTCTTCATAGGGGTTCCTTCAAACATTTTCCTGCACTTCTGGCGCTCCCTAGACCATGAATTTCATCTGAGAGGTTGCGCCTAAACGGAAATGTTGAAAAACAGTTCCAAGTCTTCTGATAAATGATTTTGTGAAAGGAAGCAGTGGAGAAAACTTTTCTTTTTCTTTTTATTCGTCTGGGAAAACATTTGGTTACCACTTCTGCATAATTTTAGAGACAGAAAACTGACGTGTTTTCTATAAGTCTCTAACAGTGTCTCTGGACACTGTTTATTGTTATGATAGAGATTCTAGATTTCAATTCAATGGAATGTTAGTGCACTTGAGTCATTTGAGCATGGTTTTCGAAATAACATTCTGTTTTTATAACCAACTATTAACAAGATTTTCTTTTTATCTTTACGTTATAAATTAACTGTATTTATTCAAGTTCTAGAAATACTTAATTCTCTATATATATCGAAGCTCTCACCAATGCATAAGAAACAGGAACGTTTTTTGAAAGAATCGCATAGCAAAGAATATACGTCTGAACTTGAAAATCATATGAGCAGTGAGTAAGAAATAATGTCTATTCTGCTGAGTTTTTCACTAATAATGAAGGAATTAAGTTGCAAATGAGAATTGCAATACTTTTATGAGTATATATACTTTGGAGAAGCAAATGATAAAAATAAAACTATAGTATAAACATATGACATGAATGTCGCTCTCCACTTGTCAATACAAGACATACAGAAGACATTGTATTGACAAGCGGAGAGCGACATTCATGTCATTTATATAGCCATCTGGTGGCTCGTCGTCCATGAGCTATTAGCTGATCGGTTCACCGTCCATTGCACGGTTCCTTTCGGCACATATACGCTCTAGCGAAGGAAAATCTCTATCTCCTCTGTAGCTTAGCGGTCAGAGCACTCGTCCGGCAATCGAGGGACCCGGGTTCGACTCCCGGTAGAGGCAGAGATGAGTTTTTTCCTTCCTTAAAAAATTAACATCTAAAATAATAAATATCTTCACAACATCCAGTCTTCTGTATGTCTTGTATAGTATAAACGTTGTAGCTTTCAGCAACATGTCTTGAAATCTTCTGCAGGATTTCATAAACTGATGTTTTAATAAATGTGCCATGAAATAAGGCACAGCACACCGAAATTGGTCAGATGTAGATTAGTTGAAAATCTAAATGTTTGATGGTAAAGTTGATTGATGAACTTTCTCAGACTGCAATATATCTTGTGAAAACTGTACAGTAGACGACCAATTATTTAGATTCAATTAGGTGTTGGTGCCTTCGAAATTGCAAATAGACTTTGTATTACAAATGTATGGAGTGAAAATTTAAAAAAAATGAACTTATCACGGCCCCCTTGCATATGACAAATATGTCTAATGCATTCTACAATCAGACCTTTAACATCGTCACTGCAGCTCCAATAACAATGGAATCATGCGGTGTGAAAAAAAAAAAGCAAGACCAATGTGTTATTTTATATAGAAAGAACCACCTTACAAGTTGTGACGTTATACGTGTTCTTATTGTTGTATAATGCTTTTCTGTTGAAAACACTTAATTTTTTGAGTGAAAACAGTGGTACATACGACATTTTTATTTGCTAAACAAAAATAGATGTTCCTCTCTGATTGTATATAATTACTGCAATTAATGAATAAATTAAAAAAAAAGTTGGAATCATTCATAATAGTTTTAAATAACTGAGGTTTCTGTTTTTTCCAACAGCAAACAGGCATTTAAATCGAAAACAAAGAAATCGGGTCATATCGACCCGATCGTTACAACTCCTTGCAGGATAAATGCCACTGCAGAGTTAATGAAAAATCGCAAAATATTGGGAGCATCAAAATTACTTTTGATGGAATTGTTAATTCGTGATGGAGTTGGTTCGAACGAACCTTTATGAGATCAATGCTGAAAATTTGCTTCTGATAGCGTTGCTTCTTTGAAACTGGTATTTTATGGAGGTGAATGTTAGTCGAATTATGGCCACATTCTTTGCAGATATTGCCATTTAATATTTTTTAAACGAGGGAAAAATTAAGATCTCAATTATGAGAGCTTTATAGAATTTACTCCGATAAAAATAATTTTTTCGGCAGCTGATAATCGCAAATAAATACTTTTCAATTCGATCGACACAAATAAATACATATAATGATAAAAAAAATTATTTTCCTCTTAATGGGTGTAGAGTAAATAAATAACAATTTATAGAAAATATTAACATCTCCTTGATACGAAGCTCATGATTTCAGTGACATCTAGTAATGATAAAATATTAGATAATTTTGCATCGAACTACGTGTCATTAATATAATTGGCATCTCATTAAAAACATTTCAAAAAAATATAAAGACATTAGAAAGTCACCAACGATTAAAGCAAATACACGAGAAATACAAAAACTCCTAATGCATTTCGACACGCAATGGGCGCCGTCTTTAGAGGGAACAAAAATCTTCCCATCTCTTCTGATGACGACAACTATTGGGTGTCGAAATGCATTAGAAGTTTTGTACTCATGGTGACTTCTTAGCATTCTTGAACAAAGTTGATCTACTCTTCCATATAGAGATATTTAAGGAAAAACAAATGAAGAACGGACTAAATAGATTTATGACGAAATTAATTGGTTTCATTCTTCAGCTATATCACTTCACTTCTAGTGACGGACGTGCAAAAAACAAAACAATATTTGACCATAATCCATGAATAAAATTCCCCTCCTGCGAGAAAACCACGTGAAAATGGAATGAAATTATGGTATAATTTGCATAAAATTCCGTGGAAATTTTTGGTGAGGTGATGAACTAAAATTTCTTCCAATATTGAAGATACCGTGATCTAATTACAATAGATGATATCTTACTGTCAAAAACGTTCAGAAACTCGTAAAATAAAAATGTATATTCAGTCAGTTTCACTTAACCCATTTCTGACCGAGCCTCAAATCCATGACCGCGTTACAGAATTTTCCTATATATGAAAACTGGTCACTTAAATAACATATTTGAGGGGTTTCAGAAAATTAAGAAGCTTTCAACTAGTAGGCTTATGTATTAATCAAGTTAATTTAATTAAAATAATTAGTGATTATTATATTGAGAAACCTCATGTATCGTACAACAAAAAAATTTAAGGAAAATAATTTTTTTTTCTCATTAAAAAATTTATTTCTGGTTGTGGCATGGGCACATGGGAAAAAAATCCAGATCGATAATCAGGATAAAATTTTCGAAAATTTAAATTCTGAAAAGACAAGAAAAATTAGTGTCTTTATAAACAAACTTTAGAAAATATACTATGGTTCCCATTAAACCGTATGGTTCCCAGTAAATTTCAAGAAATGTTATAATGTACAAAAAATTGGAAAAAAAAAGTTGTAAACAAAGCGTTGCGCAACGTTAGTCAAAAATGAGCCTATTTTTGGCTGACGTTTCATTTGCACAACGCTTTGTTTTTTATATCGTATTTTTCGAATACTTTTCCTTCGACTTTTGGTTTGAAATGAACATTCTTGGGAAATAAAAAAGTTTAATGTGTGTCATCGTATTTTTTGAAATTCATTTAAAATGAAATTTGATTTTTTTATGATTTTCCAAAAATGAAATTTTGAGATATTTTATCCTGATCTGGAGTTTTTTCCCATGACCATGAAGAAAAATATTTTTTTTTTCAAAATGGGGAAAAAATAACTTTACCCCAAATTTTTTTTGTCATATGGTACATGATTTCCCAAAATTATAATATTAACTATTATAACAACTATCAAACTAAGATAAATAATTTGCTGTAACTGTAAAGTTAATTAACTAGGAATTTACATTAATTAGAAAGTTAGAATGAATTGTGAATTTACATCAACTACGAACAAAAATATGATAATTTTTTCTCCAATTTATTGAAACGTTATTTAAGTGGTCAGTCGTAACATAAAAAGAATTGGCGATTTGGTCGTCCATTGTAAGAGCGGTCAAGAATGGGGTCAACGGATATCAATCCAGTTAAGCGGACGCATCAGATCATATGGGGAACAATTCAATTTCACGTCGTCGGTCTAGTTTGTAAATTGAAAATTGTGATGAAAGATGAATATTAATAAAACTTGTGGAATAAATCAAGTATGAGATTAAATGAACATTTTCATGCTCGAATAACAGGATCTTTTTATACAACTTGTTTCACTCATCAAATTACTATAATGTTTCGAAGCATATCAAAGTTGATAACTTGGCAACTTCTCTTTGGAGTAGGGAGGGGGGATCCTTTTGTAAAAAAACCATTAAGCTCATTATAACTATTAGAAAAAATTAAAAACTATTAAGCTCATTATAATCACCTCGAGTTCCGCAATGTCTTCGAACTGACGATAGTGATTTTTCTACTTACTTAAAGGTGATGGAGGCTCTATACCACGTGTCGTTATCATTCTTAACTTTTTCCGCACAAGCAGTATCAGTTTCTATACGTTCATGTCCTTCTAAATCGATGAATTCTAAAATTTATTCTTGCGCTATTTGAGGTTGTTCGAATACAGTAGAACCTCTCGATAACGCACACCCGTACGACCAAAAAAATTTTTTTTCCGTTAATGAAGAGTGTCCTCTAATAGGGAGGTACGATATAAGTGTTATCTCGTTTATACGACTTTCACATTTATACGACGTTTGGATTCAGTCGCAATTTGTTCACATACAGGACCGTCATTTCAACTTTTTCCAGGGGAGGGGGGGCAAACGTTTTCCACGGGGGGGGGGGGGACAAAACACATGTACTCAATGTATGTATATATACCTTATATATATACCATTTTTAGTGTATTTTCAAAATCCAGTGGAGGCAACGCCCCCCCCCCCCCTAAATGACGGGCCTGTTCACATACATTTCATTGTTAAAATTAATACGTCACTGCGTGCATGCGTCTAAGTAAAAGTGATACACCGGTGGTTATGTATGATCATCAATCGTCTCGATAAAGAAAGTTTGATCAAATTTCACTACATTTATCTCTTTTAATGACGATTATGCATAATTCTAAAATAAAGTTGAGAGGATGTGAAAGAATGACGTCACTCTCCGGTATCCATACAAGGTTTTTAACAACTGGCTGTTGCGAAGATGAATTTTTGGAAAAAGAGAAAATTGAACTGCCTTTGCGGAGCTTGGCCCGAGTCAGCTCCGGCCGTTCATGTACGATCCCTTTCAGTGTACACGAGCTCCAAGGAAAGATTGAGCGATTCGTTGCCTTTGTAGTCTAGCTAGGGCATTAACCCGGAAAGTGAAAGGAGGTGGGTTTGATTCCCCGCAAAGGCAGTGAATTTTCTCTCTTTTCAAAAATTCATTTTCGAACAGCCAGCTTTTAAGCCTGTTTCTCTACTGGTTCCGCCTACACACACGTGTACGCTTACGTATTTGACGTACAAGATTAGCATTTTTGTCTAGAAGCAGTGGTTTTACATTCAGTTCAGTTCTTTTCATGAAATTCAATAAAATATGCAAATTCTCTTAATTTATTTCACCAGTGTATATATATATACACTTGTAAACGTTTTCATTTCAGATATTTATCAAGTCGAATCCCGTTTTTAATGAATAAATCAACCATCATGAACCATCATTAGTTCCTGAACGTGTTAGTTCCTTATTAATTAATAACTATAATTACTTAATAATTAGAACTAAATAGTAAACAATGAACTCATGAACTTATAAGTTTCTGACACTAATTAAACAATTGTTGAAATTATTTACACCTGGCGTGGATAAAGCAATTATTAATTATTATTAATTATCTCACTCCGACCAACAATAACCATCATGTCCATCAATGGTCAATTGGCTCATTGTAAATAGTTTTAACTGTTCAAATTAATTAAAATTTGAAGTTTAAATCAATTAATTAATGAATTGGTCATGGTTTTGCTAGCGTCAGGAAGTATTGAGTTCTAGGTGGTTGATTAATTCAATAATTAATTATTAAGTTAGTATTTAATAATTATAATTATTAATTAATTAATGAGAGTCAGGAACTAATAACCTCATAATGGTTGATTTATTTATTAAATACGGACTTTGACTTGGTAAAAGTCCGAAATGAAAACGTTTACAAGCGTATTTCGGGCTTTTACCAACTCCCTTTGGTATGTTTTACCAGTCTTTTACCGTAACATATACACTATCCAGGTGGAATCAAATTGGCGTGTCTGATACACAAATCACGAAAAAATATTACGGTTCAGGACAAATCGCAACCATATCTTTACCTTCACACGAGTAGCTCCCCGCCTTGAATGATGCATCACGGTCACCATGTGGTCCTCTCTCTCTCTCTCTCTCTCCTTCTGTTGGACAATTTAATTAAACAGTTCCGGAATTCACTCCGACGATAACATTTGTCGTAACATGTCTCCTCCCGGAATGTTTTCCGATATGTTCACGGTTACAGACTAGTTAATGTTTCTACACACCGATTATCTCTGCGTTATTTATTTCCGGTAAGGTCCATGAAAATCCGGAGAAATGTTTCGTGATCGCATACAAGCACAGTCATTCGTCGACGCTATTACGGGCTGAGCGAAATGGTGGAGCACTGTAACCACAGAACGTGATTGATATCTCTGGAATTTATTGATGTAGTGATCACGGTGGCTTTCTATGCCTTTCCTAATTCTATTTGCTTGCCCTGTCGACAAAGCTTACCTATGAACTAGTCATACCAAACTTACAAATATAAAACCCCAACAGGCAAGATACCTAACAAGGTACAGTGAAACCTGTATAAAGGGTACTATCTATAGCGATAAACCTGCCTATACGATATTTTCCTTGGTACTGGCGGAATTCCTATTTAAAAGGAAATAGCACAAATGTTCACAGTTATAACCTGTCAATAAAAATATATTTTCCTGGCTCCCAGAGTATCGTTATAAACAGGTTTTGCTGTAGCTGAAAAAAAACAGTAAAATGCCCATTAGAATATATACAGGGTGCGTAACAAATGGGGGGGGGGGGGTTTGGCACTTTACTTGGGAGCTGTTGATCCTAGACATATATTTACAATTAGAAAGAGTTTCCAAATAGCGTGTAGCACTCAGATATGTCATTCATGTTTCAAGGCGTTGTATAGTTATTCAAATATAAAATTTAACTTTTTATACAGTTCCCGTGTGCTCCAAAACCCAATTAAAAAGTTACCTATTTCTCCTGATGCCAAAAAAAATTCCCGTTTCTAAGTGCAAAGTGCGATATAACGATATATATTCGAATTTAAAAAAACTTAGGAAATGTTAGAGGCAGTGTTAAATACTGTTAAAACGATTTTTGCACACTCAACGATGCTGTTCATTGTGTCAATAAGATGAAATCCACGGACTTGACATTGAGTGAATGAAGTCAATGTTATCTCATTCAAGATCACGCAGTCTCTCTGAAATGTCTCCATAGGGTACAAATTTTACTGTGATAGCCAAAACCAAATTGTGTAATTACAAATTAAGTATCTGATAATTTACGCGGTAGTTTATATTATTGCCAGATAACTAGTCAGTGTATCCTATTGTCATCACATGCAGTAAGATTTTGAGTTCAGGCAAGTTTTAAAAAACAAGACGTTTGGTTGGTTGTTCACCATTCATCAGGCGTTTGAACTCCAATTGCGTTTCGAATACACAGAAAACGGCAGTTCTAATTCACCAGCTTTACATCTTGACTTACCATACTCCTATTTCAGCTAGCTTTTCAAAAACCAATTTAAACATGCAAAACTTTAATGGAGAATCGTTTCGCATTAGTGATAACTCACTGCTTCGCAGTTCAGTTGATTAGTCTCGTGGCCTGTCCACGCATGCTCGCAGACGTACATTCATAACTATTATTACTATCCCGCAAGTTCTTTGTTTCACCCCAGAGACTATATAGCATATTACCTATGGTTACTTCTCTCATAATGCCTTGCCGTCTGACTAAAGCCTTTGATTTGTTGGAATGGGTTTTTATGTTCCCCGAAGGCCCATTAACAGATATTTCGAACACTTCATCTTCGGCAATTGCCTTAAGGAAGTTTCCAACTAGAAATTAGTTTGGGGGAGGGAGAAATCAATGGCAGAAAAACGTATCTTATTTTTTTATCCGTCTGTATGTCTTCCGCAATCAGACACGTCGCCGGAAATAATGAAAGGTATCTGATGAAGAAAAAAAAGAAGAAACGCGATAAGAAATACCTCTCGTAAATTTAAGGAATTTCCGAAAGAATCGAATTTCTTTCCGCCAAAAGCTTATAACGTGTCTTGAAAAAATAAAACCGAGGTTCTCTTTCACCGAAACGAATGATTGAATTTACGTATGTATAATACTCATTGAGAGGCAAAATAATTCTGTTTTCTACGTCGCGGCTATTATCTATCGCTATTTCTTAGGAAAACTCTAATTAATGAATAGTGTAAGTGAGAGAGAGAATAATTCTCATAGCCACAAATATAATAATTCAACAGTTTCTTTTTGATTTCAGAACTTTGGAAATTAAAACCTTTGTTTTCGATTATTCCTTTGTGATTTCCAAACAAAAAAAAATTATTATCGAAGAATGAAAGCGACGTTAGAGAATTCGATAATAATCTTTTAATGTATGTATGCCGAGAACATTATGGTGATAATACTTTGAAACGGAAAACATGTATTTTTCTTGATTATATTCGAAAAGAAAATATTCCGAATCTTTTGTGAAATTCATGTTAAAATCAAAAATAGTCGTCTTCTCTAATATCATCAACTGAAGCTTATAAAAAATTAAGCATGTATTCACATTGTAATATAGTAGACCCTATCGATAACGGACACCCATGGGACCAAAAATTTTGTCCGCTAACTGGGAGTGGTCGCTGATGAGGAGGTAAGGTATGCAGTGATACCTCGTTTATACGACTTTCACATTTATACGACTTCTGACTTCGGTCGCAATTTAATTCCCACACATTTTAATGTTAATTTTTTTATTTTTAATAACGTGATCCTCACCTATTCCCAAGAGATCCGTTAGATCTGTCCAGGGAATTCGTCAGTGTTAGTAGACGTCCGTGACCGAACAGGGATGTATATTGTATATTCATATATTGTAAAACGATGTATAAAATCATATGTAAATGCATAGGTTGTTGTAAAAGTGATACTACGGTGGTGCTGCGTAATCACCAATCGTCTCGGCAAATAAAGTTTAAAGTAAATTTATCACCATTTATCACTTTTACCGGCACGTATGAATAATTCCCAAATAAAGTTTGAAAGTCTTATGAATATGGAAAATTTATATGGAACTTTTCTTTTCACCATTAAACCAATTAATTTTTTTTTCCCGTACATGATACATATATTTTGCAATAAAAAGAAATCGCTCCCTTCCTAAAGAAGTTTCTCTTCAATGAATGTGTAGAAGATAAAAACATACTTGAGAACATTATCAGTCTTGTAATGTTGGCTTCCTTCACACGTATCAACAAACCAAACCAACATCACCATTCGAATTCACTATCCTAAACCTCAGTTAATGAGTAATGCATTAGCGATTTATCATATTTACGTCCTTGTGATTAAACATAATTTTAGTTGAATAGCATTAATTCTCGATTCATGACCAAAAATTTAAAAATTAGAGTTTGTGGCACAAAAAAATTATTTACCTGATTTCACTGTCCCCTGTTCAGATTGTCCACTAACGGGAAGTGAAATGTATTAAAGCCTTACTGCAAGTGACTGAGGATCAGAAAAGTGTCCGTTAACGAGAGGTGCCCGTTAACGGGGAGGAGGACCAGGGAGGTTCTACTATAGCATTTTTAAATTGCAAAGTAACACACCAATGTTATAACAAACCAATATGTAGTTTAACGAAAATGAACCGCTCATATAAATGAAACTTTCAGAATTTTCAAGAATGACAGAACGAAGTGATGCATCTATCAGAATAAATTAATCTAGTTTGGCTCTCGTAGTGCTTGGTGAAAAAATCGGAGGGGCTAAGTATGCTTCATGTGATTGACACGTAACACTCTTGAACAGATGTTTACCTGACCAATGATACTATTTGATATTCGCATGATCAAGGATATTTGTTTATAATAACTTATTGTCACAAAAGCGGTTCTTTATTTCATTGAGACGAAAACTACGCATCAAGATGACCAAACGAGATACTATGCAGAACCCTTATTTTCATCGAAGTAATTGTCAAAAAAAAAAACCCAAAACGGATAATATTCATTAAAATGTCACCAAGTAGCACGTGAAACTAAAAGATAAAATTCATTTATACACGCATATAAAGCTAAAACATTGTTTTTAAATTCGAATATATTGCTAGTACTCAAAAAGCAAATTCACCCTGAATTGAAATTTGTTCAAAGAGGCAAACGTTCAACTTGCGATGTCCCATACACCGATTCCGACCGAGCTATGACGTCACAAACCACCCGTGTGTTTGTATACGCAGCACCTCCTAGAGATAGAAGGCCTCCCCAGTCTGCTTGTGACGTCAGTATGTAGTCCATTTCCCCTCAGAATATTCAGGGGAAAAAAATTCCCTGCTCATGACAGTATCATTTGCGTGGAAAAGAAATGATCGGGCTCAGAATTGGCGATTTCTCTGCCCCACATCCATTCACCAAGCGGTATTTGTGAGACATTTTGAAAGTAAAGAATTAGTATCCTCACACCCCCCCCCCCCATCATAAAGGCGACACACTCAGCGACCCTGTAGTAAACAACCGGAAGAATAAACAAATGATTTTGTATATACACTTTCATAGTATGATAATAAATTTGTAACTTTGAATATTTGTACGAGCTCATAATGATATTTGTTCCCAATACATATCACCTTCATAGTAATGTTAATGTGCATCACAAATTATATAGAAATGTAAATTTATGTTATGTGAATAATACCATGTTAGTAATTCAAATGTGAACGCCCAGCACTGTCCACAGAGCCTCCCTCTGTGTGTTTTCTGTGCGTGCATGTTGCATATTCCGTAAAAGTAAACAAAACTGCCCAGCACTGTGGACGGAGGCTTTGTTTCTTCGCTTGCTGTCACAGTGGAGGCGCTGTATATATTCTGTATATATTGTGTATTTAGCCATTCTCAAATCTCTCCCACTTCAACATGCCAACTTCTTCTTACTTGTCCACAAGTCTTTTCCACACTTCTTTGAAATCCCAGGCTGCGGTCTCCGGCCTTTATGTGCCACTGGGCGCACATGCAATTTTTCTCCCAATATTCAAGGGGTTCAGATATACATTTTAGTCAAATGGCTTGTACGTTACATCGAAATTATTGCCGTCTTCATGGGGAGAACGACGCGAGTGATTCGATACTTGGGAGCACGGGACAAAGGGAAGCCACCAGTACAATTCTTTGCTAATTTCCGGCGAAGCTCTGCCTTTTTTGAGATAACGGAAGTAAGGAGCTTTGCATCAGTCCGGGGTTGTGAGCGGTTCTATCTCTCTCTGTCTATCCCGCCCACCCTGTATTTTTATGCACTTTAAATATCCATCGTTTAGTAGCACTAATAGCAAATGATTATTGTCCCTACTTATATTTAACTCAGTATCGAATTCTATTTTGTATATCCCCAATCGCATACTGACAATGCAATACCGTACATGAATTCGTTCACACACACACACACAGTGAAGTATAAATTTAAATACATAGAATAAATTGTATGGACATTGTAGTACCAACTAAATTTCTTTACCGCAATTAAACAAACCGAAAAGAACTACTTTTTCAGATATCGTTGTACTTAACACAAATTAGTAAACTTTTATAGGAAAGTTGACAATGAGAACTATTCCTAACAATGATAGACAAGTGGATAGGGTCCTCGACCGAAAAAGGATTTAGATGGCGCTGGACGAAACGTGCTTAATTCAATCAACGCTCTTTATAAATCAGATTAAAGGTCTCTGATCTGATTTAAGAAACAAAAGAAACCAGAGAAAAAGTAGGAGAAAGAAACACTAAATAATTGATGTGGGGGAAACTGAAAGTTTCATAATTAACTAGAACTTTATCCATTATTATTTTTTTGTTTGTATAGGATTGCTTCGCCTGTACTTTTGGATTGGTTGCTTCTTTTATTTGATCCACCATTTACTCGGAATAGATCCGATTTTCAGAATTATACGGTCCGGAGAAAAGTGTTCATACTGTATATGCTATGTGGGATTAATTATTTTGTTCCGAATCAAAGATCTATTCTCCATCAGTTCCATTAGCTGTCGATTGACATTTACAACAGTAATGAAAAGTTACCGTTGTAAATGTAAATTGAATTTTATTAGTGGTAATATTTTAGTATTTACCCACATCCGAGGATGATGTCACTCTCCGCTATTCATCCGAATGCTTTTAACAGCTGGATGATGCGAAGATGAATTCAGGAAAGAAAGAAAATTCAACAGCTCTCTCTCTTGCGAGGAATTGAACCCACGTCCTGAAAATTATTTATTGACCCTTATGCTGAATACCTAAGCATTATTTTATCCATGCCTAAGCTTTTTTTTCATTTCATTTATCAAACGACCATTATACTTCAACTCTAACGATTTTATCCTATTTTATAGCTTTAGCGTAATTTGTTACAGTTTTGCAGCTAATTTGGTGATATGGTTGAGAATATTTGTGTTGCTGTAGCATGGTTAAGATATATAACTCTATTAATGCAGCAGCCACAAGGTGTACCAGGCGTATAGGCATCCTATTGTTTCTTCAATTTTTTACGCAGTGTTAACTAGAAACCCTCCTTAGACCCTATTCAAATGATGAAAAATTGCTTCAGAAATGTCACTGATCTACTCAGCAAGCAAAATGGGCTTTATGCCATCGAGGATAAAAATAAATTCCATTTTACGTTTCTACACCACACATTCAACTCATTATTCTGAGGAACTTCTACTAAATTTCTGCATGACGGGAACTGCCTAGTAGTCATCTAATGTGAAGACAGCAAGCGCAATTTAAATAAGTTTAAAAATACGCTTACAATTATTTTTCCATGTAAGTTGATATAAAATTTTAACTTTAGAATTTTTTATTTTTGTTGAGGAGTAAAAATTATTTTAGTTGTATTTGATTGCGAATTACGTAAGATTTTTTCAGACAAATCAGAAATGCAACATAAATTTTACTGAAAAATATATTCACGGAATTATAGATATTTTATCAGCTGTAATTAAGACGATAGATAGCATCATATATCAAACCCAGCCTATGTTTAATAAACATGCTACTAGATTGATAGACACAATTCTTACACCTTTTCTGATGTTGGAAGTGCATTGTACTGCTGGAATGTCGAAAGACCGGAGTCGTAAACTGTATTAAGTAGCAGTCGTCTTGTGAAGTGTGTGCATCTCTCTAGAGATCTGAGTGGTATGACTCCATGATATGGTGCTCCCGTTAATCACTCGAACCGGAGGACACCAAATTTTGTTGGACACCTACAATGAAACTGTTGCTTTATACCATTCTTTATACCATACCAACTCACTGTGACATCCGGAGTTATCTGGTGTGGCCAGTGACCTGAAACCTGATTTTCTAAAAATCAACTAAACTGCACATTACCGGTTCACATAAGGGGCTCACAACTTATTTACAGATCACTTATGTGGTATGAAGCGCTGTTCCAGATCACTTATGTCGCCCCCCGGCACATTTACAGATCACTCAAGTGACCTGGGGAACATTGACAGATTACTCAAGTGACAGCAATGCTCTCCGATATCACTTAAGGAGTCCGCGGAACATTTTCACTACAGTGATCCATTCCCAGATCGGTTTGGTAGCGCATTAACAGATCACTCGACATAACGAGGGCACATTTAGACATCGCTTAAGTGACCTGAGGTTCTGTTCCAGATCACTTAAGTGGCAAATTCTCATTTGAATTAAGTGGTCGACGACACGTTCTCACTTGCATCAAGTGGTTTACTGCACATTCCCATTTGAATTAAATCATCCACGACATATTGCCACTTGAACGAAGTGGTCAACGACACATTCTCACTTCAATTAACAGTTGTAGGTTCTCAGCATATTTCCAGATCATGTAAGCAACCCACGACGAATGTATATATCGCTCAAGTGACCCAGCGGTACAGTCCCAGATCACTTAAGCATCCCGCGACGAATTTACCGATCACTCAAGCAGCCCGCGGCACATTCCTAGATGACTTCAGTGACCCGTGGCACATTCACAGATTAGTCAGTCAATAAGTCCGCGGCATATTTCCAAACTTATGTGGCCCGCGACACGTTTTCAAACCAATGAAGTGGTCCGCCCCTTCTCCAAAAGGTTGAGTAACCTTAATTTATATACTGACTTCGGAACGTAATTTAATCATGATTTTGTTTTTGCTATTAGTGATTGGCAACCATTATATGTCTGGCATCATTATAACCAGACGTTGATTGTTTGCATTTAGTAATTTCGTGAATAGATTATTATCTTGTATGCGTACCATATCTGATCATTAAAGAAACTGAAGAATCCATTCCAGACATCGGGGATATTCCTCGACATCGATTTACCGAACTTCAATAACATCACGGGAAAAAGTGTATGCGCACCAGTATGAACGTTGAATATACACAACCATTGCTTATAATGTTTGGAACCAATTCCTGATGTCAAAAGAGTACATGTTATCATTCTTAAACGAATTGTTTTGACATGAGAGCTATTAAAGATCGACATCCGTGAAATATTCATATTTTTTGGAGAGGAATTTATTCAAAAGCGAATCCTCTCTCCATTCGCAAATTAATGCAAACACATTCGGCTAATCAAATTTTCGGAACAAATACTCGAATTGAAATATTTCTCCTCTAAAAACCAAAGAGGATTTTCCAATTTCGGATTCGTATGGTCGCATATATATTGGATGAATTCTCTCGCTTTAAAACAGAGTCTCTCAATCTACATCCCATCCTACCCCCCCCCCCCCTCGTATAATGAATGTTGAGGATTTATCACTTAATAAATTTAAACGTGAATCTACAAAATTGCGAGCTTGATTTCCTAATACGAGATTTCGGAATTTGAACTTTTCGTAAGTTTTATAGATGAAGTTGAAAAGAGAGTTTTGTGTTATGTATATCAGTCATCGGAAATCGATTCGAGCTCGGTGTAGCTGTAACAGGAAATTAAGTGAGAAATATCTCATTATCGCGATCTATATATATCTCGCGTAAATTGAATTTGCGTTAACGTTCAAGTTCTGGAGGAAAAAAAACATTAAATGACATCTTAATTCCACCCGTGAGACCTTTTATTGTGCTATATTGGAAATACGGCTCTGTGAATGAGAATTTTGTCGGGGGTTTTCGTAATTATGAGTACCGACTCGATGTTTCTCCAGCAGCAGAGGTTGGCATCATCAGGAGATGTTAGAAGAAATTTACTCCAATGAACAGAATAGAAGCTATAGCTGTCCGACTTGACTGACAAAATCAAGAAAATACGCTGTTATTTTTTTTTTGTTTTTCTTTGACTCGTCTTGACTAGACTTATCTTTATGGTGTCAGGCATTTCCCGTGCGTCGAGAACGATTCTCCTGGCAATAGTAGGCTGCTCTTTCTGCTGCTTTTTTTTCCCGTGTTTTCTTGTGGTCTCCCAACTTCGACACATGAACGGATTTCCTATTAAAAAAAAAGTTTCTCGCCAGATAGCAGGCTGACCTGAAACATATTGAAGTAGTGACTTATCCATTACTATACTTACCATAAACGTGGGCTACTTTGAAACTGGGGCCATTCTTTGGCCCCAAAACGATAACATAATTAAACGTACTGTAACTGCTGTAGAAAAATAATATTAGAACTAGTTTTTGATAACTCTGTATGTTGAACTTCCCCAAAATTTCCTGTCTTCAAATGTTATCGTAGGCGGATACAGGGAGGGTGAAGGAGCGTTCTTTAAAAAAAATTGCCAGTGGCGATGGACCAGAGTTGTTCTCGGTTTGAAAGTAAAAGAATTATATTATTGTCAAGGTGGACATTCGCCCTTTCGTTTACTACACGTCGTACACATGACCTCAGTGATCCCCGACCCCAGTTTCCCTACGAGAAGCCTTTATGAATGGTATTTCTTAAGAAAATGTGTTGCCTGGAAAAAAGAAAACTTGAAATGCTTGAGTTCCTGATACAATAATCAAATGAAACAGTTGTTAGTACAACGGAATAAGTGAAATTCATTAGCTTCACAAAGCATGTTAATTACAAATAACCATTGCAAAAAACTTCAAAGTATGCATTTGATAAATTTCACTACTATAAACTCAAATGCAAAAACATATAAGAAAGATGTACTGACAACGAGGTGAATACTAACATATAGATATCCAAAAATTCGCATTTTTATCCAGAGTATCGACGTAAGCACTCTATCTTTCTGAATACGGTGCTTATTCAATTCCCGATACATGCATCCTCAGGAATATACCATCCTAGAAAACCACAAGATAATGATAAAAACACATACATAACGAAACAATGGAAAGTGGAGATGAACTCGGAACAAAATCAATGGAACGATTGATTGATATCTTTTATTTTCTTTGTCTCCGAGGCAACTTTTTTTTCGAAACACGATTCATAGCGAGGAATTTTTAAGCAAAGTATTTGATCCATTTCCCCTTTGTTTGTAAGGCTTGTTAGAATAGAGCAAAAAGCTTACATTGTTCAGAAGTCAAAGAATCGGAAATCTGATTGGTAACGATTTCCTATGCTATGGTAGGAAAACATCCCGAATCTTAAACATGGAAAACTCGGTCGGTAGGAGGAAGACCGCGTAAGTAGATTTCTTCCCCATCCCGGGGAAAAATCGAAGATATCTTCATGTTTTCTTCGGACAAGAAGAATATACTCGTACGTACATACCATTTACGAATATTTTTGGGATGCCAGAATGACTATTTTATGTACTTTAGAGAAAGAAAACGAGCGATTTTATAGTATCCACTGTATTGGCATTTTGAGAAGATAATGTTGAAAATACTGGGGTTATACGAAATATACGCTATGTAGCTGTATATCCCCAAAGTGATAAGAATAGGTAAGCGTAAATGGGTAAGAAATGTTGCCATTCTGCAAGTTTGTTGAACAATTTTCATTTTATATGTGATCGAGTTATTATTTCCATGACTTGAGCTCAGCCTTGTTGAACTGAAGTGAATGTATTCCTTCTAATCAAACAAGGTTTCATCAACTGAATAAAATAGAATTTTTCTTCCAAAAATTCATCTCTGTATTGGCTATAACATCGCTTCCCAAAGTGGGCAATAACGTCCCCCTGATGGGTGATGAAATGGTCCAAGGGAGCGATGGCCCTTCTAGACCAAGATACGGGTATAATATAACATCGTATGGGTTCGTTTTAGTTGAGTGGGATGAGAGAGAAAAATGTTTGAAGAAGGGAGCGATGGAACAAAAAAGTTTGAAAATTTATGGTCTGTACCTCTCATGAGCGGCAGCACACATTTGTTCACCGACATGTTATGGCGATTTCGTAACGAAGTATTACTTGAGTTAGGGGTCCAATAGGGGGACTGTCCAATGCACAGTCCCGCTCAGCTTATGCAATGTTGGACTCGGTGCTTCTGTAGCGGTCTAGCACAATGATCTTCAACATTCTTACAACTGCGGACCGGTTAAAATAGTTGATAAATGTTGTGACCTGGCGGAAAATAAATGAGGTATTTGAGGACCGGCAAATAAATTCATAAATAAGAACAACAATTTGCGAACCATCAGAAACTTTTGCTGTCTGTCGACACTATGGGGTCATTCAAGTATTGCGTCAGCATCGGAGGGGGAAGGGGGTTTCGGATTTGCTGACTTTTGATGACAAGTGGGGAGGGGAGGTTTGAAGGTTGCTTACGTCATCAACCACCCCTTTTTGAAGATATGAAACATTCTAAGCTGCTGACGATATTTTGCTGACGAGGGGTGTGGGGGTGTGTGTGTGTGTGTGTGGGGGGGGGGGGTCAGTGTTTTGCTGACTTTTGCTGACAAGGGGGGGGATCAAAAATCTGAAAATCTGCTTACATAATACGTCGATGGCCCCTATGATGTTACATACTTTAACACCAGGATGTTTTAAATAAATTTATATTTAAAAAGTTTATGTCAAAAAATATGGGTAAATTTTAGTGATTTTTTAGAAGTTGCATGTTGTTGAAATTACAATTGCAGAAAAATATATCCAATGATTAAAATCCTAAACTCTGACAAAACATATAAAAATATCTATAGTGTTTGAGAAAACAATTGAGTGTTTAAGTAAATAGCAAAATTTTAAATTATACTGAAAAGAAGATTTTTCCCATAGGAAAACATTGGAAGCCGAGATCGTGCACCAACCCCCTTAATTCATGCGATGTTTATTCATTATTTTCAAACCACCATATAGAAAAAAGAACTCATATGAAACGGGTTTTTCTCGAGTTTTCTAAAAAAGTGAGAAAAAAAACAACATATTTTCGACAAAAAATAAAAAAAGTCGTATTCACTTATTTTGTTTACCAGCAAAATATTTTTCCATATGTCTAGACGGTTCATATAAATAAATTTTTTCCACTCTGATGGTGCGTAAATATCAGAATGATATGAAAGTAAATACCCTACGCTTGCGTGTTGATTCAAATATGCGGTGTTTTCTAGCAATGTTTGTCTTCATGTGGAAAACAAAAGTCAGATTTTCATAATATCACACATGAATCTCTTACATGAATTAATTCATTTATATGACGGGTCACAATCTTTTCAGTCCGCGAACCAGACCCACGTTATTTTGTTTATATGTACTTGTATGCATATAGGGTGACTGTATCATCCGTATTTTACGCGACATGATAGTAATTTCGGTAGCCCAAACTGTTTTAAAAAATGCCGTTTCTTCCCTTTGTTTTCAACGAGGCGTATTTAATTTTTTTTTAAATCAAGAGTTTCTGTAAGCTTTTTTCAACGAAGTAAGTAGGCCGGGGTAAGTATTAAAGTAAGAATCTTTTTTCAACGAGGCCTAATTTAATTTTTGAATTCAAGAATCCAAATTTTTATGGTATAAATTAATGCATTTGAAACTTTATTTTTCCAGGTATAGTTGGTAAATTTATTCGTGTTTGGCAATTTTTTTCGGCTTAAATTGGCAAATTTACTTGCCTTTGAATATTTCTATGGCTGAAGACTTTATTTTCCTGTGGCAAATTTTTCAGCTGTGATTGCCAACTTTGTTTGAATTTGACTTTTTTTTTTGCTTAAACTGGCAACTTTACTTGGCTATGAAATTTTTATGATTTTAATCACAAATATACTTTCTTTTGAAATTTTTTGGCCGTAAGTGACGAACTTTATATGCCTTTGATAATTTTTTTGTCTCAAATTAGCAACCTCAGTTGGTTTATGGAATTTTTTCAACAGCTACTGGCAAACTTTATTTACCTTATGACACATTTTTTCGGCAGAAAATGGCATCTTTACTTGCCTTTGATAATATTTTTGCACTTAATTGCGATAACCTGTCTAAACCCCGATTTCCCCGTATTTCCATGAAAGAAGTATGGCCAGCGTAGGCATTCATCGTGTTGATTGTATTGGTATTTTTCTATCGAAAGACCTTTCGCGATCCAGATTGAAATTGTTGACGGGCCACATTATGCTCTCGCGACGGAGGTTGTGAACCTCTGATTTATACGATTGTTTAGGACTTCGAAAATACAGTAAAATCTCCTCTTAACGGACGGACACCTCTCAGATAAAGTCACCCCCTCTTTTACGGCTAAACAATAGTTTTCCCCTGCATAACACAAGCATGCTTTTCAAATCCCTTATTAACGGTCACCCGTCTTTACGGACGAATTTTTTTATCCCCCCGGTGTCCACAAGAGAGAGGTTTTACTGTATCACTCCATCCTAATTGCAATCCATCATACCGAAGAATTATTCTTACAAATTTTATTAGTATAAATGCCAACGTTACAACGGTACAATTTTTATGTTTACTTTATTCCTGTACATTAATCTCCTGCCTCTCTATTCGAGTACGTTATTAGATTCATTAACTGAAAGAAATCATTTGATATCATTTCAATAGAGTTTGATCCTGAAAACATTCACACGAGCATCTAATAAAAACCTAAATTCTTTGTGCGAATACGTTTGAGTTCTTACAAATCGAACGTGATTATTGATACTGAGATAGTCACAAGCTTTATACTTTCGAATAAAAAAAATTTACTCAGATAATGTAGAAACAATGAACAAAACACAGACACGTATATTATCATGACTGAAGAACCCAGCATCGCAATGCCGTAAACATCTATTGTTAATTTCCCATTATTTTCTCGGAGATTCCACATTATACATCTAAAGTCCCATTTCATCATCAAACACAGATGTTGAAAGGAATCAACAGAAAACCTTTCTCTCTCTCTCTCTCTCTCCTCATAGATCTGTCTTTCAAGAGAGAGAGAGAGAGACAGAGCTTTTCGCCGACGATTAGAGAAGAGCTAATTACTTTTTACCCTGGAGGCAATTCAATTAACAAAAGCCTCCTGTAATAAGGTTGGAACTTCTGTGTATTGATCTCTGGGCTCGTCGACTTAATACTGCCAATATTACTGCTATCGCTCAGAGCTATAAACGGGAAGAAAAGAGATCGAATAACACAAATTACAGTAAAAGTCTTTTGAAATCGAATTTTATTTCGGCACTGAGATGACGTCAAAACTCATTATATTCAACGGGATTCAATAAAAAGAAAGAAGATTAGGATGAGTTAATGAAGATAAATACAATGCAAAGAGGAAAACATTTTCTTTGATAATAACGGTGAGACAATGTTTTGATTTCGTTTTTGCTGAAATATTCATATAGGTAATGGAATTTAAGAATTTCTCTTATGTGATGCTAATTACACAACTTGCTAGCTAATATTCCCGCTGTTCTGCGTTTTCTACATGTATATCAGTAAGTTAGGCCGTCCCGCTTTTACAGGCATACGGCAAGGTGGTTTCAACGCAGCGATCACAATTTCACAGCGATAAAAGCAAACAACTCTCTCGACAATATACTGATCTTAAAATAAGTTAACAACAAAAACATTAAAAAATCCAAAGTAAACATAAAAGTAATTGTGTGACAAAAACAAAAGCATTAAGACTTAGAATTATCGTTGCAGTAAATAAAAAGCTTAACATTAAAAGCTTTCTACATGTGAGGCCCGTTCACGTGGACATTTAAAAAAAAGGCTGTTTTGAAACCGAGTTCTAGGATTTTCGCTAAACCCCGTTTACATGGACCGGCATTTCAACTACCAATTTACTGAAGTCGTCAGAGGTTCGTGTGAGTAAAGAATTATGGGAAAGGAGGTCACAGCCCTCAAAAAAAGATCCACAAGAAAGCGGGGGCAATGCCTGCTCCTCATTTTGTCCGTACGAAGGAAAAAAGTCGTCAAGCGGGTTACAGAACTTCCCATGCTACCACAATATTGCCCATTGTAAACGGGGCTACACTAAGAGCGTCAAAGAAGTGACAAAATATTGTAAAGGGAGTAAATACTGTACGTCTAGAAAATATTGTTTAGGAATTACAGCAACCAAGTAAACAATGCAAAAATCATTGTTGATAACCACGAACTAATGTTTCCGGATAATGGTTTGACCATTTTTGGCATTTGGCCAAATCTCTGAAGAACTCACGAAGTTGCCTATCGTTCGAGCAGTGTTTGATTTGGATGGATACAAAATTTGGCAGAGGCCGGTCTCATTTGTGAAAGAAACTACACTGCTGGCCACCGTAAATGCAACACCCTGAAGGATGCATGCAAATAATATGAAATTTACAACATGCATTAGCGGAGGTGAGATATGCAAATGATTAGAATTTCAGCGCAGACGCACAACACGCGCGCCTGTGGCGCCACTTCAAAGCGCTATTTAAGGCTTGGAGATTTCGACGATTTTAAGTACGGCAATTGTGTTTTTCTTGTGGTTTTTTCAAAAAAACGATCAATTATGCCTCGTAGAAAACAGCGATCATCTTTTGATCAAGTATCCGAGTTCGACAGAGGAAGGATAGTGGCCTACCGAGATTGTGGATTATCTTTCAGGGAAATCGGTAGTCGTGTTGGACGAAACCAAACAACTGTAATGCGGATATGTGATCGTTGGATGCAGGAGGGTACGACGGACCGACGTGTTCGATCGCATCCACCTCAGTGCACCACTTCACGTGATGACAGGCGTATTGTGCGTATGGCAGTGACGGATCGCTCAGCCACATCACGAACCATAGCACAGCACATTCAGTCTGTACCGCATCATCCAGTGTCTGCGCGTACCATTCGACCCCGTTTACAGCAGAGTGGTCTGTCCGCAAGACGTCCATTGCTTCGTCTACCCTTGACGCAGAACCACAGACGTCTCGCCAATGGTACGATGAAAGAAGGATGTGGACGGCACAATGGAATGAAATTGTCTTTACTGACGAGTCACGCTTCTGTCTGCAACACCACGATGGTCGGATTCGAGTCTGGAGACACCGTGGAGAGAGGATGCTGAACAGCTGCGTTATGCACCGCCACACTGGTCCTGCACCGGGTATTATGGTACGGGGCGGTATTGGATATCACTCTCGCACTCCTCTAGTACGCATTGCCGGTACTTTAAAAAGCCAGCGCTACATCTCCGAGGTGTTGGAGCCAGTTGTCCTTCCTTACCTTCAGGGCTTGCCCACAGCCATATTTCAACAGGATAATGCGCGACCACACGTGGCACGCATTGTCCAAAGGTTCTTCGTCAATCGCCAGATTGAATTGCTTCCCTGGCCAGCTCGCTCTCCGGATCTTTCGCCGATAGAAAACATGTGGTCCATGGTTGCTCAACGATTGACCCAGATTACATCCCCAGCTGCCACACCAGATCAACTTTGGCAACGCGTGGAAGCTGCTTGGTCTGCTGTACCCCAAGAACACATCCAAAGTCTCTTTGAATTAATGCCGAGGCGTGTGGCAGCGGTGATCTCCAACAATGGCGGCTACTCTGGCTACTGATTTTGGCAGGAACCACACTTCACAGAAGTCTATAAATTTAATCATTTGATGCTTGGTCAACATGTTATCTACAAAATAAATATTGTTGCGATATCTCTTGTCTTTCTTGGTGTTGCAATTTGGGTGGCCAGCAGTGTATATATATAATCATCCCTAAAAAACAATTCCATCACCTTGAAATTTATCACATGTGCAGATTCCTTCATTCCTAGTATACCAATTCCATCATACACGCTTGTCTGAAGCTACAACACGTCTTTTACTTAGGATCAGATCACGCGTCATCATCAAGCGTCTTCGCATAATTCTGTGGGCTTATTCTAGAAATAATCAAATACCAGCACATAATCGTAAACCAATTTGTGGGAAATCCCTCATGATTCAGTTGCTTTCTCATCAACTTTCAAAATTTTAGCTCACAATATCGCGTATATGTTTATGAATTTATATGACACATTCTCTCTCTCTCTCTCAGTTGGAATTTTTATATAAGGTGCACTATATATATATCTGGCAATCAAATTACGGAAAATAAAATTGATACTTTTCGCGCATGCTCAATTAATAGCCACCCAATGGAAATATTCATATCTCATTGAATAATAATTTGCCACATGGTCCCCTAATCGGTGCCCTAAATGCATTCGTGACTATATTTTCACTGGTAAAGATGTGTACTAACACAGGGGATATTTGACAGAAATTCCAGCGTGTTACGTTCAGTATTTTCCTAGAAATTCGAGAAAATGTCAACCCCAAAAAAGGACAGACTTTTGGCAATATAATGTATCTCTGGACTGTTCCCGCGCAACACTATGTTTTGGCCAGTATCATCACCTGACATTTCGCGAATAAAACTTTTATTGGACATAGAAGGTCAGCAGATCAATACGCCACCTTCCCTCCCCCAAGATGTCACAGATGCTAAAAACCAAGTCAGGAATGAATGGCGGAATGTATCACAGGATGAGATTAGGAACCTTTATCCCTCCATACATTACTTTTCTTTTAATTTCAATAACTACACAACCCCTCGCAATATGAACGACACATCTGAGTTTCGTACATTATTTGGATATTTTTCTAATTGGAAGTATTCCTCTAGGATCAACTGTTCGGTAGTAACTTGCGGCGTGTGCTGTTGCACCCTGTATATAGATATACAAAGATTAGTATCCAACCCGTATATAATATTAAAATAAAACGAATAATTTCGTAAAAATAAAGTTTAAATTTATTTTTCCATCAAAGTCAATTCATAAATAATTTATAAAATAAATATTTTTATATGCCAGTTTTTTCAGAGAATTTAAATTTCTTCGAGGAATCATTCAATAGATGGAGAAACCTCTGGAGGGATATTTTCCGCTGGCAGGTCATGCACGAGAGTAATTAACAGCTCGTAGCAAGGCAATTAGGTTCGCCAATTAATTGCTCCCAATTGTGTATGAATGACAAAATGTTGTGTTTCTAATGTAGAATTCTGTTGAAATATCAATTTCGTATAATATTTATTTCTTTTCTACAAATCACAGTCTAGAAAAAAATAAAAATTTCAAAAATAAAAATTAAAATAGAGATTTAGAGGGAAAAAAACACATTCAAGGAAGCTTCTAATTAACACCTTGGTGGGTGTTAATGAACTTGTTCAACTAGTAATCCCCGTTAAAGACTATTGTAATGGGAATGAGATCTTAGATAATCTTACTGTGGTGTTGGTTTTCCCAAGTGTACACGACTTGTGATTAATCAAGCCTTTAGATACTAATTGGCTTGTGAAATAGAAAAAAAAAACCATCCCGTGCATTACAGAGGTAGTTTAAAGGGCTCTATTCAGTTATTTTTGATCAGGGTGTTTACTTGAGTGCTTGCAGAGGATGTGCAAGTTGCTTACGTTCGAACGTTTCTAGCCTTGTTTAATTACTTATATATATATATATACATATATATTACAGTAATGCAAAAACAGAAATAAGCCTACTGATAACCCGTATCTATGCTAATTTGAAGAAGAATCGAATGGAAATTTATTAAATGGTGATATTATCGTCTGCAAGGGTTTAAAATTTTTTGGCTTTTAGTGATTTTTCTAAATTTTATACATTTACCCATATATAATTTGTAATATATGGGTTATAATTTATAACCCATATTTGAATTCAAAAACCCTAGAACAGTATAGTCTAACGGGCAACGTTTGTTTCCCTCATTTATGCGGGTTTTTTCCCCAACGAATATTCCATTTTGACACCGGCTTTTTAAGGCATTACGAGGGACAAGGCAACAACTTTCCAATTCGAAGTTAGAATACGAGGAAGGGGGGGAGGGGGGAGGCGTTATAAAAATTGAGATTTTTTTTATTTCATGACACAGCAGATTTTCTCACTTGAAGCTGGTGCAGACCGATTTCTAAACACAATTTTAAGCATTTTCTGAATTAGAATCACACCTCTACGATTGATGAGAAGGCCGAATTAGCACTTGCAGGATATCCTGTGTAATTTTCAATCTTACCGTGGAGAGCTGATAATTCACTCTCATCCGTTTCTTCAATTGGCCGAAACGGATTGAATCATCTACGAAGGCATATTCATATACTCACAGAACGACAGCAGTATTTCTGAAACTTCGTTGATTATTTCGATAATTTTTGTCGCACCACGGTAATTTTTTGCATGCGAGGGCTAGACCGGGGCCGTACTTACCGACCGGATTCTGCACGGTGGCGTTCGACATTTTCACCATTTACATTGCTTTTTTTCTTCTCATTGTACTTGTTGGTTGAAATAATTATATAATTATTATAATTAATAAGGTTGGTGCGAATAATTAGTTACTGGGGGGGGGGTAGATATATCTACGAAAGTTATTAAATAATTTTTAGATTTGATTTCTGTTAATGGACCGACAAACTCAGAGGGTTGTTAGTAGGCATAAAGAGGAACAAAAATTGCAATGGAACATTGTGTGAAAATAGGGATATTTTCAGAAGGGGGGTGGGTGGGCTTAGTGTTCTCTGATTGCCGCTGAAAGGGTTAATTGGTGCAATTTCAATAAAATATCTCAATATCGAAATGGAATTCAAAGCGCATCAAGAAGCTGGAGTAAATGGGTTAAATTCAGAAAAAAACCATATAATGGTCTCATTAGCTCCTATCTTGCTATAAAATTCTTGAAATAAATGCCACAAAGCATACATGGGATAGAAAAAAAAGTATTATTATTTATAATATGTATAGATGAAAAAAAAAGCCCACATTTTCTACCCATTAAGTTCCTTTCCCTTCTGAACCGAAAAAAATAGAACCTCTGTCTTTTAGGTTTTCCAAGGATCATCATGCGTGCGTGACAAAGTGTATAGGAAAGAATATCCGTTAAAATGAAATCTCTCGGAACCTGCGCTTTAAAATCGACGCGTCACACATATGTACTATAAATATTTGAATGGCTTATATGTCGGACATAAAGTAGTTTGTCGTTGAAGTTAAGCTTCTTAAAATTTTCACTATTTCTTTTCTCTGAAGTTCATTCACGGAGAAGTTACTGAATAATCAATCACGCATCAGACAAAATTTTAGTTAAGAATTCTCGAGCAAAGATTTAACATTTCGTTTAAAGATTCAAAAAGTTACACTCATGTCTACAAAGTTATAAAAAAAAGTAATACTAGATGAAGATGTTTTGTGAATTCCGCGCTCATACAAAAATAAACCAAATTATAATAACTGTTCCGGTTTCATTTGATCCACCTTTATGTCTTTAGGTATCGCTGAAGCATTGGTTTTATTTTTTCCTGGCGTCTACGGGATGATCTTACATCAATTATTGTTTCCCATAAAATATTAAATGAATTGATTGGTATTATATAAGTTATACGTATGCTTCCCACATCGTAACTTCAGACAAAGTGCACTACCGCATCGACATTTTTTGATACTACCAATTACTCACTCCAAAAAAGTATTTCTCTTTTTGGTTTCCGCACTTGCTTACTTCGGATCAAAACTTTTCCGCAGTTGAACAATTACGCTTCGATGGATCTCTTCTGGACTTGAATTCCTTCCTGTGGACGGCTCTTTTCTTATTTCCTACAAAAAAGGATAAGAAAGTAATTCGACAGTATCGTCATAATAAGGCTTCAAAGAACTTTAATGTTATTATACATGGTTTTTACTTGGTTATACTGAAAGGTATTAGAAAACCAATTTTTTTTCTAGTAAAAAGAAATCAATTTTCTTGGTGGAAGGGTTAAATTAATTGGATTGATATGGAGGAAAATAAATCATCAACAGTTCTCAATATATAGTGATATCAATCGATATACCAATATGATAATCAATATTGAAATAAAATTTCTGAATTTTATTTCTCTCGAAGTTTTTAGTTTCGTCCACTTATGAAATGTTCTTATAAAAAGTAGAGAGGAGAAAATATTGAATTGATAAATTAATTCTCGTTATATATGGCTTAGAGCGTTTTTTTCTCCGGATTTATATTCCGGAGAGTAAGGTTTTAGCTCAGGAAATTACTGGTTCTATTCCGAGAATTTTCAACTTGTCAGAGAAACGTGTGTTCGAACTCGTGTAGGAACATAGAAAGTAAAGGATAATCAATTTCGTGCAATTGACATCAAACGTGATCTCTCTGGATTATATAAAGGCTCGTCAAGAACCTTCTTTTTTCGCAATCCGTTGCACTTATCTCTCAACTGGAATACTTTTAAAAACGTCATGCACATATGAATCTAATCAAAGGTTGATAGATTCTTTAGTCGTACTATAACGCTAATATAATATAACCGCAAGCCTTTCTGGAGCTCAAATAAACAGCTCGAGATTATGCTCGTTTTTCGAATGATTTTCGACAATGCGGTCTCTTCAATCCTCCATCGAAAAATTCCCTGTGATTAAACACCGCAAACATGATTGTTTTAAATAAAATAAATATAGTATGTTTCATCAAAACTAAAAATTTATATATAGTTAATGGAAAACTCTTCGAAGGGGTTTTATATATCCACTGCATGTAAATAACACCTCATATAAAGTAGTTTGAAGTCAAATTAATCGCTCCCTTCGAGGAATCTGGAATAAAACCAAGGGTAAAATGGAAATAGATTAAAATGTCATCTCTTGCTGGAATTATTAAGTGTTAAGTTCTGTCAGGCCGTTAACACTGCATGTTGTTCAATTGAAATTACGTTGCACAAAAAGCGTTTAGGTTTTCAATAAAAGGTGAATATTTTGTTAGGACAAATCTTGATTATATTAGATTTTCATTTTAACAAGAAACACTTCTTTAAAAACATAAAAGCAAAGAGCGAATTTTGTTTCTCAATTTTAGTTTGATAAGTTTTGTCTTCCAGAATTGGAAATTCTGTACGCGCACGATTTAGCAGGAAGTCTGATAACAAGGGCTCGAATTTCTATGTCTGCATATTTCACTATTTTTACGTGATAGAGCATATTTTCAAAATTTTATGGCATATTCTGCATATTTAATGATTTTTTTGATAAAAAGTAAATTTACCCTCGCTATTCCAATCCCGCTTCAGACTGGTTTTTGCAGTTCCCGTCTCTGACGAGAGCTCTTAGGGCTAGAATATTTTTTTTTTTATTTGGGTCCTTCAGAAACAACTATTCGGGACTAGGATATTTATGCGGTAAAAATGGAACATCGTTGCTAATTGGTAAAAAATACTGCAATTTGCGTTCTTCAACCAATCAGCAATACTATCACTTCAACGACATTGGTGTGTGGCTGTAATTAGATTAATCAACTGAATCGGTGTCGGTGATGATAACTCGTGAGAACAACTGGCTAAAATTGGTAAATGGGGGGGGGGGATTTTTTAGCTTTTGTGAGAAAGTTTGAAAGTTTTTATCAAATAAAAAAAAATTATTATTAATTTTTTTTAATTTTTTACTTTTGTAAAGCTAAATATACTACTTGGCTAGATACTTTTACCTATAGATGGGAGCACATTAATTCTGAATTTCCAGGGGAAAAACTTGCTGAAAATGAGAAATTTTGAGGGAAATTTCGGCTCGATGAGATTAGTTAGTAACAAAGAATTTATGTTCGTATACAATAAGTTCAAAATAGTTTAGATTGCATCAACGCTCCTCATTATCATATTATTTTGCTAAAATTAATGTTATTTGAGATAGGAATGAAAAATATTTCTGGGACATTTTTCGTTTTATAGGGCATATTTACAGTTTTTTAAGAACATAAATGCATATTTTGTAGAGCATTTTTTTAGTAGTTTTGAGAGCATAAAAATCGTAGCCCTACTAATAACCAAACAGAAGCTCATGTGCACCGATGAGGAAAATACACGCAACCGGCCTCGGTATACATTCCAAAAAATGCAATCGGTGATGAGCTGGCGTCCATTGAACCATGGACCTTATTCTCGTTAGCCCATGACTAAAACGACATTGACTCCATGTGTCAGGTATTTGGAAGAGTATTCTAATGAAGAATTTACAGTCAATGCTATTGCTTAATTATTTCGAAATTTGGTTCACTTTTTTTTATCCTGAGCCTAATGAACCCAAAAATTAGGATATACATATGCTTGCACTAAACTTCGTATTTAGAAATGCAGATGTAAACCAATAACGAGAGAAGAAGAAAGAGGTAAAATACCTCTTTCGCATAACTAGACATATATGTAAATATAATATACATATAATATATAATATATGTGTCTTTCTCGTTAATGCCGAAGTCCGAAGTGCGGTCAATTCACAATATGGCCGAGAGATATGGCTAAATTCTCTTTTTCAGAAATAATTTGGACTTTGACTAATCAATTTGAGGAGTGGAAGGAGAGGATTGGCCAAATTCCGATGTGCTGATGTAAGTCGGCCCGGTAGGCGCCAAATCAATTTTTTTAATCGCCAACGTATGTGATGCATGGCTATATGAAGTACCTGCACTGGATTAGCTCCATCTGACGAGAGGAGAAATGTGAGGGGGAAAACTATTTATATATATGCAGTAAAAAACTCGCTTAACGGATACCCTTCAGATGCGGCCAACCCTTTTCATGGACAACTAATATAATTTCCCCTTGTATAATAAAAATATGCATTTCAAATCCCCCTCATTAACGTAATAAAAATTGATTATCGCATCATGACTGCGATTTGATGGGTTGCCATAGCAAACGCAGCTATAACTATCACGAAAAAATACGCCAGCTTGGCGTGTGGTCCAGAATCATGTCTTTTGATGTCTTTTCTTATAGGACTGGGGGCAGGGAAATTCTCGAACTGGCTGGCCAAAGCCCAAAATTTGGACATTGGCAAGCGTCAATACTCAACGAAATTGACCCATTCGCCGTTATGGTAACTTAACCGCTCATAGAAAAAAAGAAAAGAAGTTGAAGGGGAAAAAAGTAGAAGGAAAAAGAAAGAAAACAAATGAATGGGAAATAGTATAATAGATAAGTACAGATAAGAGAGAGGGGGTATACGAAGTAGATTTCTCTTTTCACCCTGAAACTGTCTCTTCTCTTTTGATCTTATATATATATAGTACAAGGATACATCATATGTGGGGGGGGGGGAATCACTTATAATTGTATAGAATCAAAAGGAAGGTAAAAGAACAATTCGGTAGGGTTGTAACAAAGCCTCGCGAGCAGGAGGTGAGAGTAAAGAAAACAGAGAGAGCGCTTATTTGAGTTTATTCCACAGGCCTTGGACGCAATATTACGTACTTTATGGGTCATTCAAGTATTACGTCAGCATCGGGGGGAGGGGGTTCGGATTTGCTGACTTTTGATGACAACAAGGGGGGGGGGGTGGGTCAAAAATGGCTGAAAATCTGCTTATGTAATACTTGAATGGCGGGGTGTAATGTGATAGGCCTCCTCGTGGTGCACCCTGGGTAATGCTAAATCTATCACACGTCATTGTCATCGCTTATTTGTGCTCATATCCTTCACTTTCAATAGCCAAGATTACATGTTTTTTCTACACAACTTACAGTACTTGTCTTGCGTCTTGTTTTGTCCTGTATATGTTTATGTCTTGTGTCCAACCCCTCATTGTGGACCCCGCTTAGGCGGGGAGGGGTCCTCCCAGACGGGGCGTTGCTTCTAGCGTATGCTCTGTCTGGGACGCTGTCTACCTGCGTGTTTGCCGTGCGTGGAGACCCGTAAGGCTGGAGATGGGGATCCTGGTTAGCCTGATGCGCTAGCTTTGGCCTCGGATTCAGCCGAAACGGGAGGCTTGGATTAGCCCCGTCCAGGTCAATCGGCTGTGGTCGCCTCGGTGGCTGAAGGGGTTACACTACTGGGCAGGTAGAGGGGCCGGGCCTGCCGGACGTCGTTGAGGTTTGTTGGTGCTGCTTCACGACGATCTTGGATCTTGAACGCGTCTGCTCGCCTGCTTTGGTGGTGTATAGCTCCCACCTAACCTGACGTTGCTACTAACTTTCACCGGTTACGTGTGCGCGTCCCCTCGTATGGCTCCATGGTGGGCATGGTGGGTGGGAGTGGAACAATACCCATTCAAATATGGGAAAAAATCAAAATGCACCAAAACGTCAAAGAACTGCTTCAAACCAAACACATGTCACTGTAACTGCTTGAATTTCATCAACTGTCTCATTTTTCTTTCTGCACTCTTCAGATACCGAAAAACCGCTGGCCAAAGTATCACCATTTGTAATAGATAAAGCTCTCTATGGCACAGTTGGTACCTTAAAATCGGTGAAGGCCCTTCGTTCAGGAGACCTTCTCATCGAAACTAACACATCCAAACAAGCCGAACTCATTCAAAAGCTCACATCTCTCGGAGACATTCCAATAACAGTCAAAATCCATCCCACGTTGAATTATTCACGTGGTGTCATTTCAGATAATAACTTAATTAACATGGATGAAGAAGAACTAACACAAGAGCTGGCGTCTCAAGGCGTAACATCTGCCAAACATATTATGAGCCGCAAAGATGGCAATCCAGCTCCCACACGAAACATAATTCTCACATTCTCATCACCAACATTGCCGAAAGATATCAAAACAGGTTATTATAACCTCAAAATCCGGCCATACATTCCTAACCCTGTTCGATGCTTTAACTGCCAAAAATACGGCCACTCACGAACGGCGTGCCGCAGCCAACCCACCTGCGCAAAATGCGGTGGGAAGGACCACATTTCGGACAACTGCACTAATTCACCATTCAAGTGCGTCAATTGCGGTGGCGACCACCCCGCATTTGACAGAAAGTGTCCGAAATGGAATGAAGAAAAAGAGATCCAGAAGATCAAGGTCCTCAATAACATCTCATATATCGAAGCACGCCGTCGTATAACCTCTAACCAAACTCCAATAGGTAATAGATCATATTCTAATATGGTAACAAATCCATCATCAGCTAATATGACTAACAATGTCACCAAAGCATCCGTAACAACTCAGACTGAACCAATAGCTGATACATCAACTCAAACATCATCTAACCAACCGTGCAATAGTTGTGGCTGCTGTTGCTCCGCTGGTTTCCGGAGGGAGTCCACTACCTCCGAAGAAGAAGCGGGGAAAGCAACGGCTAACACATTCAAAATAACTACAGATACTAAACCAAAAATCAACTCTGCAAACAAATCGAAAAAGAAACCATTCAAGACCGGATATTCACGAAAAGCTGTACAGAGAGCGCTCAAATGTCCATCCATGAAGAATGTGTCATTAATTGATGACACATCAATTGGTGACATGGACCTTGACAATAGATCAGATTCCGGTACTACTCGCCGTAAACTAGACCGGAATAAATTTAAAGATCTTGAACCGTCTACTTCTACTTAATTTATGGCCAACATAATTCAATGGAACATTCGTGGTCTAAGATCCAATTACGAAGATCTCAAGGATTTGATCAATCACTATCATCTTGTTTGCGTGGCACTCCAGGAAACTTTCACGAAGCCCTCGGAGACATGGAACATCAGGCGACATTCCCTGTTCCGTATCAATTACGATGACGGGAGTAGAGCTTGCCGCGGTGTTGCTCTGCTGGTTCCACATCACGTGTCGTCGCGCGTTCTAACGCTGCGCACGAACCTGCAAGCCATCGCGGTGGAAATTTCTACTGGCCTAAGAATTACCATCTGTTCCATTTATTTGCCACCAAATGACACCATCTTACAGAGAGATCTAGAAGATCTGATTGATCAATTACCTCCACCATTTTTTCTTCTTGGAGACTTCAATGCACATAACATAATATGGGGTTCTAACAGCAACACCCCTCGTGGGGAAATGGTAGAACGGCTGTTAGACGACATGGACCTTGCCATCATGAATGATGGCAGTTTCACTCATTTCCATGCCCCAAACAATAGTTTCACTGCAATAGATTTATCGTTATGCTCACCTTCATGGCCCAACTGGTCCTGGTCGGTTGATCCGGACCTCCACGGGAGCAATCATTTTCCTCTAGTGGTTAAGTGCCTTGATCGAAGCCATAGCATACCTGAGGGTCCTCCTCGGAGGAAGCTTGTGGCCGCCCGATGGGCAGACTTCACGGTCAAGGCAGAAATCACGGAGGATATGGTTTCGCAACCCGACGTCGACCACTGTGTCGACCTTGTCACCAGTTGTGTCATCTCTGCAGCAAATGAATCAATACCCAAAGTCTCCTCGAAACTTCCTAAATTTCCTAAACCTTGGTGGAACCACGAATGTAATCTTACTATTAAAGCACAAAAGAAAGCATGGAGTAGGTTCCGGCGGTATCCTACCCATGACAACAAGTTGGCATTTTTAAAAGCAAAGGCGATAGCGAGAAGAACCAGGCGCCAGGCACAACGCGAGTCCTGGCAAAAGTTTACCACGATAATCAATTCATCTACTTCATCTAAAGTCATTTGGGACCGGATCCGAAAAATCAATGGTCATTATCAGTCTCATCCACTTACCATTTTAAATACCAATGGCACTATTATCAGCGATGTGAGGGATATTGCGGATACCATCGCCGCCCATTTCGCCGCTGTCTCCAGTGATGCGAACTATCCCCCATCGTTTCATCCCATTAAATCATCAGCCGAACGTACATCGTACACCTTCCGGCCTTTTACACCGGAGGGGTACAATTCATTGTTCACCCTTCATGAACTGACGACGGCCTTGCAGCGAAGTCCTGACTCAGCTGTAGGGCCCGATGCTATTCATTATTCCATGATTCGGCATCTATCACCAGAATCACTGTCACATTTACTCATATTATTCAATCGGATCTGGGTCAGCCATTCATTTCCTGACACCTGGCGAGCAGCCATTGTTCTTGCATTCCCGAAGCCTGGCAAAAATCCTCAGCAACCTAACAGTTACAGACCTATTGCTTTGACCAGTTGTCTATGTAAGCTCATGGAACGCATGGTCAACTATCGCCTTATGCACTATCTTGAGGTTAACAATATTTTATCGAAACATCAAAGCGGCTTTAGACGGTTCAGGTCCACAACATGCAATATGTTACGCCTTGAGACATCAATAAGACAAGCATTTGTGAAGAGGGAGCATATGCTAGCCATATTTTTCGACATAGAAAAGGCCTACGACCGTACTTGGAGGCACGGAATTCTTTCCGACCTCTATAATAGCGGCTTGCGGGGCAACTTGCCCATTTTCATTAAGAACTTTCTCGCTCGCCGCATCTTCCAGGTACGGATCGGAAGCACATTATCAGCTCCCCAAATTCAAGAACAAGGTGTACCTCAAGGTAGCATTTTAAGTGTTACACTTTTTATTTTAAGACTCAACGGGGTGTTGAACCAACTCCCGTTGTCTGTCACTGGCGCACTTTACGTGGATGATCTGTTGATATCATATCAATCAGTGAATATGAGGACAGCCGAGAGACAATTGCAAACCGCACTCAACAAGATCAGCAAGTGGGCACATAATAACGGCTTCTCATTCTCCGCTGACAAAACTGTCGCTATGCACTTTTGTCGGCGTCGAGACCTACATGATGACCCACAATTGTTTCTAAACAATAGTCTAATACCAATAGTAGAAAATACAAAAGTCCTCGGCATCACATTCGATAAAAAGCTTACTTTCAAACCTCATATTGCACAATTGAGAGCTCGTTGCATGAAGACGATGAACCTCTTGAAGGTCATCTCGTCTACATCATGGGGAGCAGACCGTAAGTCACTCATTCACTTGTATAAAGCTCTAATAAGATCAAAGCTTGACTACGGCTCCATTGTATACGGGTCAGCACCTCGGAGTTATCTGAGTGTGCTCGACCCAATTCATCATCTCGCTCTCCGCATTTGCTCTGGAGCTTTCCGAACTTCTCCCATGGAAAGCCTCTATGTCGAATGCAACGAGCCATCACTGACATCAAGACGCCAGCAACTTTCCTTGAAATATTATTTCAAAATGAAGTCTTTACCAGATCATCCACTTCATCGTGTAATTTTTAATCCCTCATTTCATAGACTATTTGCTGCTCGCCCTTCATGTGTTCCATCTTACGGTCTTCGTATGAGGGCACTTGTGGAAGAACTACAAATAGACATCAGTCGTGTGGCCCCAGTTGATTGGCAACTGGCACCATGGGAGCAGTCTCTGCCAGATGTCTCTCTTTCATTATCATCATACTCTAGAGCCACCACAGCAGATGTCATATATCGACAGATATTCTTTAGGCAGAGGGGTAGGTACAACAGGTACTTTCCCATATATACCGACGGCTCTAAGAGCCCTGGGCATGTCGGTTGTGCCTACATCTGCTGTGAGGAGACATCTTTCAAACTTCCCGACATATTTTCTATTTACTCGGCAGAGCTGTACGCAATCCTTCAGGCTCTACGTCATATACGACGCAAACGCCACCGACGATGCATCATTTATAGCGACTCTCTTAGCTCATTGCAAGCATTGTGTTCTTTTACTTTTCACATTCATCCATTTATTCATGCCATTTTTCATGAACTGCATCACCTCATTCATCACGGTACCACAGTAAAATTTTACTGGGTACCAAGTCATGTAGGAATACCGGGCAACGAAAAAGCAGACAACGCAGCTCGAACAACAACCAACATTGACAATAGCCTTTTGGTACCTGCCAGTGACCACTTTTCAATCCTCCGGGAAGTGATGCATCGCCACTGGCAGGATCATTGGAACAATCAAGTTAATAATAAACTTCATGCCATCAAGCCCACACTTGGCCACTGGCGTTCGAGCTGCAGGACTAACCGAAAGGAGGAAGTTCTGCTTGCCCGGTTGCGCATAGGACACAGTCGCCTCACACAATCATATTTATTATTACGAGAGAGTCAACCAGAGTGCCTTCATTGTCAAAGTCCATTGACCATTGCTCATGCTTTTACTTGTTCACATCATCGTCATCATTTTACGACCGCTTTTGGTCATAGTCATCTTTCACTTCATGACATTTTAAATGACAATAGCGATGCATCTCGCATTTTTAAATTCATCAAAGCCATTGGTTTATACGACAAATTATAGTTTTTACAATTTATGTCATTGTTTTACGTTTCATGTTCCGTTTTATATGTTTTAGTTTTTTGACATGACAGAATGACATTTTTCTCATTTTTATGTCTTGCTTTGGCGCAGTTTGACCAAATTGGTCCTTGCGCCAATAAATTGAAAATCCAATCCAATCCAAAACTTGAATGGCCCCTTATCATAAAGTGGTTAAAGTAATTTTCAACAAAACCGACCGCTGATATGCACTATGATTGTCAGACGAACTCTAAACATGCAGTTAACATCAAATTTTAATCTCGAACAACACATGTTACACATTTTAAATTGGTAAGTGGGTGTGTGCGTGTGCGTGCGGGGAGGATCTCATCACCCGTGACTTAAAGTATCTTGCAACAAACCCTGCCTCCTATGTAACGTTACCAACATTCTCAGCTGGGTCCAAGTAGCACCATCCTTACTCTCTCCGCACCTGCTGAAAGAAACCCTCGTTGCGTGATGAAGATGATCACCTAGGATAAATGACTGTTCTCTCGAAAGACCTTATATACATGATTTTATAGGCACTACTGATCGCATTTATATAAACTTTTTCATTGTTGAGTTTAGAAAGCTAATGGATATCATTCAAACATGTCGAAGTACTGCCATCATCAGGGTTTTCGTATCTTTCTTACAGTAAAACCTCTATTTTGTGAACACCGGCGGGACAAAAAAATTCGTCTGCAAACGGATGGTGACCGTAAATCAGGAGTTTGAAATGCATACGTGCATTATACAAAGGGATGATCCATTATTTTGCCGTAAAAAGTGGGGGGGGGGGCGACAGCTTATGAGGGGTATATGTTAAGGGGAGTTTTACTATATAAACAAGCCAGCAGAAATCAGTAATCTTTATAGGAAAGTTGACAATCAGAGGATTATTCCTAACAATGGATAGGGTCCTCGATCTAAGAAGGATTTAGATGGCGATGGACGAAACGTTATAAACGCAATCAACGCTCTTTATAAATCGTATATTAAGGGTCTCTGGTCTGATTTAAGAAAGGAAATAAATCCTAAAAAAAGGGGAAGAAGGGACACTAAATATTTGATGTGGGGAAACTGAAAGTTTCATAATTAACTAGATTTTTATCCATTATTTTTTTGTACAGGATTTTTTCGCCTATACTTTTGGATTGGCTGCTTCTTTTATTTGATCGATCATTTACTCGGAATAGATTTGATATTTGCTTTTCACTGGATAGAGAAAAGTGTTGACACGGTATACGCAATGCGGGCTTAATTATTTTTTTCCGAATCAACGATCATCAGTTCCATCAGCTGCCGATTAATGTTATTTTAACGGTAATGAAAAACGTAGTATGTAATAATCACCCACATACCTGAAAATTATTTGTTAACGGAATACAAATACACAAGGGTCAACGAGGTGGCTGAAAAAAAAAGCTGTAGCTTTCCTGTGTGTGGTTTCAAACCTCGACCCCCTGAACACTTTCCATCTCTGACTTCACGACATCGCTAATGGATTCGAACCCGATAATCACAGCGCTACGACCCAATATGCTACCGACTGCCATCGTCGAAATGTTTTTCGTGTGCCTTATAGAGAACCCTGTATAGTACATACATCACACACATACTCAAACATACATACAGAAAATCAAACCCAGTTTTAACACAAATTTGGTTGAATTTTAATGCCAATCATCATCGGAATTGCTGTCACTAGAGCCCGATTAAATCGTGCCGGTCTGTCTCGGAGTCATTTTCCAGCTACAGCTACACTTCTCTATATGAAAGTTTTTCAACCCTTTCATATAAAATGAAAGATTCAGCTAATGGAAAATGATGAAAAAATAATTGACAATGTTTTCCGAGCACAATTTTTTTCAGTGCAAGACTGAGCATCCAACTAAACATTCTAGGAGCTTATCTTTTCTATCTGCATGTATCAGACACAGAAATGAACTGACCAAATCAGAAGTGGATGGGTCATCTAAGAACTCTACTGAGATGTGTCAACGTTCTCTGTGTGTGTTATATTAGTGTAAAATAAAAAGACCTTCAATATATCTTTCATCTTCCTATAGATTCTCGTTTAACCAGTATCCAAGCTGTTAATTTTAGCCTTTAGTCAGTTTTTTGTCTTTTTATAGCGTTTTTCGCTATTTTAAAAAAAAAAAACTTATCTTAAAATTTTGGGCAGAATCTGGAACGAACCAAACAATTTTCCATACAAACCCATGGGAAATCACGTTAAAGCTTACGGAATTTTCGGCTAACGAACATGATCGCAGAACGAATCATCTTCGTTATCCGAGGTATCACTGTTTATAGATTCACACCAAATCAAGTGTTAAAAATATAGTTTACGAGAAATATGGCAGTAACACAATACAGCTGCACGCCTTTTCTGGAAGTCAAATCAGAAGCCCGAGGGCGCATTATACTCGTTCCTCGAATAATTTTCGACAGTGCGGCCCCTCAATGCAAAATCACTAGACTTTCCCCATGATTAAACACCACAGACATGATTGTTTTGAATAAAGTAAAGAGTACATAAAAGCCTCACTAAAACTAGAAACTGAGATATAGTTACTAGAAAACTCTTCCGAAGGCGCTTTGTGTATCCACTGCATGTAATTAACGTTTCATATAGTTTTAAAGTCCAATTAATTGCTCCCTCGCAGGAGTTTCGAATTAAACTACGGAGAAGGAAGAAAAAACAACACAAAAGCAAGAGAGAAATTAAGATGTCATCTTGCCGGAATTATAATGTGTTAAGCTCTGTCAAAGTGTTGCCGCTGTGTGTTGTTCAACTGAAATTAGTGCAGTACAAAAGGTGTAGTATTCTGGTCCATACTCTTCCGCGGAAACATCGTTTATGTGTGTATAAAGTGTTGACTTTCTTCCATCCCCAACGGAGCAACCGGATGCTTGTTGGAACAAAAATATACCCTCGTTGAAAGTTTAATTAACGCGCTTGTGTGTGTTGATACTAATTTACACATCCAATTTCTCCATCCGAAGAACTTTTAGCGACGTCGGCCCGCAAATAGAAAATTTCCTTTCTCTCTGTCTATCTCTCCGGCACTCTCACTATTTTGGAATCTCGCTCACTGCAGGCGTTTTAAAACGTTGAAAATTTATACGTCCGCAAACACACGGAAAAATTCTCAAGAATTCGGAGAAAAGGGGGGTAACAAAGTAATAGCTTAAATAACCCGAAGCTATTTCTCGATGTCTCCGTTTCGGAAAATGTCTCTGGAAAAATTATTCACTCGGCGGAAAAATGTTTGTGCTTGATTTTTGTTGACACGATGCATTGTTTATGGGATCTCATATGTACTTAAAAAAATGAGACAAAAGATATTTCCATCACTGAATATCTACTAGTTTTTCCAGAAAAATTCACAAGTTATGCTATTTTATAGAATTTAGTTACTTACTCCAATACAAAGAGTACATGAATATTTGATGAATAAATCAAATGGAAATACTGGATAACTTATTCACGTCCGTTAGGTACTCGATCTACTGAAAAAGACAATACCAGGGGGCAGAATTATATTTTACAGTATTTTTATAATAGAGATTCAAGATCGCATTCGATGTGGCGTGAATAAATGAATTGTAACAAAAAATATTCTATTTCAGAAATAAAAATTTATTTTTAGATATCTTTGGGAAATTCTCAATTAAGATAGACAATAAGGCCAAAACATGGAAAAAAGCCTCTTTTCGCAAGTATAATCTGATTAGTCATAACAAGCAATAATAATTATACTAATAATTATACAATAATATGATACTTTGAGGGGAAAGGAAAATTTGTCAAATAACAACACGTTTCGGGCAGTCCACCCTCGCTTGAAAGTGGATGATATTAATCAAGTACCACCTGACCGTTTACAGCGATCCAACGTCGCAACTGGGTCTGATCGGCGTAATGAATTCAGAGTGGGAATGTCTACGACGTCGCAGGTGCGTGTAGTGCCGACGGTTCGCAGACGTCGGTTGCTGGTGAACAGATTTGCTCCAGAGACATCTATCTCGGACGTACGTCGCATACTGCAAGACACGCAACTCGAGTACGACTGCGTTAAGCTGAATACAAGGAACTCAAACAACTATGCATCTTTTGTACTAACCACTGTCGATAGTAATTGGGATTCATTGAGTGATCCATTCCACTGGCCATCTGGTATACACATCAGAGAGTTTTTTGGTATTCCCAGATATCTTCTGGAGGATCCGGCTGGAGATTGTACTATAACGGAAGCATTGCCCGGTCAGAGGGACACCTCTAATCAACAATGACTGTACGGAGAAGAGTCATCGTCAATTACTTCAACAAATGAACACGCATCCGATTCTGAATCAAGAGTTATAGGTATATTCATGAACCCCAGAAGTATTGTGAATAAAATTGACGATTTGCGTTGCTGCATTCAGTCATACGAGGTCGACATTCTGTGTATAGCAGAGACTTGGTTACATCAATCAGTTTCGTCTTCCTTGATATGTCTACCAGGATACGATATTTTCCGATACGACAGAGAAACTACTGCGGGAGGAGGTGTATGCATTATTATTCGAAGCAGCCTGAAACCTAAGCTGGTGAACGTGCATAATGGAAATCAAGATGTTGAGATAATATCGGTGGATATAAAAAGCGGAAATAGGAAGTGCAGGCTTATTACGGCGTACGTTCCACCAAATAAAGCATGTAATTTAGATCATTGGTGTGAGTTTTGGAGAGAACTAAGGCATTACTGCTCTGCGCGCTTTCCGGTGATTTTGGTCGGGGACTTTAACATGCGGGGAATCGATTGGATAAACGGGAGATTCTCGTCTGAATTGGAGTCACAGTTCATGTCAATATCAGCAGAACTAGGCCTTGTTCAGTTGGTCGATTTTCCCACGAAAGGGGAAAACTTCTTAGATCTTATGTTTGCTACCGATCCTTCGGTGGTCTACGACGTATATGCACTTCCACCCTTCTGCAACAGCGATAATCCACCGCACTTGCCGATACACTTCTCATTGCATATTACAACAGGATTAGATTGCCGATCAACACTAAACTATCACAATGCAGATTATCCAAGATTATCAGCTATTGTAAAAGATCTGCAGAACCAAGTACTGGCTGGAACTATCTCAGCTGCGGATGCTTTGCCAGCTCTATTTCTGCGGTCTCGTGAACATGTTCCCCGTCAAATGAGATTTAGAAAAAAAGATAAGGTTTTACGAATGCTAAACAATAGGAAATTGCATGCTTGGCGTCAATATAGATCAATACCTAGTCAAACCACTAAAGAACAATACAAGGTCATGGCTAGGAACTATGCAAATTACGTCCAAGAGAAAGAGAGTTTACATCTCCTCAACCTCTGTAAAAATCGTGATCGGAACTTTTTCCACCGAGATGTCCGCAGTAGACTTCGTGTATCCCGGGACATACCAACGCTAACTGTGAATGGCACCACGATAACGGAAGATTATGAGAAAGCAAACGTTTTTGCGGACATATTTTCTGGTTCATATAATTTCAGTTGTTCCGGTTACGACTATCGTTATCAAGGCCTTATGAATGATCATCCCTTCTTTCGTGACATGTTCAGCACTCACACGATAAAAGCCATTATTGCTTCTCTTCCTGGTCGATCATCTCCGGGTCCTGACGGAATACCCAGTTGTTTCTACAAACGTCTTTCAGACCCGATATCTTCTCTGCTTAGCTCCATCTTCACATCCTTCTATGACTACGGGTCTATCCCATGCTCTTGGAAATCTGCAGTTATTAGTCCAATTTATAAGAATAAAGGCTCCAGGGCAGATCCGAATAATTATCGCCCGATATCGTTAACCGATATATCCTGCAAAATTTTCGAGAGATGCATCGTCAATCAGTTACTTCCATTTGCCGACGATATGGGCTTAATCCCCTCAGTTCAGTTTGGCTTCATTCCTGGCCGCTCCTTACCAGTGCAGCAGTTGATTTGTCATGATATATGGGAGAGTGCTATAGACTCTGGACAAGAGATTGATGTAATTTACGTCGATTTCCAAAAGGCATTTGATAAAGTAGACAGATTGCTACTACTGAGGAAGCTAGCTTGCATGGGGGTTCCGGATAAAGTTGTGAGGATAATTCAAGAACTGCTGTCAGACAGAGTTCATCAGGTTCGCGTAGCCAGCGTCATGTCTAGAGAATGTCAGGTGCCAAGCGGAGTTGTCCAGGGATCGGTGTTAGGCCCGATCTTATTTACTTTGTACACTTACGATATTACTCAGGCTGTGTCACCCATCTCTCTATTGCAATTCGCTGATGACGTGAAGTTGTTCTCTCCAGTGGAAAACACTAGGGGCTTAAGAATTGCATGCCAACAACTTTTCCAGTGGAGTTGTCAGTATAAGCTACCTATTTCATCATCAAAAAGTGGATCAATGCATTTAGGTAGACGCACCGATCCTGAATATTACCAACTAGGTAATGAAACGTTACAGCAATTGGATACATGCGTGGATTTAGGTATTGCAATGAGCCGCATTCTGGATTTCACTGATCATTATCATGGCATAGTCTGCAAAGCTAATAGAATTTCATATATGTTACGTACGGCATACCGTAAGTGTGATGCGCATACGTTGTCATATGCTTTCTGTGTGTACGTTCGCCCGACCCTGGAGTTCTGTTCGCAAGTATGGAGCCCTTACAAAATCAAGGACATACAGCTCCTCGAAAAGCCACAGAGGTCGTTTACTAAACGAATACCTGGCATGAGCGGTCTATCTTATTGCCAGAGACTTCAATTTCTGGGTTTACACTCGCTGGAATGGCGTAGAATCGCTGCGGATCTGAAGATGTGCTACAAACTAGTTCACCAAAATGTTTATCTACCATCGAGAGAGCCTTTCTTTGAGATCATAGACAGGCGAGTTAACCTACGTAGGCATCGCTTCCAAATAAGAGTACCAATGGCTAGAAGGGATTGTTTTTTCCACGGATATAGATGCCGTGTGGCAAGAATATGGAACAGTCTTCCATCAGAACTTGTATGTGCCTCCTACGCAAGATTTGCTTCCAATATTGGGGATTTCGACCTGGCTCCGTATGCGAAGTGCTTCCCGTACTGACTATTATTATTATTATTATTTATTATTTTTTTTTTCCTTTCCTTCCAGTATAAGTGCATTTCATGCCTTCTGGGGTTATTATTATTATTGTAAAGGCCACAACAGGCAAATTGCCTAAAGATCCAGGTGGCTGAAAAAGGATGTTCATAAAAGATATGGATGTAAATGTAATAAAACATTATTGTATATATATATCTATGTGTATATATATATATAAATAACACATATACATATATATATATGAAAAGGTGAAAGATGAGAAGTTATTGAAAAATTGTAAAAAGGAAGAATATGGATCAATGAGGAGGTCGTTCTCAAGGGGGGAACCCCCCCCCCCCTCCCCACATTGCTTCAAACTGCAAAAATGTTTCTAGTGATGGTAAGCCTAATAGGCAAAAAATTACCATCAGTTCCCCCGACATTTTTGCGTGAAACAAGCTTTGGAAATCAAACAGCAAAAATGACAAAATATAAGAAATCAAAATATGAAATAACAAATGAGTTAAAAACACAAAATATACGTACACAAAGTGTGTTAAAAATTGAAAAATTAGAAAACTTGAAAAAAAACATACCAAGAGTAAGAATCTTTTTAGAGCATATCGCTCGAACCGACCATTAGAAGTTCCTGGGTGAAATCTTGAAACCCAGAAAAGATGGAAATCCGTTGCCACTCAAGGTATTTAAAAATTCAGAATGAGCTTCTAAATAATCTTTACCATTATTGCAAGTTTATTGCATATACATATATATATATATATATAACACAGTGTTATTAATACACACCAAAAAAACTTCTCTCCAAAAATAAATGGTTACTGTGCGTTTTTGGGTGTGCATATTTTTAAGTTTTATTTTTGTTGCTTGTTATGACTAATCAGATTATACTTGCGAAAAGAGCATGTATACTATATATATATATATTATATGTGTATATATATAGCATTATGTTATATATATAATTTAATTATACCTATTTAATTATAATTTATAATAATTTTTGTTTCTTCTATATATATATATAAATTTGCCAAAATTACTTCCCCCTCACCCCAATAACTATAACTGTTCACTTTGAAAAAACCCGCGTAGGAGTAACACATGGTATGTACTTGCATCCCTTCTGCATCTATTTTATATATTTGTATATTGACTGCTTCTTTGTTTCTTTCCTACTTAACAAAAAAAAAACATTTGGTTTTGCTTCTATTTTGACTTTTAAATTCAATTGAACTTCAGTACAACGTCACGGTATCGAGCATCTATATAGGCTATGAATGTCATGATATGCTCTCAGAAGCGTTCTGTGTTGAGTTATTTTTCATTTTTGAATCCTTCTATTTTTTCTTTTTTTTTTTTTGCAAGGGAACACCCTGACATTGGCTTAACACAGAATGTTTCTGAGAGCATTTTCTGGCCTCCGTAGCCTAAATAGGTGCTAAATAGAATATATATATATATATATATATATTTAATAGGAACAAAAATGTGGTGTGAAAAAATCGAAAGATGCGAAGATATAGATGTAGCGAAGAAATAGCAAAAATAGCTTTTTGAATGACAAAAGAGCTAGTGCTGCTCACTTGTTAATTCTAAAAATATATGTGTACAGAATTGGTAATTATTTGAAGAAAAAAAAAAGAATTCAAGACGAGTTTATACAAGAATGAAATGGAACATATGCAGTGGGCCGTCATCAGGGGGAACACTATGCATGGTTCAAAAACAGTTGGTGTTTCTGGAGGGTGACTATGCCTGATTGCATTAAAAATGCCAACCCAAGGGGAATATTTCCGAACGGACTTGTTAATTGGCAGAATTATGCATTTTTGCTGTTATAATGGTCGAGGATGATACTGTATACTGCTAAATTTTTCTTATTCACATTCCCGTAAAACAGCTGAAATTATTATGCATGGCACTTAATCCACTTTGCTGTTAAACCAAAATGGCTCTTACTTTTATAGGCTCGTAATATTATAGATTTTTTTTTCCTTCAAATAATTACAGAATGAAAAAAAAACATAATGGAAGCACTGCAGATATTTTGGATTACGTGTTCTCAATACGTAAATTGTGTGGTTAACAAACCTTTTGAATAAGCGAAATCTCTGTACGAAATTAAACTACGGAGGAGATTGAGAACATGAAATACTTAAGAATAATAACGTGTGTTTCAAGAGAAGAATTTCATTAGCCGTGATCGCTTTTCAAGAAAGAAGTCGAGTTCACTTGTTGGTTGAATTAGCATTTTTAATTAAATTCTCTTGGGGCCATTAAAAATAAAGACTACTCAAGATTCCTTCATAGTTTGAAGAAAACCATAGAGAAGAAATTCCTATACACATAAGATCCACATTTTTTTTTCTCTGTTCTGTATTAAAATCCGCGTTAATTCGGGTAATTCTCGTATGCGTTTTCGATTAGCATAAATTTTTCTGTAATTGATGCCCGTTAAAGTCTCTTATAACCGAAACGACCCCCCAGTTATCAGTGAAGTATTATTAAAATAAATCTAAAGAAACGGGCCTTTTTTGTGTGAAGAAATTTTCCTCCAGGCGATTCTCCGAGATGAAGTGTCCGATGGATACGTTAATGTCCCTCGTGGGAACATAAAAAGTAACTCCCACAAATCAAACACTTAACGGCCTGAAAGGACCATCCATCGATATCGCGTTTCATCTCGACCGAATTGAGAAAAAAGATATACGACACTTCTTAAGTAGTGAAAGGAAAATGTCGCTATTTGCTTTTAAATTAATTAAAAGAGTATCGGTAATGATAAGGGTATCGGATTGAAAAGAAAGCAAATGGCTAATGCTTCATTTTGGAGAATCATTCAAATGTTTCCACATTGTTTTGGTCACTCACGTGCTTGCACGTGCTCCGGGTGACTCTTTTGGTCTCTCACAGAAATAGTTTCTTGAATTATATGGCACGCTTTTGAGCATTTACACGTTCACACATTCTGAACGTGGTCATTCTTTGGTCATTCAGGTCATTCTTTTGGTCATTCACATGCTTACACATGCTCTAGGTTACTCATGTACTTCGTCCTCCCTCTGTATGCCACTCTTTTGCCCACTCACGCGCTTGCAAACTCTCCAGGTCATTCTTTTGGTCGCGCACAATCCTTGTCCCTTATTGTCTGGGCAGAGACAGATTTATTGAGAGTTATAAAAATTTCGCAGACCTTATTTTACTAATTTTTTTGGCCACTCATTCCTCAAATCTACCACTCTCTCTGAATATGCTATAGCCTGCTAATCCCCCCCCCCCATCGTAAATACGCCACTGCTAGTAGTTTTGTTTTAGTTTGCAAAGATTTATTGGATTTTCATTAGGATAAACGGTTATTGCGTAAGACAGTGACGAGAGCTAACTTTTTTAGTAGACACGGGCCAAAAAAGTAAAAGTTTTTGGCGTGTCAGACGTATTCGGATATTAATTCATACCGGATTCCCCGCATTTGCTGGAATGCCGTAAAACTCGAGGAATGAATGTTTGAGTCTGATCCATTCCCGACAGAGGTCAAACAAGGATCCGAATATGCATTTAGCCAATTTAATAGATTTTAATAATAAAGGTAGAGCATTTTTCTGAATCTCTGAATACTACTTTACCGCATACCAACTCCGGACATATATCACCATAAGACAGTAGAGTTAGGTGAGAAATGAAAGTGTCATCTATCGGTGGTCACCCAATGATCGGTAGGCAAAGAAATTGTTTCTGTTGTTCTAGCCTCGAATTCGAACCAGTAGACATTAACGGTAAGCTTCATAGCAAATGACGAGCATCTTACCACAAGAAAAGATTTTCAGTCGACCCGGAGTTGAACCAGCGACCTATGAATATGTGACTGAAATTTCTCATCATGTCAGAGAATACCGGTGTTTCTTAGCATGTTGACCTTTCTCACTGTTTCCTGGCATGCTGGCTAAAGAAGGAGGATACGGTAATTGGAATTTTATACTTAGAAAATGGAATGGCTTAGTGTGCGTGTGTGTTTGTGCGTGCGCACATACTTATTGAATATGTAAAAGTTTTAAAATCAATTTCTATTTAAATTCTCACAACTGTATTTTACATAGGCAAAAAGACCCCTTCTGTGAATGAATTTTTTTTTAAACACGAAGATTGAAAATTTATATACTATGATTTAGAAATCTGTGGTAAGCCAGATAGAAGAAACTTTAAACGGGGCGTAGTTTGCCCGTCACTAGCTTGAAAAATAAGTAAGAGTATCTCCACAACAGCGTCACTGGAGACCGTTCACATTTATGTATAAAAACATCCAAAAACTCGATTTATCCAAGATGGTAGCTCGAAATGTTGGTGGCGAACTTGGGATGTGCAAGCTCAATTCGTCTCAAATTCAACTTGGAAGGCGTGGGGGGGGGGGGGGACACTCTGAGAAACGTAAATAAATTCAAAGAGAATGATCAGCGCATTGTGTCTTTACATACGAATTAATCGCACCCTTCTAATTTGAAGTCTTTAGAAGTAACCTATTCTCGCCATTCACCGCCGAGAAGATACGGTTTTAATTCGAAACCTGTTATTTAACACTTACGTACTTCGACCAGGTATGGTTCGATAATAAGAAACAGACATCGCCATGGGATGGCCGTTCAGAAGAACACTGGTATAGGTAAGAGAAGAATACGGTGTATAAATCGTATGGATCTCCATATTCAAATGAAGATCTGTGTATTCGTCAGAACTATTCAAAAATCCTCAACGGATTACACGCTACATTAGATATATACATTACTCGAAACAACAGTGTAGGCCAGTGGTTCCCAAAGTGTGGGTCGCGCCAATGTGCTACGGGGGTCGTGAGAGATTCTACGTAATGCGTCGAAATAAGAAATTTATTGGGCTTTTTTTTCACAACGTAGATAACAATATGCCGAGACGTAAAAATGCTGAGTACTACTACAGGGTCACTCAGAGAGAATCGCCTGATTTTAAAATAATATATTTTTTTTCAAAATTGAAAACCACAGAATGATAAGTATATGTATGCATAAGTACGTATGAATATAAAGGAGGAAAAGTGTGTGTGCGTTTTATATGAACAATATTATTAATAATCGATTTCAAGGGAAGAATCATTTTCAAAAAGAATGATTCTTGCCAAATCAAATTATATCAAAATATTAGAACATACACTTCCATCTTGCATAATGAACGCTAAGTACATGGGGGGAACAAAATGGAATAAATATTCATGCAATATTCAAAAATAAAATTGAATATTGTTAAAAGTCGGTATCACCTAATTAAAACCAAAAGAAACAGGCATCCCAATAAATAATTTAGCAACAACATATTTACTAGCAAAAAATCATGAATGTATGTGGGTCGGCGATGAATTTCTCGTCACGGATGGAGGAGTGAATGCGCTTCAAAAGTTTGGGAACCACTGGTGTAGGCCTAAGAGACGAATGTTTTGAAATTGTATCCCTCTTTCTTTTGTTATGTTCCACAATGAGAACATGTAAAGCAGGTCGGCAACCTGTCTGTCTATCGTGATAGACCAATATATATCGTTCTATTTTTGGAAAAATTAATTTTTTCTGGCAATTTTTCTTTTAAAATATTCACAATAAAAATTTATTAGGACACGTTGTGAAGATATTCGCTGTTGTTTACAAAAGAATGGTTATAACCACATAAAAGACAAATGTGACGTAACCTTTCAGTAGAATTTTGGCGGTAATATGTATATAAAATATTGGATAATAGGGATTCGTGTAATGCATCCGAGTGAATTTCTGGTAAGCAAAAAAAGTCAAAAAGTAGGTCGCCAAATAAATTTGGCTGACATCTTATTCCAATTCGACTATATAAGATAGAATAACATTGACATTGGTAGGGTAAAATAATCTTATATATTAAATATATCCAAAGATATTCTTCTCTGATATGAAACCTTAGTCATAGAAGGGAGATGTTTTCAAATCAAAGGCTTTTTTATTTTGACTTTATTGAAGTCTTATAAAACTCATAGATAATATAGAAAAGGTTTTCCTTTCATGTTTATCCTACAAGAGCAATCGAACAATTTTCTAAATATTTAATGTATCGCTTGGCTGTTACACCAGTGCTAACATTCGTTAGAATAACAAGCACATCATACAGGATGTGCCCGTAGATTGCCCTTCTCTCTCTCTCTCTCTCTCTCAGCTTGTCCTTCCAATGATTTCCTCATGGCTCGAGTACAAATGTTATCACTAGCAGGAAATTCCTCAATTGTTTAATTAAATTGGTTGTGAGGGATGTATGGGGTTAAAGAGAGAAGTGGGGAAGAGGGACAGACCAGACGAGGTTGAGCCTACCGTGATTTATCGCCAGGCCGAAATGCGTTTAGCTGGCGGCGAAAGCATCCCTGCAATGACCGGCACTCGAAACATCAATCGAGTTGGAATGGTTTCCTGCTTTTCATCCGCCCCAACCCCCTTCGAAGAGATCTATTGACTACCACCACCACCACTACTACTACTACACGGGAACGTATCTGCAGATACCGTCGTTCCTAGAGTCTAATGGTGGTTTTAAATTAAATCTCTTCTCGTAAGATTTAGGAATTGCACCGCTATAGATCGTTTCGGATCGGTCGGAGAACTCATCATCTGAAAGATCAAATGGGTACCGTATTCATGCGACGCGGAATACGGTAATTCGACCATTGTAGATCGAGAATAATAATAGGATACCCCAATCTTGTCGGAACTTCAATTTTTTTACAGAGTATACAAACTTCATTCATAATTTGAAGTCACCTTGAAAGAATAGTTCAATGTACCAAATAAAAAATACACTCGGAGTTTAATTAAATTTTTTTGGGTAGAGGGAGTAAACAGAGAACAGAGGAAAATCTACGCATACTCTTGTAGGTACTAGGGGCATGAGATATGAAGAAAGGCCTTAATTTTTTTTAAAATATGTTTGCATTGGAGGGATGTGCAGGTGTCGGGGGAGGATATGATCGAAGTGTTTAAAATTTTCAACGGGATAGATAGGATGGACCATGAGTTATTATCACAACGACAACCGACAGCTTCGACAAGGTGACACTGGCAACAATTAGTAAGGAACAGCTAAAAGTAATGGTGCCGCAAAGAATTTTTTCTAACATGGTTGTGAATAAATAGAATAGCTTAGCCCAGGGTATCGGGGATTTTACAAATTTTACATGTCTAAAAAGAAATACGATAATCATATTGGGTTAAATATGGAGAAGCTATCCATTCTTAGATAATAAGACAACGATACATTTTTATGGGCAGCGTATTATATGTTATCATACATTTTAGGATTCTTTTTGTAGTAATTGCTCTTATTTTGGTTTGATATAGGTTAGATATATTCTACATTCATATTATTTATGGACATCTGTCAGCCACCTCTTGGGCGTATTGTCTGTTGTGTACTTTTCATTTGCATTTGCAAAAGTTAATATCGTTTCACTACGGTATTTTAAAACCGTAGGTATTTTTAAACTATAAAAATACCGTTTATTGCCCTTCTACGGTAGCGATTCGAAAAAAGTTTTCTATCACTCTTATTAATGCTCCTGTCAGACCAGACACGACCCAGGCTCTGTCTTTTCCGGGATGTAGGCCCTTTAAAATGATGCCAACAGCACGAGGTAGTCACCCTCCCAAGTACCAACCGCACCCGATACTGCTTAACTTCGGTGATCGGATCATTAATGCTCCTGGAAACTAACTAGGATTTTCATCATATATACGTCATTCCACGTGGCTGACAGAATCATAGGTTAATGTTTTTTTTCTGTAAACCTACCAAATACAAGGCAATGGATGACAGTGGGCGCAATTTGGTGATATTGTTGGCCACGGGTGTGTAGCCGACGTGAAAACGCGACCCTCAAATAAAGAAATCATGTGTCTCGGAAACAGTTATTAAGTTATCTTACAAAAGGCTGTGGCTGCTGATATTGCATATTTAACTCATTGAATCGTGATTCCCCAAGAAATTCCGAATCATTTAAACATAATGTAAGTATCATTATGGTGTAATGCGACGCGCGTAAAGTTTTGCACCTACAATAAATTACTAGACTAATTATTAATACAATAAAACTTCCCGCAAGTCCAACGCCGGTTCAAACGGGATTTTTCCTCTCCAGAAACAATATCGGCTTCTAATATCGAGTCCTCTCTCCTCTCAAAAAGTTAGAGTTTAGCAAAATGATAATATTTTGCTACACCCCGTACTTATAAAAAAAATAGTTAGTTTCTTCAGAACCTGTCACCAAAGTGCGTATTTGTCTCCATCCATTGATTTAATTGATCGTTTTTCTAAATGAGCGTCGCGGTTCCTGGAGGCATCACCAACCTTCTTTAGAAGAGCCGTAGTGATCTGACAAGACGTGTGACTATTCAAGACATATGAGGGTTGCTTTTTTTCGAGACTATTCCGGTAAGAAGCGATGATTAAGGCAAGGGAGCCACTGGTTCCTGTCCCGGTAGCAGCAGAGATGAATTTGTTCGTACCCCACCGTTGACACTGGTAGTCAGTTGAGGTTGGTTTTCTGTGGTTCCCAACTTCAAGGCGAGAATGCTAACCGATCTCCCAGTTGAAAAGTCTCGTCACAGAGAGCAACAGACCTACAGCGATACAATTATTCAATCATAATCATTACACTTCACTCACAGTTAGAAAAATTGACAACAGATGCTAGTAGCACTGCACATAACAAGTAATACACAAGAACAGGCGTCACGTTAGGTTCTCAACACCAGCATAGCCCACGTCTTTCTCGACCACCTTCTCTTCATTGAGACAGAGCGGTGGGCCATGATCTGGCTAGCAGAGTAAGTATTAGATGCAATGTCTACGTGTAATCTTAGACTTACTACAAGTGTAAAAATTCAACTGCAAACACATTTCGTAGATAACTAACGATAAATTATGTGTAATAATAATATACGTTCTTATGGATTAATAATCTAACGAAACTCGTGAGATTTCTTGAAAAACTCATAGTACCCTAATGATTCATTTCGTCTTCTACGTGTGGAGAATAAGAAATTATAATTCATCATTATCCACAAAAGAAAAACCTATAGTGCCTAGTAAGAAATACTAGATAGTAACTAAAGTTTGCACGAGAAAATAATATTCCCCACGTTAATGTCCAGATCACACACGTCAACAAAGATAAGCTTGGATAAACGTGAATATTAGAGAGACGAAGTTATGTTATTTGGAAGAATACCTTCTTAATTAAATAAATTAATTTCCATAAATTTACCAAAGAAACTGAAAATTCAATTCACGAAATTCCAAAATTAAATTATCATTTTCAGCCATGAATGCAATAAATGTAATAACATCCACGCGTATTTGACGAATTCTTTGAAGTTCAGAAAAGTATGGAAAATTTTAAAGTAGTCTTCTTATATTTTAAATTAAATATTTTTAAATGAGACATTTTTGGTTTACCTTAAACATAAATCATTGGAAGCTACTTTCAGAATAAAAAAATCTAGTTACCAAAAAAAATAATAACTTAAAATTATATCTAGTTGGTCGCATTTAAACTGGAAAAAAATGACTTTTAAATGAAGCTCTTCATCGTTTCATTATCTTAAGAGAATGGAGCTTATCATGTGAACGCATTAAATAGTTTTTCCTCTTCTCCTTCCCATAGGTTTTTCCTCATAAAAGAAACAAGGAAACATCTAATAGATCAGAGACAATCAATGTCTTATCTGAAAGTGAATGCACAGCCTCATTCAAATTTCATTAACTGTCCCCCACCCTATCCCGGTTAAGATATTATCCTATCTCCCCATGACTTTCCATTAAGAACTCTCTCTCTCTCTCTGTTAGATGGACGAAAGTGAGCGAGAGAGAGAGAGAGAGAGAGGGTAAAGATTACTTGTTCATGGCGAATTAATAACCTCTGCAACTCTTTAGAAAATCACCCCACGAAATAATTAATTTCTCCAAGCATCGACTTTATGGTTTGAGCGGTGAAATCATTAAAACGTTTATAAAGTAATCAGGAATGCCCCGTCAACCTAACAGCGAGAATCATTACTCAAAAGCACCCACCTATGGCGCGAGGAGATGTGAAATGTGCGCTCGCTTTTAACCAAGTTGCATTATTGCTGGAGGGGAAGCTCCCGTATATGTTAGAATACGCCGTGTTTTTGACCTACCCTGCGGGGAGAGCTAGAGAGTGCTGCAATTTATTCTAATTGAGAAATGAAATTGATTTGTGTTATCACTTTAACTAGTAGGCTATTTAGAATAGATTTGGATTTTTGTGTTTCACTCACTTGACAGTTTAATTGGTGTGAAGCATCTGTTGGCGACTATATTTGGCGGGAATGGGATTGACATGTTTAAATGTCATTGCAGAAATCCCTAAAACCGATGTAAAATATTATATCTTTTCTTTCATGATGTAGGCCTCCTTCCGAGTGTCAACATTTGCACAGTGAGAAGGATAGGAATAGGTGTTCTATTGAGAAATGGACTTTACACCAAATATCTAAGTTTTTCAATCATAAAGTAAGAAGGCGAGATATCTCATCAATTCCGCTGAGAGTGTTAAATAAAAATAAATTGCGATCACATGGTTGACTTTAAGAAAATGATCTGGTTTATTGCAATGTAGATGGTGCTTCCAAAGCCCAAAGTTGGCCACTTCGTGAACTGGCCGGCGCAGTTAATCCGGCCAATATCCAAATTCCGGGATTTCGCTGGACTCCCCCCTATACAGTCCGTCTCTGAAGTTTAGGTAATGCACTTTTCTTAAATTAACAAGAAAAATACAGTGAATAAAATTAGCACCTTTTAACGGGTAATACCTGAAGTATTTCTACAATTATAGAAAACAAATTTCTACGAAAGAACGTTTAGAATATTTATAGTATCGAAAATGCAAAAAATGGCTGTCTCAAAAGTTCATAGGAAATTTATATCTACAAAAATCATAGGCTTTTAATAGCTAATAGCTTTTTTTGATTTTTCTTTAATAACCTCAAATACACTATCCTTCGTGGATATAATTAAATTCTGTAGGGTTGCAACATCGAAACTGTACAATGTTTCCTCGATAGAGCTCTTCAAGTCATCAACAGTCGAATACTGTATTTCATTTGTAAGCACATTTACCTTAAGTATGTACATACATTTTCCTAATAGGACTCAAGTCAGGACTCATCGATGGCCAGTCTAAAAGCGATATATTTTCGCGACTAGAGAGTTTTTTTTTTGTGGCAGCAGATCTTTGAATAGACACGTCATAATGTTGAGATGCCGACTGTGGTGCTCCTAAATCAAATTATTATTTAAAATCAAATTATTTTGTATGCAATCAGAGATATTCCGTATTTACGATGGCAATGCACCGTTGTTTGTATGGTTCCTCATACGAGATACATCGTTTAGCCTTGACCCTTACTACGGTTTATCGAACAGAAATGGAAATATTTGTTATAAATTCTTCCAACAAACTCGACTGTTTGATTTAAACCGGAGTGCAGCTTGAAAATGAACATTACAGTCGAATCCCGTTATAACGAACTCCGAGAGAGCGGGGAAATCACTACGTTAAATCGAAACCGCGTTATAAAGGAATTCTAGCTTTTTTGCATTGTTCCTGTGTAAATTTATCTCGCGAACTGGAAAAGTGTTCGTTTAAACGAGATTTTCGCTAGAACAGTATTCGACTGTATATGACATGTGCATTGTGACGTTGTGCATTTTTATGCTGCATACTGATGTAAATTTCATGCGCAATGGTGCCAGTTACTGAATTTCTACGTTATTCCAAAATCGTTTTTTCTGAGACTAAAGTGGCACAATAACCGGTATCGTGGCACATTCATCGGTATGCATCATAAAAATGCACATATATGGTGTCAAATCTTCTATTGTACATTTTCATGACGCATACCTGTATAAAACCCAATAGTCAATTTTACTTGAAGAATTTATAAGAAAGAGTTCTGTTTTTCCCGATGAGTGGCAGTAGGCACCAAGTGTAATTTTGTTTCACAATATATTGTGGGGTTACAAGTGATATACAAACTGCCAAAATAATCTATTTTCGGATTTTCAGCTTTTCTCTTGACCACACAAACGAGATATTTCGTCTGGTGAAACCCACAAAGCCATATTTTTATTTTTATTATTATTATATTCAAAGTTTTGTAATCACACTCTACCATATTAGTTTGTACAGGTGAAACACACTAAGTCAAAAATAGATTATTCTGAATTGGTGTGTTTCACATGTAACCCCACGTTATGTTAACTTCTATTCAAAAATATCAGAACGAGTAAGCGAACTGAATTCGAACTCATTCATAAATGTTCAAGGCAACATAATTTTTCTTTCCGACGCACTCAAACGTTTTGGAGTAATCTTATGAGTGATTGTTTTCCCTCTCAGTTATTAGTAAAGATGGTTAATAATGGACTGTATACCATTTTCATGCAAACCCGTCCTGCATAATTCAATCGCAATGTGAGCATAAGCACTTTTGTGCGGCAAAACCATACCATAGAAAAGAACATTTCCTTTGGATGGCTTCACTCACACTACACTATGTGTTTTGGATAAAATATATAAATTTTTTACATGTTTTAACAATTCAAGATGCTTTGACAAGATATGGCGCATCCTTAAAAGCCTCTTATGTTAGCATTTACAAGCCCGTAAATATTCCGTAATGTTGAGTTCTCTATGGGGAACTTTTCCCCATAACATTAGTTTGCACCTGCTGAAATTGGGAGCAAAGCCTACTCCATTAAAAAAGATATGGAATCTCAAAGAGGGTTTAGGTATTTCTTCTGTACCACATAACAGTTTTACTACCAATTTTTTCTGAGAAAATAAGTTTACACTAAATCAATTGAAATAAAAATACCGATATTATATGTCTGCTAATATTTCCTAAAAAATCACCAACCGGAGAAAGGATCAGAGCGTTCATATGTACCTCATTGGTATTTTTAGTGGGGGCACACATGCTCTAGTCAAACTGCAATAATTATTAAACTTGTAATGAACAACTAAGTAATTTGTACTCAAATCAACTTTGCGCAATGTATTTATAAAATAACTGGGGGGGGGGGGGCTTTGCCCCGGCGTCCAACCCCACCTCCCAACTTCTCCAATGGAGCTAACTACTCGTCACATCTTCTTTAATTATAAAACATAATATTCCTCAGGCACTGCAAATGCCTGTAAAATAGTTCAATACGCGATGCATCGCAATAGGCAAAGTACCATAATATGCATAATATGTACCACAATACACCGTAGACACTGCATTACAATAAGCAATACAGCGCAATATGCAATGCACCACAGTACGCAATGTATCGCATTGAACAAAACACAATAATACGCAATACACCCTAATATGCAATAAGCATTACAATACGCAATTCATTACAATCAATAATGCACCACCATTTGCAGTGCACCACAATAAGCACTCATTAAAATAAGCAATACAGCACGCGATGCACTACAATACGCAATGCATTACAATCAGTAATGCACCACAATAAGCAATACAGTATAATATGCAATCCACCACAATACACAAACGCGATGTATCGCATCAAGAAAAACAGAATAATACGCTATGCACCTCAATACGCAGTGAGAACTGCATTACAATAAGCAATACAGCCCGTTATGCACTACAGTACGTAATGCATGACAGAAAAAATCAACTACCAGCAAAATCAACAATGCACTGCAATCAGCGAAACATCGCAATAATCAATTTACCACAATACGCAATGCAGACTGCATCGGACTGCATTATAATAAGCAATACAGCATGCAATGCACTAAATCAGCATTGTATTGGCAGTGCACCACAATAAGCAATACAGACCAAAAGCAATAACCACTGCATTAGATTAAGCAATACACTACAATACGCCATGCATTACAATAAGCAATACACCACAATACGCAATGTATTACAATAAGCAATACAGCACAATACACAATGTACCACAATACGGAATAAGCACTGCATTATATAATAAGCAATACAGCATGCAATGCACTAGAATACGTGATGCAAAACAATACGCAATATACCACAATCAGCTATGCACCATATTGCAGTGCAATACAATAAGACATACAGCACAATAAGCAGTAGACACGGCATTATAATAAGCAATACGGAACACGATGTACTACGTAATGCATACATTACGCAATGCAACGCAATCAGCGGTGCACCACAATACGTAATGCACCATACAATGCGCATACTGCATTGATGCATAACAATACGCAATACACACCATAATAAGCAATACAGCTCAATACGCAATAAAGCACTATACATCGCAATAAGCACCACAATACGACATAACCACTGAAACATAATAAGCAAGTGATACACTATAATCAGCGATGCACAACTATTTGCAGTACAAAACAATAAGCAATACAGCCCAATACGCAATGCGCCACAATACGCAATAAGCACAGCATTGTAATGAGAAATACAGTAAACGATACATTATAATGTATAACAATTAGCAACGCACCACAATCAGCAATGCACCACAATAAGCAATACAGCACGCGATGCATTCCAATACGCAATGCACCACTATTTACAGTGCCCCGCAATACAGCTTAAAACGTAACGCACCACAATACGCGATGTATCGCAATAAGCGAAGCACCATAATATACGCAAAATGTACTGTATTACAGTAAGCAATATATCACGCGATGCACTGCAATGCGCAATGCACCACAAGAAGCAATACAGCATAATACGCAATGTTACACCATCGGCGATTCAGTGCAATAAGCAATGCACCATTTTAGGCAATGCAGCACAATAAGTAGTGCAGCCTTATATTAAAGGCACCACAAAAAACAATGCACCACTATATCAGGGCACCACATTAAGCAATGTTGATACTTAATGCACCTCCATCGGCAATACAGGACATTCCTTATTGCACCACCATCGGCAATGCGCCATCACAGGCAATACAGCACAATAATTAGTGCACCAACATATTCAAAGTACCGCAAAAAGCAATGCACCACTATATTCAGTGCACCACATTAAGTACAATACACCACAATAAGCAAAACAACACAATGCGCAATTTACCCACATCGGCAATACAGCACAATAACAAATACACCATCACCGTACGCAATACAACACAATAAGCAATGCATCACAATATGCAGTGCACCACAATGCGCAATGAACCACTATACACCATAAGCACTGCATTAGAATAAGCAATATGGCGCGTGATTCACTAAAATACGTAAGGCATAACAATGCACAATTAGCCAATATTTACAGTGCACCACAATAAGCAATGCAGCACAATACCTCATGCACCGCAATACCGCATAATATGCGATGCATCGCACTAAACAAAGCACCATAATACGCAATGAGCCACAATAATCATCAATCCATAAGCACTGCATTACAATAAGCAATACAGCGCTCAGTGCACTACAACACGTAAAACATCACAATCAGTAATGTAGTAATGTGTGTAATCAGTAATATTGTACACCACAAATAAGCAATGCAGCATAGTATGCGATGCATCGTAATAAGCAAATCACTATAAAAAGCACTATAGTACGCAATGCACCACAATACGCATTAAACGCTGCAATAGAATGAGCAATACAGCACGCGATGCACTACAACATGCAATGCACCGCAATCGGTAATGCACCATTATTTTTGCAGTGCCACAATAAGCAATGCAGCACAATGCGCAATGAGAAGCAAGTATTCATCCTCGACTCAAAATGAAACCTGTCAATTTCCCCATAAAGAGATCTGTCCAATGCCCCGCCCTGGGTACCTGTGTGTTGCGAGCACTGGTGATGTATACATACCTCTGGGTACATGCACAAAACTTGATCCCTACACATCAAGCGGTTCCCGATGTCCTCAGGAGTTAAATGAAAACTCGCCCAAAATCGTAACCGACTTCCGTAACACAAAAACGTAACAGATTTCCGTCACCCATTTCCGTAACATTGAATCGTCACTAATTTCGGTTGCTTAGAAACAGGCCCTTTTCGAGTTTGTGATTTTATATTATAGAATAGATAAATTGGGTTGCTGTATTTTTGAAATATATGACATCCATATTTTCATGGGCATCTTTTTATGAGCCACCTCGTTGGGCATTTTGCCTGTTGTAGCGTTGTATTTGTATAATGTCCAAAAAGTCAAATATAGTCGACGCTCGTTGTAGCAACCATTTGCGTTAAAGTGACCGGTGATAAGTCCCAAATGTTTTCGTATAACGACTACGTGTTTTCTTTCCGATATGATGTCCGTTTTTGAAGGAACAGTAGAGGTCTTCATAACGAACATCGACTGTGCTTTGAATTGAATATCAACTTGATTATCGTTTAATCGAACGATTTCAAAATATATTTTTTCGATAGAAAATTCAAATATACTCATTTTCCTATGAATTTCAAGTAATCTATACCACTTCCAAACTCTTGTTACGTTTTGGAAGGTCACTATTGGATGTTCAGTGAAAATTCAGATTAATGGGAATACACCGAGGAGAAAGAAACTTCTCACTCACTGAACTTTTCTCCTCCATTTTCCAGGTTGTGATTTCTCACATCCAGTTCAGTGAAACTAAAATCTTTTTTGCTACTTTTCTCTTCCTCTTCATTCTAGAACACTTTCCTTTATTCCTTTAGAAGGTTCTCAGGGAGCGATATCCTCAGCCTTATCTCTATTCCTTTTCTCTTTACATTCCTGATTTCTCTGTGACGGTTTCTTTCCCAAATGCCATTTATCTCCATAAAGAAAGAAGGGAAAAAAATATTGCCTGTTGCTCGATAAGAAAAAAAATATGCTATGCTTAGGAATGAATGAAATTTTGAAATAAAGACAAAAATGCATTAAAAAAATATTGAAGATACAAGAGCGTTTTCATATTTGTTAAAGGTATGAGATATCTTACACAACAGCAGGAAAATTACAAATTTGTGATGTCTATCTGAGACAAGTACCCATATTAAAATTCGAATCGGTATTCCCATTCATGTTGGAAAGGAATGAACTAGAATAAACATTAAATTTGAATTTATTTTTCTTTTCTTTAACATCTTGATAAGATCCTTCAAAGAAATTATAATTGAAATTCCTAAATTCTGATTAGAAAACGAAACGTCACGTGTATATACGGAGCTTGCTATTATAGCGTCGATCACGTGATAACTTCGATTGTTGCCTGATTTATATTTCTCTTAATAAACTTTCTTTTTCTATTTCTCTAAAAAGGAATCGAAATGATTTGCTTTTGAAATAAAAATGGGGGAAAAAATGAAATTTTTCGTATCTAATAACAAAATTAATTATCCCTAGAATTTAAAAAAAATTATCATTCAAAATCATTTTCAATATTCAATTCCGTTTTTACTTGAATGAAATTCTATTGAAATCACGAAATTTTCAAACTTTAATTGAAGCACACACAATTTTAAATTCTGATATTTCAAAGTTTTTTCCTCTGAATTAAAAAATTTTTTCGCTTCATACAAAATTTTATTCATAATTGCATTTGATAAGTTTGCTATATTGCACTCAACGTATTTTTCTATAAAAAACAATCAAAATAGGCGTGAAAAACAATCAGTCTTTCATAGTTCTGATAGGCTTAGTTGCGACTTTCTTCATACGTATTAAAATGTGCGAACAAGACCAACGTTATCGATCGAAATTATCATCTCAGTCTAGAATTTATGCATATTTCTGGTAAATTACAATAATTTCATCGATAATTTGGCGCATATATATGTACGCCCTGAAGATTACTCATAATCACCTCAAAATGTGATAAATTCGCAATATCTATCTATTGGAAGCCGTGGATTATGAAATAGTAGAGTTATATGGAATACCAGGTTTTCTCAGCCTTCAGGTATGGCCGCTGTATGCAAAAGTCATAAATCACTTTGAATTGTCATCATGATGATATAGATTCAGTGTCGCTAGTCTGTCACCATCATCACGGCTGCTATAGGAAAAGATTTATTTATCTAGATGCAGAAATTTACTCGAGCAAGTATTCAAAATCGTTTGTCAATTATTGGAATTGTGCCTTATAATTTTAAATTGACATAAAATGTTGTTTGCAAACAACAATTGATTTATTGTTTTATTTTATTATGACAAAAAATCATAATAAAACATAATCAATCATAAGATTAAACATAATAAAAAACAACGCAAGTGTTTTGTATTATTATGTTGTCATTTTTGAAATACCCATTCATCCAGTTATATGAGAGATGCTATTTTAAATATGATATGTCAGGCAATATGGAATTCTATAGTTTTTATCTGCGTTGGGCTAGAAAGCTGGAAAGTTTAGTAAGATAGAAGAGGAAAGTTTTATAAATAATGGGTGTCCTGTCGTCTGTGGGATCCTCCTTGACTGTTAGGGCACGATATAAACATTTGCGACTCTAGTAAACAGATCATCAACTACAAAAACAAACGATGGAATTTTAATTTTTTCATTATTCTAGGCATATTAAATCTTGTTTTTGAACAATTTGAATTATTTTTATTCATTTTGAATATTTTCCACATTTCAATATAACAAGGCATATAAATTTTATAAAACTGTATGTTTCAGTTTGTTATAGGAAAACTAAAGAAATAAAGATGTTATTTCATAACACCCCGCATTTCCTACAAAAACAAAATCGATCAAACTTACAAGAATTGTCGATGATTATGCATAATGATCAGTTATTATTGATGTATTGAATGTTCATATAACATATGTTGCGATAAATGCGGTGATTATTCATAATTAAGTTTAAGTAAACTAACTTAAAAAGTTAAACTAAATCAAAACAAGGGTTGTATATAGAAAGTTATAAATTATTATCAGTCTTGTAATATTAGCTTTCTTCACATTTATCAACAATTTTAAACATAATCAGCATCACCAATCGAATCCATCATCCTAGATGGAAGCTTGAGCAACATGTCCGGTAAATTTGAGTAACTCATTGACGATTCATCATGTTTACCAATACGATCTGGGGATTACACGAGTACATGATCACCGGTAAATGTGACAAATTCGCAAAAGTTATAGAGCTTACCAAATGATTATGCGTAATCACCGGATTCACCACATTTACCGTAGTTCTTATATATGTGTTGCAGTAATGTGATAAATTGGTTATTATGCATAATGATCGATCGTTACGCATAACTACCAATCGCTTGGTAAGTTTGATAAATTTATCACTTTTAACGGCGAATGTGCATAATACCCAAGCATCGTTGGTAAATTTGATGGATACTGAAAATATTATTACTTCGGCTATAAAAGGTGACAGTCAAGTTCTGATGCGTTAGACTATCCGGAAGTCTTAAATGTTGAAACATCCAATTTTTTTTTTTCGCCGATTAATTCGTTTTCAGGTACCAATTTTTGTTATAATGAAAAAAGTTCTTGTAGATATTGATTGTCTTTCCAAAAACTCTTCATACAGCTTAGATCACCTCTCACTGTAGTGGATTCACAAAATCGAAGCATTTCCGATTTGAGGATTTCTTATTTCCTGGATGTTTTTTATCGATTGTCCAATACTGTTCCAAACTCAAGAAAATGAATTGACAAAATATACAGAATTACTTCCATATTGGAAAATTCAGAAACTAATCGCGAGTAAGCTTTAACTAAAATATTAAATTAATGAACTTAATAAAATAATAAATTAATTTACTGAAAAATTACCAAGATATAGTCAGCCCAGCTTAAACATATATGTGATAAATCGTTTATATTATACACAATAGATGGTTATTATGAGTACTTATTTTGCCAATTGTTTTGTTAAGTGTGATAAAAATTAATCACTTTTATCGGTGAATATGCAATAATACCCAAGCATTTGGTAAATGTAACACTTACTAAAAAATTAATCACTTTTATCGGTGAATATGCAATAATACCCAAGCATTTGGTAAATGTAACACATACTAAAAAAATAACACTTTTACCAGAGATTGTGCATAATAACCAAGTGCGTTGGTAAATATGATAAATACTTGAAGTTTATCACCTTTATCTGTCATTACGCGTGACACCATAGTGCAATTGGTGAATTTGCTAAACATGAAAACAATTCCAAATGAGTCTAGTATGTGTGATGAATACAGCCGGATATATATATACAGTGATATCAAATTTATCGATCGTACCCCGATATAATGATACAACGAATGTATAAATCACATAGGCGTACGCAGAATTTTCTCGGGAGGCTTCCGATTTTTTTCTTTCTGAGGGGTGTTTTGAAGTTTTTTCCTGCAAAATAGCGCTATAATCTTGGCTCGGGGGGCGGGCTTAGAATCCCAACCCACCCCTTTGCGTACGTCAATGATAAATTACCATGTATAGTATATCATATAATACGACTTGCCGTGCTTACCAACGACGCACAGTGGTCAATATAGCGGATTTAGGGAGAAAAAAAATGTTTTCTCGAAAACGAATGAATATTTTTGAAAAATTATTTTTGCTTCACATCAAAAAATAGGCATGCACACAGGCTGAGAAGTATAATTCACTAATAATAACGTTTGTTAATTTTAAAACGACTTTGACATGATCACTACGTTTTCTACATTTTTGCAGTTCTTCCCATTTCAATGAAATAATTACTTATTTCTAATTAAGCTTTCCAGCTTTCATTGATGTTTCCTACTTTTCTGATTGACTGTCTCCAAAATAATAATACATCAGTCATATTTATTACGAATAATATTTAAAAAATTATAATAATACCGAAGCACTTTCTTAACAAAATATTGCCGTAAAAACTTGGGGGAACATTTAATTGAAGTTTAATATGTAAAACATCTCAAGATTTTCACTCAAAAAATAATAAATTGTTCTCTTATAACACAAACATTAAAAATAATCAGTAACAGTACAAATAAACAAAATCTATGATTTGTGGGCTTGATTACCGTTTGAACATTTAAAATCGTCATGCTGAATTTTTGTAGAGGAAACGTGTCACAGAGTTTTGTTACTAGATCTCCATTTTTTTGATAAGAAACTGATGAAACATTTAATTTTCAGACGAGACTTATTACTCTTCACTTCCAGGCTATGTTCAAATTTTCACTTTTTATCAATATATTGGATTAACAGGTCTCCTGACTTTTCTTTATAAAAGGCAAGCTCCACCCACCATTTGCGCGAATAACGTTAAAAAACTCTTAGACGAGTTGCACATAAGGCCACTTCAAAAATTTCTTACGTAAAAAGGAGCAGCTGGAGGCGGCTACGCATAAAGCAAAACGTGCTCAAAACTACTCAAAAATAAGCCTAACTTTAAGGGCGAATTACGAAAATTATTTCCTCTACTCAGAGCTTGGAAAATAATGAACCGAAAAGAACAGAGAACTAAAAATGAACAGCAAAAATAATTGCATGGTTCCATTCAATCGCAACGGAGTAACAACCTAAGAAAGTTAAGCTTTTCATCACATTTCGGCGAGAGCCCCATCTGAGTGAGCATTACTCTCCTTCAACCCCCGGGACCACCCCGATGTAAACAAATATCACCCCAAGATCCGCACCAAACATTTTTCTACACACCCATATGGTTTTTTCTCCGAAGCAAGAACTTCATTTTTTATTTTTTTCCAGCTAATTTCCCGATTCGGACCACCGTGCGACGCGACGCTTGGGTATAATGCACAATCGCCGTTAAGATGATAAACTTAGACATATTTGTCGAGCTTACCAAAATGCTCAGAGATTATGCATAACAACCGGTTATTGTGTATAATAACCACATTCATCGCATTTACCGTGACATATAAATGCCATATAAATTTATTAAATTTTCTTCAAAATAGATCTAGTCTTTAGTAATCTGAGAGCTGTTTCCTTCAGTCTTTTTCGGTCATATGCAATAGAACGAGCTCTTTCGAATGTATTTCAAACTTTATTTTTTCCCCTGTGATTCGTCTTAGAAAGCAATCATGTCTCCGAAAACTGGACATTCTTCTTGGAAGGAAAAAGTTAGAGCAATGATCTCCGAGGAACATGCAGACATAGACTGCTTTTTTATCCAGCCTATCTTTTGGTTTTTTTTTTGTAAGACGCGTATATAGCCGATTGTTTCTACCTTCCCATTCATCAAGATTTCTCTAAAACTTCTTGCGAATGTGAAGGACAATATACGTGTCCGCCTAACCCCCCCCCCCCCCTTCCATGCCCTTCTAATTCTCTTGGATTCCAATGAAAGAGACTCAAGTTTTATTTCACACGCGGCAGCAGTAACAACAATTGAGTGCGAGTACAATCAATTTTATTCATTCTCCCGGTCTGGATCGCACCTTCCAGCAGACAGATTTGATGCTGCTAGTGTTGATCGATGCTCCGGGTGTGTGCTATTAATGTTTCAACGAGAGAGACACAGGGAAAGAGGCTCTCCCTCTCTCTTCACGTACCTTCTTCTTGCAACTGATAAATTGTTTTCGCTTCCCGTTTTAATTAAACTATTCTGGAATTCCGATCCAAGTCGTCTATTGGCTGTTCTGCGACCGGTTTGAGTGAGGGGTCGGAGAGAAGATGTAGTCCAACTACGAAATATACGGTGGGATTCAGAGGCTGGCATTAAACCTTCCTCTCTCTCACATTAAAAAGCTTCAGCGTACCTCGGGTACACCATCGCGAAAAGCTCGTTTTGTAATGAATATGTTCTTCCTCCGGACCCCACTTCTTGTTGCACACTCTCCAGAGAGATATATTGAAATTGTTTCGTTGTCTTCGGGACCTGACATCGAAAATATACAGTTTTAATTTGCTGCAACGATGGTACTGGGCACGTATTACTTGCAATGACGGGAACTCCGGGAGAACATTGAATATAAAATGGACCCATATGTTATAGCTATATGTTATGATCGTACTCTCGGATTTATGGGGCTTAGCTTCAAATTGCAAGATTGTGTGTGTGTGTGTGTGTGTGTCAGTAAACATCGGTTTTGCATGCGAGATCAATAACAGAAAGAAGAAATGATATTGAATAATATAACGAGGATATTAATATTTCATACTAAAGTCCTTCATATATATATCCTATGTGCAATAAAATATAAAGTTCGATAAAATGTAACCGGTTCGAATGTATCAAAGGTAGAGTCTGCAAAGGGCATTTTCTGATGGTATGGCGGAACTAAATGAACCAATCTAAGAAGGGGGAGCCAAAACCCATTTGTATTCTCTTTGGGGAAGTTGCCACAGGCATTCAGGCAAGCATTAAACATCTTGAGAAGCAAGCTGATACAGTCCGTTGAGAATCACTTTGGTAAGTGCGCTAGAATGAAACATTAGACAAGCTACTTAATTCAAAAAGATTAGCGGCACAGTATGCTTTCCCTTATTATAATTTGCTGCACCATAATGTTCGCACGTTCTTACACGTGCCCTTTTGAAGGTCTGAAGGAGATTAATAATCTTAACTAAGGGTGTAACTAAACTGATTGCCAGAACTGTATGGAGTGATAGAACTCGCCAAAACAAACAAATTTTACCACACAATGTGCGGTCGAAAAGCAAGCGGCAAGCCACGAGAGGGTGCCTGCGTGGAGAAAATGTAAAACACAGTAAAGACGAGTAATAAAAGACAAAGAATCTTTATTATCGAAAACTTTACAACGAATGCTCGAGTGAGCACCCACCAGCTGCAATACAGGCGTCACATCGGCGACGGAGTAAATCACGTACACGTTGAAAGATTCCTGAAGAATTCGTTAAATGCCAGTCAATGTTGTAGAAGCGGTCAAGTCTTGCCGCTTCCACAACATTGCCGTTTGCAGACCCATAAATAAATTGCATAACGACTTTCTAAAAACTGGAATATTGCGGCATTTCTACGGACGAATAGCAGCTGAATGACGGATTCTGCGAAAGATGATGTTTCATCCACTCCAGAGAAAACGCTCTCTCGCGGCTCCCCGCCTGCTTTCAACCACATATCGTATGGTAAAAGCTGTTTGTTGTGGCGAGTTCTGTCACCCCTTGCAGTTCTGACAATCAATTCAGTTGCACCCTGTATAATTATTTTACATCAGTTCTTATGTTTAAAAATACACAAGCAAACGTATATGCATCACACTGTTATAATAATAATCGATCACATACTCATTTTTTCCCACCATACGCCAGTTCCAGATTCTGGAATAATCTACCACACCACCTGTAACACATATAAATCGTCTACCCACGTTTAAGGAAAAAGGAAATCTAAAAATCACTTGCACTAACCATGAAACGATCGTACTCAAAAAATTATATCAAACAATTTATTTCTTTTTTTAGTGAGTTCAAGTATTTAGTTGTATGATCGCTTGACTATATGCTTATATAGTGAGTGTGTAAATGTGTGTACGTATATATTGTTTGAGGTTCTATGTTGTTGCCACTGCTGTTTCTTGGGCTGGAGAGCTCGGAAAATCATTTTTATTGTTTTATCTCCCTCGTACTCTCTACTGTACGTGACGAGAGTCCGTCCATCAACCGCCACAGCCGCTATCTACTGTACACTGACTTTCCTGATTGCTCATATTTTCCTCTCTGCAATACATTTAAATGTAAGTTTCGGAATTTTTCACTCGTCAGTGATTTCTGAGTATGTAACGAAATATCATAATAATGATAAAAATTATAAGTAATAGCTGAGGTTCTATGGTAAACATTAAATATATATATAAACATTATATATATCAACTTCTATTATAGCTTATAAAACTTTCACCAGAGTACAGCCTGGAAATAAACAATATATTGACGTCATAGCATTTATTGTTAATTTTTAATGCTGAATTTCGGGTTTAAACTAACAGCCAATTTCGGTACAGAATTATAACAGATGGTTTCGTTTTTATTTCATAGGTGGAAGCACGAGTCCCAGCTGATTTTTTTCACCCTGAAATGTGTGACAAGTCAGATACAGCTAGGAAATTTTTCCCCTATCACATTATTTTTTCTCTCGGGTTTACAAACTGTTTCGCCCATTAATGGTAGTCCACAAAATTTTATACTCTATTTCACCGGTCCGCAAAAAGCGTTGATATAAACTACTTCATTTAATCCTACCTCCTACCATAAGATATTGGTCTTTGTCACTTTTTATCCAATTAAACGAATTTAATTTCATCGAACCTTAAATAAAAAAAAGACTAATACATAATTATTATTTCCATATTAGAGAAAAATCATCCAACGCTATCAATAAATTTCCTAAATAATATCTTAACATTGTTTATTAATCCATATCATGATTTAAATTCACACAACAGATCATAAATATATATACATACAGAACCGCCAAAGCCTCGAGTAAAATATCCTCAAAACCAGATCGAATAAAAAAATCAAGCGGAATTTCTGAATATCGTTCTTTCCTGTGTTATGTGAAAATGTTCAGTGAATCACACTATATATATAGATAGGGTAAGGGAAAGAAATATTCAATGAACATAGTTTGCAACATCGCCGGGGATATAACGACATTCCTGTCGTAATCTGGTGTTCTAGGACCGAGGCTATAACTCTGGTTCGCTTAGTGATCCTAGTTGGGAAGTCGTTTGGTTCTTTTCTCCTGTTTTTTTTTTCCTTTCTTTTTTATGCGTCCTTCTTTTCCAGGCATGTATCCTATATATCCTACAAAGAACGAACATTTCCAGGAAGCACCTTTCCACAGTGAGTAGAAGGATTTTTAGCTTTTTCTTTCGCCCTTACATTTCGCTTCCTTCTCCCCTTTCATTCCTATCAAGAAGTGCCATACAAGCCGATCAAGGGAATTTTCTCCCATGTCAGCTGTTCGCATAACTTCCTCCCTCCCCCGACCCCCTAGAAAATGGAAATGTATTCTCAGTAAAAGAAAATGGAGAACACTATTTTCTTTTTGGCTAGTCTTTCTCTTTATTTTTCATGTCCTGCTCGATGGGCCCGACAAAATTCGTTTTCCTCACGTGATGGTGTTCGGTTCACATTGCGATCGATGCTTTTACGTGGAGATGCGATACCGATGGTGGCTAAGGTAAATCGTTCTTGCATCACTTATACAGGTCGATAAATCTCTCAAATCTTGTAAGTGATCTTTTTTTTTTGCTTTGGGATCACTATCACTATAGAATTTTACTACCGCTAATCGGATTTCGTTATTCGTATCTCCTTCTAGGGCCATATGATTGTGTTGCGGACCTGGAATATTTCAGGGGTGGGGGTAGGTGAAATCAATGGGAAAGGAACAGGAATGTTGGGGGGGGGGCACAAATTCTCCCGTGAAAATGTTTATAATATAATCAATACTACTACTATATGTACGATTCTACATACACCTGATTCACATCTCTGCGAATTTTTAAAGAATCGGTGCTCACCGGAATGTGTGTTCTGAGTGTACGTGTGGCCTCTAACGCAGTACATATTGTCAGAACTGGGCTTGATTCGTGTTTTGCTGGTGCTGCCATCTGCATTCGATATTTTGAAGGGAATATCTAAATGATTTGAGAATTTCCATGTTATGTATCGTGTTGAGGGTCTACCAGCTCTCTGCGGAGAGACATTTTCGAATGGGAGACCAGCTTGCATTCATGTCTCGAAGTTATAAAAATGCAGAGCACCAGCTTCAGCCGATCTGGAATTTCTTGAAAATAACCCCGAGAAAGAAGCAAAGATATATACTGTCATAAATAATTGTGCCATTCTCATCTTATCGTGGAAGCCCCTATAGAATGAGTGTCAATCCCCGCATGGCACTCACAAGGAGCCTAAAGTGATTTCTCCCCCATCATATATTGTCTTTACCACTACAAATTCGTGGGGAAAAAAATTCATGGTGGGGGAAAAAAGTCCGTAGAAACTTTAAAAATTCATACACAGCGGAAAAATAACCGAAATAAAAAATATTTGCATGGTTAGCATCACAAGGTCACGGGAATTTTTTTTGACAGGGAAAAAAGTAGTTCAAAAAAGTCGATAGAAGGCACTGACGCACACAAGTCAAAGAAAAGATACACAAATAATGAACAAAATGCCTCCAAAATGTTTATTACAGAAGTATCCAAGACACAACAACAATCCAAGAATGACAACAATTGTATAATTTATTTGATAGGTGACAGCACTAGTTCTAGTTATAATATATGGAATATATATTTAAAATGATTACCCAATTCCCACCTCCGCATTTTACTGACAAACCGATTATTCTAGAGGCATGCTTCGAATTAGAAAAAGTATCCAAATAATGTGTAAAACTTAGATGCATCATTCACGTTGCAAGGAGTTATAGTCATCAAAATAAAAATTTTTTAGACGAAAACCTTGTCCTCATAAACCCAATAGACAGTGAAATCTCGCATAGACAGTGAAATCAACGTAGAAGGGAAATTCTTGTTGATGACCGGGCTGCTCTCTGTCAAGTCCTCACTGGAAAGACTTTTTCCAGAGGGTTTGTCAAAGTCGGAAGATCCACTCTGCAACTTCACAAAACTGGACTTTTGTGGTTGACACATCTGATTATTCTTTTGTCCATTTTTTCTTGGCAACTCATTAGCTTCAGCGAAAAGACGGCAGATCCTTTGGGTGCAGTCTTAGAAAAATTCCCACTGATGACTGGATTTTGGACTTTGCTTCCTTCATAGTTACGCAACTTTTCCCTATCACTTCGCTTCGCGAGAGATAATGTGGTGTTGGTTTATTCTTTTCCTATGTTTGATTTTCCTGGTTGGGGTTTTTTAGCCCTCGAGTTGATGTCAGTTGCTCGCAGCTCAGCCAAATATTTTTTGCGTGCCTCTCGTATTTTTTTAGTTTTGTTGACTACAATGTAGTACTGACTGCTGACTGTGGTAGATGTATTTTCTCAGGGCATACCGAGTCCATCAACTTTTATAAGCTTTCAAGAAAAACTCCCTTTTGTCTTTCTTTTCTTTCAGAAAATTAATTACGAATTTTAATGCTCGAACTAAAGTGGAGAACTTCATAAATTGTTTAAGGTTTATCAAACAAAAAAAATATATGCATATATATATTTTTTGAACATTTGTTTTTCAGATTTTCGTGAAATGCTTTTCTAATTTGATTTATTTCCCCAGCTAAATCACTGAATATCTTACTCAATACAAAACAACATATTAGTTGTAAATTTTTATGGAAAAACGTACGTACTTAAAAGGAAAATTGTTAAGAGAAATTGCTCTTCGAGATTACCATCACTAACCTCTGATGATTGTGCAAGAAAATCTGCTACTGCTACTCCCATAGCTCCCACAGTAAGCTTGTGAAATAAATCACGCGACCTGTTTTTAAAGGTTGACCTGTTTTGGTTTTGTGTTCGTGTGTTGAAAATACAAATTGTTTTTGTGTGAAATCAGAAATATTTCTTATTTTCTACATTAACTCTACAATTTCGTCAATAGAAACTAATATAAAAAATATAATAGATTTTTTTCATGTTGTTGTGCCAGATGTTGGCCACTCTAAAGGTTCGTAAGTGTGCCCCTTCAATCCCCTCTCTCAAATATTTTGTGCAGTATTTTGATTTTTTTTAGTCGATTCACCTGCACGAAATTCATGTCATTTCGCAAAATGTTCTCGATTTTATACATCATTATTTATGTATCTTATCTGGGTATATTCATGCTATTTCTAACTTGAAAATCAAATTTCCGACACAGCCATGGGCAATATGTGAAAATTGCTCAAGCGACAGAGCCCGGCAGTGTTCGGTAAGTAAGTAAATAAGCAAGTTTCAGCCGACCACCATTGTTCCGCAAAGAGGTTCGAACCTAGATCCTTACGATGAGAGTCCAGCAGGATGTTCATGGGCGTTCGCAGGGGAGGTGTTTCTGAGGTGACCCGTGTCCCCAAGCCGAGAAAAAAATTAAGAAAAAACATGTATATCGAAATAAAATACACTTTATATTCTATATTAACCGATTTCTGCTAATTTGAATACTTTCTGAAGGATGGCAATACTAAATTTTTCGGAAAAAAAAACTTTTTTGCCTGTCACCCTTTCTAGCTCCTGCAAAGGTCGATCCTGCGTACGCCCCTGACGAAGTCCATGTTATATTCAGCAATACGGTTCAATATCGACACGTAGGAAGCATCTGTTGTGTCTTTTTTTTCATAATGCCGAAATAAATACCGTTCCACATTATTACTTTCAACCCGGATCTGACATATGGGCTCTTTTTATGGTTCAAAAGACTGATAAATTCAGCTTTCTCATCGCATTACATTCAATAAAAGCAATGAAACATTCAGTGAGTGAAAAAGCCATATAATACATACTTCAGATATCTGTAATCATAAATATTAAGATTTTTTGCTTTCACCCTACGGAGTCTATTCATGTGTTAATTGTCCTTCTTCTTTCAATTGGAAAGCAATGCCGCGATCACCATGCAATATGCGCAACACAACAATTTATATTGCACGTACCACAGCGTCCATGAACAAGTTTCTTCACACGGTCGAACACGTACCGAGTATGTTATTAATTGAGTGTGCATGTGCTGTGTGTGTATCAGTACGGGTGTCAGGATAGGACAGAAAAGAGAGAAGAGGGTCTTCGGGTTATTAATGACAGTCGCTACATTGTTCCGATACCGAAAGGAAGAGCGATGCTCCTTTTGGATCCGTTTGAGGAATGTCATTTGCAGACCTGAACTGACACAAGAGAGGAAAATCACTTAAGGGGAAAATAATATAATAAATATTGCGGAACGTCGTAGCGTAAATGGTTTCAAAACGACAGAGAGAGAGGCCAATTCTCTTCTGCATGTGCGGTTGCTGCTGCCCGTTACAACCAACGAAGAATCCCAATGACTTGCACGAGGAAAAAGTTTCGAAACAACAAGCTACTATCACTCACTTGCTTCCGGGCATTGACAACGTGAATGGATAGCGCAGGATTCTATTGAAGAGCCCCTTCTCATCATGGAAACAAAGATTGTTTTGATGGTCTGGTATTATCTGCGCTGACAGAAAAGGGAAATATATATAATATGAACCATTTAAGTTCCCTTCTTGATCAGATTATTGCTAATGGTATTATTTGTTGTTGTCCATGTTGGATAGCGATTTACACAGACGAAATTGACTATGAATTGAGAAACAAAAGTTCAACTTATATCAATGATAGAAACTTTTCTGTATATTATGCCGAAGTTAACTTGGAAAGAAAAGTTTGCTGCCTCTGCCGGGAACCGGATGACGGTTGTTTTGCTGTCTGGCAGGTGCACTATCCTATACACCACGGGAGACAAAACCTGATTCCCCTATTTCATGCCCTTTGGCGTGATGCGCCGAAGTAGGGACTTTTGTAGACTCCGTTCACTTCAGCACTCTCGTACTCGCATCTCCCCAGGTGTCGACGGTACTGAGAGAGATTTTTTCTCAGTCAATACCGCCATATTCAGTCGTAACACAGCCACTATGCGGCCGTGTGGATACTGTGCTATTGTCTCATCGTGATTATCTACAATCTAGAACAATGGTGTTCCAGTGATTGCACTTTGTTTTCATAATTTCTTCGTTTTCATGGCACAATTTAATATTTTTATATGTTTATTGATGGGTCTATTTGACATCCTCAGCATGTGGTTCCTTTTCAGTCTCTGCGTGCATTATTTATTCCTTAACGACATTTTTTTTCCTGTGCCTATTTTTGGTTTTTCAATGATTTTCTTTCTTGTAGTGGACAATCGGCAAAATATGACGCCTAATTCCTTACATATGATGTCTTGGGGAAGTGCCTCATATTTATTATTAGTTATTTTGGGTTGTGCAACCCTTTAAAGGAAACAAAAGATATATCATACATTAAGATTATCTAATTTTAAAAAAATACTTATTATGAATAAAGATATATATACTGTATATTGAAAACCACAATAAGTATATATATTCGTTTAATTTGGTTTTCCAACTTCGAGGTTTATATGCAACCAGGTCTCCCGTTTAAAACGATTTCTCCGACGAGAGAGCAGTCAAACCTTCAGCACGATACTTGCATGACGTGAAAGGTTTCACTTAAAAATGTGGAAATATGATACGAAACAAGCATAACTCTGGAAATATGAATACGTTAGGACAACGCATTTACACACACAACTTTTGCTCCCGCATGCACCAATTCGTCAGAAATTCCGCAGAGAAATGTTCAGGAAATGCATGTACTATTACGTTTCCCAAAATACACCGGGTTCACTTCAGCATATTATCCAGAAGAAACTGTTTCATTGCTTATTGTTAAGAAAATATCCACTTATAAAAGTTTCACTTATGTATATTTCGTCGGACGAATTCAACCGTGGATATTTCAGGATCAAGCAAAAATCCACATTCCAAACAGTGTAGACCAGTATTTAACTCTTAGGTTATGACCACCATTCGAAGTTTTATACCGTTTAGTTTATTAACATTGCGGGAAATGTATGTACCATATTCTTGTCTCTACGATAAACCAGTTCTTACGCCCTTTTATAGTTCTCAGCTGAAGGACGGTATTTCCACTTTGATAAATTTAAACCAACCACTCTCTGACTCATATTCCCCTCCCTCCTTCCCGAAGATAACATTTTTGCTTCCATGTTGCTAGATGAGCAACATGGAAGCATTTTGGAATTCCCCTAGTGGATTTCGAACCACTTCTCTCATAAAACCACTTCCACTCGAATCACTTCCTCATCATAAAGTGCACGTCGCAACAAATGTGATTTATCTGTCACACCGCCCAAGCCGGCCGTATGTAGCCCTGTTAGTCGGATCTAGGATGTTGCGACTTACAATTGTCAGATCTTGCTGAACTTTGACTACATTGACATGATTTCAGTACTCTTGATACGCTGAGCCGGTTTAGTTCGTGCAGGTACATGTAGCAAGTCGACTCAGGGAAGGTCTTGGTAATTGAAGATCTTTTATCATGAGTTATGGGAATCAAAGGATATAAGGGGTATGGGAAAAAACACTAACGTCTAGCGGAAGTTTTCTTACTATTTAAGATTTATAGCCGTAAGACATTTCACTTATTTTTCTTCGGCAATGACATCTCCACTGTCTATTTCTAAATGTTGGAATTTCTCTTTTGTCGTCCGGATCGACCATGCTCATTCAAGATCTATCTAGATATCCAGTCTGACATTTGCCGCGAGATATAGATTTAGTATCTCGTGGCAAACGTCAGAGAATACTAACCGTCCGTTTAACCCCGAGTTTTTGATCGAAGTGCAACAAGAACCTCACATTCTCTAGCATGGAGTTCGAGTTACCGAGGCCCACCACGAAGAGGTATTCCTGCTGATTTTTCCTTGATAGATATGCCCCCATCCCATCGACCTGAAACCAATTGCAGTAAGAATTTGATCAACTTCCCTTCACTCATATTTATCAAAGAAATTGGGAAAGAGCTACACCAGAGACACATGTACACTTGTATGCGTAACAATTCTGTTAGTGAAATCAATGGGCTTTCTGGATATTATGTCGTGATGAACATGAAAAAGGTGTCATTTCTCTCCACCAGGAATCGAACCCAGGACCTCTTGCATACCGGACAAGCGCACTGACCATTGTATTATATATAGAGACTGGAGCCTCTTTTTTAACTTCAGCTAATGGCCTCCAGGCGGCGGCACAAGAGATGGATGGTGAATTTTTTGTTAGGCTAAAATACATGAAATCAATATTTGATTTAATTTATTGATTTCATGTGTCTTAGCCGAGTAAAAATTCACCATTAAATTCCTTCCGTGTCTGGAAAATTCGCCGCCAGCAATTCACCGCTAGGAAAATTCACCGACCAACAATTCACCGCCATGCAATTCACCACTAGGAAAATTCACCGCCATGCAATTCACTACTAGGAAAATTCACCGCCATGCAATTCACCACTAGGAAATTTCACCGCCGGAATTTTGATCATCCAGGATAACTGGAACTATTCCAGCAGATGTTGTTATTCGAAAGGTGTGTCCCGCCATCCATCAAGCTCTTAGTTCGACGAGCGACGAAGCAGACTTTTCTACACGCATGTCGTCGTGCCGATCGCATCTTTTAATAATGGTAATTATGCAAGCTGAACATGTTGTTACCCCATACTTTGAGCAATTAATTATTCGTTCAAAGCAATTATGAACTGTGAACGAAACGCTTTGCTCAGGTCATCAATTAACCTTATTATCCTGAAAGTGAATCTTTAGTGTTTATGTGCATCAATCCCCCCCCCCCCCCCCCCCCCCGCGAACACACAAAGTACCATGGCTACTGGCTCCTACTAATGCTTGTTCCATTGGCGGAGGCGATGATGTTCGACTTTTCGTAATGAACGAAAGCGAAAAGTTTTGTACATTTTTTTGTTTTCGCGTATGTGCTTTTCATAAGAGTCCAAATGACTTTTCAAGACTCGCTCGCTTGTCACAGGTGGTTTCACTAAAAAGTTCGTTAGCAAAAGTTGTTGCGAAGAAAGACGTTTCTGACGCTGTCGCGCTTATTTTAATTGGAGTTATTAATGACTTGCAGGTTCATAGACATCACGTCTTCTGTTAAAACTTAAGCTGACCCCCAATATAACTAAACATCGATGATATTGGGACATTCCGAATCAATTTATTATTTCTAAGTTATGTATGAATAATTATTTTATTTTAATGTAATTTTTTTACAGAATGTATGTATGTAGCCATATTGCCGGTCTCGAAAACCACTGGTGAACCGTTGATTCAATTCCAATTAGAAAAAAAATATATTCCAATAATGTGTAGGCCTGAGACATGCTCAACTATGCATCCTTACACATCATTCACATTACAAGGGAGTGTATAATTATTAAAATAAAATAAAAATAACTTTTTTATACGGGCACACTCACCTAAAAAAACATGTTTAAGTTCAATATTCGTTGAAATATTTGAATACAAAAATTAGAGAACATGTGTCAAAGAACCACTTAAACAAGCGGACAGCGCTTCTTTCGCTTATTTATGCGGTTCTTTCCCACATTTTTAGAGGTTTTTTTTGAATTCCACAATATCGCAGTGAATATTGCACTTGGAAACGTTGATTTTTGTTCTTGTCCTGAGAAGAGGCAGGTCAACAACTTTCTACATGGATTTTTGTGAACAGGGTGCCCGTATAAAAAAATTAAATTTTTAATTTAAATAACTATATAGCCTCTAGCAACCTGAATGATGTATGCGAGTTTTACACGCTATTTGGATAATTTTTCTAATATGCCTCTAGGATCAATGGTTCCCCATAAATTCTCCCAGTAATGTTTCAAGATCTTTTTTTAATTTCACAAGTTTTTTGTAATACAGCGGTGCAAATACTTTTGTGCTGTGTTTGTTGGGTGTTTTTCGTTTGCGTTTGCCATCAGTTTTCCACCGAGCGCTTCATTTTCGCTCGCACCGTCCATAACATCATCATCATCGTCATATTCATTTTCTGATGTTCTTCTATTGCCGAAGATATTGTGAAAAAGTTGTGCAAAGATCCAAATCTTTAAGGAAAGAAAATATAGCGTGTTTCTGGAAAATAATAAATAAATAAAAAATAAACCGACAAAATGTTTTGGAACTAAGGGGTGCCATTTCTTCAAGGTAAAAAAAAGAGGTTCTGTAAAAACCCAATGCGTTTAGGCGGGCTGCGGCACCGTTTATACCTTCTTTGTGAGCGGAAGGCCCTCTCATACACGCGACTATCGGGGAATAAATGGTTAAATGCGAAAAGGTGAACAACTCACTCCCCGGCTTGACTGACGTACCGGGCCGCGGCCAGTTGGTTGAGAAACACTGGTTCAAGGCCGAAAGATATGTCGGTGATTTTACATGTAGTATTTGCCAGTAATACGTTGTCTTTTCGTTGTTCCTTCACTAATCTCTGGAAACGTTATTGGTTCAATGAAATTTATGAATTTACCACTGATGTATCTGCCAGATATACACTTGGCCAACGGAGTGTTAAATTGGTGAACCAGGTAATACAAATACAAATACAACGCCACAACAGGCAAAATGCCCAACAGGCAAATGCGTTTAAATTGAATGATGTGAAACTGCATCGGGGACCACCAGTGCTCTGGAACTGTGCCACATGCCACTTTACTGATCTAAAAAGGGGCGTCGTGGGTCACTCAAGTAATCTGTAAATGAATAGTGGGCCACTAAAGGGAAGTGAAAATGTGTCACGGATTGCTTAAGTACTTTTAAACTGTGTATCGAGGACCACTTAAGTGATTTGGGAATGTGTTGCGGCCCACTTCATGCATGTCTAAATGGGCCGTGGGCCAACTGAGGGAACTTGAACTACTACTAAACCACATATGCACCTCGTCCATATTCTTCAGCGGAACTTCTAACGAATTGCTACATGTTGGAATGTGCGTGTCCGTGTAGTGAACTTAACGTAAAGTATGATTCTGTGTAATGCTTGTTATGTGTAGTGCTGCCATCTGCCATCAATTTTTCTAACCATGAGTGAAGTGTAATGATTGAATATTTTATTGTTGTAGGTCTGTTGCTCTCTGTGGCGAGACTTTTTAAAGGGGAAATCGGCTCGCATTCGTGCCTCGAAGTTGGGAACCACAGAAAGCCAACTTCAGCCGACTACCAATGTGACGACGGTGAGGTTCAAACCCGGGATTCGAACCCCACGGTCGATGCAAGTCCGTCACTATGACCACTATACCACCACAGCGGCCGGCGAGAGAACCTAAACTGATTCTCAAGTAACTTGAGTGATGCGGATCTGTACCACGTGCCGCATAAGTGCTCGGTAACTTCGTTACATGTCACTGAATACGTCGCGGATCACTTAATTGATCTGTAAATGTGCCACCTAGTTCATTTTTACAAAATTAGGTTTGAGATCACGTTCCACTTCATATGGCACTAAGGGCTATATTTGGCCCGAATGAAATGGGTTCAACGTATATGATCTACAGCATGTTTTCTAACTTCATCACTACATGTTGATCAAAATCGACAAAATTTCTTCTGCAAAAAACCAAAAAAAAAAATCATTCTCTAATCTCATCATTTTAAGAAAGAACGTAAATAATTCCTGAAATGCGTTAGAAAATCAAGTTTCGAATCTTTCACGAAAGAAAAAGAGAAAAGGGAAGCGTACGAGCAGAGAAAGTTGTAGTTCACCTTACATAATGTACCTCATGAAGTAGCGGTTGACTTTCCACACTCAACTTAGATGGAACTATTTCCTGCATCATCTCGAGAAAAGAGTAAAAAAGCGTGTTATATCCTCATTCAGCAGTTTCCAGTATTCCCCTTTTAAGGAAAAAAAAAACCCCGAAAAAAATTATCTATGGTGCCTATTGATCCCTCGAAGGCTATCTCGAAGTGTTCTCAGATTTTACAGGCATCGCTACATTCTTATTGATTCCCTATAATCTTGAAAATAAAAGAAAGTTATTGGTGAACATCCAGAAAAGAAGAAAATAAAGTAGAAAAGATGTAAAAGCAATTTAGAAAAACTACACGTTTTTATATTCTCTCTCTCCTCACTTTTTACTTTAGACATCGATAAAATTTATTTTTTTCCCCTTTTTTTTTCGGGAGCAGGATATACGGATACACGAAGGTATAGTTGAGAATAAAATGTTCTCCTCCGCATCACATGGTTATTTAACCGACGGATTTATAATAATTTTCTAAGAGAGCAAAGTTTTAAAACAAAAACATAAACTTGAAACTATTCATTTTGACGGGCTATAAATTGACGTTGTGAGCAAGAAACAAATTAGGAATTTAAGTATGAGATGCTGGGGGAGTTTTCTATTCTAATCAATTAGTAGATTGAATTGCAAACTATGGATAACCTCTATTAGGGAGTCTCCTACCTTTTAACAAGACAAAAATATTCGTAAGTAGAAATAATAATATTTACATACTGAATTATTTCAAATTTTTACCACATACTTATTTGATTGTATATGATATCCTATGGCAGTAAAAAAATTTACTTATGTCTAATACGTTTTTTTTTTTTTTGCAAAAACAAACACGAAATACATATAAAAGACAGAACAAAAACCACATAGAAAGAAGAACACACGAGTACGATAATCATATTGGGCCCCAAGGGACATAACGGTTTTCCAGCCAGCCCTATGGATTAAATTATTATATTTTGCCGTCATTTTCCAAGTACCGTACGTTATGTTAATAACTGTTATGTAATAAGATATGAATATTTCAAAAATTTATGCACTCTAAAAATTTGAACTATGAGATTTGAAATTGTTTAATTACGTTATTTCTTGTATAAATAATGAGTCTACGGTATAAATATTCATTTTATTTCACAAATACTATTCATATTTACACATACATATACACATAAATGCGTACATGCTCATAGAATATGTACGTATCATACGTACACACACATACATATGCCCCTTCTTTTCTTTCCTTTTTTTTGTACCATAACATCGTGAAAAATGACCGTTTGTTTCAGCTGGGATTAAATTATCCTAATATTTCCCATTGATGTCATTATTTATAATGTATTCTATATAAAAACAATCTTAAAATATATTTTTGTAATTTTGTACGTTTTTTTGCGTACGTGGAAGCGTCATATTTATTGTTACGATTATGAGCAGTCGACTTAAATGAATTCACTATTTTTGGAGCAGTAAACGAGAAACATTTTTGAAAAAGGAGTTTATTTGTTTTTGGGACTTCAAATCCATGTTTGATTCTTGCCAAAGTTCTGTTTGTTTTCCGCTTTAACAAATTATTGTTTTTGAACACAAAATGTATAAGTCTGTAAATGTATAGCTGTCTAATGTCCAATGTATGACAATTGCTATTGTGATCGTAAGTATTACATGTTTGTATTATTAGTGTTCTTGCTTTGTTGTATGTGTTAATTAATTTCGTAATATGGGTTAGGCAAGGCCCCCCCAGGCACATAATCTATAGGTTATAATTGAATAAATCCATGCATCAAAAATTGTCCTTTAAAAAATCTTGATAAAGTTAAAATGTGGCTGTGATAAAGTTAATTTATCACATTGCAAGTTCCATCTTAAATCATCCTGTATAGTAACTCCTAAGTGTTCATATTGACGCACTCTTTGTATTTCATGACAATTGCAGTTCCGTTGTGTTTGTCGGTTTCAAGTGTGTATTTTAACGGAGATCTCGAAATTAGAGTTTACGTTTCTTATTTTAATGCATTGAAACTGGGTTTTGTGTACGTATAATTCGAGTGTGTTTTCGGTCATCCACTGATTAATGTATCTGAGGTCGCTTTCTGTTTTTTCTATAAGGTTCTCAAATTTTTCATCTTCCACGTAAAGAGCTGTATCATCAGCGAATGATATAAGTTGTCCATTTATATTCAGCAAACAGAATTCATTAATATAAATCAATAATAATATAGGACCCAAAACTGATCCCTCAGGGACATCCTTTTAAACCTGTAGGTATTCGCTTATTTTCTTATTTGTATTTCTTATGGTATTAAAAAAACTGAATAAAAATTTATTCAAAATGAAGGAAACTGTTAAATTCATAAAAGGACGACAAAGATTTGACGAGTGAAGTGTGATTCAATCATTACACTTCATTCACTCCATTTTTGAAATATAGATGGTAGCCCTAAAAATCAGACTCAACACTAGATACGCAGTCAGACAGTTAGGTACACCCACTTACACTTCCGGCACAACACACTAGGCAGTAAATTGTCCATAAATAACAATATACCTGTACTGTGATCGGTTTGAAAGAATGAAAAAAAGACATCTTAAACCGCGGTCGTGCTGGACTTGCATCAGTGGACTGTTCATAGGCGTACGCATAATTTCGATTTCGAGGGGGGGTTTCGATTTTTTTCTCTTCTGATGGGGTTTTTTTACGTTTTTCCTGCAAAGTAACACCATAATCTTGGCTACCTCCCCTCCCCCTTTGCGTACGCCAATGGGTCTGTTGAAGTTCGTTTACTGATGCTTCCTATCGAGCCGTGAATGCGAGCCAGTCTTCCATTTGAAGAAGGTAGATCTTCAACACACCGGTATGTAATACCACTTACATACCGCTTGTTTAATTAAAAAAAAAATAGGTGTCATATCAGTTCTTGAAGTTTGTGTCATGAATCACCTTGTACACATACACATTCACCCTACACGTTCCACCATATACGTTCCGTATGATTCGTTGTAAAAACTCCGCAGAGGAATACGTGCACGATTAAGTAGTAGTGTCAACTATCGAAAAATTGAAATCGATTTTGAAATTTAATGTCTCCCTGGATGTGAACTTAGTCAACTGTGTGAACTGCATATAGCTTTTTGTCGTTGGCACTTCTCCAGAGATGCATACGTAGTAATTTTTCGGATGCCCTGTTAGTGTGTCATCGCTATTTTTCAATCGAACTGAAAAAAAAAAAAATTCGAAACATTTCAGAGCTTGTGAGATAAAATAAAAATCTAAAGCATTGCATGCAGTAATTTTGATATTGGAAGGGGGGGGGGGAAAGAAACTTTTCCCTGAAAAATGAAACAAAAAATAGGATATTATCCAATAAAAGTTCGCCAGAGCCGAAATCGAATCTCCGGGTGTAATGTCACGCACACACAAACAAACGTAAAATACCTTTTGTTTTCTCACTCCTTACATTAAAAGTTATTCGAAGCAATGTTTGCCGGAATACTAGGTTGATAAAGACTCGGTCAAAGAAGGAATATCTATAGATGGAGGAAGTGAAATAACCGCACACACTCCTTTCCTTTCTCCTTTCTCTCTGAACACGAATTACAACTCAGCCAGAACAAACAAATGGGAAAAACGGTGGAGAAAATGGAAAAAGGGACGTGTGGGAGGAGTTTTTTTTTTCTTTTTTCCCATTGCTACTACTAGGTTTTCCTTTTTATCTGATTTTCATCAGGACCCATCATTTCAAAAAGTTTTTCCTTTTTCGCCCGTTCAAAGCCTTCCAGAAACATCTAGAACGTTCGATCTGAAACGATCTCCCGCTCACTTTATCGAATTTCACTCAACCTTTGCTGACAGCGCCATTTCCCACCATCTCTCTCTCTCTCTTACTATATATTTTTTGTTTCTTATTTTTCCTTCTCATTTCTTTACCGGCTCTTATTTTTTATCCCATTACCACCGACGTTTTAGAGCTGAAATAACAGCGTTAAAGTTATGGCCTTGTAAAGCATGGATTCGGGTATGTAACCCTTTAACTGATGAGACAGCGCTTTTAAAAATTGTTCAGGAGAAAAACATTTCTTCTAGTGTTTTTACTTCAGAGACGTCTGCACGCATATTCGGCTGACATAACAAATGAATGCATATTAGACGCACGTATTTTCCCAATTCCTCAGTAAAGGAGAATCGCTCGAGTGGATCCGATATGCTTAATACCAGATCTATCTAAAATTCCGCAAAACCCATATAAGCATATTTCTGATAAATCTAGAAACTGTGAGAAAAGTAGAGAAGCTCTGCCCGTATAAATCATGGCTTTCTTCATCCGATTATAGATAGCTTCTCAATTCATAGCAAAATCTATATCGTATTTCTTGTTAATACAAACATAAATACAAATACAACGGCCATAACCGGCAAAATGTCCAGCGAGGTGGCTGATAAAAGTTACCCAAAGAATCTCATGTCCAATGCATCTGAAGTACAGCAAAAAAGAAAGAAATTATCACTAAGTACTAATAATTATGAAAAAAATATAATATACCGTGATGAACAAATTGTGGTTGTCTTATCTGCGTATGTATAGTTTCTCGATGTGTCCCAATATATTTATCGTATAATTTTTTTTAGAACGCGTCCAGTGCAAGGGGATTCACGACAACCGAGGGTAGGCTATTCCATTTAATCGCAAAATTACCAAAACCTAGTGTTTTGCATTAGTAATCGATACTGGTGTCTTCTTGTCGAAATATTCGGTTGACGGTGTATTTATAATTTTTGAGTCCATCCTTTCCATCAGGACTGGACAAACATATTGCCTGACATGTATGGGGCTTGTAAAAATTTCGACCCGGCATGTATTTTTTTCGAAAACATGCCCGACGTGGGTATAAATAAGAAAAAACGAAAAAAAATTGTTTACATGCTCTGATTTTTTCATCGACGATGGTGCATGTATTCCTCACACATACGTGAAGTTCAACGGAAATGTTTTCCTTGGCAGCCATGTTTTGAATGTGTAGTCACTGAATTTTATTTATTTACAATAACAATAACCCCAGAAGGCATGAAATGCACTTATTCTGGAAGAAAAAAAAAATAATAGTCAGTACGGGAAGCACTTCGCATACGGAGTCAGGTTGAAATCCCCAATAGTGGAAGCGAATCTTGCGTAGGAGGCACATACAAGTTCTGATGGAAGACTGTTCCATATTCTTGCCACACGGCATCTATATCCGTAGAAAAATCAATCCCTTCTAGCCATTGGTATTCTTATTTGGAAGCGATGCCTACGTAGGTTAACTCGCCTGTCTATGATATCAAAGAAAGGCTCTCTCGATGGTAGATAAACAATTTGGTGGACTAGTTTGTAGCACATCTTCAGATCTGCAGCGATTCTACGCCATTCCAGTGAGTGTAAACCCAGAAACTGAAGTCTCTGGCAATAAGATAGACCGCTCATGCCAGGTATTCGTTTAGTAAACGACCTCTGTGGCTTTTCGAGGAGCTGTATGTCCTTGATTTTGTAAGGGCTCCATACTTGCGAACAGATCTCCAGAGTCGGGCGAACGTACACACAGAAAGCATATGACAACGTATGCGCATCACACTTACGGTATGCCGTACGTAACATATATGAAATTCTATTAGCTTTGCAGACTATGCCATGATAATGATCAGTGAAATCCAGAATGCGGCTCATTGCAATACCTAAATCCACGCATGTATCCAATTGCTGTAACGTTTCATTACCTAGTTGGTAATATTCAGCATCGGTGCGTCTACCTAAATGCATTGATCCACTTTTTGATGATGAAATAGGTAGCTTATACTGACAACTCCACTGGAAAAGTTGTTGGCATGCAATTCTTAGGCCCCTAGTGTTTTCCACTGGAGAGAATAACTTCACGTCATCAGCGAATTGCAATAGAGAGATGGGTGACACAGCCTGAGTAATATCGTAAGTGTACAAAGTAAATAAGATCGGGCCTAACACCGATCCCTGGACAACTCCGCTTGGCACCTGACATTCTCTAGACATCACGCTGGCTACGCGAACCTGATGAACTCTGTCTGACAGCAGTTCTTGAATTATCCTCACAACTTTATCCGGAACCCCCATGAAAGCTAGCTTCCTCAGTAGTAGCAATCTGTCTACTTTATCAAATGCCTTTTGGAAATCGACGTAAATTACATCAATCTCTTGTCCAGAGTCTATAGCACTCTCCCATATATCATGACAAATCAACTGCTGCACTGGTAAGGAGCGGCCAGGAATGAAGCCAAACTGAAATGAGGGGATTAAACCCATATCGTCGGCAAATGGAAGTAACTGATTGACGATGCATCTCTCGAAAATTCTGCAGGATATATCGGTTAACGATATCGGGCGATAATTATTCGGATCTGCCCTGAGCCTTTATTCTTATAAATTGGACTAATAACTGCAGATTTCCAAGAGCATGGGATAGACCCGTAGTCATAGAAGGATGTGAAGATGGAGCTAAGCAGAGAAGGTATCAGGTCTGAAAGACGTTTGTAGAAACAACTGGGTATTCCGTCAGGACCCGGAGATGATCGACCAGGAAGAGAAGCAATAATGGCTTTTATCGTGTGAGTGCTGAACATGTCACGAAAGAAGGGATGATCATTCATAAGGCCTCGATAACGATGGTCGTAACCGGAACAACTGAAATTATATGAACCAGAAAATATGTCCGCAAAAACGTTTGCTTTCTCATAATCTTCCGTTATCGTGGTGCCATTCACAGTTAGTGTTGGTATGTCCCGGGATACACGAAGTCTACTGCGGACATCTCGGTGGAAAAAGTTCCGATCACGATTTTTACAGAGGTTGAGATGTAAACTCTCTTTCTCTTGGACGTAATTTGCATAGTTCCTAGCCATGACCTTGTATTGTTCTTTAGTGGTTTGACTAGGTATTGATCTATATTGACGCCAAGCATGCAATTTCCTATTGTTTAGCATTCGTAAAACCTTATCTTTTTTTCTAAATCTCATTTGACGGGGAACATGTTCACGAGACCGCAGAAGTAGAGCTGGCAAAGCATCCGCAGCTGAGATAGTTCCAGCCAGTACTTGGTTCTGCAGATCTTTTACAATAGCTGATAATCGTGGATAATCGGCATTGTGATAGTTTAGTGTTGATCGGCAATCTAATCCTGTTGTAATATGCAATGAGAAGTGTATCGGCAAGTGCGGTGGATTATCGCTGTTGCAGAAGGGTGGAAGTGCATATACGTCGTAGGCCACCGAAGGATCGGTAGCAAACAGAAGATCTAAGAAGTTTTCCCCTTTCGTGGGAAAATCGACCAACTGAACAAGGCCTAGTTCTGCTGATATTGACATGAACTGTGACTCCAATTCAGATGAGAATCTCCCGTTTATCCAATCGATTCCCCGCATGTTGAAGTCCCCGACCAAAATCACCGGAAAGCACGCAGAGCAGTAATGCCTTCTCAGTTCTCTCCAAAACTCACACCAATGATCTAAATTACATGCTTTATTTGGTGGAACGTACGCCGTAATAAGCCTGCACTTCCTATTTCCGCTTTTTATATCCACCGATATTATCTCAACATCTTGATTTCCATTATGCACGTTCACCAGCTTAGGTTTAGGCTGCTTCGAATAATAATGCATACACCTCCTCCCGCAGTAGTTTCTCTGTCGTATCGGAAAATATCGTATCCTGGTAGACATATCAAGGAAGACGAAACTGACTGATGTAACCATGTCTCTGCTATACACAGAATGTCGACCTCGTATGATTGAATGCAGCAACGCAAATCGTCAATTTTATTCACAATACTTTCGATCTGTGTTTCATCGTTCTACTACTTAGCTGCCCGGTGCTGTCAGGAGTTCCTCATACACTGCAACTGGGCTGTTCCGGGAAACGAATAACCTCACTTACAGCGAAATAGCATACCCAAAATAGTATATCCTGATGATATTTGCGAAAAGAGAGAGAATAATTCTTAGTTTGCATAAAGAAGTAATTTTTTTTTTTTTTTTTAAATTATACTGGGTGATTACCAAGTTCCCCTAGCTGCACTTTACTAGTGAATTGTTGATCCTAGAGGTATACTTCCAATTAGAAAAGTTATCAAAATAGCGATAGAACTCAGACAAGAAGATGAGAAAAGATAGGATTTGCAGCATTCAATCCATTTAGTTATCAGATTCATTTTTCACTTTTCGCTTGAATTTCTCCTTTTCCATAAGCAAAAATTATTCATGCCCTTTTTAACTGACGTTGCGTTTGCGCAACGCTTTGATTAATACTTTTTAATAATGTTTATGCAGATTTTTGATGGAAACGAATACTTTTGGGAATTAAAAAGTTTAGTCATACATCATAGCATTTTTAAAATTTGTTTTTACAAAAAAAAAAAAAAAATTTATGACTTTTTGAAAATGGTGATTTGATCATTTTTGTCGCCGCACCACGGTCATTTCCTCCACACGAGGGCTAATTTTGGACCGGGACCTAGAATTTATTGCCGACTCCGAACGGCATCGTTTTTTATACTCATTGGAGCTTGATGCGCTAACCCTCGATGTGAGATTCCCTGCAGTAGCAATTTTTTTTTTTTCGTTGTTGTACCTCCTTGTCAGCAAAGTTTCTGACAAGGACGAACCATGTATCGAACTTACCTACTCCTCTAAACATCCTTCGGTAATAAAGGAAAGTATTTTCTCGATCTGGGCTACCGCGCCCATCAAAAATGAAATTTTATCCTGGTTTTCAATCTCAATTTCTTTTTTTCATGACCATGAACAAGAATAAATTTTTAAAATATAGAAAAAAAAATTTCCCCACAAATTCTTTTTGTCACAAAATATACAAAATTTTCCAAAATTGTAAGTACTAATTATTTTTATTAAGTCGAGCTAATTAATTTATATTAATTGAAACAGATTGGAAATAATAATTAATTATTTAGTTGCATTAATTACAAAGAAAAACAAGTTAAATTAATGCTCTTTATTTTTAATCACTCAAACACGCAATCTTAGTAACCAGTTGTCATATTTATCTTACAGCAGAGCCCGAAATCGGTCAGTTAGCGATTTGGCTGGAAATTCCTTTCTAATATCCAAAATGAAAAGCCATGATTCGGAAGGTCATCATCATTTGGCGTTTTTTTCGTGATAATTATGTCCACGCTAGCTTTGACAACCCAACGGTCACTATGCTGTAATTTTTTTTTTCTTCAAAATTTGACAGAAAAAACTACATTTGTCTATATTATTATATAACTAGTTTTTTTTTCTCAAATTTCTCCCGCTATTTGGGGCTAATCCAATACAGCTACAATACATATAGCCATGTATCGCACGTTAGCGATGGAAAAAAAATGAATTTGGCGCCTACTGGACCGTCTTACATCAACAAATCGGAAAATGGCGGGGATCTCCAGTCACTTCGCGAATTTGCCGGATAGAGCCCGAATATTTTTTGCAATTCGTACTCTGGCGTAAACTCTAGTCAATTCGCGAATCCGTTACACTTCAGGTTTTGACAGCAACATATAGAACAATTGTGCATTTCACTCCAGAATTTGAAGAGCGGTGAAAAATGAGTTAAGGTCATATTTCTCAGGAAAGCACCCTCGTGTGAATATCCAATATGAATATCTAGGTATGGAATTCCCCCTCTATTCGAGTACTTATAAAAACTAAGAAGCTTTCCTAAGAAGTATAAGGAAAGAGGAAAAGAAAGAAAGACACGAAAAATAGAAAGGACAGTTAACTTGGAAACGCCTCCAAGGAAAGCCAAGACACACACACAATGTAACGTAACTACAACACAATCCCATTGAACGTCCGCAATCAGTGTAACGACTCATAAAAGAAGCAAGATCGAATCGTTTGAATGGTCATTCTCCTTCCTAACACGAGGGACAAATTGGTCATACACGGCACGCAGTTAAGAAATACCCGATATCAGCTTATAGGTCAGTATCATTATACTTTTGTGTCCTCCGGATATCCATGGCCAGCCTTATTTCCTTGGCGTTTTATTATTTTGTTCACTATTTTTTTCTCTTATAAATTCTTTTTCCATGTCAGCGTAAAAGGCGATTTTCTATTACGACATAACTGTATCATTAGTGCTGTCAAAACGATAGAAATGGCTGTGGATGTATTTTGCCGAATAAAATCAATATAATAGACATTTATATTTTCCATCATCGACGTGACGTTTTCCCTATACAGGCTTTCCCGAATTTGTTTTGCACAACGGACACCTCTGCAACCTGACTTTAGAAACATACTTTAACGTACAAAATGTTTGGGAATGGTGTGCTGTTACTTAAAATTTCAAAATTTGTATCAAAAGATACATAAAACAACAAAGAAATTAACTTTTTTCATTATACAGTCGCCTTGCGCTAAAATTTCCAAACATTGAAACGTAGGTCCTGCTCTGAATTAAAAAAAAATGAATTTGTAAAATTTCATATGTTTAAATGCAATATTCATCGAGATATTAAATATGTGAAATCGCTATGTTCTGACTTCTCATTTTTTTAGTAATTTTTGATTGACTCAAAAAGTGCCGTTTTAAGGCACTGTATACGAATAGAATGAACTTAATCACACGCACCACACACATTTTATGTTTTTTTTATTCACAATAAATATCAATTTATTTTTTTTACAATTATTTTGACTATTGCAGAGTTTTGACAAATTCAATTACGTTTTGCGATTTGTAAACCACATCCTGAATCCTTGGCGACAAATGCTGAAACCATCCGAGTAGAATTTCTTTGTTAATATCATATTTGAAAATATGTGTTTTTTGCAAATGATTTCTCAGCGCCGCATTTACATTTCAATAATCAGAAATTGTAGCACAAAGGGTCTACACATCACAAACTTTTTGTAATTGAAAGCATGTTTCTAAAGTCCATGGATGTAGATATATCCGTTGTGAAAACAATTTGAGATACCCTGTATAATCTATGGTTAACTCCCAGAAATAGGTATAAAAAAATGTTTTTACTTATATATAAGGATGTAAATTGGTGCTCGTTGTTCGCATAATATAAATTGAAACATTGCATCTACGCAGCGATTTAATTGATTTGATTGATTTTTCAATTAGTTACTATGACCAATTCAAGGTAAATATGTAATTTCGATATATATTGCTGTGCCATCTATAAGCAGATAAAGTCTTGCTTAGCAAATTTGAATATTTGTTACGTATTCTATTTCTAACTCCCAAGTTTCGGTAGCTCTCAAAAAGATGGGTCTGACAATGGGTCAACTCTTTCTAGAGAGAGAGAGATTGATTGATTGATGACCGCTCACGGGCAGAGCTGTTGATAGAGACAGAGGGAGAGAGATTGCGTGTGCGTGCGTGCGTGCGTGCGTGTGTGTTCTGCACTGAAATGACTCTGAAATGACGTACTTTTAAAAATACCAAAAAATTGAGAAAATAAAGTGATATAAATAATTTATATTAATGGTTTGTTTTTTACGATGTTTTTGTCATACTACACACACACACACACACACATATATATATGTGTGTGTGTGTAGTATCGGGCATATCCACCGTTCAGAAACGCCTAAACTTTTCGAACCCCGACCCACTGCATAGATTCTATTTCACTCTCATAAAATCATAAAATTCAATTTTTTCTTTAATAATTCTTTTGTGTGTATATACATACACATATATTCAAATATACACTAGACTAGATAGTTAAGATCAATGCGCGCTCGAAATTTACGATAATGTTTGGTGGTTATCAAAACAAATATTAGTTTGTCATGAATTTTTCAGATTTGGGTAAGTTGAATTGTAAATGTAGCCTTCGGGCCATGCACAAATGATGCTAATCTCTCATGACTCCTAGAGACCCATAATATCACTAATGATCCCTTTTTCAACAAAAGATTTAAAATGTTGAAACGTTAATTAATAAGGATAAGTACTTTTCTATAAGACTTTCTAACAAGACGATAATTTTCAATATGATGTACGTAAATTTAATTTTCAAGGGAATAAATGTTTTCGAGGCATATTCCGTTACATTCCTAGTTTTAATCTGTTTTAATTAACCCAAAATAAATGAAAATCAGAAGATATTGATGATAATATATATTTCATTGAAATGTTTGATGTTGATGTAAATTTTGAAATATCTCATATAGGCGTACGTCTTTAATGTGTCTGGATTATATTGAGTTTGCACGGTTCTTAAAAATCAGCCAATAGTTCAAGAAATACTTATGGTTCAACACTCGAATGAAAAATCTGTGCTTTTTATATTTCTAACTGAAAATGTATGCTATACATTAAGTCAGGTCTTAACTCCCTGTGGTCAAAAGAAAAAATTCTAAAGTGAAAAAAGGCAACCCCCACAGTTGTGTACCAGGGTCTGAAAAAGTAAAATGATTTCTTCCATTATAAATTTTCATTAATTATGAAATGATTTCTTTCAACAATTATGAAATCAATTCTAAAAGTAACCATGAAATTATTTGTAAATGTTAGTCTGGAATACAGTAATTTGTTTCTATAATTCTGGAAAACTACAATGCGCATTGACGAAACTAGCGCATACTATTTTATAACTCTATTATAAAACGTAGGTTATACTTCTTTAAGTATATCACTCTAATTATATAAAAGTACATATATTCCAATCCATTAAGTGAAGAAAAACGCAATTTCAATTAATAAATTATTGATTACCGTGACCGTGGAATAGTCAAGTACAGCGCCAGACCTAATTTTGCTTTTAATTTTAAGGCCTTCATCTCCCTCATCATAGTGACCACTCTAATGGCGTGATCACGGAATACTATCATTAACAAAAACATTTTAGTTACTGCAAGATGGCAGAATTCCCCGGGAAAAAGGAACATGATTTTAATTTAATTTCTAATTTACAATTATTGAATTCAATTTTAAAATATCCACACTCAGAAATTGCACGTAGGGTCAAACACACTCATTTGTTGAATTTGAACTACATTGGGGAGTATTAGAGAGAGAGAAAATACATTTCCATTAGAATTTTTCTAAATTTTAAGAAGGAGAAGGGGTTTGAGGAAAAGTAACTCACATTCATACACACTATTTGACAAATTCTTGAGATTTTGGTGAGATCTACTTGAACGGCGGGCATCTTATCACCTCAAAATACTCATCCGAAATAAATCGAGAGAAGCGAAACAAAACTCCCAGGTTGCTCCCGGAATGGACTTTCAGCCAATCAGCTTTTATCCTGTGTATATAATATGCCAAGTGTAAGTAAGATAACAGATGAGATGGTATGGGGGCCCCATTCAATTGCTCTTAAAATATACCTTCATCCTAATATGTGTACGTTACAGATAGAAATGCCCTCTACACTTGTCAATACAAGATTCATCGAAAGACGTTATTTGTGGAGATGAAGATTACAAGGAAGAGAATCCATCACTGCCCCCTCGGGGATTCGAACCCCGGTCTCTCGCTTTAGTGCCTGAGTGCTCTACCATCTAAGCTACGGAAGCAGATAGAACGGTGCCTTTCAACATACATATACGCTCCAAGGTTGAAACATTCTATCTGCTTCCGTAGCTTAGATGGTAGAGCACTTGTCCGGCAAGCGAGAGACCGGGGTTTGAGTCCCCGTGGGGGCAGTGATGAATTTTCTTCCTTGTAATCTTCATCTCCACAAATAACCAGTCTTTCGATGAATCTTGTATGTGTACATTAATCCTTCTTAACGAAACCCCGGAACTTTTCTCCTACTCCCAACCCCATCTCGTTGTAATTACCGCAAAACTGGTTAATCACGACAGTATACTTACTACATATAAATATGTAGTAAAAATTTTTTATGTTTTTTCTTCTTCTTTTTTTACTCAAAATAAAGTGTTCCGGACTCTGCTAGGCTGGAAGAGATCTCGGCGACGGGATAAGTCAAGTGGCAAAGTTCTGGCGTTTATTCAGCCAATCAGCTCGGTGAGTGAACCTTACGTCAGGAAAGGTTTCCAGGAATTTGGACTATCGTACCCTTCAGAGTAGAAGTGGACCTTATCTTAGGAATATCTTACCTCCATCTGAGGAATATCCAAGGGGGCCGTGCGTACAAACTCCCGTTCTTGTAATCAGCGATTTCCCTTTCACCAACCGAATTAAAAAAAAAAAAAAAGAGAGAGAAAAATAAAGCATACACATACTCTCTACGGACAAAATAGCAAACCAAAATGAATTACACATTACAAACGATTGACGATCATTTACTAAAAATTCGTTACGACTTCGATCATAGCACAGTAAATGGTGTCTATGAAATATGATTTCGTTTCAAATTTCCGATAAAAAAAAACGTATTTGTATCCATGAACTTTTATTTTCCTCATGAGATTTAAAGGGTGAAAAATATATATTTAAATGCCGTAACGATCATCCAGTGAAACTTCTAGAATGTTAGCCATTTTCGTTCCCTTAGAATTTGATAGAAAATAGTTCGAAGTAGATGAGTACATGTAGATAAATTGCTAAAAGATGAGGAAGAAGAAGTAAGACAAGAAAACCAAGAGCAAATTCAGCGTCCTTTTCCGACTTTTAGCGCTTAAGCTTTTTTTTTTACATCCTTTCCTTCACCCTCGTCTTTTTTTTTCCTTTCCAAGAGTCTCTTTATATTTTTAATTTAAACTTTCTTTGTATGCTTTGCAAAGTGAATATGCAAATTTCCGAAACTTAATCGCCACCTAATTACTTAATCGGGGAGAAGTTTAATCATCCGGCTTGAATAAACATTTTCCTCTTTATTTCACCGAAAACTTGAGCATTAATTCGAAGATCTTGCGAGAGCAGTTTGATCATAAGAGGTTGGGATGGGCTGTGTGTGTGTGTGTGGAATGCAACGGGGTTCTCTGGAGCACCCCGAGAGATGTCGTTAAACATGAAGAAGAAAATATACCTGAGTGTTGTAGAGGAAAAGGTATGTAAGTAACCTTCTATCCTTCCTCATCTCTACTCTTTCTCACACACACACACACATGATTCCGTCCGACCGCCATTCTACAACCTCTCGTCCACACGCACATAGACATAACCTGCTTATCTCTTCTTAAGGGACCGCACGAGGCCCATTAACAAAATTAGTTACCTGAAGAATTGCTAATGGTGGAGTCATTACAGCAAACATGATCCATTACACCACTTTAATGTTATCCCCTTATCCCACCCCACTATTCCGCGGTAATAAGATGGCGGTAAGCGATGAAGGTAAAGCAAGACTAATAACCTAATGGTTTTGTTTCAATTTTTAATCTCAAGTCCACCCTCCCTCCTCTTTTTTTTTGTTATTGGTATTACTTTTTTTTTCGCTGCATCTAAATCTTAACGTGCTAAAAACTAGAGCTAGGGGGGAGGCAAACAAAAAAGAAGAAGAGAAGTCAAGTGTTTCATTTTATGGTTTTTAGTTTGAGTACTTTGGTTATCGCAACAGCCAATCACGATACAGTGAAGGTACTTATTACAGGTGTTTTCGGCAGATACGATGCTGAGGTAATTGGAGAAAAAGAGGCCATATATTTGATACTTCCCGCTGGAAGGAAGAGAATCCGCGCCACATTCCGTGTGAAACGAGAACTATAAAATGGTGATTATGATTATAATTATGTTTTTCCTAAAAGCGAAATCACTAATTTCGCCTCATTGAAGGAACATGTAACTTATCAAGAACTACACGAGATCGTGTAATTCTCTGTAGCTCGGTATTAGCTGAAACGTAAGGTCCTGCTTGTGTTTCTAATGCTATACTTTTATCTAGAGAAGATAGATGGCGCTTGTATGAGCTTATCGTGAAGAAAAAAAAAGGACACGGAAAAACAGGCATACAATGAAGCAATATTTGATTGTCACTGCGAGATAGTGTATAATAAATAATCAATAAGTGAAAATATGCTGTTAGTAACAAAATTAATTGTTCTCTACTTTATACAGCCATAGAGGTGGTCATAGTGACGTACTCTCATCGTGAGGGCCCGGATTCAAATCCCACCGTCGCCAGAGTGGTGGTCGGCAGAAGTTGGTTTTCTGTGGTTTCCAACTTCAGGGTGCGAATGCAAGGTGATCTCCCCGTTAAAAAGTCTCGCCACAGAAAACAACGGACCTTACAACAGTAAAATCTTCAAAAAATTATACTTATACTTATACAAATACAAATACAACGCCACAACAGGCAAATTGCCCAACGAGGTGGCTGACTTAAGAACATCATGGATCCCCGAGCCATTTTTGGAGGCTCTACCTACTACTACTACTACTACACCACAAATGCACCCCCCCCCGCGGAACCCCCCAACGAATCGGTACATGCTGCAATGTGCGTGTACGTGTAGTGAAACCTGACGTGAAGTTTTTGTTGTTCCTCTTAAATTCTTGTTATGTGTAGTGCTGCCATCTGCCACCAGTATTTCTAACTATGAGTGAAGTGTTGTGATGGAATGATTTATCGTTGTAGGACTGTTGCTCTCTGAGGCGAGACTTTCTAACGGGGAGATCGGCTCGCATTTGCGCCTTGAAGTTGGGAACCACAGAAAACCAACTTCAGCCGACCACCACTGTGGGGTTCGAACCCGGATCCTCGCAGCGCGAGTATCCGGTATCACTATAATCGTATATCAACCGTATATCACTATAACCACTCGACCACCACAGCGGCTCATAGTTTGAAAAATAGGATGCAGATGGCAGCATTATAACAAGCATTACACAGAAACAAGCTTCACATTAGATTCATAACACGGGCACGCACATTCCAACATGTATCAATTTGTTAGAAGTTACCGCAGAGGAATATGGACGGGGTGCATGTGTGGTTTAGAGCAGTGGTTTTCAACCGGGGGCCATATGTAGGTACCTAGTGGTACTGGGATACTTCAAGAAAATAGAGGAAGGGGCCATGACAGGTGGTTTCGGGGGCTGAAAAGAAAAATTAAGGTGTGAAGAAATAAAGCTTTTATATAAGTGACTATACATTACTGAATCAAACAAAACCTCCCATAAAACCAGGGCCGTCTTACGGCATGGACCCATCCGGGCCTCACCGCCTACATTTTGCAGCACATTCGCTAGGATGGGGTTTTTCACAGGCCCCCGGCTAGATTTTTCACAGACCCCTCGTCTCTATTAAATTTATATGTGAAAACAAATATGTGATGAAAACCATATCAGTCCCCCTATTGTGAGGTGTCATTGCCGGGGGTCTCATGTCATATTTTGTATAGTACAATAAATTTTAAAAATAAGCAGGAAATATGTAGGCTGTTTATTTCCAGCTAAGTGTGAGACTACCATAGCATCACTTTGCCTAGGGGGCTCATGATGTTGAGACGGCCCTCAATAGAACTCGGCCTAGCAGAGAGCTCAATAAATTCTAGGCCAGTGGTCTGGAGGCCAATCTTATTTGCAAAATTTTCGTTCAGTATAAATTCACTGAAAAAATCAATTCAATACGTATAAAGGATCTTTCTTCTAGATGAGAGTCGTAGACTGGGTAAGACAGGGGAGCCACGAGAAAAAATATGGTTCAAAGGGGGCCACGGGTAAAAAAAGGTTAAGAAAAACTGGTTGAGAGTAGTAGCATAGTCCCATTTAGCACTACGTATACGCCACAGAGAGCAACAGACCTACAGACAGTACAAATATTCAGTCACTACACATCACTCACTTCACTTCTGAGATATAGATACGCGCAATTTTCAACTGTAACGGTAAAAACGTTCTATCTTGTCTTCTCGGCGTGATATTTCAATACTGTCATCACCGTTATCTCGTTTTTGTTTTATATTTCCCTGTTTCATATTTTTTTACTAATTTGAATTAGCTAAAAAGAAAAAGAAAGAATAAAAATCTAGCATATTCCCCCCCCCCCCCTGGATTTGAATATATTATAACAAAGGATTCCACCCTCAGCAACTTTCGGCAGTTGAAAAATGAGTTTTATAGCGTAGCCTGACGAGAGGAACTGAACTGAGATCTCAGTCCCCCGCTTGAGGTGTGTTAATTTCCTTGTGGAAACCCTTACGTTTAGTTCAATCTTCACAATCTTCACAAAAAACATTTTTATTTCATTTAAGGAACATAATTTCACAATGTATAATATATCTAAAGGTGAATTATAAGAAAAGTTTGTATAGATTAATTAAAATGAAGGAACACCTGTGTGTGTGTGTGTGTCAGGGTGAATTGATTCCAATCAGTGGGGTTTACAGAAAATTCATCGGCAATAATTCACCGCTAGGAAAATTCACCGACCAACGATTCATCGACGGAAAATTCACATCTGGGAAATTTCACCTACTAACAATCCACCCACAACGATTCGACACAGGTTTAAACTGTAGTCACAATTTTTGGATAAGAGATCAAAATAAAATGGTTCAAAACCTGGCATCAAAAAATTGTGACTATAATTTAAACCATGTCGGTGAATACCGCCCTAAGTGAACCAGGAATGGCCGTGTATGGGAGTCAGTTGTTATTGAGTGAGTGTGGTTAGTGTTGGCCCTGTGAAGTAAACTAGTGCGTAAGCGATCTAGAGATAGAGTAGATGACCTAGTGAGTGAGTGGGTGATCTAGTGAGTGAGAGAGTGACAGAATGACTGACCTAGTAAGTGCGTGACTAGGAGATTGATTTTGACGGAGTGGCCCACCTAGTCAGTAAGTGAACAATCTGGTGACTGAGCATGTGTGGCAGAGTGACCTAGACAGTAAGTGACTTAGTGAATAAATGGGTGATCTAGGGAGTAAATGAACTGCATAGAGATCAAGTGAGTTACCTACCTACTGAGAGAGCGATCGAGTGACATAGTGAGCGACATTTTGAGTTAGTTACGTGGTAAGTCAATTATCTGGGGAGTAAGTATTTGACCTGGTGAGTGAATGATATAATGAGTGACTCTCTAATCAATTTGCTCACTCACTGGCTCATTAGCACACTCGGTGACTCACATATTTTGCATTCAGCGAATCATTTGTTCACTCACTCGTTCACTTGCTGACTCTATCATTCATTCACTAGTTTATTCAGTCACTCACTCGCTTATTCGTTCCCTCGGGTCCAACTGTTTTCGATGAATTTTCCATTCGGTGAATTGCATGCAAAAGTAGATAAATTTCACACACTCTCATACTTTTTACTCTCATATTTTTTTATTTCTAAGAACCTTTTTTTTTACCACAATTAATTTAAATTTCAAAATGGTGCCCACATGATAAAACAGCTTTCAACTTTGTATACAAAAAGATGATCATTCCACAGGTCATTAAAAGTCGATGATTCCTTGGCATTGCGCTTGTTTATTTGCGGCTGCCCACAATAGTCTAGAAAAGGGAAGGGGTTGTCTCCGGGTCTACAGGGTGTCTCTCTTACAGACACGCGGTTAAAATTGAAACTTTCCACGATGCCCTCGGGCCAACAACTCATGCAATTTAGCGACATCTTAATAGAAAGCGCCAATTTCATGCTCCGAGTTTAACCAGGCACAAAAAATAATTGAAGGCTTTTGTTTATTCTGAGATTATTTATTTCATTAATTATGGATTTTGATTAGTTCTAAAAATATTTTTACACAAATGCTAAAAAAAAGGTTTTGATTAATTACTGATTAAACTGACCGATTATCAGATTAATTTTAATCTGAAATCACTTTAAATGATTCTATAATTATTTATTTCGATAATTACTGAAATTATTATATTTCTAAAGAAATCTTGATATCATTTCTTACAGTAATTATGCAATTATTCATTTAGTTTCTGTAAAATAGTTTCTATCAGAAAATAAGAAATTATTTCCTTTTTTGTTAATAAGTTATTTTTGCACTGATTCTGAAATTATTTGATTAAAATATTCGGTGTTTCCATCTATTTGTTCTGGAATTATTTAATTTATTTCATTTATTCATTAATTTTGAGTTTCCATAGATTTTTTCCGGAATTATTTCTTTCATTTATTCTAGAAATATTTATTGCATTTATTCTGGAATTATTTGTTTCATTTAATTTGTAATTATCATTAGATCATTTTTGTCGGACCATGGTCATTTTGTGCACACGAGGGCTAATTGGACTGGGACCTACATTTTTTTTTTTTTATACTCACCGAGAGGTTTTTTCGCTAACCCTCGATGTAGGACTCCCTGCGGTAGCAATCTTTTTCTGTGGCCATGTCATTCTTTCCGTTGTATTTGTATTCATTATTTCCAAACTTGTTTATTTCATTGACACTAGAACTATTAATCGTTTTTCAATGTATTTAACCATTTTCTGAAAATGAATGAAGACCCTCCTCTAGAAAAAATCACTTTAAAGCACTGAACAGTTGCAAACCAATACACCTACTCCTCGCGACACTCATGGGAGTATAACATACATTTTGAGAACCATTGCTTTAAGGAAGTATTAAAAATATTGATTCAAGTCGAAAGGATTTCATTTTGTGTTGAAAAAGTCCACTTCGTCTGAGATCGCTATCATTTCCAGTACTTCAGAGCAAAAGATGTAGGAACCTATTCAAGAATTTGGGAAATTTTTCAGAGAATAATTTTAATACGTTAATAGTGTCAAAATAAAGAAATTCGAATGACAATAACGTGGCGAATTTTCACATTCATGTCAAGGGGTCAAAAATATTTTAATATAGTAGGGATACAAAATCTCCGAAGTATAAAAAATGGAGAGATTAATTCCGAAAATCCAAGTTCCATTGAAAGCCTTATAAATTTTTTTTTATAGGCAAACACAAAATAATTATTGTTTTATTAAGTTAGATGAGATTAACACAGCTAAGTTTATTTAGAATCAACAAATGAATTTTCATTCCTTCTGAACTTTTCGTGAAAAATAACCTAGACGATTGTTTCTTTGGATTTTTCAACATTTTTTGCATTTTCGATCTGATGAAATGCATTAATAACATAATTGTCAAAAAATCATTTTTTCAATTTTTAAAAATTTTATTTTTTTCTTTGAAGAAATATAATTCACTTTGTTCAATTTTTTTCTGTCAAGATGATGCAGGGCATACATATTTATCTTCACCTTTAGTTTTTCCATTGCTAAATTTTATGCAATAAATCACACTTGAAGCCATCTTAACCCCCTAAAAGTTCAACTTTAAATGCTATCCTGTGATAACATCCCGCAAAGTTCATATTCGAAATATTTCTATCTATTCTTCAAGTCATGTCTTAACTCCCTGAGGTCAAAAGAAAAGAAATCTAAAGTGAGAAAAAGCGACACGCACAGGTGTGCACCAGGATCTGAAAGGTTTAAATGATTTCTTCCATTAATTATAAATTTTCATCAGTTAGAAATTTTTATTAATTATGAAATAATTTCTTTGAAGGATTATGGAATTAATTCTAAAAGTAACCATCAAATTATTTGTAAATGTTATTCTGAAATACAGTAATTTCTTTCTGTAATTCTGGAACTACAATGAGCATTGACGAAAGTAGCGCATACTAATTTATAACTCTATTATAAAAAACATAGGTTATACTTTTTTTAATTATATCACTCCAATTATACAAGTGTATATACTTTTATCCATTAAGTGAAGAAAAGAACGCAATTTCAATTAATAAATTATTGATTACCGTGACCATGAAACAGTTGTGTAGAGTGCCAGCCCTGATTTTAATTTTAAGGCCAACATATCTCTCTTATCATAGGGACCACTAATGGCGTGATCACTGAATACTAACTTTAAGAAAAATTATTTTTTTAAAATTACTGCCAGATGGCAGAATTCTCCAGGAAAAAGCAACATGATTTTAATTTAATTTCTAATTTCAAATTTTTGAATTAAATTTAAAAATACCCCCACTCAGCCATTACACGTAGTATTGATCAAACACACTCTTTTTCCCCCTTCTCTCCTGTATTTTCTGAATCACCCATGGGTGTAAGGAGTGCCCCTAAGTATTCTTTCAATTTATTTTTCATTTTCATCTCTGTGTTATTCATCTCATGTCTTTTATATTCTTCCCTCTCCATTTTTATCCCTCTCTCAACTAACAGCCTGTTAACAATTATTTCACGTATTATTGTTCTTTGCTATAACCCTTACAAATGCTCCATCGCAACTCAGTAGTATATAAAATTATTGATTATGTGAAAATACTTAAAATACTTAGCGGTAAATTCAAATTTCGAGTCCCGACGTCCAAGATATTGGTCAAAAGAAGTATGTAGTTATAAAAGAACTACATTGTGATGTAAAATGAAAAAAAGAAACTACATTCTAGGGAACAATTCTTCATCCATTGTCTTTTTTTTTTCTCTATGTTGTAAAACTGAAGCCAAAAAAGAAACGCAGAGCCAAAAGAGCCTATAGGTAGGGCGCGGGAAGTGAAGTGGATTGTCTTTAAAAGCAGTGATGGAACACAGCGCGTGATAAATCAATAGAGAGTACGTCATGTGTACTTGTAAAAACGTTGAGTGTTTTCTGATAGCATTAAAAGATCAATAAAAGCGCATCCAGAAAAATAAGCGAGACGAAGTCAAGACAAAAGCTCCATTCTTTTACGCCAACAACAAAAAAGACACTTTTTTTCCCCTTTCTATTCTGTCAATATTTTTTTAAGGCTTTTTTTAATACCGTAAGAAGAAAAAAAAGAACTTCCAGAAAGAAAAAGTATCGTAAAAAATTTTTTAAAGGTATAAAAAATAAATGAAAATAAGGAAAAAAAATTTTTTACGAATTTTCTCGTAATTATATGGAAGAAAAGATGAAAGACTTTTTTAAACTTTTCTTTCTCCAATGAAATTGTGTTATGACGAGGAAAAATTCTGGTTCTCGGAGAAATCGCTGTGAAATTGGATTGGATATTTTATTTTGTATTTCCAGAAGTACCGTGCCTGGCATCTTTCTGATGTCCCCAGTTTGAGCACACATATTTGCCGAAATGGCATTGTATCTAAAACTAATAACAAAATTCATAATTTCACCATGTACAGTCGATACTCGATTTTACAAACCTCCAATTCCCGAACGGGATCTTTCTTACGAACTGGTCTTCTGTCCCGAACAGCCTGCCATTTAACTAATGTTACATTCCGCTCCATTTTAGGAACTCCGTTTTTGTTACGCTATTTTCTTTTCGGTTATTTTATTCTTCCAGCTGCCTCTCTGCGTTCGTTGTAATCAAAAGTAACCTTTAGTTCGGATGTTTTACGTCTCTTAAGATAAAATGATAAAATAGAAGAAGAGAGCGGAGTGTGGGGGGGGGGGGGAGAGAGAGATAGTTAGCTCACTGATTTGTTATCACTTATCACCATCATACAGGTGCATACAGGTGTTTTGCGAACACGTGCAGATGCGTTGACAACGTAATTCCCTCTTGGTGCGTTATGATTGAATAAAATGGTGGTTTCAGAAATGGTATGACACATTAGATTATTGACAGGCCAAGTCGATATTCGATGAAACTCTATTTCAACCAATTGCTGTCCGTCATTTCAATCAATTGCAAAACGGGAATTATTGTGATTCACAGTGGATGAAAAAAAACTTATTATGCACATGAAATTAATGTGCAAACAGTTACAAAGACAAAAATTGCCAAAAAGTAAAAAAATTTGCATTGAATCCTCTAATCAAAAGCCATCAAAAGATCGCTTCTACGGCGTGTGTTTCGAGCAGCGTTACACCATCCTGGACATATTTCAGAGAAGCGAGATTCGTGTGAAATGTTATCCTAGTTCAATTCCACGGAACCTTTTATTTACCAAAATGTTGTGACGAAGCAAACAAAAATTAAGTGATTTTATCCAAATCATCAATATAGGTGAAAACGACTAATTTTCTTTCTATTTCCCGTATTTTTTCATCGTCTCTCCCATTCACGATCTAATTATCAAGTCCGTACCGTACGAATTCGTAAAAATGAGCGTCGACTGTATTAAATGATTAATGATGCAAGTGGAACACAAATTCTGTTTATTTTATAAATTCTGGCTAGTTTCTTGGAAATTAATATCGAATTCCAACTACCGCAGACAAGTTGTATATTTTCTTTCTTTCAAAATGAGCACAACTAGTCTATTGCAGTGGATAATTTATTTCACCGACTGATGATGAAATAAAAATACTGTAGTAGTTTGGGCCAAAAATGTAGTAATGTGAATTTCTGAATTCTGTCTATAAGCTTGTGGAAACGTGGCCGATGGTTGACTGTTTTACTTCAACAATACTTGTTTGATGACTGAGACAGAATAACACTGCATTGGTAGGTGTAACAACATAAATTCGAAAAGAAATCTCGCGAGACGTTCAAAACAAAATATCCCTTTATAAGAATCACGTTTGATAATACAAAAATACATTACGTATTGAGTGTTTTTAGAACGAGAAAAAGAAGAAAATATTCTGCCAAGTTCAATGCATTAAAATGTAGCAAGATATATATTCTCAGAGTGAGGAAAATTTTCCTGAAACTGCTGAGTTTTACAACGAAACAAAGTATGGCTTGAAAGCAAGCCGTGTGAGTATCCCTCATTTCAGTACACGTTTTCTACAACATTCTACTTAGCATCGATAATACCTTGGTCTGTTTGTAAAAAAATATAAAACCGAAATTTCTTTGTAGAAATCAGCTGGAAATCTTAGAGAACCTTATCTGTTCAGAAATCACAATTTTTGTAAATAATAACAAAAAACAACAATCGCCACGACATCAGGATAAGGACAGCGATGTCGGATCCCACTATGCAATAACATCGCAAGTGGTACATTTTCAAAAGATAAGAAATCGGGCAGAGGAAAATCCATTGGTATTGTAGCATGGATATTGAAAAATTTAAAAAGTCAGAGGCGCGAATGCAACTATAATTATAAAATTCTAAGAATATCAATATATTTTATTAGTATTGCTACGAGGATTTTTTTTTGAATTTAAAATAAAATTGAATACTACGTAATTTTATTAGAAAAAACATCTTAAAATTCAAATGTTATTGCTAACATACACTAATATGTAGATTTGAACATGATAAATTTGACAAAAGTTTCGAGTATGTCGAGTAAATTGAGCTCCGCTCAATTTGATTCGTATCGGTGTTTTTAGGTATAACGGAACGGCGGTCTTTCTAGAGTTAATCAATTTTCACACACGATTTTGAAAACTTAAACATTGCTAGTGAGGAAAAACATGAAATAATTTATTTTTCTCCTTAAATTACTCCATTTTATATTAACTCCAGCGAATATCCAATGATCTTTTTTTCCCCGAAACATTGCTTGATGTAAAACCGAATGCACAGATCATCAATTACATATGATTCATTACACGAATTCATATGTATCGTGAGTTCCACTTTCTCCTTCCAAATTAGCATTCCTTATCTTTTCATCTAGTTAAAAATTTGTTCGGTAGCGAGACTAATGATAAATTTAGATAATTTGCATACCAAAACCTCCAGAGAGACAGTCACCGGCAAGCAATTATAAATACTGCACGTTACGAACAGGGTAGGGGAGGTTTCTGACAAAAATGCAGTTCCAGAATTCCATCTATTTTGTTATGTGTAGCACATAACTAAAAGGATCGATGGGAGGGATGTTTTAAGCATTTTTAAGGTTTTTAGCTCGCACGTGTGCTTTAGGAAACCTTTACACGGAAGTCAAACTTGTCAGCTACAGTACTTGCATACTTCCCCTTCAATTTCCCTATTAAACATACAGTTCCGTTCTTTCGTGAAGATTCAGTTTTCGTTCAAATTCTTTTCCAAAAGTCATTCAAGGACTTTAATTAAGCAAATTCCTCAGCTCTAGAAAAGAAAACCCCCCGTTAACAAAAAAAATTGAGGAAAAAAATACTTTGATGGAAGTAGAGAATTCCATGTTTGCATTCTCCAACGGTAAGTCCCTTGTCACACCTATACACGAGCTTTCCTAGGAGAGAACTGTTAAATATTTTCTACTACAGTTTCAATTCTATAATACAAAACTTCTTACTAAAATTCTTGAAATAGTGTGTGGGGTAGTTACCTTATTCCCCCGGAATAGCCAGAATGCCGGGAAATATCGAGAGAAACTAGCATGATGGGAACATCCTTATTTCCCGGCTTACTGGGAAATTCTAGTCACAGACTTTGCGAAATTCTTAAATATTTGGACTACAATAACCGATTGAATTCTCTGACTTTAACCCAGTATTTTCATTGCATTTTACATGTTTTCAGTTTCACTAGCTAAGTTTAGATAGGTCTAGCTTTTTTCATCTTTGCTTTTGCTACCAAAAAAATCTTGATTTATTAAAAGTGTCGGACACTAAGGTGTGTTCGTATTTGATGATCATGCGCGTAAGAATGGTATCAGCAGAGTGAAAAATCAAAGAATTATATTGAAAAATGTGAGCAAAATAGCATATATTTACTCTATTTTTGAATATGCAGAATACGTTATTTGTATTTTTTATTTGGTTGGCGTTAACCCTTTATAAGGCCGTGGGAAGTATACTTCCCGTCAAATTCATCAATTTTTGAATGTGTGGTAAGTAATTTTACCATCTCTCATTAGAGCTACTGTTTATTAATAACTGCAGAAAATACAAAAATATTAAGTAATATATAGAATTAAAAAAATCAACTAATTAGTTTACTATTAACTAATTATTTTGTTAATACAATTTTTTTTCTGAAATTAATCCCAATCCCAAAAAAAATGTAATATATTAATATACCATTACTAGCAAAATTAGCCCTATAAAACTGTATATAAAGACCTACGTTACAGCAATATAAAATACTCAATTGTTATTGCTGAGGCTCTGACATTCATGGAATTTCATTTTTTTTATCACAAGTTATATTTTGCGCATTTTCAAGCTATTGGTTATATTTTAAGCATTTTTGAGGGATTGGTCACATTTTAAGCATTTTTGAGGGATTGGTCACATTTTAAGCATTTTTGAGGGATTGGTCATATTTTAAGCATTTTTGAGGGATTGGTCACATTTTAAGCATTTATGAGGGATTGGTCACATTTTAAGCATTTTGGAGGGATTGGTCACATTTTAGGAATTATCAAGCAATAGATAATTTTTTTCCAATCTTTTTTTTATCACCGACAATTTTAACGTGTGAGCATTTTATTCAGAGAGATGCAGTAATGAATTTACAATGAAAATTCTTGCCTTTCTTTTTTGGATAAAAAACTTTTGCATTTCCAGAACTTGCATTTTCTTTTTTGTTATCGGAGGAACTTTTCGCTGTGTTTCGGTAGGGCACGTCAAAAACTTGCGACAGATGTTATTCATTCGGGCACTCGAAATCTTCGCGTTCAATGCATTTTCATCATGCTTAAACATAAGGTATTTTATCAGGAGGGGCAGACTTGGTTTTCCCACTACTACTACTACTAAACCCACACACGCACCTCGTCCATATTCCTCTGCGGAACCTCTAACGAATTGGTACATGTTGTAATGTGCGTCTACGTGTAATGAAACCTGACATGAAGTTTGTTTCTGTGTAATGTTTGTTATGTGTAGTGCTGCCATCTGTCACCAGTTTTTCTAACTATGAGTGAAGGGTAATGATTGAAAATTTTATCGTTGTAGGCCATTCGCTCTCTGTGGCAACAGGCTTACAAACGACGACGGTTTTAAGCCTGTTGTCGTTGTTACACAAACCCTCCAAAGCTGTATAACAATGTTTTTTTGCATCGTGCTTTGAAAAAAAAAAAACATTTTCAAATCCCCCCTAAAATGTCCATCGCTCAATCTTGGTATTCGTCCCCTCCCCCCCCCCCCTTCTTCTTTAATTTTGTCGTTGTCTAAAGTTGGGTGTTCAGAGTACACCAAAGTTAACGGAATTTTTTGCAGGGCCTTGAAGAGAACAGTTTTAGCACGATGACGCCGCTGTGCGGTCATGCGGACATCGTGGGGGAATTCGCAACACCAATGGTGGATGCCTGAAGGTGGTTTTCTGTCGTTTTCTAGCTTCAAAAGCTAATGTGAGTCTATCTCGCCATAGAATCATCCTCATTACATAGATGAATTAAACATCAACTAATTGTTAAGATTCTATACTTTCCTTAATGAAAATCTTTTTAGCAAAAGAACCTCTAACATTTACAGTTATCGCGTGAATCGTAATATTCGTTTAAGTGGGGGGGGGGTACCTTAACATTGTCTTTATGGGATGAATAACCATGAATCAACTTGTAATTCTCTAAATAAAGGTGAAGTATCATGATTATTTTTCAATGTCCTTTCAATATTTGAGTGTCATATATGTCGCGTGTAATTCTACGATAAATCCATGCAAGCGCGTAACATAGAGTACTGATGTTTCATTTTTATTAAGACATGTCGTGATAAAGGCGTGACATATAAAGCATTTTTTATTCCTCTTAAAATAAGCACCTCGATGACTGAAAATATTTATTTAGACCACGATCTGACACTTCTGTTCCCCACCAACATGTATTACGAAAAATTCGAATTAATATTTTTATATTTTTTTCTTGATTCACTCTACCTTAATATTCAATCAGACTACGCTTTGTATTATACGTGTTTCATGTCTGTGTATAATTTGTAATTTTTGGTTTATTTGCTTCCTGAATATTGACATGTCATATTGAATAACTTTTTGTAAGCACCAACAACATGGTCCATGCGATCTCTGGTGTTTCGAACAATTAACGATGTGTAATTATATGTCATAAATGAATAAATAAAAATTTCCTGGAAAAAAATTATATAATTTTTATAGTGAGATAAATGGAATTACCATAACGTTCATGTAATATTTAATAATATTTATCGAAAACTCAAGAGGATACAAAAAAAAATTGATAATCATAGGTTATAATCAAAACCTAGAGAAAATTAACCGTTGGCGTTAAGAGACGATTCTCTAAAAGGATTTCAAGTACGTGTTCAGAGCCGTACATTTATAAAATCATGCATAAAATCCAGCCGGGAAAGGGTTTCAGATTGAACTAAATCCATCGTCTTTTCAAGGAAAATCGTTAATTGGACTAGAACCAGCAGCAGCAGCAAAAGAGATTTTTACCAGCTTATTTCCCATCAAAGGATTTGAGAAATATTGCGCAAATTTACTTGAGGGGGAAAAATAAATTTCCCGGCGTGAAATCTCAGCTCATGTGTGAGTGGAAGGAGCGAGAGAGAGATAATTTCAAAAACCTTTTTCCCCCTTTCTTTTCTTCAAAGAATATAATACATATCTCTTTCACTCCTGTGTGTGTGTCTCAAGTTCTCATTTGCATCATCAGCCATTGAATACCTTTCGGTTCAAGGATCGAAAACTGAAAAGAGCGATATCATTCCAGGAACTGGGAATTTATCGGAGAATGAAGCGCAAAGCAATGGATGTTAATTTACTTTTTCTTCCTCTTGTATTTGGAAGGGATTTCGTGTTGAAAATTATTGCGCGAATGATTCGCGTGATGTGGATTTACACCGCGGGAACTGCACAACGCGTGTGGATTTTGTGCACCAACATGTTCGAAATGAATTGAAAACGGAAAGAAGAAAAAATATGTATTTGCTAAAACGTAAATGTTTCCTCGTGTTATATATTACACTAACGAGACTTTAGCTGTTTTAAATCATCTAAATTGGGTTTTCGAACCGTATAATCTTTTCTAGATTTCAGAAAATTCACCTCAATTTAAATTACACAACATTATAAAGTATTTAAATTTTTCACGCGGATGAGTAATGTGGAATTGCCGAATGCACAGATATAATCGTCAAATCACGGCAACCCCATAACTTTTTTATATTTGATATTTTTCTACGTGCTATTTGATGACATGCAGAAGAATAATTCTATGTATTTCTATCAAAGACTCTATTTGATTCGTACGTCTGTCGACTGTTTTTGTGATTCAAAATTCTACTTATAGAAAGTCATTAATTATTCGGAATGATTGTAAATACCGTATCACCGACAATTCAAAAAGCCTCTATATTACAATATATCAGCCTCTTTATTAATATATCTTGTGGTATACTGATGACCGCCGTCGATTTTCTTAGTTTTTAATGAAGACGTGAATGGCGTAGTGGTGAAATGTTGGTCTATAAACCATGAAGGCTAACGTTTGACTTTCTGGTGTCCTTCTTAGAGACAGACAAAGAAAGGTTTCATCCCTATATCCTGAAAATGATTTCCAGAAAACTCATGGACAACAATTCACCGTCAAACAATTTTACGACAGGAAAATTCACCACTAAGAAAATTGATTCACTAAAAATTCACTAACAAGAGTTTGTAACTATGGAGTGATCGAGTGGTTGACCTAGCGAATGCGTGGCGGACAGCTGACAGTATAAGTGAATGAGTGAGTAACCGTGTTGGATTTGGGGAAGCGGTGTCTACCATCAGGTAAATTCCAGACAGTTTTCTTACTAACCAAGGGCACTTACACTACATCACGAATAAAGCCCGTTGATAAATTTCAGGTCCTGCCAATATACGGACTTCCGAATTAAATTTCCAGTGGGTTTTTGACCGTGACTGTTGAACGTTATACAGAGCACTAAGCTCAAAAGAGCCCTATTTTCCTTCATCTTAGTGGAACACAATATTAAATTAGCATAAACTGTGGCATAAAATGAAAATATTTGAAGGGAAAAGAAAAGAAAATAGCATTTTGTTGCAAAAAATTGACTTATCCACCAGTTCGTCACATACTTGATGTCTTCGTTCGTGAGACTGTCTTAAACAATTGTCTTGAAAGATGAACTAATAAACGTTTATAAATATATATGTATATGTACACAATGTGACACATTTTTCAAAATTCGGATACATATTTCATACGTAGTATATTTTAATCCTTAGATCTCTCTCTGAAACTCGCAAGCATCATAATTTGAGATCTCTCTCAGATATTGGTCAATTTCTGCGATAATAGGGGATTTAATTAGTTCATTTGAATCGCACCACGGTCATTTTCTGCACACGAAGGCTAATTAGACCGGCATCTACAATTTATTGCCGATTCCGAACGGCAGGCCTGTTTTAAACTCATCAAGGAGTTCGTGCGCTCACCCCTCGGACGGGGACTCCCTGCGGTAGCAATTTTTTCCAGCTGTCATGTCACCGTTTTTGTTGTACCCCTGTGTCAGGAATTTTTTCTGACAGGAACGAACCGGGTATCGAACTCACGACACCTCTAAACATCCTTTGGTAATTTAAGCGAGCCTCTTATCGACCTGGGCAACCGCGCCCGGTTTCATTAGAAATGCAACGTCTGTGATGTCAACATTTGCTTAATTTGGCGTGGTGTGGCTAAGTAAATATTTTCTCACCCCTTCTTCTAAAGAATTTCACCTGGTAAAAATTTTTTGTTTGATGCATTCCACAGTGTAAACTAGCTGTTTATTTTTTCAACAAGTTTGACTACGAGATGACCAATTGCGTATGGAAGAGAAAACAAATGAGGGGGTAAGGGTGGCAGCTGAAATTTTGTATTTGTAGGAAGAAGTATGGAGATATGAAATTTAAAATGTAAAAACCGTGTTTAAAAGCAAAAGATGAAGAATCAGAAATTAGTGCAAGTTGTGTTTTTCAGGATACACTAGGAGCTTTAAAATGTTTTTAATTTAATGTTTTTAATTAAGCTTTAAAATGTTCCATGCAACACGATTTTTTTTTTTTCTTGGTACGCGATATTCCACCACTCGTAAAAAATTATGATAACTCTATCCATCCACAGTGCATGGTATGGTTGAGCATTTGGCATGATTTATTAGGAGCAGCGTAGATTACAATTGCTAAACATAGTTTTGACCAGACTTATAATGCCCAGAAGAAACAAATAAGATCAGATACGTCCAACCTTACATATTTTACACTCGAGAAGAAACCGGAAAAAAAAAAGCTTCATCATAATACAACTAAAACTACTTTTAAGGTGTTTTAAGGTTTTCATGCTCAAGGTACAGTTCAATTCAATTTACCGACAATTGCCCCGGCAGATCATCAAGGGACAATTCACAGCCGAATCCTTTTATAGACAATGGGGGCTATAATGCGGGGTATTTTATTGCGTATAAAAATATTTACAAGAGAGCAAAACGAAAGAAAATATATGCACGGCACAAACACATTATATACAGGCATGTGCCTGATGATGGCGGCTGAGAGGTAAGGGACCATAGGCATGCGGAGACAGGTGAAACAAAATGTATACACACAGGTGCGAAAATACGTGAACATATACGAAGCTTTACAACGTGCCACGGTGCAGCAATGATTTACGAAGCATCCCTGAGAGGGAATGAAAACAAAATGTTTAAAAATAAACAAAGTTAAACAATATGTTACTCGGGTGTAAGCAAATGAAATATGAATGCGGAAGGAAGAATGGCAAGGCAAGGAATGCTTCACATCTGCGCACTGTATATCCTCAAGGTACAACCGTTTCTCTTTCCTCTTGCTCGCTGATTGTGGTACTGAGTACAGATACGAGTTACTGAGGGACGACGAGAAGAGGTAAGACACTGCAAGCATACAAACCACCACCAGCAAACGTTAGAGCGCTTTCACTGCAATCTACCCTTCTGGAATGAAATCGCGATTTATATTTGATTCACCTAAGCATATCTTGATGATGCCAACCCCGAGCGTTGGGGAAACGTTGAAAAGAGAACAGACCGAGACCAAAGGTGTTTGTTCACCACGAGGAACTCTTTTAATCTATAATCTTTCCCTTTTTAAATTCTTAAAAACATTGTGGAAAAAATTAATATCCATTTCTATGTCTTCGAAAAGAACCAAAATCCTAAACTATTTCATTTGTTGCTCGTCTAAGTATTTTTCGCCGTTATTTCTTCTTTGTGAATAATATAATGTCTTAGTGAAGTTTAAGTAGTCTTTTTTTCTTTATCTATTGTCGTATTTATTTCGCCGGTACTCCTCACTGTTATAGATTGAGATACGAATTACGGAGGACGATGACAAGAAGTATGACACCACAAACATCCAAATCACCGTTAGGCTACCCACCAACACCCAACGCTTCTCGAATTGTAATCTGGTTTATATTTGGATCCACGACATTATCTCTTGATGATGCGAACCACTAGCGTTGGGAAAACGTCGAGGAAAACGTTCTCGGACTATGGAGTTTGTTCACTGTGAGAAACTACCTTCCAATCTAAAATATTTTTCAACAAAATTTTGAAAAAAAACAATGAATATCCTCCTTATTTCAAAGTCTGTGGAAAAAAAACCTCAAACTAGTTTATTTGTTGCTCTCTAAGTGTTTTTTGCACCGCTATTTCTTCTTTGTAAATCATGTAATGTCTCGGTAGTAGTTGTAGTCTTTTTCTATTTCTTATCCAGTGCCGAATTCCTTTCTCTGGTACTCGTCACTGTTATCTTAAAAGGAGGAGGGGGGTTAGATAAACCTTTTCTTAGTAGACTAAGTTGTAGAAGGTTGAAAGGGAAGGAACGGGTTAGGAAATGCGGGTGGATCAAACCGGCTTTATTTAATCAACGTTCCCTATAAACCAGATTACCAGTCTCCGATCTGATTTGAGGAAAACAGAGCAGGAAACAACAACAGGAAAAAAATATCCCAACAAAAATATATAAAAAAAGGAAACACGGGGCCCTGAAAGTTTTCATAATTAACTAGAATTTTGTTAGTACACTTTACTGTTTTATTTTGTTGTGATTTGTTTCTCTCTTTTTTTTATCCTTAGATGTGGATTTGGGTTTTATTTTTGTTCTTTTTATGTTCTCTCTCTTCACATCTCTAAAGAGAATCAGAGACGACATGTTAGGTTATACGGATGTAATTATATTGTTTTCAGATTGATTACATTGAGTCTGTAATTTCTTTTTATTTCCCTTTTCCTGTTCCCAAGCAATCGGATCTTAGATACAATGTGCAATAATGTCTTCTTCATGATGTGCTTTTCTATGGAAGAAATGTACGTCGCCAATAGTTCGATTATCTTAGACATTCAGCATCTAATTCGCTGAAAAGTGATTTTTTTTTTAATGTGCGGCGCCATTTTGTGGAGGTTTCTAGGATCGATAATTACCTTTTTACTTTATTCATCTTCTTCTCAAGATATGTTTTGTTATTTATTATATGGAATTAATGGAATTCTTTCGAAAGAGAGAGAGAGAGAGAAAAAAACTAGTTTGAACAAGTTTTAATAAATTTTGTTGGGCAATAAAGTATTTGTCTCGACAGGTTGCGTGTTTTATTCCATCTAAATTGCTTTTTCCATGTTCGTCTTTAGTGATGTCTCGTTAAGAGAACATTTTTTTAAAGCTTGATAAATTTATAGATGGAAATTTCTAACCAATATTAGAAATTTCATTTGGTCAAATTTATATTAGAAAACTTATTTATTTTTGGCTTTATAGTACGATTATGAAGGTTTTTAGTCATTTTCTTTTACGTTTTTTTTAAATATTTTTTCTTGTATACGCGATATACACTCATGTCCATAAATTAAGGACAATTCAGAATCACACGGAAATCGAAATCTAAAGTAAAAATTTCACCTGTAGAATTATCACACACATCTGCAAGAATGATATGCAAAATTCAGGAAGCCACCAGATGATGCCGATAGTACGTCACAATGACGAGACTGTAAGAGGGGGGTACATAAGGAATGGTGGCAAAGAAGTAAAATTGTTCACAAGAGTTCTGTAAGGCGCTCAGTGCCATAAGTGAATAGTTATGACACAGAGGACGCATGTGGATGAATTTTTACGTGGTAGAATTATCGGCAGCCTGGAATATGGGCGTACTCAGATGGAAGTATCCGAGGAACTTGCAATTGCCCAAAGGGTCATCTCTAGGCTTTGGCAACGATTCCAAGATAACGGAAATGTCAGTAGACGTTACAGTACAGGTCGCCCCCGAGTTACAACGCGGAATGAAGACCGGTATTTGGCAGTAACTGCCAAAAGAAGCAGACGGAGCACAGCATCCGACCTGTCTCGTCAGCTATCTGCAGCCACGGGTACCACAGTTTCAAGGCAAACCGTGTACAGACGTTTGGGAGATATTGGTGTATATGCTCGCAGGCCTGTCAGATGTGTTCCACTCACGGGAACTCACTGTCGGCAGCGATTAGCCTGGAGTAGAGAACATGCAATGTGGGCATCGTCACAGTGGGCTTGTGTGATGTTTTCCGACGAGTCCAGGTTTAGCTTGCAGTCTGATTCACGTCGGACTTTCATATGGAGAAAGCCAGGTACCCGTTACCACCAAGACAACATCATTGAACGACACCGTTACGGTGGTGCAGCATTGCTCGTTTGGGGTGTAATTGTACTGGGTTCCAGAACAGATCTGCATGTTCAAACCGGAACCATGAAAGCCCAAATTTATCGGGACATTATTCTGGAGCAACATGCACGTTTGTTTAGGGGTGCCATGGAAGCAGAATTTGTGTTTATGGATGACAACGCCCGTCCTCACCGAGCAAATATCGTAAATGAATGCCTTGAATCTGAGGATATAACCCGTATGAAATGGCCAGCATTCTCACCTGACTTGAATCCGATAGAGCATGTGTGGGACATGCTTGGCCAACGAGTTGCAGCCCGTCAACCACCTCCTGCATGTGTACCGGAACTTCGGAGAGCATTGCTTGCTGAGTGGAGTGATCTTCCCCAAGATCAGATCGATAATTTGATACTCAGCATGGCTAGGCGTTGTACGGACTGTATTTCATCGCATGGGAGACATACAATGTATTAACCATCATACCAACCATGTAATAGAAAGTTTTTGTAAAGGAGAAATTTTTTACAATTTCTCCAGGGAGCAAAAATCGTGGTTTTTATGAATGGTGGTCATACATACACCATCGTTTTTGTTCTTTATCTTTTTTTTAATAAATGGGCTTTATGAATAAGTAACGTTTGTTTTGTTTCTGAACCTTTATTTGCCGGAGCTGGCGTTATCCTTAATTTATGGACATGAGTGTATATGTTTCCCTATTCTGAGCTTTCTACAGCCGTAACTGTTGGAAAGAAAGCTATCAAAACTTTAGCAACGTCTTTATGAAGCAATGGGTGGAAACAGCAGCCTCTGGGTGATAAATATGGTTTTATTTAAAACTAATCTAAATCTCTGTATGTTGTAAATGAATAAATTTGATTTGATTTGATTTGAATTCGAGAGAAAAACGACAAAATTCAACATTCATCAATTATTTTTTTTTGAAATTTTAGTAGTTATGTTAATTATTTGCTCAAGACAGGACAAATGGGAATTTTGAGCAGAAATTTCTTTGTTATTGAAAGAAGAATTTTATTCTTATTTCATCTCAGATGAATGTGACTTTGATAGTTTGTCTTTACTGCTGCAGACACTTTGTATAATTAGATGAATTTTATGTAAAAATGTTTAACATTAGAAAAGTGGAGTTGGAGATTATACCTAGAAAGACGGCAGGGGGGTCTGTGTGACTCCATATAACTTTATCTGAAAAGTTTTGAACATTTTAGTATCTTAAATCGTTGTATATTATTTTTTAAGACAGAATAGAGTTATAAAACAAAGAATTAGTCGTTGAAACTATTTTAACATATTTATTTTTATTATTACTTAGATTTTAAAGCATCATGTGCATATAACCTCTCTTGATGTGCGTCGGTGCATTTTCTATATACCCGATAGGATTTCAGTGTTGCATCGCTTTTAGATTTTGATTGGAATGAACGAAGTGTGATCTGGCTTCATTTTTTTCACAGTCGGAAGCACCTTTCCGTAAGAATTCAATGAAATTTGTCGATTTCGATATGAGAAAAAATTCACATGATTCCAGTTATGTGCAATCCATAACTGTAAGCGATGAGTTTCTCGTAAAATATTTTTGAATCCTTGGCGTCTTATTGGCAAGGAAGGTCCCGCGATATACCATACACTTCAATCTGCAGCAGTTTCTTCGCAACTATAGACGAGATATCAATGGGATCTCTGATATCTATGGAAATCCGTTGGCGTTTAGGTGTAGTTCTGGGTTTCTTTTGGCCTCAGTGTGGTTTGCGTTTATTGTTTCCAGCAGCGTATTTTTATTTTTCCTCAGCTAAAGCACTTCTACAATATAATTTCACTCTGATTCACACATCCATCATAAATACTGATGCTTGATCAACCAATGGTTTGCATGAGGCAGTTTGCATTCTCTTCTGAATTCCCATCACCTGCACAACTGCTTCCGAGTTTTTTCCCACACAATCTTTGTCAAATTCTGACAAAAAAATCATCTTCGGTGAATTTGCATCTTTTGCCATTTTTATAGCAATCGTAAGCATTTGGATATTTCTATTTTCCAGAACAATTTTTTTTTGGAATGACAAAATACTTGACACCAAAAACGGAGACACGTTCTGACCGACATCTGCAGATAAGAATGAAGGTAAGAAAAGTACTCTTGGATAGAGGATTATACCGTATTAGATGCATAAAAAGACTAGCAGAAGAATTCTGACCTAAATAAATTAATTGTGACAATGTTGGTAGTATTATACTGTGAATGCGTCCTAAATATATATAGCCGGAGAGTCCGTGTGATCCCACTTCCGTCTTTCTAGGTATATCGGTTCGCATCTCCGTTGTTAAGTAAGATAATTAAAAATGCTTTGGTATGAAATAAAAACAGTATGATTTAGGAAAAGCCGAGAATTTTTAAGCCTTTGGTTTGTTACTAATTTGGGATGTGGGAGCAGAAAGAGCGTGCTGGGTCACACAGACCCCGTCCATCTCTTTCTAATGTTAATATTAATGGACTTTATGAAACAAATTGCACTCTGTCAACGTTCACAATTTTGCAAGGCAGATCAAGCATCGTAGACGAGTTTTTGTCGGCCAAAAACATTCATGAATCCGAAAATATGATGTTTTAAAACATCTTTTTTTTAAACGTTTGGGAGAAAATCAGCGAGGAAATTAGAATATCTGCCCCACACGATCGTTTTCAAAACCTGCTGCTTCATTTTTTAAGTCTGAATAAAAGTTAAATGCTTAGTAGTAAATAAATGAAATTAGTTCGATTCTATTAAGCATGCCTCATGCTTAATTTTGAAAACTTGTGTTTTTAGTTTTTTATTTCTGTTTGAATCCATTCCTAACACATTTTTTTCTTCTTAAATTCACTGTATGGAAATCGTTGTTGGATTTTAAGCAATTTATAATACACGATTTCATTTGAATAAAAGTAGTAACAAAATACATACACAAGATTCATTAAAACTCCGGTAACAAAATACATATAGAAGATTCATTGAAAGACTGGAAAGACAAGATTTATGAATAGTATTAACAAGTAGAGAGGAGGACATTTCTATGTGCAATATATGGCCATCTGCTGGCCTATGTCGTTCACGAGCTATTAGTTGGTTGCGGCCGCCGTCCATGTACGGAGCATTTCAATATATATACGCTACAAGGTTAAAGTATTCTATCTGTTTCTATAGCTTAGATGGTAGAGCCCTCGTCCGGCAAACGAGAGACAGAGGTTCGAATCCCCGAGGGGGCAGTGATGGATTTTCTTCCTTGTAATCTTCATCTCAACAAATAACCAGTGTTTCAATGAATCTTTTATTAACAAGTGGAGAGGACATTTCTATATGCAAAATGCATATAGCCTACGGTCGGCTCCACTCCATCGGATAACGGGAAAACGAAGACCCCGCTTGAACGGATAAAATCCTCTGGAACCAAAATCTCTTGCATAGAGACGATGTTGTTTAAGTTCCCCGCTTAATCGATTGTTTTCAGCATATTTTCCTTCCTTGAAGCATCCCGTATATTGGGGTGGCTGGAATGACACTATAACAGCTCAAACAGAAATACGTACAGGCAAAAAAACAATAAGAACAAAAGTTTATTTTTAAGATAACTGACTACGTACGGGGCACTTTATAGAAAAGATTGTGGTTTTTAAACAAATGGGGTTTGAATCATAATACTGTATGAAATAGGGAAATCCAGTGAAATTTCTATTTTGAATTATGTCCTCAAAATTGAATTATTTTCAGTACTTACGCCAGACAATGTACACTGAAAACCACACTATTTATTTCAATAGTTTTGATACTGTATGTTTCTATGGGTGTTATTTGTGCAATGAACCAAAAGTTTTGAGATACATAAAATATTATCTGAGATATGACATTTCTCGTATAACAATACGTGAATTTTCATTAAATTTTTTTTTTATTCAAACAGCTGTAAAAGATCAAATTATGAGCATATAGCCAAGATCATAATTCATTGCAAATCTGATGTTATCGGAAACGCTGTCGCAAAACTTCATAAAATTATCTTCCATAGTTTTTGAAAAATTTAGTTTCGCATGAAATAAAGTAACGAAAAAATGAATCTTCAAAAAACGCGTTTGAAAATTGTTTGTTTCCTTCGAAACCATTGCTTCAGATGTTTTAAATCAGTCATAATTTTGTTGTTACTTATTGCATGTACAAGAATAAAATAGTTTTGTATTCTGCGTAAAACATTCTTCCAAATGAATTTTTAAAACCCTTTTCGACAATTTTCGAAAAAATCGTCATGTGAACGTAGTCAGTTGCCCTATCTGAGAGAGAGAGGCAGCATTTTTTTGCCAATACGCATCCAGATGCGTGATTCATCCATCAGAAAATTCAATTTTACTCTTCCAAATTCCGTTAAGGAGTGAAAATACTCCTCACAAATTTTAGGTACGTTTTGTTGATCGAGTTATCACTGATAAAAGAAAATATCCTCCCTCTTTTTACAAAAATACCCCTTAAAATTTTGAAGAGGAATGAAATTATTCTTCGAAATTATTTTTTCGGATGACACTGAGAGGCAGCCATTACCAGTTAACTGTATTCCTTGTTTTAGGCAGGCTATCAAAACATAGCTCAATATCTTAGCAGTGGTATAGTAACGGCGAAAAATGCAATAACTAATTGTTAAAATGTACAGACAAACAAATTAATTTTATGCTGATGAACTACATGATTTTATGTAAGACCACCCATACCGGACTTAAGCCTGGTACAAAAGTAATAGCGGAGATACGTATGCCTCAACACTTTATGGCGCGAAAAATATGTTTAGGACCGCCCCCCTCCTTCCTCGTTGTCTCGATTTTATATATTTTAAGGGGTAGAGGAATCGGCATCTGTTACTTAAAGAATATACAGGAATCCCGAAAAATAACAATACAAGGAACGCTCAATTAGATGCAAAAAATGGTGAAAATTAATTATTGTTATTTTCAACTGACGAGAGAAACAGTGCCCGAAACTAATGAACTATAAAAGTGTGAAAAAACATCTTTCACAAAACTTAAAAAAAAACAATCAATAAGCCTATTACAGGGCGTACGTAATTAAAAGACACTATTTTAAAGTAGTTCACAGGCGAAACCAGTCATCCAAAAATTGTGAAATTTTGTGGAAGACTTTCATCACTGTGAAGTGATGGGAATTTGTTTCGGGGGATTAGTTGCACGTGTCGCCACAAGAGAGCGTTTTCTTAAGAAATGGCACATTTAGGCAAACGTTCGCAATTTTAACAATTGTTAAACACTTTTACAATTGTTACTGCAATAAAACATGTTCCACATGATCGCCATCATTTTTAGATGCCATGTGCAATCGCAAGATGGCATGTTCCACAACTGACCAAAGTGTGTGTGTGGGGAAATGTTCAGCACGTTGCCTGAGATGCTGCCTTTAAGGTCAAGTAATGTTCTTGCATTGTCACGACTTAACAGACATCTAAAATGCCCCCAAACTAAAAAGCGGCATGGATTAAGGTCCGGGCAGGCCATAGATTAGGGAAGCTCCGGCTGATAACACGTTCTTCTGTAAAATATGTTTTAAGAACATTCTCAACACACACTGCAATGTGTGGAGGGGATCCGTCTTACATAAAGATTGTGTCGGCAAGGCAGTGACGTGCTTGCTAGAGCCGGAACAATTTCGTTTTCTAACAGCAATGCATATCGCTTCCCGGTGATCGAACGTGTCACTGGACCTGTAGAACGTGACTCCTCGTAGAAGTAGGGACCGAGAACAAATGAGGCAGTAAATCCACACCAATCCGTGACTTTTGGTGAATGCAACGGAACCTCTAAGATAACATGGTAATTTTCTGGTTCCCAAATTCGGCAGTTGTGAGTATTGACTGCTCCATCCAAATGAAAATGCGCTTCGCCTGTCCAGAGGATATTCCAAGGCCATTCTGAATCGACCTCAACGTGTTAAAAACTGCAGGGAGAATCGGAGTCGAGCATCATAGTCATGTGGAAGCGACCACTGCACAAATGAAAGTTCGTGCGGATAATATCGGAGGATATTGCTCATAATCTTATGGACAGTTGAACGTGTAGAGAGAAACGATGTCACTTTCCACTGTTCATACGAAGTACGAAAGTCTGGATAACCAAGTGGAGGTCGAGATGTAGTTCGGGACGAAAATCCACATTCCTCTGTGGGGAATCGAACCGCCAATCACTCACTGCCGGGCGAGTGTTCTAACCATTGAACTGCAGAGGACAGACATTTTCCTTCCTTTAGAGCATCTGAGGGCTAACGTCGTAAGAGCTATTAGCTGAGCTAGGAGGCTGTTCATGCGCAGTCCACTTCAGCATTCATACATATGCTCTAAGGAATGAAAACTTCTGCCCTGTGTAGTTCAATGGTTAGAACACTCGCCCGGACAGTGAGAAATTGGTGGTTCGATCCCCCCCCCCCTCCCAGAGGAATGTGAGTTTTCTTTCCTAACTACATCTCAATCTCCGCTTGGTTATCCAAGTTTTCGTACTTCGAATTGAACGTGGCCTGTGCTACATGCCTGACACTAGTACCACGAGAATTTCAAGCTTTGTCCTCTTCCACCTCAAGCGAAACCTCCTGTACTGCGTCCATGGGAAGGGAGTTCCTTCCCCTTCCAGGACGAACAGCCAACGATCCTGTGGTTTCAAATTTCGTCATCACACACCGAAGGTTTTCGACATTCATTGGCCTTTTCGAATCTTCTTCCAAGTCCGATATTTCCGTAGAGTAGTTACTGCGGAATTGCTGTTTTGGTAAAACAACTTGACCAAGAAAACGTGATCTCTCGTAAACCTATCGTCATTGCGAATAGTGCACGCATTGAGAAATAAGATCTCCGCGAATGTTTCTAGGGTTTATAACAACTGCTGCGTGACATCACATAAATTTACATGTCTACTACAGGTATTCAAAGTGAAACGCCCTCTGGTGGTGGCATGTGCAACTAATCCCCCCGAAACAAATTCCCATCACTTCATGAAGTTCTCCACAAAATTTCACACTTTTCTGATGACTGGTTTCACCTATAGGCTACGTTAAAATAGGGTCTTTTAATTATGGGTTGCCCTGTAGTTACATTCGCTCAAATATAATCGATTCGATTATTGGTTGCATTTTTCAAGTTTTATGAATGAACTTCTGTCGAGCTTTTACCGTGTAATACCGGAGTACATAAAAAAATAATTTAAGAATTGGTGAAAGTCCCCAATAATTTATCTTAATTCAAACCAAAATTTGGCTCTTTAATGTTCATTCATTTGCACTAGTTAGGTTCAAGAAACAAAGCAAAAGAAAAAATTGATGTTATGGCAATTAATGTTTAAGCTAATCTGAAGTAAATCGCATTTCAAAATGTTCAAGAGAACCGTCAGAAACACATTATCTTAAAGTAAACCCTGCATTCATACAAAGAATGGGGGGATAAACACGACGGTTATGCATTTGATCAATATTCCGTGAAAATGTGGAATCTTGTTCAATCAACTATTTCCACCGTATCTAATCTAATAAAGTTTGTGAACTTTCCCGAAAACATCTCCTCGTCTTCATGTAAATTCCTCTCGTGAACAAAATTTGTTTCGTCAGCCTTTAGTTAAAGCCATATAATGACATTTTCTAGAACAAGAAGGGGAAGAAAAAATTTTCTCTGTACTTTTGCTCAAACGAAAATATTTTGGGTTAACTCGAGCGAAAAGATGAAAGTAAATTTGGGAATGTTTTGTGCTTTTCCCTCCTTATTCTATCCAAAACTTCCCCGTCGTTTTCGTCGTGGAACACGAAAAATTTCACATGCACCAAAATTTCTGGTGAAAAGAGAAAGAAATATATACGTGACGTATTCGGTTGGCTTGTTTACTGGGCTCGTTAGAACCAGGAGACTGGATCAGGAATTTTCTGGAAGAACAAAAATCAGGGAAAATTACGAAAAAAAAAGGAGAGAGAGAAAAGAAATAGTAGAGGAAATCTGATTGTCAACGATTTTCTTCTCTCTTGCTGTAAGAGAAAACAATGAGAACCTTCTCAGACAAGAAGGAATCTATCTGTCTTCCAAAGTATTCTCTGTCTTTACCTCTTATTTCCTTATGTTTGTGTACTCAGATTACATCGGCTAATCAGTAAGCTCTTCTTCAGGCCGCAGGGATGGCTCTATATATCCAGCTATTCGTTCTGAACGTTTACGTGATTAAATACCGCAGTTTCTTCCCTTATATGTGTATGTTACCACCGAAGACCGAAATGCTGCCAATTCGCGAAATGGGCGAGAGGTTTGGCCAAAGCCCGATTTGCAGAAATGATTCGGGCTTTGGCCGGCCGATTCGCGAAATGGCTGGAGATTGCTGGCCAATGTTCAATGTACTGAATTAAGACGGTCCGGTAAGCGCGACAGCCATTTTTTTTTATTGCTAACGTGCGATACAAGCGTATGTGTTGGATTAGTGCTCCATGTGACGAGAGGAAAGGAAAGCGAAATTTCCAAACTATTTATAAAATATTATAGACATATAGTTTATTTCTGTCAAATTTTTGCTTCTGTTGCCCCGTGTCGCTAAGTTCGCAGTTAGCGGACGGCCCCTTAAACCCCTCTGAAAATAGTCAGATAGTACAATTCTTAAAAGAATCTATATAAAAACGTGATAATATATAGAATGATAATAAATGAAGGATGAGGATCAAGTAAGATTGAAGAATGATAATAAATGATGTAAAAGATAAAAATTGTTTAAAATATTAAAAAAAAAAAGCAGCAGTTGTTTTGCACGCAATTAATTTAAATAAAACATTTATTTTTCAAGCAATTTATTTAAATTATTATTTTTTTCACCTTGGCGTTACCTTACAAGGTATCTGCAAGTCAATGATTGTCTGAATAGAGTCACAGGTGAATGGTGATTAACTCATGATCGATCAATAGTGTAAACCAGTGATTCCCAAAGTGGGAGTTAACGCCCCTTGGGGGCGATGGAATGTTCCAGGGGGGCACTAGAAGCTACGGCGGGTATAACATAGAATCCTATGGGTTAGATTGCGATGGGGGCGATGGGAGGAAAAAAATTCTGAAGAAGGGGGCGATGGGACAAAAAAGGTAGGGAAACTATGGTGTAAACGATCCCCAAGGGAATGGCCAACCGGACACAACTGCAAGTAAATGATCGCTAACCTTAGCAAGCCGTGCTTGAATAACCACTAGGGCACAAGATATCCGTAGGTAAATTATCACTATACTGAAGGAAATAAGAGTAGACTATTGCCAAAAATTCGAGAATCACAGATTCTACTGACGAATTTCAAGAAAATTTCTTACTTATTCTGTACCACTGAGAACTATCCTGGCAGCAATTTAGTTAAATTATTATTCACCTTGTGTGAGTGCCATATGCAGTCGGCTTCGCTTAAATGGATAAAATACTTCGGCATCGAAATTCTTCTCATAGAGAAAATGTTTCCCACTTAAAATGAGCATTTTATGATCATGAACATTTATGAACATTTTAGCATCATGTAGGACCAGACACCCCGCTTCGCATCTCAAAGAGATATCGGAGCATTCCAGAAGGATGTGTATATCTGGAAATTCTATTGATTTTATTTTTTTAAATATAAATCACAATAAATCGGATAGATAAATCGGTAAATCGTCAATGTCGCACATAATAAGTCGTGATAAAAGCTGGAATCATTGATTAGTTTTGATCTCTGCTCAATATGATGATTCCAACGATTTTATCCTGATTGATCAAATATTACGCTTCACACGTGGTCTATTAATGCACATAATGTTCTCATTGAATGAAAGAATTTGGAATTAATAGAAAATATGTAACCAAGTTAGATTTAAAAAAATTCAGAGTAGCTCCAGGCCTCCAAGTATTCAATTTGCAATACATGAATTTGTTTTTGTTTTTGTTTTCTGTTGAGTCAATAGAGGGCGCTAACGTTCATAATCAAAAGTAAAACAAAGTAACTGCGATATAATTGTAATTAAATATACTTTCCATTTCATTTTTGGTGTCGGATTTATTCGAGAAGCTTTAATAATATTAATATCCTTCATCAGTTTTCAAAATATACAAACTATACTAACACTAACGTTGTAAAATGACAATTACAGTAAATTATATCCCCCGCATAATCGGCTATTGTGTGCTAGAATCGTTGATATCCGACTGTACCTTTCGATTTTATGGGGTTGGGAAGATGAGCTTGTGGACAAATCTCGTCTTCAACAGGGTTGCAGTATAGTTTAGCGCTAGAGTTGAGCCTTCAAACCTTTTTCTATAACTTTTTCACATATTTATTCACGTCCCAAAAACCCAACATTATTAGATGATTGGTGATTATGCAATAGCTCATCAGTGTACTATTCATTTCAAACATAAATACAGATAACGAAGAAATAAAAAATTCAAGCTACAAATAATAAAAGCAGTTACGTGTTTCGATCTGGTTTGAAAATGATAAATAGCAAAATATGAAGCAGTACATAATAAATAAATAAATAAATAAATAAAACTAACATAAGATAAAACAAATAGTGTAATGAAGTCGAGAAAGAAAAACACACATTATGCTCCGGAGCTATGTTGTAACTCGCATAAACTACGGTGGATATATCCATAGAGAGATATTCAGAAATCTTTGATTCCCTTCAGGGGAATTCCAGTGACGGATCGATAGGAGCGTATAGCGTGCTTTTTTTTTTTTTTTTTTTTTTTGAGGGAGGCTTTTCTTTACGCGGTTGACCTGAATACCCGATCTGAATAAGTGTGTTAAATGGGGGAAGCGGAGATTTCAGTTCTTCTGCATCCGCTCATTCCAGAGTAAGTCTTCTTCTTGCTCAATCCTTCTCCTACCATTCATCGAAAGACTGAAGAAAGAAAGAAACGCGATGAAAAGAGAGAGAGAGAGAGAGAGAGGAGCAAAAAGAAACGCTAAGAATATTCGTGTTTCCCACGACTGGCACAACTAGCTTAACAGATAAAGACATATAATGGAAATCGATGCAGTAACATATAAATCCCAACAAGAAAAAAAAAATAGAATAAATCTACTATTTTTTTTTATTGGATATCCAGAATTTTGCCTATTCGATCTTGTTTTAGAGGAGGAGAGAAGGACTAAGAATCACGGAATATTTCCGAGAAAGAAAATCGAGAATTTCTGTTTCAAATTTTTTTCCCCCCCTATAAAATCAACGTACTCTTCTGGGACATTACATTGAAATTCTGAGAATCTGGATGAAATTTGATAGCACGAGCACCATAAAATCTTGATGATATTCCTGGTTTAGGATCCCCTTGGGAATGACATAAGTATATGTATTTCTTGGTTTTGTTTTTATTTGTCTATGTCATATAAAGACAATGCAGATATCGACAAGGGTTGTCTACTATATTGTATTATATAAAGAAAAAAAAGAGAGAATCCTTGAATAACTCATGTTATATAAGGACTTTACTACCACTCTCATGCAAAGGACAAATTGCCATTCTCCGTAAGAGTGGGCTTTCTTCTCATGTATCTAGTGGTTAGCATCATCATCATCAGAATGTCCCCAAGTAGCGTTGGTGATCAACAACGAAATAAGCGAGACAACCAATCGGAAAATTTGATGCCTCTCATTCCAACTACAGATTTCTATATACTCACCGATAATGGCATTAAGATGCGAATTCGAACCCACAGGAACCGAACCGGCTTAAAGTGCACTTGCCAAGGCTGAAAGGCAAAAAAACACATATTGTTATCCTTAAAACATCTTGAACCTGCAGCTAGCATCAAAATTTAATTCGATATTTAGTGGTGACATCTCGTGGTGATGCTAGTCACCAATGTTAACGCCCGAGTAGCGCAGTGGTAAACTGCTCGTCTTCCACTATGAAGGCTACCGTCAAGGTCCACAGGATCGAATTCACGCAAGAACATCAGGAACCTACCGAGCCTGGAACGACCACCGATAGATAGCGCCTTAATTTCCCCTTCTAAATAGTGGTTGAGTATTGTCATATGGCGATAAAATATAACCGGAGTTGGTGTGCGGTAGAGTGTCACCGATATTAGGGGATTTATGAGAAGAAAATGAATTGCACGTTCTTTCAAAGTTTTGGTATTTTAAATATTTTGAGCGTTATTTCATTACAATATAGAAAATAACATGATGGCAAGTTGGAGTTTTTTGCAATACTTTAATTATTGGTTTCTTAAAGGAACGACAAATATTATTTTTATCATTTTTATTTTGCTAACATCACATGAAATAAACAAATTGCATTGACATGTAAAATGACGAGATTGTCTGATAATCTCCAAGGAATAGTGAGACTTAACGCTAAGGCGGGGTTCAATTTGATCATTTTTGTTGCAACACGGTCATTTCTCTGCACACGACAGCAAATTTGATCGGGACTTTCAATTTGGTGCCGATTCCGAACTGCAGCGTGCGACATTTCTCCTTTTTTGATACTCGTCGAGTGGTTGGTGCGCTAACCTCTAGGTGTGGAACTCCCTACGGCAGCATTATATTTTTCTGTGTATGGGTATGCTTTTTTTGGCCGTTTCTGCCGTACCTCCGCGCCAGAAAAGTTTCTGATAAGATCGAATTGAATTCGCAAACGCTCTAAATATCTAAAACCTTTCTCTCTAAATGAATATAAATGCCGAAATTACATAATGAAAAACTGTGATTTGGGGCCGTTCAAGTATTACGTAAGCACATTTTTAGCCAAATTGACCCCCCTCCCCCCTTGTAAGCCAAATTTTGTCATCAGCTCTGCCCCTCTGAATCCTAACGCATATTGGTGGGATCAGAGATGCACACAGGGAAGGAGAGCATAGGTGGCTCGTGCCCCCTCCCCACGATCAAAAATTCATTTTTTTAATGCAAAAAAATAATTTTTGAATTGAAATTTCGGAAGGAAATGCCTTTATGTTATTATAATCAATTTCTGTTAATTTCAATGCCATTTGAAGGATATGAACTCAAAATTTAATAAATCTTTAATAAATTCATTGCGAACCACCCTCTAAGCATATGATGATACATCACATAAAAGCCCTTGGCCCGTGGACCAAATATGGCCCTGGGGGTTATTTGATGCGGCCTGCCCTCTTCACACCTTATTTTGTAAAAATGAACTAAGCGGCACATTTACAGATCGCTTAAGTGTCCCGTGGTACAATTCCAGAACATTTAAGTGGCCTGTGGTATATTTTCAGATCACTTAAATGACCCGCGACACAGTTCCAGAACACTTAAGCGATCCGTTACACATCTAGATATCCCCTGAGTGACATGTGACGTAGTTTTAGGGTACTTAAGTGGCCCTCAGTGTGGCTCTACATCACTCCAGTTACCTGCGACACATTTTCAGATTATTTAAGTGATGCGTGGCACAGTTCCAGAGCACTTAAGCGGCCCGGACACATTTCCAGAGCACTTGGATCCGCGAAACATTTAGAGATCACTAAAGTACCTCTGTAGGGCACTCATCAATAGGGGGAGGGATGTTACTTCAAGTGCCCACAAACTATCGAAAGTTTTTTCTCGTTTTCGGCGCACCGAGTAGCATGTCACTAAAAATGTCATATTTTCAGAAAGGGTGGTTGATGACGTAAGTATTATCCAACCCCGCCCTCCCCTCGTCATCAAAAGTCAGCAAATCGGAAACCCCTCCCTCCCCCCCCCCCATCGATGATGACGTAATACTTAAAAATCTCCCGAAATCCAGAAAAAAAATAAAAATAAAATTGTATAATGATATAGGCTATAAATTTTTAAATTTTTCATCTTATTTTAATTTTGTATATACACACATATGTTTTTATCTTCATCCTTATCTTGTGTTCATATATGCAAACTGTATCTGGGTGCTTTTGCCTTAGTTTGTGTATCTTTAAATAAATAAATAAAATAATGTGCTATAATAAATTCATCTACATTAGAACTGGAAATATAAAAATAAAATCTCTTAAATATTTATGATTAATTAAAGTTACAATCAAAACATGTATTCGAGTTTTGCGAACCAAAATAAATTTTAAAAAAATATTTGCACTAATTTTTCCAAGATTCTGTGTATTTAAGTAAACTTGGGTATATATATACTTTATATATATTACTTTTTTATTGATGATTTTAACTCATCATAAATAATTCACGACATTGATTTTCCAATCGGAGGTCTTACTATTAAAGATCCGCACAGTTTTAGTAGATAGAAGTATAAATCACACCTCCTCACATTCATTCGATTCATAGCATAAGCCATTGCGCTGATGCTCACGAATTATGCTGAATTCTTAAGCGAAAATTTATTCTTTTATCATCCGAAAAATGCTCAGTATGATAGTATCATTAGCGTAGCATTATTGTTTAATAATAAATTATCGAACACGTGACATTTTAATCTAACAAGAGATAGACAATCTTTAGACAATGTCTTTAGACAATCGTCACAAAATAGCGCGCACCAAAAGCACTGCATTAGAACAGAATGCACAGAGTGATTCTAAATTCATAGGTCAATCTTTATGAGGTGGTATAAAACACCTAAAAACAAGCATTTTTGATCGTAGAATGTGCAGTTGAATCGCAATAGCAATGGTGGTAGAAGGTGTTTTTTAAGGAGAGCACAATAATACTTCATCAAAAGCAAATATTATATTTTTCCAACGGATTACTGAGATGTTTGCTATCCACCATTCGATGGTGCATATGCACCTCCTAAAGTTGTCGCATGAATTTGAATTCGCATGACCCTAATGTATTGTGTTGGTGCTTATACATATTTGTTTCCTGTTCTTGTCGGTGCTACCACATCTGTTCAAAATTTAAAGTAACGATGGTAAATGGTTGAATTTTCTTGTTATGTAAGTCTCTCCAGAGAGCCTTTTTTCCAAATGAGAGACTGGATCGAAGAAGTATAACTCCAGTCTGCTTATCTAGTTCGGTGTATTGAATTTTCAGTATCAATATCTGTAGTTGTGAGTGAAACATGATGATACCAGTGATTCTCAACGTGGGCGATGGAAAGTTCCAGGGGGGCGGTAGAAGCTACGGGTATAACATAGGATCCTATGGGATAGATTGCGTTGGGGGGCGATGGGAGAGAAAATGTTCTGAAGAAGGGGGCGATGGGTCAAAAAAGGTTGGGAAACTATGATCTATATACCGTTGTAGGCTGTGCTCTCTGTGGCGAGATTTTTTAACAGAGAGATCGACTCTCATTCACGCTACGATGTTGGGAATCGTAGAAATCCAAATTCAACCAACCACCACTGTGACTGCACTGTTGGTGAAGTACTGTTGAGTACTCTCTAAAAACACCCCTCCCCGTTTTATGACCAAAAACGCTTGTTCAGGTATCTTATGCCACCTCTTGAAGTTTGTCCCATGAGTTTAGAAATCCCCTGTATGCGTTAAAGTCGAGTGAGGCATAATATTTGTATTCTCACACACACACACACACACACTACGAAGATATTCGGATTTAAAAGAAAAAAACTACAGTAATTTCTTTGCGAATATGAATTACAAAAACAAACCAAATCGATAACGGAGGGGGAATTGCATATAAATACTAAAACTGCAGATGGTGTAAACTTCCATTAAAAAATTTTTATACGACAAATTTCGTATAAAACTACAGAAATAAAATATCTCTGCAACGGAAATGGCAAATTTCGCGATTAAATGTCTGCACTTTTTTTATGACATGCCTTCAAGATGAAAGGAAATAAAAGCAATGTCAAAGATTTAATCCTGGAAATAGCTCTTCAAAATTGTATCCAAGTTTTTCCCTTTCTTCTCCAGGAACAACTTCTAACGTCAGCGGCTTTAAAAACTCCACTTTATATATAACATAAAAAAGAAAAATGTATTTTTATTGTTTCATCTTTTTTTCTTGAAGCCGAAAGAAGTTCATTGAATTCTTTTTATACGTCTTTTGATATAGCATTACTCCACTGTACTTTATACAGAAATTTTATTCTTCCCTAAAATGAGAAGTAAAAAGAACGTATAGATGTATGAAGTTTCAAAATTCTAAATCCATTATAAAAAATATAAAAAAATTTAAAAAAAAGGATTTTTTCCCCCTTGTAATCCTTTGGAGATTGACTGTTTTAGAAGATACTTATTTCAGGAGAAATCTCTAAGAAAATTGTAAAAATAAAAGGTAGAGATAAGGACATATACTGCTTGACCGTTAAATTGCGTAGTTCGACTTTCCCCCCAATTATGGACGATAGGGTTTTCTTACTTTTTATATAGCGTATTTCGTCTATCTTTTTGAGATCCGTGCTATGTCTTTGTTTTTTTTTATCTCAAGCCAATTATGGGGTCTGTCCGAAACAGAGACAGGTAAGGATTATGGATTAAAAGACGTGAAACTTGGGTGCGTTTGCCATACGATGACTATTGGGAATTATAAATAAATATATATATATATAAAAGAAAAGTTTCACATTTTTCAGTTTCTTTTACTAGGTATCAATCGTAAACGAAATCTTGGCTGTTTTCGGACAGTTATTCGATCGGTAACAGGTAACAAGGATTAACTTTCTCTCTCACACAAGGATAGTTTTTTGGGAGAATGATTGGTGCCGTGCTTTTGCAATGATGACAACTGGATACTTTTTTTTTTTTTGGGCCATTCAAGAATTGCGTCAGCATCTATGGGGATGAGGGGTTTCCGATTTGGTGACAACGGGGGGGGGGGGGGTAGGATGATGCTTACGTCATCAACCAACCTTTAGTAAGATATGATATATTCTTATGACATCTCTTATTCGGTGCTCCAAAAACGAGAAAACCATTTCGATTGTTTGTGGGTACTTGAAGTAACATTCCCCCAGCTATCGATAAGTGCCCTACAGAACCACTTTAGTGATCTCTAAATGTTTCGCGGATCCAAGTGATCTGGAAATGCGTCCGGGCCGCTTAAGTGCTCTAAAACTGTGCCACGCATCACTCAAGTGATCCTTAATTATACCCGCGGATCACTTACATAATCTGAGAATGTGCCACTGGTAACTTTAGTGATGTAGAACCGCACCGGGGGCCACTTAAGTGCTACGTATAAACCTACGTCACATGTCACGCAAGGGATATCTAAATGTGTCACGGATCGCTTAAGTGTTCTGGAACTATGTCCCGGATCATTTAAGTGATCTGAAAATGTACCACGGGACACTAAAGCATTCTGTAAATGTGCCGCTTAGTTAATTTTTACGACATTGACTTTTTTGCCGTTGGCCTCAAAAGAAACGGGGCAACAACTTTTTAATTTTTGTTTTTCAAGACAGGGTGACCGTATAAGATGTTAATTTTAATAACTATTCTTCCCTCTTCAATATAAATTACGTATCTGAGGTCTAAATGTTATTTAAATATTTTTCTAACTGAAAGTATGCCTTTGGGATCAACGGGTCGTCAGTACAATACGGCAAGGGGAATCATGTCCCCCCCCCCCTTGTATATTATTTGTGATCTTTTAAGTCACGCGGGATACAAACAGTTCAGACATAGCTGATTCTTAGATATTTTAGAATCAGATTTTTTAAAACTGTAGAAAATATAAAATAATTAGTTGTTCTAGTTTTGAAGTTTGATTTCAATGGATCACTAAATGATATAAACATACAGGATATAGAAGTAGAAAATTCATTGATCTGAACTAATTTACTTCGATAATGTACGTAGAATGAAATTAAATGAATAAATTACTTATTACTTTTCTTTACTTCATATTTCCCTCTCGCAAAAAAACAGATTTAGGGTGTCACCCACAATATAATGTGTGAATAATTCGAACATAAACAAGTGAGTGAACCCGCAATTTTAACATTCGCCCCCCCCCCCCCACATGATGCGGATGAGCGACCATTACACAAAACTTTATAGAAAAAATTATATTTGTGGATGAAGGAAAATGTTATCTTCGAACAGAATTGCTGTAATGATTAATCTACGTTAAAGAAAACCCATCATGGTTTTACCATTATTCATAATTAACGTGGGAAATATTTAATTAATACGTCTCATTCGAAATCATTATATCAACAAGAAAAATCCTGGTCTTGGAAGACCTTAGGGAGAAGCGGCTGTGAGTCCCGACTTTTCGGCGTCCTGTGGCTATTTATCGCTCCGGTGATAAATTCCCAGGAGAACTTTCTATCAAACACGAGGTGAGCGGAGCAAATCCCAACTAACAAGACATACTTTCAGCATATACACACTGGCAAGAACAAAACCGAGTTATATGCTTCGTATATGCTTACTTGCTCACATAATATATTTTTTGTTTCTTTTCCTATATCATAACTCCTAGATTCGCAGTTCTTTATCCGAAAATATTGGGACAATCTTAGGTATACTGTATATGTTTCCTAGCTGTTAAATCAGCGTGTTCTCTCTCTCTCTCTCTCTTATTTTCGGAGATGCGCCAAAGATTATGTTGATAAAAAGGCCAATTTAAGCAGAAACGTTTGTAAGGAAAGTATTGGGATATATATATATATATATATATATATATATATATATATATATACATATATATATATATATATATATATATATATATACATATATACATGTATACTGTACGTGGTTAATTTCCTAGGTGCTAAGGTGCAGTCTTGTCGTTTTCAAAAATACCTAATTTATGGTTAATGTGGGTAAAATGGATGATATGCAGAATAACCTGATTTATATCGGTTAATATATGCATAATAATCTGCTTTTCTTAATCAGATCTTGGCCGGCCGCTGTGTCTCAATGAAGAAATTTCAGCATGCGGTCGGAGAAGACTTTAGCTGTGCATGTACGTGTTATGAAACTAACGGGAAGTCGGTTTCTGTGCAATGCTTATTATGTATGTGCCGCCATCTGTCATCAGTTTTTCCAACTATGAGTGTAGTGTATGGATTGAATAACTGTATCGTTGTATGCCCGTTTTTCCTCTCCGTGGCGAGATTTTATAAATATGGTCGCATTCACGCCTCGAAGTTAGGAACCACAGAAAATCAACTTCAGCCAACCACCTCTGTGGCGACGGTGGAGTTCGAACCCGGGTCCTCGTGATGCGAGGCCGTGACTACGATCACTCGACCAACACAGCGGCTATGCATGATAGCCGGATTTATATCGGTTAATATATGGATAATAACCAGATTTATCACATTCGCTGGATAACATATACACAGAGGAGCTCACTTGACAATATCCGGACATTTGTCTAAACTCAAGATTGGACAGGTGGCAAAAATGAAAATCGATGAAAAATTTCCAGGCATAAGAAATGAATACATCAATGATACAAATTAAGACGTGGTAGGTGTGATCATCAAAGGTCGAAACAAAATAGAAATAGCAGTTCTTGTTTTTTTGATTGGGAAATTGACTTTTTTTTGTGTAGTAGCGATACCTATTGTGGGCCGGAGTAATTGAACCATCGCCAAGTAGGTGGTATGACATGCGTTTTTATTTCGATGTTCTCAAATATTTTTCGCTTTAACCCTAAATTTAATCCAAAAACTTTTACAGCAACATCATTGTTTCAGATCATGAACATATTATGGACAATTGAAATATTTATTCATAGTATATGAAACATGTTACAAAGAACCAAAGCCTCGGTTGGACTTAAATTCTGGTTTTGTCAACGTTATAGTTCATTGAAGTAGTTTTAAAAGTCTCTTTAAAGTCAATCTCTCACAATATGTAAATCAAGCTGCAACGGTGAAGTTGATACAATCATAGTCATGCATTGTGTCATTCGTAATCTGGGTAGATGATATGCTTGTTATGACGGATTTCGAAATTACTTGGTGCTAATTATTTATTGTGGAATTTTGTAGAACAGCTAATGCAAGAAAAAAATGCTTGATATTTTTTTACATTTTTCCGTTCAACTGCGTTCGACCGTACACACACTAGAGATCCTCCATACCCTTGATATCAGTTAATGTTTGTTCACAGGCACATATGCAACTCCCGTAAGTAAGCAGTAAATCATTAGCACGTAACGTGTCGATTCGTTTGCTTTGGTTGCAAACTAACGACAAACCCGGCGAAAACTTTTTAAAGTTATGATTCATTCCCTCTTAAGGGAGCCATCTCCAATCCCGAAAGTAACACTAGTAAGTATATCTTGCGGGATGGAGATTCCCGTGCAAATGAAAGTACAAGTTTACCTCCGAAATAATTTCACGGTTTCCTGGTCTCTCTCACGTACATACGAAACCGATATTACCTAATAACTTTGCGTGTGGCATCAGTTATTACTCGTATGATTCGAGTACAGCAAGAGGATTTCCGCTGACAATGTTACATCCATCACATCATTTGGTGCATCTAGAGTAATGAACTCATCGATAAACGCAGTTTGGGGACACCAAAGCCAGCATTAATGTCTTTCTGTCTCTCTCTCTTTCTCTCTCTACATATTGCGCGCCCAACTTCCTCTCTCTCTCGCTATATAGCCTCTCGCACGGAATTAGTTCTTAACGCTGGTCATTAATAATCGAACACACCTGGTCCACGTACCACCATCGCCCCAACAGCCTTTACTTATCCCTCCAATAGCGACTAGGGTCTGTCAAACCTTTACCTTTAGGGAGGTTACCCGTGAGAGTTGACGAACTTCTCGCTACATCGTTGCACAGACATACATATACAGGCGAAGTTGGAACGAAGAGCACCAACACTCCTCAAGCTTATGATTGATATCCTGTGATTGCTCGCTAATACTCATTAACCGGTAACGTGCTCACTTTGGTCTGTGACGGGGCTATATAAAAATCTGCCGCATTTTTCTGTGAAGATCCTTCGTTTGTTCATATTGGTGATTATCACCAGATTCGTTCGGATATTTTTAATTTGCATTTTCACTTTTTGTGTAATTAGGATACGATGTTGACAGAAGTTCATTGGGTAATGTTATGTGCATATCGAATTCGATATGGAATCACCATAACATCGATGATCATCACACTTCATTGTTACCACTGACATATAATTAAAATATATTGTCATTTTCAGTAAAACCGATCAACTTGGACGATCCCTAAACTAGGTGGTTTTGAACATATCCTATATATCTTGGACACGTCACTTCTTGGACACACTAACTTGAGAAGTTTTTAATGGAACAACATGTGTGTGTGTAACACAGACAGGTTTTTATCCCTTTCAGATCCGAACAATCAATTTTCAAGATTATATTTCGTGTTTTTGATATTCAAAAATTACTTTCAAAACATCAATTATAGCAAATCTTTATTTTTCTCTCAGTTTTTACGTATTTGTCAGTTGTAACGTTTTCCCCTCAATCTTTCAGTGAATTTAAAAACAATGTGCATAATATACGTACATGTATCATATCCAGGTAGAAAGCGAATTTTGAATGAATCTGTTCAAACGGAATGTGCATGAAATACTCGCAAACACGCAAAACATCGAGCAAAATTGAGTAATTAACAGTAGTACGTTGGAAGCGGTCATTTCGACCGCAAACTTACTTTTTCATGCCATTGCACCCGAACGGTTAATTTCAGGTACTTGAAATTCTATGACTTTTCTCATTTTGTTTTAGCTCTTAATTTGCTAAAGTATTCATATTCTAGGTTTCTTATTTTAGTGGTAAAATGAAGTTCTACCAAGAACGACGGTAGCGGGGTCATTTTGGCAGCTATAGATATATTTAACTAATATGATTTCAAAACATGCTGAAATGGACAGTCTTCTGGTACGAAAATTAATATTCTGAGGAACGGATGTTCTACTATGATGCTTTCTTTTCTCCGTTATACGGTAAAGTGTCAACGTGAGCAATTTTAAATCTATTCTTAAAAACGGGCGAATTACTGTATACCCCAGTGTATAATCCGCGGATGTCAAGGGGCGAATTCGAGTCGATCTCCCCTTTAAAAAGTCTCGCCACAGACAGCATCCATCCAAAAAAACATATAAATTATATAAATAAAATATTATAATAAAACATATAAATATTTAATTTACTTCCTCAGTTAATAAAAGAGCCGCTGTGGTGGTCGAGTGGTCATAGTGACGGACTCGCATCGCGGGGACCCTGGTTCGAGCCCCACCGTCGCTACAGTGGTGGTCGGCTGAAGTTGGTTTTCTATGGTTCCCAACTTCGAGGCGCAAATGCGAGCCGATCTGCCCGTTCAAAAGTCTCGCCACAGAGAGCAACAGCCCTACAAACAGTACAAATATTCAGTCACTACACATCACTCACTTCACTTCTGAGATATAGATGGCAGCACTGAAAAATCATACACAACACTAGATACGCACTCAGACTGTTAGGAACACACACTTACACTTCCGGCACAACTCACTAGGTAATAAATTGCCTATGGCGATAGACCTGAGTTGTGCTCGGTTTGAAAAAAAAAAGTTAATAAAAGAACAATCTTCATGTACATCTTTTTTTATCAATTTAAAATCTTGGTTGTTAACTCAAGAAGATTTAAATTATCTGTTTCATATTGTAATGCAATCTTCTTTTATCTTGCATACGCCGCTAAATGCCAAATTTTTTTGTTTATCAATTCCATTCCTGTTGCCACTTATTTCTTGGTGTTATATATATGTGTGTTTTTTTCTTTCTTTTTTTTCTCTCGTTATTATATATGCCGACAGATATGTATCGGATATTGTTTTGTGGGCTCACAAGCTTGCTTAGCCCCTAAATGTTTTGTAACTGTCTTTAAAAATATTAAATAAAGGAAACATGATGAAAAAAACAAATGCGTTCAATCTCCGTCTTACGAAACCCCGAAACTTTTCTCCAACTCTAAACCCCATCTCGTCTGTAATCAGCACAGAATTTGTTAATCGCGATAGTACCCAATTGTTCGAGGAAAATATGTTGTAAAAATTTTAGAAAAGTGGCTAAAATTCTGCCGACGTAATACTTCAACCTTGAAACGAACAATTTTTTTTTTTTGGCTATAGTTGACCACTTTGCTTTCTTTTGAAAACTTTTTGGGCAATATCCTAATTTTTATAAAGGAGGGATATTGTAATCCTAAACATTTATCGTGTTGTTTATATTGTTACTTTTCTATTGGAACAGTTTTGCGGGAACCATTGGCGGGCCGCAACTGGCCGCGTACTGGAGGTTCTGCACTCCTGCGTTTATTTGAATATTGAAATTATCATTCCCCAGAGGGGTTGACGGAATATGGGTCGTGGCCGTTGGGGGGGGGGGGGTTTACTGTTCTAAAAATAATTTCAAATTTGTGAAATATTTTCACTCAAAGAAGAAGCGGATTAAAACGCATTCATAATGGTGTTAATTAAATATTAATATGCAAATAAAATGACAATAATCCGATTAAAATAATAGATTTGGAGGGAAAATATCAATGGTGTGTGACTAAACAACAATGCTGTTACGATAAATGTGATCTGTTATCATACATGATGAGCAGTAATTATGCATACACACTTATCGCCGGAGGGTGTGCTAAATTTATCACTTTTACCGGCGAATGTGCATAATACTAAAGCGTCGTTGGGGAATTCGCAAAATTCCCCAAAATTGATTACTTTATCTGCGATTATGCATAATAGCCAAGTGTTATTATTAAATTTGATAAATACCTAATATTTATCATCTTTATCTGTGATTATGCATAGTATCCTAGTGTAATAAATGAATTTGATAAATATGTGTGGCGGATGTCATCGGACCCCGATATAATGATAACAAATTTTGCGATCGTACCCCGATATAATGATAACAAATTTTACGATCGTATTCCGATATAATGATACGATATATGTATAAATTGTCATGTATAGCATATTATATAGTGCGATTTATCATGTTTACCAACGATGCGACGCTTGGGTATTGTGTATAATCGCCGGTAAAGGTTATCAATCTAAGAAAATTTATGAAACTGACCAAAATGTTCGGCGATTATAGATGCATAATGACCTGTCATCGGGCATGATAACCGAATTTATCACATTTACCGCGTGGCATAGTTATTTCGACTTCCCTTTTCCACCAAAAGTCGAAATTTCATTCATCAGTGTTTTCCCCCCGAAAAAAAGAGAGAATAGACGTGAAGAAAAAGGAATAACATATCTATGTAATAAAGTATGTGTTTCCTTTTTTCCCCTTTCTGTCCATGGAACTCGTGGAAGCTGGAACTTACGCAACAGCAGCAGCGAATTCCGTCGACCAATTTCGACATAACGCGCTGCAATTGGGATAAATAAGTACTAAAGAAGAAAGACGATACTTTTTTTGCTTTCTCTTATTTCCCCCCACGTATGGACGCGATAACCAGGGAAAAACAGTAACAGTAATATCCATCCGTGGGATGACTGATGGATAAGTTCTTGCAGGTAATAACCAAGTCGTCCCTTCATTTACCTTTCGTTACTCCGGGAATCACCAGCGAATGTTATTTGCTTTTCTTCACCCTCTCGTTTTATCCACACTCGTCTAGTTTTACGTGCAGCCGCGTTGTAATCAAATATGGATGCTCATTCGAAAATCGAAATGGCAATCAATGGGTGATAACAGTGGTTCCCAACCGGAGGTGCGGGGAGAGTATTTTTGGGGGGTTCGACATGGAAAAACAAATACATGTTGACTGATTAGTCAGGGAAATTAAAGTGGTGACAAAAATGGAATTTTTGAATTCCGAAAAAATAATAAATCATACCAATATTTTAACTTCCACTCGCAAAAATGTGGCATATGAATTTTGCGTTTTAAATTTTTTTTTTTTTTTGCGATTAGCGATCGTACTTGTGTTTTCATTTCGGTTGAGGAAATATACCATCATTTACCGAAATTATTTTGAGGTTTGTTTACATTGGCACCTGGTGTTATTTGTAGGTTGTGCTTAGATTTGATGCTGTCGTGAACACACGACTCAGGGAAAACGTGAATATTCAGTCGAGTGTCAAAGAAACATTAATTTATAGTATTTTTGGCTAGAATCAATAAGAGGAAAATTGTTCAATGAATTTTTTTTTTCCAAATCTCAAAACAAAATTAAAAAATATTTTTTTGGGATTCGTGTTTGAATTAATTAAAAAAAACGAAGCCAAAATTAAAGATTAGCTACAGCAAAAAAGACATTAAACAATAAGTGAAATAATTCATAGCAATTAATTATTGGATAATTAATGTAATCAATTACGGAAAAAAACCCCTGAATTTTCTAATATAAAAATGTATTAGCCAAGGTGGTGTGGGAAAGGGGCCGTTCAAGTATTACGTAGGCAAATTTTTAGCCATTTTTGATTCCTCCCCCCCCCCATTGTCAGCAAAATTTCGTCATCAGCTCTACCCCTCTGAATCCAACTCATATTTTCATAAAGGGTGGTTGATGACGTAAGCATTATCCAAACCCACCCTCCCCCCTTGTCATCAAAAGTCAGCAAATCAGAAACCCCCTCCCCCATAGATGATGACGTAATACTTGAACGGCCCCAAAGAAAAAAAGGTTGGGAACCAGTGGGAACCGGAAGATCTGTGAATTTCACAATTTAATTTTTTTTTAAATCGGATTTATTCTTAAAAATGGAATTTTGAAAAATATTGCGCGAAACTTAGTTTTCACTGTTCTTCAACGAATTCTCACTACACAATGTATTAAGTGTGAAATGGATTTTACGATTTAAATTAACTTAAATTTATTACATTTATAAATCTGCTCTAAATTTATTTATGATATTAACTTATAAGAATGTGTATTGCCCCTAATGTTGAAATGAATTTTTAAATGGATAAGAGACCACCACAAAATTAGAGTAAGGATATCATTACATGTATACAGTAAATACAAAAAAAAAACTTTTTAATTTCCTGAATTCGTAAAAGTGTTATGAAATTGAAAATTTCATTTTGACAGCACTTAAATCAGTACTTGCGTAAAGTTATAACACAGCTTTTGTGCATGTGATTGTTTTGATTATGACGTTTTGTTCTGCACCAGAAAAATTGAAAACTCGTTTTCCTAATTTAGCCGAAATCTTGAAAGATCTCTAAAAATATGTGATTAAATAAAAGAAGCGATGTATTTGATGCAATAATTTTAATAAATATTTATTTCATACGCAAATATATTACATTTCAATCTGTTTATATATATATACTGTATATGTATATGCGTTACTGCCAAAGACCGAAGTACGGCCAATTCACGACGGGGGCCCATCAGTTCGAAAATTGGCCAATTTCGTTAACTATTGACCGAACAATGTCCAAAATTCGAAGCAAATGTTCGAATTGCAGAAATTATTTCGAGTTTGGCCGGCTATTTCGCGATGTAGCGGGAGATTCCTGGCCAAAGCTCGATGTGTTGATGGTAGAAATAGGGTTTTTTTAATAATCAACGTATGATGCATATCTATATATAGCAGCTACATTGGATTAGCTCTATGCGACGAGAGAAAAAAAAGTGGAGTTTGAGGGAAAAAACTTTAAAAAATAATTATATAAACTATATTTTTTCTATCAAATTTTTGAGCAAAAAACGATTACCACATCGTGACAGCGGCTTGAGTGGTTTCCATAACTAACGTGGACATAATTATCACGAAAAAATACGTCAATTAGCAAATTCACGAAGTGGCCTTCCCCGTCGCTAGTTGGTCAATTTCGATCTTTGGCAGTAACATATACGTATATGTGGTATTCAATGCGCAGTATTTAAATTAAGATTATGACACGTAGATGAAGTAGTAATTCTATAACATTAAAATAAAATGAGAATTTATTTAAATTGGTAAGAGAGCAGATAAGATCTGCTGCCACCCTTTGCAAAAGACAACCTCAACTGTTACCAGTATATGGGTTTCTTCTATACACTCCCACGCACGGACCCGGACCCCCTGACAGAATGACCTATATTTACACTACCGTTCACAAGCACATTCTAAGAATCCGAAAACATGAGGGGGGGGGGGCATCAGGGGAACCTTTCTTTATACGTAGAAATACATATATAACACACACACACATGACACCGATGATGTCATTGCACAGTCTACAAGGACGTAAAAACGATTCCCGGACACGCTCGAAGTTACCAGGTATTCTTTTGATGTCTGCCACAGCGACGACAAACCGCGCTTTGAGATCCTCCAGTGTGTCCACAGGCGTCGCATAAACGAGTGATTTAAGGTGACCCCGTAGGAAGAAGTCACACACGGATTGAGATCCGTCGAACGTGGAGGCCAAGCAACGGGTCCCGCGCGTCCAATCCACCTCCTTTCGTCTCCTCTGAACTCAGAGACTGCATGCGTTTTTCGCGATTTTCACACTCTCAATGTGGTTTGCGACACCATGTTCCATTGCAATTTTTGTTCCCCTTGATACCTACTAACAACCCTCCGAGTTTGCCGGTCCATTAACAGAACACACTGTATATACAAGCCCCAAATGTTTAAAGAATTGCTATAATAATTTTTGAAAAATAAGACTGCAGTGTTACTGCGGTTAAGGGTACGCAGGAGGACAGTCGAAAATTGGTAGGAATGTTTATTATTACATATATGAAATCTACTTACGGGTACTCCAAACATATATACAATACAGAAGTCCGTTATAAAGACAGCTCACAATTACGGGGAAAAAGTGTCGTTATATCGGAGACTTCTAGTAATTAGCAGATTTTTAAGTATTTGCCCTGTAGGATAAACCTTTGTAATTCTGTACGTTCGTAAAATCGTCACTTATATAGATCATTTCGTTCTGATATCAGTGAATAAACGGGAACTCGAACTTGCTATTGATTTTCCGGCTCACAGCAGTTGATTCTCTATAACCTATTTTGCGCAGAATTTCGTATTCTTAAAAGGCTTTGGCAGACTTTGGCAGTTCTTAGTAATTATGTTATTGTTAAATTCCGTTGTTTCATGAACTCGCTTTAACATCTTCTTGCTGATCGAAGATTTTTGTTAATATGATTTTTCCAGCCTCTGCAGAACGTCATAAGTTCTCGTCAAATTAACACTAGCAGTGAAAAAATGACCGTGGTCTTTAGTCACTGCCAAAAGTCATATTTCGTATGTATATTAATAAAGCCAACCAATAAAAGGAAGAGGTGAGAAGTTTGACGTTTCTGCATCCATTTTAGGTAAAAGGATAATGTTTTGACAATGAGTATTTGAAATGATGTGATTAGTTAACCGTCTTTAGCTCAATCCTTAGGTATAGAAAGTGAAAATTGACATTTTTGACAATTTTGTTGACGTCATAACGGAAGTTTATAAACTCGATATAAACGATATTTTTTGTATGCTTAGCATTAGCTCTTTGATAACCACTTGCAAATCACTTGTAATAACGCGATTCGCATTATAAGCCATACTCGTTAGAACGGGCTTTCCCATTGTACCCATTCTGCTTTCCCATTGTTTCCCATTGTACTTGATGAGATTTTCGTGGCCATCATAGATAGAAAGATAGTTTCTCACAATTGAAGGGACTTCAATATTATGCGATCATCCTCATCGTTGACAGCTGCCATTAATTAGATGTTTACCAAAAAAAAAACACTAATAAGTGTATAGTAATATTTATTGATGATAACAAAAAAAAAATTCCAGCAAATGAGAATATTCTGTAAATCTTTCAGCTCAACTAGCTTCAGCTGTTGGCAATTTAGAAATTTTTCTAACCAAAACCAAATAAGAAATAAATAGTTACCGATGCGTAATTATTTATTTTATATAATTTTCGTCTCATACCCAAAGAAAAAATTTCCGAAACGATATTTTTTATGTGGTGTTATCATCTTCTTTCACAGATATTACAGAAAACGGATAATACAAGGGAAAAAAAAATCTTGTTTTTTTGCTTGTCATATTAACTCTGTTAAGTAATAGTTTTAAAATAAGAAGCTTTAGAATCAAGAGCTATTAAAAATTCGAAAATTCAATTCCCGACTCATTAAAAGGCAGCCTTTAATATCATCGTCATCATCATCATCATCATCCTAGGGCTATTGTTTTCACTTCTCTTTAAAAGAGAGCTCTGGATTTCATTGGCCTTCCTCTTTAGATTTCCTAGTGTTCATTTACAGAAATCCACCGTCATTACGGCCAACAAAACGTCTCAAGGGGTTTTCCACTCTCTCTCTCTTCTCTATTTTCCTTTCCCAGCAAAGATTTCATCTTACGGGAGAATTTTCCCTTCCACATTCACTCAGGGATTTAATTCAAAATCTTCCAGAAGCCGAGGGGAAGAGAGAGATTCCTTTTATATGCACTCAAACACACACACACAAATATACACCTATATCTACATAACACGGGAGGAACCTTGTTTGTGTTCGTATAGTGAGTTTTAGAGCTTTGCTTAGAAAAGGGAGATTTTAAAAGCAAGGGAATAGGTTGAAGGTAAGATTGAGAACAGATTTGCCGCGATTTCCAACTGACTGCGTGCTCCATGACTTGCTAACATGTTCCTCGGGAATGTTTAGGGAGTTCGGTAAGTCCTTTCCGAGGGGGGATATATCCCGGATACCGTAAATATCTCGGTCTCGAATCGCATTCTCATTATCAAGGCGGAAGATACGAACGAGGCCAAAAATCCCCGGTATCAAGTGTTTTAAATTTGTATAGCTCATACATGAAATGAATGTCAAATGATGTAATTCTCGATGTTATTCAACTATCTTCATGAAAATTTACAGATTTTACGATGAAATAAAATAGGCAGCAGAGTAAATTCTACGGTTATATGACTATATGAGAAGCTTACTTTCAAAAAGAAACTCTTCCACTTTTTTTTTTTTGAAATACACTTTTTTCACGGTTTCTGAATCTTTGAAATGAGCTCAGTCTTATTATTCAACAGGGTTTGTTCAAACGAGAATATTTATGATTTAAATTACAAATTAAAAGTAAAGTTATTTGTTTCTACTAAAGCAGAACAATCAACTTCGTGCATTCACTTCAGTAGTTTCATTCAAAGGAACACATAACAAAGCGGATGTCCTACTGGCGTTGAGGATTTTTTTTTAACTTTACATTTTTCAAACGGTGCTTTGGAAGATTCATTTCACAGTAGAACCTCTCGTTAAACGACACCCATGGGACCGAAAACTTTGTCCGCTAACGGAGAGTGTCCATTAACGGATAGTAAAACGCACCAAGCCCCGTCGACGTAATTTAAAAAAAAAGGGTCCATTATCGAACGTTTCATTATAGAATGATCGTGTTCCTTATGTTACTCACGAAAGCGTAGAGAGGGTACCTTCCTTGGTTATGTGAAATTTTCTGGAAGCAGCAGGTGATGTGGAAATTTCAACTTTTCACAAACCAGTACCAACTTTCATCAAAAAAGTAGCATTTCCACTAATTTTCTTTCGAACCGGAACATTTCCAAAATTTAAACATAAGCAACCCCCTTGAATGTTGATAAAAAAATGTTCTTATACCACTCCCGAATGCTACCTGTTAGGCTATTTTCCAATTTAGTAAAACAGCCTCATTCCCGAGAATAAAAACTTTTTTACTCCTACTGTAAATTTAGCAATTGTGGAAATATTCTTTTGAGAAAATAAGCTTCTCATACGCAGATGAATATCCATTGGTACTGTTGCCTATGACGTTAATCATAGGAACGGGAAAATATTCAAACTCACGATTCCTAATTGAATAGGATTATTTTAATTTATTTACGACAATAATAAGCATTTTTCAAATTTTAATTTTTAATATTGCGTGTTCAATAAAATATTACACATTATTAATATTAATATTGGGTGTTCAATAAAATACTACAGTAATATTGGGTAACATATTAACGTAAAGTATGGACAAAATCAACTCAACAGTTAATGAATTTGCATAATTATACAATTACATATTCTATCACCGAGTTGTTTTTAGAACCGTATTAGATAGCGGGGGACTGCTTCAAAAACTGTGGAATTAATAAAATTTCATTTGCGGAGTTATATCGCACTGTTAATGCTCGTAGGGATGAATACTAAACCATAAGCCACGAAAAATGAAGAAAAAGATTAATTTATTTTTTCAACTCCAGTGTTTTCATCAAATAATAGAAATGCTCACTCAACAAAGTTGCTGGGGGAAAAAAAATTAAGATACTGATGAGTAGATGTAAGGACAAAAATGTGTTGAATTCCATTTTTCTCTGCTCAAACACTTACGAGAAAACAACTTGTCTGAAACAACTGGTATGATGGGTAATCTTGAGAGCACCCCTGTCTAATCCGTTAGAATATGCAAGAAAAATGGAATGATGGAAACATTTTGAACTTTTTTTTTTCAAATTGTTAGTTTGCTAGAAATTCCCCGAATTAGTTATCGGGTTATTTTGTATATCGTTATGATTAAAAATTTTTATATCTTCAAGATATCTACCATTCTTATGAGTTTTCGAATAAAATGGTACTGAATTGAACTTTTAATAACATTTTTTGATAGAAACTGTCTCAAAATGCTGAAAAACAATAATAAGTTTTGGACATTTTCTATTTTAAAAGCCATTTTTATGTCAAAATTTAAGCACAATTAATGGGATATTTCAAACATGGTTGCAAAAACCTCTATGGATAGAATGGTTTGTTATTTTCACAGTACATCCAGTGGTTAATCATTAGTGATGATGCGGGTCATGAACCAAAATTTAAAGTATTGCATGGTATGCTCATAAGTTACACTCAAATCTGTTGATGTACGTGTGAATCTATAAAACACTATAATTAGACAAATATATGTGATATACCTTAGATTTTACTTCATAACCTCGGCAATATATAGCAACATATCATATTAAAATTTCCTATAAATGAATAGTTTTAGAAATCGTGTTTCACACTCAAGTAAAATGTGTAAAATTCTTTGTAAAACGCGTTTAAATTTTTTATTCATGGATAACTTGTATGTAAAAACGAATCACCTAGTGGAGGTAACTTCAGTTATAATCACAATCATATGAACAAAACAAAACTTGTTTTGGAATGGAATAAAAAAAAAAATAGAGATTTCATAAATTTTCTTAAAAATCACGTTTTGAACGTAGTCGGATACCGTAAATGAATAATTTACGAGGGATAGTATACAGAAATATATCTAGTACAAAAAAAAATCTAAACCAATCCCAAGTCAAATCCTGACTCTATCCAGGGGTGAATAATCCTACCTAAATTCTGAAAGTCCCGGAAGAAAGATGACGCCGCGTGTGTTCATCCGAACGTTCATTTCGTTTGCACAGAGCCTCATCTGGATGTGTTTGTTTCTCCCTTTATCTATCCTCTTTTCCCACCCCAAACTCCACTCCGGTTCCGGGAGTCAGTCTGGAATTCCGGAATTCGAATTGAAGTCTTTCTGTCCCGGCTGTTTAATCCCAGGGGAGAAAAAGGAAGCAAAGGCCCGGAATGGCAAGGCGAATGACATTCCTAAGCATAAACAGAATTCCTACCCCCCCCCCCTCTACCCTTCCCTGCGCAGCGATTGCTTCTTTCCAGGGTTTTTTTTTCCACCCCATTTTATTCTCCGTTCATAAAGAGGGCAGCTCGCTTATCCTTACAGCATATCAAACAACTCGTCCTGGAGAGAAAAAGAACCGCGTTTCGTTATGCATGTAAAGTGAGGAAACGGTGTAGGAGGAACGAGAAAAAAAGCCAACAAACAGGGGCAAGTGGTGCGACGATACACGAATACACTGTACATACGGGGGGGAAAAAAATAAGAATACAGATCGAATACGAATAGAATAAAATTTCGAAACATTCGCAACATTGCATACAAAAGGATACCTCCCTTCCACCTCGTCTTTTACATGCAGAGTTTTCTGTGGGATTATTATTATTTACCCTCCCCGCGACCGAACCTCATCTCCCGTCTTTTCATCGAGAACGCGGTTCAAGGATAGAATTTTAATGTTCCTATCCTGGATTATAAACCACAATAAAATTGCTATATTTTTTTCTCCCTCCATCCCTCCCTTCTTGGTATAAATGTACAAAAAAATTATCTTTTCTTTGCGATTTTATATTTTTCCCCGGTGGAAAGTCAGTAACATTTCAAAAATAGGAAGCATGGAAACAGGAATAATTCATATTTTTATTTACGTATTGGAAACTGAAGACAAATGAAATGGACAATATACACGTAAAACAATAAATATTTAACACTGCACCGAATATCGGGTAATTTAGTATTCTGTAAGTATTAAGTATAGTTTATAGTATCCAATGCAATGTTTACGTTTCGGTAAATATGATAGATCGACGATTATCCATAATCGCCGGTTATTATGGTTATTTAGAAATAGTGTCGGTGAGTTTGATAAATTTCCTACATTTATGGATTTTAACGGCATTCCGTTAGCTATTTAATGTATTTACCAAATACAAACTAGGGATTATATATATCACCGGTGAACGTGATGAATTTTCAAAATATTTCGACATTACCAAAATGGTCGGCCATTATGCGTTATAACTGGATTTATCATTTTACCAATGAGAACTGTTCATTATTTGTCTATTCAGATGTATAGAGCAGGAATAAAGTAATAGACAAATTTTCAGTTTTTCATCGGAAAATATTTATCATATACATGTACGAATAATTTGTGTGTGTGTTTATTACTTACATACAGGATGTATAGCTAACACTTTGCACCGCAAGTAACTGGGGAACCGTTGATCCAGGCATCTTCTAATTAGAAAAATAAAAAAAAATCCAAATATCGCGTGTGCACCTCGGATGCGTCATGTGTGATATATACACATTAGTAGTGTAGTAAATTTGTAGATTCGATGGAAATCTGTAGTAGATCCGTAGGAAAAGGTTTTTTCGTAATACAGCTCCTTTCGATATGAATGACGTATCTGAAGTTCATACGTTATTTGAATGCTTTTTCCAATTGGAAGTGTCTCGACGATGAACGGTTCTCCGGTAATATGCTGCGTAAAGCACCCTATATATACATCAGTTTCTTCCTCTTTTAATCTGAGCCAAAATTGGCTGTTAAATAATAATGTTCTGATTGATTTGTTTTTGTTGTATGTCCCAATGCCCTTAACAAACAAAACAAAAAAAATTGATTTGGGTTGATATCTTTACTAGGACCATTTCAGTTGGGTATATATATATGTGGATCTCAAGTCTTAACTTGGAAAAATAATAATTAAAACCATTAAAAGATGAAGGTAAACTTATGTGTGTACCTCTGGAGCGAACAGGACAAATTGCATCCAGTTGTCTGTACCGTGTACTATAAGTAACCTTTGGTCACCTGGCTGAATATCAATGCAATGATACTTTTCTCTGATGAAAACAGTGGAAAGTATTCTCATCAACACCAGCGGTGTCTCATGTTCCAGCTCGGACAGATGCCTGAATTTGTAACTATGTTGTCGAAGTTCTGTCTGCTCTTCGGCGAGACTATTTTAAATTGGAAAATATCTACGGCTATGACGACTAATATTTTACATCGATTAATAATATATTTAAAAATAACTTGAAAGTCTAACACCACAAACTGCTTACATACATTAAGTATATTTATTTTATCATTTCCTATTTATTTTGAGCAACTATTTGCGTTATCTTATATCTGGAGAAGTTTAAAAAATTGATTTATGAGAAGAGTCACACCCTAGAAGTCTAATTGCCTTTTTGTGCGGACGTGTGGGTGTTTGCATCAATTGAGCCGTTAACATTTTGGAGCTTATTTTTTATTTGTTCGTTTGTATATTGTATTGTCTATAGATTTTCCCAGTATGTGGCATTCAGTTATTATAGTTGGAATATCTCATATAGGATATATTTTTCTAATTCAGTACGTTCATGTTCCCATTTTTGATTTTTTGCATACTAGAAGTTCTGTTTTCATTTCACAATCGTGTTCTAATAACCCAAAGACTGAATAAGAAAAGTTTTTGACTAAACCCAGAGAGATTTTATTTATTTGCCCTTATCGTTGTTTTATTTAAAAGAAAGAAAGAGAGAGTGAGTACAATGGTGTTTATTATTTTCAATCTCTCGTATGTGGTCTGAGGATGTTATATTTTCCATCTGCATCCCTTATTTTTGTCTAAAGATGTTTCATTTTTCATCTCGATTTCCTTATTTAGTCTAAGAATGCTTTAATATTGTTTTTGTCGTTTTCACTTTTTATCGTTATTTTATTTCTCAAGTCATATTATCCGTTTTTGGCGATGTGTGGCGATTTTTTTCTTTGGCAAGTGTTACACCATCGAGCTTATATTACAAGTATATAATATAAGATGGGTTTTCCAACCAATCTCATTAATAACAGTAAATTGCGATATAGCGATATGGCCAGAGTTGGTGTTTGGTAAAATAGTAGTCTTTCACTTGAAAAAGTGACCAGGCAGAACTTGAGGACGATACTTACTTGTACAAAATTTTATTTGCAATTTTACTTCAAAATATGGAATACAGATGGCAGCACCAGTGCAATACGACATGTTATGCTGTTGCTGTCGCCTGTATTGCGATATGACCGAAGTTGGTGTGCGGTCAAATAGTAGTATAACACGAAACAAACATTACTCCGGCAATATGAATATGTTAATGGGCACTCGTATACACACACAAAACACGTTTCCTGCATGCAATCAGCTCATTAGAAATTCCCTAACGGAATTTTTACTAGACCCATGTACAGTAAAGGAGTAGCAGACAGCACATGGACACTATAACGTAAGGCTGAGCGTGTACTTTGGCAAGAAATCAGCAGGAAAAAATCAGCAACGAATGTGAAACGCAGTGTACGAACTGAGTGGAATGTTAAGTACTCTCACCCCCTCAACATCTATATCAGCGTATATTTGCAGCAGTGAGCGACGCTTCAAACACTACTAAACACTTGACGAGAGATCGAGTTTCATTTGGACAATCTGCAAAACTAATAATGGTGCTTACATTGTACGTATTGTACTGTTTATTTTTTAAGACTTGATAGGTTAACCTGCAATTAACATTAAAATTGTCCTCTTCGATTGAACTGAAATTTAAATAATCATGGGTCACACTCTCATATAAGATATTTCTTTTGAAAACTCACAAATACAAACGCAAAGGCCACATCAGTCAAATTGCCGAACGAGGTGGTTGAAAAAAAGATATGGATATCCATACAACTAAAATACAGCAACCCCTCCAAAAAATTAATCCGCGAAACTAATTAAAAATATATAATTAATGCCCATAAAAACGATTTTAGTTGTCTTATTTTAAGTATGGATAGCTTCTCGATTCATCCCACTATGTCTATGGTACTTCTTTTTAAACTTATCAATTGTGTTGGAATTCACAGCCAGCGGAGATGAGCTATTCTATATATTGACAATCCTATTAGAGAAAAACTTCCCGTGACACCACAAATGGGAGTCGCCTCTTACTAAACGACACTGGTGTCCCCTTGTCGAAGCAGTTGATTAACGGTGTATTAGTAACTCATGACCCACATCCTATTCATTCCGTTGAAAATTTTGAGCACTTCGATCATATACGCAACACCTGCCGCCGTTCCTCCAATGTAAATATATGAAGTCTCCCGCCATAGCTCAAGCCTTGCGTGGCAACAAGAGTACGCGTAACTCTTCTCTGCAGCCCCTTGCCCAAGTATATGTCCCTCTATAGATACTGTCTCCAAAACCTTACGGCATACTCCAGTGCAGGATGAACTAGGCCTCGGAAAAGCGGAAGAATGACTTTAGGAGAACGCGAAGAGACCTTTACGAAAATGAAACAGATGATAAGTGTTGCTGCATTCAAGTATTCGGATTTTTTGCATTAGTCATATGCTGTACACCATGTCTCTTCCAAGTGGTGAATAATATTCGTTCAACAACAAAGAAAGTCTTATAAAGCGCAATGCTACATATGGTCTTTAATAGAAAAAATATATTTATAATCCTGAAATACCGTCGACAAGAAGAATCATTTCTACACTGATGAGCCAAATCCATTTAACAATAAAAAAAAATTATAATTTAAAATATTTTTTTCGTGTGAATAGTTGATGTTTATACGTGTTTTTTTATGTGCGGGAAATCGTTTGTTACATTCAGAGAATAAAGTCCGAGAAATAGAAAAACTGTTTGCCAAAGTCCTCCTTATATTTCGTCCATATTTCCTATGTTTTGCCAACTTTTATCTCGCAAAGAAATACGAGATCTCGTAAGAAGACGGGAAGAGCAGAGGCAGCGATGTGCCGCCATCATACGCCACACGAGTAATAACATGGAAGGTTCTTCTATCGGTACGAAATGAAATTCTGACGAGAGGTAGTGAGCATAGTCTAGAATTGTGGTAGGAAATATGAGAAAAGTGAACGGGTGCGGATGGAAGACGCGCACATATATACAGAGAAAAGTATTTTCTATCCAACAGAACTTCTTATTTGCTGATTTTTTGTTTGCTCCTTGAAACTCTAGACGTCACGTGTCAAGATTCACTTTCCAGAGATAACAAGTCCATTCAATGGAATGCGAACGGTGCGAGATCTATTGGATGTCCATTTGCCTCGAAGCCCATCGAGGTTTGAGACTTGACTCGGAAGTTGTTATTTTATACGTACAAACATTTTTTTCCAGATACTTATTTTTGCCCCCTTCCACGTACAATAATAATAAAGTTCTCTAATACTACGCAGGTAATGTATTTTTACACTTAAATTGCAAAGATCATATTTAATGTAGCATGCGGTCTATATTAATGTTCAATATGATAAAATATGTTACTGCAAAAGTCCGAAATCGGTCAGTTGCTGAAATAGCCATGTATCACACATTGGCGATGAAAAAAACAGACTTTGCACCTACCGGACCGTTTTACACCAGCTCATTCAACATTGGCCAGGGATCTGCTGCCACTTCGAAAATCAGCCGGCCGATGCCCGAATCATTTCTGAAAATTCGTCTTTCGACAATCCTCTCGGCCATTTCGTGAAATCACCGCATTTTGGACTTTGGCAATATCATATACGTATATGAAGTTACTGTGTTTTTGAGTGCCGGTAATTTTCGAATTTTGAAAATTGAGAAAATTTAATTAGAATAAATTTTTTAAAAAAACCGAAAGGAACATTAAACATTACAACATTCGATGGATTTGAACAACGTTTCGTTTTAATCTTTTAAAATTTTATTAGATGCGTACCACCTCATCCTGTATAAACTATACGTCTCTAAATATTTTGAAAATATGTTACAAAATTCAAAAACTTTCATGGACCCGGAAACAGATGCTTATTTGGAGAAAATCTCTGAATATCTACGATATCACATAATAATTTCATTCCGTTTCAATGTAGCTAAAACTAAGCTTCATGTTACTAAGAGGAAATAGTAAGCTTTCACGATTTCGGAAAATATCTCTGATAATTCCTAAATAATTCTGGATGTAGGAAACATGACTGAAAATGAAATAAGTAGTAAAAAAAAAAATTTCAAAATTTTAAGTTTGTCCGAGAAATAAGATTTTTCAAGTTTTTCATTCTATTTTATTAGGAATTCAAAAAAAAATTAAATGTTAATGAAAATAAAGAAACCTTATAAAAATGCAAATTAATTTTGAAACATTGAAGAATAAATTAGTAACATTTCATGCCGAAAATAAATTGATAAAGGCTCTTGAAAGAACGTGATTAACTAAAAAGACTATTTTTTATAAATTGGTAGTCAGCTCCAATCATGCGAATTTCAATAATAATTATTTATTGCGATTTGAAAAATAATATGTGTATCATAATAAGAATTTAAAATGAAATTAGTAATTGTTTATTAAAATCTTTATAAACGTTTTAAACATATTATAAAGAAACCTTTTCCGGTATCAATACATTGTAGAAAATACTTTAAATTTGATTCAGAATGGTTGCAAGCCTTTCAAACATGAAAATTCAATAAAACCAGGAAACAAAATTCACAATTTCAAGAAAAACTTAATGACATGAAAGAACTTCCAGAAAGTCTCAAACATTTATAAAATCATCACAACATATTAATATTCTACAGAAGTTCGTCACTGCAGGCCCCTCTCATAACAAGTAATGTGATCAAAATTTATGCAAATGCAAATACAACTATTGTCACAACAACTACAACTATTACAATACCAGGAATTGTCTTGGTAACATAAATGTTTCTTATGTAGAGAAAGACGTCCTCTTCACTTTTTAATACAAAATGTATGTTGCGGTAAATATAGTTAATCAGTCATTATAGATAATAACCGTTTATTATGCATACATGTCAATCGTCTTCGTAAGTTTGATAAATTTACCACTTTTATCAATCAATATGTATAATATCCTAGTGTGGTTGGTGAATTTGATAAATTTCTCTAAAATTCAACACTTTCACATGCGATTATGCATAATAACCAAGTGTGGTTGGTAAATTTTATAAATACGAAAAAATTCTGATTGTGTATAGAATGCGTGAATAATATACTCAGATCCCGATATAATGATAACCAATTTTATTTTTGTTACCCTGATGTAATGATACAATACATGTATGAATTATCATATATAGTATATCACATAGCATGACTTAAAATGTTTGCAAACGACGCCAAGCCTCGGCATTATGCTTAACCGCCGGATTTTGATAATACCTAAGTAAAAGTGATTATTTCAGGGAAATTTATGAAACTTACCGAAATGCTCGGTGATTATATAAGATAACCGGTTATTATGTATAATGTAACCGGATTCATCAGATTTAACGTAACATATATACTGAAACAATGACTGTATGAAGAGATATTGATGTATATTAAAAGAAAATTCATCTCTGCCCTCACGGGTACTCGAACCCCGGTCTCGCATATGCCGCACGAGCGCTCTATCTGTCCACTAAAACAAAATAACGCGTCTTATTATAAAACCTCTACTGAGAAAATGACTTTGAAATGACGTTTAAAAACACCGCGATGTTTTTCTATTTGTAGCCCGTCCCTGAGAAAAAAAACCCTGAATCCTATAAAAGCTAAAATAAGAAGAAAAAAAAATGAAGAGAAACCTGCAGCATCGTGGAATGTCTTGTGGCTGATTTTGGCAAAAAGTTGCCGACTCGAGCTTTTCTTGAAGGAAACTGAATATCGGAAAGGACATACAAAAACGCAACCCCCCTTTCCTCATTTTTAAAAGAAAAAGTATCATGAAAAGTCGGCACGAAAACTCCACTGATAAAAGAAAAAAAAAAGAAACAGTTTCAGGGAATCACAAAATTTACTTTTCCCATCTTTCTTTATACATATATATATATATTTTTATATGTTTATTTTTCTTTCATTCTTGATGTGTTTGTTTCTTTCTTTTTGAAGCAATCTTGATTCCTCACGCCTCAAAAACAAAGTCCTATTCTTTTGCCATTTCCTCTTCTTTTTGTTTCTATAGTTGTTTTTTTTTTGTTTCTCTCGCTAAAATGTTATAGATAAAAAAATAGAAGAAGAAATCTTTTACAGAATAAGAGTATGAGTCAGCAAAAAATTACTTTTATTTATTTATTTTTTTTTTCATTCTTCCATCTTATTTTCGCAGAAGCTTCCAGTTTTCTTCAAATATGTCTTGGTGAATTTGTTAGAGGACAAAAGAAAAGAATAACGTTGAGTAATCCATGTAAGTAGACGATCCAAATTTATTTATAAAATGGAAACGTGTCTGTTTTAATTTCAACAAGAAAACTCAACACAAAGCCAGATGAAATGGTTGCGGGGGGAAAAAAAAGAATTGTCTTCGAAGTTGTCGATATAATTTTTGTTTTTTTTCTCCGTAATTCACTAGAAATATTGGATTTGTGTGGTGGAGAAAACACAATACACACACACACAATACTTTATACAATGTAGGGATTCTCGTAATTCTATAAGAATAGGATAAATAACGGGGAAATTAAGTTAAGAAATCCCAAATCCTCTCGGGATATTATTCATGAGAAATATGTAAATTTCTTAAAGGAACGAGCACGAATTTCTTATTAGGTATCAGTTTTGGTTTCTCATTTATTCATTAGGAATTTATGTTCCCATTGTATCTCCTAGAATTTTTGTAAATACAAAAACAAAGGGAATAAAATTCTCGGTTTCATTCTTTTTTCGTATATTTTTTTTTCCTCACTAACGGATCAGAAAAAAAAAAAAGTAGATCGCACTTTACACTCAGTCTAAATTCCGTCGAGGAATTTATAGCTCTCTAGGGCCCTGCCGGACGGACTGGATGGCGTAAAAAGGAATCGTGACTGACCTTACTGGCTGATGGCAGCGATGTGTAAAAAAAAAAAGAAGAAACAAGTGTTACCAAAAAAAAAGAAAAATAATTTTAAATTGAATGTATTGCTGGAGGTCATAGATGACTAGGAGAAAAGAAAAGAAATATTTTCACCTATTTTTTTGTTCTTTTGTTGGCACTCATCGTGTCCATCAGGGACTACGGTGAAAAGTGTCTTAGACACTTTTTATCTCCAAACTTTGTATCTTTTTCTTCTCTTTTTAAACTCATATTTTATTTCCGAAGCCTGTACCAGTAAATGTCTGGGGAGACAGACATTCCGCACGTTCGTAGATAAAGAACAATTTCGTAGAAGAAGGCAAAAACGGAAACTGTATGAGGAGTGGACACGTCTTGTGTCTAGAAAGGTTCACAATGAAATTTGTATGCATATATTTTTGAATTTGAATTCATATACAGTCAGCCCTACTTAAATGAGTACCAGCGGTTCAATTTTCCAATATCCGATAGGCGGTTATTCGATTATGCAGGAACGATTCATTTGTCATTTCATGTGGTTAGTGTAGTCTGTTTTCTGAAGGTTGATAAAAGACAAATTTTTGTAAAGATTCGTTAATAAATCAGACATCACAAATGAAATGAAAATTTAATATTGAATATCTAAGATTTTTACTTTTCATTACTATCGTTTTCGTCCTCTATGAGCTCAACAATGAGCAAGAATAAAATAATTAATTTGACATACTGAAGACTCTCCGAGTCTAGTAACCAGTTTAAGGTTTGGGTTTTTTTGCAAGTTTTAATTTAGCAACATATTTTCCATTAATTACAACTGTTTTACCTAATAAAAATATATACATAGTGGTTATAGTATTAGTCGTTCGTATAGTAATCAAAACAGGATGAAGTTACTAAATTTATTCAATTAAGCAAACAGTTTCTGCGTTGTCTTTATGGGGAATTTTTTATTCTAAAGGGTTTTATCCGTTCAATCGTGATATTCCGGATCTGATGAAGCGGGGCCAACTTCATTTAGGCACTGGTCGCTTATCAGGACCACCACAGGCTCGATTTCCCCAATTGGCGTGATGCGATGTCAAAGACGACTTTTAATGGTAACCTACAATGCCTATTCTTGCGGTTCAAGTAGCGAATTTTCTTCACCATCAAACACTCTCATATGAGAATTCACTGGTTTTCTCATTGCCAATCGAGTCCTGATAACCGACAAGTATCTTAATTTGTGAGTCAGAGGCCAGATAGTGTCAGGCTAGTTGAAAAAAAGGTTTTATTCTCATACTAAAGAGCCCACCGGCTGGTTGAAGGTGATGTTGGTTTATCCATGGAAAAAACCTAATCTTGGGAGATGACACTTCTCTCGCTCTCTATCTTTCCAACCTGACCTCGCGCATACAACTCGTTCGTATCCTCTGCGGAACTTGTAACGAATTGGGGCATGTTAGACTGTGCTTGTACGTGCTATGAACCGAACGTGAAATATGTTTCTGTGTAATGCTTGTTATAGTGCTGACATTTATTTTTCAAACTGTGGGTGAAGTGTAACTAGTGTTCTAGGGATCCAAGCTTCAATTAAACATCCTTTAAAAATTGCATTGAAGGATTACAATTAATGCAGATTTCAGGCTTAAGTATGCCAAAGTTGCCGTAAGGAGAGTAATACCCGTTTGGCGATGGGCATAGACAGTCTCTTGCGACTCGAGAAGGGTAAAAAGCCCCTGACTAAGGACAAGAACAAATCAGTCTTGATAGTTTAAAGTGATGGCGTCTGGTACACTTTCTCTGAGAACCTCAATTTGTAGGATGCGAGGGGTTCTATTCGTGTACGAAAATAATGCACACTGGTTTTTGATTCTTTGAGTCAGCGCTGTTGCTGATTGATTAAAAACCTTAAATTCACGTTTTTTTACCAACGTAAAGTCGCCGACTCGCAGAATTGTGAACCGGCGTGCACTATGATCACACCTTTGGGTGCCGATCCGGTGCTTAAGGCTAAAGCACTGGCTGTTCGTGGCGCAGCCTTGTTCCGTGGTCTAGAACCTGTACCGAGACAGACTATGACTGTAGAAGATATTGGCACGATGTGTCTATAATAAGCCCTCCGCACAGACATAGCATTACATTCTATGTCTATGGTTCTCTGGTGACTATCGACTCGTAGCCTTGAACTCGTTTCTACTCATTAGATCTGTGTTGCCAGGATTGCACCGTCTGTTCATCGGAAGAACTGATCACATGACATTCAGTCAGTTTTGGGAGGAGCAGAGAAAGCCTTATCCACAAACCGCGTTAAACTTGATATGACTAATTTCTTAATGTGTGTGGGGCCCCATAGGAATTTTTGCTCTTTTTTTCTCCCTTCTCTAAAATTAAACGTTCTGAAAATCTTTTATTGCCAAAAAACGAACCCATAAGATGCGTCATCATAAAACTATAAAAAAAAAATTAAAATCATCCCCCTCAAAATATTTCTCGAAAATTTTAATGCATAAAGTGCTCAATTTGATTTATAAGTACATCACTCTTACTATATCTTCAAAATGAAATTTTTCAGAAAACTTCATTCTGAGAAAATATGTGAATAATAAATGATAACACACTTGATTTATTTCTTATGCGATTCGAAATATATTCAAAGAAATGGGCACGCGAGCATATTTTTGTGACGAAAATGGGAAAAGGAACGCTGGTTGCGTAGCCATCATTCGAAATACGCAATACAATCCACATACACACACACAGAGACACGTATAGGGATCTCGACCCGAAGCAAATATATATATCAAGCACCGGCCGCAAAATACGCTGAACAAACTATAAATCTCTTTAATATGAAGGAACTGACAAAGTACAAATAAAATGAGCTCTGATGTCCTTCTATATATCCAGAAATGACAGAAAATGCACAGGATATATATATATATATATATATATATACATACACATACACACACACACATAACAAAGCAACGCCATTTTCAGTGTCTGAGGGAAAAACAACCTCAAAAGAATACGAGATCGTGAAGAGAAAAAAAAAATACACCGAAGAAAACCATTATTATTTTTTTTATAAAGAATTTCCTCGGCTTAGATTCATGTTCGCCCTATATATTCTGTCCACATTTTCGATGTCCTTTGCTATTTTCTGTTTCCTCTCCCCCATCTTCGCCTTCCGATGAAATACGAGAAATAGAAAAGCTTTCAGCATCAGGTAATGATGTCAACCCAATGGCGATGCGGAAGCGAGAGAATTTATACATATAGATATATATATGTAAGGTGGAAATATATATTTATATATGAAATCGCAAATGTCTACAGGACAAGAAAAGAGTGTAAAGTTCAATACCAACTTCGGACTTTTATATCCATGGCTGTATTTCTTTCTATATATATACACGGTTTATGCTTGAAATTGTCTTCAAACTGACAATACACCAATGTGATATTCGTGAATCCGTACTGAATAGTTTCGCTAAAAATTTTTGTTGTACTATAGGAACAGGCTTTTTCTTTTCAATTACTTTGCTTTCAAGTCCAAAATACCGAATTCTGAAATGAATGCAAAACAAAAAGTTTCTGGTACTGGTTCATTTTGCGTATCTAATTTATCTTTCATCAGCCAAATTAGTCGGAGACATACCTCTTTAAGAAAAATAAATTTCAGTTGACGCCCGTTATAACGACATATACATCGAAAATGGGTGGTATATCGGGTTGTAGTTATATTGAAAGAAGCAAATAGTGTTGCCATAATGGACTTGTCGTCCCAGGCATTGTATCAGAATGATCACCATAATGCCTGGTCTTTATGAACGAGTATGTTAAATATATATATCTTTTTTTTTTGTTTTAGAGCTTCTACTTCTACCAAGGAAAGATAGATGACGTTTCTGATGCTTTCACTTGCTAATAAATACTAGTTTTTTCGAACCTTCCTACTATCTAAGCCCAATAAATATTGAAGACGAATACAACTATACACAAGCTGTTACGAACTGTTCGTAAGATACCGTTAAATGCTCTGTAATTTTTTTTCGAAATGATTCTTTTGATATTCTTTGATGATATTCTTTTTCATAGTTGATGACACGGACATAGAAATCATCTACGAATAAGGAAAATACAAAATACCATCTGCGAGAAGATGTTAAAAGTGATCACATCAGAATAGGCCCCTTGCCGTCTAAAATAAGGAAGAGTTGATAAACTTTGCTTAATAAAACTCAGAAAATCACCAACAAATGAGGGAAATACAAAACCCCTTACTCAACCTTACCCCAACCATACAAAAGTTCTTCCTCACGTATAGAAAGCCCGGGAAATCATTAAAAAAATCTCGAATTCCTCTGCTTATAAAGGACCTTGAAGAGGCCGTATATAAAGCCTTGGAAATCACTTATACAAGAATATTGATAGTATATGCATTGAAGTAGTATGGTATTCCAAATAATTATAACTACCATCTTTTCGACAGGAAAAAAATATAACCCAAAAACAGCCGATAGGTGGCGCTAGTACGAGCAAATGTGATGGAAATATACAAATAAGACGATTATAAGAACTTGCGCGCTCCTAATCCACCACCAGTTCACCGTTGTAAACCGTATATGTGGACCTGCTGCACTCTGCCGTTGCTGTATTTGTGACTCGCCTGCAATGCGTTATTCACTATGGTGGTCACGTGGAACATATGATGCTGTAATAAACGATTTCAAAGCATTCTGTTCCTTATTTGCGTATGTTTTCTTTGACTTGCGTGTGCCAGCGCCATCTATCGGCTTTTTTTTTTAGTTTTTTGCTGCTTAAAAAAAAATTCCGTTACCTAGCGACGCTAACCCTGCAAACCGTTTTTTATTTCGGTTATTTTTCCGGTTTGTTCTGAATTTTTAAAATTTCTACGGACGTTTTGCGCACCCTGTACATGAATTTAATTAAAGCATAAAGCAAATCTCACATTACGGAAAGAATCGTACTAACCCCTCAACGTCAAACGACGTACTCAGTACGTCAGTCTTGGACCTCTCATGCCGTCGAGCGTGTGACTCGCCGTCGGCGACCAACTGAATATATTATAATTTTTTTTTTATCCATTATATTATTTTCACGATCTCCGCATGCTTGGTATGATTCGAAAGAGGAATAATGCGGCTTTGTACAATCATAATTATTATATTATTTTCATTTGTCATATTTTATTGTGAGCGATGAAGGTTTGCTGCTTAACACGTGGAAACCGAGATATTATTGTAAAGATCATGTTTTAGCCCGTTGAGCTAGAACGCCCTGTATAATTATTACTTTAAAAAGCATGTTTAAGTCTCTGTGAGCTAAAATGCTCTGCATAATTGAGTTGGTAGTTCTTTGTTACAGTAATGAGGCTATTATAAACCTCCGATTTTTGGGTAGTGGTAGAAGAGGAAGAAAATACCAAAAACAAAAAAAAAGTAATACACTGGTGATGCTATACAACATTATAGACAAGACGTTCTTTTATAAACATGAAAAAAATTCAAATTAATTCAACGATTAGTTTAAAAGTTATTTTTTTAACTAAGCATCTGGAAAAAACCGGCGATTCCATTTTAAACTCCTCCGACCTACGAGATGGGAATCATTTAAATCTCCCCCGGGCTTGAGGAGTTAATAGCCACCGAAACAGAAATTATAATAAAGCTAATCTCACTAAAAGACACTCAAAATACAAAAAAAATCACAACACTCACCCACCATCATCTGTCCTTGTAAGCACCCTGTAGCAGGAAAACACTTATATTCTCTTTTTAAATTGGATTCTGAAGCAAATTTACACCGGTCCGGTCGGGAAAAACAGAACCTCCCTACCCTAAAAGTCCCCACCAAGAAGTGTGTGGTACACCTAGATTTGGAGTAATCTGACAGAGATGCTATTTTCTGATTGGTCAATAATGCTCATGTGTTACCTTGAGAATTTTATCCAAACGTGGGAACGAGGCAGAAGATACAATGCTTATAATGTGATGGCAGTCACCAAATAAAAATACAACAGTTCAGTATATGAGCTTCTGAAGGCTTTCGTCGGAAGACACGACTCAGCCAAAACTGCGCGAAAAAAGAAATAAAAAACAAGAAGTTATCACTTCCATGATTCATTAAAATTAATTAAAAATACTTATATTAATATTATTTATATATTCAGTCAAACCTCGTTAATGAGTCACTCTTGGGAGAGCAAAAATATGACTTAGTAAGCGGAGTGACTCGTTAAACGGAGTAACACATAGCTGTGCCAATTCCTGCCTGAGGACAATTGAGACTTCCAAAAAATTACCCGGTAAGCGGAGTGACGTGTTAACCGGGTGACGCACTAACGAGGTTTGACTGTACTTATATACAGGAGCGGGACGCTCTCACGTCACCTTGTATTGGAAACGGTCGGGGCTTTGCAAAACGTCTTTCACAAATCAAAAGAAGACGAAGATATTCCTACCAACATCTAATCTAGGGGTCTAATTGCATGAACGTGCATGAAGACGGCAATTTTAAAGCGAGAATTTTATTCTGAATTAATTATACTGGAAATTTGAGATTGTTGATCAAGAGCCACTTTCTAACCATGAAGCGTTTCAGATGTTTTGTTTTCGAATGGATACCCCAATAATAGATCGCGGCATGAATTTCGCGTCAGGATCGCGTTGAAGAAGCGGAACAGGAACCATCAACCAGAGTCCAACTAAAGTGACACCGAACGATTTTGTTAGCTTTCTATCGAAAGCCTATATGTTGCGAGACGAGTGGAGAGGCGGCGATGAACGCATTTGGTCTCTTGGTGAAATATGGAAGGCCATTAGAAACATAAAAGCTCTACGTGCCCCGAATCTAAAGTAATAAACTTACGGTACATTACATGTTAGTAACATTCGAGGCGAAGAAAATAAGAAAAATAACTGGCATCTTCGGAAGACGGTCCGTTTTATATCTTCACTTGGTATTTTGAAGATAAGGAGCGTTCGAAGCAAGAGTGTGTTTGTGTGTGCGTAGAGGTGTAGACGTGGTCCTGGAGACATAATTTACGCTTTACAACATCTATTGTACCATCTTCGATTTCATTCAACACCATCTCTTAAAATTTCCGTTAGAATTTGCCCCTTTTCCACAGTTTTTCAACAGATATCGAAATGATAGTTATTCCTGATTCATTCTAGGAGAAAAACTCTGAAAAATACTAATTCTTGGCTACGAATTGGCTTAGTTTTTTCCCCCTATAGGGTTATTTTATAACTTCAATTATTTTTCTTTCATCCAAAACGATCATATTGACCAGTGGGTGCACAACCAGATTTGCGGTATTTCTGACGCTAGCGGGCCAGAAATTTATAGTGACCATATGATACGTATTATACGTGATATTACCGTAATCTTGACCCAACTTTTTTACTAAATGTCCCATTTTTTATTTTTTTTTCATTAAGTCTTACTTGAATTTTCGTGAGTTATGAATTATGATATGATAATTTTGACTTTATCATATATGATAAATTATAATAATATATATTCATCTCAACATATATTTTGTCAAATATAAACTTTTTTTGGTGAATCATGCATTTTCACTTGCAGTACTCGTCATTTTCCACGATTATCTAAGAGAGCAAGTGTTTAAAAATCCGCATATAACGAGAAGTCTTGTAACGACACTTTCTTCCGTAATTGTGAGCTGTAATTTCAATGGATTTTTATTGTATTGCACGTATGGTTTGGGTAACCATTAGTAAATTTAATGCATGACAAATATACATCACCACCAATTTCCGACTGCCCTGTGCTCTCTTATCTGTGGTAACACTGCACTCTTTTAATTTACAAAAATTATAACAAAATTCTTCAAACATATTATGCTGCTTTTATACAGGATGCATAAGTAACAAGGCGTATGACATTTACTACTACTACTAAACCATACATGTATCTGTATAGTTTAGTCTCTGTCCATATTCGTCCATATTCCCCTGCGGAACTTCTAAGAATTGGTACATGTTGGAATGTGCGTGCTGTGAAACCTGGCGTTGTTTCTGTGTAATGCTTGTTATATGTAGTTCTGCTATCTGCCACCAGTTTTTTCTAACTAATGAAATTTACTAGAGAACCACTGGTCCTAGAGGCATACTTCCAGATAACATGCTGTATTGAAAAAAAATAAAAAGTAACTTTTCATACTGTCCCCGTGTACACAAAAACCCAATCATACAAACACAGATACAAGGCCTCAACAGGCAAAATGCCCAACGAGTGGATTGAGAAGAAGATGCCTGTAACAAATATCCAATAGATCTCATATCCAATTTGAAAGTTTTTGCCCTGTCTCTCCTGATGAAAAAGAAATTCCACTATTATAACTGCAATATTAATGCGATATTTGAATTCGAAGAATGAAGAAAAGTTTTTGAAAAAGCAACACTTTACTTAATGCTTTTTTTCCGAACTTCAAGCCCTTTGTTGAATTCGAACATCTCAGCAAATATTGCATTTAGAAACGTGGAATGTTTTTCGTTGTGATCAGGATCGACGGGAAAATAACTTTTCAATTGGGGTTTTGGGCACACGGGAGAGAAGATGCAATAAAAAGTGAATTTTTCTTTACTATACAATACCTTGCAACATGAATGACATATCTAAGTGCAATATTTTATTTAGATGTTTTTTTTATTGGAAGTATGCCTCTAGAATGAACGGTTCGCCAGTAAAATGTCACATGCTCTGTTACCTATGCACCCTGTATATCGATTATGTTTAAGCAAGGCAATGTTGTTGAGCACTGTATATCCACCCAAAATCGATTGTGTTACCACACCACTGACGGGAAATGACATTTTTTTGGTCTTGAATGGGGAAAAAAATTTATAAAAGTGCAACTCTTCTAATTCAACGCGTAAAAAAAGCAAGTAATACTGTATAAATGAAATTTTGTTATTTCATCACTAAACAAAAGACAAGTGCAATAAACATTTTGAACGTAATAGGATTGCTATTGAGCTTAATTAAGCCCAAAACGAAGTTAAAAAAAACTACATTGGGGTTGGTTTGCACGATTGTTTGGGAGGACCAAAGTAGCCACTGTATTGCTCAGAACATTACTATCGAATTAACAACGATAAATAATCCGAGTTACAACTTTATAGGTATGATTTGAAAGACAATTAGTTTTTGCATATTAAAAAAAAACTTTAATTTGTAATGCTTTTCTGACAACGATTCAGAGTGAAACAAACTAGCAGAGATACATTTATCCGGCAATGATGTCACTCTCCGCTATCAATGCAATGGTTTTTAACAACTGGCTGATGAGAGAAAACGTGACCGTACATGAAGAGTCGGACCTAATTCAGGTAAAAGCTCACAATTGTTGACACTGCCACGAAATGGCGACTTATCCGAGGATGATGTCACTCTCTGCTATACATACGATAGGTTTTCTAACAGCTGGCTAATGCGAAGATATATTTGGGAAAGAGAGCGAATTCATCTCAAGGGCAGTTAAATTGTCTCTCTTTCGTTAATATATCTTCGCATCCGCCAGCTGTTAAAATCCTTGGTACGGATACGTTTAGCAAACGATATCCAAAATAGCTAATGCATTACTAACTCAAACACATGAGTTGACCAATAATGTCTTCTGTCGGGAAAAATTAAAATTGTTTGAAAATTTTCATTGGAATAGCCACTAGATAATGATGAATAATTTTTTTCAGGATCGATGCAGTTTCCCACTCCCGGTGAAAATTAGCCCCGGATTACGGTGCTAATATTTTTCTTAGAAGAATTTTTTGAGAATTATTTGGATACCATCACATTGTTGCTTCTTACTTATTTATTATTTTGAAGCCTTTCGTCGAAATCGAAAGACTTCAAAAATGTCAGGAACGCTCTAGGGGAAAAAAAAGATTTTAGATCTACAACTTTATCACAAAAAAGTCATATTCAATCTAATGTTCAGACTCTGAAAAGAGGCATATAATAGTAATAAGAAAGAAGAAGATGGATAAAGTCAGCATGAGAAAAGGTAGAATGTCGGTAAGAAAGACAGAGAATCAGGCACATGTTACGTAACACTCAGGCATATTTCTGAGAATCGAACAGATTGGGGAAAGGATTTCGTATCCGGTGTGTGAATTGACTTGTTATCCGCAGAAAAGAGAGGAAGGAATCTTTCTATTCCTCAGTCACACGTGTGTACATCTATTTGCACGTGTCCCAACAAACTCTGCAGAATAAGAAGACCGAAAACTCACAGAGGATGAAGAGAAAAAGTTGTTCCTTTTTACTTGTTTTATCCTCCTTTTTTATATTACGTACGAATATGTTTTCGGCAACCTCAATATCTTTCTCATCACTTTTTCATTTCCGGAACTGATGTTGCCATTATTACTGAGGTCGTTTCTTGCTTGATTCTACATATTTCGTGATAGAAAGATACATGATAGAACTAGAAACGTTCTTTCTAGAATGAATGGAATTGACTGGGGAGTTTCGCGAATTTCCTTCGACAAGTTTTCTGTGATCTTCGTACGGTTTCTATCCGTGTAAGAAAGGACAAGTTTTCTTCTATTTAGGTGAACTCGACACATTCTAAACATCATTTTAATTTTTCGTATGGATACTTTCCCGAGGTTTTAGATACCAAATTGTAAAAATGTTGCCTATTTATTTCTAAACAACAGATGTAAATTTGCGTCCTTCATTTCCATTCAATTCGAGGATTGTTAGGATTTTCCGTTAAGGATTTATCCACACAATTTCGGACAACTACAATACTGCTTTGATTCAATAAAAACTGAAAATAAGTATGTACGTGGAATATTAAACTAAACCATCAGGTTCTTCACACGTAGAACGGATGACATTAGAAGAGAACACTGTACCTACAGATTAAATTACATTATTTCTCAACCGCTGTGAAACACATTTTCATCTAGTATAACGCTCAGGGTATGCTCTAAACTTTTGTGAATAAAGTAATGTTTTTAAAACCTAAAGTTTGAAATAATGAATTTTAGAAATTCTAAATTTTGCGATTAAATTTTCATTCCTAATGACAATAAACTGATGTACGTACGGACATACCCAGGTGTACCTGCGGGCATAATAAAAAAAAAGTGCAATATTTTGAAAACATTTATTAACAAACATTTTATTGATTCATAAAATGCTCATATATACGTATACACATAAAATAATGTAGTATCAATACATACCGTCAACTGGGGCGATTAATTCAGATTTCACCCAGTTTCAAAATTAAAATTTAAAATTTTCATTCAATCTGTTGGTTAAAAAAACTGCAGCAAAATTTTTATGTTCGGTTTATGGTTCACAGCTATCATTTATGTAGTTTTTATTTTAAAGGGGCCACCCTCCCCCTCTCTTTATAATAAAAGTCAGACTTCATAATGGGGTAGCTTTACCCAAAAATACCAAAACAAATCTATGGCTTCACTGCAATTAGAGTTGACATGCACAAAAAACAACTTAACGTAGTTCAAAGCTCCAAGCACGTCTTATTGTGTTCGAAAATACAACGTAGACTATTTTGTTCGCTACAGGAAGGTAGCAACAGGTAGGTTAAGATTCCGATGATTTTAAAATCTAAAATAAATCAACAAAACCTGGATAATAAACTAAGACTATGGTAAGTAATTATAATAAAATAGAGGGAGAGGAAAATAAATAAAGATGAAATGATTTGTTTTACTTTGACCTTCAAGTAAGAGTAGCAATATCATATTTACTTACCTTGAGCACAAGCTACTTTCCCGTCAGCATCGACCTATCACTAGTTTACATCCGCTAAGAAGTGCCACTCTGTATTCCCCCTGTTTTGGAAGATTTAAATGAAATGTCCGTAGGTACAAAAACTGTCTTCAAGTGCAGCGGTCTTCCCTTTGTACGCCCTACCCGATGTCGATATGTCATCTGCTTCGTTTCATATAAACGACGCCATATAGAATATCAGTATTCGGGTTTGAACCCCATTGGCGCCATAGCGGTTGTTGGCTGATGTTGGTTTTCTGCGGTTACACAACTTCAAGGCACGAATGTGAGCCAGTCTCTCAATTGGAAGAGTCTCCTCCACGGAGTGCACGTAGACCTTTAACGCGATACTTACATAATCGTGTTAAAGGTCTCTTTTTCTCACACACCTCGTTGGACATTTCGGCCTTGTATTTGTATAATATGAAGTGCAGGTATTTGCAATTTTCTCTTGAACACATGGAATGCAGGTGGCAACACCAATATACCACGAAACGAGCATAACTCTGGCAATATAAATTCGTTAGGGGGAAACGCATACGCACAAGCGACACGTTCCGGCATGTTCCAGTTTGTTTGAAATTTGTCAGAGGAATGTCCACGAGGAACGTGCACGGTTGGGTACTACACGTATATCGATGTTCGGTCGATCCCTCGTTACAATTGTATTTTTGTTTGCACAAATCAAATGTTTTTGACTTGTTAGACTTTTTTTTAATTTTTGATTTTGTACGTCGTATTTGTTGCATCTATGATCACCATTCATCATTCGCAATCCTTTTGTATCTTTTAATAATTGCATTGTTGTCTATATGTGCTCATATATATATATATATATATATATATATATATATATATATATATATATATATATATATATATATATATATATATATATATATATATATATATATATATATATATATATATATATATATCTTTGTATTGATATATTGATATATCATTTCGTGTACAATAAGTGGGGAAGTGTGTGTGGGGGGAAGTTTTGGGAGGGGTCCTGCTGCTGGTTGGATTGTGGCCATGAAGCTTGGTGTGGATGGTTTGCTGGTCTCGGATGTAGTTGGATTTTTTTTCCACCGTGGCCCACGTCTCCTGAGCTGAGACGGACCATCTTATACCCACCCTGGGGACAGAGCGGGGGTCACGATTGGTCTGGTGGTGGTTGGGTAGTATATAAACGAGGTTGCGAAATTCAATTATCTTAGTTTGGGAACTGGCTCGGAATCTTCAATCTTCAGAGATACTGCAGTCGAAACCCTTCTTAACGAATACCGTTACAGCAAAAATCTCGTTTTAACGACCACTGTTCTAATTCCCCAGATAATATTACATAGGGACAATGCAAAAAACCTGGAATTCCTTTATAACGAAATTTCGTTATAACTAAGTGATTTCTCGGGTCTCTCGGAGTTCACTATAACGGGATTAAACTGTACTTCCACACGCGGAAGAGTATTCCGATAATAAATCTACAAAAAATGTGGTTACAGTAAAAAGTTTCCATAGCAATTAAAGAGATCTTTTAGGGCTAATGACGTCAACGGTTCCGAACCTTGCTTTATTTCGAATGATTATCATCATTATGAGATGCTGGAGAGATTATACAGACGCGTATATACATCTATCAAATCTACATTCGTGATAAAAAGTAATTAAAAAAAAATGTGATCGTCTCACGTTCTTCTAAGTAGGTGCTGGATTTATTTCCAGATTGATTTTGAAATAAAAGGCAAAGCCTTAAAGCAATAGCGAATTCAATGATTAAACATATTTTCGGATTCTTCCCGGAGTGAATCTCGCGGAAATGTATACTGAAGAGAAAATGAGAAAATGCGTAGGGGGATAGAGGGGGTTCGCGGCTTCCAAGAACTCTGCTGATGTTCCTATACACCCCAATGTATCAAACCGTGAATTACAACTACAATGTCCCTATAGTTATTGCTAGAGAAATATGCAAACTTTTTCAGAATGACAAATCGAGCAACTTTTTTGGAAATACAGCCGAAATGGAATGAGGAATAAAACTTGGTTGTCTCAGCTGGGAATCGAACCATTTACGTCTAGCGATCCACAAACATAATACCATGTCATTTATTTTCTCATTATACGCACAGTAAGGTGATTCAATGAATAGATGCAATATAGCTTATTTCAACTTCAGCAATACGAGTCCAGGTGGCGACACTTGATTTGCTGTGGGCCGAGAGGAGGAAAAACACTTGAATTCCAATATCTTGGTCATGAATATGAAAATTTCATTTTGGGAACGACAAGAATGGCATTTGAGAAAGTAAACTACTGCCGTTATATCCAAGTGTCATTAACAGGCAACGTCATATATTTTAATTCGGCGGAAACCTCTGTTTATAGGCATTGTGTAGGAAGTGTCATGATAACTAACTGAGTTCGTAAATATGTTAAAAATGAAGGGTTAAACAGCAGTTTGGAAACGCGAAAGTGAATGAGTGACAAGATATTAATACAGACCGTCTCGAAAGTTTCGACACTACAGATTGCGCCATGGATACCATTTCGAATTCTAGTTTCGTGTTGTTTCCTTGTGATCAGAATGGAAAAACCTAGTTTGAACTACGGTCGTTTTCTAGGAAAATAAGTTTTGGATTTTTTTAAATCAAATTTTTGAAAAATGGCTGTCCCAGAAGTTTAGAAAAACTTCCGATCATACTTAAATTTCGAATATTGCGTCTATATGGAATTTGCTTTCATTTAAAAAAAAAATTGCCAAAGTCGACGCATATTGTGTACGACGAAATCCTTCGATTTCTCCATTTGAAAGCAAAAAGAAAGGATGTAGCTGCTTAATCATTTCCATTGATTTAAGCAGGTCGAAATCGAGTGTCTGGCGTGTAGTGACCCAACGTGTTTCTCAAAAGCCAAAACCCGGTTGTGGTAGGCAACGCAGTATAAGTTTGCGCGAAAGCAAAACCGTTGGAAGATCGGCTCTTCAACGAAAAATAATGATCTTGAATGAAGTTATGAAAAATTCTGGACTAAAAATTTCATCAGATTTAGTTCATAGACAGATCAGGGAAGCTTGTATTTGATTCATAAAAGAAGGGTTGAGAAATCGCTTGCCTCAAGGAAGCACCAAATAGAGGTGCAGAAGAGAGATTGGAATGGACACGAATTCATATGTTTTAGGAGACAAATAGCTTGGTATCATATTTAGTACGCAAAAAGAAAAAAAATTGAGCTCACATGTCCCAGAAGGTTGCCTTCAGCAGACTGTGAGGTGGAGCTTCGACAATGGTAGCAATTGCTTCTAACGCGGTCAGGCTTCCCCAATTTGTGAAATTGGTCGTCAAAACACTGATGCTTAAAGGAGATCCTAGAGGACAAATTCCTACTGCTTACAGAAGGGATTTAGGAGTACCAAACTTCACATTTCAACATTATAACGTGGCTATTCAAAGATCTGAAGCCACAAAAATGCTCTTTAATCGTGAAAATGTATCGGTTTTAGACTGGCCATCGTTGAGTCCTGACTTGAATCCTATTAGAAATTTATAGGACCTACTTGAGATAAATATGTTTGCGAATGAAATACAGTGTTTTCGACTGTTGATGACTTGAAGAGCTCTATTGAGGAAACATGATACAGTTTTGATGTTGAAATCCAGAATTTAATTGGATCCATGTGTGTTTCGGGTGTTCAGAAAAAAAATTAAAAGTCTGTTAGCTACTAAAAGCCTGTAACTTTTGTTAATCTAAATTTTGTCTGAACTTTTAAGACAGCCATTTTTGTATTTCCGATACTATAAATATTCTAAATGTTCTTTTGCAGAATATGTTTTTAAAAATGCAGAAATGATTCAGATATCATTCATTAAAAGTTGTTAATTTTACTCGCTGTACTTTTCCTGCAGTTTTGACAAAAGTGGATTATCTAAAATTTTGAAACGTACTGTATAAATATAGCGCGTTGAACATGGTATTGCCTGAGAGCAAGAAATACGTGTGTTTAAGTAATAGAAAAAAAACTCGCTTCATTCTAGTAAAGTTATAAGTATTTGTGTGTATCCTATAAAATTCTATAAAAGAAGAAAAAAATTGGTTTTTTTTTGTGTGTGTATATATTTCGGTCTACTTCTCTTCCTGCCCAGTTTCCTATTTTTTCTCCTCTTTTTCCGGGTTTTTTGGTCCGTTTCGTGCTATTTCCTTGGCGTTACTGATAGGCTGAGCCTCCGGTCACGATTTCTCTCTTTCAGTATTTTTTGTTGTTGTTGTTGTTATGCTTCGATCCTGTGGTCCTGGCTCAGGAGAGCAATAACTTTCCCCGACGAAAATTCAACTCTGTTTCAATTTTCGAGAATGTTCCTTCGAGGGGGAAAATAACTAAAAGAAAAAAAAGCTGAGAAAGTCTATTGTAAAAAATTAAAGTAGGAAAGTGAAATATAGAGGTCGCTTTTATTTTGACCGATGTTCCACGGGAATATGCTCTCAGAGCTATTATAAATTATTCACGGCCTATAAAAGCACCTTTTATTTGAGGAAATATTCCATGTACAGTGTATCTTGGGATAACTTTCCAATTTCCTTATGCGTATTTTATTCGCTCCCAATTGAAATTTCATCTGAATTGTTTGATAAACTAGATCATGATCATTTTAGAGACAATAATTTTCGGTAAGTTACTGCATGTTTCACGTGAAGTGTTGAAGAGTAAAAATTTGGATTGATTCTAAAATTTAATATGAAAAATATCAGAGTATCATAGTTCCTAAAATAATAATTATAGAAATTATAAACACAAAATTCATATACATTATACACTCGACAAAATATTGAATTAGTACAAAATTTGCAATTCTGTTTACTACATCAAAATAAATTTACCTGATGATAATTTGATACAAATTTGCTGAGATATGAGCGATCGAAGTTGAGAAATTTTATTAAAATTACTGTTATTCCAAACCTTTTCCATGACACGTAGTCCATTTCTACTCTTTATACCAATATCGGAAATTTGCAATTATGTGTGTGTGATATGTATACAAACACATAATTGCAAATTTCAATTGCAAATTTCAATTGCAAATTTCAATTGCAAATTTCAATTGCAAATTTCAATTGCAAATAGTAAGCGGTGTCCCACAAGGATCGGTACTCGGAGCGATACTCTTTTTGATTTATGTAAATGATATACAACACCTACAAATGAATGGAAATATTATTAGTTATGCAGATGACACAGTGCTCTTCATTTCCGATAATGATAACCTAAACCTTAAATATAAAGCTGAAAATGATATGACAATAATTTAACAATGGCTAAAATATAATAAATTGACCCTTAATTTAAATAAAACTAAATTTATGCATTTTCAATTATATAATAACAGAAATATAGAACCAATAACAATACAATATCATGTAGGTCATTGCTCACGCAATGAGTGTCGCTGTACTGAAATTAAGGAGTCCGATGAAATAAACTATCTTGGAATCGTTTTTAATAAAAACCTTAAATGGAAAACTCAAGCGGTGACAGTAAGCAATAAACTAAAATACATCAATACCAGGATTTACTGCTTGAAAAATATTATATCCCCTAAATTTCTTCGTACTATTTACTTCGCATGGATTTTACCAGTCATACAATATGGTATATCGGTATGGGGCGGTGATTATGACTCAAATATAAATATAATAAGAAACACTCTGAGAAAAGTTGTGAATAATATATCTGAAAAAATAAATATAATCCAAGACTGTCACAATGATTATAGATTTAACATCAATAAACTGTATCTTTACAAAATATTATTCTTTATTCAGAAAAATCCGATTGTTTCAGAATTAAACACCAGCAGAGACAAACAAGACAACACGGAATTCAATACGCCATAATTAAACCAAACAAAACCATAATACAAAAACAATTCATATACATAGCACCTAAAGAATATAATAGATTGAATAACGAAATAAAGGCGGAAAAATCACTGCACAAATTCGGAAAACTACTCATAAACAAAATCAACACAATTGAATATTAATCCCATGCATCTTTTTTTCTCTCTTTACGAATGTAATGTGAGGACAATATTGTATTTTAATTATATACACCATTGGTCTGTTGTCAACCCCAATATATACTACACTATCAATATGCCCTGGACGGATTATGTAATCCCTTGGGCTAATATATAAATGGTAATATATATGTTTTTTTTTTGTTTTTTTTATATTGCGTCTGTATTATATGTTGTAATATGTGTGTGTGTGTAATAAATTTCAAATTTCAAAATTTCAAATTTCAATTGCAAATTAATCGCTCTCTTCTGCTTATAATACTACTAAATCACACCTGTACGTCATCAACATTTCTTTGGGAAACTTATATGAATTGGTTGCCATCACCGGAATATGTATGTAATGTGTAACTCTGAATTGAAGTTTGTTTTTTTGTTTCCCATCAACGCCTGTGTTTTGAAGAAGTGCTGCCATCTTTCGTGAAAACTCGAACAATTCATTATCTTGCCTTTGATACGCAACAAAGGTGTTCAACCTTTAGAAGAGCACGGGATAGTTCACTGATTTAACAAGTTATCTGTAAATGTGTAGAGGGCCACTTAGATGTTCTAGAGCTGTGCAACAGGTTACTCAATTGATCTGTTAGTCTGATATGGTTTACTCAAATAATCTTGGATTGTACCACAGACCCCCCCCCCCCTAAATGATGTAGAAGTGCACTGCGGATCACTGAAGTAGTCTGAAAATGTGCTGTGGACAACTTAGCTGTTCTGGAACTGTGCCCACTAGAGGAATCAGTGAATCCGCCACGGGTCACTCACGTGATCTCGTAACGCTTCACAGCCCCACCCCCCTGCACCGATGGCCACTTGAATGATCTGGTAAAATCTCAACAAATGATGATCTACTATTTCACCAAACACTGGCCAAATCGCTATATTGTAATTTACTGTCATTAATGAGATAGGTTGGAAATGCAGGCGTGGTCTATTGGAGGTCGCCTCAAGTTCGTTAAGACAGCCCACCAGGCCACTCGGGTGCAATATATAATGATCTGGGCCACTCAAGTTGAAATGCACTTTTGGGCTTTTCTCTGGGAAAAAATGCGCCACTCCATTTATGTTTTACAAAACTAGGTCGTTTCGTTCTGTACCAGATGACTCTGTAGGCCACATTCGGCCTGAGGGCTGGGCAGATACTATATAGTGTCCCATAAATTCGTAAATATTTCAAACGTTAATGAAAAGTGGAGAAATTGGTATATTTGAATGCGGTTTGCGAAAAAGTTATTCACACGAAAGGGACTTTTTCGGTATGAAAAATAGCTCAAATTTTTGTCGTGAGAGAGCAGTGCACGAAAGCAAATGTACTAGAAATATGCAAATCAGAGTCCTATAAAATGCAGGACGGAACATAAACAGCTAATTTTTCTGTTACTGTGGCTTCATAAGTTTTTTTTTTTTTTTTTTTTTTTTTTTTTTGACATTGGTAGACAAACCATTATTTACTCCAACCATTGTTATACTCCACGGCATAATTTATTTATTTCTGCTTATAATTTTTCACGTTTTACTGCAATTTCAAAATTAACAGTAGAATCTTCATTTATTCCGTATAACCATCTTGGAGCAACCAGTACAGGAATGGACGAATAGAATTAGACGAAGATCCACTTCCTCTAATGATTGCAAGGTTTCCAGGAATGTTACTCTATAGAACGGGAAAATGTCTCGGAATCGGCATAAATCCTTTTCTCTCTCCTTTATCTTATAACGCTGAGGATGATGTTGATGATCATGTCGTTGTCTGAAATCTCGTAAGGTATTCGAACGATGCAATTACTTCGGCTGTAAATTTCCTAAGCAGATCAACGTCTGACATGGACGTCGTCTTGATTTATAAGTTTGTGCGTCGCATTTAAGCGAATTCCTTCACTTACGATCATGTTAAGAAGCGCGAAAATGTTTATGGAACTATCTGATGACTGGAATGTGTCAAAAAAGACAAGGAACTTCGAACTTATATATGTTACTGCCAAAGTCCGAAGTGCGGCCACTTTGCGACTTTGTCAAGTGTTTTTGCCGAAGTCCGAATTGCGGAGATATCTCGGACTTTGGCTGGCCATTTCGCGAAGTAAAAACTGCACGGTAGGAGCTAAATATTTTTTTTCTCAAATTGCCAATGTGTGATACATGTCAATACGTAGCAGCTGTATTGGATTAGCTCCTTGTGAAGAGAGAAAATAAAATAACATTTTAGAGAAAAACCATAAAAATAATTATCTGAACATATTGTTTTTTCTGCAAATTTTTGAGAAACAAATGGTTCCTGCGTCGTAACTGCGGTTTGATGGGTTGCCATAATCACTAACGTGGACATAATTATCACGAACAAATACGCCAACTTGACGAAGATCCCGAATCATGTCTTTGGTAATCGGACTTTGACCAGAGATCACCTGTCACTTCGTGAACTGTCCGGCCAATGTACGAATTTCCGGTCACCACCGAAGTTAAGCCACGACTTCAGGCAATGAAAAGTCTGTTGCCTTGATGCCTACAACGACAAAAAAATATTAAATCATTACACTTCACTCATAGTTCAAAAAATAGATGGTAGCCCTATAACAAGCAATACACAAACTTCACGTCAGGTTCACAACATATACACACACATATTCCAACATTCGTTAGAAATTACGTAGAGAAATGTAGAGAAGGTGCATGTGTGGTTTAGTAGTAGTACTCACTGAAGATGATTATTAAGATGAAGGTGTAAAGAAAAACTCTGCAGTATAGTATTGCTCCTTATCAGAATCTATCACTTGAGCGCCTAACTGGCACCCACGCAGTGATGTTAATGCACACGAATCATCGCTCATATATATACCAGGTGATATCTATCCTGGGGTCCTCGGGGAATGCGCTAATGAATTGTTGGGGTCAGTCGCACAGATTTGCAGTAGTGTTGCTGTAGTATCATCCCTGTAGTATCACCCCTTTCAACGCTTTGTATAGGATAGACCATGATTTATTACTTCGCCGTCAATCGACTGCTTTTACAAGGGGACACCAATATCGTTTGGTAAGGGACAATTCTAGGTTATGGTATCGCAGGGAAGTTTTCTCTAATAGGATCGTCAATAAATGAAATTGTTTACCCCCTTGAATAGTAAATTGTAACACAATTGACACGTTTAAAAAGAAATGCGATAAACATGTTGGGGTAAATCAAGAAGCTATCCGTGATTAGAATAAGACAACCATAAGTATTTTTTTTATGTGGACATTGCATTATATTGCATCATGCATACATAGTCTTTAGTTCTTCCAATTGAATTTTTTATTGGGTTTCTGTATTTTAGAAATACAGTCGAATCCCGTTATAACGAACGCCAAGAGACCGGAGGAATCACTTCGTTATAACGAAATTTCGTTATAAAGGAATGCCAGGTTACCTAGCATTGTTCCTATGTAAACTTATATGGGGGGGATTAAAAAAGTGTTCGTTAAAACGAGATTTTCGCTATAACGGTATTCGACTGTATATGACATCCATATTTGTTATGGCATCTTTTTCTCAGCCACCTCGTTAGGCATTTTGCCTGTTGTGGCCTTGTATTTGTATTGCAACTCCCCATACTCAGTGCATAATCTGCGTAATTTTTACCACAGCCAATTTCACCATACCTAGTAGATATGGTAAACCGAAACATAGCAATTACGATTAAACAATGAGTATATATTACAAAGTATTTTGGCAACGTATTTGCATAAAAACAATACTGTGCGCAGTTTAAAATGCCGTCGTAGATTCTTTAAATGCCTCCCGATTCCGGCAAATAGTTCCGTGAATACCGCACGTGGTTAGAAACTATCGTTCCAGCCTATCAGAAACAAACCGTGCTTGAAATTTTTCGGAATCACCGGACAATAAATGTCTTTCGAAGCAAGTGGGAGGTGCTTTAATTACTCTCGCGTAAGGATTCCAGAGTCAAGTTAACATTTCCCCCTGATTCATTTAGAAGAGAAATCTCCTTGAAACTTGCTCATGATGCTGCTAGTTTCTAGCTTGAATGTACGATGGGAATGGAACGGATACATTTCTATCTCTCCCGGTGGCATAAAGTAACGCAATGCATCAACCCCTGTCCAGATCACAAAATACCTTCCCGCCTTCAGAGAACGAGCCGAATTTAATCTCTCCAATTTACCCAACCTTCCTCAATAACTATACATATGCATACTCGGGGAATGCGTCTCTTCCGACCATATATGTATTATACGCACACGACGTTTGCATTTCCAGAAAATTATAGCCATGCCATATTGACGGTCACACACGACTGCTTAATTCAATGAGGGTGAAGATGAACAGCCGGAATGCCCCAGATATGCATTCGTATCGAAGCTGGCTTGTTGTGAATGGCACGTTTCTGATATAGAAATTAAGGTTACGGTCCTTGCGAAACAAATGCTCGGATGAGCGTCAATATCGATGGCTGTGGTGAATTCAATGAACATTGGTTAATATTGGTGTCCGGTTAAGAGTATATTATAGTCGATCCACTGAGATCCGCTCGACTGGATTTATTGTAACAGAAGGATGCACCACGTATATCTGCCGCTTGCGGGCCAGAACGTTTTATGTATAAGTGGAGGGGGGAATCACACACACACACACACACAAATATATGACCTCCAATTTATGGAACATTTCCGTAATTTTGGAGTCCCTACTTTTCATATATATCTTGAATTTTTGAAATCAAGAATTACGATTATTTTCAATAAGCTTTACATTATATTATGGTAATTATTGCTCTATTAGTGTCCAGCTAAGAGTATATTATAGTCGATCCAATGAGATCCGTTCGACTGGATTTATTGTAACAGAAGGGTGCACCTTAATAATCAGTTTAAATCATATAAATATATTCATATGGCGTACATCTACATTTATCACCATTGGCGAATTTTCATCATTTTTAGCGATAGTTGAATATTTTCTTGCCTTTGACACAATTTTCGGCTGAAATTCACAATTTACTTACTTTTGATATTTTTTTAGCTGTAATTTTTCAACTTTACTTGAATTTTACAGTGTTTAGCTGATATTGGCAATTTTACTTGCTTTTAACAACTTTGTTGCTTATAACTCGAAACTTTACATTCTTTTGAAAAAAATTTGGGTATATTTCGGAACTATACTTGCATTTTAAGATTTTTTGCTGTAATTGTCGGCATTACTTTCCTTTCACTATTTTCTCTCTTGTAAGTTGCAACTTTACTTTATTTTGACTATTTTTTCGGCTGCAGATGGTCATTTCACTTGTCTTTTTTGCCTTTGCTAATTTTTCGTCTAAAATGGCAACAGTGTCCTTGGTTGTTACAATTGTTATGTGTATAAATCGCCACTTTACTCTCATTTGAATTTTTTTGCCTGTAATTTGCAACTTTACTTGAATATTAGTTTCCTGGGTTTACTTGGCAACTTTACATGTATCAGATAATTTTTTGGCGATAATTGGTGATATTCCATAAGTATTTCCGATTTCTCGTATTTTCATGAAGGATATATGGTCAGAGTATTTATTATGTTCCGTGTATTGATACTTTCTTTACGGAACACCTTTCACGGGTCATTATAGCATAAATTCATAAAAATGAGTGACATTCTTATATAAAGGACCCAACACCCAACATGCTTACGCAAGGTGTGATTTGTTGCATCACAAAGCTTGTTTTTCACCCGTGTATTTTAACACCTTTCTGTGCAGTGATCGGAAATGGAAGTTACAAGGGGACAGACGGAACATTTCCTCTCCTAATGATATCTAAACAAGTTCCCGCCATGGATATTGCGTTTTCTAACGTTTGGCGGTCGTAGGGGGATCGTAAAAACCCGAATACGATTCCCACTTGAAGCGCAGGGGTTACCGGATGAAGTTAACTTTCTGTGGCTTTCCGACTTCGAGACGGAAATACGAACTCACCTTCCCCTTAAAATTCGCGCATCTCTGACTTTCACTTTCAATATAGATGAGAGCCTTTCCCGAACATGAAACACGCATGACTGTGACACCATAGATACGTCAAGGCTGCGCGTGTACACACGCAACTTATTCCAGGGTACTTATTCTACAGTTAGCGACACTCTGTTTTTGGATCACAATTTACTTAATTTTTCACGACGATTATCTGGTTACCTTAATTATAAAGGTCAAAATTTTATTCAGACCCATAAGGATATTACCAATATTAATTGCAAGAATAGAATAATTTTTTATCGAGATAGAATTAAAATTATCAAGTGTGCTTGCGGATCAGTTCTACCGTCGTTACGAATCACCTCTCGTCCGCGAAGTTGAAAAACGCTGATCGAACTAAATCCACTCAAACAAGATTTTATTGACATTTACATATAAAAATGAGTATTCATGAGTTTAAAACATTATCTTCATCATTCTCAATGAAGCTATATATTCAGTTAAACTCATTCAAAACTATTAACTTCAAATTTATATCTTCGTTTTCTTCAAACATCTCTTGTGAATTGACATTAAAAAAATCTAATCTGAACAGGACGACGTTATAGTCATTTTTCTTCTGACGTTTCCACTCTTATATCTTACTGAGAGAAATTTCGAAATGATTGCTTGAGATATGTGGAAGTAATTTCTTCTTCGGATCTATTTCATCAGTTTGTTGTCATCAGTTTAAAATATAGGAAAAAAAGACAAAGAAATGCCGAAAGAAATATCAAGGCAGAGTGAAAAAAAAAATGAGTGGAAAAATTTTAATTGCCACGTTTGACATCTTCAACTTGCATTTGACAACTCGAGAAATGTTATTAACCTCCCTTCAGAGAGAGAGTATTCCACGACGAAATTAAGACAGTTGCTTAGAATTATGAAATAATAGGCAACTCGATAACTTTGAACATGGCTACTACAACTACTGTTTGACGTACCTGCAACTCGTACATTTTTTAACGAATTGATAATGAATTTTAATGAATTTCTAACGAATTGATACATGCTAGAATGTGTGTTGCGAGTGCATTTGGAGTCCTAACGCATTTATGTTTTCAGAATTGTGCTTTTGTTATGTTCCTGCTGAAATCCTTCTTCCATATTTCCAAGTAAAGATGCTTTGCACATGACTGTTACACTCAAGACATAGACAAGAAAGAATGTTAAAAGAGTGTATTAGATGTGTCGCAAAACTGGGAAATGCACAGTGTCCTCTGTATGTGCCTGGAGAGCTTACAATCTACACCCCGCCTTAATATACACTCCATCCCTCCAAAAAAAAACAAGCTGAATAAGAAAGCTTTATGCAGCTTTCCCAATATATCATTGTGCACACGTAACTAAGTCTCTTTGTCATGCACTATATCACCCTTTTCTTCAAGAAAACGAATATCAAAATTTCAAAGATGATTTCTAATGACACATCGGAATTGCACCATTCGAATAAGATTTGATCGACGCATACATTAAAATCTATATCACGAGTTTCAAACATTATCTTTATCATTTTCAATAAAGCTACATTCATTTAAACTCATTTAAAACTATTAATTTGAATTTTTTTTTGTTTTTTCAAACGTTCCTTGTAATTTGACGTTAAAAAAAATCTGAACAGGATGTTCAGATTACGTTACAGTCATCTTTCTCCTCACTTTTCCGCTCTACTATCTTAGCGCGAGAAATTTCGAAATCATTGCTTGAGATATGAGTCAGCAATTTCTTTTTCTTCGAACCAATTTCATTAGTTTCTTGTCATCGGTTCAACATGGGGGAGAAAAAAAAAAACCCACATGAAAAAATGCCGAAAGGAATTTCAAGATGAAGTAGAAGAAAAAAAAAATGTTAATTGCCACGTTTGACATCTTCATCCTGCATTTGACAACTCGAAAGAAGTTATTAACCTCCCTTCAGAGAGAGAATTTCACGAAGAAATTAAAACAAGTGCTGAGAAGTATGAAATAATGGGCAACTCGATAGCTTCGAACATGACTATTACATTCCAGACATGGCGTAGGAGAAGAAGAAAAAAAAGTGAACCAGACAAAAAAGAGTGTAATAGAGGTGAAGAAAAACCGGGAAATGGACATCGTTCTCTGTATGCGCCTGGAGACGACAACCTACACCCCGCCCTGGCATTTACTCCATCCTTTTAGAAAAAAAAAGAAGACAAGCTGGGATAAGATAGGCTAGTACTTGGTGTCCTTAGGAAACTATTTCAACTTCTTTCTTCTCCTCCTTAATTTTTTTTCCCCTGGTCAGTATCTAAGGGTATTTTTTCGCCAGCCTTTCTTTCCTTAGAAACGTTGAAGAACTGGAAAGCTAATGGTACTTTTCTCTATAGCATTAGCTGTGGTATCCAAAGCACTGCCCCGTTGAGACGATAACAAACATAACAAAGCTAGTAAAAGAAAATGTTTGAAGGATAAGAATACTATATTCCGGATGGTTTTTTATTCAGAAGGAATCCGGGAAGTTAATAATATCGTTATAATATATATATATTTTTTTTAGGAAATAAAAATTCAGTCGTTCATCACTCTTTCTTACCACGATCATCAGTTCCTGTGACTTGAGGCAGAATTTTATTAAGTATGATTTTTTTCATTTCAAGAATGATACCTTTATCGAATGGCCACCCAGACTGATGCGGAAGAAATTCGGAGATGAAATATGGTTTTTGTTAAAATGTTTAGGATGAGCATTGCGATATCTTAGACCAGATGATTTCAACTTTTCAGACTAGCTGGTCATTCCATCCGAATCACCAGACAGACTGGATTTATTAGAGTTACATTAATAATCTCCATATTATTCGATTGCGCAAACTTGCTCATATAACTACAAATTCAAATAGAAAGACAAAAGTCACGATAGGCAAATTGCAAAGCGAGGTGGCTGAAAAAAGATGCCCCGAAAAAAAAATGGATGTTAGATCAACAAAAATAACGCAACACAATAAAAAACATATATCACCAAAAAAACAAGAAGTAATTAATAATATATAATACACTGCCCATAAAACAGGTTGTAGTTGTCTCATCTAACTATGGATAGCTTCTAGATTTATCCACTATGTCTATGGTACTTCTTTTTAAACGTATCAATTGTGTTAGAATCTCCAAAATTTATCCGTATTTTATGTGATAAAATTGTTTGAAATCATCTCAATAAAGCATATTCTCGTTAAGACATTGCAAAGTTTTAAGACATTTAAAGAAATGGTGTTTTCAAAAATTTTTCCTTAACTAACAAAAAACATAATTTGGGAAAAAATAGAATTTTGATGGAAAAACATAGCATGGATAATAATAGCCAACAGCTTATATTAAAATATGTATATTAGCAATACTTTTGGTGCTGGTAGACTAAAATTTTCATGTTATTGACAGCAGAAAATTTCAAGGTATTCCATAATTGAAAGCTCGTTTTTTTTGTTAAATGTTTCTGCACCAATCTCTTTAATAAATATTTGAAAGTTCAAAGTTCACATTTCACTTAACAATCAGCTATGAACGTACACTAACGAAATCGAAATAGACACCTCAGCCCATCCTATATAAGCGGATACAGTCACTATGAACGTGGGGGGCGGATCACCGAGGGTGTGTGTATATAAAATAGTGGGTGGTTGGATGTACTTTATGTCTCCACTCACGCCTATGCCAGTAGTACGAGTTTTACCACTGGAGAACGGGGGCGATTGCACCCCCCCCCCCCGTCCTCTGGAACCACCTACTGCCCAAACGTGGGATCAAAACAAATTGCTGATTCTTTAGAACTTCTAAAAAAATACATAGATTTTTCAATTCCGTAATCTTTTTCCAGAAATCCATCGAAAAATCACAGAATTTAATAATTATATGACTACATAGAGCCCCTCCGAATTCCGTCACAAGACAAAAAAAAAATGTACTGAATCCTCTACCTCGATCCGCCTTTAATTAATGGAAGTAAATGTAGAACATACGTTACCTAGAATCATAACAACATATTACTATACACCAGGGAACATTTCAGGACTCATAACTTGAAGAAACTAATAAAAATGCATAATTATCATGCACAAAAGTCGCAATAAATCCCGTTCCTTACTCGAATAAATCATCATACATTTTTCTGGAATGGACATACGTAATAACTACGGCGTTTTTATAATGATCGTGTAGATTTAGTTCCATTAAACATATTTTTCAACAACAAAATAAGAATAAATGAATAAAAAAAAAATATAGAAAATCGAAAGAAAAAAAAATCTCGTTAAACGAATACTTAATGGTCCATCGTAGAAATCATATCCGAACAGGTAAAGAAGGGAAACAGGCGCATGTGCGACAAAAGAGAAGATGATGGAATAAAACATCACCGACGCACAAAAGTCATAAAGTGCATTAAAAATTCCACTTCTTCATCTCGAGCATCATCTTTAAGAGAGTCTTGTTTCCTCGTGCCTCCGACGATGTTTCTTAAAGCTTTAAAAATTCACTAGAGTGTGCCCAAGACTTTTGTGTTCATTGCTTTCGAGAAATAAACTAAGACACACACACACACATAAAGTAATGAAAAAGAAAAGAAGAATAACAAATAAAATTTCTCCATCTTCCTCTGTCTCTTCCTCTGAAGGAAATTATTCGAACGAATAAGCAAAAAAGCGAAAATTTTCACGATTTTATTTCTTCTTCTACCCAAGAAAATTGTTGCCACTTCATAAATCTCCATAAGGGAAAAGTGGGAAAACGTTGAAAGCATTTGAGGATATATACATATACACAAAGGGAAAAATATAGAATTCGAACAGCGCGAAAGCCATCGCTGCCCTAAACTATATGGAGGCGTTTGAATGTTTTATTTTTCATTCCTTTCCATTCACGCCTTTTATCGCTTTGTCTTAAGCCACAGGTAATGGACTATCCAGGAATAGATGGATTCATTTTCTTTCTGCCTTATTCTGTATATTATAAGTAAGAATTTTAGTTTGATACTCTCTCTCACATACGAGTCGATTCTAGAATCTCTCTAAATAGAATCGCTATCATTCATTTACGCGTAATGCACTGGAACCGTTCGTTATTTGAACAAAAACCGAAAATGATACGTGATGTAGATTTTCATCTATTATTATGCAGGGTGTTCCTTAGATCCCGTGAATATGCTAATAATGCAGAAGTGGATGAATGTAATAGCTTAGCACTGAGATGTACAGTCATCGCCGATTAATGTGATCACATCGGAACTCAGGTTTTCTGATAACTATATCCGAAAAAGTCCTGTTTGTAAGTACGGGGACCAAACCTTCCATTTGGTGGAACGGGATATATGGTAAACAGGTATTGGTAAAATGGGACAACTGTTTTCTTTCCCGCATAATTTGTTTCAAAATGTTCAATCGTTTCCATATTTTTTTATTGTATTCCAAAACAGGATATCTTTTTTCCCCTTTAAGCTAAAATTCTACATTTCCGTTATTATCTCTACTTTCGTTATTCAGTGATTGTGAGGCGTTCGAATGGAATTGTCCAATGTTAATCGCAAATTACGACATTTCTTTAATGGGCACAATACGTTTCAAAGATATTTGACAAAATTCTCTCGGAAAAAGAAATTTGAATCTAGTCAACCGAAAGACAACGATCAAGAAATGTGGGAAAACACTTTTTGTCGAACATCTACATCTTTACTATAGGAAGGTATATATATAATTACGATTTACATTTTCGGAAATACATTTGTCACAATAAATCGCATTCTCATGTATAGGTCTCAGCCAATACTGTGGTATAAATAAATAATTGCAAAAGCGATTTCACATGTGTGTGCGCGTATGGATCTCAGCGAATACTAACGAATGATTACACTGATTTATCAACAAGGGAGGGGGGGGGGGCAGAGAACACCTTTTAGTCTTCTACATAGTCTTGCAACCCGATAACAATAACTTACAGGAAGAATTAAGTTCAGTTAAACCTCAGCTTCAGAATCCGCAAAGAACTTTCGACGAAGAAAAAGTATAGCATTGTCCGAAGTCCCAATAGCAAAAAGTGGTTCCCATGTTATGATATTGATGCGGGGATTATGAATTGTCGGGTGATAAGAAATACTACCACTACTTTTAAACCACACATACACTTCGTCCATAGTCCTCTGCAGAATTTCTAACGAATTGGTAAATTTTGGAACGTGCATGTCCGTGTTGTAAACCTGACATAAAATTAGTAAAGTGTGTAATGTGTAGTGCTGCCATCTTCAATCAGTTTTCATAAGTATGAGTGAAGTGCAAGGGTTCGGAATTTTATGCCCCTAATGATGAAACGTCATTGCTGATAGGTTAAAAAACCTGAATTTACTTATCACCAACGACGCTTTATCTTTAGCGGCATAAAACTCCGAGCCCTAGTAATGTCTAAATGTTTTAACGTTGTAGGCCTAATACGGAAGACTGGGATTTCAGGTTTTCCCTGGGATTTTCCGGCCTTCAGGTATGGCATCCAAGTGGTACAGTGATAAACTCTTTTTCAAAATGAAACAAAAAAGGCTGTCTTGGCCATCATGTAAATTAGAATTCAATTTCAAAGTATTCGGGTTTTTGGCCGACGTCATGTATAGTTTTTTTACAAACTATACATAACGTCGGCCGAAAAATCCGAAAACTTTGAAATGGAATTATTTTTCAAAATGTCCCTCATGATGCAGTAAAGCCAGTTTCCTTCGGTTGCCACCATTATCACAGCTGATTTAGGAGAATATTTGTTGTTGTTTTTTACTTCTAGAAATTGACTCGGGCATGTTTTCAAAAGTGTCTATTAATTATAAGAAAAGTGCCCAAAAATTTAAAACTATATGCAATGTAGTACATCATAAGCTTTGATTTTTCTATGCGATTTGTTCATGTTTTAGCTAGCGATTCTTTCTGTTCAGATGGAACACTAATTTTCCAGAGATGGTGTGTCGGAAAATATGGAATACTATAAGGTATCATCTGTTGGGAGCTAGAATATCTTTATAACACAAAAGGTTTTGGAAGGCAGAAGAGAAGAGGTCTGAGAGGCACGTCTTAGGGAAGACATAGATCAGACAAACATACGCGTCTGATGTATGCCTTGTTCACTGTGGCTGTCTCTTTCATCTTGACTGCATCTTCACTTTTACGACAGAGAAGAATGATTGTATTTAAGGCAGTTCTAGTAAACAGACTATGAGACCATCACATCATCAACTACAAAAACAAATGATAAAATTTTCATTGTCATACAATGATTAAACCTCACCTCATTTTTGACTAATTCTCGTTAGTTTTCTTCATTTTTAACCCCCTGTTCCGTATTACTCGATAGTAATTCCAGCTGGTGTTAGTTCCATATTGCACCCCCCAGAAAAAGTTGTTTTAATGACTTTTGCTCATGCATAAAATTTATTTTTAATTACCATACACTTGTCTATGCAAGGACAAGATTCCATAGTTTATAGAAATTTAGGTTTCATGTTTCTATTATGTTTTAAATTGAAATGATGAAAGAAAAAAAGTAAATGAAAAATAAAAAGATATTCCCTATTTCCTGCGCCTCCTACATAAAAATTTCATGAATATATTGGAATGTACGATTTCGATTATGATTCACGATTAAAAATGATTTTACTGTACACGTTCCGGTAAAAGTTATAAATCCCATGCTTATGTATATCCAACATTTGGTATACAAATTATGCTCTATAAATATCTTACATGCCTTTACTATTGATCTCTATCTCTCTCTCTATCTCTTTTTTTTGATTTCCCAAATATATTTCATTTATAGTATTGCTTAATTTTATTCTTAATTTGCATTCGACACACCCATTTAATGCGGTTTCTACATTTCCCGTCTATTCATATCTACCAAAAGTATGATGCATTTTCCTGATTTCTTATTGAAAAAAATATACATATTTGTACAAAAAGGGAGCATTATAGAAATTATCATTATTATTGAGGTATTTTTGAAAATTTTCATTTAAAATATTAATTTGAAAAAAAAACAGGCAATACTAAGTATCATTATTATTGTTTACAGACGGTGCATAGTAAACAGAGGTATGACATTTTATTGATGAACTGCGGATCCTAGAGGCATACTTCCAAATAGAAAAATTTTCCAAATAACGTGAGGTGATTTACTATTCAAGGAAATTTATAGTTATTAAAATAAAATAAAAAATATAGCATTTTATATAGTCCGCGTGTGCCGCAAAACCTTGATGGAAAGTGTTGTTGTCATGTCTCTCCTGATGCCCGCAGAAAACATTCCACGTTTGTAAGTGCAATATTTACTGAGATATTCGAATTCGAAAAAAGGGAAGTTAGAAAAAAACAGCATTAAAAATGCAAGTAAAACGGGTTTTCCGCATTTAACACTGTTACCCACCCCTCAACTTTCTTTCATTTTTCGAATTTAAATATCTTAGTGAATATTGCATTTGTAAACATGCATGAAATGTTTCTTGTTCTGATCAAGGGAGCCAGGGCAACAACTTTCTTGCAATGGCTCTCCAACTTTACTTGAGTTTGTTGCTGAAAAGAAATGCTGAAAAAATGAAGAATAGCAATTAGAAGTGCAAAAATATGCATTTAAAAATGCCTAAAAATTAGTCCTAAAATGAAAAACACTCAATATTGAAATATATTATAGAAAAAAAATTAAGATATTTGATGAAATTCAAAGAATAAAAAGTTAAAAATAATCACGAAAAAACATTAGTACAATGCGAAGTAATAGAAAAAAAAACTTTGCATTATTTTAAAAAAAAATAGATGATTTCATATATTTCATGCACTTATTCATTTGCATTTAATTCGGATTCTTCTAACAATCACCAATCGATAAGTTAGATATTTTTTTTTTTTTGCATTTATCACTACTACCATTGATTATGATGCATTCCGAAGTAAAGTTTCATAAAATATGGAAAAAAAAACATATGGAAGTATCACTTCGATTTAATCATTTCTCATTACATGAGGGTTTACTACGTATTTTTCAAGACATTAATCAAAGTTGAAATAAGAGTGAAGAGGGCAGTAATTTTTGTCAGTTTATTAATCTTGGCTTTCTTCACATTAATCCCTACGTGCAACATAACCAACATTAGGGATCAAGTGCATTGGCCTCGACTGGACTCTGAGCATAATGTATGGTACACTAAAGTATTTGATTGATTGAAGATTTATCAAATTATATTTTGGGGAGGGCACTGGTTCCAACTGAATGTTGTCTCGTAACGTAGATTTTATTCGCAGATCACCATAACTTATTTCCATATGACTATGGTCTTCTCTTAAGCGCGTTCTCAACGGATGATCCAAACTAATTGATTTTAATCATTTTGTTAAATACCTAGGTTAACAAATATCTCAATTCGTGAGCTACGAAATAAAGTTACATTTCAAGTTACATAATTTTAAAAGTAACGGTTCAGCCGATTATAGTTCAGCTAAAGTTAAAACGTGGACTAGAATAAAAGCGATAAACGGTAGGCGATCAAGTCCACTTAAAAATGAGCTTTTATATCATCGAGAGATGATGTGCACGCAGTCTATATGGAATTTGCATGGAGGAACAGGTGATGTTACTGTTACCAGATGCGGGTTATTATTATGCATAATAACTGGGTAAATGTGATCTAATCGCATTATATATGAACAAATGTTATTAGGATGCTCAGTGATTATTAAGGATACGTAAATTTCGTATTTACGAAATAAATGCGAAATTTGCCAGTCTTGACGAAGAAATACTAAAATTTGATGTTTTACTACTTTTCCGCAAAATCAAGATAATTTACACTTTTTGAAGTAGAAAAGTCGTAATTTTGCTCAGTACTTGTGAGCGTGCTTGAAAGCGAAACCACAAGCATCACTTCTTTCCCCTCTGACATTATGTTAGATGCAAATACAGTCGAGTTCGGTGTTAACATAGCCCCTAGGTGATTCGAGAAGTGTATTTTGTAACCGACGCGTATGTTATAAGCGAAGCGTTGGAATTAGCTTACGTAGAAATGGCATATATGCATTATTTGAATTGTCGTGATCAAAATAAGCTTATGCCGCACATAATTCAAATATAATATAGAAGAAATATAGTTTTTGATTGATATCTGAAAAGTTTCGGAAATTTATTAGAAAATGCAAGATATACAACTACATGCAGACATTTTTGGAAACGTTAATGACTTTTTTTGAGTTTATGCTAACGGTTCTTCCCTTTGAAACTGACAGTATTGTACAATTTAAGATAAAAAATTAATTCAATAATTTAAATTTATAATTGTATTCATTCACTCAATGAATATATATAGCAATAGACGATAGAGTTTTGCTGTATTAAATTATTAATTGTCAAAAATTTATTGCAAAAATAGTTACATTAATTACTGGCATGTGGCGCTAAACTTTGTCAATAATAGTATTTCGTCCAATCGAAATTGTAACTATTTCAGCCACGTAATTTCTCCTTCATTGAAAAAAATTAGGTCTTTTTTTTGAGGAAACGTCAAGTTATATATATACAGTGTATAAATAAATAAATAAATATATATATATATCGATAGCATACAATAAATATTTTTCATAAAAGGCGGTTTCTCACTGTATTTTTTAGCAGTATGTTATATCCGGACTATTTTCTTGGTTGAGCCCATTTTTTTCGGTCTGTTATATCCACAGTGTATATTTTAAGCACAGGGTACGTTATAACAGAGGTAAAAATGCATAGATGTGAATGGGAAAAATTTTAAGGATTATACAACCGTACGTTATATTCGGGTTATGTTATAAGTGTATTCGACTGTATATGCAACTGTTTGGAATTTCGGAAAAAAGATGCTATAAAAAGTATTTGAAAAATGATGTTAAACTACTGTGTTTTAAAATTTTGTAAGTTTTTTTTTTCTTTTTGACACAAAATAAAGTGTTCTAGACTCTGCCGCGAAGCTGGGCTGGAAGAGATCTCATCAACAGGATAAGTCCAGTGGCAAAGTTCTGGCGTTCACTCAGCACTATCGTAAAGCTGTTTCTGCTCCATCACAGGCTCAAAGACTGATGGAGTCACAGATATTTCTCTGGAAATATTTTTTAGACAACTATCTCAATATGAATTTTCTCAGTTTCCACGTACGCGATGGGTGCACCATACGTATTTTTTCTATAAAAATTAAGTTAAAATAAAATAATTGCAAAGAAGATATAAAAACGGCAGGTTTTTTTGTCTTGTGATGTTGGCTTTCCCTTTATTAATTAATATGTTAAAAACATAATAAAAAAATTACCATTAAAATTCATCCTCCGAGACTGAAATTTGTGCTGAATGTCTTTAAATCTTCCACTAGACAGATTTAAATTGTAGACATGAGAGAATAGTTCCCCCCCCCCCCTTTATATTTGTAATACAAATTGTAATACAAAGACAAAAAATATATTTATATATTTTTTATTTGTCCCTAATTATTTCCTGTTGGGTGAGATCAAAAGCGAAATATCATACTATATGAAGAAGTGACTTTGGCACAATTTGTGTTCATTTTCTCTCCATTATAATTAAGTTACAAAATAATTACCCTCGCATAAGCAAAAACTGAAATCTTCTTCTTCTTCATAGTGGGTGCAGTTTTAGTAAAAAATGTTAATTCATAAGAGAGTTAATACAAAAATTTCCAATTAATTAATATGTCCTCAACTCACGATAATGCTTATGTATCGCACAACAATAAAAACTGTGGAATAACATAACAAAAACAGAAAAAGTGCTGAAGTTGCAATAAATAAACAAAATTTATCAAACTTATTCAAAACGGTCGGTTGTAGAATTACACATTTAAAATTATATATCATAGTTAGAGAATTGATTTTTAAAAAATAATAAAATATTTTAATGTGTCAAACTCGGGGAATAAAATATAAAAAAAAAATCTGTCCTTTTCGGTAGTAGTTTTGCTCATGCGCGGTGGCAGCAGCACCAGCGAAGTCCCGTTTTTCCCGCTCCTGACAGATAACGCTCCCTACTGACGAAAATTCTCTCTTCTCCAGTCAGTATCTAACCGCCAATCTATAAGCATCAGTTTCGGCCACCGGGCAAACAACCAAAAATGTCTCTAGTTCTCTCGTCGTCGTCGTCGTTTTGACCTTTAATTTCTTGATGATAATATTTTATTACTATTATCATTATTCTTAATTTTTATAAATTAATATCTTCAACGAAGAAAAAAAAATAGGAATTGAAAACTATAAAATCCTGGATATTTCTTGTGGTTCTTTTTTCCCAGAGCCGTCGTGTTTTTTAATGGGATTTTCTCAAGATAAAATACGAAAAGAAAAAAAAAAGCCCATACCGAGACGAAACCTGATTGAAAATTAAAGCATTATTGATATTATTTCCTATTTCTGTTGATTATCGTCATTGGAAGTTTATACCGTTTACGCTACTGTGTACGTGTCATTTTTTCCCCCCAAATGGTACTGATGCGGAGAAATTGAATTACTTTTGAAACTTCTGGAAATATTCGCACAATTCAAGTTTCTTCTCTCGAGCGTCGTTTCGGAAACTTTTTTCAAGAGCTTTCATTTAAGGGCTGGTATGGATATTTATGTGAACATATACAGTGGTGTGTACATGTATAATAATGAAGAATATTTTATTACAAGGTAAGATAATTAGATATTCAAACTTTGAAAATGAAATTCAAGTAATTCGGTTCTTTTTGAAGATTTACCGAGAGGAATGGATGAAAATATTTTTATGACTATGCATGAAGCTGAACATTGATTCATGTGTGAACATTAGGAGAGGTAGCGTAATTTTTTTATCAATTAATTTACGGTTCGTGAAATACGGAACTAGAAGTTTACGGGGGATTATATTGATGGATTTTTGACGCATTCATTTTTCAGAATTTGGGCATATATGTTGTGGAAATGTGAAACCTTTGTCAAAATTTCTGGCTTACAAATCTTGAAACAGCAAAATGTATTTCGATAACGAGAACGTTTGATGTAACGTTGGAATCATCGGATAATAAGTGATAGGTGATTGTAAAATGTAGGAGTGATATGCCATCTATAGAGAATATATATATATAGTGAATTTTCTGTGTGCCTAATGGATTGTCGGTACGCATATAAATAAAAGGAGAATATTCATATATATATCTACATAGAGCGGCAACACATAAACAAATGATGGAGCCGGTCTTTCGGAAGTCACGTCAATGTCTATTTGCAGTCTATCTCCTGGCCGCTCTGCTGTTGATTGCAGCCTCGCAAACGATATCTGGGGACAACACCAAGAAACTCGTGTCCCGTGTCGTGACTACGAAATACGGCTCCCTCAGAGGATACGTGACCACGCTACCAAATAAGCAATGGAGGACAGTTGAAGTATTTCTCGGGGTCCCTTACGCCAGTCCCCCCGTAGCTTCCTTAAGGTTTATGCCACCGGTGACTCCTGCCCAGTGGCGGGGGACCAGGATGGCCGATCGCTTCAGCCCCGTTTGTCCGCAGAAACTCCCAGACATACGGAATGAGACTGAGGCTCTCAAGAGAATGCCCGCTGGCCGACTGGAGTACCTGAAAAGGCTCATGCCTTTCCTGCAGAACCAGAGTGAGGACTGCCTCTACCTGAACATATACGCACCTGCTTCCGGTAAGTTTTCCGCAATATTTTAGTACATTAGATACCCAATTAATTTTCTGAATATTTCTCAATATTTTGAAAACTCATTGAATTACAGAAGACAATGATAGATATCATCAATTTCAAGTCAAACATGGTTATTATTGTCACACATCTTGGGAGTCAGAAGTGTTTTAGACATGTCATTGATCGACATGTGCTTTGTATGTGAGATTCTGATTTCTGTATTAATTCTTTGGGTGCTCGTACACTCACAGTAACTCGGTCAAACTGCAAAATAACTCCAGGTGTAAAATTTGATACTGTTGTAATTTATGGGATATGAATAATGAATTTAATTTAATTAAAAGAGAAAAAAACTCATTGCACTTCAATACGAAAATCGTGAATTATTTAGCTACAAATAGAAATTTCTCTCATTTTTGACACTTTACTCTATGCAATAATTTAGGTGTTGTGCTAATTTTCCAGTAGCAGCTGATATTAAAAGAAAATACTTTAAAAACTAGACGATTTAATACCTACTTTTCCTTAGATAATCATGAAAATAGAAAATATTCATGTAATTGATTTCGCATTGAACATGAATATATTAAAATATCGATTATGGGGATATTCAAATGTAATATACCAAATTATTAATTTTAAATTAAAATGACTAATTTTTATGAATATATTTGAATATCAATATTTAAAATATAATTTTCTTGTAAATCTCTCTTAGTTCTCCTTAAAAAATATCAAGTTCCATATGGTAAACATGATCAAAAATGTTTTTATTCGATCATTATATTTTAATCATAAATTTAGAACAAAATTATAGTATTAGTTTTGAACAAAAAATAATATAAGAATATAATTTATATAAGAACAAAATTAATAATAAGAAAATAATATATAATCTATATATATAAAATTGATTGTGTGTGTGTGTTCTCTATACAAATCTACAATTTTAGATCGATCGTCGCCAAATTTTGCATATATACCAAATGGGACCTGACTTGAACGATAGGCTACTTTAAAATTTAAAAATTTCGTCAGAGCAGGGCAAATGCCCAACGGGCAAAAAACTGTCGTGTCGGGCAACAATGGTTTTTGGGCCTCAACAATCACTTTCGGAACGTTTACTTTGGTTACCGTGGTACCCTAGCAATGCGTTTCAGACGTGTATATGCCTTTACAACGGTTTATCACTTCTTTAATGCTGCCAGTATATATGTATAATAATTTATGCCTTTATAATGGTTTGCCATTTTTTCAATATTCCCAGTAACGAGAGCTTTTGAATAGACTTCAGAATCATCATCAGCATCATTTTGAGGGTCAGGAAAAAGGTGATTCTCATAGAAATCGGTGTTAAAATTTCCGATTTTACTGAAGAAATGGGGAAATTTATTGGGGTTTTCCACCACATAAATATTTTTAAAAAATTTATTGAATTCTTAATTTTTGAAATATTGAGTTCGCTTAGAGATATACGAAGCCCAGGAGATAAAATATGAATTAATTAGCCGGACCTACTTTTGAGTTGAATATCCATGCTATAAGACTGATTTAATTTTTTTATTTATATCTTCCCAAGCATGAAAATTAATGTCTCCATATTGTCTTTAGTATTCAACTGCATAAATTCATGTAGTTTAGGATGTTTTAAAATTAATTATGGGCCCATAAATTTCATCGAAAAAATTCCACAGCTTTAATTAAGCATTTTTGGAAGCTGAAACAAGTAGATGTGGACAACTTGAAGTCCAGGGGGCGGGAATAGAAATACTTGGCACCCCTTAAAAAGCGGAAAAATATTTTACTTCCTACATTTCTTTAAATCTAGATTTGTTTCTTTCATGAGTCGAAAGTAGCTATATTGGTGTTCACTTGGACACGGTTTGTATGTATGTTCCTCAAAGAAAGAGGGAGGTATCACGTGATCCAAAACGCCTCATTGAATAAAACCCGGGCAGCGCCGGATATTATAGCTAGTATAATATATTTTTATTATTGCATTTTAAATTGGGTTGCTGTATTTGTGAAATATATGGCATCCATATTTGTTATGGGCATCTTTTTCTCAGCCACCTCGTTGATCATTATGGCTGTTGTGGCTTTGTATTTGTATTTGTGGAAATTTTTGAACAAAATAATATAAGAATATAAACTTAGAACAAAATAATTTTAGAATATATAAATTCAGAATGAATAATTGGAATATAAATTGAGACTAAAATAATTATAATATAAATTCAAATTAAATTAATTACAATATAAATTCAGAACAAAATTGTAATATTAATTTAGAACAAAGGAGGAGGAATATAAATTTAGGACAAAAATTAAAATTAAAATTAAAAATAATAAGAACATAAATTTTTTAGCGATAAAAAATCAGATCCTGGGTTAGAATCATGTGTATCTTAGAATTATTAATGAAACCTCTATTTTTCTCTAGTACGATACGATCTATAATGTTCTGAAAAAAATTGATTATAAAATTGGTAGATATTCCGTTCATTAAACGTTTTAAAATAAACATCGTAATTATATTTCCGAAAAAAATCATGTTCATAATTTGAAATTCATCAGACTCAAATTCAATGTAATTTTAGTAACTCAATGAAAATAAAATATCATCCATGTGGAAAGTTCGTCCAATGCTCACTGCAATAATTATCACAAGAAAAAGCACGGATAATGTACTTATCTGATTAACCAGAAGAAAAATACACGTTATAATTTAAATAACTGTAGTCAAACAAAGTTCGTAATCTGTATCTTAAACAGCAAGGGATATAAAATGACCGTATTTGATCCTCACGTAAGGGACTATGGTCATTTCAAAATCTCTCTCGGACGAGAAATGTTTCCACGAAGATGGAAAAAAAAAAGTAACTAAATATCCCAAAGAATAATATGTGTCTTGAAATGGGAGGAAATAACAAAAACAAGAGTAGAAAAATACTCAGAGGGATTAGCAAAGGGATCAAAATAGGCGCCCACGAAATAGCTTTTTCCCCTGGACTGTAAAGCAACTGAAACAAGTCCAAGGAAGAACAAATATCATCGCAATAAAGAGACTGCGAACTAAAACCTTATGAGGAGCAAGAAGAAGAAGAAGATGGTTGCTCGTTACTTATCTCCCAAGATCATTGTCCTTATCTTTCCTGTACAATTTCCCCGAGACTTTTATTTGTTGTTTCTGTTGCTTCTGTACTATATATATATATATATATATATATATATATATATATATATATATTTAGACGCACCTTATATATCTCTCTCGCTCCTCCCGAGGAAAAAGATTTGAAGATTCTGTTCATCTTTCGATAGCCTATGGCACAGGCTTTATTCTTCGATAAATATCAGATCGGTGTGAAGGAAATAAGCTGGTGCTGATACAATCCTCTTCCCCAAACATTCATAAATATACATTCCCACATGCAGGGTAGTCAAAAATAAACTGGCACCGCTCAGACATATTTAGCGCCTATTGTGATGGAGGTATATTGGCGAAACTTGGTATATAAGATATATGGACCATAGAAAAGATTCAATAAAAAATTGTTAACTTTTTTGAAACCAGGTGAAAAATGTGCTTTCAATCGCAGTTATATTTTTCCCATGATCACATAGTGGATACATATACCAAGTTTAAATGAAATACGCCCACCACAGCGGGTGCTGCATACTGTATTTTCCTGCGTATAATCCGTGTTGGTGCGTAATCCGTACGCGAAAATTGAAGAAAGAAAAAGAAAAGCAACGTATAATCCGTAATCGCAGGATTAAAAAAAATAATAATAAAATCGTACCTTGTGTTTCAATAATGAATCCATTGGTAGGCTAATTGATGAAATTTATTTACGAAACAATAGCATTATTTACATACAAAACAAAATTCACAGTCTATCGAAAACATTCAAATTCAGAATCATTAGAATACTCACCAGGCCTATAACATAATTTTCTGCAGATTATCCGTAGCGGTAAATAATCGGCATTTTTTAAATTTGACCATTTTTTAACAGATGATCTGCGGATTATACGGAGGAAAATACGGTAGGTCGGAGTAGTGTCAGTATAATCCAACTAACACCACTCAGCTTAATTATACTGACACTACTGCGACCTATGTAGCGCCCGTTGTTATCAACGTACTTCATCATATGTTCGGTATTACCCGAAATTTTTTTTTTCAAGAGTAGTTTAATACGCTTCGATTTTTTAAGGGTAATTTGATAGAAGAATGCGGTATCTTTCAATGAAAAACAGAGAAATATCTCTACCAAACATGTCCTAAAATTTGAAGGAATGTTTTCACTCCTAAAGGAAATTTGGAGGAGTGAAACTGAATTTTGATGCGTCAATTATGCATCTAGATACGTATTGCTAAACACTGCAGTACGTTATTTGGACCATTGGAAGAATATAACTGAGATAATAAAGCACCGCTTTTGCACTTCGTGGTCAAAACTTGAACTGTTTTTTTTATTGAATCTCCCCCCCCCCCCCCAATGATTCATATATTGTATAATACCAAGTTTTATCAAAGTACATCTGTCAGAATGGGAGCTACATACGCTTGAGTAGTGTTCGTTTATTTATAACCACCGTGTAGAATATATCATTTTAGCACGAGGGCTATATTTATTTTTTGGATGGGAACTGTCATTTGGACAGGTTAAAAATACTTTACGTGCCATTCGAAGTCATTACCACAATGCGTGCGGGCTAATATTCTGTTTGCCGTATGGTTCAAGGCATCGGTTCTCGAACTTATTGAGACCGCTGCCCGGTAAATTCAGATGAAGGAAATGAAGAATTTGCTGTGTTAGTTGCACAATATTTATATGGTTATCATCCAGGTTCATATTAAATAGCTAACATCTTAGTCCGTGAGATTTTTTTTTTTTTATCGTATGGGCTGTTACCTAACGGTATGATTGGCGTCTCGGCAACTTAAAAGGCCGGTTGAGAAAGGCTAGTTTAAGAAATAGTGCACATAAAAAGAAATATGTACAAGAGATGTTGAATTACATTAAGCGTCTAATAAATTCGTGTTATAACTGATTTTTAATAAAAAAACGGTGCTTGAACTTTTTATTACTATTATTATCTCCCGGTTATTAAATGTTTCTGAGTTTATAATGCTTTGATGATAAGACTGCTCAAAAAAATTTTTGTTTCATTCCTTCAAGGAAATTTAAATGGTTCCACGGTATATTGGGGCTGCCGTTTAGGTTGGTTTACGGTTGGTTTTGCTGAATTGGCTCTAGTTTTTAATTCCAAATATTTTAGTATAGTCTGCAGCCACTAATTTTTTGCATCAAATTATACTTTCGGTCCTCTACTTATTTTCCAGTTTTATTCAATATATTATTTAATTTATATCATGAGCAGACATTATTCGTCTTTATCTATTGATATTTAATTCATTATTGATTTACATTTCGCAAACTTTGAGTGTGATTTGTATGTTGTTTATGTATTACTATCAAAATTTAATTTTCACTTTATCTCAAAAACTGGAGATAATCTGACAAAACCAATGTTAGATTCGGAATCAGCATCTTAAATCATCGTATAATCACTGAAAAATCTGAGAACAAAATCAGTGTTAATGAGTATGAATGAGGTGAACAAAAATGGTTACCAATCTAAATAATATTATAGCATTTTTGCCATTAATGTTTATAGCGATCAATATTTACGAGGCAGTTACAGTAGGGTTTCCAATGCCCGTTGTCGTAGAGGTACATGAATATTTATGAATCTACATTGTGTTATACTTATGCATATTTATATTTAAAAAAATTGCTTTACTATAAAAAATTCATTTCGAATTGTAATTCATACTTTTCGTTGACTGAACTTTTCGGGTACTCTTTTAAAACTCCGACCGTCAAAGTGTGCATAAAAACTCGTATGTGTGTTTCATCATTCGCAGCCAAAAATTATCATTTTGCTAACAGTTGAAAGAATTGTTGATGCAAAATAACATAACAATAATGGCAACTTCTTTTTGTGATTTGAGATTTTGCCGCGCCTATTTTACAAAATTTCTATGAATGGTAAAACGAGGAGGTAACTCTAAAGCGTTAGCCTGGAACAACTAAAAGTAATAACACAAAACAACAACAAATTTTGTGGCAAACTTCAAAATTATAATTTCAGTAGTTCCTTTATTGATTTTTTTTTTAATTTCCGATGAAGCTACCCTTTTTTCTGAAACAACTCTTGAATTGCTGTGGTATGGATAAATTTTATAATACGGAAATCAAATTACAACGCATTTTGCTCAAAATGCATTGCCTGAAAAACATAAGATCAGTATTTTATTTCATTTTGATGTGCCGTATTTTTCTGCGTGTAATTCGCGGGTTATACGTTAAAACAATCATCTGAATTTGTTAACGCGAATTACAGTTGCATCTTATTTGCAGATTTTCATCTGAGAAGTTTGAATATCACTTTTTAAACTAACTTATAAGGTAAAAAAATTTTTTTGTTGAAAATTTACAAATGAAATTTACATTTGAGAATAAAAATTGGCATTTTCTTCTACAAAAACATGACTAGTTTATTCTTTTCTATTTTGTAAGATAACGAGGTTATGATATTGATGAGTGAAATTTTACCGGAAGAATTACACGCTGCCGCGGTAATACCTGCTGTGTATTCTTTGGAAAAAATCATGTTATACCAAATAAACGGAATTTTTAAATATTGGCAGGTTTTTTTTTTTTTATATGATTTTTTTTTTTCGGCGGTACAGCAGAAACAAAATCGACTTTTCTGTAGATTACTGATACTGATTTGTGAATATACGTTGCACATATATTTTTTCTTACAGCATTATTATTACTGGAGTGCAAGATACCATTATTTTTTTACATGTGAGAATCTAGGTTCAAACCCCGCTGATGGTACAGTAGTGGCCGATTAAGTCGGTTTTCTATGGTTTTCAAAGTTCGAGGCGGGAATAACGGCCAGTCCCCTATTTGAGAAAGTTTTTCTATAGAGAGCAGGAAGAACTTGCAACATGGCATTTACATAGCATGGAAATTCAAGCATTTACCGTGTTTACTTCAAAATACGAAAGACTGATGACAGCGCCAAAAATAACACTTAACAAGCACAACCGGCAACAGAACTACGTTTAGGGCCATGCTTATAAATAACATATTACGTTCACACAGTAATTTCTGACATGTACTGATTCGTCAGGATTTCCACAGAGGTTGTGCGAGGTGCGTGCATGGTTAAGGTATCTGACTACGTTCAAAACGTCATTTTGAAAGAAAATATATTTTGTATATAAATATGAAATCACTCTATTCTCTTTCTAATTCCAAAACGGGATTTTTACGTTCAGAACCGAAGTTACGTCCACTTCAGTGGTGCGTTTTTACATACAAGAAATACGTGAATGGAACTTTAAACATGTTTCACAAAGAAGGCTATTTTTCATAATTTTACTACAGTTTGAAACATGATTTCGAAAAATCTTTACATATATACATATAATTTATTATGAAAAAGCGAAAAAATTAGAAGTGGAAAAAGAAGGAAAAATTGAAAAATTATGGAACAATGAGGAGGTCGCTCTCAAGGGGGAGCCCCCCACATTGCTCCAAACTGCAAAAAATGTTTCTAATGACGGTAAGCCTAATAGGCATAAAATACCATCAGTTCCCCCGACATTTTTGCGATAAACAAGCTTTGGAAATCAAAAATGAGAATACACAATTATAACCAAAAAACATGAAAATCCAAATCATGAGTAGCACAATATAAAAAGATATTTACACGAAGTGTTATATATATGCAATTAGAAGATCTTCTAATTTTTATTTCTAGTTACGTGTATGCAGCTGCCTTGGGCGCTATACTCTGGCTTTTGAAATGTTTTAATTTCAGCACATTTCATATTTGGTTTTAAATTCAGTATTTCTTTTTGAACGTATGTTATAAAGTATATATATATTGAGAATACGAACTGAAATATAAGGTATATTACGTACATTTGTATCTTATATTGGTTACTTATATTGGGTCTTCCATATTTTGAAGTGAAAATGAAAAATTCCTAGTCATATAATGCCAGCATTCAATGTATTCCTGCTTTCAGAATTGAAAACTGCAACAGAGAATCCTTTGTCAGAAATTCATGATATTTTTTCAAAACCTAATTACATCTTTGCCAGCTCGTAGCCCAGTTGCAATCAAGTACTTATACAAATGCCAAAACCGTATTGATAATTTTCCAGACCGACCTATACTCATAGTCCTTCATTTAAATCGTCTCTGATGATACTACTTTACCGCACACCAACTACACTCATATATCGCCATACGGCAATTTTCAACCAGTGGAGCTGGGTGGGAAATGCTCCATCCATCGGCGGTCACCCCAGGTAAAGAAGTTGCTTCTCACGTTCAATGCCCGGATTCGAACCCACGGACCTTGATGGCAACCTTCATTGTAGAAGACGAGCACCGTACCACTGCGCCACTCGAGCTATCTGATGATACGGGGCGCATTCGCAAAAAAGTTACGTAACGAAATAATTTCAAAGCTCGTATCAGTATTCAGACTTTTTCATCGTTTTCGATACATGCAGCTATATCTCGTTATCACCAATCCAATGATATCACTGGGTATGAATACCTCTCCCGATCTGGGTACCAGGTTCACAACGCGCTTTCGTAACGAAATTGTTTTACCCCATATCTCGAGAGGCTGGCAACGGAAATACACGTAGCAGCCAATGGTGACGTCTGATAGGCATTCTTGCGCTTTGAATTTTATACCTGTCAAATTTACTGATATGGGCAACAGACCGCATTCGTTATAAAGTTATTTTACTCTATATCTCGAGACATTTTCATCGCAAATAAAAGCCAATGTTGTCGTTTAGCAGGCATTTTAACGCCAATTCAATGAAACCACTCTGATTTTTGTTCTTCTTCCGGTCTGTGCACTATACTAGCGAATCACATTCATTACTAAATTGTTTTACACTATATCTCGAACAGGTTCGCAACGCAAATAGACGATATTAGTATCGTCTGTTAGCTATCCTAAAGAAAAATCCGATGATACCCATTTCATTAAGTCAGCGTCTACGTACCTCTCGATGTAAAGCACAAAGAACGTATTTTCGTCTAAACTGGCGGTCGTAACTTAAAACCATTTTTTATCCTAGAATATGATGTTGAAGGTACATTTTTAAATCAAACAAAATCTATGTTTGTCGGATTCCGACATATTGTTCCCATGGGTCCAGCAATCTTTTGGCATTAACTTTATTTGGGATATTCACTGGATTGTAATAAGCGTTTCTAATCATCTACTACTTCCTATTATTTATCATTTTTTTGTCAAGGTGATGTAGTTTTTCAATTCTCCAGGTATCTTGAACTAGAAAAAGTGCACTCCGAACGGTGATGAAATTTCCTCCTGAAATCGTATCTTTTCGTCTTCTACTTACTTCTATTACAATACATCATCCATAATATGTACGACTGAGTTGAAAAGCTTTTGGCACGGGTTCTACTACTTTATCCGTATGTGAGTACGTGTACATCTTCTCTTGTCGAGTGATGGATGAGGTCAAAGTGTCTTCGGGAATGACGCAGCGGCTCGGCATCTGCTAGTAATTCAACTCGAAATTTCGGACAGAGACATTCGAGTTTGATTCGGTGTTGGATCGATTGGTCCTGTTACAAGACAGCCTCTTGCGTTTAACGTATGTTTCTTGGCCATGTTTCCGTCTCGTCTTTCCTTCTTTTCTTCGAGTTAAAATAAATTTCTCTGGGATGGGGATTTTAAGACTCATTTTTCAAGTGAAATGAACTGTCCTTTTTAGACCGGTTCCCATGGTATAGCATTAATCCTAACAGGGCCACTTTGTTTTCTGCCTCGCATAAGACTAATGGTCGGGAGTATTTTTTGGCAAACATATACACATTTTTATCAAACTATAATCCCCAATAAAATGACCTGGTCATTTATTTTAATTTCATATCTTTATTCTGTGGGTGTATCAAGAAGAAAAACCTGAGAAGAAACTCGGATAAAAAACATTTTGATCCTTAAATATGAGTCCAAAGGGATGTTTTTCCGTTGGAAACATATTTTTAATTTCGTTGCTTTTCCTTTGGAAGTTGAAATTATTAAATTTTATAAATACTGGATATAAAAAAAGGAGATAACTATATAAAAGTTTATCGTGTTATAAAGACCCGGGATGCAATGGAAATATTCGGGTACTTCCTATTCCTTTAGATCGGTGTTTCTTAATCTACGTTCCTTGAAGATGACACAGGTGGTCTATAGACAGACTTGAAAAACTTGTATTCGTGTTTCCAACATGATTTGCACTGCTTGAATATTAACTCTGATCTGCATTTCAATAAGCAGAATCAACGAGAAAATTGGGAAAATTTATCACGCGATAGTGTTAGATCATTGTCGAAAAATCCGAGAATCGGATACATTGAATAGATAGATTCTCAGAGGTTCTGTCAAAGAATTTCCACATTTTTCAATGGAATTTCCTTTCTAATTTCTCCAGAAAGTGAACAGAACTTGTAATGCAGGCACGTTTCATTTTCTTTTTAGTTTGCCATTAGGTAACGGTGACGATCACTAGGGTAAAAGAGCTTGAGCCATTTTCTGAAGGATGCGCCATCCATCCACTGATGTAGTCCCTCTACGGAGTATAGTCATGTAGAGACAACGATGTGAGAACAGATGAAAGCAACGTCCCTTTTTCCTCCAGATAAATATCGTTCTAGTCCAAGTACCAGGTTTATGACCCAAAAGTAATAGAAAAAAATCAATAGTTCGAGAAATGTACACAATTCCGTTAGTAGGTTGTATAAAGGAGGATCTGCGTCAGGCATTGGCATTGATGGACCGGTAACATCCCTCTCCAAGAAGAGATGTCGACGTGCTTTTCGGAGGGGATGGGTGCATCCGGAAGTCTTTGCAACAGACAGAAAGTCTGAGACCTTCCTACTAAACCGCGCATGCATCTCGTAAACATTCACAGGGAAACTTCTAAAGAACTGATGTGTGTCGGAGTATGACTGCATGTTTTGTGTAACCAACGTGAAGTTTTTTTCTGAGAAATGTATGATATGTGTGTGTGTGTGTGTGTTCAAGAAGCGCTGCAATCTGTAAGCAAATCTGAGACCACTAAAGCAGCTTCTGCCGGAGACAAATGCACTATTCTGGGAAGAACATATTTTTGGCTGGAAATTTATAAAAAAAAGAAAATAAACATTCATGACTTTTTGAGCCTTTCTGTAAAAACAGATTCGTGCTGATGTCTGCAATTTTCGAATTATCGAATTTTTACCGTATCCTTAATTTTTCGATCCACCCAGTATTTCCGTCTCTTCGTGTTCTTTTTCATGGATCCGCAAAGCAAAATGGATGTAAGCTACAACGTACCCGTCTTACCTCACTCGCACGAATAAATTATGAATTGAATATGCAGTCGAATCCCGTTATAACGAACTCCAAGAGACCGGAGGAATCATTTCATTAAAACGAAAGTTAGTTTTAAAGGAATTTAAGGTTACCTAGCATTGTTCCTATGTAAAGTTATTTGAGGGATTAGGAAAGTGTTCGATAAAACGGGATTTTCGCTATAACGGTATTCTTTAAAACGGGATTCGATGTAATTGCTGAGAAACGTTGGCGGTTGAAGAACATAAGATATCCAGGCGTAATAGTCAATGAAATAACACCGAAACGTGCAATTTCGTGTCGGATGATGAATCGGGTAATATTGTAAATCTACAGGAGAACCGCAACGAGGATTGTTTGGATTGGCCACGTGGAGCTCGTTCGTTCGAGGATTTATTTTTAACGGCTGTATTTTCTCCCATCGCAACACACACGCACACACAATACCTTTATTAATATCTCTTAATTGTGGTAATTTAGAAGCTGTAATACGTCCTCGGTCTATTTGTTGCAGCGGTTGCTGCTGCTGCTGCTGCTAACACATCTCGAAAAGGCGCCGCAGATGTCAAGGGGCGATAAGAGCCGTACGTGATCTGCAAAGTCATCCAATCGCTTTAAGTACTAACACACAGTATCAAAGAGGTGAAGCGGTGGAAAAAAAAAAAATGCAGGAGCCAAACCATTTTCGTCGTCGTCTTTCTCTTTCTCTGTGTTCAAAAAGTGTTGAGCCTTAGATTAATGACAGACATTAGGGAATTGCCCAACAGTTAATGGGTTTTATTAGCGAACACAAAAGATGCTGAGGAATAATAACCGAGGGAAGGGGGAAAAAAATCTAGTCGTGCTTTCTGTACAACTGCTCGTTGTCCTGTTATGGTTTCCTACTGAAAGGGGGTGTAAATGTACGAGTAATAACTTTGACATTCTCGCTCATTTATTCCTGTATGTATTCGTATATTATCAGGATTTTTTTTTTTCCTTATAATATGTCAAAATTTTTCCTCTCATAGCATGCTTGTCGATTTTTTCCCCCGTCGATTGCACAAATTACGGGTCAATAACGTTTCGTGTTTGTCTCATTAATTTTGATCATTATCAAAAGAGAGGGTACATGGTACCAGAAAGTAGTAATTATGGTATATTAAGTTATTTTAGTCGATTCTTACATCAAACGAAAACATCTACCTCAAAATAACTATTAACCATATTAATCTATAATATATTAGGATGATCGCTGCGTAGAGAATTCGTTCTTTGTCGATTATTGTTTGCCACACTACAGTCATTTGAAATGCGCGGGGGTTATTATGAATAGGATCTTAATTTTCGCTGAGATATCACGTTTCTTATCAATATTCTGGTACCTATAACAGATTCTCGGCGTTTGTCTTTTTTGTAATGGCTAGTGTCTGTAGAACGATTTAGCACCATCTGTTTTCTAAACGGAAATTCTATACCAAAAAAGTGGTACTTCCTTGTCATGATATCTGTTCAAATCTTTCGAACTCGTCTCATACTGGAGCGTAATTTGATACTCTATATGAATGGCTATTTCATCTGAGATCTAACGTGACCCATTCTTAAGGCGACTACATACGTAACTGTAAGGGCATCTGCGCAACTCCTCGTGTGATTTCTTGAACTTGCGAGTGCACGATAACAAGCAACACTCCAGGCAAATCGGGGCGCGTTAACATACGTGTGTTGGACGTTATCCTTGATTGGTTCACTGAACTTTTCATGAACTCCTACGGCTGTCATGAAATATTTTATTGCGATATAAGCAATGCGCACTAGACGAACGTCGAACTTAAAACGACCCACCGATGTTGCAGTCATAATATTGTGGCGCTGCGATCGCAGTCCGTTTGTGCGAAGAAAGAAGAGAGGGTGATGAAAAATAGCAACAGCAGGGCGGTAATAATTAATTACCCCACGGTTAAAGCAAGCAAGTAAAATAAGTAGGCGCGTCTTATGCCGGACAAATCATGCATGATGAATCTGTCTGTACAACCATTGCCAGTTTTTTTTTTTTGCCACCACAAGCTACAAGTATGGTTGCACAAAAACTAGTTAACACTAGGAATGCGTTCAGCTCGAGCGACGATGCTTTCGGTTTGGCTGCCTCTGTCCTTGTGAATGGGAGGAAAATTCAAATGAAAAACATCGTGGTAGGCTGCATCATCGACACGGCCGCACGTTTTATCGTGAATACGTTCTTCGTGTGTTGATCCGTGTCGTAAGTACGGACTTGATGAAATGCCTATCATCAGATATTTCATTGGGAAAAACTAACAAGCGATACCAATGACGTCTATTTACGTCTCAAATGGATTTCTCGAGATACAACAATTCAACTCAACAAACAACTCGAGTGTAAAACAATTTCGTTAAGATGGCGGGCCGCGATCATGGGGCACGGATCGGAAGAGGTATAAAAACCAGAGTAGCTTTTCATTGGATTGGCCTTAAAATGCCTACTAAGCACCAATGACTCCTGTTTGTCATGAAGATCTCACGAGACATAGCGTAAACCAATTCCGTTACGAAAGCAGGCCGTGAGTCGAGTGCTCGGTCCGAAAGAGGTATTAAAACCAGAATGGTACCATTCGATTTGTCCTAACAAAATCAACCCACAGACATCACAAAGACATTGATATACTTTAAATACTTCCTAAGGTATAAGCGTTTAAATGATTTCATTACGAAACTTTTTGCGACAAATGATTTAAAAGACATATTTACATCTACTTGCCAACACAGAACAGAGCTCACTGAAGCGTGAAGGCGGGTTCAAGCTTGCACAAATCACCTGCATGATAGGAAATGCATAAAATCCATCTGTGAGTCCGGTTTTTTTTTTCACAAGCTCGGCTGAAACAAGCATGTACTATCAAAATTCATTGTCTTCAAGCGCCACTCGCACAATCAATTGCAAAATTATCCAACAGAAGCTCACGCATGCTTGCACAAAAATTTTGAGCGTGTTGGCTGTTAAACGTGGAGTTACGTGTATATATTCCTTTATATGCACAAGCATCTCATAAAGCTTTTCATGAAGCTAGCTGCTTCAGATCGGAACCGATTAGTCAGTCAATGAAGTTGTCAAAAATATAGGATTGATTAAATAAAATTACACCGACTACCGTGGGTTATTTTTTTTATTGTAGAGTTGTCTGGTGGTTTACTCTGATTTGAAGATAACATTGATTCGATAGTCATAACAGTAGAAACTCCCGTATTCCAGAAATAAGAACAGTAATTTATACGGGGTGTTCTGTAAGTGTGGCCATTATCTCATCAACCCGCTGTCGTAGAGGCACGATTTCAAATTAAAAAAAATGATCAAAAGACATTTAAAAGTTACCCTTTATCAGTTTTGAGAGCGGAAAATACAGTGTGTCACAAAATAAAAAAAAATCTGATTTTTTATGTTATTGTCTTTTAACTTCTAATAAGAAAGATGTTGCCCTATCTCTCCTGAACCCAACAAAAAAATCCAATGTTTCTAATAACAATATTTACTGAAATATTTTAATTCAAAAATTGGAGAAAAGTTGGGAAATAACAGCAAAAATTTTATTTCCCAAATCTCATTTCACTCATTTCTGCTTTTCTTTCCCTATTTTTCTCTGCAAATATTGCAGTTAAAACATATTATATCTTTTGTTGGACTCAGAAAAGACAGGATAACAAGTTCCTAATTGGAAGTTAGAGGACAATGGAGACTGCATAATACAAGTTTATATTTTCTATTTTCATTTTCAAAACTGGTACAGAGCAATTTCTGAACACATTGTGAGCACTTTTTTAAATTGAAACCATACCTCTATGACAAACGGTTGATGAGATAGAGGCAGCATTAGCACTTACAGAACACTTTGTGCATGCATTTTCAAAGATGCTTGTGGACTGAAAGGGTGTGCACGATTTTTGTGGCAAAAGAAGTATATGAAATAATTTTTGGAACAATTTTGTTAGATTGCATCTGATAAAAATGTAGACAAGATGCGGTCAAATGTACTCAAAAAATGATTTTTTAATCTATGTCTCCTTTTTTTTTTGTTTTACTTATAATTTTGAATTACTTTACTTAAATAATTAATTAATTACCTTTTTTTTTTCTTTCTTTCTGGGACATTATCGGAAATGGAACGAATATTTATAGAAATTAAAAGGTTCAATGAAAGAGTGGGATAGAGAGAGCCATGGTACTTTTACAATTTTCTGCAAAGGAAATAAATTTTTTAAGACTTTCAAAAATTAAATTTTTAGAAATTTTATCTTTACTTTTGATATGCAATTATTTTTCATGATCATGAACAGAAATAATTAAAAAAAAATTGAAATAAACAGATTTTCCAGAGATTTTTTCTTTTGGCTCCTGTTACATGAGATTTCTCGAAAGCATAATTGATATTTATTTCAATTGAATTAAGTTAATTAGAGTACATTAATTAGAAGTTAATTGATCCAAAAATTACGCTAGTGGAAAAGAAAAACATGCTAAATGAATTATACATATGCGTTAATCAACTTCCGCGGTAATAGTTCTCGAAAACAAATTCATCAAATTCATATCCATGGTGATAATTGCCTGAATACTAGTCGGCATTCAGCGGCATATAATGCTGCTAAACCAAAACCAAGAGTAGTTATTAATATTTGGCGTTAAATATTGCTTATAGATAATCCGATTACGGTTTCTATATAATGAAATACGGTGCACTTTAAGTGTGAAAATTATTCATCTGCTTATATAAATCACATATATTTTAATAAATAATATCGGATTGGGAGCAATATTTCACGTTTCGATGGAATTAATTATGCAGTTAAAATTTGTGAATATGACAATAAAAATTGAGATATAACTCCATTATAACAGGATTAATAAGTATTACTGGTTTTTCTTCAGTCATTACATTGCATCACTATTAAATATATATAAGAGGATTAGAAAACCGTTTCATCACCATTTTCTTCAGTTTATATCTTATTGCAGTTAGAAGTAATTGGTTCTTTAAAATAATTAGTTCAAATAAGTCGTATAAATAAAATTACAGGAACAACTTGAAATGCACACATCATATATGCATGTTTCATAAATGATCATACCAATTTATCACAAGCAAATTAAATGGCAAATTTATTTTACTTACAAATGTATCTAATCATTCCTTTTTTCACATGGTAGTTCCTAGAATCGATTTTATGATTGCGTTATATACAATTCACGATATTATTCAAGAAAATGTTTCTACCATACAAACAAATTTCATAAAAAATTCAATTGTCTGTGTATCGCCGTAATTTCTTATATATTTTTCATGTTGAAGTTTCGAAAGAAATTAAATATTGCTTCTTCTATTTTATTAGTATTCAAGTTATAGCTTTTTTCAATTTTTGTATTTGTATTGTATTTGTATTTGTATTTGAAAATGCAAAAATGAAATTACGTATAACGATGTGAAATCCCGTCATTAAAAATTATATGCGGCATGTCTCACATATATTTTTAGACTGACTGATCGAAGTAGATACATTTTCTCAGGGCTACCGAGTCTTTTAAGACTCCCATAAGCTTCTCCGGTCGATGCTGCTCCGTACGAGCGAAATCTATTTTCTAGAATATAATCTAGATCTAGTATCTAGAAAACTGTATTATCTACATTAGATAATAGTTTTTAGATTATTATCTCATCTATTGTATTTTTTAGACTATTCTATCAAAAGAATGCATTTTCAAAGTTAACGTAAATGCATGTTTACATCAGAATATTTAGAAATCTTAATATATATTGTGCGAATATTTAAATATATATTCATATTTTACGTATTTTTTTAATATATCTGGGAAAATTTCAATGTCCTCATATGGAAATAAAATGGTTGTTCTTTTTTACAATGACATGACTTTTCTTAAGACCTGGAATATTTCATCACTCTCGCAAAATGCAGTTTTAAGAGAAAAATAATGTTTTGGTTCTGATTGGAGAACAATAAATACTGCAGACACCGCTTTTTAGAATTACGGACAATGTTATCATTGCAGTATCTTTATCACTTTCGTCCAATACAGAACAGACACATATCATAATATACGAAAAAAAAAACCTTGCCAGGACAATTTTGTTTTCGTTAAAAGTTTTTTCTTTCCGTTGCATATTTTGAAGCTAAGGTTGAACGTGACTCATTTTTGACCTATAAGTTATCGTTATCGATTTGGAAGAATATGTAGGAGATCTGAGAAAACTCCATTGTTAACGAAAATTTCTAAATAAAAAAATAAACGATTTCAGGTAAAAGAGGAAAAGAATCATATTTCAGACCAATTTTGGAAACCTGTTAACAATTGAAAACGTAAGGAAGAAAAACCAAGTTAAGCTAAATCTATAGTAGAGATCTGTTATACAGTCAAACCTTGTTAATGAGTCACTCTTGGGAGAGCAAAAAATATGACTTGGTAAGCGGACTGACTCGTTAAACAGGTAAAAATCAGGTAAAAACCCTTGAAGTAAATACCTTTACGAAATTTACTTCTACAAAATCCCAAGTCATCACAATAATTCGGAAATATATTCACGAGAAACTTTACTTTTAACACTTATATATAATAACCAAAGTTGACCTATAAATTGAAATGAATTTTAAAAATTTCTAGAAATTGAAGAAATTATTATCATAAATGTGTGTGTGTGTGGGTTTGCAAAAAAAATTCTCTTGACGATTTTTTTTTTTAAACAGAAAAAAAAATTAAATCAATTTTTTGTTCATAGCGGACGCCGCACGTATCATGAATTGAAATCTTTTTCGAAGTCTTACTATAATCTGTTCTGTGTCTGAAAAATTCATAAAGCTTCAGCCAACGATTCGTAACTGAGATAAAACAACTTCACCAATAATATTTTGTCCGCTGATGTCACCATCACAATGAATAAAAACCTCATCTAAGCTTAAGTAACAGGAAAATTAAGAAATTCGATGTTAATCGTATGTCTTTCGCATTTTATAGGAATACGATTTTCATATTTGAAGAATAAGAAGAAATAAAAATTATTGAAGTGATATTAAGAAGAATAACTTATAACTTTTTAGCAATCCACATTCTTCCTACCAACTCCTTTGATTTCAACTTATGGGACATCTTGTATAACCATCCACCCATTAGCTGATCTGGAGCTCGCCGCTGGGGATGATTTTACAAATTGCTAAAAAGCTATGGATGTGTATGACCATACGTCCCGAATTTTTACCGTATTTGCCGGGACAATTCCGGTTTTGTATTGTTTTCCCCCCTTTTTCAGGTGGAAAAAATTATTTTTCATTTTTTTTATCACAGCGTAGAACGCGATACATTTTTAAATGGATTGTTTGAATGCAATATTATCATATAGCAGTTACGAACATTCTAGAAATGATCGCATTTCGCTTGAAGGGTGGTGATTCGCCCCAATGCATCCACGCCTGCATCCACACCCTTCCTATTCAATAACTTTTCTCTCTAGCCCCTGGTGATGCCTTTCTGTCTCGTCCTCTAGTTCCTATTTGTGAAACTGGGTTTCCCAACTGATCATTTTTGTTACACCACAGGCATTTTCTGTACACGAGGGCAAATTAGACCGGGACCTACAATTTATTACCGATTCCGAATGACAGCCTTTTTTATACTCACGAAAAAGTTTGGTACGCTAACCTCTCAATGTGGGACTTCCTGCGGTACTTTTTTTGTGGTCAACGACCGTTTCTGTTGTACCCCTGTGTCAGGAAAGTTTCTGACAAGGACGGGCCGATAGCGAACTCGCGACACCTACAAACATCCTTTGGTACATTAAGCGAGCATCTCATCGACCTGGGGGTACCCTTCGCCTAAACTCAGGTGTAGGCAGCTAAAAATAAGATAAATTGCCAACATGATACGACATTCAATCCATAACCTAAAATATATTAGATTCACGGAAGTAGTAGTGTTTTGTGCATTTCTGGAGTGGTCCGGTTTATAATCATAGCGTAATGTATTTTTTAGCTTCCTGATTGGCGTAATGCAGCGGTTCCCAACCGGGGGTACGCGAGAGGCCGTTAGGGTGTACGCGAAAAGAAAATGGTAATGGCGGCCATTCATCTAAAAAAAGAGCAAAATGATAAAAAAAAAATTGAAATTGATTTTTTAAAGTAGGTAGAGTTTTTTTACTAATATTGTCAGTTGTAATATATGGGCCTTCCCTATCAATAAAATCTTCTATAACAGAGGGGTTGCGTACGCTGGAAGGTTCGGCCTTCCCTTGTCCCTCCCTCGCCCAACCTATGATCCGGACTCACGCACTCCTTCCTCTCGGCTCACTTTTCTTCGGCGTTTTAGATTTGATTGTTGACACATGCCGAGCTGTGCATAAAAGCGAAGAATTAATTAGTGTTGTGCTAACTTTTGTTGTGGGCGTTTGTATTGAGGCGTGTGCGTGTTGTTCCCGCAATTTTCTACGTCAACTTTTCTACCAAGCACTTACCACTCACGTGATTTACGCTATGGATCAGTGGCTAAAAACTAGATCTGTGTGGAAGCGGACTGAAACACCAAAATGAAATACCGTGCACTTGTGAACGTGAAAACATATTTTGAATCTTCCAAAAGGGATTCTGCCAAAGCTACCGAAACCTCCAACTACATTAGATATCGTATTGCGAGACGAGGAAAAAATCACACTATCACACTAATGGTGAAAATATGCTATCACATGCATGCTTGCAGGGGAAAGTGCTCTTATAATGAATTTAATACCTCTGTCAAGTAATACGGTGTCTCGAAGAATACAGAACATGTCAAACGATATTGAGAGCGCAGTCATAAACCACGTCAAAGGTTGTGAATTTTTTTTCTATCCGAGTCGACGAAAGTACCGACATTGCGCAATATTCTGTGCTACTTGTAATTGCTAAGCACTCGAAAGAGAATTCGAAGTAAATCTTATTTGTCATCCAGTGAAGGGGTTGTACGACTGTTAAAGACTTGTTTGAAGCAATTGATCATTATTTCCTTGGAAAAAGAATTTAATGATCAAAATGCATTGGGCTCACAACAGATAGAAAAAAATCCCCGGAAGGCTGCTATTTAGGCCGTCGTGGCAGAAGTCGCTCACAAAATGAAATGGACTCGCTACTATATTCAGACAGATCCCTGCGTCAAAACCGTTATCTCCAAATTTGCGAAACGTACTTGATGAAGCGGTAAAGGTTGTCAACTTTGTTAAGGTGAATCCTACCAACTACAGGTTGTTTAAATTGTGAAGACATGGACATCCTTCACAACGCTTTGCTTTTCCACACAGAAGTTAGGTGGTTGTCCTGGGGTTAAGTCCTGACGTTGCTGTTTGAAGTTCGGCACGAGGTAGCCCTTTTATTGGGAAGTGTTTGAAACACTTCACGATTTATTGTTACAAGCTGAGCTAAATTTAACAGTCGGCCACTTGAAAGGATTAAAATCCTCGTTTGAAAAATATTTTTGAGAGCCGGAAATGGGTGATCGGTGGACAGCTAATCCTTTGAAAGAACTGGCTTTATTGGCGATTCCAGAAAAGGAGAAAGTGCTAGAGCTCGCATCAGATACTCCTCTGAAGTTCCTTGCCAATGGCGGAATGGTGAACCTGGTCAGTTTTTGGGCTTGCCGCGGTGACGAATACGTTGAACTTTCTAGAAAAGCCATAATATTTTTGTTGTCGTTTTTAGTAATGAGCTTGTTGAACGGGCGTTTTCTTCGTATGCTTACATAAAAAATAAATATAGAAGCAAATTGAACGCGCTCCAGATTTGAGTTTGTATTTATCCTCTTTTGAGTCTAATTTTTTAAAAACTTTGTGATTCAATACAGTCCCAAACATCACATTAATTTTTTTCCTAAACTTTGTGTTAATTTGTTTGCTTACTTGGAAAATAAAAAAAGCTAAATAATGAAAAAATAGACCATTTAGTTTAATATTCAACATGAAATTCAACAATTCATAAGCCTTTTTTTTATGTTTCCCGAAAACTGTAATGGGTGAAACAGATTGGGGGGGGGGAGGAGTCCGGAGGATTCGAGGTTGGGGGTACGCGGAAAGGAACCGAGCCAGCTGGGCGTACGCGGACTGAAAAACTTTGGGAACCAGTGGCGTAATGTAACGAAATTAAACGGGTCCTTTTTCTCATGACCATTGAAATTTCGATTATCAACCAAACCCAAAACTACGATGCTAGGTATCTCGCCTAATAAAATGTTCGATATAGAGTGAGATTGAACACCACTTCCAATATTAAAAGATTTCACTTCTGATCTTTGATTCATCTGAATATTTCCACCTTCTTAGCGTGATAACAGAAGGTGAAACTTGAACTTTCCTAACGTACAAGCTTGCTTCTAATATTTGCAATTTATAATCGGATTTATCAGTTTCCAGAAACTGTCCTTCGCTCAATCAAATGTTATTTTCAAATTCTCACGGGGGGGGGGGGGGGAACTAAACAAAGAAGCAATTATGTTATGTGAAAAGAGACGTAAAAACTAACTCGAGAGGGACGGAGCTCACGTTATGGCTGCACCAACTCCAGAAACGCGCAAAACACTACTACTCGCGAATTATTTCATAGAACAAAGAAGATTACTTTCAAAGAAGTGAGAAAGTCACCTACAAATAATATTCCACAATCGATTAATTTCATTAGCTAATAAAGACATCAAGGTCTTCATTAATGTAATTTCAAGTTTATTTCTCCAAGGCGTAAAACATCTGACAAATTAATGAGAATTGATGCATTTTGTATAAGGGTATGATTTTTTTTTATGATTTCAAAAGTAAACATGTTCTTCGAGGGTGAAAAAAAAACCCCACAGAAAAACAATACGGAAATTTATCTAATTACTTCTGCTATACTTAAAAAGACAATTTTCTTTTTCTGCAAGTGGTTCGTAATTTTTTATTTTTATATTTTGGTATATAACTTATTCTTGGAGGCATTGCTTAATCATAGCCGACACGTATCCCGAAAGTAAGTAATCCCCGCAAGAGCCTTGTGAGTGCGAAAAAATAATTGAAACTGCATTTCTCGGTGGCTGAAGCTTTTATAGCGTTGCTTTTATATGCAGCCGAAGGGCTAAAAATGCATGTGAAGATGTGAGAGAGAGAAAGAGAGGAGAAGTATGGTATTTTGCTGTTTTTCCCGTTATTTTCCTAGAGCATTCCGTTGATTAAATGCCAGAGAGAGAAAGAGGGAGAGAGCAGCAGTTTCCTTCTTCTTATGTTCCTAAAACTGAAGACTCCGAAATGAGAATAAGGACGTTAATTAAAATGTCAAATAAGCCCGCGGCAATCAATCCCAAACTAAAAAGGACCGTCTATGTACGTACTTACAATAAATACTACGTACTGACAAATGCTAAGAAATGCTGCTGCTGTGGATGTAGTCAACTTATTTGGTGGAAACAACATTTTTATGACTCTTCTGTGTCGCAATGATGAGTTGTCGCTCTTTTAGTCGGCGAAAAACAATTTTTTTTTGTCGTTTCATTGGATTAAAGTCAATGAATATAGTGTATGAGTCGGTTATTAAATTATGGGGAGAAAAAGGTGTTATATTGTTCTATGTGAATTTTGTCTGAACTCAAAGAATGGTATTTCCATCAAACATTGTTTTAAACATTTTTGAGTTTTCTAAATATTTTAAGATTTTTCATTTCAACTGTCTTTTTATGCAATTTGTATATTAAGCAGAATGTTCGATAGTATTTTTGTTTATTTAATTCGCATACATTTCGAAGCATACTGATTTTTTTTTTTTTGCGTGTGAAGTTGCGTTTCTTTCATAAAATTTGGAGGAAAATTACAGTTATATACAAATACTGACCCGCATTTCACTTAAATATAAATAATTTAATTTTGCAATTCAAAGAATTGGTTTTTAAAACCTGAACAATTTTAATGCTCCGTTTATCAAACTTTTCTTCCTCTAGATTTTTGATTTCGATCATTCTGAAACAAACATATTTTCAAAGTGTTCTGAAAAAACGAGAAAGTCTCAAGAAATAACAAAGTTTGCAAATTTAATCATCCATTTTCTCAAACATAGTGATCAGTAAAATATTTCTCAATATGGGATTTTGGGGAAAAATTTGTCATAACAAAAAATCCTTTTTCGTGATTTTTATTGAGCTTCGAGGACTACGTGCGTACACTTAATGTACGTTCATGAGATGTAATGTAAATATAATGTAATTCAAGAGATATTTTCTCTCAAGATCTATGTTGGTCTCAAGTGTTACATTCAATCCACACACACACTCATCTCTCTCAATATAAATCTCCATTATTCTTTTTTTCAGTTTTTCCACAATTTATCTGTTATACCTCGTAGTTATCTGTCATCAAGAAATACCTGAATGGGGAAATTTCTCATTTTGATCTTTGCTTTTTTCTTTAATATCGATTTCTAGAGTTGTATTTTATGCATTATTTCTTGTTGTTCGCACTACTAATTTACCGTATACCCCAACTCCGGTGAAATCACTATACAACAATTTCCTACCATTGGAGTTGGGTGGGCAATGAAGGCGCCATCCGTCGGTGGTCGCTTTATGTCCGGTAAACGAATAGCTTGTTTTCGGTACTCTTCCCCCGATTTCGGATCCGTGGACCCTGACTGAAACCTCATTGGTGGAAGACGAACAACTCATCACTGCACTGTTGTTTGTACTGACTGGATATTCTAGTCGTTCAAATATATTAGAGCTGGGAATCGATTAAAGCTTTCAACTGGCTATTCAAAAAAAATTAATCGATTAATTGAATATATTTGAACACTAAGCTGAATAAACTTGTGATATCCTGTTGGAATTTCTAAACACGGCTCTTGTCTTTTTTTTTCCTGAAAATCGGTTACTTTAGGTCACTAATTTCGAAACGAATTTCGATCTTTTTATTGGTCTTTTCCCTCAGAAATTTGTGGAAATTATCGATTCAAGAATATTAAAATGCGGTCTTTCATCTAAAATGTTATTGGACAGAAAGATAATTTATAAGACGGTTGTTTTCGTCGACGATTAAATCGGTTTCTTCCAATGAATGAAGTTCATTTGCAAAGTTTAAATGAAAATGTCAATCGAATTGATCGATTAACTCAACCCAAATTTAAAACTGCAAGTAACAATTGATTAATCAGACCATTTCTAAATCAAATGCTTCGCTAATAAACGAAATTACAAAAAAAATAATAATAAATAAAAACAAATACTCAACAATACTCTTTAGATAGACGACACTTTTTGAACGTAAAACCTGTGATAAATTTTCCTTTTAAAGGTAAATATCTTATGTTGATAAATTATCCTCTGCATTTTGCCTTTTTTTTGGATATAATACTTTTCTCTTTATTATCAAGAGTTCCAAAAATCCAAATACAATAGCACCCGCTTAGAACAAATATGGATATTACGAATTTTCACAGAGTAATTTTTTCCCCATTTTCTGTGAACTTCGTATTGCTTATCAATGATTATAAAGCCCATGCAGATGTAAAGAAGTTCATTTTTCTCTGTTTCTACTGACGTCGTTTGAAGCGGATCCGGAAATAATAATAAATAATTATTTTTATAATTCTGCTTTCGTGGTGATAACACTCAGTTGCGTTCTCTATAAAAATCATAACGTCTGTATTTAAGTTTAATCTGAGTTTTAATTTTGAAGGTACGTTACAAACCTCCCATCAAAATTGCCATGGTAATTGGCGGCTGAAAACTTTTTAGGGATATTCACGCCTTATCTGCATACCCAAAATTATTTTGTGCATAATGATTAAAATATGCTAAAAGTAGATTTCTTTCACCAAACATCCTGTAATCAACACAGTTTTCAACCAAGTTTGATGATAATTTAGTTAATAGAATCCGACACAGTGGATCCAAGAAATATCCACTCTTATGTATGATATAGCGAGTCTGTGATTAAATTAAGCCAAAAAAGTTTTGAACGCATCGTTTAGCGTATACTTTGACGTATCGCAGGATAATTGGACATAAACTAAAAATAAAGTATCATAAACTCTCTTTCCACAACGTCTATCATCCCCGAAAATTTATTCCCTCTTACATCAATTTCGTTTATTTTTCCCCCAACATAACTACAAGATACATAATAATAATTTTTTTTTGAGAAAAAAGAAATACATTTAATTACACGGAGTCCTTGATGCTATTCCGTCAGAAGCATTCAAACATGTTGAGTTAATCACATCGTGTAATCGATCGCTGCAGATGTTGTTTGTCAATGACGAATATATCACATGAGAAAACTCTTATTAAAAAAAAAAAAATCTATGTAACGTCGCTTCAAATCTGTAAATATACAAGATTAATTCGACGGTATACGTGTACATATTTATTCAAGAGAAATCTGTTAATACCTTCATGAAATCGAAACTCGTGTTTTCCTGAAACTTGCGTTTTTCTTTCTTGAACTGAGAACTCGAGATATTTGAGTTTCATAACGATTTCAAAGAAAGAAAGAAACATGCAAACACATACAAAGTAAAAATCGGAAAGAAACTACTTCTTCAGTGTTTAAGAAAGAAAACACGTCACCAGCAGCTACTGGGGGGGGGGGGGCTGCGATTTCCTGACAGTTTAATTAAAGTTCAGCATCATTTCCAAGAAAACTCTGTTTTGACATCCTCAGTTTCATTTTTAAGAGTTTCAGTTTCTTCTCGAATTTTAAAATGGAGTTACGATTCCGTTGTGTGTGTGTTTGTGTATGTATTACTCGAACTCGTGAGACATTTTTCCGAAATAAGTTAAAATATGCTGTTGTTGTTTTTTTTTAATCTTGTATTTATTCTATGTCTTATTCGTGCTCTCAGGACATTGGAGTAATGAATGCATTTAAAGCGATAAGATATTCTGAAATGTTATTTTTTGGGGGGTGAAGTGTTGAAGTAAGGAGATGTCTTTTGATGCGTGCTTCATTAAAATTCGCATACCTAGAGAATTTTCGTTTTCGGAGGGGAGCAATGAAGCATATGTTTGCTATTGTCTTTAGAATGTAATTTCTACTTTAATAACGTTCCGGTATGTCAGGGTTACACATATAGCTGATCATGTAAAATATTTCGTTATATGTTAAATATATATTTTTTGTGACATACGAAAATAACATAGTAATTTATGTCTCAAGAGAAGCAGCAGCGTCATTCTATATTTTTCTTTCAGTGAGTTTCATTTGTATGTTTCACATAGCTGTTACGTATGAATATATTCTGTATGAAATCTACACAGTAGAAATAAGACTTGACGTGATTAGATTACGTTGCCGGAGTGACTGAAATTGGCTTCTCGTAGATGAAGACGTTACTTGTGTGTTGTCGCAGCCCAGTCCAATGAAATAATGATGGCCATTTTGGGCAGCTAACGAAATGGCGGTGGTCATGATGACCACGTCAATGTAATGATGATGGTCATAATGATCAGGTGAATGAAATGATGATGGTCATAATGATCAGGTCAATGAAATGATGATGGTCATAATGATCAGGTCAATGAAATGATGATGATGATCGTGATGACCACGTCAATTAAATGATGATGATGCTCATGATGTCCAGGTCGATGATATTATGATGGATCCTGATGGCCAGGTCAGTTAAATAGTTATTTTATATACCCGAGCCTCCAAGATTTTATGAGTTTCATTCCAGCTCTAGACACAATATTCCCCTTTCCTGACGCAAAATAACTGTGGTACGTCTACAATTACACTGTGACCACGGAAAGATGACCTCTGACCTTGCACGGACTTCATGATGAAAAGAGAGGGTTCATTCTTCAGTAGGGATAAATGGAGGAAAAAAGAAAATAAACATAATCAACGATTCCTGCCGGAGTTCTTTTTTCCCTTATTTCGCTCTTTTTTTATCATGAAGGCCATACAAGGTCAGAGGATATATTTCCGGGTCAAACTATATCAGACCTGTCTTCCACTAGACGCGAAAACAAGTTGTGTGCATGCGCAAGATAACTACAGCGGTCTTCTTGCGCATACACGGAACTTGTTTCCGCTTATAGTAGCTTCCAGCGGACATCCGAGATGATGGCCGAAATATTTTTATAAATAGCAGGGATTCTCCGAGACCTTTTTTTCCCCCTCCAACATTAATTCATTTTTGGTTGTTTCATCAAAGTATTATGACACACATTTTCGGTACGTGCAATTTCTTCAATCACGTTGTCGAATACTTTGCGTGTTGTGGGCTTCCAGTTTACGTTATTTTGGGTCAGTGACAATGCTAGAAACTTTCAAATCTTTTATTGAATAAAGAGAATGTGTGAGACAGTGTTTCTCAGCCCACACACACACACAATACATCAAGGAAATAGCCATTTCTCTGGATATTATGCCATCCTCTAATTTTCTTGATGTATTAGGCTTACAAATAAGGAAAAAGAACGTATATATTTACGTATATAAAGAACTTGTATATAACAAGTTCTTTACCTACCGAGCCTGAGGCGACCAACAATAGATGGTGCTTTCACTTCTCATTCAACTCCATTAATGGGAAACTGTCGTATGGTGATATGACAGGAGTTGGAGTGTCGTAAAGTAGTGGTGTGCATGACAGAGCACTTGCCTTGTTTGCAAGAGGACCTGGGTTCGATTCCCGGCGGATACCGGATGACTTTTCCTTCCGAATTCACCTCGGCGTAATATCCGGACAAAATTGTAATTCCTTGATTTTATTGAATAATGCGAAGGTTGCGAAAAAAAATCGTTTTTGTAAGATTTCCTTCAACTGATACAAGAGAATGAACTATTTATCACCAATATTTTTTCTAGCTGTAAGTTGCCTGGTTATCATCAGCACATTCTTGGCTATAATATTTAGTTAAATCTTACTCAAGCTAAAAGTTCTCATATACGTCCAATAGCTTTTGTTTATTGTCCAAATTACCTACTTGGATATAGAGGAAACTGTTGTTCCTTGACCCATAGTAAACCTTGAAACAGTTGAAATAGTTTTGACAATTTCTCTCTATCCGATGTTTTTAGAGTAGAAATATATAATCTTACTTCGCGCGCAAAATATATAGGATATATATAATATAACCTTATTTCGCAAGTAAGAACATGAAGAAAGAAAAAAAAAACTGTTTTTTTTTTTGCTGTGTTTCTTCTCAATGTTTCAAGTTTAGTGAACTATATTCACTAACTACATATAATCTATGCTTCTCTTCTATATATATTCTTCTATATCTACCTATGTATCCACCTTCTTCAATCTATCTTCTGCTCAATCATACCAATTATCCTGAAAAATTTATTAATATATTTCACAAATGATATAGAGCATGAAGTACTTTGAAACAAAAAAGATGATATGCGTAGGAACAGTATATAACTTGCAATTTTCCTGGTTTACCTTGGAATACTCTCAACTTACTCTAATATTTAATATTTCTTTTTTTCGCTTTTAAATACAATTTATATTTTAGTTCTATACTTTTTCCCCATAAAAACTTCAAATATATTCATTTCTTTGTTTCCATTCACCTTTGGTTAATTCTTAGTCAAATGTGTTGGAAAAAAACAAAGTTTTCAGTTGGATGCGTCAAAACATAAACTTTCACCAAATAAATCTCCTTAGGAGGACAGGTTAAAAATTAATATTCAGGACAGTTCATATGTTCATATGTTGTGTGTGTGTCATCATGGATATTGTATCTCCAATGCAATCACCTAGCATCAAAGTAACTGACAGAACTGAAGATTTAGAAACATAATCTTCCTTTTTTTACAAGTATATAAAAGAATGATTATGCATTTCGGTTTTTAAATGCAATCCTACCTCCATTATTGCTAGTTTTGTTTATATATATATATTTTTAATCATATAATCATATTTGTGTCATTATTTTGATATTTAGTATTTGAATATATGATTTATATTTTTATTATTCCCCTGTTTCAAGGCACAACAGTGCATACTTTAAGGTATAAGACCCCTTGTTGTACCTTGGAAAATTTTTGACTTTCCAAAAGTACAAAATTTCATGATTGCAGTAGGAAATATAGGTAATTTAGAATTTATATGATCAGTATATAAGTATAATCAGTTCAATATTTAGTATATAGGTACTGAAAATGAATTTAGTGAAATTTTACGGTAAAAATTGACTGAGAAAAAGTTTTTTTTTTTAAATGTGCCAAGAAGCAACAGTGCCCTACTACAGATAAGTTACGGTGATGATATTGCATTTCAAGAACAACAAGTGCGTAGTGCATATCCGTAACACAACAATATTTTTTTAGTACACATCTCTTCTTTGCGTATTTTCATCAAAAGGATATTTATTTATTTTCACATGACCATCTCCAGCTTATTTCTAAGATTTATGCATGTCATAAACAATAGTTAGTAGGATACATTAGCCACTAGCCTAAGAACATGGGAAAAAAATCGATTACCCAAGGAATGTAATGGTATTTTGGGACCTAAAGCTATTTTCAGTTAGGTTTCATTCTATGATGGGAGGTGGTTAATATTAGTTGCCGGCTAGGGCGTATTGGCTAAGATAAGACTATTCAATATATGGCTATTTCTAAATAGGAACTCAGTCGATTACGTCTGGCCATGCTCAACTCATTCCACTTCCCAACGAGCTTAGTCAATATTTTGAGAATATAGACTGTGCCTTGAAGGGCTTTCAGTGGGTACAGATGAATACGATGATTCTATGCGTGATATCATAGAATGCCTTGGGATAATCGTATAACTCTATGAGCAGAAGTGAATAAAAGAATTCATAGAATTAATGAATATAGAAATAGAATTTCTATAAATAGGAATAACTTCTTGGGCTCATCCCAGACACTACGTGGGTCAACATATATGCAATTTATACTGTATATTTATATATCTTTTCAAAATCAACATATTTACATTGACTTGAGCTGAAGGTTCCTGAAATATGAGTGTGAGAACAGAAAGCTAGATTTAAAGTAGATCATTCAGATTAACTAATGTATCACTAGTTACCTATCTTAATACAGCAGCAAAGTAATGAATATATCCGCTGCCGACAACATCCGTAGGCCAACCACTGCTTCGTGAATAATTATAGCAAAGACTAACATCTGATGAATATACATAGTTTGCAATGAACATAAAATATGCTTCTAAATAATCACACGAATCCATTTTGCAATCTCCAGCTGAAGCAGTTCATGAGGAATACAATTTCAATTTTCATCCTAATACGTTCTCAATATAAAGTCGACTAAATTACATCCATATTATATGCATAAATATAATTATCTTTGATTTCTAAACCGTCTTCGATATGAATAATTATTTCTACGAAAACATATTTAACAGCTTGAAATCAGATATTTAATATTATAAAACGAATGTCGCGTACTTCGGGATATTATATTGATGGAGCCTCGCGATTGGAAAATATTAGAATATTCCATTTAATTAAACGTAAATGTCTTAACGGAAAGAAATGGCTCCAGGTTATTTCTCTCTGTCTCTCTCTCGATCTTTCTTGAAATTTCATGGAAAAGGCGACAGTTTTAACAAAACTAAATAAAATGACGGGGGGGGGGGGAAGAGATATTTTCAAAACAACGCAGTAAAATTTTCTCAATATAAAAGTAGAGAAACGTTTGTTATATATAAGCTAAATCTTTTTCGATGGAAATTTCTCCCCGTAGGGTCACTAAAGACATTCTGAAGGAAAAGTAAGAACTCACAGCGTTGATTTGATTGCATGTATGTTATTTGCCCTTTTCCATGTCTTTTCCTAACAAGAGGAAACGGCGAAAACAAAAACACCCACAGGGGAATTTCTATTCTATTCTAGGATATCTTGTTTCGCTTTAGCTCGAAACGACTATATTTGGGGCTAGTAATTTATAATTGCTCTGATATAATGATTTCCTTTTTTTCTTTTTTTACGATCCCCATTATAAAATAAAAAGTATAGATAGCATCAAATTTATTTTGTCAATATATTTTCTATTTGATGCGTATTTATTAAAGCTGACAAAATTAGATTATTTTATTTAATAAAAGAAAATGAAATGATTCTTTTTAGCTGATATAATGGGAAAAAGATATAGATTGAATACTCGTTGTTCTTTTTATTATCGGTCTATTAAATTTTGTTTTTCATTCCATAAACCGGTCTATTTTCTAGTCGTAATGACATGAAATGATATGATTATGAATCATGTTAGTATAATCGATTGATTACGTTCGTGGGAGTATTTTATGTCATTTTGGAATCGCTTAACAATCTCCTATCTAAACCCCCCCCCCCCCCACAACAATCTCCTATTTACCTAGATAAAAATGGGGCTTACGCATAAGATGCGCGGTCATGTGAATATCGTGATAATTTTGCATAGAAAATCCTGGCTTAATCAGCATATGTGGCAGTTTGGTGGTCAACTGAAGTTTATTATTTGGTTTTCTAACTTTGAGGCGGAAGTACGAGCGTCTGGTGACCTTGCAGAACACTCGATTTAGATCATAGTTCGCAAAATTTAAACCTGTAACATTCGTGGCAGTTCATACATGCAGAATTACGTAAATTCCGCGTATGATAAAAAAAAGAGAGATTCCTGCAATTTTTGCGTGTAAAATGAATTTATTAGTTGCGGTAAATGGAATTTAATGCAGAAAATAGTAAATACCTAAATAGAAATCGTATAGCAAACGTGTCATTTTGTTGATATTGGTGGCAATAATCTCATTACTTAAAGCAAACTTAGATTCTGTTTCGTCGTCAGTTCTGCATTCAAAATTAGATAGAGCTGGCTTCGTCCGAAAAAAGCCTGGGCGAATTTTGCCGAGCAATTATGCGCTTATCTAACAGACAGTACAGCTGCTATAGCGAGGATAAAACATTTTCAATGTCCATTATAACATGAAAGTTACAAGTTGCCAATTTCATTTACAATCTTATGAATGAAATCAACAACAAGTTTCTCTCTCCTTCGGCACAACTCCGATTAATAGAAAAAGACAATTCCTAAGATTCCTTACCGTTTGAACATACAGAATGTACCTTTTTCTTTGCACAAAATGTGTTCATAAATGCGTAATCCGTCCAGTACGCCTCGCGTCTTTCGTGCTTTACATGAATCTATTTTTCAAATATGAAAGTAACTTCTTCCACTGAAAGCGAAAAGAAGTCTGTCACTGAAATCACTGAAATATTTCTTTTTCGCTTTAAAAACAAGATTTTTTTTCCCCTGTACACACGGGAATGTAAAATATGAGCAAAATTCAAAGCATGCAACTTCATATATACTGGCTAAGAACTCGTGCACAAGTACCTTTTTTGCATTATGTGAGAGAGAGAAATCATATTTTAGACTGCTTATAGGAAGCAACCAAACATCTCTTATACAATATTATCCCTATTCATATTTATCAGTGAATCACCAATAACAAATACGAACCAAAGTTGCAAACTTTGTCTCCAAAGAAAATAAAACATGATTTATGGCAGAAAATGAGACACGCAAGGGGGTAAAACAAAAAAAACTAACCAAAAAAATATCAAATAAAAACAAATAAGAAATCGAAACAAAAAGAATTATCAGAAAATGAGATGTCGCAGTTTCTATTTCGTTTTATGTCAGATGAGGATTTCTTTTTTTGTTTTAAGAGTAATGATTTTCATACCGTTTTAGTCCCAAAGAATACCAATATATATGTACATTTCTTTTTTATAGTTTATCCCAAAACTTCTTGCACAATTCTTCGTTCCTTACTTCGCTATCTATACTAGTATAGCATCTGTTCAATGTTACCAGTAACAGTTTTTTTTTCTTTTACTTTGTTCTTGAGCAATCCGTATCTATCTCTGAAAAATAAATGAGAGGAAGCTTAGGAAGCGCACTCTCAGTAGGGATGGAAGGGGCAAAATGTTATTTGGAAGGTCTCTGATATATCTTGTCCATCTGTCTTCGGTAAAAGAAGAGAAATAATGGAATTTATTCTGTTAAATCCTTCCATCATTTTTTTCCCATCTATTGAGCCTGTTGCAGTAAACCCCTTTCGAAATGCCAACTTTGTATCGTTGTACTTATTTTTTTTTTAAACTTATTGTAAGATAAATTTCATCCGTAAACTAAAAACAACGATGCCTTTAACATCGGATTTCTAATTAATTTTTACCTTCGACCTTATTATTTTAACGCGGAAAATTTTATTTTGTTCAAGGAAAAGCTTAAATTTCCATTTGTTAAATAGGATTTCGAGAATCCCAATGAGCTTGATTAATCATGAAAGTAAAGATAGATAGCAAATAGAAATTAATTGATTCACTGAAATGCTATATAAAAGGATTTTTTCTAATTCAAGATCCTTCACGTTTTTCCCCTTACTTTTAGATAACAAGTTATTAATTTGTAGGAAATACTATGATTGCCAAAATTCACAATTAATTAGAAAAACTCGATTAGCGAATGATATAGATTTTGCCTTCTCATTGGTTAGTTACCTTTGATGAAATCAACACGTCTGGAAGTTTATTTTAATAATATCATGGTGCTTTATATCATATTTACCATTCTGAAGTATCATAAAAATTCACTTTTTTCTCTTTTTTCACATAAAATTCTTTGATGTAGATCAGGGGTCTTAACCGCACTGTGCGTGGGCCACGTGTGACCTTCGGATATTTCTGAAGTGGCACACCGATGAAACAATGCTCGTAAATCACTGAAATTCTTAGAAATTCTGGGAACAAACTGCAATGTAGAAATTTATGTCAGAATTCCTAGAAAACATTCAATAGCTAATGAAAAATAATTTAATAATTAATGAAAAATAATTTAATAATTAATGAAAAATAATTTAATAATTAATGAAAAATAATTTAATAATTAATGAAAAATAATTTAATAATTAATGAAAAATAATTTAATAATTAATGAAAAATAATTTAATAATTAATGAAAAATAAGAACTAATTGAAATATTTTCAGAATTTATGAGATATTATTTTAGAACTTGTAAGAAATAGCTTTAGAATTTATAAAATTTACAAAAAATTTTAGCTTGTAATTTTTCTCCTGATTGCAATTGATTCATGTTTGATAATAAAAAAACTTCAAAAATGTTAAATCGAAAATTCATATATGCTATAGCAATATAAGGTCCCCTTGTTTGATTCAGGCCACGGGCCCCCTTGGGACTTGATTATGTGAATCCAGATGTTGCAGTATGATTTGTTTGCCTTCGAGCTTTTCATGGAAATTCATTGTTGGCCCTCAATGAAGGAAAAGTTAAAAACTCTTGATATATAGATTTTGTAAATTTCTTCTTTTCTTAAAATTGGCTAACATCTTGGCTTAAAAACATCTAAATTCTACGAAAATGTGCTTTCAGAATGACCAAAACATAGTATAGAGTTGAAATTTGAAAATGCTTATGACAATATTGGTGAAAACAATTTTGAAATCACTCACAATAAACGTTTTTAGAACTGACCCATCTAAAATAATCTCAAACATCATGAAAAATAATATGCATGCACATTTCATGTAAAGCAATACTTTTAGAGGAGCACAGTACAAAAACACATTCGCGTTCTACCCTTGCTTGCAAAATTGCTCATGTCAATCATTAGAATGCTTGAAGTATGCAAATGTCTTTTTTTTTTCTGAAATAAAGCGGGAGGGGGGGGGGAGAAAAAGAGGAAAATGTGTCCTCTCCGGAAAATTCCATTTGTTACATTTCCGCAGAATTTCCTGTCCGAAGGTAGGGGGAAAAAAACGAAATGAAATGAAAGGAAGAGAAAATCATTCTTTTGATGGAACCGGTGTTTCGGGGTCGATCGCCCCAAGAGAAAGAGACGAAATATATCTGTAATGTGGGTGACAGGTCCGCAGTTGAAATACATTTCCAAGGGGATCTTGGAACCTTCTACAAGAAAGCGGTTTTGCAGGAGGCACATAAGGAATGGCAAGAAATATCTGTATATATATATGTGTGTGTGTGTGGGTGTGTGTACGTATAATGCTCTGTGGTGGGCTTTCGTCTTTCTTCTTCTTCTTTTTCTCCTTAGAAAGTCTCAGATAAACGGCAGAAAAGGAGGAGAAATCTCTCCTGGAAAAGACGTTGCAAAAATTGAGAGCGAGAGCACGGACGATGCATTATTTGAAAAATACGGATCTTTCAAAAGGTGCATCTGAATGGTTTATGTGTATATATATATATATATATATATATAGAAAGAGAAAGCGAGAGAGAGAAGGAAGTATCTTTCTGGAATGTATTCTTTCTTTCTGCGTTTGCGTATGTATTCCCATGATTCGTTCATTTTCGTACGAGTTCTCATTTCAAAAGCTATGATAAATGGAACCTCACCAATTTTTGGTACAAACTGGAAAATCAAAACGCACAAAGCGTACATGTACAGCGATACACACGTGAGGGTAAAAAAAAATTAAGTAAATGATGGCACGGAGGAACTACTCACCAACATATGGTATGGACGAATGATACTTTTTTTTTACTTAAATTATGTTGATAAATTGTGGTTTTGGATACAACATGGATGAAACTTTCAAACTCTATATAATGGGAGATGAGTAGGAAAAGTTTTATTACTATCTCGTTGGGCAATTTATTGTATTGGTACAATGCAGCCAAATAGAGTGATGCCTCGAATATAACGTCAGTTATACATTCCAAGACTAAAGATGTAAGTCGAAAAATACGCGAGTCAAGGTAAATATTGCCAATAATACTGTATATTTTTAAAAACGAGGCAGCTAAGTTCCTTGTAAAATTGTAATGGAAATAATGTACTGCGTTTATGGACGACGTCACCAATTCTCGCCAACTCTCGATAAAGCAAAAATTAAGTTTCAATGGTAAGCAGCATACAAATGATATTGTTTAGAGTATGCATTATTTCAAAAAATAGAGCCGATTTATCAAAACCAATGACAGATTCGAATTCAGCGCACCAAAATCACTCTAAAATCACTGAAATATTTTCGCAAATGATCTACTAGATTTATTTATTAACGCACAGTTTCGATGTGACGTGTATGCTGCTTATGGTATTAATCTTGAAATTTAATTTTCACTATAGCTCATAAACCAGAGCCAGTCAGACAAAACCATTGCTAGATTCGGAAAGCCCCCCAAAATAAACCTAAAATCTTCGCCAACGATCTACTGTATTTATTTATAACGTACAGTTTCAATCTGATTTGTGTTTGTATGCTTCTTATTACCACTCAAATTCAGTTTTCACTTTATCGCAGAAAGTAGAGCCAATCTGACAAAACTAACGCCAGATTCAAAATCAGCTGCCCAAAATCATCTGAAAATCTCTGAAATATCGACGAGAACAAAATCAGTGTTGAGAAGTATTATGGCTCCAAGCAACTATTCCCGACACACAGGTTATATGCAACGCAAAAAAAAAACGGATTTCAGAAACGTAACTCTGATTTAATTCATCTACAATTTAGTTGTTGAACTCCAATGTATTTTGTGACTAATGAATAAATGATTGAATGTGTAACTTGAACAGAAGAGAAGATAAAAGGAAGAAAATATCTGCATATATAGACTTTTTCTACATTAATTAGATGCACAATCGCCTTATCGGATGAATGGAAATTACTGTAAATATCGAAGGAAAATATTTGACCAACTTCGTAGGTAAATATTTAATGAGTCAATACTTCCTTTCTTCCGAGGTGTTGATTCATATCTGTTATCCAAGATGATTAACTAGAAAATATATTCGCAGATCGATTAAGTAATTATTGGGTTGCGTTATGATCAACGGATATCCCGCTGTCCCGGGGCAATCGGTGTACATATTTGCTGAAACCACAATGGGAAGTCAGCTATTAGCAGCGAACGACCTTCGTTAATGTCTACGTTTGGAAATTACGTTGTGAGACACAAATGATTAATTACGACTTCTTGACCATTAACATGTTCATGCTGAATGTATTATGTTCAGCGGGAGCCAGAAGTTTTTTTATTCTTAAGATCTCTTTACACCTACAGCGTCTTATGCTTTAAACTATCAAGGAATTATGAAAAAAAAAATGTATTGAAAAATAGTTTATGTATAACATTGAATTTTAGCTGAAAATATTAAATTAAATTTGAAATTAATAAATAAAACAAATATATTAGACAAAAACTCAAAATTTAAATTAAAAATTAAAAATAATCAATTTTGTGTAAAGTTTAACAAAAATTTTCTCAAAGAACTCCAGTACTTACACATTCAATGTTTGATGCAAACCAAAGAAAAGGGACGGCTGAGGAAAATGTCGTTATCCACGCGTGGAAACAATTTTTTGGTGCCTTTGACCATGTTTTGTTGGACGGGGAAGCTTTTTTTTTTGCCCTCTAAACTTGGATTTGGCTCGCCTTATAGAGCGGTGTCTCTTACGGTCGCATGGTCGCACAGCACAAGAGCCGCCCCCACCAAGAAAAGATATGCTTTATGAATTTAGAAAAATCGATTTCACTCTGATTTCTGTTCAATTTCAAAATTTTAAAAATGATAAAAAGATTCTGTAATGCATTATTATTCTTTTTTTATTTACTACAGTCGGTTCCAACCAGAGGTACTGGGGTAGGTGTTGGTTTGTCAATGGAGAGCGAAATGGAACACGATAAAAATTCATTGCGAGAGGAATGCAATCAGAATTATGTTTTTGATTGCTTATTATGTCTTGCGTTGAGATTTGACTGTTTCGTGTATTATTTAACTTTGGAAACAAATAAAATAAATTGAATTTGAAAAAAAACAAAAAAATTGAATAATATTCAATATTAAATTTGCAATGCAACCTTCGACTAATACGAGTAATTTATCAGTCACAGAAATCCATTCACATCAGAGGAAAGCCTAGAATGGAAATCAACGACGTGATTTTTCACATCGTTCCTATAAATGTAGAGGTATCTGTTACTTTTGCATGTTCTTAGATGGTTTTGTCCACAATTGATAAATCAAGTTACTGGTTGTATGCTGTAAATGTATAAATACATATGTATTCTCGACCTTCAGTTAATTTAATCTGGTATCTGGCACAACAAATGATATGCGGCCCCATATATTTTACGACATTTTTTTCCATCAACCATATTCTATATCAATACAATTAATAATCACCGAATATTAATTTTGAAATTGAATTTTAAAAACTAATTAATTCTTAATTACTAATGGATTTTGATCTTAATTGTACTACGAAATTACAGAAATATTGACCGTAGTATTACATAAATTAAATATTGATTGCAATACCATGACTATTTCCAAATTATTAGAGACTTTTGTCCCCTAATTTAAGTACAATTTTATACATCATAGTAATTAAAATGATAGTTTGCTTTGCCGAGATTATACTATTCCTAAGTAACCATCACGCATTCATCTGGAAACAGTACCAAACTTGTCAACCTTGTCTCACAACACATAGCAACTCTTACTAGATTTACAACGATCCTCTCTCCACCGTCAAACACACTCCAGCAACAGCCGATGATAAGCCTAAAGTGATAATGAGTGAACTGACAGCCAGTAATCCTCTTGTTTCTAACACTTCAAGAGTTTTGACACGGAGGCGGTTCAGTCATCAAACAAAACCGAAAAGAAAGAAAATAAAATGGCTACTTTTTCGAAAAAAAAAAAAATGTTTTAGGTATGCAATTTTCGTTCTCTCCAGTTCCGAATTTCAGTCGAGGCTATATATATATATATATATATTTTTTTACCCCATAATAGAAACCGGATACTTCTCCGAGCTAAATACGAACCATTAGGGTAATTACCACGTGTATGTATGTTCACTCGCGTGCAGCGAACATGATGACAGCATTTTGCGGAGAGCTAACCACTACCCTTTCCGTGAAAAACCCATCTCGCTTTTCTCTTTTTTTTTTTAAAAATAAAGTAAAATAAAATAAAAATCAGCCGAAAAAGTAGAAGAAAAAAAAATTATATATGTATAAAATACTACGCCCTCTCACTCTTTCTCTGCAACTCATTGCGAAGCGGCTAAGAAATCATTCCGAAAGAGCTTTAGCTAAATCATCCTTAATTTACCGAGACTAGCAAGGAGGACCCTTCATTCTCACTTCTCCTCTTTCTTCTACAAGTCTTTTAAGGCGGCCATCTCTCTCTCTCTCTCTCTCTCTCTCTCTCTTATTCTACATTATATATATTTTTTCTCTTACTAGAACATTCCCTCCTGTGCTTTAAAGAAGAATTGAGGAAAAATACAGCTAGAGTACTTAGGATGGCAGTTAAGTTAAGAAAATAAGGAGAAGTGCAAAAATAAATTTAAAGAATAGCTCTTAAAATATATGTGTATAAAGGCTTTTTTTGTGGAAAAGAAAATTCTCAGAAAAACACACTTCTCTTGTTTAATTTTCTTTTCTAAATCTTTTTTTCCTTCTCCACTTCTCTTTCGTGTTGGAAATTATTCTCTTTACTTATTTATGTTTTATATTTTCTAATTTTCTCTCGGTTTTAAGTTTTTTGGTTGGACGAAGTGGTGTCTTGTAAGAAAATTTAAAACTTGAGGTGACACCAAAACGTGCCTGTCGTAGATTAATGTTTACTATCTTCTCCAGATTGCTTTTAAGAGTTGGAAGAGATACTCTTTATATTTTTCTTATTATTTGAACAGGAAAGATTGTGTGGTATATGTTTCACGTGGATTTTTTTTTTTTTGAAGAGGGGTAAGAGTGATGTTTATAATGACGATGGCATTCGTTAATGGATTTGGATGTTCTTGTACTCAGTGATGTACGAAATGCCGGATTGTCTGATGTTGGATTTGTTTCGAAGTTGTTGACATATTTTTATGGGGATAAAAGAAGTGTTATTAGTACTTGAATGTATGCATTCCGTGATAATTATGTGTGATGGAAAGATATAAATAGATTTATTATGGCACTGATTAATACGTGACAGCTGAATTCCATGGAATTACTTATTGCTGCTTTTTTTCTCGGTTTTTTAGAAAAATCTAGTCTGTTTTTCATTAAACAGTGACGAAATTCTGAGGCCCTGGAACATTCTGAAAATACATTCGTTCTATTATATATTCACTCAATAATTTTAATCCTAGATGATACCAAAATTCCTACCTTCAACATGATACTAACGTAAACACAAAATTTCAGCTCCCGCAATTTCCACTTCAAAATATGAAAGATAGCTAGCAGCACACTGAAACACCAAACTCGCATAACTTTGACAACATAAATGCATTAGTATTATTCACATAGTCAGAACAGACACAGGTCGCAAATAGGGTGAACAGGCGGGTCATGTGCTTCGGGTGCGGGACCACAGAGGAACTAATTTCACACTTTAACTTAAGGGACACCAAAATACGTGCTTGACCCGGCTCAACAGGTATCTAGTTGCAACCCAGAACACACATTCCAGCATGTAAAAATCGTTAGAAATTCTTCAGAGGAATATAAATCATGGTGCACGTAAACTGTTAGACACTGGTGGCGTAGCATACTGTAATGTATCATTTTCGTCTCTTCAAGCGGTTGTACTGAGAACTTGGATATTAACCATTGAGGTTGAAACGGTAAAATAATGTGCAATTGAATGATGTGCTAATCAATATGCAGATTCGAAGTTTTTGCATTTTTTATTTATTTATTATTTTCAATGCACTTCAGTCAAGCTACTTATACCAAAATTATTTGGTTCAATTGATAAAAAATCAGGGAAACGATAATGTAGAGCATGAGGATGTACAAACATAGGTTCGAGGTCCAATATGGCTCAATAGATATTTTTTAGCTCGCTTCCTAAGGTATTTACAATAAATATATCGTTATTTCAGAAAACGCTTCACAACGTGTGGTTAAATGAAAAATGTGCGTAATAGAAAATAGAATTACACACAATGCGTCATTCATTTTGCTGCAATGAATACCAATCAAAAAGTACATCAACGCTAACTCAACACGTTCAAATTAATCTTAAAGTTTGAGTTTTCATTCATATTTGCCTCTCGAAGATGTTAGCTTTTATAAAGAATGTATGCGCATTATTTTAAAAATTTGGTAATAATAATAACTAAATTCGCAAAATAATTACCAAAAACAAGTTTGTTTACATTGATAACTACGCGCATGGCTATTTCTATTTTACAATGTCTCTTCTCTCTCATCATAATCCGTTCCATTTTTTGATATCCCATTATGATCCTGACCAGTTCATAAATATTCCAATGTTAGAAATCATCAAAAAGCTAAACATCATTCGTAAACACATAAACAAAAGAGAAATCTTTTTTGTGCTATACTCTATATACAGGGTGTATAGCTAACAGCACGCACCGCCAATTACTAGCGGAACGTCGATCCTAGAGGCATACTTCCAATTATAAAACGTATTCAAACAATGTCTGAAACACAGATACGTCATTATATTGCATATAGTTACTAAACAGATTATTAACAGTTATTAACTTTTTATACGAACACCCTGTGCTCAAAAACACAATTAGAAAATTTTTCTGTCTCTTCTAGGCCAACAAAGAAAAACATTCCACATTTTTAAGTGCAATATTCGCTGATATATTTGAATTCATAAAACGAAGAACAACCCTTCCCCCCTTCACCCTGAAATGTGAATTATTTATATGAGGTCTACACGTCATTTGTGTGTGTGTAGTATGCTTTCTCTAATAGGAAGTATACCTCTAGAATCCACGATTCGATAGTAATTCGCAGTGCGTGCTCTATACACATTGTATAAAAATTACGTTTCCGAATAAATGGAAAAATAATTATCTTCACAGAAACGGATGAAAATATAATCTTTAAGATGAAAGAAACCCGGAGAGGAACTGTCGTAACAACTCAGTTTGCAAATCATTCTCCTGGAAGAAAAATCCGGAGCATGGGAATAATATCAGCCAAATGATATCGCGAACGGGACAAAAGAATCACAATAACATTCAGATTCCCACAACAACGAAGAGAAGAAAAAAATGGATTCCCTTCTATATAGTTAGCTTATTGATTAACATTCATGAACTCTTATGATAATCATTTCCAGACCCCATGATCCAGAATGACCGGCAAAAAAAGATAAATTCCTGCATTTATAATCCCTCTCTCTCACTAGTAAAGCCCTGACAAGTCTTCCAGTTTCACGTACACACACATACACGTATACCATATACAGATATCCATATATATTTCGTGTCCCTATTGCTTTATTCATGTCATACCAGAAAGAGAACATCTCAAATTATTAACTGTGCACAACCTTGCTTCGATACTTGCATGGTACATAAGTATTCGTAAATTATTATGATTATTGTTGCTATTATTATTATTATTACATCTCGTACAGAACGGAGAGAGGAAAAATGAATCAGATTGATATGAGAAGAAAGAAATAATAAATTATCAGGAACACATTCATGTTTTTCGGATCTCCGTTCTCGTGGCAATTACTCGAAATGATAAATTGTCGCATTTGTTCCTCCTGAAATGGAGGAAAAATAAAGAACTAAAAAAAAAACCTAAAAAAAAAAGCGGAAATTTTTATCGGAATGGCCTTTCATATCCTGGATTGTGGCCTATTTTAAATGATTTTCCGTAACGACTCCCACGAGTTTGTGCGTCGGAAAGGCTTAGAGGATATAAAGGATCATAGAATTAATGTTGCGGAAGTATAGAGGAGGGGGGGAATCTAGACAATAAAATAAAGTATGAATTGCAGATATACCCAATCCTGGGATTTTCAGCAGTTATTAAAATTATTTCCTCAGGAAATACTAATGAAAAAGAATTTATCTCCTTTCCTGTTTCGCATCTTACACCGATATTTTAATGACAGTTATAACCGGTAATAAATTACGCACAATGAGTTTCTCAAAACTCTTTCCTTTTTTTTTCCTTTTGATCATAGAAATTAAGGTGAAATGGATATTGGTTTTGTAATATGAGTATATATATTTCTTTAAAAGTTCGATAATCATAGGTATTGCTGATGGCGTGTATCGAAAATCGTGCTTCTCAGTTCCTGTTACCTATACAGGGTGCGTAGGTAACAGGGCGTAAGGCATTTTACTGGCGAACCATTGGCCCTAGAGGAATACTTCCAATTAGAAAAAGTATCCAAATCACACGTAGCACTCAGATATGTCATTCATGTTGCAAGGGGTTGTATAGTTATTGAAATAAAAAACTAACTTTTTATACCATGTCAGTCTGCCCAAAAACCCAATTACAAAGTTGTTGCCTTCTCTCTAATGATGCCAGAAAAGAAAATCCACGCTTCGTTCTTCCACATCCGTTTCTCCAATTCGAATATCTCAGTGAATATTACACTTAGAAACTTGGAATATTTTTTTCGCATCAGGAGAGACAAGGTAACTTTCTAATTAGGTGTTTTAGCACACTTTTGGGCTTTGGGGGGGACGGTGAAAAGTAATTTTTTTTAAATTTCAATAACTGAATAACCCGTTGCAACATGAATGACCCTATCTGTATACTACATGTGATTTGAATACTTTTTTCTGATTGGAAGTATACCTCTAGGATCAACGGTTCGCTAATAAAATTTCATGCATCCGGTTACCTATGCACCCTGTACATACAGTGAAACGAAACTCCTCTAAGATCCACCCCTCCTGCGATGCCAATCAGCATTCCGTAAAAAAGTGGACATCTTTAGAGGTGACCGCCGAATAGAGGTTCTATGAGAGCAAAACCGTATTTCGGTGGGGGGGGGGAGAGGGGTGGCGTGTGTCAAAATTACGGTTTTCAATGCCACAAAAAAAAATCGTATGCTTAATTTCTTTATAATGCCCAAAAATTAAAAAATAAAATAAAACAGATGCGAATACAAAACGTTATTCGATTAATCCCTCTACAATGACATTTTTTGCTTTTCGCTCGGAAATATCCTTCAATATATATTTTTAATTCATCTCAAATGCATCAGTCCAAATCAAAAATCAAGTTTATAAATTTTCACTCATACGTGGAGATTTGAAATTAATTTTTGTAAAACATATTTACCATCTACAGGCAATGATGTTCGTAGAGATGATTAAAAACTTACGTGGAAATTGAGGAATGGAATAAAAAATACAACAGAAACAGAAACATTAAAAAAAGAGACATGTAAAACATAGAAAAGACAAAATTATGAATGTCAAGTAAAGAACGTAATGATAAAAATAAACAAAGGGAAAACATAGCACACACAACACAAGAAAAATGTAATGTAAACAAAACAATAAAAATATATATAATATATGGAGGGGGGAATGAAACTTACACATACATAACGAACGCAAAAACAAGAAAAATTTTTAAATAAAAAAATATATTCATAATTAAAAAGGCAAAGCTATATTGGATAAAATATTATTGCTCCTCCTTAATGTCAAAATAAAAGTCTACTTCGTCTATTGAAATTAATAATTTGAATAATGTGTGTTTTTTAAATATATAGTCGGCGCGTGCGTGGGTAAACACTGTATTTTCAGTGGTATTAAATTACATAATTTCTGAGCTGAATAATAAAAACGTTTACGAAAAATTTATTTCCTGAATGTATAAATACGGTAAATCATGTGTGATCTTCGCTCGGATGGATACATTATCTTTTAAACTGCATAAGCCTTTATTAAGGTTTAGGAAAATAATAATACGGAAAAGAGCATTAGGACGCAAAAGAAGTAAATTAAGATTTCTAAAAATTCCAGAACAATGAGATTGACTCCAACTCAAAATTTTGAAAACTTTTTTGGATTGCAAATGAAGACAATAAATTAGTTCTCTCCGAGGATATGTGATATTATCGGTATTAGGCATCACCTAATCACCGTAAGTGTTCGGTATCGCTGCTTTTTTTGGTGATACACAAAGTGTATTGCAATAAACCCGCTTTAAAGGGCTAACTGAATTTCTTTTATCAGCTAATCAATTAAAATACTTTGCAGATAATAAATTACTCGAAAGCACATTTTTTTTATGATACTAAGAACTTAGAATTAGAAAAGCTGCCAACAACAGCAATTTGATACACAAGTGATGGCAATTTTGCCTCTCGATATAACGGAAATTCCTCTACAAAGATATTTTTCTTGGTGCGGTATCGTTATGAATGTCGAGCTTTCACTGTATTTTATGTATAACTTGAAATACCAGATCATCCGGTCAATTTCTTAATCTGTATTATAAGGGATATGTTCTTTACTTACAACAAGTAGTACATGTTCTATTCTCGCATTTCTTTTACTCCATCACTGTTGTTCTACTGAATCTCTGCGTGCTATAAAGTGAAGAAAGTATCCGCAAAGCCAAAACTTCCACATCCTTTACCTATTCAGTAAAGATCATGGGTTATTTGTCTGGTTTATCCTGTCAGCCAAGGGAGGAAATTTTTTAATTGTCTTATCAGCTAGCAGCAACCGTTTAGCATTAGCCTTTGTCATACTGTCTACAAATGTTTTCAACCTGATGGTGTCACACATGAACAGAAAATTCCATTGATCCGAAAAGGTATTTATGCTGATGTATAAAGATTGTAAGGCTATTTGTTTTAAACTCTTATCTATAAGGAAGTGGCCGCTGACCACATACAGAGGTGGCCACGGAATAGGGGTAATTTTTATATTATGTCTATGGAGCCTATTTTCCGTTCTGAGAAAAAATAGCAGCGAAGGGAAGTTGTCCGGGGAAATAGCTATGGCTGCCTGTCGAAGTTTCACTGTATTTTTTTAGGGATTTTAGATGATCTTTTATTCTGATAATTCCAGGGTTGGCAAATACTAGGGTATTTTCTGGAAAATCCCTACTCATTGAGTTTTTCCAAGGTTTTTAGGGTTTTTGTTGTTTTTTGTATTTATACACGAGGAAAGCAAGTTATATATGGTGTAGCCTACATAAATATAACTGACTGAGGAATTACGGCAATTATAAAGTAATTATTATATGAATGAATGCTCGTTACAGAAAGTTCTGGAGGGTGCCAGAATCATATTACATATAAGAACAGGGCCCGATTTACTCATTGGCAAGTACGGCATTTGCCTAAGGTCTCGTGATTTTGGTGGCCCAATTATTAATTGCAATTATATATATTGTTATTGTAATATGCTATTATTAATACAGTAAAAATATTACTGTATTATGGTAATATTACTGTATTATGATAATAATACAGTAGGTATTATGATAATAATTCAGTAGATATTATTATCATAATACAGTAAAAGGTAAGAAGTAGTTGTAGAAAAATCTGCAAATTTCTCTCCAAAATATCCGCAAACCTCACAAGCTAGCCTAGACCCAAATATTTTGGATATTTATTTATATTAAAATGAATAAATTATGTTCTCTTATCTTAATTTATCCCATTCCTCCTCCTGAAGAGGTTGGGGCATTGCGATTGGTAAAGTTTATCTCGACTGAAAGTATCACTGTATATAAGTATTTAGTATATTATGTTTATGGCTCACACGACCTTGTAAGGTCTTGCCCCATTAGAAACTAAAATTCAAAGTCTTATTTTTTATGATGAATGCGTGTTTTGATGATTTCTTTGTAATTTCAAACAGCAAGGAATATTTTATAAAACTATATGTATAGAGTATATGTATGGTTCCCTCCCCCATCATATACAGGGTGTCCTAGAACCCTGTATATGGTGGAACGGAGTTTTCAATGCCATCTATGACAAAATATATATATTTTTTATTTTAGTAACGTATATTTGTTTCACTTTATCAACGTGCAATTGAAGCTGCTGGCACCGGAAAAGGGAGAGGAAAATGTACTAAAATAACCCTGGGGAATGGGGGTAAATCCCCACATACACACGCACGCAAAAAAAATGAACAACATTTTTTCCCCTCCTCAATTGTCTTTGACTGGAGTGAAGAAATTTCCCTGTTGGCCCTGATGATAAGAACAAGGTTTCCATATTTTGTCGATTTTTGAAGTGGGGTTATGTACGCATTTCCCGCATAAGTATGATCGACCCTGTGCCCCATCACAGAAATCGTCCATCTTGACATATACTACAGTAGACTCTCAGTAACTTGACACCCCAAAAGTATCGAAAAACTAGTATTGTGCCAACCAAGGGAATAATAGATGTCGAGTTATCCGGATAGTCGAGTTATCCACGTGTTGAGTTACCGAGATTCTACTATATAACCTCTTCTAGTTTTGGCGGTAGGATTAGGGGACACCCTGTATATCAAAGGAATTCCTATGGCAACTCATAAACATGTTCCAATTGACATTTTCGAATATTATTCAGAATATTTCATCGATTTTGGGCCCTATACAAAACACACAATGATAAATTTCAGTATTCCTTCACTCAAAAAAATAAATGATTGTCATTTATTCTGTGAGAAACCGCACATATATACACATCGTATAGGAATCCATCGTGGGTTGGGATGCACACAAAACTATGGATACAGTCTTGGCACGCTATCAAAAACACATACAGCCACGAAGGCATTTTTTTACTTACGTCCATAAATAAAGGATTGCATATGATGAATGTTATTCACGTGCCCCATAATCTTACGTGGATTCGCTTTCCATACTTCTCAGTTATTCTCTCCAACGCTCCCCCCCCCCCCCGCAATTCTTCCTTCACATTTTGCACATCCATGGCACATATAAGGTGAAAACTAATTTATTCTCCGAAATACGTAAATGTTCGAAAGAGAATTTTCAATATCTGGCATTAGATATTCAAGTTTCTTTCGGAATTCCGGAGATAAAATACGTAAAGGTATTTCAAATTTCAGGAAATTTAAATAGATTTAGGGTTGATTTGAGGTTGCATTAAAATTTATATCAATAACTCCATTAATCCATTGATTCGTTTAGAAAATCGATAACTAAGCTTTGGATAGCCACATTAAGAAAATGAAAATTAATCTAAAAATCAGATTTTTGTAGAAACTAATCTTGCGTTTACTGGCTAATAAAAAAAATATCCGAGAACTTTATGAGCTGAGAATTTACTTGCGATCAATGTTACGATCAAAAAATATACTCCGAAAATCATTCAGTTAGCAATGAAATATAATTCGGTATTATAATTTGGATAAGTATCTTTATCCAAAAATACGGCTTGCATAAACGTTTTATATGCTTACATCTTAAGAGGTTTTTCGATCGTGAACTTAAAAACGGGGAGTATAGCTGTATAATCAGAAGACTTCTCAAGGGAGCCCATACCTTGAATCTGGGCTGCGCTCGCCACAGGTTTCTTGTTTTCGCGAATAAATTGCAAAAAACGTATTCCATGAAAGAAGACCAACCAGAGAATATTCAGTTGCAAGCGTATTATACAAATACAAAGGCCACAACAGACAAAATTCCCAACGAGGTCGCTGAAAGAAACATGCCCATAAAAAATATGGATGCCGAATATATATAAGTAAATTACCAATTTCATACTTTGTTACAAATGCATGAACAATCTGCAACAAATACGTGGATGCTCTGCAACAATAATCTGATTCAAATACTTGAGTTATTGTGTTACGAATACTTGCGTTGTTATGTTACGAATACTTGCGTTGTTATGTTACGAATACTTGCGTTGTTATGTTACGAATACTTGCGTTGTTATGTTACGAATACTTGCGTTGTTATGTTACGAATACTTGCGTTGTTATGTTACGAATACTTGCGTTGTTATGTTACGAATACTTGCGTTGTTATGTTACGAATACGAGAAACCTGTTATTTTCTATACAACGTATACAAAAATGTTATTCAAATAAATATTTGATTTTATTAGGAATGTTTGAATATTTAGCTAGGTTACTTGGTGGATTCTTGAGTTATTCAGCTATGGATACTTGTTTGAATATTCTGCTACGGATGTTTGAAAGTTGAATTTGGTTCTTGAAAAGAATTCAATTGCGAATACTTACATATTCTATTACGGATACTTGAATATTCTATTACGGATACTTGGATATTCTATTACGAATACTTAAATATTCTATTACGAATATTAAATATTCTATTATGAATACTTGACTAGACAGTTGAATTCTTCAGTTATTCAGTTACTTGAATACCCGGTAACGAAAATTTGAATGATGTATTACAAGTATTTGAATAATATTTTTCGAATACTTGAATATACTCCTATAATTGCTTGATTATCTAGTTACGAACAGACGATATTCGACGAAAGTGCCATATTCAACAATTCAGCTCATTTGATTATTTTTTGTCGCGATACGACCATTTTCTGCACACGAGGGCTAATCATTCAACAATATATTATCCAAGTTGCGTGAATGAATATTCACAGCTCGTATAACTCAACATACACGCTTATATTACTAAATAACTATTTGCCACAACCATAAAAATAGTATTTTATTAATTCATTATTATCTTATCTCGAAACTAGAAAAAAAAATCGAGCATATTTTATGAAATCCATAATTTTTTCCTACTAATTAGTTATCTTTTTCCCACAGTCACTATCCCAGACATAAAAAATATCATCTTATACTTAATTACATACTCACGAATGTTTTGTTTTACTCAATGTCGTTAAAGATAACACGTAACAGTATGTAATCAAAATCACAATCCTTTTTTTTTTTCGATTTCATTCATTTAATAAGCAATATTATCGGACTTTCTTCTCCGCAAATTTCTTTTTATTACACAGATAACGAGTACAAATAGGGGGGAGGAAAAAAAACTAATTTCTTATAGTAAAAAGAAAGCGCAAGTTGCGAAAAATTCCCAAAGTATATACATGTCTTTAATGATACTTCAGGTTTAGAAGTATGGGAGATCAGCGCAATTCACACAGCCTATGTATACATACTATGTTCGGGAAAAAAATTCTTTTGGTGTTATTCTGTGTGTGTGTGTGTGTATGCTCGCAACCTCTCGTGCAAGTTTAATCCTAGAAGAGATCGTTCGAAGGGAAAATACCACCGAAAATGGAAGGTGGCTGTCGAAGGTAGTACCTACAAAAAAAAGGGGGGGGGGAGTACTGGCCGTACTTGGCACAAGGACAGGAGATGGAAGGGAGCAAAAAAAAGAAAGAAGTCCTTCAAGTAGCAGGAAAAAGTAAAGACAGGAACGGGAAAAAAAAATAAAATCGGAGAAAACAGGAAAAACTTTTAGCGGAGATTCTTGCAACATATTCTCTAGGAACTCTTCTTGTAAACGAAGAAGAATAAGTGGGCAACGTAGGAGCAAAGTAGTAGTATAAAAGGACAAATTCTTTACTCTGAAGGAAAGTAGGCCTTAAAAAAAAGAGGGGGGGGGCTAAAAAAATAGGTAGCATACTAGATAAATAAAAAAAGAGTATTACCCCCCCCCCTCCCCGTAGGTTGGGAACATGTACAAAATTTTATTTTATTTTTTATCTCCATTTTTTTTTTCTCAACTTCTCTCTTCCATTTTACTTCGACAAAAGCAGAACTTCTTTTCCCCAAAATAAGGAAAAATGAAGCAAAGATCACAAACACACATGTTCAGAATTTTCAAGATTGAAAAGTCCTAACATATATATTTATTTATTTATTTATATATATTTCGCAATTTTCTTAGTTTATTCTTGAATAATGTTCCATTTTTTTGGAGGTGTTTCGGCACAAGTTGAGCCTCATTCATAGAATATTGCTAGTCAGACAAAACTTCAAAACAAATCTAAACAATACTAAAAATGACGACATTTTTTTTTAAAGTAAAAAAATGGCTATTAAATTTCATTTTTTTTCTGCGTTTTCATTGCTTAGCTAATAGATAATGACCAATGTCAACTTTTCCTATTCAGTTACAATTTTTTTTTGCAATAGATGTCCGTCCCCAATATCGAAAGAAAGTATAGTAGCAAATTGGGTCGAGATGGCCATAGTGACGGACTTGCATCGCGAGGACCCTTGTTCGAATCCCACCGGCACCCCCATGGTGGTAGGCTGCAATTGGTTTTCTTTGGTTCCCAACTTCGAGGAGCCGATCTCCCTGATAAAAAGTCTCGCCAAAGAGAGCAACGGGCCAACATCGGTACAAATATAAAACCATTGTACTTCTTCACTAACTCCACTTCTAAAGTTCAGATGACAGCACTGAAAAATCAGACACAACACTGCATACGCATTCACTCTGTTAGGTACACACATACTCACTCTTCCGACACAACTCATTCAGTCGTAAATTGCCCATAGCGATAGACCAGAGTTGCGCTCGGTGTGAAGGAAAGGAAGGAAGTAGCAAATCATAGAAAATAACTTACAAAACATAAAGCTAGCCTATCTGAGACACGTGGGCGGACATTTAGGCTTACATCATGTCACAGTTTTCAGTGAATTTTGTTAGCCATTTCGTCATGTAGTTGTTACAAATACAACGCGATACACTTTTATTTACACTGTTATATAATAACAATACACCATAATAATAATTTATCCTAAATTAAAGTTGTAATTTTTTTGCAATGATTCACAATCGCTACTACTAATTTTCTGAAAATTGAAAATTGATTTTGTATTTAATAAGGAACGGTTAATTTTATGTGAACATTCAATGATTGTTAAATGGTTTGATTGCTTTGTTAAAAAACACTAATAAAACACCGTTCAGGAATTATAAACCTTGCTTTTATATGGCTGGAATTTTTGCAACATGCTTTCAAGGCCGGGATCCTTAACGAAATCCCTACGGACTCCTCGAAGGTCCTTGGAGAGATTTCAGTGTCTCTCCGAGGTCGAATGAGAAAAAAAAATCATTGCTGTATACTGAATAATACACTGTTCTTAGCCACTTTTTACGGAATAATATTCTGTGAAGGAGTCTCTGTATACTCATTTTATTGGCATGGGTCCGTGGCGTCCATTTGTCAAAAGGAGTCCGTGGAAACCGTAAAATTGAAAGCCACTGTATCATTACAGTAAGAACTGTTCAAAAATCCTTTCTCATTTGGTTTGTTATGATTCTGCTGGCAATATACTTCTGGGTATATTTTTTAAATTTAACACTTGTAAAATTAGTACCTGGGAAAATATTTTATTTGAGTACCTGTGGACTGCAGCGTCACCTACTGGCTAAACTTGTAATGAATTTGAAAATTCAGTTTATTTCAAAATTTTCTGTTTCCTGCAAGAAAAATGTAGCGAACGGTGCATTTTTGCAATCGTCTGCGTTTTTGTTGTTCACCGTCACAGTTATGTAGTGATTTTCTGGACACCTTGCACAATCTCACCTTATAACAAGCTCCAATTTTGAACTACGAACTAAAATCTAAGTTTCTTTTCCACACAAATAACAAATCATAGAAAATCCTTCATACTTGGACGGAGACTGAAAAGAGATTGTGTCAATTCTACACATCTCTCCAAAGGCGAGCTTTAAGGATTTTTTTTCTTTGTAACTTCCTACTTTTAAAATAAAATTCCCTATTCCAGAGGTTGAATAGTATTGAAAAAAAAATCAGGAAGGGGGAAAAAATATAGTTTTGTGGAGGAAAAGGTTCTCTCTGTCTGGAAAATCCTCTTTCGGTACTTTTTCTTCTTTTTAAAATTTTGCAGCTGGTTGGAATAATCTCATTTTATTTTTCCTCTTGCTTTTCTCCAATGGACGTGTTCGTCGAACCTCAACGCGTTTCGGTACAAGCGAAATAATAATGATAAAAAAAAAAAATACGGTCTCTTATCCAATTTTTATTTTCGCTTTGACATCTCTTACTCTTGGACAGAGTTTTTCTATTTAAAAAAAATCAACATATGTGGTTCTAATGTCCGAGAGAGAGAGAAGCAAGTACACGGAATTCTGTTCCGCAATCTCTATTAGAGCATGTAATTTCTTCTTTTCCTCTCGATATCTGGGAACTGGAAATTTATTGAACTTAAATTTCTGGATGAAACATATACATTTTTTTCGTTGAAAAAATATCTGAACCATATAAAATATTGTTTTTCTCTTCAAAACGTTTATGACACATGGCACCACCACTAGCAGAACACGGAACATGTATAGCTTTCGCAGAATAAATAAGTTATGTCACATGTACACTCAGAATACGTGTTCTCACATGTACCGATTCATTATAAACTACCCACAGCAAGGTTGGACAAATCTGCAAAAATTTACATGCCCGACCGGGCATGCAAATAAAAATAATAGATGTCTTAACCATTATTTTACACTCCCGAAAAATGTACTTACTTAAACAAATCTGGTCAGGAACTGGAAAATATAAAATTAGTCAAGCTGCTAATTATAATTTTCCGCTCTCTGTTTGAGTCGGGAAAGAAGTCACCAAGTCATAATTCATCTCGTTTTACGAATCATTGTCGATTTGCGGTATGGCACCGGACTTGAGCCAGCGCGGGCTAATCCTCATAAAACCCGGGACATAGTGCGAATTCCCCGATAAAAAACGGGACAGCTGAGAAAAAAATTCAAAGGACATTATGGTGTATGTTGTTGATTTTAAGGCAGGCAACGGGTAAAATTACTTATTACTTGAAGCTTCAACTTTGTACGGTTTAGTGGTGTTCTTAAATCTTTTTCTTTTTTTCCATTAGAGACCGCTGAAACTTAGTGAACCATTTCACGAACCGGGATAAATAGAAGGAATAATTAGGAAACTTTGAGAGGAAAAATTATACGAGGAAAATTTTCTACTTTCTGACCACATATTTATTATCTATACTTTGCTGTTCTAAATACGACAAATTACGTTGAGCTAGGATAGCTGCTGTCACCTATCGAATAAAAACAAAACTGTCTGTTGAAATACGTTCTTGAAACGAAATTAGTGTTGATTTTAAACCAGTGTGTAGCATGAGTATACACGTCACGTTGCATAAAACTATATATATTTTTTAGCTTTACGATACATACCTGCATAAGTTTTATGCTCCAAAATACCAGTTACTGTATTTCTTTGATATTTTCAAAGTGGTTTTCCAAAAAACCCATAAAATGTAGTAACCAGTATTTTGGCTCGGTATAAAATTAAGACAGAATTATAATTTAACATCACATGTTCTCCATTTGCTTGATGTTTTAAAGACGAAAAACATATTATTTTAAGAATTTTATCGGATAGTTTCATATTTATTTAATAGGTGTCAGCAGAAGTCCCAGCGCAAATTTTATTCATTTCAATATATTCATACACATATAATACGCACTATTCTCTTATCTATACAAAACATTTTATCAGTACGGGAATACGAATAGAAATCGGGAAAAAACCATCAATTTGCACAAGGCAGCATGATTTATATTATTCTGGCACACAGATGTTCGGGAGTAATCTTTAAATTAAAGAAACGGAAGTGCTTAAATTTCTGTTTTAAATTGCACAAGGTTGGCACTTGATACTAATTTTTATAGCTGTGACCTAGTCAATTGCTACACAATCACTGTTTGCTATTTCACTGGTTTTCTTAGCAATCTAATCAATATTTAAGTGCATCAAAATCAGTGAAATCAATTAAATTTTCGGTAATTACGTTTTAGCCTAGCCACATCTCATGCTTCTAATTTGATATCATGTTATCCAAGTTTGGTACTCGACTGTCATTAATCATTATTCAATTATTTTTCTTGTTGTAAACATTATTGAATAATTGCGCGTTACACTGTCGACGTTCGTTTTAATGCCCCCCCCCCCTCCTCGTTCCATGGTAAACGGCCATTATATTGGGAGATTATTATCGAAAGTTTCAGAAAAAGTTACCATTTAGTTGGATGAAAAATACGGGATGAATAAGGGAAACAATAGGGGTCATGCGTACCGCCAGTCGTTATAATTGAACGGCCTCAATAATACATGATCGTTGTAACGAGCATGACTCATCGAATGCAGATCAAATATTTTCCTGCGCGTTTTTAGGAATGGCCGTTTCGAATCAACCTCTAGGTGCATATTCTTACAAAAAACTATGTAAATAATCATTATTTATCATTAATTATGTCTGACATGAATGTCGCTCTCCACTTGTTAATACAAGAATTACAGAAGACTGGATGTTGTGAAGATATTTATTACTTGAGATGTTAATTTTTTAAGGGAGGAAAAAACTCATCTCTGCCTCTACCGGGAGTCGAACCCGGGTCCCTCGATCCGGCAATCGAGGGACCCGGGTTCGACTCCCGGTAGAGGCAGAGATGAGTTTTTTCCTTCCTTAAAAAAAATTAACATCTCAAGTAATAAATATCTTCACAACATCCAGTCTTATGTAATTCTTGTATTAATTATGTCATTTCATGCCCGTAAATACCCATTAATAGAATTCTCTGTAAATATCGCCGAGGTGGCACGATCGGCGACGGCTATAAGTTAGCGATATCGTGATGCCAAACGAGAAATGTAAAAATGTCACGCGAATCGTCGAGATTATTCTAGAAGGTTTCTTTTGCCTATATAAAGTGTCGGAACCCAAACGGGACTATGCCCAGGTGTTGAAATTGCACCGGGAAGACAAGACCTTGTCTGTAGATCACTATCGATATTTGTAGGTGGCGTTCCGTCGATCGCTGCTTGCTACGTGTAAATAGCTGTTCTGTGAAATAAATTTGTAACGTCCTGCATTCTGTTTCATCCTCAGTCCTAAATATCTTTCGCTATGAAGTTTTTAAATTTTTGTTCGTCATTTCGGAGCTATATATATATATGTATAAGGTTTCACCATTTTAATTTTTTTTCCTTGTAAGTTATCGTTATCAACGTGCATAACTATATAAGAAGCTATAAATTGTTCTCTCCCCTCACTTGTTGATAAGCATTTTCATATTTAATTAATGTAATTGGGCCGTAGTATTGGCTATGATCCATATACTGTGCAGCTGCTTTTGCAATGACCTCCCTATAGTGAAGCAAATGTTTGATTTAAAAAAGGGATCCTTTCAGTGTTTGGTAACTTCTTTTCGTTGTCCAGATTAACAATTTTCGCTCGAAAGACTTTTTTCGAGATCTACGGAACGTACCGTACATTATAAAAAGTACCCGAATTCATGATATACATTATACTACAGTTTCCTCAACCACTGGGCCGTAAGTGTGATTAGCAGTTTCATTTTTCCAAATAGTTCATATGTATGGCTGTAGCTTTCACTTGCAAAAAGGAAATTTTCCGGGCTGCGTTTTTCCAAAGGTTGAGAACCACTGGATTAGCAGTTATATTTTTTAGCTCCTCGCAATGACTGAGGGAAAATAAAACACCAGTACACCAGTATTTTAGCTTAGATGGATAGAAAAATACAACGGAAGGATTGAACATTTTGCAACGAGTTATTTGAGAAAGAAAATCAGAGTTAACCCATTTTCCGGACTCGATGTACGACGGCCATATGTCCCGTTCAATCAAATGGTACGTATGATCATCGAATCATACGATCACCGGGATTTATTTCGGATATAGTTATTAATTAGTTCCGGGATATAATGTAAGTTGTAATTCTGTAGTTCTGTTATTATAATTGTAATGTAAATTGTTTTGCAGGGGGCCAATGGTGCTCCTTGCGGCGGGATGTATTTTTTTTTCCACTGAGAAAATAAATACTCCCTCCGGGGGGGGGGGGAAAGATTCCCGTATGGCGAATCACATTCACCGTAAGTAACTCATTGTTATCAATTGGTTATACCGTTATCAAAAACCCGAGTCCTAATGTGATCACATTAAGCGGAGTCGAATGTATTATTTTCCTAAGATTTTTATCCCCATTCACTGGAAATGCATCGAGAATTCAGTGTGTAGTTTGAGAGATTTTTGTAAGAAAGGTTAGTTGATATCCACAAATGCGATCCTAAACACAAAAAAATACCATAGAAAATAAATCAAGATACTTTTTGTTCGTAAGTTCGAATTTATGAACACAGTGCGCCAGGTAACTGGCACAAGGGAATCATATTTATCAAAGAAAACGTATAGGGCCTTCTAGAATATCAAAGGATATTTTTAGAAGATTTCTCCAAGTTAAATGCAAGTTCGAGAAACAAAAACTCCTTTTCTTGCAAGTTTAAGGCAGAAAAGAAGGAAGGAATCTCTCGATAGAATCAAACGGGATCAGGAAGCGGAAACAAAAATCTTCCCTTGGGTGTAGGTTTTTTGGGGATTATTCCGATGACCTCCGCACAAAAATTCCCAAACGAACTTTGAGAGCGCGAGAGGTTTTGTTTTAATCGTTCCCACGACTCACATAAATTACATTCTGTTTAATGGTGCAGAAAAAAAAAATAGCACGAGCTTCAGCAGGAATAAAGAGAAAGGGGGAAACGTTTATCTTCTCTTTCTAGTTTCTCCCTTTCTCTCGGTACGAAAATCCCACTTTCACCGCAAATATGTATGAAAAATCCCCTGGGAACACGCCTAAGATAAGAAACGCTGGCGCACACATTCAGACAAACATCAAGTAAGAACATGAAAATCGGAAGAAAAGGAAAGAAACTGTTTTTCCCAGAGTTTGCATCTCTCTCTCGCTCTTGAACTTTTTAGGCAATGCTTGAGGATTAAGCAGAAGAAATAGCATCTACTGAGTGACTTTATTCGCAACTACCATATTTTTCATCCATGTTTTTGACAGTTTTTGACGTTACAAAAATAAATCCAGGTCCCAATGTAGAAAATAATGATTCGAATTCTAGTAGGTGTGTGTAAAAAAATTCATTTTTTATGACTTTCGAATGCATTTGCCTATGTTCTTTTAGTGCTTTAATTTAGGAGTACAAAATTTTCGAAATTAGAGTAAGAAAATACTACTAATACTACTTAACCGCACATGCACCTCGTACACATTCCTCTGCGGAATTTCGAACGAGTCGGCACATGGTGGAATATGTGTTCTGAGTGTATGTTTGGCCCCTAACGTATTTATGTTGACGAGTTGTGATCGCTGCCATCTGTCTATTGTAACTATTGTTTTGATTTATAATGAAGCTCCAGAAGGGGCGAGGTGGTTCTGGAGGAGGGGGGAGTTCGGTCGCGGGGCGTGGTGTGGGGTTTTTGGGTGGTCTGGTACCGGCTGTTGTGGGACTTGCTGAGGATGTTTAGTTGGTGTTTGGGGGGTGCGAACGCCTTGGTGGTGCCGGGGTGGCGATGCTGGGATACTGTTGGGTTGGGATTGGCAATGGAGGCATTGTGGCGAGAGAGTTGGTGGGGGGTGCCCTGTGGTGGTGGGTTGGCTGGCTGATACACCGGTAGGTTTTCCCGGCACGTTCGCGGTCTTCGAACCCGGATCTTCGCGATGCGAGTCCGTCACTATGACCACTCGACTACCACAGCGCCGGTAAGAAAATACTGCAGGCTGGTTTCAGATTCTGCAAATCTGCACCATTACGGATTGGTTGAATACCTGAACTTTTGATTTATAAACCAATCCGTAACTGCGCGCCGACATGCAGAATCGGAAACCGGAGTGCACCATGTTTGCACTCCAAGATTAGAGGGTGTTTCACATTGAATAAGTATACTACGAGCTATGTTAAGGCGGTCCAACATCCGTGAGCTATGCGTTGTCTTGGAATGATTTGCTGAAATTCCCCACTAGTGTCCACGGAAGTTACGAAATTTTTCATTACTAGCCAAGAAACTCGCACTAGACGAACGTCAAATTTGTGAGGACCCACGGATAGTCGGTACATCAAAGAGACTGAAGTTTCACTTCTTGGATTTCGAATAGCGAATACTGTGACGGCGGGAGGAGACGGCCCTGTGGTCTACGAACAGCTCTGCTTCATTTTGAAAGTAGTCACACTTTTTACCCACCATATGTCACATAAAGTTTCATTTCTTTTTTCTGATTTATTATTATTATTATTCATAGAGCGATGTGGCTTCTCTTATCAGATTGACTTGGCCCCCCTTCAATTTCGTTCTAACCCGTGGACCACGTGGGGTATCTCAGGACAGCAAGAATCCATATGGTACGAGGTTGAGTTACACTGATCCAGTTGTATCAGATTCTACTACTACTTAACCGCACATGCAACTCATAGACATTCCTCTTCGGAATTTCTAACGAATCGGCGCATGCCGGAATGTGTGTTCTGAGTGAATGTGTGGTCTTAACGTATCTATGTTGTAGAGTTACGCTTGTTTCGTGTTCATGCTGCCATCTGTCTTCCATTTTCTGAAGTAAAAATGGAAATATGTCAGATACTGCACGTGTTAATTTTCCCCCCCCCCCGAATTTTAGCAGCCAGTAATATGTACTACTACTACTAATAATAATAAAGTACTAAACAGCGCACACACCTCGTAAATTATACAAATAATTTATTCTGATAAATTTGAATGAAATTCTCCCAATTAAAATTTTGAACCTGTGTAAAAGACATTCTAACAGTTAAAACCTCAACTTCCATTACAAAAACTACAAAAATATATTTCATCGGACGCTATCAATTTGTACGTGTGCTGCGCATCAATCATATTTAACAAAGCATTCTTAACCTGTAGTTTAAAAGTATAACTACAGGGGTTTTAGTATCAAAGAATATGTCCTGAATTTAACAGCTGATAATATTCAAAAGTTGGGAAATATTAAATTTCATAAAATTAAATAATTCAGTGTATCCAAAGACTTCTATTAAAATAATAAATCAATGAAAATTATCTTCAATTTTTCATACATTTCCGAAAAAAATATAGAAATATTGTATTGATGCTTTTATCATTAAGCAAATATCTTTTGTAAATATCTTTCTCTCTCGAGTGTTGATGATTAGGTAGTTCTGAAAGAACTTGTTCATGTTTTACAAAATATCTATGTATATTTATAGTATTTAGTTTTATTTGCCGGTAGATATGCGAAATTTAAAACTAAGATTTAAAAAAATTTAGATTTTTTTTTTTTAAATTTGCTGCAAATTAGAAACATTAATTGGGAAATTGTATTCAAGTAATTAGTCGAGTAAAGAAATGCCACATTTTTCAAATAATATTTAAAAGGCGAAATATGTTTGTTCATACATTGGCTTAAACGTTTACTGGGAAATTATTTCAAGAATTGAGTTAATTTAATTTCTATCCAGGGTTTTTATTTTCCTTTCTCCGAAAATTCCAATCTCAAATGAATCAAAAACATAGTCTTTAACTTAAATAGCATTAAACTTATATTAGCATTTCGTTCTCTTTCATTTATGTAAAATTTCCTGAAACGGGAAAGATAAAAAAAAAACAGTAGCAAATTCATTAAGCATATGTTGTTTTTTAGGGCAAAAATTCTTCGAAACGAAACAAATATTAGGTGGGGAAGAAAGTTCTATCCAGAAATGATATTATAGATCCTGACGTGCTGCAGTCATCGTATTTACAGTCAAATTAGCATAATCGTGTTTTGGAAACGTTAAAGCGTGCTCTACTAGTAGGCAGAATTTTGTTCGTTGTTTGCGGCTTTTAATTGTAATACGGGATGTGTAAAATGTCTGTTGAAAAATCTAAGATTCGACGCAGCATTTGGTTCCAACGTAGAGTCCACTGTAAGCGCCAGAACAGTAGGACAACTGTTTCTAATATGGACATTCATGTTGACAATCCAGCTGGAAATTGGAGGGTGCGAGTGCAAAATATTCGCCACACGCACACTGACACACAAAAATGTAACATTGTCTGTTTCGTGGGATCACCGTGGAATAATTTTCTATGACTTTCTTCCAGAAAGATATATTTCATGCTTTTTTCTTCTGTATACTTCTTTCCGAACGATAAATTTCTGGCAAGAACTTTATTCCGCATCTAATGTTCCAGATTTCGTCATCCAAAAATTACCATGTTCGCAGAATAGAAAAAAAGCGTCTTTCAACGTTATTTTAACGGTTTTTGGGGGCTGTTGATTTTGAAACTGGTGTTACTTTTACCGAAATAGCTCTTGTTTTTGAGATAATGCATACTCCCAGCATTTCAATATAGTCTGCAGTCACAAGTTTTTGTGTCAAATTTTACTTTCAACTTTTCACTTGTTTTCCAATTTTATTCAATATATTACTGAATTTATATCATAAGCAGACATTATTCGTCTTTATCTATTGATATTAAATTTATTATTGATTTACATTTCGCACACTTTGAGTGTGATTTGTATGTTGCTTATGTATTACTATCGAAATTAAATTTTCACTTTATCATAAAGCCAAGAGCCAGTCCGACAAAACCAATGCCAGTTCCGGAATCGGAATTCTAAAACCATCCTAATATTACTGAAAGATCTTTGGGAACCAAATCAGTGTTAAGCAGTATAATGAGTATGAATAGGGTGTACGAAAATGGCTATCAATCTAAATAATATCATAGCATTTTTGGCATTAATGTTTACAGAGATCAATATTCTACTCACAAGACAGTCACAGTGGGTTTTTCAATGAGCGTTATCGTCATTATCATTTGCGTCACATTTCTACTTTCAATTGTTTTTCTTTTATTGAGTATATTATTACATCTATATCATGATAAGACATCAGTTGTCTTCATTTATTTATATTAAGTTTAATATTGATGTGCATTTCGTACACTTCGAATGTGATTTGCACACTGGTTATGTACACCTGTGTGCAAAATTATCAGAATTAGCAAATTATGTCGTATTTCTAAAAAATTAATGGACTGATTTCAATGAAATTCGGTATGAATACACAGTTTATAACAGAGAAAGAGATGTACCAAACAAAAGTCATAGCACGCTCTCATGATTGTCAGTAAACCTCATTATTGCAGGAATGTCCAAAATCCACGTTGCGAGATCGAACCGAAAATGAGGTATGGTTCTCCTCTCACAGTCAGACAGGTCGCACAACGCGACAGCATAATGGACACGAGGCAATTGATGAGTCCCTGTGGCAGTCGGTCCCACTTCTGCCGCAACACAGTTTTAACTTCGATATTGTCCTTAGGGGGAGGGGGGTGGCGAGATGTGCAATTTCGCTCCCAAGGACGTCCCAGACATGTTCTATAAGGTTTAAGTGAAGAGATCCGGCTGGCCAATCCATACGCCGAATATACTCACTTTCCAGATAATCATTGAGCAGGTGAGCCCAATGTGGACGAGCGTTGTCATCCATGAACCGGAACCGAGCGCCAACTGCGTCCCTGAAAACTCGAACATAGGTCTCTGAGATCTCTATATACCTAGTAGCAGTCAGGGACGGAACTACAGGGGAGCAGGAGGAGGGACAACTGACCCGGGCGGCAGAATTTAGGGGGGACGGCAATTTTAGGAGGGAACAAAGAACACCGTTATAAAATTATCGAATTTTAAAGTTGTGGGGATGGCAAAATTCCTTGCTATGGCAATTTGCTACCTTGTGAGTTGTGCCGGAAGTGTGTGTACCTAAGAGTATGAGTGAGAATCTGGTATTGTGTCTGATTTTTCAGTGCTGAAATCTATATTTCAGAAAAACAGTGAGCGAATTATAATGACTGAATACTTGTACTCTTTGTATAAGCCTGTTGCTCTTTGTGGTGAGCCTTTTTAACGTGGGAGATCGGCTCACATCTGCGCCTCGAATTTGAGAACCACAGAAAATCAACTTCAGCTTAACACCACTGTGGCGAAGGTGGAGCTCGAACCCGAGTACCCGTGATGCGAGTCCGTTACTATGACCACTCGACCACCACAGCGGCTATTTGTTTCATTGTAGGCCGATTGGTCTCTATGAAGAGACTTTTTACGGGGAGATCGACCCGCAACTTTTTCAGAACTGCTCGCTGTAGCTCGTGGCTTGCCAAATAACTGATGCTGTCTCGTAGAGAACAGAAATACTGAACCGCGGTGACGTCACTAATGGCGAATTTGCACATTTCGATTACCAGTCATGGAAATCCATTATTGAGCTAAACTTTTGCAAACAAAAATTCTACACTTTCGCAAAAACTAATTTTCATTACGAATTGCAGCACTGGTTTCGGTATTCAAATGTTCGAATAATATTTTTAGAGTGAGAGATAATAATCTGATAATCTTTATTATTCAGTAAAATTGTTTTTTTTTTAAATTTAAAAGACCGAATTTCATAAATGTCTAAACTTTTTCCGTGCACTGCATTCATAAAGAAAAAAAAATCATTGTAAATAGGTTGATGATTTTATTGTACTCTTTGGAGGTTATATATTCGATTTTGGAATTGCCTGAGTAATCGTTATATAAGGCATAAGAGACATTATGGTAGTTCTCTGCGATGAATATCGTATGACATAAAGTAGCATATACCGTACATTTCAATTACAACATTTTTATCAAAAAAAAGTCATAAAGGGACTTTGTAAGCGGGAAAACGCTTTAAACTGGAAGCTGGGAGCACGAAAAAGAATCCTACTAAGCGAAAACGGTATAAGTAGGAACGATAGGAGCGAGATTCACTGCATTGTGTGTCCGGATGAACCGTATCTTGAATCTTCGACATATTCTGCAGCACTAAAAGTTTGAGGGAAAAAACCATCTCTAACAATAAGAGCAGATAAACACAATACGGAAATACGGGGAAACGATGATGTTCTGCCGGCCGGAAATATACTTAAGAATAAATTTTTCTGGTCGTTATGCTGATTCGAACTTTCAGAAAAAAAGCCACTGGTATCCAACGGAAATCGAACCTGGCCCTCTTGAATTCCGGGAAAGTACGCTAACCTATAGACCAGAGACGCAAATTTCCTTTCCGTATTATTAGCGTGATGTGCTGAGTGGAGACATTGCAACATCCCTAAACTACAGCAATTCCGTCACAGGTGGAGACAGTACAAGGGAATAATGATGTTTTATCAGCCGGAAAAATACACACAGAAATAAATAGATTTTTCTGGTTGTTAAGCCTATTTTTGAACCTATGGAGAGAAAACTCAGTTGTCTCCTCAGAAAATCAAACCCGGGCATTGATCCCGGTAATATGAGCGTGAGTTTAGCCGGGAGTGCGAGAAATGTAAATAAACATCCGTCTGTATGGGCCTATGTTACAACGCTAGATTGCTTAGATGTCTTTCTGTCAATTAACTTGGAATCGGTCTAATAAGATAAGCCACCGAAGAAAAAAAAAGTTTGTGAATGTATAAATGTACAACGACTGTACATGCGATCGGCTAAAGATCGTCGATAGCATTGCTTTGCAATCAATGGTTATTTCCGAGTTGTAATCTTGTTAGTTTAACGAACCACCTTCTATTTCCTGAATAGACCAAAGAAACTGCCCGGCGACGTCTAATATACAGCAAGAACCGGACAATTCCTTAAGAAGAGTTTTCGAATTCTCATGGTTCAACAGCAATTCATCGGAAATCCCTTACTTCTGCGGAATCAACTTAAATCGTACGTAGAACTCTTCCCACAGAGCTCACATAATATGGGCCCGATAAAGTTCCAGCTTTCCAGTCATTGCTCAAGAGCATTGGAGCTTAACTGAACGTAGAAGAGATACGTACGACCTCCCATACCATTTTCCACCGAACACAAGCATACACACACACATATTATACATACACACACACATACACACACACAAACGAGGTAAGGGTAGTACAGGCTTTTATCGCTGTTCTCTCCCCAGTAAGCCGCAAATTATCTGCAATTAGCTCAACCAGGCGTCTGCGAAAAGAGCTTCCGCCGAACCTCAAGAACCCCAACCCACTCTTTCTCTTACCATTACGACTTTCCAGCCACTGCTGAGTAAGTGGGCTGGAAAATCAGATTGTCTATTTCGTAAGTAGCTGGTTTTTGGGGGGAAAAAAAGAGAGCCTGAAATCACGTACGTAGTTGTCCGGAAACCATCCCACACCTCGTTTTAACATCACATTCATGGAACGGAATGAATTAAATGTCATACATGTATACACACACTCTCCAAAGGAATCAGGCATGAGTTCCGTAACTGAACTCTCACATGAGCGTTATTTCATAGTTATATGACTGAATAAGCTGACTTTATGAGTTAATTAACTCGAGCTCTCATGTTCAGTAAATATTCAATAATGCACTAGAATGAAGTAATTCTAGATCAATAAATTCACATTTTTGGTGAATAAAAGTTAGTTCGACAAGACCAGTGCGTTGAAATTTATACTATGTTATGCATTTTTTTAATTAGTGATAAAAATGCGTCCATGACATATAAAATAAAACGTGGCATTTTAAATGTAATGAAATTTTCAAAAAAGCAATAACACTTAATACTAAAAAAGTAATTCTAGCAGAAGATATGTGTAGAAAACACAAAATATATCTATACCCTCTAATCCCTTAAAGTATCATGGGTGATCTGATGAGGATCATGTCGAAACGCAAAAAAATACAAGAAATTTATTCTAGCTCTTCCTGACTGTTTTCTCATTATTACACTGCAACCCTACGAACAGGAGTTGTTTTTTCCCCTCCCTGTTCTTTCTATACGCATATGCGCTAGTTATTTTTCATTCCACATATAATGCATCTTCGTATTATATATCTGAGAGAGATAAGAGGAGATATAAGGGTGAAAATGAAATCTTGATAAGTGCAGTACATAAAGATTTCACTTTCATCCTTATACCTTATACACTTTTATACCATGTTAGAAATATAAGGGGGAGAAAAGGTAAGAGAGTGCAGCATATATTTTCTCCCTCTTCTATTTCTAACATGCGAACAAAGAAACCAGTTTTTTTAATTGCACCTCCACTATTTGAAATACTGATCATCTAATTTGTTCCCAAAATCTTGTGCGTGAAGAGATTAAAGAGCAGCTATTGTCACCTCAAAATCTAACCGTCACATGGCACAGATGACACATCCTCAACTAAGGATAACACTCACACTCTGGACAACAGAGGAACATCAAATCACAACACTCCAGAAACGTACGCCGTCATTCACAACAACTCGTCACGTGTCTTCTGTAATTTTGACAAATTTGGAAATGATTACTCGCTCAAGTTCCTTGAGAATTCGAGAACTTTCTTTTGATAAACAGCATCCTTAGAAAAGAAAAAATGACCACGAAGAGGGGAATCAGGCATGATATCAGTAATTGAACTCTGACAAGGGCGTTATTTCATAGTTGTATGACTGAATAAGATGACTAAATGAGTTAATTAACTCGAGTTCATGTTCAGTAAATGTTGGATAAAGCATTAGGGTTAAGTAATTCCCCGATCAATGAATTCACACTTTCGGTGAGTGAAAATGAGTAGCTCGAAAATGGCAGAGAGCTGAAATTCGTATTTGTGTACATGCGTTTTAACTTTTGTAAAAAATACAAATACAAGACCGCAACAGACAAAATATCCATCGAGGTTTGACTGCGAAAAGATGCCCATAACAAATATCGATGCCATATATTTTGTAAATTACAGCAACCCCCAATTAAAAATGCAGTTACAAATACTAAAGACTATATACGTAGTTTTTTTTCTCTTCACCCCTTCAACCCTATAGGCATGTGGTCTCCAAACCATACAGTATACGAACAGCAGAAGAATGACTGATAGAACGCAAAGAAATTTTTTTAAGAATGAAACCCCCATGAACATTCTGTTCGAGTTTTTGACCACCTTTGACCTTTGAAGACCGGATACACCCCGCTTCCCATCTCAGAGAGATATCGAAGCGTTCCCGAAGGATGGGTGTATCCGGAAAGTTTTATTAAAAACAACGTAACATGACCACCTCAGACGAAGGCAGCAAAATAAAATAATTTACATAAAAATTGATCGTCAACTCCTGAAGTCATATAACAAATAAATAAAATCTAAACAATCAACGCCAATGGGCAATCAAAATTATAAACGGGATTATAAGATGCTGGTGTATAGCCGTCCATCCCATAAGAATCCAGCAATCGTCAATTGATCGAAAGTTTTTGACCACCGCTGAACAATGTTCAGAAAACCTGAGCCGCTCGTCAATGAGAATTCTCAAATCGGTGAATCTAAAATGCTGCACTCCTGATACATGCAAAATATGTGAGATTAAATGCTATGAAATTTGCAAGACCGTAAGAAACTAACTTCCGCCAACGCTATGCCGTCAACCGGGTTCGAACTTGGATCCTGTCGACGAGAGACACCGCTATGCTCATAAAATTGCAAAGGGCATACGGTGACTATACCCCATTATATGTAGAGAAAGATGTCTTCTCTACATTTTTTAATGCAAGGAACTGGTTGTTAAGCAGAAATGATGACTAGGAAAGAAAAATTCGCATTTGTCCACCACCGGGACTCGAACCGTAGCTCTCTCGCAGTCCGAGAGAGTGTACTACCTCTACGCTGTAGAAAAAATGTGATTTCGTCTTTGGAGCATATATGCTGAACGGTAACGTGCGATGGACGGTGATAAGTAATCAGCTGATAACCCGTGATGGCCAGCAGTGCCATCTGTCGCGAGATTTCGTGCTAACAAGAAGACAGCATCAACTAGGGAATACAGGAACTACTGTGGAATTAATATTGCAACAATAACAGTTTTTCTATCATTGACTTTCGAAAAGTCCATCTCAGGATGCAAATAACATAGAAATGGCCAATACAAAAATATTGAATATTTTAATCAAAACTTAGCTTCATGTAGAAATGCTTATTTTTTGTTCAGAAACTGCTGTTACTCTCTTAGATGTTACTTGAGAAACCATACGCATCACACCTACATCAAAGTATAAACAATATCACCAACAACTCACTTGAAACCAGATCTAGACCAAAGAAGGAAAGAACACAAACAAAAACGGGAACAAGAATAAAATGCCATCAGGAAGTAATTTCGGGCATTGGTTACAGCATTGTGTTTCAGGTACGACCTTCCACTCTTTTCGTCCATTACACATAATGCACATATGTCTCTAAGTCGAGATCCGTACAGCGCGCGTGTGTGTGTGTGTGTGCGTGTATATATAGATATATACATTTATGGAGGAACATGTACCCTTTACAAACTTTGTGCTGCTGAAGCGATTTCGTGGTAGATTGTGATGAGGTTGAGGATGAAAAAGAGATCGAGCAAAAACAAAAAAAGGGTAAAGGAAATTGCTGTTTGCCCGGGCGATATGTCTAAGAGAAATTGCGGTCAATCATCATCAAAGAAATGACCTGGGAAATTGCTTGCCCATAATCCGCACTTTCTCGCCATACCGTGCTATTTCCCTATAAGACACACACATACTCTCTCTCTCTCCCCACATATAAGTCCATTTTTATTTTTTTTTATCTTTTCCATTCCTTGGAAACGTATGTTTGATAGTGTGTAGATGTGTATGCAGCATAACGGATAATATTTATTTTTCAGGTGAAGGCAATAAGGCGTAAACAACGGCTTTGCCTTTCAGAAAGGAATGAGAAAAAAATAATAACGATTGAGGGCGACTAAATCTTTATTGAAATACTTCTGTAGCACGCATACTTTGCTCCTTTGATAAAGTGTTATTAGACTTTTTTTTTTTTTGGAAAACTGCAGCTATAATTTCCGAGCGTGGAAAATAGTGCATTCCTTCGCTCTCGGTTGAGTTATCGAAAGAGAGAAGTATGGGTATGTTGAGAATATGCTCTCTGCAATAGTCGATTTTCAGAATAAAATCTCGTCAGATATGACCGAGTTTATACGGGAATGCTTTTTAGGGTCCATTCGTGAAATAAGCATTTCATGATCGGAAAGAAAAGTATTGCTAAACCTCACAGAAACATTATTATACAATTACTCGCTTCGGGTAAGTACAATAAGTATTTACTCAAAATATAGAGTTCCATGAACAAATTACAGCGTAAAATAGAAATACAAATACGAGCACAAAGGTCACAACAGACGAAAAATGTCCAACGAGGCCGCTTAAAATGATGGCCGTAAGAAATATGGATGTTGAATATAACTAAAGTAGCCTTCAGCAATTTTATACAAACCATATATACCTCGAAAATAATTGATAATATATATAATAACTGTCTATAAAACATATAATGGTTGTCTTATCTGATCAAATTTAGTAATGTTATCAGAATATATTCATCTGCCACTGTGTGGTCATGTGAGTATCATGATTGCTTCGTATGTTCGTGGAAGTTGAATCTGATACCCATAACCACACAGGTTTACAATTGTTGAGTTGGATGTGTTGGCCAGTTCTCTGAAACAATTGTTTGCAACGAAAATCACCATACCCACAGAACTAAAAATTGATCATCCAGCACCTTTCCACAACATACATTACTCCAATATACTTGGGCCCATCTAACGAAAACCTTATCAACAACTTCTCAGAGAAATACCATCAGTGTGGCCTGGAAGAATTGTTGGCAGCTACAAATAATCTGTGTTACAGCTCTGTCGATGGTAGTTATGAGATTACTGAACAAATATATTAAAATGCATATGAGATTTTGTATTTATATTTTTTTGAACTAATATACTGTATATTACTATACTTTCACAAACTATTTTAATGGGCATAATGATTCACTAACGTTGTTTCGTGTCATCCTGGGATGCCACGAGGTCCGTCAGGAAAGCCGCAAAATACTATTTCAAGTGTGAATGTAATAATTCATTCTCACGAAATTGGCCTAAATTGTGTCCCCAGCAGTTTACGTTTAATTTAATTGCATTGCATTTTTTCCCCCGCATTTTAAATTTGTACTGTTTCTGACAAAATCATCACTCTATAATTTTTTCATCAATATATTTGTAAAATCTGCTTGAACAAATTTTCATTTGTTAAGGAAATGTCATTCTCCTTCCTGTTCCCAGCCCATTTTTTTAAATTTTAAAATGATAATTTTCTATCATAAAAGAGGAATATATATTTTTAGGATCAGTATAAATTTTCATATTTCAATTTTTACATAATTTTAAATATGTTTTTTCTAATATTTTATAGCCAAATAGAAATTTCCCACCTTTTTTTTCCGTTTGTGACATTTGGAAAATATTGGTTCAAGTCCTACAACACCAGTTACCACTTATCAAATTTTGTGTTGAGAAGGTTAAGAAGTATGTAGTCATCACTTCAACTTCTCTTTTTAAATCAACTAGATTTTTTTAATTAATTCGGAAATTAGATTTATTTAGGAAAAAAATAAGATAGTGTCTTTATATTAAACGTCGTTTTCGAAGCTACTTTTTTTGCGAGAAATATATAATTGACAATTATTTTCATTTTACCTCAGGTTACAGTTCAGAGACTTCAATGTCTAAAGCAACTCAGCGTTGCAAAACATGTAAAAATGTCTGTTTCCTGGCTTTAGGTAACCAGAAGGAAGATTTGATTCCAGGTTAAGGGAGTAAAAAAGTAAAAAATCGAATTTCTTGGTTGCAACATCAAGCTGCAGTAATGTTTTATATAAAGACTTTGCTTTCTGGGAATGTTTAGCAACACAGAAACAAATTGAAACCTCTTGTCCCCATAAAATTGACAAAAAATGAAATAAAATAAATAAACGATAATTGCAAATACAAAAAAAAATGAAATCGGCAAAAAAAAATATTCAGACCATCAGTGCTTGTCCAAGTTGAAAATGAACTATGAAATATATGCGAAATGTTGCGAGCGACAAGCATAATATCAAGTGGTGAAATAGGCAAAATGCCACATCGCGTCTGTCTATCTGTTATAACATGGTTAAACTTAAATGCTTTTTTAAAGCGAATTTCACTGGTGACTATATTTTATTTATCAGCAGGTAAATAAGTGACCCTAAGAGTTATTTTTGGTATTTTGGTTCATTTATATCTACATGTATTTTGATTTGTTTGTCCTATTTCGTGAGAATGGGCCATATAGTAAGTCGTTACAGAAGTATGATATCTAACTAGTTTACCTGTATTACATTTTAACCATTTTTCGACCAACACTACAACCAAGTACCAGGTTAGATAATTTGCTACGTAACTAAAAAAAGTTATGGAAACAAAATTGTTTTTTTTTGTTTTCAATCAGAAATAAAATGAACTATTGAATAATTTAATTTACATAGAAATTACCGATTACTATTGTAGCGTAGTGGTGAACTCATTTTTGCCAATGAGATAACAAATCATTATTCTTGATTAAATGATTTTTAATTTTAAATAACAATATATGTACATTCTACATTTTAGTTAAAATACTTTAGTGTCGACCACGTTGGTCGCACATCCATTCACTATCTCGGTTCGTCTCTCTCTCTCTCCAAGTTCTTATCTCTCGTTAGACGACGGCGTACTACTCTACAGGAGCAGGTGTTTACAACCGGCGGATGTTTTGTCTGCACCCGCCGGGGCAGTCCACATAAGTTCAAGGGGTAGGATTCGATGGACGTCACAGCTTCCTCCCCCCTTAAAGAAATTTCCATTGGGATTTTCACAATGGAAATTCACAATCTAAATTCACAATCTAAATTAACCACAAATAAGCTTATAAGAAGATTGCAATAAAATTATATTAACACTTATATAGGGATATATTACCACTGAAGTACCATGTCAGGCAAATTGAGGCACAAAAAAAAATTAAAAAAAAGAAAAAAAACATTGTTCTCGATACATTGCAATTAAATCACAGAAAAATAAATTTGAAAAATAAAAAAAAATTATATGATCCGTAGAATTTTCTGGGTTTATATATAACCGAATTCAAAATAATTTTTGAACAACACACAAAAAAAACCACAATTCTTCATTAAACTCTGCAATTATGATGGAATAATATAACACAAAAAATAACAAGAAAAATTAAAGCATTCATACATAAAATTTTCGAAACATTCAACAAATTGCAGGTCATTCGGGAATATTACGACTTAGCACATCAGCATTCCTATTTTTGCGACCAGGTCTGTGCTTTATCTGAAAGTCATATTGTTGGAGTGACAATGCCCAACGCATCAGACGCTGGTTTGTGCTACAATTCTTCTGTAACCACACGAGAGGATTATGATCAGTGACAATCAAGAATTTTTGACCATCTAGATAATAGTGTAAACGTTTAACAGCAAAAACAATGCTCAGACATTCCTTCTCAGTAGTAGTGTAGTTTCTTTCTGCCTGAGAAAACTTTTTGCTGAGAAAAAGGATAGGATGTTCTTCTCCTGCACTATCCTCTTGAGCTAAAATGACACCCATTCCCATATTTGACGCATCAGTCTGCACAATAAATTGCTTAGAGAAATCTGGTGCATATAGCACTGGTTGACTAATTAACTTGTTTTTCAAACAAGTGAAACTCGCATTACACTCAGAAGTCCAGATGATTTCTCCTGTCTTTTCTTTCCCTTTTAAAGCTTCTGATAACGGTGCAGCCAATACCGAAAACATAGGAATGTAATGACTATAATACCCTACCAATCCTAAAAAAGCTCTGATTTCAGTTTTGGTTTCTGGAGTAGGAAACTTTTCAATGGCCTCTATTTTCGCTTCACGTGGTTTCCTATACCCCTGCCCAACTATATGACCCAAATATTTGACATGATCTTGGGCGAAACGACATTTTGATGGTTTTAGTGTTAATTTAGCTCCCTTCAAGCGTTCTAACACTAATTCGACATGTTTCAGGTGTGTCTCCCATGACTCAGAAAATATAGCTATATCATCGAGGTATGGTACAGCGAAATTTTCATACTCTCTTAGTAATTCTGCCATAAGTTTACTAAAGAAATATGGAGCATTTTTCAGACCAAATGGCATGCGTAGTGGCCTGTACGTTCCGAAACTGGTAACAAAAGCGGCAAATCTTTGAGCTGTGGGACTCAATGGAATCTGCCAGTATCCTTTGGATAAATCTAACAAAGTAATAAATTTTGCTGATGAAACTAATTCAAGCCTTTCTTCGATATTTGGCAATGGAAAAAATTCGGTGCGTATCACCTCATTTAACCGGCGATAATCAATACAAGGTCTGGGATCCTTATGTGGTGCTTCAACTAAGATCATTGGTGAGGTATAATCTGATTCCCCTACTTCAATTATTTTCAAATCTAACATTCGTTGAATTTCAGTTTTTAAAATACCATTCTGTCGTTGAGAAATCTTATACGGCCTAGCTCTGACGGGCTTATCATTTATCAACGTGATATCATGTTCAACCAGATGGGTCATTCCTGGCTCGTTAGAAAACATCTCAGAATATTTATTCACCAGTTTATGCAATTGTTCAATTCTTTGGGGATCTATACGTTCAAGCAAGTTGCTTTTCTGGACAATGTCTTCAAAATTGAAAATATTTGGATTGGTATCCAAATGGGGAAAATCTATATCATTGTCCGTGTACCCATCATTTCCTACGCAATCCAGGAAATTAATGCTCTCGGGTCTTTTGTAATACGGTTTTAGCATATTTACATGATATATTTGTTCTTTTCTATCCGGAAGCTTAACAATGTAATTCGTCTCGGACAGTCTATTTTGAATTACACCGGGACCAGCCCACTGAACTGCTAACTTATTCGGTTTAGAAATTGCAAAAATGAGTACTTCGTCACCTTGCTTAAATTCCCTTTTTACAGAATTTTTATCATACCATTTTTTTTCTAGTTACCTGTAATTCTTCCATTTTGCTAACTGCCAAGTCCTGACACCTTTTCATCCTATTTATGAGTTTAAGAACATATTCTGTAACAGGACTTTTCTCATCCCCTGACTGTGTCCACTGTTCATACACTAATGTTTCTGGAGTTCTTAGATTCTTCCCGTGCACTAGTTCTGAAGGAGTGAACCCTGTACTTTCGTGTGTAACTGTACGTAACGCTAACAATGCTAGCGGAAGGTGTTTTTCCCAATCGGGCCCAGATTCTTCACACAGACACCGCAACAAACGTTTAATGGTTCTGTGAAACCGTTCCACAGGGTTGGACTGTGGGTGATACACGGAGCTGTGACTCACCTTAACCCCAAATCTCTGAAAGAATTCCGAAGTGAGAGCACTCGTAAACGACGTCCCTTGATCACACTGTACTTCTTTCGGGAAACCTGTCCTGCTAAATATCTCGAGTAGTGCATTGACCACACTCACTGATTTAATATCAACGACCGGTATAGCTTCTGGGTATTTAGAAGATAGACACATGGCTGTAATGATGTACCGTTTCCCAGTTGGGGTCTCTGGAAGAGGTCCACAAGCATCTATGTTAATTTTTGAAAATACTTCCTGAATAATGGGAACCAATTTGAGAGGTGCCTTCTTCTTTTCGTTAGGTTTTCCCGCTCTTTGACATTGGTCACAAGTACGCACATATTCCTCCATATCTTTATAACACCCAGGCCAAAAGTAATATCTCAAAAGCTTATCTTTTGATTTTGTAACTCCTACATGAGCCGAAGTGCTTTCATGGCAAAGTGCCTTAACACTATTTCTGAGTTCCATCGGTACTAGTAGTAGTTTTGTTATGTTTCCGAGGTGGTCCTCATGCATCTTAAACAACAGATTGTTTTCAAGAACATATGTCTTCTTCGCAGTAGGATTTACAGGCTTTTGGGCTAATGCCATTAATTCCCTTAAGGATTGACAGTCCTGCTGCATTTTAGATAGTTTCTTAGAACTAACCTTCAACAAAGACAATTCCTCAGCCCCTTTACTGACTTCTGGCAATTGAAGATTATCACTTTCGTCAACAATAATATCTGATAACAGACGATCATCACCTGCCTCTTCATTTTCTTGGGCGCCTAAACAACTCTCCCCGAGAACTTCAACATTTTTCTCTTCTGGGATGATCCCCTTATTAAACTTTGCTTTCGTTTGCGCCCTTGTTTCTACGGCATTCAACGCCTCTGGGGACAAAAGACAAGGCTTCTCACACCCTTCCAATAATTCCGCCGTACGGTTTCCTAAGAGATACCGCCCCTGATCTAATTCGTTTCTAATGACTGCTGCTTTGGTACATATTTTTCCAAAACTACCGCATAATTCAACATGTGCCAAGGGTAGGCACTTGGGATCAGGATCTAACGGCGTTTTAAGCCATATGTTTTCACCTGTCAACATATCAGGAGTGATAAGCTTCTCACAAACTATATCTATTGTGGCCCCCGAATCCCTCAAAATTTTCATAGGAATGCCATTTACTCTACCAAGGGTTGTATATGGGTCTAAAAGATCTTTTGACCCATCATTAACATAATTAACTGTACCCTCTGATGTTCGCTTCAATTTTGGGCAGTTCGGACGTAAATGCGATGGCGAACCACATTGATAGCATTTAAGGGACCTACGTTTCTCAAATTCTCTATGTTCTTGTTTTTGTAGATCTTTTTTCTCGTAGTGAGCAGATTTATTAGGGAACTTTTTATCTGCATATTGCCATCTATTATTGCTATACTTTTTGTCCTGAGGGTTTTTCGACCCTTCTCTAACGCGCCTTTTTATTTGATCAGTGACCATCAATTTTTTTAGCCCTTCAAAATCAGTCACTTGCAAACCTTCCACCCACTCATCAAAATATTTAGAAAGTTCAAAAACGAAATCCCGCCACGGCTTGGCTGAATTTCTCTGATGTTTGACAAATTTTAATCGAAAATTTTCTGGGGTCATTTTGAACCTGTTTAGGAGAACCATTTTGATGTGTTCAAAGTTATCAAAATTTTCTTCGGATTCCTTTGCTATAAGTTGTACCACGTCGGGTGGTAAAAGAGCCAACATGGCTGATACCCACTTTTTTTTTTCTACCCCCCACTCTTTTGGCTTGCCTTTCAAATAAAGCAAGAAACAACGCGATATCCATTTCCTTTTCATCGAACTTGGGGACAAGCTTTGTCAGCTCATAACTTCCCCCACAGCTTCTTATATCGAAATCCAAACAACCTCGACCCTCGTTTTTTATTGCTGCTTCTAAGCGTAGTTTCTCTAATTCAAACTCCCGTTCTTCCCTTTTTCTTTTTTCTTCTGCCTCTTCCTCCATTTGTTTTCTCGCGAATTCTTCTTTTTTCTGTTTCTCTTCTATTTCTTCCTGAAGTTTTCTCTTAGCTAATTCCTCCCTAGCCTCTCGCTCTTCGACAATATTAAAAAATTGCCCCTTAACAAACTCTTCTTCAAAATCTGCTGAATTCATAATCAGTCTTTTTAGATCCAAAATTCTCATTCTATCATTCACATTCTCCCCCAACTCTTCCGCTAACAACCTCAAATCTTCTTTTCTAGCTTTTGCAAGGAATGCCATAGCTGATAATATTAGTTATACAAACTAACTTCAAAATAAAAGTAATTCAGCTATTTTTCAAGAATAATCAAAATATACAATCTACCACAAATAAATAAAATCAACTGCGGTACATTTTAAACAATACTGTGCCTCAAAAAAAATTTTTTGCCTTAATCATGGCACTTACCCCTTCGGACTTCGGAGAGACTTAGAACCTAACGAGATGATCTGATGATCCAACAATAACTATCACTGTCGCAAAAGTCACTGGGTGAAACTGCTGTTTACACACTACTCTACTTCAAGGCACTTATTGTTCTCCTGACGGAGCTGATGACCCAATTCCTCCAGAGTTCCGAGATTTATCCAGACGGCACGGATGGCCGAATCTCTCCACGGCACGGATGGCCGGATCCCTCAATGGCTCTGATGACCAAATCTTTCGACGGCACGGTTGGCCGAATCTTTCGATGGCACGGATGGCCAAATCTCTCCACGGCACGGATGGCCGGATCTCTCAATGGCACTGATGACCAAATCTTTCGACGGCACGGATGGCCGAATTCGAAACTATTGTTGGAGACATCAACAGTCAAAAACTTTTACGAAGAAGAACATCGGAACGACGTGAAACACATCCAAACCGCTGCCACCAAATTTTTTAGCTGTAGCGTAGTGGTGAACTCATTTTTGCCAATGAGATAACAAATCATTATTCTTGATTAAATGATTTTTAATTTTAAATAACAATATATGTACATTCTACATTTTAGTTAAAATACTTTAGTGTCGACCACGTTGGTCGCACATCCATTCACTATCTCGGTTCGTCTCTCTCTCTCTCCAAGTTCTTATCTCTCGTTAGACGACGGCGTACTACTCTACAGGAGCAGGTGTTTACAACCGGCGGATGTTTTGTCTGCACCCGCCGGGGCAGTCCACATAAGTTCAAGGGGTAGGATTCGATGGACGTCACACTATCATCACATTTACATTTTTAATTTTTTTTTTTTTGCATCACAACAATTTCCAGAAAACCCAAGCCGCTTCTCAATGAGAATTCTCGAATCGGCGACCCTAGTTGCATCAGGGATAGTAATACCATTCAACTCGTAAGAGAAGTGTGGTTTGTTCGAACCAAAATGAGCGGCCATACACGTATTAAAGGTCATGTTTCGTTCATTTACCCATGCTGCAATCATATTCAAGTTCGTCTGGAGCATCTCCCTATCGCTGGGATTCCCCCCTTCCACCATCAGCATTATGTAATCCATTAATTCGATAGCAATAATAATGCGCTGCTCATATAGCCGCTGTGGTGGTCGAGTGGTTATAGTGCCGGACCCGTGATGCGAGGATCCGGGTTCGAACCCCACAGTGGTGGTCGGCTGAAGTTGGTTTTCTGTGGTTCCCAACTTCAAGGCGCAAATGCGAGCCGATCTCCCCGTTAAAAAGTCTCGCCACAGAGAGCAACAGTCCTACAACGGTAAATCATTCAACCATAACACTTAACTCATAGTTAGTAAAAACTGGGGGCAGATGACAGCACTACACATAACAAGCAACTACACACAGAAACAAACTTTACGTCAGGTTGCACTACACGTACACGCACATTCCCACATGTACCGATTCGTTGGGGGGGTTCCGTGGGGGGGGGGGGTGCATGTGTGGGTGTAGCAGTAGTAGGTAGGGGCTCGGGGATCCATGATGTTCTTAAGTCAGCCACCTCGTTGGGCAATTTGCCTGTTGTGGCGTTGTATTTGTATCATCAGCGGAATAAATTTGTATCATATGAATGTAGGATTGATTTTACCTGCATAAGAATCAGTCCATTTTCAATCCTGAATGACACTGCGGAATAATTTTGACTCTTGAGTGAATTAAATTATTTTTTTAAATTAATATATAAAAAAACGGCTTTTACACTATTTATTTGTAATATTTCTCAAAATTCGGGTATCTTCTTTAACGTCCCATTAATTTCACTAAATTAAAAAATGAGTTTTTTTCTTAATTTTCAATTAAGATTTAAAAAAGCATTACTAAAAGCAAAATTTAGTATAAAAATAAAATACCCCCATTTCGTTAATTACAAAATTTCTAGTGGAAAATGTTGGATAACTCAACCGTACACCGACAAACTTTACGAATCGCTACTTACGTACTTTTTTTTATTAATAGAGACGAATTCTCTGTAAATTTCTAAAATCAAAAAAAAAAAAAAGATGTGAAATTTTATACTGAAAACATATTTCTTATTTTTATTAAACATTTTTAAATCGAAATTTATCATACTTATAAATAAGAAGAAAAAAAATCCCATCCGTATACTCATATTTCCAGGTAGTTAGCATGTATTGAAATAAATATTCAAAAATATTGGTTTCTATTAATAAATCACTAAATGGCATCGAAATCTAAAAGAAAAAAGTTGAAAAAAAAACAAAAAAAATCAGCAAAGCAAACGTCACCAAAAAAAATTCAACAAAAAAAAAAACTTTCCCATATCAAACGTAAACCTCAATGAAAAAGGAAAACTAGGCTGGAACCGTTTCTTTTTACTTTTTATGAAAAAAAAGATTTTTTCGAAAAAAAACGTTCTTTCACAAGAGCTGTTTTAAAACTAAAAGCCTCTCAATCTCATTAAATTCGGAATTCAAATCTAGAAATCCTGACTCAACCAATCAAATAAGCACGTCTGCAGTTGTGAAGAGAGAAATAGGATAAGTCGGAAGGTAAAAAAAAAGGAGGCGGAATAGGAAGGAAAACCTAAAAAAAAGGGGAAAATATATATATATATATATTCTGGGAAATAGAGAGCCGTGGTCCTGGAATGGGATGAATGAAGGCGGATGGTATAGGAAATGGAGGAAAGATCATTTTACTGAACTTTTCGAAATGAAAACGGCACCTTCTAGTTATCAACTTTCTGTTCGATGGTGAGAGAATTCAAGAAATTTAAGAATCCTAGAATTGAAAGAAAGAAGGAAAGAAAGAAAAAACGAGATTTTCGGCCTGGAAGGGAGAAAAACCCGGATGAGAGAGAAAGCTAAAGGCGTGAGATAGGAAGAAAAAAAAATGAAAGAGGGCAAGTAAATAATGGGAGAAATTCAAATAGAAGAAGAAAAGAGAATTTGGGATTCTTCTTAAGTTCTTCGAAATCGCTTGCGGCGAATGATTGGGATTCTAGGATATATAGTCAACTAGACTAATCAACATTCCAGGACGAAATAAAGAAAAAAAAAAGCAGAGATTTTCTTATTTTCTGCTGTGAACGTGTAAGGGTTAGGATTTGGCATTCTACAAAGAAAAATTTTATTTTTCCTCACCGATTTTCTCTCTTCAGATCTTTACTAATACTCTTCTATGTTCGGTACCAAAATTTTTATTCAATTTTTTTTTTTTTTTTTTGTTCTACGTACAAAGATGTCCGAGTAAATCTCCTCCAGGAAAGGATTTGTGATTTATTTGTCGCTTGGGACAACACGGATTGAAATAATTGATTCCAGACGAATGATTCTTGTCTTCTTCGTTTTTTATTTACCGAAGCAAATTGTTTCGGAACTTCAGTTTTTTAAAATTGATAAAAAAAAATTATTTTTAAATACACAGAATTTGGTTTTGAGTAAAAGTAATGCACGTGGAAGCTGACATTTTAAAAGAGAGAAAAGTGGAAACTAAATACATTCTCCTAATGAAATCTCGAAAATGTGTAACGTAAGTTACCGCCATACTATCGTCTGCGTTATCGCCATAGTGGTATATGCCTAATTTTTGACTTATGGGAGAAATTCAAATAGAAGAAGAAGTAGAAAGAAATTGGGAATCTTCTTCAGTTCTTGGAAATCGCTTGCTGCAAATGATTGTGATTCTAGAATGTATCATCTTTGCTCCGGGGATACACACACATCGACACCGGCAAAATAACGTCATAACTCAAAAATGCACGAAATTGAGTTAATTCCATATTCAATATAACAATTGTTTTCTCTACAAGTCAGTATATTAGCATTATTGTAACTACAAAACTAGGCGCGCTAGCCCAGGTCGATAAGATACTTGCCTAAAGTACCAAAGCATGTTTAGAGGTGTCGCGAGTTCGATATCCGGTTCGTCCTTGTCAAAAAACTTTCCTGACGCAGAGGTATAACAGAAACGGCGACATGACCGCAGAAAAAATTGCTACCACAGGGAGTCCCCATCGAGGGTTTAACGCACCAGCCTCTCGATGAGTATAAAAACGAGCCTGCCGTTCGGAATCGGCAATAAATTGTAGGTCCCTGTCTAAAATTAGCCCTCTTTATATTTTGGCGTGACCTTCAATAGCTTCACGCTACTACGAGGCAGTGCTCTTACATATTATCTGTGGTAATATTTTTGATTTTTGTGTGCGAGAATTCCATCCATTCCCGCTGGCATCATTGAGCATCTTCACTTTCATAAACGATCCTCTTGAAATATCATTTGGACTGCTGCATGGATATGACTTGCAGTAAGGTAACTTCACTGAATCCGCAATCGGAAGACGAGTACATCATTCTATTCCAGTGGTTCCCAACAGGGATTGCCGGATCCCTAGGGGTCCACGGCTTTTTAACTGAGTGTCCACGGCCTTTTTACTTAGGGTCCGATGGTGGCAGACACCAAGATTTCCCGGGTGGGGGAGGGCTTTGTCCACAACCTAAAGTATTCGGGAATCACTGCTCTATTCCAAGACCATTGTGTTCAAAGAATTTTTTTAACTGGATTTATTTTCTTCGAATTTACTAATAATAGAACATGAGATAAATTCTGGAGCGTTCAAGAAACTTGTCAGATAATTATAATCATCATAATTGGATCAAGAAATATTTACTTTTTCGGATCTGATAATAGTGTCCACTTTCGTATAATATATAAATATACTGTATACAATGAATTATTCATGAAGTACTAGTCACAAATATCAAGTTTGTATTCCTAATGATTAGGTTTTTAGATTTATCGAGGAGAAAAATATAAGGGAAAAAGGCCAACTGATCGTAGTATTAGAAAGTAAGAGCGAGAGAAAGAGAGTTCCTTAATAGGTCTCAATGTGCAATTGCTGGAAATTCTGGTAGTTTTTCGTCGTGGGCCCTACTGCTATCTATTTCTCACAGGGGCTCAACTTTCTTCTGTCCGTTGGCCCGTATCACTTAGATGAGATCATTTGGAAAGCAATCAGCGAACGGTAACTTCCAGTTCGAGTGGAGAGTGACGAGTGTAACAGAGAGATCCCCAAAGCTCTCTTTATCTTGCTCTCCCAACTAGACTGGAACACTCTCTCTCTGTATATACGTGTGTGTGTGTGTGAGTGTCTACTCTTTTCCGCCATTATTACCTCCTTCCTTCTTGGGAAAACTTCATAGTTTCTACTTTTATGAACACTCTGAATCAACGTCGTAGAAGAAATAAAATAGAAAAAAAAAAAGATTCAGGAAGAGAGAGAGGTTTGAATGTCAGTTCCCAGATGTGAGACAATTTTTTTCTATAGCTCCCATTTTAATATTATACAGTGATACCTCGGCTAACGATCGCCTCGGCTGACAAATAATATGGCAAACGAAGATTTTTTTTCGTGATTTTTCTGCCTCGGGTAACGAATGTTTTAGTTGATGTGAATGCATGTCTGTTATGTCTCGGACATTAAACCGCCGCGTCGTGAGCTAAATTTTCTGAAAGTCAAAATTAATCCCATGTGTAACTGTCACTGAAGAGATCCAAATTGATTATTTCCAACTCGGAATCGCTTTTCTGATACACTTCTAGTTTAGAAAGATTTTAGGTCGTTTCATGTGAAAAGAATAATTGACCCTTACAGTGGCGATCCAAAATATCTCGTTATCTTAGAACTCTCTCATTTTGGCAATCCAGAGTACAGCTTTCTCTCTGTAGAGAGCTTTGTCCGATAGCATGCCCCCACCTCCGTCTTGTCAATCAACTGCAAGTGGGCGGAGTCAGTTTTTGCTCAAACTTTTGAACTACAGAATAGAGAAACATATATTAAATTATTTACAGCAATGGTTTTTAATCGTCGTGCCGAGTAGTTACAGGAGAGAAGCAGTGTCTTCCCCCCCCCCTCCTCCCATTTTTTCAGAGTTGTATACAAATATGTGTACAAAATGAATAATATAAAAGATATTTGATGAACAAGGGAGTGTTTATCTTCCTTGTTTCATTATTATAATCATTCTAGATTTCGGGGATGCTCATTTCCATCTCTTCCAGATTACAGTAGCATTTAAATTTTACCTTTCTTCTCTTCTTTTGTATAACTAAATCTGAAATTTTCAGGTTTTTTTTTACTTGAAACAAAATTATTCACTTATACAAAAAAAAAAAAAAAAAATACACACAACATGTTATAAACTGACGCAAAAGTCGATTAACTGTGAGTTGAATATGTGTTGACATTGGGTAACTTGGCTACCCGCACTGACAACATGCAACGTAGCTAACGTTAGAGTTCTTTAATACAATTAATATAACAGTGTTAAAATAAAATAGACATATATAGGGTGGGGTTGACAAATCAAGTGGTGTAAGTAACTTTGAAAAAAAATTTCAAGTCAAAGAGATTTGCATTTGAAATTACTAGTAATTATCGTGTGAGGAAAATTATATTGTTGCCATATGTACGCTATTTTTCATCAACTTCAACTTGCACTACTTTATTTCAAAGTGAGTATCAAAATGATTAGTTATTTAATGACAATAATTGTATTTCATGTGACAGTTCACATCAACCAAATCTGGACTTACACCACTTGATTTCTCAACCTTCCATATATAAAACATATTATGTGAACAGTAAATTGAAGAAAATACCAAGTATAAAAATCAAGGTGGTGGCAGACAGGTATTTATTTGTAATTAAAAATTAGCGAATTGCTCCGGCGAAACAAAATCGAATTCATAAATTTATGTCCGAGTATAAAAGTAAGTTTCGATATTTGAAATACTAGCAAGTTATTGTTGAAGTCATTGGTTAAAAGCAAAAAAATTGGTGTTATATTTGGCAAATCAATAGTTGCAGCGTTATGGATTTTAGGAGCAATGTGAAAAAAAACAATGTGTGCAAAAACTCTTTTTTCTACGTGAGGGAATCTCACATGGGGAAAAACCTCACGAGGTCTTCTCAAGAAAACATTGAAAAACAAACTTTTCATTATTTATTCAATTCTTTATTATTATATGTTTTATTTATTATGTGTATACAGTTCCGCTTAAAAGGAAATAACAGCAAAAAAATGTTGGAAGAAAAATTGCAATTTTTATCATAGATGTGCCAAACTCTAGGAGCAGCAATTTTTAACATTTTGTGTTCTACAGACCCTCTGTGTCAATAACATGAAGTGCATCAACCTCAACGGGAAATAAAAGGAATGCCGCGGGCCTCTTTACAAAAAAAATATTGAGAAAGCGAATAATAAAAAAATGATATTCAGTAAGAAAATACAGTAAAACACCCCTCAGCCCCCTTTAACGGTCAAATAATAAGTCACTCGTGCATAATAAAAGTATGCATTTCAAACCTCTAATTAACGGTCACAACCTCTTTTATGGACGAATTTTTTCTGTCCCGCCTGTATCCGCAAAAGAGAGGTTTTTCTGTAATAAATTAAAAAAATAATATCCATCATACATAGCAATGAGTCAATTGTTTTCTCATACAAGCTCAAGGACATTTTTCTATCTGAAAAGAAGTTGATTGATATTTTCCTGTGGAGATATATTTTTAGTGTTAAAATCTGACGAAACAAGAAATCAAACCGAAATTACCAAAATCATTTAAAACGAAAAAAATTAAAACCTATATTTTCACTTGCAGTAAGTATGACTCTAATTTTTGTCTCGTATTCTCTTCTCTCTTCTGTTTTACAGATGAGCTGAATCTGATGGCGTTAATGAGAATTATCGTAATTTAAATTATATTTAAAAAATATATTTTTTGAAATATTATTGAAACAAAATAGAAAGCATATTAGCTATGGATAAAAATCAATCATGACTCGAAAGAAAGAAAACGGGACAAAAGACAAAAACAATTTGTATCTACCATTGAAAACTGAAATTGGAAATTGATTACATTTCGGTAGTTGAGCTAAAGGTATTAAAAAACGAGTTTTAAGGAATTCTATTGAAGTATTGTTTATTTTTTATACATGGGAAATAAAAAGAATGCGATGCGAAAATGTTATACGATCTTGTATCTTTTCGGCACAACGTTGATGGGAATTCAATAAATAAGCAATTAAATTTCTGGGAATTTATCTCCGTTCGTATATATCGTGGGAGGAAGATCGAATCGATTGTCGACCAGCATATCGTATCGAAATTGGAATATTTTGTTTTTTCGGGATGGCAAAAAAATATTGATTATCAAAGTATTAGTAGTACTATCGAAAACAGTAACATTGAATAATATGTCGTTATGAAGTTGGCGAATCGCCAAAAATACACACTGACAGATTAAAGAAAAAATTACACTGTACAGTAGGCTACTATGCTGGACCATTTTTACAAAGGTGACTCTCACACTCGCCATAACAGCGATTTTATGAATTCATGTAATAATTGGTCGACAAAAATGGTCAATTGATATGCCTCGCCAGCCATCATTTAAGAGGTCGAAAACAGAAAATAGATTACGGATATTGATTTTCTTAGAAGCAAATATCAATTGATGTGCAAAGCTAGCCATTTAATGTACTTAAATACTCAGCTGACTCGATGTTGTTGTTGCACAGCATTTATCACCCTGACCTTAGCCCAACACTCCCTACTGCGGTCTGTGTAGTAGAAAAACTGGTGAACTGGTGTTGTACATATTACCACCACCAATGTGTTTTTTTTTTTTTTTCGCCGCACACGAGTACTTGAAAACATTACAACTAGCTGTGGATATGAAGCCACCAAATCAAAGAAGTGATTAATACACCAGCGTTTTGTTTGACAGGTGTGGGTTGGAATTTTCACATTGACAAGAAGGAATGACGGTTTACAGTTAATCTGGGTCTGATTATCCATTATGTGTACAAAATAATAGTGTTTGCTACAAAGAAAAAAAGAGGTGTTTAATTAGTCGTTCATCCCTTTCATACCCAGCGCTAACAAACGTGCGGTTGTTTTCCTCTCTTGGTAACATACTCATAATCCCTAGAGTAATGGTTGAGCTTCCTCTGCTTATAAAATGAGAATATCTGCAGCGAGGAAAAAACAACTCTCGGCATTTTTGTATGCAAGTTCTGAAAGGGTTAAACACTCTTTTGTTTGATAATAACAATCTTTCTGAAATAATTCATTCGTTGGCTCCATCTGAATGCCAGAGTTAATAGTGACCAAATCAAGAATGACTTATAGGATGGCCGAACGCTTTGTCAGCGTATAAGAGAAAGCTTAAACTACCGAAGAGGTAAGGAGGGGGAGACGAGAAGTTAGTCGGTTGCACACATTAATTGGGTAGTGCTGTGTCATATTTTGTCTCGAGTGTCATCAGAGGTACTTTCCCCCCTGTAATTGGCCCGTCACGACGCCACTGACCTTTGTGCAGTTGTCAGTTACACGCTGCCCAGCATTCCCACCGCCCTCTGTTCTGGATCTAAGAGTAGATGAAAGAGAGGGAGCACAGGAGAGGAAACGTTCATCTGCAGCTGATGGGGAGAGATAAAACAATGTTGGAAATGAACGGAAATCTACCATCACCTCATTTGTTCCTGAAAGGGATAGTTTGTATTCAATGGACAACGGTCAAGAAGAGATTGTTCGACGAATCAACCCCCAAGTCTATATCTAGTTGTACATTCCTTCCGACTATAAGAGTGTTATCTCTACCCGGGAATTAATTCATTAATATCCCTTTCAGATTCAATACTAATAAAGGTTGGTGTTGTTTTTTCTTGCTTTATTTAATTTTTTATGCTCAGTGAGTTCAGCCTTTACTTCAACGATAGCACACACACATAATCCTTAGTGTAAGGGATGAACTTTCTGCAGTTGAAAAAAAAAAAAAAAAACTCTAAGCGAGAAAATATAAATCCGAATGATTCTACGCACAGGGTGTTGAAGGAATAAAAGGTACATATATTGATGTTTAACCCTCACAGTGGCAAGAACGAGTTATCTCGCGTAACTTAATGTCCCTTATTTCGGCAATTCCGAGTTATCTACGTCTATCTTCCTTAAAACCCTGAATTTAACATCGTTAATCGCTATAATGTATATATTCAAAGCGATCAAAATGCATATAACATCCTTCCAAGTAATGGTGTGCACAACTCTTTTGATATTTTTTATTATTTTTATATCTTTGGATGCATAACTAACTTCCTGAAACGCAAATTACCGGAAGAGCACCGGTTCATCAGTGAGATATATTCACAGATCACTTGAGTGAACTGTGGCACGGTTCCAGATCACTCAAGTGGTCCTCATCACCTTCACAGATGTTTCAAGCGGCACGCGATACATTTACGCATTACTTAAAAATCCATGCATTTCCAAAACACTTAAATGACCTAGGGTTCAGTCCCGCATCATTCAAATGTCTTGCGTCACATTCCAATATCACCTAGGTGGTCCGCGACACATTTGCAGTGACTCGTCGCATATTCAAAGATCACTTGAGTGATCCGCGGCACAGTCTAGAGAACTTAAACGTCTCACGGCGCATTCACAGATCACTTAAATGGCAAGCGGTACAGTTCCAGAACACTTAAAGAAACCAGCGCCACAGTTCCAGATCATCAAAGAGGACTGCGATACATTTCCAGAACTCTTAAGTTACTCACGGTGCAGCTCCACACCGTTCAAGTGGCTTGCGGCACATCGCCATACCACTTTAGTGACCCGCGGCACATTAACATATATTTTAATAACTGCACCTGCTATTAAAACTATTATATTCAAAAAAGTAAAATTCCAAATGCTTCTTTATTTGAATCTTTAAATAAGAAAAAAAATTGATAAAAAAATACAAGAAACTCAGAAATGAGAGTACAGATATAAATTTCTCCACCACTCTCGGGCATTTAATATCTTCTTATATATCCTTAGATGGTCATAGATAGAAGACGGGGGGAAAAATGGTTAGTTATTTTGACTTCCTTGATATCCTGAAACGAAAAACCGAAAAAAATATAAGAAATAATAAGAAAGAAACACAATTTTATCACAGAAAAACGTTTCCTTATGTTATTAAATTCAGAATATATATATATATATATATATATATATATATATATATATATATATATCTTATTTTTCTTTTGTTGTTTGGAGTTTTTTTGGGATCAGGAAAAGATAAAAATGGTAAAAAAAAACCCGGAAAAAAAGGAGATAAGGATTGCGTTGGAGAGTTTTTCCAAGCCATACTTATTCTTATAACTGTCTTCTTTTTTCCTACCTCCTTCATCATCAATGACAAAGAGTTTTAATTAGATTTCTGGATAAATATTTCTGATCATGATCTGGACGAACAAACAGCAAAAAAAAATATATATATATATATATAAAAATAGAATGATGAATGCTCTTTTTATTATTATTTATCATTATTATTATTATTTTCCTTCTATTTCTGTGCGTCTCCATTCTTATGAATTGTCCGTTTATGCTCCTACTTTTAATAAAAGACAAGATATTTCTTTTCTTGTGTTTTTCGGTGAACAAAGTACGATTATTATTATTTTGTGTGTGTATTATTTGCTGTATTTTTTTCTTCCTGTACTATCTTGTTTTTTAGGAATAAGATAAAAATGTATTGGAACTCGTTGAAAAAAATAGGTTGTGTATGTAAATATTGGAAATTTTGATGTATTTGTATACCTGGGAATAGAAATGTGTGTAATGTAATTATATGGGTATGAGTTTGGTGTTCTTTGTGGTTGTATGCCTTGAGGTTCACCTATTTGGTATTCAGGTTTTGTGTTTGTTTTGACTTACTTTACATTAATCTACCACTGCTTACGCATAATTATCACAGAACCTATCAAAAATTTACATATGGGAAGAAAAAAAATCTGATCGAAATAAATAATTGCCATATAAAAGATTCAAAAGATGATTTCGGAATAAAACTGGTGTAACATCAGTTTTTGACTAGTATTATATGCATTACGGTGATGGAGAGGATGTTTCTTTGTCGCGATGCACCTTTATTTAGAAATACAGTAGACGAAATATGAATGAAATATATTTTTTTTGAAACATGAAGGATGTTATCATTTGGTTATTCTTTAAACTTTTGCAAAATACGGAACGGACATGTGAAAAAATTCGTTTATAGTTATCAAGACTTCGATTTATGTTATCAAGACTTGTGTTATAATTTTTTTGTGTTGGATATTTTTATTTCTTTATTCTGAAGCTATAAACTAGAACCAGACTCGTTTTTCACTATAAGATATCGTTATCGATCTGTAAGACTAGTAGGGTCCCTTATTGACAAATAATTCTGTACTCAGTTTACAATGCCCTAATCAGCCGCTATGATCCATGTACGTGTGGCGCTTCTTCTGCAATTTCATTTCTATAGTGAAGTAATGTGTAAAGTAAAAAAGTACCTTTCTTTAGGTCAAGGTCAGTTTCTCACTTTCACAGTTACTCGGCAAGAAGACTTTTACCGGGGAGATTTACTTTATCGAATACTTTCGATTTCATCTAAGGAACGTACATTATAGCAACTATCGTAATCCGAAACACACATTAGACAGTTTCATTCTATCTCCTCACAATTACTGAACAAGAAAATGATTTGTTTTTGCTAAAGGGAGTAATATGGGGACAAATGGTCATCGAAGTTTTTTTTTCGGGTATATATAGTTATCAATCATTTATTTATTTTTTCTTTCTTTTTTGTAGTGTTCTTTTTTTCACCTTTTTTTATAGTGAAACAAATTGAAATGTGCAAATACAATTATGCTGAAGCAGCAACAAGCAAATTGTCCAAATGGTAAACAAGCCAAATGCATAATTGCATCGAAGTGTCAAAAACGAGGTGTCGTTAGTGATTACAGTGTTTTGTAAAAACTTACCATGGATAATATCAAAATATTGTAAGGTGCTCAAAATTTATAAATTCACATCTTTAAAATGCGGAGTTTTTATATTTAATCAATGGATGCGACTTTCAAAATATAGTCGTTATATTTACCAAAATATGTTACTCGAGAAATTCATCGTTTCGCTCAAAAAACTAAATTTACAATTTAGTACCAGGAATATCACTTCAGCATATGTCTGCTTAGGATTGGCTAAATACTTTGAACAATCACTAAAATCTCACATATAGAAACTTCAGCCAAATTTATTTTTAGTCATTAACATTTTGAAATGGGTTGGTATAGAAACACTATTTCAAAAGTCTCTTATCATCAAAAATGCAATTTTCCAACAATTCCATTCTATTCTCCAGTGCAATTCCATGTAAACAAGGGAATATTAACAAAATATTAGCAAGATAGAAGCGTGAAAAATAATACATTGATGATCTAAAAATACAAAGCCAATTGAGAAAATTTATATCAGAAATAACTTATGTTATTATAATAAAAATATACGAGGTACTTAAATAATAATATTTATAAATGCGATTTAAATATATATAGAGATTTATTGTGAAATTTAACGCTTGAGAATTTTTAGAGGTTAGATATAGTAGGATTGAATGACGTGAATTTCGCTTCGGCAGTTTAGAATGAACTTGAATAATCGCACTGAGTCATTAACATGACATCCAATGTGTTTGCATGCAATTTATATTTGACTGAATATCTTCTTCATGTTGAATAAATTAGATGTGTCACCTGATTAGTACAACCAAAGGGTATTAATGAACATTGAAGGACCGGACACACCCCGCTTCCCATCTTAAGGAGATATCGAAGCGTTTTTTTAAAGATGGATGCATCCGGAATTTCGTTATATGAGTATATGTGTGTATATATATCTATATATAAATTTGTATAACAGAATAACACAAGTCCAATTACAGGAGTATAAATCAACGGAATAATTATGATGAATCGTGGTCCAAGAATCGAAATCTAAATTGATATTTCAGCGTTTTTTTTGGGACGTCTGGAGTCGATAACCAAAGTTCCGTTGATGGCGGTCCGTTCGTTCGTTGGATGTCACAAGTTATAGTCGTGTAGGCCCTATAACGACAAATCGATGCCATGTTTGCGTCACATGGAGTCCTGGTCCAAGGCAGCCAATGTTCAGACACCCAGGTGTTTTAGCTCATTCTAGGCACATATTCGTTTTCAATGAGTATCCTATATTTTAATTCTCCTGGACAATTACGAGAATTTCATCATTCCCGAAGCTACATCGGCTGGCTAGCGAGAATATGGGTGTCATTGATTCACCAATGTTAAGTGCTTATTGTTTCTCCAATGAATTTCACCATTCAACGCCATATCAGCGCTGATGTGTGTGGGGGGTATTAATGAACATAACACACACATTTGTGAAATTCTAGAAAGACTGAAGGGATAATAAAACTGAGAGACTATACAAAGTAAATGTAATGATCGTCCCTCTCACATACTTGTCAAACATATACAGTTCTTCACTTTTTTGGTGAATTACATTTGAAGCGATTGTGACTTGCAGTAGTCTCTCTAGTTCTCACCGTTGGCGATTTTTCAGCAATTCTAGTGATAGTTGACAACTTTACTCACTTTCGACAATATTTTTTGGCTATATTTTATTTGGGAACTCTACTTACGTTTTAGAGTTTTTTGGCGATAATGTCTCATATGGATAAGAATTTCCCATATTTTTAAGAAGGTAATATATGATCAGCCTTTTACTCAGGTCCATAGAACAAGGGCTGCCCCATAAGAACCTGGAGTTGTGTGTCATCACGCGTGACGTCATACCCCTGCAGAACCGAATGGGCTCGCTTTGCTACCTTGTCAATTACAGTAGTTTGTACAATCGTTGTACTGCCAATTTTACTGAATTATTTCCAAAATTATCCTTTCGATTATTGCCATTAGTATTTATGTATTTATTGGCTCGTTGCGTTCAACCATTTAAACATTTAAAATAATAACACTAATAATTTGCAAGTAGGTAACTTGTGAATATTTTTCTCGGATCTATTTCAGTTTAATCGCGTACGTCAGTTAACTTCTACTAGGTTAATTGAAAACCAGCTGGAGACAAATAATTTATAATATTTTTTGTACTTTCAAAAATTTTAATTATCATTTGGTTTCATTTGAATTAGGTATGGTTTTAAGAAGTGGCAACTCTTCGTTTTTACCCATACAACTGCAACATGAAAACAGGGGAATCCAGTGGCGTCGGAGCCGGGCGTTCTGTGGGGTTTTCGAGCACCCACGGTCGTTTATAGTACTGGTCTGAGCACCCAACTAAATTTACCAACTAAAAGACGAGCGCTCACAAGTTCCAAAAATTTCCGACGCTCTGTAAGAAGCAAATATATAAAATATTCCCAGTATACAATATTTGAAGTCAATTAATATTATTTTTAATACTGATATCAAAATACATTATCGGGTACAAATACTCATCGGGTTTAGTTTGAATTTTATCCATTTCTTAGCTTATAGACTACGAAGGTACTATATGCTCATACCTGGGACACTAAAACCCCCTAATTATGGAGAATGGGAAAAAAAGGATCATGGACGTGACATCACACAACACCCCGAGACCACGACCGCTGAGCCAAAGCGGCAGGAGCAACATCAAAGAGATGATAACAGTCATTACTATAAAAAGTCCTGATTTTACTACTGATACTTTTTCTTCCGGAACAACTTTCGCGTTCCAGATGGAACCGCATTTGGCCCACAGGCCAAAGGTTGTGCACTCCTGGTCTACAGCGTATTCATATATTTGCAAGTCGTTTATGGCTATCCAAATAGTTGCGCAAATATTCATGTAAATTCTCATCACGAAATTTTCGAAGGAATGAAATTTTTAAAATTTTCCTTTTAGACTTACCAAATCAATCGGAAAAACATTGGTTGGAGATATATATGGATGTTTCTTACTTAAAATTTATATATAAAGACGATCTCATATTCAACTGCACAGATACCACTTGAAATGTGCAATACCAGCTGTTACAATGGGCAAAATAAAAATGGAAAACGAAGGCTACACGAAGATCTTATAATATGCTGCCAAGAATGTTTTGAAGAAAGAGTTTTTTGAAATATATATACGTTGCATCAAAATTTTCTCACCCAACCTTATTCTTACATCTGTATGTTTTATGCATGGGATGGTTCTTAGAATGGGAAAACAATGTCTTTCGCTCTGTTTTTGACGGTTTATGTGCATTCGGTTCCGGATGGATTCTGTGAACTTGCGCCCAATATATACACTATGTTTTTTTTTTGCTCCATCTTTTGTCTCGACTACAGTCGTGGACCGTTGAGATGACTTATCCATCAGGAATAAACTGCTCGGAAAAGGGTTGAGATTTTACTTTGAAATGGGTTACGACAGATTCACAAAGAACATGCAACGTTTTTCGATATATTTTTCGAAGGACAGCTGCCGCAACTGCGCTTCTTACAACACCTTCTCCTCAGAGTTATTTCAACTTATTTTGTAAAATAAGTCTTGAAGGATTCATCCTTTTTGTTTTCTTAGACAAGGAAGGTTTTCTTTCCAAGCTCCCCAATCGATGGTGAATGTCCCGCAGAACTTTACGAAAAAATGTCAGAATTCGGCGGAGGTTTTTTGTTTGTTTTTATTCGTATTAGCAGTTCGATAATATGATGTGACTCGTATAATAATACATATATATCATCTAATAAATAATTCAAAAAAATTGAACACGTGATATCAGTGATTGTTTCTGGAGGACTACGGAAATAAATAATGTTTTTATACATATTTGCTTACATAATAAAAATGTATGCTGGACATACATATTTTGACTGTCACAGGTTGTACGTATTTTAATAGCAAAAATATTGCGTGCCTTTTGAAGAGGGACACAATATTTTTGAAAAGGGACAATAAGAGAAACTGATTTAACTTTTTCTAAGAAGCTTTTTATGATAAAATCAAAAAGGAAAGTGAAAATTCAGAAGTAACATTAGAAAACTCAAGTGACGTACCAATATAAATGCAATAAAGAAACTTATTTATCAAAAGGAAATTATACATGTTAACTATAGATTTTTTTATATCTGTAGATTTAAATTCTCTAGTAGCCTTCTCCTCCCTATACAATTTCATGTAGTGAAGATAACTCATTGTTAAGTTGTTCGGCGGTTTTATAAACTTCGCTGATCTGCATTATAACTGACACAGTAGAAATAACTAAACTCTTTTTTGAATGTTATCTGTTTTTTTTTCTTTTCAAAGAACTTTTTTTACTGGTTTTGTGCAGCTTATTAGAGTGCTTACCCACCAACCGCGAGATAGATAAACCCAAGAAAAAACCACCCTATCATTTTCTATTATGTATACTGTAGGCATGTTTCCTTACTACATGAAGGGAAGAAAAAAAAATGTCTCACTTTTTCTTTATTTCTGTCTGCCTTCTTCTATTATCAAAATGGGAACAAAAGCTCCACCGTTGTCAGTTGATCTGACGGTGTATGTGTGTGTGTGTGTGCGTGGGGGGGGGGGGGTTAATGGGACTAGCTCTTTAGACTAGTCATCACCAAAATCACACGGTTTTAAGAAGGTGAGGTATTTCGCGATTGCCGAAATACAAAGCATCAAGTTACGCGAGCTATCCAGTAATTGCCGAAGAGGAGGTCAATAAAGGATTTCATCAAAAAATATCGCAATGACCATTGCAATTTATTATAAGATATTATCATTCAATATATTAATTTCAACTCCACAACGCACAGGGAAATGTAACCTCTTTCCGAGAAGGGTAATTCGAAGACCTAAAGTAGAAATTCAGTCCACGGTCTACTGTCTATAATATCGTACTTTTGGACGTATACTCCACTGGTTATACTCTAAAAAAATGGAGTAGGAAGTGTCACGGGCACGGCTGCTAGTTTTGACGTGGATATGTTCTTTGTGCCTTGAAACGCGTGGTAGGTACTAACATAATGAAGGTGATATCGTAGGATTCATTCTGGAATAAAAGCTAACAGAAGATACCATTGCCGTCTGTTTGAGTGGCAAAGATATAGCGTAAAACAATCTCGTTTTGAATACGAGCCGCGGGTCTGGTGCCAAGATGAGAAGAGGTAATAAAACCAGTCCAGTAACTTCCGATTTGGCTTAAGTATATATAACAGACGATACCATTGTCTTTTATTTGCGCTGCGAACGTCCCGAGATTTTACCTAAAACAATTCCGTTATGAGTACGAGCTTGATACTCAGATCGCGGCAGGTATTGACACCAGATTGATATCATTGCATTTTTCGTAACGGGATCTACCCTCAGACATCTAAAACATTGATATATTACGAGTACTTCCTGAGACATGAACGTTAAAAACATTTCATTACAAAACTATTTTGTGAATGGTCCCACTATCGTCAGATGATTTAAAAGTCGCATTCACGTCAGAAGTTGATAGATGGCGAATAGATTTAATTGGAGAAACTGACTTTTTTCCAGAATAACGTAACAAAAAACCCTTTAAATCAAATTATTTTTCAAGATTCTATTATTTATGGATTAAATTTTCGCATGTGGATTGTACGATTACATACCACCCTCTATTTATAAAAAAAAATTCATTTGTAGATTATACTCAAAAAATTACGATGTATTGAAGAACTCACCCAAGAACATGCCTTCCGACATAAAGTGTGAAATCGAATTCATAGAACTAATCAATTAAATCGTCAGTACACGGTGGTAGAGCCAACTATTTTTCTATATATTTTAAGGTGTAATTATAACCACTAATACTGATGGAATTTAAACATGATGAACTGCCAATAACTGCAGTGATATCGGTAAACCAAGAACCAACAAATCAGTAAAACTACATATCCTAAGGAACATAAAAAGTAAAAAGAAGAACTAAAACTCCTCAAATTGAATTTTTCTCCCAAATAAATTTCCATATCTCCATATATTTCATTTCCATACATTCAAGAAGCCAATATACATACGTATATCACGTGTCTCCAATTCCATTAAAAAAGAAGTAGGAACGATATCAAACCGATTCCCGATAACAATAATACTCCTATAAATAAGAATCTAACGATCATATTATAACATAAAAAAATTTGATGCGAATAAAAAAAAACAGTACTGAATAATAGATTAATGAATAGGAATGCTCAGATAATTCTTCGTCTTTATTGCCAGATAAATTGTTTTTCTTCAGAAAAAATATTTATTTCTTTTCTTTTTTGGTTTCCTCTCTTCTCTAGGAATTTTCTTTGTATTAAAATGTTTTAATCAAATCCATTGGATGACTGATCACCCAGTTATGATGGGAGGAAGAAGAATATGTGTGTGTGTCTGAACGTATTCGTTAATATAAGTAGAATATCTAATTTCCATATTATACACTTTGAAATTAATTACTTTATATAGTGAACATTGTATTTCTTCGAGGATAGACGTTTTATAAAAACCAATTTATAAATGGTTATTTTTTGTTATCCGGGAATTTATTTGTAGCTTTCTCAAAGCAGCAACGCGCAAAATCACGGTGTCGTGAATCGAAGAATTCAACCAAATATATGAATTCTGTCACAAATTGTAGAATAGAATTGATAGAAATAATAAAAACAACTGTGCCCTTCTGTACATACTAAAATATAATTATAATAACTGATACTGCTGTTAAATTTTTAACATCTTGAACTGCTTATAGCTTCGATGATATCGTTGAACTAAAAAGCTAACAAATCAGAAAATAGCACATCCTAAAAAAAATAAAACTAAAAAGATAAAGAACCAAAACTGCTAAAACTGAATATTTTTCCCAAATGGATTCCAATCCTCGATATTTCATTTCCATAGCTTCACGAAGTCACGTGATAGATATATGTGAATATATATCTTCAATTTCATTTAAAAAAAAGTAGAAGCAATATGAAACCGATTTCCGATAACAATAATAATCCTGTAAATAAGAATCTAAAGATCATATTATTCCCATGAAAAAAAAAAATTAACAGTAATATAGAAACAGTCAAGAATATAAGATTAATGAATAGGAATACTCAGAAAATTCTTCGTCTTCATTGCCAGAAAAATTGTTTTTCTTCAGAAAAAATAATATTTATTCGTATTTGTTTGGTTTCCCCTCTCTTCTCCAGGAATTCTCTTTTCATTAAAACGTTTTAATCAAATCCACTGGATGACTGATCACCCAGTTATAATGTGAGGACGCGGAATATGTCTTAACGTATTCCTTAATAGAATTTCTTATTCCATTATTATACTTTGAAATTAATTATTTTATGTAATGAACATTGTATTTCTTCGAGGATAGACGTTGAATAAAAACCAATTTACAAATGGTAATTTCTTTTTCCTTATCCGTGAATTTATTTACTATTATTAAAATTATTATTGTTGTTATCCGGCTCTGGTATTCTTTCCTACAGGAAAGGAATGATAACAAATAAATATATATATATGTATATATGTACGCATATAATATATTTCATCGCTAGGAGATGGTTTCATTGTTTGCAATTTGATAATTTTTTTTTATTCTTTCTTCAACCGTGTTTTCATTTCTGAGTAATATAAATAAAAAAGGAAATCAAGAATAATAGATTTTTCTGGGAATTACATTTCGCTTGATATTATGTATATTTGTTTGTTTAAGAAATGATGTTTACCTGCGGCTTCGACGTCATTCCCTTCCAATGAATTTTTCTTGAAAAAGAAAAAGAAGGAATGTAACTTTGTTGTGCCTGTAGGGGCATCTATACATATATATATATATATACGTATAAAAGATAAAATAAAATGTTTTCGGAAAATTAAATCTTTTTTGGAATAACCTGGAATTTCGAGAGAACGGGGGGAAAAAAAGGCCTTGTTTGATTGAAGTCGTTTTTTCTTTATTTGATTGTTATTTGTATCCATTTCATGGAAGTCTTTTGTAATATTTTTGTTTCCGTCCGCATAAGAATGGAAATAAGAAGAAAAAAAGAGAATTATCCGGGATTGTTTTCATAATCTTGAAAGATAAAGAGATTTCGTGGAAGAGAGTCTGGGTATAATATTTTTTGATAGGGTCGAATGAATAAATGGATAAAGAGATAAATTGGTTTGGTTTCTTTTTTTCTTAGGAATTCTGTAAATGTTAGTTTACAAATTAGTATGTGGTGGAATTCAATTTAACTGAATGGGACTTTTCGCTCGGTTATTTAATGTTTATTGTCCAGTGACGAAAACAACTTATTTACCACTGAGAGTACGAGGAATAAATTTATTTAGGGAACTAAGAGATAGGGGGTTTCTTACACACACACACAAGATCGGCTTGTTTGTAAATTGATCAATTTTTATGTTGAAATTGATGAATTTAGCAAACATTACCGAATTTAATAAATGGACTAAATTGAGAAATTAAAATAATGGTACACTGACTATACTTTCTATTATATGGTTCTAATTTGAAATGAAAATTTGTATTCTATTATTTTCAATGCTTTATTAAATTATTATTTTTATCTATTATTTTTACTATCTTTATACCATGTATCATACATGCTCAAACTATGGCCCCGAGACCAAATGTGACCCTTATAGTCACTAGGTGGGGTTAATATTAGTACACAACCAGATCACCTATATAATCCGTAGCACATTCCCAGTTTACTTAAATGATCCACGGTACATTCCAAGATCACGTAAGTAACCTAAGGTGATATTCCGGATCACACAAGTGCCCGTGGCACATTCTCACTTGGCTTGAATGGCCTGTAGCCAGACCATTTCAGTGACCCGCGGCAGATTACTCAACTGGCCAGTGACACATTTCCGAATCTCTCTTGCACCCGAGGAACAATGGGGCACAGTTTCACATCACTCGCGTGTCCCGCGGCATATTTGCAGATAACTTGAGTGACCAACAGCACTGTTCCAAATCCCTCAAGCGGCCATCGGATATTTCAAAACAGCTTTATAAACGTTTCTGACGGTGAAGAGATTGAAGAAAGGTTCACACAGTTGAAAATGCTCCTGGTTTGCTTTTCCTGCAGTGTCCTCTACTGGCGGCAAAAATTTTAACTATTTTTGTACCAAACATCCCCCACACTCTTTCGCGAAATCCACTTTTTCACAAAGCGCATTTAACTGTACCAATTCATTCACTTCAGTTTTTGTGAACGTCTAAACTATTTAGCAATTTATGTCCCGTCCCCGGATAACGTTTTACACTGATTTTTTTATTTTCCTAAAATCATTGATCTATTAATAAAAAAAAACACGTATTTCAATTAGTGCGTTTCCAATGTTGATTAGCTGATTCAGTTGCAAATGAGACTCTACTTCCGTGAATATCGATCACATGGAAAATATCAATATTATAACGCAATGCCATTCAGTATAACAAACTTGGGCATGGAAACTTCCGACAATCATAAAATTTTATGAATTTATAAAGCGCACTCTCAAATTCGGTTTTGCGGCATTTTGACAATAACGTCAGCGGTGGTCCCGACTGATTACCGTAAGGAATAATTATTATTCATATATCAAAGATAGTTTGCAGCGCTATCTAACGGCGAACTTGTGAAACTAATTTTAAACATTCAAATATTTCCAAAAAGCATCCCTAGATTTTCAGTAAAAATGCAGCAAATATTGCATATGCGACTCTGCCTAAACTGTACAAATATTTAACCATTAAAATTTATTCGCAATTCGGAATACAGATGGCGTGACTTCCATCATGCGTAACACTAAATACGCACGCAGATGGGAAGGTATACCAGGTATCAATTAGGTACATGACGTATACACACTTTCGGCGCAATTCAACATCTCAAAGCTGATAAAATGGTAGTAAATTGCCCAATGACGGTAGACCGGAATTCTACTTGGTTTAAAAGAAGAAGGACCGATGGTAACATTGTATTATTATATATTGTTAAATATATTCCAGCACAAAAACCGATTTAAATAAACCTCGCAGTTCAGCTTTCTAAACAATCGATAAAGGACGAGATTACAGTAACAGGACGTCAGCTCCATGACAAGCCTTTTTCATTGGAGCAATAAAGAAATATTCCTGAAACTGCTAATTTTTCCCGAAAAATTTTAAATAAACCTTTGCGAAGTAGCTTCTTCAAATATTTCTTAGAAGAAACAACACAAAAGCGGTTTTTTTTAAAAAAAATCTATAAAATTTAGCGCAATTCTAGAACGTCCTGAGGAACAACTATTGTGCACGAGGAAAACATGTTTTTTTATTTAAATTAGGTGAGAGAGAGTTTTAATTAAAATGGTAAATCCATGAATTTTTTGTTCATTTTTCAACTAAATTAGATAAAAATCAATAACTGAAAAAGTAGAGAAGAAAAAAATAGAAAATTTTATAAGGTCATATTTTTTTTCAATTTCAAGGTCACTTTTTCATGTTTTTAAGTCATAAATGCCAGTGTACTTTCAAGATTTTCAGGTCATAAAAATTCGAGCCTCACTGTTATACATGGAAGAGATAACCCCCCCCCCCCCTCCCCATCCTTTAAAGCAGCGATACTCCACCTTTTTTGACTCGCGGAGCCCTTTTCAGTAAAAAAATTTTATGGTGGAGCCCCGTAGGCCCATTTTTTAATTATTCATTAAAAGTCACTGAATTATTTTTACTATTTAAAAATATTTATAACTGTTTTTTAATTTGTACTGGTTTTTTTTTTTTTGATTTCCTCGAGTGGCCGAGCTTTAAAGATTGTAAGTCGTTCCTCCAAAGCAGTGTTCTTCAACCTGTGGTCCACGGACCCCGGGGAATCTACGAGTACTTTATAGCGGGTCCGTGGGATTATTATCTTTTTCCACCATTGCATTTTGGTGATAAGAAATAGTAATTTATTACTTCAATCATTCATGGCATGCAAATTATAAAAAAACCCAAAACAATTCATTTCGTATTTTATGGGGAGGGGTGGATCAGTATTGACCCTCCGTACAGGGGAGTCTGTGGTGTATTGGCTTTCACTGCAGGGGGTTCCCGCATAACAAAAAATAATATTACAAAACTGTATCCAAAGGAGATAGGACCGCGATTCATCTAGTCCACAGTCTCCCAAACTTTTTATTCCATCGCCCCTTCATCAGAAATTTTTTCCTCTCATCGCCCCCCAACTCGAGTAAACCCATAGGATCCTATGTTAAATCAGTAGGTTCTATCGCCCCCTTGGACAATTCCATCGCCCACCAGGGGGCGATATAGCCCACTTGGGAAACACTGATCTAGTCCATATACTGCTGATAAGTATGCTGTATTTTTTCGTGTATAGTTCACGGATGGTGCGTTTAAACAACGTCGGAATTTTTTGGTGTTGGTGAATGCATTGCTGCGTCTTATATGCAGCTTCTTTTTTGAGCTGTTCAAATAGAAATAAATAAAGAATCTTGCTTTTTATAACATCGAAAGTAGGGTGATTTTAGCGGTTTTGGTGCACAATAGGACTGCGCATTTGCTGCGCATCAAACAATAGGGCTCCCCACTTGCTGCGCATCAAACAATAGGGCTCCCCACTTGCTGCGCATCAAACAAATGGGTGCTTCGCACTTGTTGAGGCTCGCTAGATGGCGCTTCCTATGACGTCATTCCTAAATTATCGTTCTTGCCTATGATGTCATTCCCAAATTATCGTTTTTCAGGGGGGTCATTCCTAAATTAAACTTTATTTCCCAAGTGATGATTTTTTTCAGGGAACATTCCTAAATTAAACTTTTGAATTCATTTTCTGACTTAGAAAAAATTTGCTCCTAAATTAAACTTTATTTCCTGACTTGTTTTTTTTTTTTTGGAGGGATGCTCCTAAATTTTTTTTTTCCATCCCAAGTGATGAGATTATTTCAAAGAGGGGTCATTCCTAAATTAATCTTTTCTTCCACAAATTATTGTTTTTTTACTGACTTAGTTATTTTTCTAATGATTTTTTTTTTTCATTCCTAAATTAAACTTTTTTTTTCACATATCAAGCTGTAAAATAAAATTCCCTCAAAAAGAAATGTTATTGACTTTTCATCATACTCAAGCTGAAAAAAAAAAATCACACGTAACTCAATTAATGACAGAAGCATTGATGATAAAGAAAATTAAATTTTAATGATACACAAAATAAATGAGAAAAAATATATATACAAGAATAAATGGAAAAAATATATATACAAAATAAATGGAAAAAAATATATACAAAATAAATGGAAAAAAATATATACAAAATAAATGGAAAAATATGTTAAAATAAATGGGAAAAAATATGTACATCAGTGTCCATGTAGCACTGTTCATCGAATGGCATAGTGGCCATACGCATATGTTTTAATGCCATCACCGAGAATATAGCGTTTATCGTCGCGAGGGCACAGCGACGTTTTGCGGAGGGCGACCGTTTGAAGTTTGTGGTTACTGGAGGAGATTTTTAGCATAGTATTTTTGATCGAGGAGTTGTTACGGAGGCAAGCCAGATAATCTTGATGTTTTAGTTGTTTTTTAACAACCGCACGAACGACCCCTTTGGCGGTCTTTTTCTCCGCGACTGCTGTGACCATGCTGTACATTTTTGATCTTAATCCGACGAATTCCACAACGGGTTCGCCGCCGTTCTCGTCCTTCATGACGCCCACCACTTTTTTATTCTGCAGGCTAAACAGAGGATGATCACCGGGGTAATTTGACGTGTCGAATCTGTGGAGCTCCTCCCTCATGTCTTTGTAAATGTCACCGGTTTTTATCTCGTAGAGGAATGAATCTGTATCTGTGAACAAAACTTCCACACCGGGTCCGTATTTTTTCTTCATAAAATTATAATGGAAGTCCGCCATCAAGTGTTTGGACAGGTCCAAAATCGTGACACCGGTATATATGGGCCTGTCCAGATGGATTTTCGTCTTCAACATCTTGATGACGGCTAACTCACCGGTGATTATCCTGAAGCATTCGAATGCCGGGGATGATATTAGCTTCCTCAAGCTCTTCTGATTGTTGGCGAGACGGATGTCGACGTGCTTCCTCAAATTTTCTAGCGATTTCCCGTACACAGCGTTATTGAGGAGCTTATAGAAGTCCTTTTCGAATTCGCACCGGGCTTGCTTCCTCTTTTCCGTATTGAACGCTATGTACGGGCGTATCCAGGGCTCCTGTGTGAATTCGACTGCACGCCGAACACCCGTCAGCTTCATTCCCAGCGACGTGTATAACTTCAGGCACCGGTAATGGATCACATAGGAAGTTTTGTTCATCAGATTTGGTGAGAGCTTTTTGGATGGTTTATCACCGGGTCTTCTGATGAATGGAGAGAGCATGTCACCAGTAATTTCAATGTTTTCTGCCGCCAAGGGGAAACAATTGTGCTCGTCGTGCAACTTCACCGGGTATTCCATGTCCACTTCTAAAATATACCCCTTGACGGCGTTGTCATCGATGTTGAGAAAATCGATGCTCTCAAGTTCACTGGGGGACAACCATCTGAAGTCTCTCACCGGGAGGGGCTCCATCATACACTTTCCATATAAATTATTCACATCATAGTACATGATATATGATGTAGGTTCACTGGGGTTATAACCGGGTATTAACGGGTTGTTGGCTCGCGCATACCGCTTGGAGATCACTGAGACCCCACCTCGGATACCTTTCTCCATGAAGAGATGCATGTCCGGATCGTTGATCAATTCGAGCTTGACACCGGTCATTCGCAGACATGCGTTCCAGGCCAATCCCGGGGATGTGAACGTATGCACCGGGTCGATCTTGTAGTTTTCTTCGCAGAGTTTTCTAAAACTCTCGAACACATCCCCGAGAAGCAGCACGTCAGTCTTCACGTAGAGGTTGTGGTAATCACCGAGGTTGGAACACCGGAATTCTCTCCAAACGGTATGCGCATATGTATACTCGTCACTGGTTATATGTTGATCCCCCAGAGAGGTGTAAAAGGCCTCTCGTGGGGGCAGCACCGGATCTTCGAACTTCTCAAACGAGTCAACGTACTCGTACGGATAACATCCTTTACGTTGAAGAAGATGACTCGTAGCTCCAAAACATTTCTTCATGTTGTTGAAGTCACCGGGGTTCATCGCTTGCACGAGCGAATCCAACGACGCCGCCAAGAACTGGTTGGAATCCAGGAATCGCAGGCGACCGAGAGAAAAGGAGATAAATTTCTCCATATTCCTCCCGATCACCTGGATCCTGCGATCGGGGTACCGGGAAAGTCCTTGCATCAGGAAATGAGCGTCGTAGTTTTGTAAATTGTGAAATATAACCGGGATGTGACGTCTTAACCTGAGCTGGAGATTGCACTTCTGATGCAGCGCCGCTCTAAAACCACCGGTGATGTGACAGTGGTCACGAACCCTGTCGTCACCGAGTGGGCGGTCGCACACCATACAAGTGGTCGCATTCCCGAATCTCTCTTCATCTTCAGCTGTCATCTGCAGAGGCACCGGGTTGTCGAGCTTGCCCATAACCACTCGTTCTTCTTCGACGAGACACCGGAAGAAGACGTCCACGCAATCTTCACCCCTGTACACTGTGGGCTCTTTCACGTATACACCATCGGGCCCCACGACCGTATACGCGAATCCACAGGGGCGGTGAAGGCTCTTCTGGGTTGTGCTAGAGAGAGACGGGTTCGGCTTACAGCTGTCCACCTTCTCCAAGATCGCCTCAAAGTCCGCATATATGACGTATGGAACGTGCAGCTGGTAATGGTTGTTCTTGAAGAACATCACGTTGTCGTCTACACCGGGATACGTCACTCGTTGCAGACCGTGTGTCTGGCAAAGTGGTTCGTGCGCATTCAGCTGCTCGAGGGAGGAGAAGCGTTGCAAGCAATAATTGCAAAAGTGGGATGCACCTTCATACTTGGTCGTGTAGGAAAGCAAACGAGACATGTTTTGGATGAGGCAGTAGTGCGACGTTGTCTCGTTGCTGATGAACAAGAGGTTGATTGGTGTACCAGACACCACCTCACTAATCCTGAGAGGAAAGACTTCTCCCCCCTCCAACCCAAAGACGTTAATGCGCACTGAATTCGCAGCTTCGAACCGTGGGATTTGTTTAAGTGTCACCGGGTATACTAATTCACTGGTATTCAATTCATTCTCATACTGAATATAGTTGAACACCCTTTCGGGGTTTTGCTTCACCGGGTGTAGGGCAGCCAACACACACCAGAGAAAGCATTTCTCATCATCGTTCTTTACATTTACCACTGCTCTTCTGCTGGCTACCCCCTTTGGCAGCGGAATATAAGTGGCGGCCGCTAGTGGTTGGTATTGCGCCGTGTTTAGCTCAAGCAAGAGCACGCGCTCGAGCACCCAACCACTTCCGCTGCCTTCAAAATCCTCTGTCGCCTGCTTTACCTTTACGAAGGCTATTTGTAGGTGCTCTTCTATCTGGTCGGCGGTTAAAGTGGTGAGCATCTTACTCCGAAGATACCCGTTGCAGAACTCGTCCTCGCCGTCACTTCCTTTCCTGGAAAATACAGCAGTCGCGACGATGTTCCATTTCAATGACCGATGTGTGGCCATGTCCTCCCTCAACAGCCGCGTCAACTCCTCTCTGACGCTGTCGAGGAAGGTGGTCATATCCATTTCGGTGTCTGGGGTGGGGATCAATTCGTGCGTCGACAACATGTCGAGTGCGCGCCTGACTTGCCCTCCTCCTCCTAGCTGTGCTCCTCCTTGGGGTGCTCCAAGCTGCTGCTGTGCCCCATGGCTCGGTGATGGCCGCTGTGGTGGTGCTCCTCCTTGCGCCCACTGTGGGGACGCATCATGCTGGGGTGGTCCTGCTCGGTGATGGCTCGGTGATGGCCTCTGTGGTGGTGCTCCTTGTGCCCACTGTGGGGGCACACCATGCTGGGGTGGCGCACCATGCCCCATGGCACGCTGGTGGCGCATCAAATCGCTCTTGCGGTGAAACGCTGCATCGCACACCAAACACTTGTGGCGACGCTCGCCATGCGTTAGCCTGTGCTGATTCAGATTCCTACGCAAGGAAAACTCCTTACCACACGTCTCGCATAGATGACGCTCCTGAAAAACAAATAAAAAGGTAACGTAACACACGTAAGTCTAACACATGAAGAAATGGAGGAGAGGTATAGAAACCCACGTCTTCCCGCTAGTTTCGGTGGCGTATCCGCCCTCAAACGCGTGTTAAATAAACCTAAAAAAGAAATTAGTGATTGGTTGGCTGGCGAGAGAGCGTACACGTTGCACAAACCAATTAAAAAAGTATTTCCCCGCAACAAAACAATAGTGGCTGGTCTAAACAGTCAATTTCAAGTCGATTTGGTGGACATGCGTAATCTGGCACCTCACAACGAGGGCTACAACTATCTTCTCACGTGCATCGACGTCTTTTCCAAGTACGGTTTCGTCGTGCCTCTCAAAAGGAAAACCGGTGACAGCGTGGCCAAAGCTTTAGAAAGCATCTTTCAACAACGTCAACCAGTGGCGCTACAGAGCGATAAGGGGCGCGAATTTATAGCGTCACCAGTCCAGCGCTACCTCAAGCGTCAAGGTGTAAAGTTTTTCACTACGGAGAACGAACAGATAAAGGCCAGCGTGGTGGAAAGATGGAACAGGTCTCTCAGAAACTGGATGTACAAGTACTTCACTGCCAAGAACACGTATCGCTACATCGACATGATCGAAGACCTCGTGTGGAGTTACAATCACAGGTATCACAGGTCTATAAAAATGAGGCCCGTGGACGTGAACCCCGGAAACGAGCCGGAGGTGTGGAACAATCTCTATGGGGATACACCCAAGAAACAAGATTGCAAGTTTAAAGTGGGTGATCACGTGCGCATCACAAGATCAAAACACACCTTCGAGAGGGGGTACGATTCTAATTTCACCGAAGAGATATTCGTGGTGACCGAGTGCGTGAAAAGGGAAATTCCCGTTTACAAGCTCGAGGACCTGATGGGGGAAGAAATCAAGGGCACATTCTACGCTGAAGAGATGGTAGGTGTAAAGATGGGAGAAAAATTTCCGATTGAAAAAGTTTTAAAGAAGAGGAGAAGAAAAGGAATTATTCAATACCTCGTGAAATTTCGGGGGTATCCGAAAAAATTCAACGCGTGGGTGGTCCTATAAAAACCCGGAAACAGTGCGCGCATCTGTCATTTCAGAGATGGCTTCTTTCTATCTCACTCTACCCAGCGATGCTTCCAGAGACTTTTTTCCCGACAACACGCTCTCGAGTTTCGTGGTTAAACTTCCAAACACCCTGGAATTCGAATCCGAGATGGAAGTCGCACTGTCGGAGATAATTTATCCCCATTCATTCCACAACATCACTCAAGAGACAAACACTTTCGAATTCGATGTCGGAAACAAGATAATGAAGACCGGTCGCATAGCCCCGGGTTTCTACGAGACGACCCCCGAACTGATCAAAGCCATATCCACTCAAAATTTTCAAGACAAGATTGGTGTGACGTACAATAAAATCACGAAAAAAGTTAAGGTGAACCTCAAGAAAGACACCAAGCTCAGTCTCAGACACGGTATAGCCGAAAACCTGGGTTTCGAACCCGGCCTGATAGAGGGTCCGACCATAGTCGAGGGTCCTTTCACAGCCGATCCTAAATTAGACTTTCATCTCTTGTACGTGTACTGCAACCTGGTCGAACCTCAGGTCGTGGGTAACACCTACGCCCCGCTACTGAGAATCGTGAAAACTAGCGGTCAGGACGGGGATATCGTCAGCGTGTCTTTCGAACGCGCCCATTACGTGCCGCTGGCCAGAAAGAGTTTCGACATCGTTCACATGTATTTAAGGACGCACATGGGCAAGTTTTTCACATTTCAACGTGGAAAGGTGATAGTGAAACTACACTTTAGACTGCGACATGCATTATAAACCGTACCGGAGCTGTGCACACAGCATCAACGATTATTATCTCGCTCAGGCTGGAAACGGACTCGGATATTATCAGGGTAGCGCCCTGCAGAGGGGGTATGGTCTCGGATCTATATTCAGCTCTCTCTTCAGATCGGCCGTGCCCCTGTTGAAACGCGGTGCCAAGGCAGTCGGTTCTCAACTGTTGCGCTCTGGTGTGGATTTCGCCAACGACATAGTTCAAGGAAAAGACGCAAAGATCGCAGCTCGCGATCGTGCCAAGGAAGCCGGAAGGTCCCTCACGGATAAGGGGGCCAATAAAATCAAGTCCATGCTCGGAGGAAAGAATAAAAGGAAGAGACTCGTCAAGAAAACCGTCAGTAAGAAGAAAGCTAGAAAGCTGTCGACACCCGATATATTCAGCGATGGTTTTTTTAATCCACGAAAATTCTCATGAGTGTTTGAAAAGCGAAGCCGACCTGTTCACGGTGCCGCCCACGGAAACCTCTATAGAATCAGCCGAATGGGTCCAGTACCATCCGATATCTCAAGTGCGCGATTCGGGGGCCCCCATCGAATTTCACGTGGCCGGAAGTGCGGAAGAATACGTAGACCTTTCCGCCACTCAGCTGTATGTCAGAGTAAAGGTGACAAAACCAGAAACCGCCGAAGCGGTCTCGACGGCGAATAATTTCTTGCATACCCTTTTCTCTCAGATTGACGTCACGTTGAATGGAAGAACGCTCACAAACTCATCACACACTTATCCGTATCGAGCTTACCTGGAAACGCTGCTTAACTACGGATCGGATGCAAAGAAAGGACCCCTGACAGCCGAGGGCTACTACAAGGACACTGCAGGTCACATGTCTGACCTAACCAAGAACGAGGGGGCCAAGAAAAGAGCTAAACTCTTGGAAAACTCTTTCGAAATGATGGGCGTACCTCACGTCGACATATTCTATCAACCGAAGCTGATGCTCTCTCTGGTGGACTTGAAGATGAGACTGGTTCGCTCGAAACCCGAGTTCTTTCTGATCACAGCTGCTGAGGGTTGCGACGTGGTGATCGAGCAAGCGAGTATTTTTATGCGTAAAGTAAGAATGAACCCGGCTGTGGCTGTAGCGCATGCCATGGCGCTCGAGAAAACAACAGCCAAATATTGCATTAACCGCGTGATATGCAAGGTTTATTCGATATCCATGGGGAGTATGAGTTTCGTTCAAGATAACGTATTTCTCGGGGTCATGCCCAAGAGATTGGTGATTGGTATGGTGGACACGGAAGCATTCAACGGAACGTTCAATTTGAACCCCTTCGACTTCAAGCACAACAACGTCAACTTTGTCTGTGTTTCTATCGATGGAAGACCAGTACCCCATACACCACTTCAACCCGACTTTAGGAACAAGCACGTCATCAGAGCCTACAACACGCTCTTCGTAGGCACCGGTAGACCCGGTGAAGATAAGGGATGCGACGTGAGCAGAGTAGAATACGAAACCGGCGGTTACTGCCTCTTCGCCTTCAACCTGATACCCGACATGAGCGACTGCGGACACGTGCACCTACAAAAGCAGGGCAATCTGCGAGTGGAACTCAAGTTCTCCTCAGCCTTGATCAAGACCGTGTCGGTTATCATATTCGCCGAATTCGAATCGCTGGTGGAAATAACAAAGTCCAGAAGCGTCTTGTGTGACTTTGCGGGATGAACACTAAACAGATAGAGCGAGCCCTCTCGACACACCCCCACACCCGAAAGGCTTTCCTAGGTGTTTTTGCGAGCGATAACTTACCCGAAAACGTGATCAAGTATCCCGCTGCACTGGTTGTGAATACAGACAGAGAGAACGAACCCGGAACGCATTGGTTGGCTATTTACATCGAAAACGAAGCGAGAGCTGATTTCTTTGACTCTTACGGGAACCCACCCACTTACTTCAAGAAGGGGGACATAAACAGATTTCTACGCCGCTACTCACGCGTCGACTACAATGACGTCATGCTGCAATCAGATAAGACAACCGTGTGCGGTCACTATGTGATTTTTTTTATCTATTCTCGATGTATCGGCAAAAGTATGAATAATATTGTATCGCGTTTTAATATGCAAAACGATATGCGCGTAGCAAGCTTTGTAAAGAAAAATTTTTCTGTTAAATAAAAGAGAAAAAAAATTCATTCATTTGTCATTTACTATGGAACCTTTCAAGCTGACACATCCGAGCACCGTGCTCATTGCCGGACCCACCGGTTCGGGAAAAACATATTTTCTCAGAGAACTATTAAAACACAGAAACGAAATGTTTCGAGAGCCTCGTCCGAAACGAGTTATATGGTTTTACGGCGAATATCAGACTTTGTTCGAAGATATGGAAGACTACGTTGAGTTTCGAGAGGGGAGCAATTTCGAAAGCGTGGAAGAAGACAGCTTGGTGATTTTAGATGACCTCATGAACGAGCTATCGGGCGAGAAAAAATTAGCAAACCTTTTCACAAAGTACAGTCACCACAGAAAATTGACCGTGATTTTCATAGTGCAGAACGTGTTTCACCAGGGGCGGGAAATGAGAAACGTTTCTCTGAACGCGCAATATATGTTTCTATTCAAAAATAGAAGAGATGTCAGTCAGGTGACCCACCTGGGACGTCAGCTGTTTCCCAATAAAATCAAATTTTTCAACGAGGTGTTCGAGGATAGCACGAAAAAACCGTATTCGTATTTAATGGTTGATTTACGACCCGAGACGGAGGAGGAAATGCGCCTGCGCACTAACGTGTTACCTGGGCAGACGCAATATATCTATAAACCCAGGAAATGAAACTTTCCATTTTCGAACATGACGGCTGTGATAGAGGTCGAGGGTTTCCAGCTGTCGGATAGAACATTCATAATCAAGGAGTTGGCGTGGTGTTTCATGCATTCGAGAGAAAATTTTCACTATGTATATAAACCGCCCAAAAAGTTTTCGGAATTATCTCCTAGAGATAGACACCAATGTCTCTACGTCACCAACAACATACACGAAATATCGTGGTCGGCGGGTGATGTACCTTTTGAAATGCTGGAGCAACATTTGCAGCGATTATCAAAAGTCGTATTGTATACGAAAGGCCACGACAAGTGTCGGATGCTACTGCAGCAGTACGGGTTAAAAGTTTATAATCTAGATGCGATTCTCTGCCCCAACATTGTGGACTTGCCAGAAGTGAGCGCGAACTGTTTTCTCCACGAAAACATGATAAAGCACTGCGCGCTGAAGAAGGCTATAGCATATAGCATATGGTTGGAATAAAAACATCGTTATTTTAAAGTATGGCATTGGAGAAGCAACAAGTGCTTCGTCTACTCTCTGCCTGTCCGAGGAATAAACGTAAGGATTTGTTGAAGAAATTACCGAAATCAGCATTAAAGACAGTCTGCGAGTGCTCACTCAATATTTTGAAGGGTGTCATACCGTTATCCTCAAAACAGAAAAATAAACTGAAAAGGCACAGAAATACACTTCGCAAACTCGCCTGCAAAAAGACGCCGCTATACGAGAAAAAGCGCGTGCTGATTCAGAAAGGAGGTTTTTTGTTCCAGTTAATCCCAGCCGCCATACAAACCCTCGCCACTTTGTTCACGAGATAATGGAGCACGCACAGAAATTCGCTCTGGTTCCAGAACAATTGTTATCGCGTCATGTGACCACAAAAGAGCAGCTTTCTGAGTTGGACAACGAGATGTTGAAAATACTGCGAAGCAAGGAGCCCGAAGCTATAAAAATTAAACTCTATCAGAATCTGCTGAACAAGAGAATCAACGTCGCCGAGAACAATCCACCGCGGTTACCAGAACCGAAAATTCAAGAAGTAGAAAAAGAGAAGAAAAAGAAAGTTGACGAATTACCAATAGCTCTGATTTCTGTCCCGAAATCGCAAAGAGGGCACTCAGAAAAAATTATCACGCATATAAATAAGCATCCGAACATATTAAAAATTAATTCTAACGGCTCGATCGTTTATAAGAGCAGACTCATCAAAGGAAGCGACATTCGCGATTTGATATCAAGTGTGGTCGGTCGGAGAAAATCACCCGTGGTGGGTCAAGAAATTTTCCTGAAAGCGCTAGAAGAAACCGGAGCTCCGAGAGATTATATAAAAAACCCATTTTTGAAACATATTTGGTTAGAGCTTTGAAATGCCAACAACAGTGGAAGCCGTGATCTACGATCAAAACAATAGAAAGCAGGGTATCGCATGGAAAACGGATGTACCGTCATTCGATTTACCGAGCTGCTGGTCCTACGAATTGGAGAGTAATGGAGAACTGATAAGACACAAGAGAATGTTCGCCATATTCACGATACTGATTGTTATATTATTTACTCTTATAGCAACAACATATAAAAATCAAATGGACTTTGAAAGATGTAATTCCTCTCTTCCGCTGGGAGGAAATATTTTTCTCACGTATTGTAATAAAACCTACGATATACGCTATTTTAGCGGAAATGCGCCCACTACGAAAGCCGTTAATCTCACCAGTGCGCAAATGTATAAATTGATTCACGAGTCTGCTGATGTACAATTGAATAAAAAAATTTCTATTTGAATTCTTGTGTCGTTTTGAAATTGTTTCGCGACATGAAATTCCCAGATGTTTCGCAGCTCTACCATTAAATAAAGTTTAAATACCTTACATGAAATAAATTTAACTTGAAATAAATTTACGCCTGAGAAATTGTTTCGCGACATGAAATACAACTGAATAATTTTTTTTTCGATGAATGAAAATTTAACTCGCGACATAAATAAATTTGATTTGAAATTAAATTTACTCCTAAAATTTAACTTGTAATGAAATTCCCAGATGTTTCGCAGCTCTACCATTAAATAAAGTTTAAATACCTTACATGAAATAAATTTAACTTGAAATAAATTTACGCCTGAGAAATTGTTTCGCGACATGAAATACAACTGAATAATTTTTTTTTTCGATGAATGAAAATTTAACTCGCGACATAAATAAATTTGATTTGAAATTAAATTTAACTCGAAATAAAATTTAACTTGTAATGAAATTCCCAGATGTTTCGCAGCTCTACCATTAAATAAATGAGTTTAAATACCTTACATGAAATAAATTCAACTCGAAATAAAATTTACTCCTGAAAATTAATTTGGAATAAAATTTAACGCGCGATAATTTAAAAAAACAACTAACCTCTTTCTTCTTCTTCTCTGACGGAGCATATCCACTTGGTCCAGCTTCTACTGGCGCAGGACGCTTCAGGCATTGCTGGATGAAATTCTCCTCATCCTCAATCATTAATTTTATATCGCGATCACTAACTAAATCCTCGTTGAGACATTCATTGACGAAATTATCGTCATTTTCCAACAATCTAACTAATTCTTCTTTACTTATACCGAAATCGATAAAACTAGCCATTGCGCGAACGTACGAAGCGAAAGCTAAAAAACTTGATGCTGTCTGGACAAAACTCAAAAACGAAGTGAGAGGATCTGCAAAGAAGATGATACTTTTAATGAGATAAAGGGTTAGGAAGCGATAACGAGTCTCGTGTGCTATGCGTCATTACTCGGGCAGACAGTACTCATATAGTTATCAGTGTCGCGTGCAGAATAATCGAAGCAACGCGAGTGATGCATACTCACGTCAATATCATTATCAGTGATTTATGTAACATTGGATAGTGTATCGTTAGATATTGGTACTGTATCAGTGATGCATGCTCACATGAATATATTGTATCAGTGATTCACGTGAATGAGATAGTGATGCTACTCACATCATTATCAGTGATTCATGTAACATTGGATAGTGTATCATTAGATATTGGTACTGTATCAGTGATGCATGCTCACATGAATATATTGTATTAGTGATTCACGTGAATGAGATAGTGATGCTACTGGGTGCACTTTGAGATTCACAGTATATTCCTATACTTATGCTTATCAACTGCAACTGCAGTATATAAACTGCGGGACAGACACAATTCCTTAACTTAGTTCTCTCGCTCGCTTGGATACACTTCTCTCTCCGCAACTTGGTAAGATTTTTTTTTTCTATGGCTTCTTGCGTGTTAGATTTTGAGGGATTCTTGCTTAAAAGTGGGATATATGTTGTTAAGGAAATGGCTTGCTTTGATTTAAGCACAGGGAGAGTATATCACTCTCTCTACAAGCCGCCATTCTCTAGCAAGGAGCTATCCGAAGAAGATTTCCCACAAATGCTCTGGGTTAGCAGAAATCTTCTTAATATTAGATGGGGGGAAGGGCTTTTCGATTATAATTTAATGAAAATTCATCTCACCACTGTTAATAACAGATATAGTTGCATTTATGTGAACTGCAGGCAAAAAAAAAAATTTCTAGAGCAACGATTCAACCTGGAGACAGTGAAAGTCTTAAACTTCCCAAAATCCTTGACTTCTTGCGGGTTTCACCCTCTGCAAAAAGGGCATTGCGCAAGAAGCAAGGTCGTAGCATGCGCTGAATGGTTAGATGCATAAAAATTTAATTTTGTAAAATAATAATAATAATAAAAATTTAAAAAACTTAAAAAAAAAAAAAAACTTCTGTTAAAATATATATTTCGCAATTTTTTTTTTTTTCATCTTGAGAGTTGCGGAGAGAGACTGTATGCGTTGTTTTCATTTAGACAGATGGAAAGCCTCCGCTATGAATACGCTCGGAACGTACTGGATACTTCCGTTGCGATACTACACCAGCTCGAATCTGAAATCGTGTACCGTCCAGCAGAGGAATGCGTCTTCAAGTTTGGCGACAAGACTTATCCGATGCCCAGACAGCATGCTGGGTATGGTGACGCTGGCCTACACTACACCTTTTCCGGAATGACCCTCCAGGCCCAACCGTGGACACCTCTCCTCTTGGATTTGAAAGCCGTGGTCGAGAGCATCTCAGGCCATGACTACAACTTTGTTGTCGTCAACCGATACTCTGATGGAACCAAGAGCATCTCCCCGCATTCCGATGACGAATCACAGCTCGTCAAAGATTACCCCATCGCTTGCCTCTCCCTGGGCGCTGAAAGAAAGCTCGTGTTCTCTCGACGGGGGCACCAATCCGTGGACCGAATCCTGGAACACAACAGCCTGCTGACGATGCTACCTCCAACCAACCAGCTGTGGCGTCACGCGATACCTAAAGACCCAAAAGTAAAAGACGTCCGACTCAGCCTGACGTTCCGGAAAATGGTTTCGAGTAACAAGCGCCCATCACCGAACACTCAACCACCATCGGCTAAGAGATCTCGCAGCAGTGGATTCAATAAGGAAGCGCCGCCTCCCAACATCTTTCACGTGAAGGAGAACTTTTTCGTCAGCGTCGTGATCTTCAGTGGTGAAGTGCGCGTACATATTCGAGAATTTTTCGAACGCGATGGACTCATGCACCCAGCTAAAAATGGAGTGACTCTTTCGCCGTACGTGTGGGAATGTTTGAGAACCGAATTCTCTCGTCGTACTATGCTGCAACGCGTTGATAGAACTTTCCTAGTGTCGGAGAACCTGATCGTGGACTACAGCGGTGATGATGTGCTAATTCAAACTCTTCATCGCGGGGACAACAAAATTTTCAAGTGCTCCGAAAACCCCCTCAAAATGACTTTCCAGGCAATCGAGGCACTCTTCTGGAGCGAGGATGATAAACCACTTCATACCGTGATCAGTGAGCTCGTGCAGAAAACGCTCTGCTTGGACTATCTGAAAGTGTGTGTGCGCGAAAACCAAACTAAAGGAACGAGTTCTATGGATATCACCGACATTTTGGCTAAATTGGTGAGTGAAAAACTTTTTGCTAGCATCGAAAAAATTGTTGACTGCCATGGGTGTTCCATGGGATATGCTAATCAGTTGGGTCATGAATGTCTGCAGTTGAATGATAATTTAATGTTTTATAAATATTTTGATCATGCTTTAACCCTGATTGACTTTCGCGAAGTCGCTAAAACTCTGGCGGAAAATTACGATGTAGCGGAAAAATGTTTTAATGCGATTGATTTTGATGTTTTGAAATCTAAGATAGAAGAAATTTATTTGAAATAAATGAAAATCATATAAAATGACTTTGTATTTTATTGCTCCTTTGGTTTATTTTTACTTTTCAGCTTGGACATACAAAAGTTTATTTGTGACTTGAAAAAAATTTTATTTTAAAATTAATGAAACGATTCATCTTTGTTTAGTTTAGAAAATAAAGTTTAATTTAGGAATGAAAAAATCATCAGAAAATAAAGTTTAATGTAGGAAAGATCCCCAAGTTAGAAAAAAAAAAAAAAGTCTGAAATTAAACGATAATTTGGGAAAGATCCTTCTCTTTGGTGATATCTTCGAAGTGACGTTATGGGAAAATCTTGGGATAGAAAAAAATTAAGTTAGAAAATGCATCCCTCCAAAAAATAACAAAGTCAGAAAATAAAGTTTAATTTAGGAATGACCCCTCTTTGAAATAATCTCATCACTTGGGAAGTCAGAAAATAAACGATAATTTGGGAAAGAGTTGAAAGAACGGTAATGAACTTTAAATTTCCCAGGGTGTTGAGAAAAAAAAAAAAACCAAGTCAGAAAATAAAGTTTAATTTAGGAGCAAATTTTTTCTAAGTCAGAAAATGAATTCAAAAGTATAATTTAGGAATGAAAAAAAAAAATCATTAGAAAAATAACTAAGTCAGTAAAAAAACAATAATTTGTGGAAGAAAAGATTAATTTAGGAATGACCCCTCTTTGAAATAATCTCATCACTTGGGATGGAAAAAAAAAATTTAGGAGCATCCCTCCAAAAAAAAAAAAACAAGTCAGGAAATAAAGTTTAATTTAGGAGCAAATTTTTTCTAAGTCAGAAAATGAATTCAAAAGTTTAATTTAGGAATGTTCCCTGAAAAAAATCATCACTTGGGAAATAAAGTTTAATTTAGGAATGACCCCCCTGAAAAACGATAATTTGGGAATGACATCATAGGCAAGAACGATAATTTAGGAATGACGTCATAGGAAGCGCCATCTAGCGAGCCTCAACAAGTGCGAAGCACCCATTTGTTTGATGCGCAGCAAGTGGGGAGCCCTATTGTTTGATGCGCAGCAAGTGGGGAGCCCTATTGTTTGATGCGCAGCAAATGCGCAGTCCTATTGTGCACCAAAACCGCTAAAATCACCCTACTATCGAAGGAAACGGGAAATCTTCAAATATAATATTGCATTTTCCGTCGCTCTTTTCGCTTCCATTAGTACATTGATATGACCCGTTAGCCATACATTTCCGAATTTTTCTCTAATTTTGCCTTCTCTAAAATTTTCTATATTCATCAATTTCCCATATTTTTCCCCGTTTTTCTTTCAACGAAGATAAATTCCACAATTGAGAAATAATATTATATATGACTTTGTATTAATATAGACATTCCTGAACTTTCTTTCCTCGTGAATACATTTTAAATCACTGCAGACTTTCTATAGCATTTTATATTTCACCAAGTCTGTATATAAGCAACAATTCGCAATTTCTCCTACGATTGGCAACATTTTTAGCGGAAATTTGCGATGTCCAGTGTTTATAATCCCAATACCCCGCATTTTTCTTATGGTGACCCTTATCATAGTAAAATTTCAACTCCATATTTTGTAATTGATTACATCTGATCTTTTTTTTTTCAAATTCCAGTGGACTTGTAAACGTCAATTTCGATTACAAAGATAAAATTTCACGGAATATTCAATTTCATTATAACAGAGTTTGACTATATACAGAGTCAAGCCCTATCATAGCATCCCCCGATGTCGTGCCGAACCTGCAAAGCGCCAGAAGCTTCCAGTAAACGAGTTAAACCGTGTTTCGATAAAACTTCAAACTCGTGACAGCGCCAGAATTCAGTGAAATGAATAGTAGAGTTAAATTGTGCGGTTTTTGAGTATATATACAGGATGATTCCATACTTCCGCTTTACTCGCGAACCGTGGATACTTCCAATTTAAAAAAAAAATAATGACCAAATAACGTGTAGAACTGAGATGCGTCCAGTCACGTTGCAAAGAGTTGTATAATTATAGAAACATAAAAACTCACTTTTTATACGGTCACCCTGTCCTCAAAAATAACATTAGAAAGTTCCCTGTTTCCCTGCGACGCCCCGAGCAATACTTTAAGTAGATGCGTCTTAGTTATATATAATGCCATTAACTTTAGATTCTATTTTACACTTCGGAGAAAAAATCAATTGAAAAGAACAGAATAGAGATTAATTTGAAGATACCCTTTTTTCGCCATATTTTTATTTTCTCCTATCTTTCAGGGGTATACGTTTCGACAATGGATAATTCTGAGATTAAGTGAAATATTATCTTCGATACCTCGAAATAATGCGATAAGAGGAAAATATTATTCATCAACTAAAAATAGGTATATTGAAGGGTAGAGTAAGGCGAGAGTCCCTAGTCAACATTTTACTGGATAACTGTTGACCCTAGAGGGATACTTCCATTTAGAAAGAGGATCGAAATAACTTGTAAGACCTCAGATACGCCATTCATATTGCGAGGGGTTGTATAGTTATCAAATTAAAAAATTAACTTTTGTGCGAACACCCTGTTCTTCAAAACCCAATTGGAAAGTCCTGTCACTCATGAAACGAACAAAGAAATTCCCCGTTTCTAAGTGCAATATTTGCTGAGTTATTTTTTGAATTCCAAAATCCGAGAAAAGTTGGGAAATAACCACACGAACAAACAGACAAAGCTTTTTCCCCACGTTTACGCTGTTCCTTCCCATCTTATCTCAAATTTTGGTAGTCAAATATCTCAGCAAATAAGTGCACTTGGAAACGTGGAATTTTTTTGTTGGTTTCAGGAGAAACAGGGCATCGAATTTCTAATTGGGTTTATGAGGACACAGCGTCCGTATAAAAAGTTGGTTCTTATATTTTAACTAACTATGCATCCTCTTGCAACATGAATGGCGTATCTCAGTTCTACATGTTATTCAGATATATTTTTTAATTGAAAGTATGTCTCTTAGGATCAACAGTGCACTACGGAAATGCGGAAATGGGAGTTGTCGAATCATCCTGTATGTATGTTCCTAAGTAATAGCAATATCATATTTCTAAAGGGTTAATCATCAATTTCAAAAACAACCTATATCAGGATGTAAATCTCAATGTTGCACCCCCCCCCCCATCGACCCACCCTGAAGGCTATACGGGACATATAGTAAATCTGACGCTACATTCCTGCTCAGTAAGAAAAACTGACAGGCGAAACGGGATAAATCTCCGAGTCTGGTGCCATCGAGTTCAGAATTCGAGAGAGGTGCCACTCTCTTAATGTCCGTCGTGGGATTGCCATGCTATAAATACAAATCTATAGCCTTGAACCTGTACGGCTTAGCACTGCATAACGGCAGCCCAAAAGCTGAAGCCCTACACGCAATAGAGCAGCGAAACTTCCCAACAGTAGGGTAAAACTAACCTATCTCATGACGGTATATCAGGATGTAAAGCCTGATATTTGTGGACCAGCATCAACAAGCGTGACCGGTGATGTACTTTTTCGACAAAAAAAAAAATCATGAAAAAACTGAGAATTCTCTGGACTTGTTTGCTCTGAGAATAACTTGTCTATGACGATGTCTGGAGTCAATACATTTTATTTCATCCCCCCAAGAAAAGTTCGGGCGAAAAACTCGAAGGGTTCCTGGAAGTGAAAAAAAAATGGCTATCTCCTGTCAAATCCCGAAGAAATTCCCAAGAGCATCAAATATAAATTGAAAAGACTCGTAAAACACGAGAAGTATTTCAGTCTTCATACAAAGATCCATCCTTTTCGGCTTCTTTTCGCGTTCTTTTTTTCTCTTATTTTCATTCCTTTCCACTTTCAGTCTTTAGACATGGTCAATAAAAAGCTGTAAAACTTTACTTTTGATGGCGCTTCGATCGACTGCCGACAATTACTCGAGGTCTCCGTGGAAGACAAACCTTTACTGAAACCTTTCCAGAAAGAGCTGGAGTGAAATTTTTATAGCCTGGGTTTAGAACCCCTCAAGACAATGACTTATACTGATAGCCACACACACACACCCACATTCTAGAACTTTCTCGATATCGCAGTCTACCCGGAGGCCTGCAATACACGGCGCAACGCAGCAGAATAATCTACTTTTCCAAGGAATCACTTCGTTATGATGGAAAAGACACTTTAGGGTAGAGGTGCTCAACCTTTTCAGTCAGCGGGCCAAATATCCGGTGTTTTTGCCGCCCGTGGTCCAGAAAAAGAAATTTGTACATAGAGAATTATGATACGGCCCCTATTTTACGGGACATTTCCATAAGTTTTGACATCAAGACTTTTTTGTATAAAATGTCCCGTTTCTGTTTGTATTTTCAGCGAAGTTCGCTTGAATTTTTATCCTTTACTGAAAATCAATTAAGATTACTTTCATCACTTAAAAAATGGAAATTTTCATCACTTAAAAAATGGAAATTTTCATCACTTAAAAAATGGAAATTTTCATCACTTAAAAAATGGAAATTTTCATCACTTAAAAAATGGAAATTTTCATCACATAAATTATATTATAACTATGGCACTAATTATCGTACAAATATATTCATGCCACATCATATTTGTCAAACATACTTTTTCTTCTCTTTTTTGTTTCGTGAAATACATTTTTACCCAGTACGAATTGCAGTATCCCTTATTTTTCCGTCGTTGATGAATTTTCAGCAATTTTTAAAGAAACGGCTCGCTCTAGCTGCAGTGTTGAACATGTAGGAATGCACATGCGCGTGGTTACCAAAAATAGTTTGCTACTCTTAATTATCGCCAACTGGTGACTAGCGCGGATGTATAAATTTTATATATTTTACTACGACAACGTATGTAGTCCATCGATGGCACTGTCAGTAGCATAATGAGCTGTAACACTAGGTCTTGGGTTTGAATCCGCTATCACTAACATTTTCTTTTTTCCCCGCCTTTTATCTTCGATTTTTTTTAAACGTGTTTGTTTCATTTTTCTTCGTCGTAATTTTTTTAATTATTGCAGAAATGAAATGCTGTTCATTGTGAAATTCTGGCGTAACCAAGTTTTGGTTGACTTGATCTCAACGCTGATAATAAACGTCCCGACATCGGGTACGGTATTTTAGGTGGGTTTTTTCCGAGTATAGAAGAAGAAAACATGCCACTGCATGTCTGTGCGCAGAAGAATCGGCTTTTTCCGTTGAATTCCAGTAATCGAGCGATTTCACCAATCCTGCAGGTCCTGGTCAGATATATGTGTCGAGTTATAGCTAGAGTCTACTGTATTTTCGTTAACTGCTGTGGTGATCGAGTGGTCATAGTGACGGACTCGCACCAGATAGCTGCGGTTCCCAATTTCGAGGCGCAAATGCAGGTCGATCTCCAAGATAGAAACTTTCGCAAAAGAGCAACAGGCCTACAAGGATACATTTATTCAATCATTACCAAAAGTCAGAAAAACTGATGGCAGAACTACATATAAACAAGTATTACACAGAAAAAACTTCACGTCAGGTTCACACACACCCGTTCCAACATTCATTGGAAGTTCCACGGAGAAATGTGAACGAGGTGCATGTTTTGTTCATACGGACGAGGTTCAGTAGTAGCAGTAGTAGCCTTTAGCAGGCTAAAGCTGGTGTTAGTTGTGCACATAATACAGTGTTACATAAAAATATCTCTCTTCAGTTTCAAATGTCTAAAAGAATCTCATCTTCCTGTAAAAATTCTCATTTATCCCTACTTCGAAGCTTTTAATTTTATCCTGCGGTTGGTTTTTATATTTTTAGAACGCTGTTTGGTGTTTCAAAAGACATATTTTAATTTTGATCAGTACCTTGAATGTATTAGACGATTTCATATCGAAACCTATAAGTAATGGCGCTTCAGCTAACGGGCGTGTGATTATGTTTGTATCAAATTTACGTGGAGTTTTTGAAATTACATGAAACCTGAAACTGCACGTGGCTCCACCCATTTCTCATTTCAAATATTATTAGTATATCGTTAGTAATATGATCCAAACGACGAGATATGTATCATTATGAATCATAATGTACCATAGTTTAATGGTCCCACATCATTGCTGCTCGTCGTCTATACTCCATTAAGAGATCCTATTCCTGTAAATGTTCCTTCTCTTCTCGATCTCGTAGCATTTCATATTTTTTCATTTTGATTCTTCATTGAGCGCATATAAAGGGGATAAAATCGGTTTTCTTTTCGGATGACGGCTATACATAAAAAATTATTTCAACCAATCTTAGATAGCGAGATGTTTTTTCTTCATAAAATAATATAGACGATGCCACCTGGCATTAGTCTGGATGCATTCATGTATATGATGTATTTGATATATTTGTGTGATCCTAATTATTTCTTTGAATTTTGGCATACATGCTATAAACCCTAACGAATTAAATAAGCAATTTTTGAAATGAGAAACGGTAGTTGCCACTTCTCTAACAGATGACTATTCTTATGGACACGCTGGAATGACACCCTAGTCCCTTGGGATCACAGATTGAATGTTCCTAATTCTATGTTTATTTATTTTTATGAATGTGTGCATTTTTGTTCCGTTTTACTGTTTTCTTCTTTTTATACTAATTTGTGTCACAAATAGGTTTTTTTTTCTGGGACATTCTAAAATAGACACCACACCTATTGCGTTATCATGAAGCATACTAGCTTTTACTAATGAATCATTGATCATAGAGACATGTGCTGTTATTCAGAATAGGTAGTTTTATAAGATATGTCATTTGTGTGTCAGAAGGGGCTGTTTTTTATTATATGTAATTAAAATGCCGATTTCATACTTTTAATCTGTGCATATGGTGAGAAAGATCTTATAATAAGCACCCATCCAGCATTTTTGTCAGAAATCCTCTTGGTGATCGTCTGCTAAATGAATTCGTCGTAATCTCTGGATCTACAAATCAATGTTGATGGCTTTATGCATGGAATCAAGTATACATCGATTCTTCGAAGACCACGTACACCCATAAACGCACAGATTATGCAAATTATTAACCCTGTAAATGATGACATCTTCGATAGCACGACAAAGTGACGTGCCACACAACTAGAAACGTTTGCAAAAGTTCCGAAAAGTACGAATAACAAGTTACTGTACTTTCCGGGCCTCTATAAATTCCCCGTACTTGAAACTGGACGATCATCTATGGCAGCGTTTCTCAACCTTTCTGAACTCACGGACCGCTAAAATTTCTGAAACAATCTGGAGGATCACTAATTTGCAGTATTTTGTTTTATTATCATTCAAACCTTTGTGGGTATCATATTATTTGCATACCACAGAATAACTTTCGTTTTGTCGGAATCAAATTCCCCAGTCAGCCTGCGGACCATATGTTGAGAAACGCTCAAGTATGGAACCACCTCGATCGTCGGATTATTTGGTCTATAGACCCTGCAACACGTACTCTCCAGCAGCTGTAAACTGCACTGTAGTCAGCATTGCTCAGTATCCCTGTAGAAAAATATCTAGCACCGGATCGAATCCCTCCCAGCTTGTCCACGCGCTTTCCGAACAGCATATGCTGGTTATTCTATTCAGGTAGTCACATTAATGCGAGTCTTTTGTGTATATGATCTTCCCTTAACATATAAGTGAAATATTTTGGCCTTCGTTTACTGCGTCAAACGGAAAATTCCCCCTATTTCTAAATGTGATATTCACCGACATATCACACATCAAACACATTCCACATAATGCTAAGAGCGAGAGAAGTTTGATACCATATTTTTGCTATACCTATACACGTCGTTCATAACTGCAATCATTTGCATTCGACTCTCACGCGAATGCATAAGCATTATTTTGAACCTTGAACTTATTTTAAGCTCTTAAAAAACCGTTTGCTCGACTTTGTTTATCTCACAGCGACTAAAAGTATCAATTTTCTGACCGACTAATGCCTACAAAAAGTTCCGGAAAATCTGGATTTTGTAATACAAATATCTCTACAAATAATCCAATTGGAATTTGTCACATTTTCTGTTCGACTCAAAAATTCTGAAACAGTTTTTTTCTGATTATAAGGCAGCATAAAGTAAGGGATAGTAAAAAAAGAAATTCGTATTAGTGAATTTAAAAGCAATGACATATCTTACATTACCAACGTGGTATTTCAAAACCCAAACATGTTTCTACGGTAGAGAATTCAAAATTCGAAAGGCCTTGTTTCGAAAATGGAAAGTTAATGTTTTAGTTTCATAACTATATAACCCCTTGCAATATGAATGACGTATCTGAAGTCTATACGCCATTTGGATATTCTCTCTATGCATCAAATTACTGACAAACCAACGGTTCGCCGGTAATTTGTGGTAAGAGGAGAGCTATGCACCCTGTACAGAGAAACATACTGAACCCCTGTTTCGGAGATTTCAGAAACGTCCGTAAACGGTCGAGTTTCGCTAACGAGAAGTATCCATCATGGAGGCTTCACTGAATTAGGGGAGATTCTGACATAAAATAAATTTGTTTTTAATCCACGAAACGTCTTCACACCCCTTGATACAACGGGTGAATGTCTTGACCTGAAAAAAAAGAAAGAAAAGGCTGCACCGTGTCGCATAACAGACATGTATATTTCCTCTCACTGAACATCGTTCACACATTATCATACTCCAAACAACCGCAGCAGTTTCAGCTATAGCGCAAGAATCTAACTAGTGCCGTGTGTTAATACCTACGCTTACATACACACTTGGCATCCATTACAACATAGTTTCAACATAATTCGGGAATCTCGAGATCACCAAGCTCACAAGAAATGTTCCAAGTGGATGGATGCTCCATCATCTGGGCCGACTCTCACCATGGGGAAAAGTCTATCATTTATCTCCGTAGAATGTTCGCTCATTACTTATACTGAGTTGTCCCGATTTTAGAGGTACAGATGTTCATCATTCTCTTCGAAACCATCTAGAAGACAAGCAGATTGTAGTCTGCCATCTTTAAGTGATAATCATTAGTCATTTCATGTTTTCACCCAAAACATAACGATAAACACGATAAGGGGAAAAAAGATAAAATAATTGCAACTTAAAATAAGTGAGCAACAAACCAGTTGGAAATAAACAATTTATTGACGTACGTGAACGTTCACCAATGACTACTACCATCAAAGATTTTATGTCATCGGTTAGTTTATTATTTATTTCCCATAATACACACGCGTATACTCTCCGTTTAATCATATCGGAGAATTCTTGGTAATTAATCAGTTTCGATTAAAATTTCCAAGAGATTAAGAAATGGAAACGAAGAAATATATATATACGTATACATCCGTATGTTATTTTATTTATTTATCGATATGTAAGCGTATGTCCTTAATGATGTATTTGCTACTGAAATGGAAACTCATAAATATTAATTAGTTTCTGTTTTCGGTCTCTGTACGAATAATGAATAGTCTAATGGTAGAAAAATAAGTAATAACAAAAAATGAATTAAATTTCTTAATTTTTATTCATTATTCGACATTGTATTTCGTTTGATTTTTCCGAATCGATTTGCATTTCCGAATGCAATGATTTCATTTGTTTTCTTGTTGAAATGTAGTGTAAATTAAAATAGCATAAGAAAGGTTGTTGTTATGAATAATTTTGTTATTTGGAGAGAGGCATGGAAGGAAATAGTAGTTGTCTTTTAATTAATTTTGTTGGTGACGTTGTTTGAAGTTTTTAGCGAATAATATTCAAACAAATTGCAAAATAATGCCCTCTGTTCAATGATAACGCAATAAACAAGAAAAATAACGATAAAGATCTGTTGGTGTAACACAAAAGTGTGTTATCCCTACAACATTTTTATGAATTAAGGTGTATTCACATCCGCGATCACCGTTTTAGACCTGTGTCGGGTCAGACACAAAAAATACATTATTAAATGAAACTCTATATACCTTTATCTTTTGAACTGTTGGTTATGGAAACATATTTCCAATAGAAAAAGTATTCAAATAAAGTGCTCCTTTTTAGCCATATCATTCATTTTATCGGGGGCGTATGTGTAATGAAATACAAAACTCAATCGTTTATTCGTTCCTCTCTGTTCTCTAACTTTCGATTTCAAAGTTGTTTTCTCGTCCCTCCTGACCCCCAAAAATAATCCACGTTTTTAAGTGAAATAATTGTTTTCGTTATCATTAAATTCGAATTTGTTGTGGATTTGAATACATAGTAAGTTTGAATGGTTTCTCCTCCAATACTCGACATAAAACTGACTACTACTACTACTACTAAACCAGACATGCATCTCGTCCATCAGGGGAAATCAGTTCGCATTCGCGCCTCGAAATAAAACTAACTATGAGCAGTAAAAAGAATGAAAATTTTGTGATTTTATGATACATTTTTATGCTATGATAAAGCTTTCTGGATAGGGTAAACGAGGGTATGGTAAAATGCGTGCACGAATAAAAAAAGTGTAGTCTATAAAACTGAATATTTAAAAATTGATAAATAATTTGAATTGATGAAAAAATGTAAATACAATTATATAACAAACCTGAATCTGTTTCAGCTCAAATAATTCGTGGACCGTTGGCTATAGAAACATACTTCCAATTAAAAACGGTATTCAAATAACGTGCTCATTTTAGATATGTCATATATTTTACAAGAAGCGATATATGTACTGAGACTAAAATTCTACCGCAGGAAGTTTTTCTCTGAAGGGCTGTCAATAAATTAAATAAAGCTTGCCTTCTGGAGTCGTGAATTCTAACTCAATTGACACGTTAAAAAAATGTACATATAGCCTATATATACAGTATATAACTATGTACATAAACATATTGGGATAAGAAAAAGTCCGGAAGCTATACATATATATTTTCATAATTTATAATTTTATAAATTTTTTATCATAATTATTGGTCTTTAACTTCTCTTATTGGGTTGCAGTATTTCGGTACAGTTTAGATATTATTGGCCTACATGTTTTTTACGGGCATATTTTTTTAGTCACCTCAGTGAGCATTTTGCCTGTTGGGGCCGTAGAACACCCTGTATGATCGATTAACGTATTTACATTTACACCGTAACGACGTTACTGCTGCCTTACATAAGGTTTTCATTGGGATATTATATTTGTGGATAAAACACTATTGGTGAATTTGTTTTACCTCAGAAACGAATTTTAGGCTGAAGTTTACGGAAATTTTTCAGGTGCAGAAGAAATAGAAGAAACTTTTATGTCCAATCACTCTTGCTGGATTTTCGTGCAGCGCTATCAACAAAAATTTGACTGATATTTTCTCTACCAAAAGAATTCCTTTTGCACTTGCAAAAAATTATAATGAAAAACATATATCATTCATTATCGAATTCGTTTTATTCTTATAGTCAAACAATGTGGTCGGAACAAAATTGAACACTTGCGGAATAAGATTTTAGGTTTGGAATTTTAGTTTCTGCATTTATGGTTGTCAGATTTAACAAGTTGGAAACAGGTTCAATCTATATCTGCTGACGAAATACCAGGCTATAAAGTAATATTAAACGCCTCTAATATTCTAGTTCCAATAATATAATTATTATAATTGATCAATAACAGTTATACCTCGACTAACAAGTGCCTCGAATTATGCAGATTATTTTCTGGGATTTCCCTGCCTTGGTTAACGAATACTGATTCACCTAATAAACACTCTTTTTAATTTATGTGGATGCATGCGCAAACATAAAATAGTCGCGTCTTAAGCCAAATTTTCGTGTGAATAAAAATGAATCCAATGAGCCAGATCGATTATTTCCAACTCGGAATCACTTTCCACATACACCTACCTCCTCCATTTCTTTTTCAGAAAGATTTTGAGCCATTTCATAAGAATTAAGCAATGACTTTAAGAGAAAACGCATTTAAAAAATAAAATGCAAAAAGAAAAGAATAAAAAGACACACCTCAGACTTGAATGATTTCAATGGAGGTCACGGTGAGATTCTGGGAACTTATTTCCGTCATCTGCATGTGTGCATGCTATAACATGAGCTGACTATATCACTATGCACATCGACCTCACATTTTTTTTCGGTTCGCTATGGCTCACGAACCCGATTGGATAGCGTACAAAAAAAATAAAAGGAATTTATTAATTTTTTCATCTTTTGTAAATTCTCCTTCATCCGATTGTGTTCTTAATCTCAGATTTAGGTCGTTATTTTTGTTTTTTAAAGCGCTCCTTTAGTGTTTCATGAAACTTATCTCAAAATTTTGGACCGTTTCTGGAACGAATTAAACGATTTTCCATAGAAACGTGTGGAAAATCGCATTTCAGCTAGTGATTGTTATTCCGGAACGAATTAACTTCGTTAGCCAAGGTATCATTGTACATTAGAATATTGATTAATTGACATCTTAATAATATCTTTTTAAGTCTGAATGCTAATCCGTCTTGAATATTTCTTCTTGTTCAAGTATATATAATGCCCTCCAAATAATTTTCTATTCCACTGAAAATATCTGAACCCTACCTTATCTATTCAAAATTACCTGCCAAAATAATAGAAAGAAATTCTACCGCGTTATAAACAAAACTTATTCGATTTCTTGTTAGCCTTTTTGAGAAACATTCCCGTTCCACATTCACCGGTCGTAAAATTAGAAACCTTATCGAGGGAAGCGAGAAAATGTCACAATTAAAATACGCGGATACAGATACCCTCGCACGTCGTAAAGGTACGTGTTTATTTTGGGAATTCCTAGTTAAAACATCTCGCATGCTTCTGATCAATATTTATGATTCCCGAGGAAGGAATTACGTAATAAAATGCAATTTTATTGCCTAAAGAACGAAATGATAAAGAAAACTGTTAAAACTGGAAGTGAACAGATGCGTTTTATTGCGGCGAGAGAGAGAGAGATTCCTAACGATGTGCGTTTCTCTTTCGCCTCTGCATATGCGTTACTTGAGAAAGAAGCATCTTTTGATGGCCCCTTGCGCATCTCAGTCCATTCCCGATTTGTCTCGTCCCTTTTCAGTATGTGTGTTCGTGTTGTTTTCATTTATTCGCGCGGAATTCGATTAAAACTACGAATTTCCAGTTTCATCGTTTAAACGTCATGCTCGAATTGTTTAATGGCTCATACGTGACAATGCCCCATACTCTTCTCTCACATGGAAATCGATTCCATCGTGACTCGAGTTTGCCGGTCGAGAGAGATCGTTATAAACATATATATATATGTGTAATACGCAGTATATATATATATATAATATATATGTGCTCTCGAGTGAAATCGATCATCGTACAATCACTGAAATGGAATGACAGCTATGGACATGCTTGATTTATTCCTCAGAACACAAGACACGTCGTTGTTACTACATGTAAATGAATGGGGGAGTAGGGCATCTGGATGAAAATGAAACGAGTTTTCTGACATGTTTTATGAAGTAATGAAAGGTTTGATTTTTAGGGCGAATAAAGTGCACAAATTTCTACTGCATCTCTTCAAAATCATTGCTGTTAGGTTTCGTAGGTACTTTGGATTACAAATCCGGAAAATCTAAATAAACTAATATTCGAATTTCATTCACATATATATATATATATATGAATGTAATTCGAATACATAGAGTATGTATTTTATAGAAATTCCATTTGTGAAGAGGGAATATAGACTAAGTTAGGGAGAGAGCATATTTGAGTTTGAGACGAAAACTAGAATTATTGCCCAATTTCAGCAAATATTATGTATTTCGTCAAACTGTACGGCAAAATGACGAAGGTCAGAAGTCTACCATCGAAATGAAACGAGGTGATCTTTGAAAAAATCAAACCATTTTTTTACACATACATAATTTTACACATTTAACACTATCTCGCAACGCCCTAATCAACGTTCCCGCACAAGAACTCTGCCATATAATTTAACAGAAATAATCATGAGGCTAATCAAAATATCTTCTCAGTGCGAAATCAAGCACACGTCTTCAACAGCTTATTTCAGAACTATGACCCTAAGGATGTAAGTAACACCAAACTTATCATAGAGGAGTCCCACACACACCAATATTTTAATCCAGAGATTCCAATGATGTTAATTTACCGCGCACAAACATCAACTATTGAGAGTTTTAACCAAGTTTCACTATTCAATTGATGTTATTGTTAAAAAAAAACATTTATCAAAATCATACTGTATTGAATTTTTCTATTCTGCTCATTAATTAAAAAAATGGTCATGTCAATTTCAGTTGAAGAATTAGAACAGTTGTATTTGATAGGTGGCAGCAGTAGTTCTAGTTGAGTAATGTTTCATATATACAGTCGAATCCCGTTTTAACGAATACCGTTATAGCGAAAATCTCGTTTTAACGAACACTTTTTTTATCTCCCAAATAAGTTTCCATAAGAACAATGCTAGGTAACCTGGAATTCCTTTCTAACGAAATTTCGTTTTAACGAAGTGATTCCTCCGGTCTCATGGCGTTCGTTATAACGGGATTCGACTGTATATTCAGGATGATTGTACTCAATTCCTCCTTGCCGCATTTTACTTGAAAACAGTTGATCCTACAGGTGTACTTCCAATTAGAAAAAAATATCCAAATAATGTGTAGAACTTTGATACGTCATTCATGTTGTAAGGGGATGTATAGTAACTAAAATTATTTCTAAGTGCAATATTCGCACAGATATTTAAATTCCAAAGCCGAGGGAAAGTTAGAAAAAACACCATAAACTATCCAGGTTCCGGGATTTTTAAGGGCTCCGTGATGTTTGATCATGTGAAACCCCAATAATGCTGTCACGGGACCCCAGTTGGAAACCCGTGCCCTACAGTTGTGTATTTTTTTTTTCCTTTTTTGGACAACGCAAAACACGATTAGGAACTGAGATGGCATATACAGTTGTATATGAAAGTACAGTATATACAGTATATAAAAAAGGCTTGTGTCAACAGGCCTGTTCACCATAGGCTTAATTCCACTAACGAAAGTCTGTGTCAGGATATTTATGGTAAATTACACAACTCCTCCCAACACATATGTTTTATATGGGCATACTATGTAACATTACGATGTGGTATTTAATATATTGGTTTTAGGTTTCCACAACGGTAAAAAATTAATGTACTTTTTATTTTTTCCATTACAGCCGGGAGGGATTCCGTAAAAGTTCCAGTTATGGTTTTTGTACACGGGGAGTCTTACGAGTGGAACGCCGGCAATCCTTACGATGGGAGTGTCTTAGCGAGTCTAGGAAATGTCGTTGTGATAACTATCAACTACAGGCTAGGCATTTTAGGTAAGTCAATCCTGATCATGATTTACTATCACGTAACTCATCGATCTCGATGTGCTTATTCGCAAATAATCATCATCACTGTTTGCATTGAATAATGAACATTGACACTATGAATAATGTTTTTTTCTATTTTTCGTCTCGTTTATAAATCTACCAGCATATTTACTTTTTCTCCCAGTTATTTATTTCTATTCAGCTTATTTACTGCTTTTCGTCTGCTATTAGCATTTCTAGAAGTAAGTATTTGTCACTCCTCTGTCCATTCGATATCACTATAATTCACTCGGGTCACTCAAACGATGTCTAGGGAAGCTTCGATGAAAACGGGTATTTTAGGAAGTAATGCTTTACGATATGCAGGGCAAGAGTAGATGTCTCAAGATGCAAATGCCTCAAAAAAGATGTGTACATGCTTCAAAATAGATGTACATAGCTGTATAATAGATAACTAATGATTGTCAATGATAATCACCAGGTTTATGTTATACATGTATGTGCATAAATGGCGCTGCATATTCACGAACCGGTCGTTTCTTCTTATCAGGGTGGGTGCGTGTACATTTTGCCTCTCTTGTAATAAACAGTGTTGTTCCTGTCACCAACTCGTCCGCACCTCTCTCTTTAACAATGATAAATAAGTAGATGCCGAAAAATAGAAATTGGCAAATGGAAGACGGTTGTCGTATCAAGATTTCTTCGCCATCAGGTTGATGTTTGGATCCGTGTGCGGCCCCAAGTAGCACGAAGACATGGATCCGGCATGCCACATGACAACTGTTCGAGTCAGTGGCGGTGGAATAATGGTCTGGACAGCATTTTCCTGATACAGTCCTGGTTCCATATTTCCGTTGGGAACATCCGTCAATGCCAGCGTCTACCTCCACATTCTTGATGAACACGTGCACCAGTTATGGGCCATAATGTTTCTTGATGATGATGATGGCTATTTCTACCAAGATAATGCACCCTCCAACAGGGCTGGAATCATCTCAGATTGGTTTGAGGAACATGATTCAAAGTTCCAATTGCTTCAATGGCCCTCCTCCTCAGCACCCGATCTCAACGCAATTGAGTATTGGTGTGACCAGGTTGAAAGGTCTGTTTAAAAACTCCGAAACCTCACCTTCTCACCCACTGTCCCACGGCCCGGACTCATTCATTGATCTTCTAATGTTAGGGAATTAAGAGCTGCTATTTCGTTATAATAGGCTAATATTCTTCCTCAACGGTTTCCGCAACTTATAGAGTCCATGCGTAGAAGAATATCTGCTGTCATTAAAGCCAGAGGAGATTCTCCACATCACATTAGTTTTAAGTAGCAGTGTGTTCCTAATTTTTTGGCCACTGCGTGTATATGTCTCAAAATAGATATGAAGATACATTATGGCAGATATACAGATGTCTCAAGGTAGATTTGTAGATGCTCCAAGACAGATATAGAGATGTCTCATGAGATGTTTATTCAGATATCTTTATGCCTCAAGAATGTCTCTGTTTATTTCAGCTATATAGCGATTCAAAGTAGTATGGTTGTTGCTTATGTTACCTGACGATTTACATCTGACGGTTTTATGCACCGATCTCATGAATATACATATTATAAACACTTATCAGTCACTGCAGTTTTCAGTGCTTCGAAACAGACACCAACAGTAACAATCCAAGATAACGACTGATTCTGACATCCGTATGCCTCGAAATAGAGCTCCGCTCCATTCATCCATCCAGTCATTCGGTAATGTGTTTACATTACCGAATGACTGGATCTCGTGAACACAGTATCATGATCCGATTTCTCTTTCAAAGGCATGAAAGCTTAATGCATTTAATGATATGATATTTTTAGAAATATCATATCATTAAATGCATATCCGAAATTCCATGATTTATTTATGGGTTCATGCCTGTTTTTGTTCAGACAGGAAAATAAATCTTTTTTTATTGCGGGGAGAAAAATCCCACTTGATATTTTAAGCCAATCTTTTTTCGTGACACGACACCCATACTTTAATATCTTCGTGTTTTATTTAGCGCAAGAGCAAAAATAATATCCGTTATATTCTTCTTCTTTTTTTGCTTTGAATATCCATACAGGTTCAGACCCCCGTGAAATATCAGAAATCAGACACCACCATGAATCATCAATCACGTGATGATCGATCGATCATCGAGGCGGACTCATTCATTGATCGGGTTGTAAAAGAGAAAAGATAAAATAGATTTTCCTTTCTTGTCTTTTGCGCCAGTTCCAGGTCAAAGCGCAGGGGATAAATATATATATAGACACATACACTCTCATGTATATGATACAGAAAGTATATCGGTTTCCAGATAAAAGAACAAGACCGTAAAAGGATTATTTTTCCTGTATGAGATAAATAACTGTTATTTCCAGGGACTCTTTGCGGACTCTTCCAAGTTTAATTGCATCACTCTAACATATAAACTACTTCTGAAAGATGTTATAATGTATCGTAAACGAAAAACGCTTGAATGGCGTATAATGAAATGAATAAATCATTTTTTTTAATGGACTTCAGTGGGGATATTTATTTGAACAATAGTACTAGTAGATTTTTATTAATTTCACTAAATATTCGCTATGTGTAAACAAATATAGGAATAGATTAAAAAACTAAGAGCTGCCGCTTCAAGCAATATAGTATGCTGAACATATTTTGTCAAAACCCGGAGTTTCTTCACTCGGATCTTGTCGTTTCCTTTCAAAATTTATTATTTTATATTAGTCGCTGATTTCTAAACTACTACTACTTTTGGTCATAATATTGATTTTTTTCCCTAGAAACTCCTTCCAAATAATACTTGTGCTGAGAGGAGCTGATGCTTCAGAGAATACGAAAGACTGTCCATAGTGAAGAAAATAAATTTGAGTCTTTTAATACTCCCATCAAACTGAAACTGAAAAAAAACAACACTTTGAAACTGAAATTCTGAAATCTCTAGTTTTCGTTGAACCGCTTGTTCATCATTTGCCCATGAAGAAACATTTGTTCAAAATATTGATTCAAATATTTTCAAATACGCGGTTCCTTATCCATAATGTTATATATAGGCACATTATAATTCAAGACATCTAATCGGTTTCGTTAATTAAAGTAAAATGAAAAACTTTTAACACAAATTTAATTGAGTTGATCGAGTCGATTAACTCAACGAACATTTTTAACTGCAATTAACAATTGATCGGTTGACCGACCCGATTAATCGATTACTCGAATCAGCTCTTTAAAACATAAATATGTCAGTAAAGTTAAAAATGAACATTTGCGAGAGCTTCCATCAATGAATGAGAATCAGAAGTTTGCCATTGGATTTATCCCGTTGCCGAGATCTCTTTCATCCCAGCTTCGTGTCAGAGTCTGGAACACTTTATTTTGTGTCAAAAAAGAAAAAAAAACCCTACAAAATTTTTACAACATATTTTCCCCGGAGAATTGGGTACTGTCGCAATTAACAAATTTTTTTGTGATTACAGACGAGATGGGGTGGAGTTGGATAAAAGTTTCGGGGTTTCGTTAAGACGGATGAATGTACACATATTTGGATGAAGGTATGTTTTAAAAGCAATTGAGAGGAGAGAGGGCATGTCATCTCATGTGTTATCTTACACTTGCCATATTACTGCATATACACAGGATACAAAAAAAAAAAAATAAAACGAAATTAGAATCTTATTGTGAAATATAAAATATCCATCGGAGCGAGTCATCTCGCTTAACACCTTATTGGTGAGCAAATGGGTTTGATAACTTGCGGACTAGAAGCCAGTACGAGAGCTTCCAGATGGAAGTTTAACAAGAACGAGCAAGGCAAACTTCAGTGCCGAAATTCATGCACAAATTAAAAAAAAAATGTTGTGAACACTCCGAAATAAGCATATTGCTGCATATACCGTTTGAAGAGAGAATACGCGAGAAAAAAATCATATTTAAAATTTTGGTGATATATAACATTCAAAATTTAATGAATCAACATAGAACATTTATAATGATTTTGCAAGATTTTACACGAGAAGTCATCAGTAATGATCATGGATCACAGTTTTAAAGGAGGAACAGAAGAATAACGTATTTTTCTCCTCTTTGGTCATAGTCCATTCATGACAAGTAACAGGGTGAAAAAAATAGTCAAACATCCATTTGAGGGACATTCTAAATGAAGGACATCTCCATTTAAGAGAGGAATAACTCGATCCTGAATAAGAAATCACTTGTCACGTAACAAGAAGCACCTGCATTTAATTAACAAGAGTCTGGACCCTGGTACCTTATCACAAGTTTCCACTTCACTATGCATGTTTGACTGTTTTCGCAGCAGATCTCGTGTCTTTTTGAAAGACTTCATTGTATCAGCGTTTATTTCGCAAGTACAATTCAGTTTTTATTTCGATGCGCGTCTGTCAAATTCAGTTTGGCTTGTTAGTGCCATCTTATGTCTCTGTCCGTTTATTGAAATTTCAGTTCCTGTTAAATGGACGTGTGGTTAAACTTTCTGATGTATTTTTTGTGAGTTGCTACGGCCTAATTTTTAAGTATCATTTATTTCAATGTCCTATGCGATGAATTTATACTTTGATGGAAATCAGTTTCCGTTTCGATTCCGACTGCCAGTCACTAATTACAATTAGAGCCATCTTTCGTTTATTTTTTGCAATTTTATTTTCACTTTTTAAGAAATTCAGTTTTCCCATTGCTACCTTCATATTTTTTATATTAAATTCTAAAATGCTTGGTATTTTCATATTGACTCCAATTGTACAACATCACAGCTAACGCAAAATTATTAAGTTTATTAATATCAATATACTGTGAGATTCTGTTCACTGCACGTGAGCTCTATGTCTAGTAATAAAACTCTCAAATATCGAACGCCTGGCGTCGCTTGCTAATGCCTTGCTTACAAGAGTTGCTAATGCCGAATTTTCAATTACGTTTGCTTCTGAATATTCTATGCGATTAATATCTACTTTGATGGAAATTTTTCTGAGATTACGCATTAATGAGGACTATTTTCTTCTATGTGTGCGCTCTTTCTTCCAAAGAAAGTTACTTATCTACTCGTTCAGCTTATCCCGAAGGAAAATCCAGTGTATACATTAACAGGTTTTAAGCAGGAGAAGAATAATAAACTGATGTGTTTGTATTTGAGACAGAGGTACAGTGTGTCGTGCAATCAATTTTCCCATGACAATGAAGTTGCTTTTCCTTCGTATGGTAAATTTCTCCCTGGATGTGCTTAACGACGGTTTTAATTCCTGTGACGAATAGAGCAAAGCTCCTATGCATTCTACGTTTCCTGTAAGAGGATTATGTTTCATTTATTAGGATTACCTTCCTTTCATTACGAGTTAATCCTAACAGGCAATGGTTTCAAGCGCGTTTCTCTTCGATAGAGTCGTTCTGTTTCATTTCCAGTTGAACCCGTGATTATAATTTATAATTGGACTTCCAGAATTTCCACTCGCAGAGGATGCAAACTGGATGCCAAATTCTCTTTATTAAAATCCTCCGCTATCAATTTTTAACTTTACTATTACTGTAACTTTTGATGTTTCATTATAACAAATTATAGGATTTTTATGGAATTTAAAATTAGTTTTGCGAACGAGACTATGCAGTTGAAGAATGAAATTACTTGTCATTCCACTAATATGTATCGTACGATATATTGATGATAAAATACTTTTCAACCTATTTCAATCTCATTAAGTTTTTATTTATCATAAACTGAAGGGTTTCTACCTGCAACGGAAGGCTCAGCCAGAGGAAACTACGGGCTCATGGATCAAGTTGCCGCGTTGCACTGGGTACAGGAAAACATCGCAGAATTCGGAGGAGATCCGAGGAACATAACGATATTTGGTCAGGGACATGGAGCTGCATTCGTCAATCTCCTGATGATTTCTCCGATGGCGAGAGGTATCAAGAAATATTTATCAAATTATTTAATGCGTCTGAAAGTGTGTTATGCATTGTACCTATTCGCTAATTTCATTCCTTATCCCAACATGTTGTACAGAATTCTAATTTATTTATGTGTTACGGAAGAGGCAGTTTTATTTATCTGAAAAATAATCATCTCCGATACAATACACAGATATTAATAATTTATAAAAGCACTGCTAACGGTTATTATTAGGTTTCACGCTATTCGAGTGATGGTGAGTGCAGGCATATTGTGATGTACACAGAACGAAAAACTGAACACCAAGCTAAGATTAAGAATCCAAAAGAATATTCACGTGGTGGTAATCGAACCACATACCTCTCGAAGTCCGAGAGTGCTTAACCATTCAGCTATGGAGACATTTCCTTTCCCTTAAAGTGCGGATGCACGACCTCTTGTCCGCGGGCTGAATTCGGCTCTCTAAGGGGTTACATCCGGCCCACGAAAGTTGTTATGGTATAAAAGTATCAATGCAGGATACATACAATTAAAACAAATTTTCAAAGGCCAGAAAAGTCTCATTTATGACCAAAACGTATGTCAAAGGCCACTAAAGCTGTCAATAGTAGCCTAAAAATTGCTAAACACAAGTAAATTGGTCATTTACAGCCAAGCATTCACTTGTTAAAGACAAGAAAAGTTTCCAGCTATCGCTAACACTGGTGAAAATTAGCCATTCGGGAAAAATGATAGGCGATGCAAGTCGAAACGTAACTCGCCGAAAATATGTGAGATGAATAAATTTATATCACTACATAAGGTATATGGTACTTCGTCAAAATCATCATAATACTGGTCATGAAAATAATCTTGATTCTTGATTTCAAACATTTAACAGAGCCTCTTTGAAAATAAGAGAAAAAACGGGACATTTAATAAAACAAAGTTGGAACTGCCAAAAGTACGGAAATTTCCCGTAAATACGATACATACTACAACCCTTTAAAAACGATTTCTGGCCCTCGAACAGTAGAAATGCCACATACCTGACACGTGGATTGAAAAGTTTGCGCACCACATATGCGTTAGAGCATATATGGACGTTAAACTGATCCGCGCGTGGTGAGCCTCGTAACTCAGCTAATAGCAGTTTACGATAATTCCCGGATGGAATACATATGGAATCCGCGAAATGCTGGTGGTTGAATTCCCCACAGCGACATGTGTGAATGCGTGATTTTCTTTCTGAAATTCTTTATCTTAGTTTGGTATATCCAGTCACGTTCTTCGGATGAGCAGCGGAGACTGGCATCTTTCGTCTATTCTGTCATGTGTCAATGACAAAGGGTGACGCACATCAATACGAGGTAAAGTCAAAAAAATTTATGCAATATGGGAAAATGAAACTCGCCAAAAAAAAAAGTTAGATACCTGAAGCATAAAGGAAGCTTTTTGTATTTTCTTATACAGTTAAATTTGGATGAATTTTACAAAATCATAAAAAGTCAACGAATTCACGTACGTACCGGGGTGCGACCTACGAGTCGGGGTCTAATTTTTCTTTCGACACAACAAAATAATAGTTAAAATTCTTTTGCACGTAGGTGGATTTACTTGGTGCCACATTGACAAAATGCATAAACAATGAATATCTAGATTATACATCTACTTCACCAAATGATTCTTTACGACCAATGTAACTATCAGTCTTTCAGAGTCACAATAATACAACAAAACCGTAATTTATATAATTCGTATCCACTATTATCTAAAAAGAATTAGTCCATAGGGTAGTTGTTTATTTTCATCATTTTTTAAAAAGGATTAAATTTACTTATCAATAGGAAATAAGACCATACAGCGGTACAATTGTGAAAGGATTTTAACTAATCAATCTTCATGTGTCAGAAAAATTCCGACTCATTGACAATTCTACGGGGGAGGGGGCGAACAAATTCTACCGATTCTTTTTGATTTCTTTTTTTATATCCGTCAAAATTTATTTGACACCTTACATTTCAATCCGGAAAAAAAGAAAAATTTAAATGACAAACTGTCTCTCTCTCTATTATTTCCTAAAAATCGTTAATTATGAATCCAAATAATAGTATTACCATACCCATTTTGGCAATGAAACACGCGTGGTATCTATCAATATATTTCAACAATCTTTTATGAAATTCGGAATAGAATATTCATCGTGCAAAATATATTTTGACCACAGTTTTTCATTCATCATTTCACAATGGCAGTTCCCCGTGGATTCGAAGAAAAGATAAAACAAGAAACAAATAACAGACAATTCTTCATTTTAAACAGCATTTGCCTAAATAAAAAAAAAAGCATATATATATATATATATATATATATATATATTATAACAGCTTCTTCTCCAATGGTATTTTATTTTCTTTCCATTTTTCTCAATTTATTCAAAATGGGAACTCAACATGAGAGATATTTAAAATGAAAGGAGAAAATAGAAACAAAAATAAAAATGACGGTGAAATGTGTTTTTAGAATTTCCTGTGTGTTATAAGAATATGATTCTTCATTTGTTATATTTTGCTGGGGCCAAAGAAAGATTTTTTTATTTATTTTTAAAAATAAGGAAAACATTTGTGATATGAATTATTAAAATCTAAACATCAGCGTTTGTTTCTTTTCTCCAACGGAAAAGAATGTTTGCATGTTTTGCTTCACCTCCGCGCAAATGAATGACGTGAGATAGAAGAGTAAAAAATGCATTTTTACATGCTTTGGTTTCCCTCCTATTTTACGTTTTTTCATCATCACTCTTTTCTCATTTAAAAGTTCGGCTTCACATATTTGTTTTCATAATATTTTCTTCCCTACGCATATTTTTCCTGCGATGTCTAGAAATAAAAGAATGTATATATTTTTTTCCCTTTATTATTATTTTTTTCCAGATGAATTATTTGGAAAAAAACCAAATTGAAATAGTTTTATTTTCTCAAGATTTGATGATAATAGAAATGTATGAAAATATGAAATTGACAGTTTCTAATCGTGTCTCTTTTCACGGGAAAATAATATTACTTTTGTTTGAAACGCTTCAAAGAGAAAATATTCGGTTTGTTAGGCAACAACTTTATTGACCATATTTTCAAATGTACATGCATAGAATTTTACTCACACATGCATATAAAAAAAACACTTGAAAAATTAACACTTTTCGTCACATAGAAGTTCTTCATTCGTATCATTCTGAGTAAAAATAGACTAACACATATACATTTCCACTTTTCAGTCAATTAAACAAACTCGACAACAAGTATGTTTATAAATGTTTAAAAATGATCTATAAAAGAAGTGCCCATCTCAATCTGAAGTTATATAAATATGGAATACAATTTAGATGTCATACTGTTCAGGTACTGAAGACAAATAAGTTTCCTTTACTTAGCTCCTAAAATATTTAATTTACTTTCACAGTTAATAATTGAACAATCTTCATATAGTTGTTTTTATATAAATTTTTAAAATCATGTTTAGTAGCTCAAGAAAATTTAAATTAAATATTTGCCATTCTAATGTACTTTTCTTACCTCTTGCATACGTCGCTAAATGCCGATTTTTTTTAAAACTCTATCAACTCCATTTCTGTTTCCACTAATTTCTTTATATTACACTGCTGGCCACCGTAAATGCAACACCCTGAAGGAAGCATGCAAATAATATGAAATTTACAACATGCATTAGCGGAGGTGAGATATGCAAATGATTAGAATTTCAGCGCAGACGCACATCACGCGCGCCTGTGGCGCCACTTCAAAGCGTTATTTAAGGCTTGGAGATTTCGACCATTTTGAAGTACGGCAATTGTGTTTTTCTTGTGGTTTTTAAAAAAAAAACCGATCAATTATGCCTCGTAGAAAGCAGCGATCATCTTTTGATCAAGTATCCGAGTTCGACAGAGGAAGGATAGTGGCCTACCGAGATTATGAATTATCTTTCAGGGAAATCGGTAGTCGTGTTGGACGAAACCAAACAACTGTAATGCGAATATGTGATCGTTGGATGCAGGAGGGTACGACGGACCGACGTGTTCGATCGCATCCACCTCAGTGCACCACTTCACGTGATGACAGGCGTATTGTGCGTATGGCAGTGACGGATCGCTCAGCCACATCACGAACCATAGCACAGCACATTCAGTCTGTACCGCATCATCCAGTGTCTGCGCGCACCATTCGACGCCGTTTACAGCAGAGTGGTCTGTCCGCAAGACGTCCATTGCTTCGTCTACCCTTGACGCAGAACCACAGACGTCTCCGCCGCCAATGGTGCGATGAAAGAAGGATGTGGACGGCACAATGGAATGAAATTGTCTTTACTGACGAGTCAAGCTTCTGTCTGCAACACCACGATGGTCGGATTCGAGTCTGGAGACACCATGGAGAGAGGATGCTGAACAGCTGCGTTATGCACCGCCACACTGGTCCCGCACCGGGTATTATGGTATGGGGCGGTATTGGATATCACTCTCGCACTCCTCTAGTACGCATTGCCGGTACTTTAAAAAGCCAGAGCTACATCTCCGAGGTGTTGGAGCCAGTTATCCTTCCTTACATTCAGGGCTTGCCCACAGCCATATTTCAACAGGATAATGCGCGACCACACGTGGCACGCATTGTCCAAAGGTTCTTCGTCAATCGCCAGATTGAATTGCTTCCCTGGCCAGCTCGCTCTCCGGATCTTTCGCCGATAGAAAACACGTGGTCCATGGTTGCTCAACGATTGACCCAGATTACATCCCCAGCTGCCACACCAGATCAACTTTGGCAACGCGTGGAAGCTGCTTGGTCTGCTGTACCCCAAGAACATATCCAAAGTCTCTTTGAATCAATGCCGAGGCGTGTGGCAGCGGTGATCTCCAACAATGGCGGCTACTCTGGCTACTGATTTTGGCAGGAACCACACTTCACAGAAGTCTATAAATTTAATCATTTGATGCTTGGTCAACATGTTATCTACAAAATAAATATTGTTGCGATATCTCTTGTCTTTCTTGGTGTTGCAATTTGGGTGGCCAGCTGTATATATATTATGATAAATTTCGTTATTATACATAATAACCGGTTATTATGTATACTTACAAAATTTTTAGTTATGTTAATATCTTGATAAGTATATATATATATTTTTGGCTAATACTACTTACCAAGATTTTTGGTAAGTTTGATAAATTTGCTTAAATTCATCACTTTTACCGACGATTATGCATAGTACCCAAGCGTCGCTTCGTCGGTTGACATGATAATTCATACTATATACGTATTCGTACTTTTTCGATCATGTACTATTTTCTCATGATACTCATACATTTTTACTATACATCATAATTCATACATGTATGGTACCATTTTCTCGGGGTACGATCGTAAAATTTGTTATTATTATATCGAGGCTCGACTATATTAGTTACACATACCAGACTCAGTTGGAATTTTCCAACGGCGTTTGCGTATTACACATAATCTCCATGAAAGTATTTTTTTTGTAGTATTTATCAAATTTACAAAAGACGCTTGGGTATTATGCATATTCGCCGGTAAAAGTGATAAATTTATCAGACTTACCAAGACGATTGTTAAGTGTGCATGACACACAACCAGTTATATATATATATATATATATTTTTTTTTTTTTTGCTCTCGTTATTATTATTATCGACAAGCATGCACCAATTGCTATTTTTGAAGCTGCTAAGCTACCTTAGCCCAGAAATGTTTTGTGACTGTGTTTCAACTGATTAAATAAAATTAACTCATCTAAAAAAATATTACAGCACACAAGTAATGCAAAAATACTGGAAAATACTGCTATTTACTGCAATCACTGGGAAACAGCAAGGGAATGTGAAATTACTAGAATAATTATTTTTCGCACTATTAACATGCAGGCTACTTCCAATAACGCTCTTGTAATACTTGTTTCAAAGATCCCTGATATAAGTTTCCATAAATATAAGTATTTGAAAAAAAATTACAGACAAGCAAAGTGAGTACAGAGTGATTACAATTAAAGTTCCCATACTCTGAGTAGTAAGTATGGCTCTAGAGCCGGGTCGCAACTAATTATGGCATCCTTTAAGTAGTTAATTTCTCACAAACTGCTTAGGGGCCGTTCAAGTATTACTTAAGCAAATTTTTAGCCATTTAGCCCCCTTGTCAGCAAAATTTCGTCATCACTGTCCCCTACCTTTTAACGCATAATGGTGGGATCAGAACCGTACGCAGGGGGGGGGGGCATATAAGGCTCGTGTGTTTAATGCGAAAAATATTTTAAAAAATTAAAATTTCGAAACAAAATATCTTCATATGTTGTTATAATCGATTTTTGTTAATTTCGATGCTATTTAAAGAGTAAGAACTTAAAATTTCTCTTTAAAAACTTCATTGCTACCCTCTAAGCCATATATGGTAAACCCTTAACCCGCAGCACAAATGTGGCCCTGAACATCATCTGATGTGGCTTGCCCCCCTGAAAACTAATTTAGTAAAAATGAACTTAGCGGCACATTTATAAATCGTTTAAATGACCAGTGGCACACTTCCAGAGCATTTAAGTGGCCCGTGGCACATTTTCAGATCACTTTCATCACAGATCACTTTCATATTCAAAGATCACCTAAGTAACCCGCGACACAGTTACAGAACACTTAAACGATCCGTGGAACATTTACAGATCCCTTGAGTGACATGTGGCACAGTTTTAGAGCACTTAAGCGGTCCCCAGTGCGGTTCTACATTACTGAAGTTACCCGCGGAACATTCCCAGATTACTTAAGAGATGCGTGGCATAATTGCGGATCACTTGAGTTACGCGTGGCACAGTTCCAGAGTACTTAAGCTGCCCCTGAAACATTTTCAGAGCACTTGAAGGATCCGTGAAACTGAGATAATTAAAGTGGCTTTGTAGGGGACTTATCAATAGGTAGAATGTTAGTTCAGGTGTCCAATAACTATCGAAATTTTTTTCCGTTTTTGGCGCACCGAATAAGATGCCATTAAGAATATTTCATATCTTCATAAAGGGTGGTTGATGACGTAAGCATCATCCAAACCCCCCTTGTCATCAAAAGTAAGCAAATCGAAACCCCCTCCCCCATAGATGCTGGCGTAATACTTGAATGACCCGTTATCCGAATACTCTCAAACTTTCAGGATATCTTAATGAGACCATGGAAAGGAGATTTATGAAATTTAAACAAAAAATTAGTTCAATTTTCGCCTACCATGTGAAAATGTGGCACTTTTTTACACTGAAAAAAATTTCCTTTTTCCATGATCCATATAGCGCGCATTACAAGTTTCAATGGAATACGTCTACCAGAACGGACGCTATATACACTTAAGAGCCAAAAAAACTGGTGAACCTGCCTAATATCGTGTAGGGCCCCCGCGAGCCCGCAGAAGTGCCGCAACACGGCGTGGCATGGACTCAACTAATGTCTGAAGTAGTGCTGGAGGTAATTGACACAAAAGAATCCTGCAGGGCTGTCCATAAATCCGTAGGAGTAAGAGGGGGGTGGAGATCTCTTCTGAACAGCACGTTGCAAGGCATCCCAGATATGTTCATGTCTGGGGATTTAGGTGGCCAGCGGAAGTGTCTTAAGTCAGAAGAGTGTTCCTGGAGCCACTTTGTAGCAATTCTGGACGTGTGGGGTGTCGCATTGTCCTGCTGAAATTGTCCAAGTCCGTCGGAATGCGCAATGGACATGAATGGGTGCAGGTGATCAGACAGGATGCTTACGTACCTGTCACCTGTCAGAGTCGTATCTAGATGTATCAGGGGTCCCATATCACGCCAACTGCACACGCCCCATACCATCACAGAGCCTCCACCAGCTTGAACAGTCCCCTGTTGCCATGTAGGGTCCATGGATTCATGAGGTTGTCTCCATACCCGTACACGTCCATCAGCTCGAAGCAATTGGAACCGAGGCTCGTCAGACCAGGCAACGTGTTTCCAGTCCTCAACAATCCAATGTCGGTGTTGTCGGGCCCAGGCGAGGCGTAAAGCTTTCTGTCGTGCAGTCATCAAGGGTACACGAGTGGGCCTTCCGCTCCGAAAGCCCATATCGTTGAATGGTTCGCACGCTGACACTTGTCGATGGCCGAGCATTGAAATCTGCAGCAATTTGCGAAAGGGTTGCACGTCTGTCACGTTTAATGATTCTCGTCAGTTCCGTTCTTGCATGATCTTTTTCCGGCCGCAGCGATGTCGTAGATTTAATTTTTTACCGGATTCCCGATATTCACGGTACACTCGTGAAATGGTCGTACGTGTAAATCCAAATTTCATCGCTACCTCGGAGATGCTATGTCCCATCTCTCGTGCGCCGACTATAACACTACGTTCAAACTCACTTAAATCTCGATAACCTGCCATTGTAGCAGCAGTAACCGATCTAACAACTATGCCAGACACTTGTTGTGTTATATAGGCGTTGCCGATCGCAGCACCGTACTCTGATTGGTTCCATATCTCTTTATTTGCATACGCATGTCTGGACCAGTTTTTTTGGCTCTTCAGTTTAGGTCTGAGTAGTTTCAGTATACCGACACTCTTCAGACAAATGTAGCAACCTCCAGTATACTGACACTACTCAGACCGATTTTGCGCCCTTTCTGGAGGACGTATTCCATTGAAAGTTGGTATATACACTATATAGTTCATGGGAACAAGGAAAATTGAGTAAAAAGCGCCACTTTTTCACCTGGTGGTCGAAAATTGAATTTATTTTTATTTCATAAATCGCCCTCTCATGGTCTCATTGAGATATCCTAAAATGTTTGGCAGTATTCGGATAAGCAGTTTGTGAGAAAATAATTACTCAGAGAACGGGAAGCTTTAATTATGATCACCCTGTATATGGCGTACAAAAAACTAAACTTTAGTGTCCTCTAAATGAATATTCAGACCCTTACGCTATTCCAGTGTCCGGAAACCACACACACACACACAGTTCGTACAAATGAAGACAAGGAGACAAACAAATGATCTCAGCCGAAGAAAAATCAAAATGGCGGAGGGGGGGCGGTGGGTGTTGTCACAACATTCAACAGCCTCTCAGAGGTTGGCCTCTTAAATCTTGTCGAGTTCACTGAGTGTTTTTGAGAAATCGATCGAGCGATAGAATTGATCCCTGAGAACGAACGAAGAAAACGATTTTCCCGAAGACGAAGAGCCTCACAGAAGGAGGAAAGATCCTGATGAAGATGCTTTTAAGCCCCGGAGGCGGACGAATCTCAAGGATCCGGGAATTTCAATCATTCCGTTGTTCTGTTGGTAAATTAAAAGAATTAGTTTCGAGCAGGTCGGGATTTGTTCCGAAGATTCAGGTGGGAGGTAGAGGGTCGGGGGGGGGGTTTCATTTGTAAAATAAGGGAGGTCTCATTACGCCATTGTCTAAATACGAAGTTGAAGCCAATTAAATTGCCAGCCCCTAGAGCTAATTGGAGAACACATTTATATATATATAACGGAATTTTTCTTCTATTACACACTGTTATTCATTTTTCCAACTCGACTTTTTAAGAAGCTTATCGTTGAAAGTTTGTTTCATTTGGTTGTTTTTCCTTTCCCGTTGAAAAATATAATCTAATGGCATTCTCTCCAAGTAAAATGTAATGGCGTGATTAATAGTTCTTAGCTGTAACTTATCAACACCGAAGGAAAAACTTTACAAAATTTAATTAAAAATGAATTATTAGTGAATGCTGTGAAAGGTTTTTTCTTTTCCTGTTTAGATGAGGGAAAAAAATGGGAGTGAAATGATACTCTCATTAAAACATTAATTTCCATTAATAAAAATTCGATTAAAAATTTTCTGATATCAACGGTGCAATGAAATGTGATTTATTTCTCTGGGTATGTGAGTAGAAATTTATATTAGTTCAATAAATCATTTTGGCAAACGTATATATTTTACGAAATTTATATTATTATTTTTTGTTTATAAATCGGATTATACTCTAGGTAAGTCAAATAATTTATTTGAATCCAGTCAGTGTTTATCGCTGAGATTTGAGGAGCTTGAAGGGCGTTGTGCGATATTAGTACATATGTGCACTGATTGGATGATTCATTATGTGCTCCTGACGGTTTTAAACAAATAAGCAATGGCATCACGCTGTTGCCACTACAGGGCTAGGGTAATCCAAGCATATCACTCTCCGCTATCCATACGAAGGTTTTCAACAGCTGGCTAACGCGAAGATGAATTTACGAAAGAAATATAATTCAAGTGCCCTTGCGGGGAATCGAGCCCATGTCCTCTCATTTGCCAGGTGAGCGTCCTATACCACCAGAAAAGGCAACGAATATCAATCTTTCCTCAGAGTTATTGTGCGCTGAATGGAGCCGTACATGGACAGTCGGACAAAACTCGGGCAACACCATGTACAGCATAAGGACTCCGCGTGAAGCTCGTGACGTCACGGAAGAAGGTCATTTCACCTATAGCCATTGGATATAGCAGGCCGACGCATGCGCATCTTTACCCCTTTTTTGTAGTATATCCAATGGCTATAGGAGGAATGGTTTGCTTTAGTGACTTCACAAGCTTCGCGCGGAGGCCTTCTGCCTTAGATGTTGTTGACTCGGTAAAGAGTTAAATTCATCTTCGCATCAGCCAGCTGTTGGAAAAACTTCGCAGGGCTAGGCTAGTATAAAAACGTAAAACTCTTGGTTAACTTGGTTTCTGAGACAGTAGTATGGGGCGATTGTTCACGAAAATATGGGGAAGAAAGTGATGTGATTAACTTTGAACATGTGATGATTGCAGGAGCTTATAGCCATGGAGCGAGTATCAGCGAAACCGCGGATTTATGAAATGTTCAGGAGCAGCTGTAGTTAAAGTACTAAAAAACTTCGCTGTCAGAGTCTAGACGTAGAGATACGAAATACCGTTGTATGATGTAAACTTTGAGAAAAGAAAAAAAATTGAAACCGGACTATATATTTTAGTCAAATGTACATATTTTTTCTGATTCAAATATACAGTAGAACCTCGCTACAACAATACTCGATACAACGGTAAATTCCATTGCAACGATATTTTTTCAAGTCTTGTTAGGAAATGACTGAACTGTAATGTTATACGGCTGCCTCTGGATATAACGACGATCGCTATAAAACGTTATTTTTCTTGGTTCACAGAGCATCTTTATATCGAGGTTTAATTATATTTGCAACCAGAGATTTAAATAACACAATTTTAAATACGAATTTTGTGTTACGAGTTGAATTTCAATTGATTTGTTACCTAGACTCTACAATGAATTCGGTTCAGGATCCATGCGGATTTTTCTTTAACCTCAAATTCAATTCTTTCCGCTTCGTACGTGTTTTTGTTTTTTCCGGTCACGAAAATCAAGTTTCACCGATAAAAAATTCAAATTTATGTGCAGGTTATCGCCATCAATTTAAATATAAGCATGCCCCAACGCCATGTAAAAAATTTTAAATAAAAAAATCCAGTATTTGAACAAAAAAGTTTAACTACCATGAGAGGGAAGATGAGATGCACATTTTCCCAGATGTGCGTTTTCATGTCCGTCATGTCATGACGATAATAACTTTTCCACGACAACCATTATTACGATGAAACTATAGGCTTTGGCAGACACAATTTTCATTAACCATGAAATGCAGATTGCTCACGTTCCTCCTTTATTATCAGCTTAATGAGATTAAAATTAAAAAAAACTCATTAAATTAAAATTTTAATGAGTCCGACGGGCTCAGAATTCCGCTTTTAATATCCAACGGAAAAATTATCATATATTAGCGGAATTAAACATTTCTATTATATGAGAAATCTCTCTGGATGTGAAAAATGAAAAACGGCACTGTTTTGAATCAAGGAAAAGTAGAGTCCCTAATACTGGGAATCTTAAAATCTATAAATAAAAATCATAATTAAGTCTATTTATTTATTTTTTATACAGGGTGATTCAGAAAAGATGGGAAAAAATTTAAGAAGTGATGCATTACACATTAATGCAAGCAATCGTCATCAAACAATGTGTGGTCTAACATGAAACGCAAACGCGCCGGCCGCTCACTAACGTCATAACGGCATTCCTGTTGAAATTTATCGGTAGAAAAAGAACACCATTCATATGCAAATATAACCTTGGGTAGAAGAAGAAACCGTATGCAAGTCTGCGTCACAGTGAGCAAAAGGCGCGGACAACAGCCCTGTGAAGTTATCCAGCCCCATTTCGTACAGCTGCCGATACAAGCGCGCAAATGTTTTCGGATTGGGCAACCAAGTGGCGGGGGGGGGGGCTTTGAAACGCTCACCGTGCATACGTGTTGCGTCTGTGGTACTTCCATTTGCAGCTCCGTAAACGAAATGCGCGCCATCATCCCGTCGGTTACGGCTGTTAGAACGGCTCCACGCTGGAATTACCTCACAGGGCTGGCGTCTGCGCCTTTTATTTACTCTGATGCAGATTTGTATGCGGTTTTTCTTCCACTTCCCCAGGTTACATTTGCATGCATGTAGTGTTCCTTTTCTTCCAATAAATTTCAACAGGAATGCTGTTATGACGTTTGCGGAGAGGCCGTTGCGAAACGCGCTAACACGATTGCGACGCGCTAACATAATTTCGTGTTAGACCATGTATTATGTGATGAAAATTGTTTGTTTTTGTATGTACTACCGCCTCTTAAAGTTTTTCTTATCTTTCCTGAATTATCCTGTATATTTTAACGTTTGAAAAACATACAAATCTTGGTACCCAACCAATTAAAAAAACACTTTTACGTCAGAACTATCGGGAGTACATCATACAACATATATATTTCGTAGCTTTCGCCAATATTAAATTATTTCTCGCCCCAGGATGTACGAAATGAATTAATATCCACTCGCAAGAGCGCCTCATTCAAAATCAAATATTAAAATGACGAATTCCATTACAAAAGAAAGTTGGCGAACAAATATTATTAGATTTGAATCTTATCATTGAATTTATAATAAGATTTGAATTTCATATTCAACGATTAATTCAAATAATTATCTACGGGGGCTTATATAAAATTTATTTCCTCTCCCACAAAGTATGTGTGCACATCTCTTTATACACGTAGCACTGCTTCACAAACGTTGAGCTGACGGAATTGCATTCGACGTAACTCCAAAGATTTTGTATCTACTAAGACTTCGGATTGCACAGGGATATAGTAAATAAACTTATTCACTAGTTATTATGGTGGGAAATGCAAAAACTCCTGAATGTATTCTTGTCGTGAAAAATCCATCCTGATAAAGATGAGGCATTTATTGACAGTATATATAGAATATATTGCAGCATTTGGAAATGCGTGAATACAGAAGCGAGTATTGATTCAAATTTTTCGAACATGAGTGCATCTGTTATATACTAATTTTTGAGTCGTTAGTACTCTTTGGAATTACTCTATTATAATGTAGATGTAAAAATTAAGAGGTGAGTGCAGTGAAATGTGGATATAACAATACTCTACGAAAAAAGAGAAAATATCGTTGTAGGCTATGGGGGGGGGGGGGGTAATCGTTGTATCATGAAGTAGGGTTATCATTAGGCGCCGTCAAATTTATGCTGTTGTTGGAATCTCTTCTGAATTGGCATTGTAAGTACCATCATAAAATTTATTCGGAGATTTGAAAAGAAAAATATCGTTATAGAGGGATTTATCGTTTATTGAGTATTACTGTAGTGAGGTTTCACAGTATATAGGTACGAAACATATATTTAATTCATGGTAGTAAAGGAAGTCCCTTGCCGCATTTTACAGGTGTACCTAGAATCCTAGAATCATATTTCCAATGAGAAGTATCCGAATAACATAGTAGATACCCATTCGTATTGCAAGGGGTTGTATATTTACTACAAAAAATATTTGGTCACCCTGTTTACGAAAACTAAATTAGAAACTTTACGCCCCATCTCTCTCTCCTGATGTAACAACTAGTTCAACATTCGTTGAGATATTTGAATCCAAAAATTGGAGGAACTTTAGGGAGAAAACAGCATAATATGAGCTTGTCCGTTTTTATGCTGTTTTCCCCCCATCTTTTCTCTAGTTTTGAAACGCACTATCTTAGTGAATACTGTACTTGAAAACGAAGAATGCTTTTTTTCATTGACCTCAAAGAAACAGGGCAACAACTTTCTAATTCGGTTTTTTAGGACAGGGTGTCAGTATGAAAAGTTATGATTTATATTTTAATAACTATACAACCCCTTGCAATATGAAAGACGCATCTGAATTCTACATGTTATTTGGATACTTTTCCTAATTAGAAGTATTTCTCTAGAATCAAAGATTCACCGGTAAAATGAAACCAAAGGACTTTCCTCAGGACCATGTATAGTTTCTAGATATTATCCTATTATCTAGATACTGAAGACCAAAATATGGTGCAAAGTAATCTTATATGTGTTTCTCTCTCCTCTTTCCGATTCCCTTCTTCTCTAGGATTATTCCACCGAGCGATCATGCAAAGCGGATCTGCACTAAGTCCCTGGGCTATAGCTCACGAGGCTCTGACTTACGCTCGTCATATTTCCAGGATACTGAACTGTCCCGTGCAAGAAAGCGCGCTCATGCTGGACTGCATGCGTCAGAGGAAACTGTCGGATATCCTCCGAATACAGCTCATGGTTCCGGAACATTTGTCGGCGTTCGGTCCAACCGTCGATGGGATAGTGATCCCCGTTGATCCTCTGGTTCGGATGCAGGAGAAAGACAGCCTGTTCGGTCAATACGACCTTATGTTCGGAGTTACGAGGATCGAGAACTATTTCCAGCTATCTTCTCAAGAAGAAAGGCACGGTATCGATTCCGAGAGGAGGGACAGGTTGCTCAGGACGCTCATAAGGAACATTTTCAACTTCCACCTCCAGGAGATATTCCTGACCATCGTCAACGAATACACGGACTGGACGAGGCCGGTACAGCATCCTGTCAACATTCTTGATTCGACAATCGACGCGCTTGGTGACGGACTGGTAGTCGCCCCAGTGCTGAGAGCTGGGAATTACCATTCGAAAACGCACCGAAAGTCTTACTTCTACGTGTTCGGCTACCAGACAGAAAGTGGGGACTATTCCCAGAGGCAAGGCTGTATACATGGCGAGGACCTACCTTACATATTCGGAGCGCCTCTCGTTGGCTCTTTGTCACATTTTTCTAAGAACTACTCACGATCTGAAATTACTTTAGCGGAGGCTGTCATGTCCTATTGGATAAACTTCGCGAGATCCGGGTAAGCATAACATCAACTAGTCATTCATTCTCATTTATGAAATTAAATGAACCTTTTCCTTGTTGCCTCCCCTTTTTATTTTTTAATTACTATGCTGAATGTATATGTAACTGCCAAAGCCCGAAATCGGCCAGTTCACGGATTGGTCAATTTCATCGTCAATTTACCCGGCCAATGTACGATATTCGAGTTTTGGCCCGCCAGTTCGTGAAGTGGCTGAAGATCCCTACCAAAGTCCGAAAGGGGAATGCAGGATTCGGGGTCATCGCCATTTGGCGTGTTTTTTTCTTCTTCTGATTATTAAGTCCAATTTAGCTGTGGCAATACATCATATCGCAGGCTGATAAAGTAATCATTTTTCCTTCAAAATTTGACAGGAAAAAAACTATATGTCTGTTATTATTATATAAATGGAACTTCCTCTGAAAATTATCTTTATTCCTCTCTCGTCACATAGATCTAATCTAATGTAACTATTATATATAGCCATGTAGCCACGTTAGTGATGAAAACATTGACTTGGAGCCTACCCTCTTACATCAGCAAATCGAACATTGGCTAGCTATTTCCAGCCACTTCACGAATTGGCCACCAAAGGCCTGAATCATTTCTGTGAAAACTTTCGAGAAGTGGCCGCACTTCGGGCATTGGCAGTAGCATGATATCCCGAAACTCCACCGCCAAACTAAGTCAGATGATAATACACGGTCAAACAAACATTGTTCCCAAAGAAGCGTAGAGCTAAAAATTACTTTCTGTGCATGTTAACATTTTATTTAAGATGACGCCGGTTCTAAAATAACCCTGGAAGTGAGAAGAAAAAGTATTTTCCTCTCATACATTTAATAAAATTAGAAATTGAAAAGTATTTTCCTTGTATTCATTGCCTGCGACTGGTGAGAAGAATTCCCCTGTAAATCCTCATAGTTTTAGCAAGGTGTCCACATTTTGGTGACTTCTGAAGTGGAGTTCTGCACGCATTTCCCGAATTAGTGTATTAGGGTTCTTTGAAAATATTATTTGTCTTGAGTTATCAATATTTGTCTTGGTACAATGGCCTCTCTTATTTTTGCGGTACGCTTTTGCGACACTCCCCATATGTATTGGTGATTGTTCATGTTCTGTAATTTTGTTCGCAATGCAGCCAGCCCCACTTAATCAGATATCAACGATTCCAGCAAAATATATAAACTGAAGAGCCATAAAAACTGGTACAGGCATGCGTATGCAAATAAAATAGATATGGAACCAATCAGAGTACAGCGCTGCGGTCGGCAACTCCTATATAACACAACAAGTGTCCGGCATAGTTGTTAGATCAGTTACTGCTGCTACAATGGCAGGTTATCGAGATTTAAGTGAGTTTGAACGTGGTGTTATAGTCGGCGCACGAGAGATGGGACATAGCATGTCCGAGGTAGCGATGAAATTTGGATTTTCACACACGACCATTTCACGAGTGTACCGTGAATATCGGGAATCTGGTAAAAAATTAAATCTACGACATCGCTGCGGCCGGAAAAAGATCATGCAAGAACGGGACCAGAGACGACTGACGAGAATCATTAAACGTGACAGACGTGCAACCCTTCCGCAAATTGTTGCAGATTTCAATGCTGGGCCATCAACAAGTGTCAGCGTGTGAACCATTCAACGAAACATCATCGATATGGGCTTTCGGAGCAGAAGGCCCACTCGTGTACCCTTGATGACTGCACGACACAACGCTTTACGCCTCGCCTGGGCCCGACAACACCGACATTGGACTGTTGAGGACTGGAAACACGTTGCCTGGTCTGACGACTCTCGGTTGCAATTGTTTCGAGCTGATGGACGTGTACAGGTATGGAGACAACCTCATGAATCCATGGACCCTACATGTCAACAGGGGACTGTTCAAGCTGGTGGAGGCTCTGTGATGGTATGGGGCGTGTGCAGTTGGCGTGATGTGAGACCCCTGATACGTCTACATACGACTCTGACAGGTGACAGGTACGTAAGCATCCTGTCTGATCACTTGCACCCATTCATGTCCATCGTGTATTCCGACAGGACTTGGACAATTTCAGCAGGACAATGCGACACCCCCACACGTCCAGAATTGCTACAAAGTGGCTCCAGGAACACTCTTCTGACTTTAGACACTTCCGCTGGCCACCTAAATCCCCAGACATGAACATTATTGAACATATCTGGGATGCCTTGTAACGTGCTGTTCAGATCTCCACCCCCCTCTTACTCTTACGGATTTATAGACAGCCCTGCAGGATTCATGGTGTCAATTACCTCCAGCACTACTTCAGACATTAGTCGAGTCCATGGCACGTCGTGTTGCGGCACTTCTGCGGGCTCACGGGGGCCCTACACGATATTAGGCAGGTAAACCAGTTTTTTTGGCTCTTCAGTGTATGAATATAATGATATATAATAACATCCGATGAAGTGGGTTATCCAATTACGTGGGGAACAAATTAAATTGTCATTTTACAACGTTAGTATAGTTTGTATATTGAAAACTGATGCATGATACCAATATTAATAAAGCGTCTCGAATAAATCAGACATAAAAAATGTAATGAAAATTATATTTAATTACAATGGTTTGATTACAATAACATTAAGCGGAGAAATTCTGGTGCCGGACGGTTTTATCCGTTTGAGCGGTGCCGACAAGCTGGAAGATGTATTGCTTACATGGCATTAATCGAGGATATATACATATAGGAGTTCCATGCATTGGGGAGATTTCCATGAATAATTTCCACTTTTCAAGTTGCATAGCTGAATATTATTGATTTCGCTATCGTTCAACTGGATCATATCACAGCTCCGCAAGTTGACGCATCTATACGGTAACCATGCTTTGAATCAGACTGTACAGTGTTTGGTACGGATGACGACACTTTTCCGACGGGCGTTCAGTTTTCTCTGCAGTAATGAGATCTCATTTACTGTTGAGTGATAATTATTGGTAAACTTCTCTCTATTCAGCAATGACTGATTCAATGTCACGTTTTTTTTCCCCATGAAATATTTTCAGACCATACATTTGCTATATAATCTGAACTTTTTCTCGACCGAGTACAAACGGTTTTTGTCTTTTTGGGGACCACATTGTTACAGTGATGGACTAAAAACAGTCAATATGGCTCAACTTTACTCAGATTTGACTAAGTTTTTGTCTGATTAGGAAATTTTTACAGTGCATAAAAAGCTTGGGAGAGAGAATCCTGCCCGTGTCTGTACGGCGCGCGATTTAAAATCATCCATTTACATTATGAAGTTATTTCCATACACAATTCCTATCACATTACTCAACTTTCTACAAGTCCAATTCAACAATATTCTTAAAATGCCCCGAAAAATAAATCTTGACTAAGACTGCATAGAAACGGAACGTACAAAGAAGTCGTTCCGTTTCCAGAATACCATTTGAGCTCATTTTTATCTCCATCGACGAGACAAGTTTATGTCGTATGACGGCGCAGGGAATCCCGATACACAGTAAGTGCTTTTACTTTCCTCTAAATAAAGTGAGGTAAAGTTGAACTATTTATAATAGCTAATAAATATTCAAGAGATGCCACCGACGTTTGTCGCTGCACGGGCCGTCAAAACTCGCAATTCAATATGATCGATTAGGGTTTCGCAAGCATTAGAGCATCCCGAAAAATCCATTCCTCTACCTTCCTTTCTATATATATTACTTAGTGAAACTTTATTCGCGGTCGTTGATGCTCCGATAGCATGAATAAATATAATATACTTCGCAAGAAAATTTGATTTATATTTATTTATATTTCCACACGCCACTCGCTCAAGATTGCATATCAAGATAGTACATTCTATCTCAGTAATGTAGTAAATTTAGGGATCATCGCGTACCCAATTGCTGAAGTTTTACAGCGTGGAATTCCCCACCTTATGGATAAAGTATTACTCAAAACATATATCTATTCCTTCTCTCGACGGAGTATTTTCTTTTTACAAGTCCACTTAATTACCACAGACATTATATGCGTGATAGACAAATCTAACTGCGTTAGAAAATGATTTGTGAGCTTAACCATGCATCTTCTCCTCGAGAACATTTAAAAGTGAATTTCCTAAACCAATTTCGTACTCCCGAGTTATTGGTGAATTCAAACTCAACCCTTTTCGCGGATTCACAAATTTCACTGATGTATAGTACAATAACTGGTGCAGGGAAAATAACCAAACCCTCTGTAAAATGTCACATCCTCTTTCAAGAAGACAACATTTGTCCAATTTTGTGCAGGTCCCCGCCCCAACTCCGAGAACAATAAACACACACAGAAAAAAAGACTAATACTCCATCTTATTTCTATTGTTTACATACTGTAAGCATATTAATTATCTACCTCAAAGGTAGGAAAAAAGGGGTATATATACCTGAAACAGTGTCGCTTTATCTATGATTGGTTATTGATCTGATCGACAGGTTGGGGAAAAAAACCTGTTCGAGTGGGAAACAAACACAGCACAGTATCTGGACTGTGCTGTGCTTGCGAAATAAGGTTTTAAGGAGGCAGAAATGTGTGTGTGTGTGTGTCTCTCGGGAATCCAGAAAGTTTAATGTTTGAAAAAATAAATAATAAACTTAGATAATATTGTTATCTACACTTTGGAATACAACATGGCTGAACAAATATATTGCCCCAAGGCACAAAAGCGTTTCCGGATCGACCTTTGGAAGAAGCACAAAAAAGGTTTAGGGATGCGCAAGAATTTTCATCCAGAGAAATTTCGAGCGCTAATACCTTTCAGAAAACATTTAAATTTATAGAAATTGGTTAGAATAAAATATGAAAGGTATTTTCTTTCGATATATTCATTTTTTAGAGAAATAAAACCAAATTTTGATCAGCTTATGTAGCATGAAACGATATATAAATATGCATTTTTACATTTGCTGTAGGGATTTATTTGGCAATAAACTTTTGTTTTTTTAGAAATATAGCGACCGATATTACGGTACATAAAATTTACACCGGTAGGTAGCATAGAAATAAAAATTTATAATTGCATACTATATATTGTAAATTTCCATGCTCTATATCGGTTTAAAACCATTAAGCATTTTATTTTGAGAATTATAATAGATAGTTTTATTTTTATTCAATAGGTGACAGTAGGGATCCTAACTTGACGCGATTTCCCGCAGATATTTATAATGGCAAAGTATATAACTATGAAATACGACCAATTAAGAAAGTCATTCCATTTTCTTCCCAATATATATATATTTTTCTTTTCGCCGGTCCGCAAATTATTTTTCCGTTTTCGACGATTCGCAGTGATATTCAATCAGTTTCAGCGGTTTTCATTGACAAAGAAATGTCGGATAACATCGAACTAAACCATACAAGGCCCATGGTTGAGTGACATTAGGTGATTTTACTCATTTCCTTACATTCGACACTCTTATGGCCTCTGCAAAAAAATTTTCACGATGTCACGGTTTTTATTAGGATTGGTCCCCCCCCCCGTTTCTCAGTGGCAAGATTGGCCACACTAGGTCCTCACGTGCCCATGCCCGGTCTATGGTTGTATAATTCGAGGTGAATTGTGATTTGGTGACCTTTTTCAAACGCCAACAGCGCGGTAAATCATAAGTGGCGGTTTGACTAATGTTAGATTTTTCATTGGTGGACTTTTGAATTCGCATTTCTTTCAAAATTTGGATTATTCAAAAAAAGGTAAATATATCTCGCTTTCTATATATTACATGGAAATAAATCAATTTTTCTTTAAATTTTTTTAAAATAGCGAAGGAAATTATAATATTTTTCGGGGGTGTAAAATATTGATAATGACATCTATATATTATTTCAAGTTACATACCCAGTCGGGCATGTAAATTTGCTGATATTTGTCCAGCCCTGATACTGAAGTAAACGCTATTCATTCACTATTAATGAGATTTTTCCTGATATTTTTAAAACATTTTTTTTCTTCCCTGTAAAATTTTGGAAAATGGAGACGCTATTCTTCCTTCGGTATCTACAATAGTTCTCAAGTTTTGTTCAAGGTTTGTTACCTCTAGCGAAATATCTCTCCATATAAACATCCGTATTACTTATGATCATTATCGGATACATCTCAATCCATTTATATGTAAATTATTCAGTTGTAACGTCATTTTTAAAGACAATAATACAGCTGAAAATATAATCTAAATCATAGATAGGTATTATTTCATGAAGGAAATACTACAGCCGAACGCAGAATAAAACTAAATATTTGAAACGAGGGAAAGAGTGAGTGAGAAAAGAGTCTCTTTCGAAAACCCAAAAGCGTATGATTGGCAGTAAACGACACGGCGAAAGACATTTTGAAGACATATCTACAGCAAACATCATGTGAGTTTATAAGCTCGTTATGACAAGGTGGAAGTTTGCCGTTACATATTAAAGGTCCTAAGCAACGCGCTGGGGGTAAGGCCGAGCGGAGGGCAAGGCGAACGTAATTATACTACGTTCAGTTAGTGTCGTTTCGCCAGAAATAATGGCACGTTAATGGGCAAACGGTGCTTCGGCCATAACTTCCAAAATTACCACGAGGACTGCAAAAGGAATTAATACATTCAGGGGACACGGAATTCGCAATTTCGTTGATGCGAATGCTACACACAGAGAGAGAGAGAGAGAGAGACGGAAGGAGATGGCAAGTCTCTTTCAGAAATGACGTGCAAAATTTAACAAGAGAAACATTTCCAACTTAGACTGTGGTCATCTGTTAAATTGACTAATTTCAACATGCTCCGGATTTTAAGGGATTTTCCGCCAGAAACTCTCTCGCTCGCTTCTCCCGTCCGTCGCTGTACACGAACCTCCACTCATTTCGAAGATTAGCTTTATACAACTCCGGTAAAAGTGAGTTTGTTGGTGAAGACGTTGGCACGATTAACAGTGGCAGCAACAATCGCCCCTCGCTACAATTCTCGTATTTCGAACCTATAGGAACAAACTGTTATAAACGTGCTTTCATACTTGCGATAAAACCGGCTGTTCTAAATCAGATAAATATATATGTTGCCGTAAATGTGATAATTTCGGTTAAAATTAATCAGAAATGCTGACCATTTTGGTAAGTTTTATAAATTTATCACTTTCACCGGTGATTATGCATACTACCCAAGCACCGTTGGTAAATTTGATAAAATCGTACTAAATTCATAATATTTGCCGTTTATTAGGCACCATTACAATTTCGTATTGGTAAATATGATAAATTGGTCAAATTGTCATGATAACATTTATTATTTAGATGATCGTACTTGTAATTCATAGTCCGACCCGGAGATAATGAGTTCTACTTTAACTTTTCGAACATCCCCGAAAATGTGATAATTTTTTAGTATTCATCAAATTTACCGACGAGGCTAATGCATAATCATGAATAAATGTGATAAATTTATCGAGTTTGTCGAGACGATCGGTGAATATTCATAATATATATATAACCGATTTATCACATTTACTGTAACGTATATGCACACTAACTTCCAAAATTAATACCTTAAGGCCAAAAAAAAGTATACTTAGATAAAATAATAAAAATCAGTTAATTTTGACGCATAATAAGATGCATAACATTGTTTTTTTTCTCATACAGTAAAACCTGCAGCTTGAAAACAATTTTGTAAGTCTTGCATATCATTTTTATATTTTTTGGAAAAATATGTTTTAACATTTTTCTGTAAATTAAGAAAATTAAGAATTATTTTCTTTCCCATGTATACCATTAGTATATACCGGGGGGGGGGGGGGCAACAGCTGGCCCGTGAAGTGATTTTGTGCTGCCCGCGAGACAAGGTAAAAGTACCATGAAAAAATTAAATTTGTGATCATTATTTGAACTATCGGTTCCAGCAGCAGATTTCTTGATTAACAAATTGCTGACAAACTTCTTATTTCTGGTGACGAAATTAATTTAATAACTAGCGAATTAATCCAATTAATAATGTAGCGGCTTATACACCAAACTTGCACCACTGATGCGACGCTATAGCTGACCATTATGTTGGCCCGCGAACAGAAAGAAGTTGGCCACCCCTGGTATGTACAATTTCGCTTCAAGTGAGGTTTTCTGTTTTCCAGAACAGCCCCATATATACAGTTTATGGTTCCATTTTAGTCCAAAATGTAGTGTGTGAGATCCCATTAGAGTTAATGTCGGCACCAAGCTGCCAAGGTACCGTGGAAATAGATCAAAATACGTTGACCGCGCATTTGCATCACGATAGGCAAAAAAAAAAATTCATTTCCGTGAAATTCCTCGAGCGTGTAGGATGACTTGCATCATTTATTAATAAAAAATGAATAAAAATGTGTGTGTTCATCTTTTTTTCGAATATATGTCGCCGAGTCATCCATGTGGTCGGGAATATTTGCTCAGCACTGGTATACTATTCTTTGTGCATTAGTTCAGTAAAAATTTGAGAGATTTACTATTTTTAGATAATAAACGTCCGTGATTAATTTTAATCCCGAGTTTTCACGATGAGAATAATAATTTCCGTTCAGTATGTAAATCTCAATGTAATATGAGAGATGAATTTGAGTATATATCACTGCCAAAGCCCGAAATTGGCTAATTCGCAATGGGGCCGCGCACATCGTGAATTGGCCAATTTAGATAAATATTTACCCAGTCAATGCCCGTTGTTCCAATATTGGCCGGCACGTTTGAGAAGTGGCTGGTGTTCCTTGGCCAAAGACATTATTCGGAATCATCGTCGAGTTGTCGTATTCTTTAAAGATAATGACGTCCACGTTAGTTATATGGCAACCTATCAAACCGCAGTCACGATGGATGATCTTTCTGTCCAGATTTCGGCAAAACAAAACAATATGTGTGTTTATATAATTATTTTTTTATAGTTTTTTCCTCTCAAATTTCTTACTTTTCTCTCTCGTGACACATAGATGTAGCCAATCGATCTGATATATGGACAGGTAACGCACGTTGGCGATTAAAAAAAAATGGATTTGGTTCCTACCGGGCCTGCTTACATCAGCACATCGATCTTTGGCCTGGATTCTTCGACCACTTGTCGAAATGGCTGGCCAAAGTCTTTCCGAAGTGGCCGGCCCCGTCGTGATTTCGCCTCACTTCGGGCTTTGGCAGTAACATATATATATATATCATTCTGCTTAATAATGTTAAATTTACCGATTATTTTGGTTTTGAAAAAAATACCGAATACTTTTCACACAATTCCACAAATAACTAAAGAACGGTTTCTTTTTTTTTTATATCATTAGTCTACACTCCTGAAGATTTTCAGCTTTGCTCTCTGTCGAAGAACACTGGGGAAAGAACACATCAGCAGACGCTACATGCAAACGCCAAATGTGTGTCTCACGTTTACTACTATCAATTTCGAATGTTGCATCGAAATATCGGATACACAATTTCCTCTTTTGAGAAATCTCCTCTCCTCATTTATCTAAGGAAAGTTATTGCGCAAAATTCGATTTTTGTGGTTGTATGATGCCGAATGTTGCGTATTTTCTTGGAAGGAAAATCGAATCTGAACACTGAAATCTCTCTTTGTCAGTCGGTTTCCGATCCCATGGGTGCTTGAACCTTTTCCTTCCCTGTTTATCCTATTTATCCGGTAAGGAATGGAGAGCAGCAGGAGAAGTGAAAATATATTTCCGCACATTTTGCCTTTTCCTTAGGAAAATCGGTGGATTCTGTAATGTGAAGGGTTGGGGACCGGGAAAACACAAAATTCCTTTTCCGTACCTAGTGTCTTACTGACAGAGAGCATGCCGGTTATTCGAATTTTCTATTACCTTTCACCGTGGGTTTATAAATTATTCATTCGGCTCTTATACCACGATTAGCGGTGATGGGAAAAATTCTTGTCTTGCGGGAATCAAGTGTCAACACCAGGTTCGGGGATAGCTTACAAATTTTTTATTCATATCGAGACAAACATGGGCGTGTAATAATTATTACCTATCGAATTAATGCGTTTTGGGAATTTATCTTGAGTGAAATATTAAATATACTTTTTCGAGCTGTAGGGCTGTTGCAGGTTCGAGTTCAATATCAAAGTTTCTCTCACGCTAGTAACTGATATTGCGATTCCGTTGATCGTAACGGTTATCATAGCTAACAATAAATATAAATTACCATAATTTTCACATAAAAATAGCCAACTTGGCAATGGCCTCGAATCATAGGGAATCGGCATTCAGGGAAAGGACAAAGCCCGAAATTCGGACATTGGCCGGTTCAACTGGCTGGCCAGTTCAGCTTACTGACCTTCGGCCGTAACATACGCACTTTTTATATTTGTGTTTCGCTAAGCATAGTTCTTCCTTTTTTTTTATCCGGTTTCCAAGGAAGTATCACGGAATTTCTCAACCTCCCCCTCGCGTTCTATCGTTGCTCGTTTTTACGTTTCAATAGAAAATTGTTTATGGAATTTTCCAGAATGTCTTTGGGTAGCGATATCAGTAAAGGATAAATAAGGATCAAGATATGATTTGATATCACTTTGTGTATAGCAAAAGGACACACACACACAAAAAAGGTCTCTTTATATTTCAACGTTCTGTAGAATGTGTTTAAAAACTTGGAATAAAAGTCTTGTTGGATTCATGGCTTTTTGATCATTTACATGCCTATAAAATGGTTCCTTTTTTAATATCCTGATCAAATATTTCTGTACTATGTATATTCCAGTGACCCGAATATTTCACCTCATCAGGAATTGGACGCTTTCGGCAACGATCGAAACCGGCAAAGGTTCGAGAACTTATCAGAACGCTCTGCACATATTTCTCATAAACCCTTTAAGTGGCACTGGAGAGTTATCTCGCCTCCTTGAAAGCCTCTTATTTGAAAATTGAGGAACCCAAATATTTTGTAAAGTTCGTTTCTCGATGGGACAATTCTCCTATACCCCCCCCCCTTAATTTGCCCCTTTGGAAAATCGGAAGAAAACCAAAAACCTACTCAATTAAAACAAATGTGTCACTTAAAGAGTTAAAGAACTGAAAAACAAAATACATATCAAAATATTATCAAGCATTGTGGGGCTATAACAGCATTCAGATTTTCTTTCATGGTGTAGTTACGAAGAAGTGGACATTGGTTATTGAACAAAAATTTAAAATTACTAAAGTAAAAAAAAAATTTATAAATATTACCGCATAAAAATTAGATTCAAGCCTTTGTAATTATAACGCCTACTACTTTACAAATACGGAAGTCAAAATTTATTCCAATATTCCAACTATCCTTAAAGTTATTCTAAATCTAGTTAGAAGACGTGCTTGGCAGTCCAGTGGTTAAGAAATCTGACTCTCATCCCGATGACCTGGGTTCCAATTAGGTGTCGCCGAGCATTACATTCAGTCTGAAACGCTGACTCGTATGGAATAGCCACTCATTTCTTTAGACGTGAACCCAATAGAGATATATTAGAGATCCATGGAAAATATTCAACTGCTCTCCATGACCCTTTCAAAGCCTCCGTGAGCTGCGTACAAATTCTGGCTAATTTTTCTGTCTGTACTTGACAACTTGACTTGGCTTTGACAATTTATCGGGATGTACCTAACTTGCAATGTGCCGTAGGGATTCAAATTTTCGAAGGAAATATGATCATGCTGGGTTTATATCGGGTTTTGTGTATTTGTACTTTCAAAAAAAAATTGACCGAGCTGGTCACGGTTTCGAATTTGCCGCAGGAGCAAAACTGAAAGTTTAGCTGCTTAAAAGATACAAAAGCCGTTTCGTTGTTCCGGAAATATCAGTGCATAGCCTATGAGAGATTTACACCACCCACCAATCATGTACAATTCAACATAAATACATTCAGCAGTGAATAACTAATCGAGGATCCAGTTTCGAACATTTTGTACTGGTCAGATGAAGTTGGTTTTCCGAACTTCGTGTTGCAAATGCGAGCGGAGTCTCACATTTGAGAAAGTTTCTTCACGCAGGGTGAAGGCAGACCACCTTTAACGCGATACATATATGACCCGAAGATTCATGCATCTGCCATTATCACGTCAAAATACGGAAGGCGAATGGCATCACCTTAGGAACACACAACAAGCATAATTCTGACAACATAAATACGTTGGAGCCACGCATATGCACAAACAACGCATGCTACATAAAATCAATTAGAAATTCCTCAGCGGAATGTTTACGAAGTGCATGCAAAGTGGTGTAAAGGCCGCTGTGGTGGTCGAGTGGTCATAGTAACGGACTCGCGCCGCGAGGTCCCGGGTTCGAACCTCACCACAGTGGTGGTCGGTTGAAGTTGGCTTTCTGCGGTTCCCAACTTCAACGCGCGAATGCGAGCCGATCTCCACATTGAAAAGTCTCGCCGCAGAGAGCAACAAGCCTACAACGTTACACTTATTCATTCATACACTTCACTGACTATGAGTTGAATGTATTAATTTTAATAACCAATCGCAACGCAATAGTTCTTGTAAAACTGAAGCAAGCCATAAATATATTGAGTGCTGCGATACTTATCGTATTTGAGATTTTGGTTGGAGGAAAAACTGATTAAACGCGTTGTTGTTTCACTTAAAATAAGCCCCTTATCATATAAAACAGCAAAATTCTCAACCAGACGGGGTTAAGTGTTTTCCAGAGCGAAGAGCAAATAGATTTCATTAATGAAAAGTAACATAAATCGATTTAAACGAAATTCCAACGTACTGTCATTTTCGTGAAAGAAAACAAACAAGTTTCTTTAAAGAACTTCAATATTTTAGTAGAAGTAAAGAAACAAACAAGTTTGCGTAAGTAATTTCAGTTTCCTCAACTAATAACAGGAAGCAACTTTGTTTTACCCCTTATTACTAAAACAAACTTATTTAGCTCTACTTATGAAAAATTGCTTTTATTAAAAGAAGAAGAATACACTGTCTACTTACTACTAATAAGAGTAAATATATATATATATGTATATGCATTTTTTTGTTATTTATTTATTCAAGAATATTTCTCGTGACTTCGGGAAATAGTTTCCCATTTCTTTCGATGGAAGGGCAACCGGATACCATTAATTCCAATGCGTTGATATGTTTTAAATATTTTTCTTATGAATTTAGATCTGCGTCTTCCCTTTTACTTAATTTTATCAACAACACCAGCATCCATAATAGTCACAGAGATGACTTACCCAGATCCAAAAGAGAATGATCACAACATTGTCCTTTTATTTGCATATCTTATGCTACTTCTACATTATGTTGAAATTATTACATTCGAGAATTATAAAAAAGACTATAATGTCTGACAAAACACCAACTTAAAATGTTTGGTTTTAAAATCAATGCTAAGTCAGTTTGAAAATCGTTCTAAAGAGAATATTAATACTAGACCATACATAGAGAGGCACATAGACTTCGTTGAAAGGGTGCAGAGAAGAGCTACGTGTGTTCTTATTGAGTTCTTATTGGCACACGGGGATTTATTGTTACACCGTCAATCGACTGCTTTTACAAGGGGCGCCATCATCGATTGGTAAGGGATAGTTCTAGGTTGTGGTGTCGCAGGGAGTTTTTCTCTAATAAGGTTGTTAAGAAATGGAATAGCTTACCCCCCGGAGGTAGTAAATGCTAATAAAATTGGTACGTTTAAAAAGAAATGCGTAGGCATGTTGGGGTAAATCGAGAATCTATCCATACTTAGACTAAGGCAACCATAAGTATTCTTTATGGACATTCTATAATATTTTATCATATATGTATATTGTTTGTAATTGCATTTTTAATTGGGTTGCTGTATTTTTGGCATAGATGACATAGATATTTGTTATGGGCATCTTTTTCTTATCCACCTCGTTGGACATTTGGCCTATTGTGCTGTTGTATTTGTATTTGTACAGTGATACCTCGGCTAATGAGGATCATTCGTCCGACATCATGTTCGAGTTCATTAGCCGTAATCTTCGTAAGCCGAAATGTGATTTCCCATATGTTTCTTTAGAAAATCATTTCATTCGTTCCATGTTCTGCCCAAAATTCAGTTTTGTTAAACACCTCTATAAGAAGACAAAAACTAACTGAAGGTTTCAAATGAATTGTTTCAAAATCGAATAAACGGTAGTTTACAATAAGATGAGAAACATTGACGATTTTTTTATTTTACGCTAATACACGCACGCACGCGCACGCACGCACGCACGCATGCATGCATGCACACAAATAATGCCAACTAAAAGCTAGTGTTCACAAAATTGTTCAGGGTTGGTAGGTGTCCCAATCCATTTGTGATTTAGCCAGCTCATTTCTGTGTCTGAAACATGTAGATAGAAAAAATAAGTACCTAGAATGTCCAGATTGGGCAGTTTGATGCTCTAAACTCACAGGCTTTTTATTTAAATGTATTTTCTATCAGCTGTTATTTAGCTATTTCCTATATCTTTTAATCAAACTCTTGGTAAACTATTCAGCTCTGGAAGAGAAATGGAAGTACATCTGGGGGGAAATATAACAGGACATGAGTCCGCACATGAGTTAATCGGACTCAAGTGAGATAATTCTGATGGTGATTGGTGCCAAAAATTCAGCTCAAGACATGACTGTTTTATGTCACACGTGCATCCACATCAACGAAAATGTTCGTTAGCCGAGAGAGAGAAGCACGAAAAAAATCGTCTTTAGCCTAGTATCGCTGTAAAACTATCTAAAGTATATTGCATTCAGATCTCTTTCCGTGTTCTCATTCAGTGCATCTGAAGAACATGGCAGTACTAATAATGATATATTTCCGAATTTGACTTTGACTTCAGGGGGGTGTCGAGCTCTGCCCAAAGTAGACAGTAGACACAAAACCCTCTCCCCTGAAACTAAGGTAAAGCATTTGTACTTATTTAGTGAATATTGTTTGCTTCACTGAATGTCCGAGTCAATGAATAACAAAATAATGATTGATATGCCGGCCATGAGTACACCGATAAGTACTATGCACATAGCAGGGCTTTCACGACCAGGGCTATACGTTTCTCTGCTATCCAGACGTGAACCAGACAAAATCAAAGCAAACACTTTATCAACACTTACTGTAGCAATCTTGGGTGTCGACTAAGTGATTTCTGTGATTTCCCAGAGACGGCTGAGATAACAGTCGGAGTAGTGCTATTAGTACTTATAGCTGTGTATATTTTGACTGCTGTATATACTATCACAATCCAGCTAAGTCCGCAGTCGTCTCTGAAAAACCGAGAAATAATCGAAGGGACCGCTTCGATTACCGAGGGTATCACATATTAAACTGCGCTCTCATGGTCGCTGATAAATACTCCATCATTTACTACGCGTTGTCTACGTTAATTTCTTTAGCCTCACTATTTTGGCCGACAAAATAACCTTTCTCAGCCATATTTTGTCTATTCACAGCCAATGGGACCAATAATACCCTCTGGATAATGCGCTTATATCCCCCTTGGAACAGAGCCTGGGCCATGTATGGCACTACAATAACTAGTTCTGAACAAAAATATTCAGACACATTCGGAAAATCCTGTGAAAACGAGGATAACATTTCCTGAAATTAAATCATTTCACCTACTTGAAAAAAAAAAGATTTATAAGCAAAATGAAACGTGTTTTTATACAGCACTACTGAAGAAATAAAGAAGCTTGTGCATCGGTTGAGAGGACAAGTGCGTTTTGATAGGGATTGAATCTGTTGGACCCGACTGACGCGACACCGAGTAAAATGAGCAAGAAACCATTCACATCAAATCAAATATGAATTCCATAATATTCTGAACCTGTCTAAGCAACCTGATATCACCTCATTGTCGTGAGGTGAGTCATCCTCACCATCACCGTTCGAACTTATGCAGGATAAACCATTACGGGGGCAGAAAATGCTTGGGTGAGGCACAAAAATTTTCTTCCCGGGACATTTTGTGTGTGTGCGTTACCACCCTCCTAAAAGCATTTATATTAACAGAAATTGATTAATATAGTATACGAAGGGTACTTTTTTTTTATATTTGATTTTTTTCACCGAAATATTATTTAAATCTTTTGGTCGGCTTATGGGGGGAACACGTGCCCCCGAGCACCAGTCTGCGTACGCCTCTGCAACTTATGACTGATTCAAGATACGCAAAAAGTTTGACACGGAAAGCGTCGTGTAAGTTCGAGCCTGGCCACACTTCCACGCAATAGATAAATAGATAAAGTGATCAATCTTATAAAAAAAAAAATGGAAAAAATCTGAAATTTTCCGTAACTACTTCCGAAAATTTTGACGAAAATATTATGGAAGGATTTCTTAAAAAGATAAGAAAGATCTTGTTCAACAAAAAAAGTTTAAGAGATATTCCATCTATAGCTTTGAGAGGATTCTTTCAACCGTATGTACCTGCTCATCGAAGTGTAAGAAAAAGAAAAATAGTTTCAGAATTCTTTCTTTCGCCTTTTTTTTTTCAAGAGAAGAGATATAATCAAATTTATTTTATTTTTTTATACACACACGTGTGTGTATTGATGTACCTTTTCTTTAGTTCCTCCTTTTTCTTTTTTATCCTACAGTTTCCAAGGAAGTATCACGGAATTTCTCAACCTCCCCCTCGCGTTCTATCGCTGCTCGTTTTTACGTTTCAATAGAAAATTGTTTATGGAATTTTCCAGAATGTCTTTGGGTAGCGATATCAGTAAAGGATAAATAAGGATCAGGATATGATTTGATATCACTTTGTGTATAGCAAAAGGACACACACACACACACACACACACAAAAAAGGACTCTTTATATTTCATCGTTCTGTAGAATGTGTTTAAAAACTTGGAATAAAAGTCTCGTTGGATTCATGGCTTTTTGATCATTTATATGCCTATAGAATGGTTCCTTTTTTTAATATCCTGATCAAATATTTCTGTACTATGTATATTCCAGTGACCCGAATATTTCACCTCATCAGGAATTGGACGCTTTCGGCAACGATCGAAACCGGCAAAGGTTCGAGAACTTCATCTGGCCTCAGTACGAGACAGTTCATCAGAAATACCTTATGATTGGTAAGCTCTTGTGCGCTCTCGTCGTTAAATGAAATATTTTTTTTTATTCTAAAAATTGAATGTTAATGCCAATCTGTGGTGTAAATTCGTTAGTAATGTTAAAATGAAAAAGTGAGAGGAAATATGTGAGGGAAAATGTACCGCACGTTACTCCAAAGCTTCTTCCTTTCTTTCCTCTTAAATCGTACAAAGGCCTAGTCTATCTCTACACAGGCAATTCAATGTTTGACACGGTCTACACAAAGGCAAAATTTTTCTTCCGTAGAGGTGGGTGATTCGGAATAAGTTATTACTCTAACAGTGAATATCTAAGTTTCGTGAGTGCATGTGTAAATGTTACGCCAACTGTCTTCAGAAGAAGATACTGGCACTGAATGAATATCGGAATGTGTGTAATCTAGTGTTTTAAAATAATTATGAACCCCAGAGTTAAGTTATTTTTAAACGTTCATTCGCTTTGCCTTTAGTTAAACAGTTCTTATTTCTCAAGTAGACTGAACAATATATACTCGGCCATTCACAAAACACTTCTAAAAAGAAGCATTTTACTTACCCCATCGCACAATTTTGCCGCACTTTACAACATGATATTTTAATATTACTAATGTATTACCTTTCAAAAGACGCATAAAATCTATTCTTAATCCACGACATCGAGAATTTCTTCTTATTTGTTCTGCGCTTCTTATTCAATTGAATTAAGAAACTATTTGATCTTAAGCCAGGATTACACTATAAAAATTTGATAAAAGTCATTTTATAAAACTTAAAAAATGCTACATATAAGATCATGGATTGCATTTCTAGAATTTAACCACTAATCTTATAGGTATCATTTTTCAAGTTTTATAAAAGTTTAAAAACGTCTTTTTACGAAACTTGAAAAAAACAACAACAGAGCCTATTGGTTACATTACCTCAAATGTAACCGATACGTTTATCGGTTGAAATTTTCAAATTTTATGAAAGGGCTTTTGTCAAACTTTTATAGCGGAATCTGGGTCTTACACATTGCAACATTACACTTATTTTTATTAGTAGTATTAATCTGAAAATTATGCCATGTAAATCCCATGTAGTTGCATTCCCTGCTGTTCCCAAAAACACTTTGAATCATGTATTGACGTTTGATTTTTTTTCTCATGTTATCCACTGGATTACTATTGCCCCCTTTTTTATTTATTTTTTCTCACAAAAAATGTTTTTTTTAATGTTTCTTTCCTTTTTTCGTTTTGTTATTTTGTTCACTAATACATTATTATTCGTCATAAATTTGTTAGTGTATCAACCAGTGTGAGCCGCTTGACCTCTTTGGGGTTGATTTTTTCTTCCCCTCTTTATTGATTTAATTAACAAATTAAATCAATAAAGTGAAATTCAAATTGAAAAGTTGGTCACCAAATATCTTTGTCGGTAGCTGTTATTTGTCATCTCCTGGGATTACAAGGACACTGATAATTAAGTTCTTCTGACATGGAGCCACCACCAACCACCATACGTTATTGAAAGGCAGGGTGCACACCGAACCGATAGTACATACAATGTAACTACGTTATCGTGCTAGTGTGCACCGTATCAGTTGGTTCAAACCCCGTTTTATGCTATTAACAATCCCTGTCGATTTCGTTAAGAATCGCGGCTAAAATTGACTAATGCCGACAGAGGATAGAGCCAGGGCAGTGTTCGATTTGAAAAGAAAGCAAGAATAGCATTGTGTTTGTCGCATGGGTCCTGTGTGCACCCTTCTCAAGACATTCCAAAGAATGCGTCGTATCGTAAACACAACAGACTTTCTGAAATGTTGAATGTGGGTGCTGTTATTTTACACAATGATGCTTGGGTTACTTTAACCCCAGCAAACAACCGATACCTTCTATATATTCCACCAATATATACTGGAACACCCATCCTTGAGTCCAGATTTTCACTAGTCCTGACAACATTGTCCTCTCGTAAAGCATCTGTAAGTAAGGAGTCTTCTTCATAAAAATGCGAAAAATCACTGTAAAGGATTCTCTGTTCCCACAGATCGAGACCCTCTTTCGTGAGGACATACACCAACTTGCAAATGAATGGGATTGTTGCCAGCGATCAATCCCAAGGTCGTTGCTTTTTACTAATATTTTATCATAAGATACATTTGCCACCTTTTAATTTGGCCAACTTGTTAGAAAATGTTGATCAGCTGGCTTCTGTTTGCCAGTCGATGTGTTTAATGACTGCATGACATCTTTTCAGGTATGAAACCGAAGATCAAAGATCACTATCACGCTCACAGGCTGTCATTCTGGCTTAACTTGATTCCACTTCTACACCGACCGGGTACAGTGGCAGTCGTACCACAGCACCATCTCTTGGACGATCACGACAATCCCTTGACGTACGACGGCGTAGTTCGTCAGATAGCACTTCCTGTCGATGGTTCAGGTTCGACGACGGCGGCATCTTCCGGGTCCCAGTCCGACACTCGCGATGGCAGTGGCGGCGCTGACGTGCATCAAGTTGCGACGTCGTCATCGTTGGACTACTCATCTACTGGACAGACCCAACTCGAACTACCGGGTCGGAAACCTACAGCAGAAACAGTTGCAAACTACACGGAGACCAGATCGGTCTTCATTCACCAGAGCACGTATTCGACGGCCCTCAGCGTCACGATAGCCGTTGGGTGCTCGTTGCTCATACTCAATATATTGATTTTCGCCGGTGTGTATTATCAGAGAGACAAAAATAGAATGGAGCTCAAACTTCAGAAGAGAAATTACAAAGTAAGAATATATATATTACGGTGAACGTAATAAATCATGTTATTATGCATAATCACCGATCATTTTGCTAATTTCGATAAATTTCCCTCACATTTTTTTACCCGGGATTGTGGATAATACAACTTCATTGGTAAACATGATAAATTGCAATAAATTTATCACATTTGCCGGTTTATGCATAATCAGCTTTTCGTATTGGTAAATATGATAAGTCCAGTTTCATTACCGTGATACGATTTATTATTTATAATGACCGTATTTATGGGTCATGGTGTAAACCGGATATAATGGACTCTGATTTAACGAAGTTTTCCGAACATCCTGCGAACATTTCCTTGACGAATCCTCAAGTCGAACCTCGAAATAACAAATTGTTTTTCAACAGTTTGCAAGCGTACCCTGATATAATAGTCTCTCATTTAACAGTCTTTGATTTAACGATTTTTCACAAATTTTTCTCGTATACGATCAGGCCCCAATTTAACAAATTCCTATCCCACGAAAACAACAACAACCGATCCCCTCTTATAAGATTAACCCCTATTTAATGTATTCTACAATCGGATCTCGATATAACGAACTGCTATTTAACAAACTGCGTGATCGTATCGCGATATATTGCGTAGTATTTTATCAAATTATCATAACGTAATTTTTTTAGTATTTATCAAATTTATCAATGACACTCGGATATTATGCGCAATTGTCGGAAAAAGCGATAAATTTATCAAACGTCTTTTTTTATATCTATACAACCCCTTGAAATATGAATTACGTATGTATCTAAGATTTACTTGTCATATGAGTACTTTTTCTAATTGGAAGTGTCCTCTGGGATCAACGATTCGCCAGTAAAATGTGGTCTAGGGGAACATCTTTACTACCCTGTATAAACCTATTTTCAATTGATTAATTAATAATTTCCTCTTATCACAGTATTTCGAATCATCGAAAAGGCAACGCTTCATTTAATCTCAGAATTAGCCGCCGCGAAAACGTAACTGATACCCCTGAAAGGAGAGATAAAGAAAAAATATTGCGGAGAAGAGGGTATATCTTCGAATTAATTTCTATTCTATTTTTTTAATTCGTTTATTCCGGAAGCGTGAAACAAAATCTAGAGTTAATGACATTTTAACTTAGACGCATCTACTTAAAGGATTGCTCGGGGGGCTCACAGATTTCAAATGCAATTAGTGAGAAGCCAGCGAATAAACCTCTAGAAAGTCACCGGCAATTTTTGAATCGCTATTCAGATTCTGTGATACAGAACTTACAACGTCACAACTAATTCCGAGGATTTGGATTCTCCCATATCTGATTGCATTAACGTGAGAGCAGCAGAGACAGATTCAATTTGGATCCACAAGTAGAACGTAATTAGACCATAAAGGAGGAACAGAGAAGCATTACCATCATCGCACAAAGAGAGAGATCACACCAAAAAGACACGCTTTTGCACCGAGAGAGTTTTGAGAAATATTCCTATTTTTGTTTGTGGGTGTCCTGTATCTCTCTCATCTCGTCTGAGGGGATTTTGTTTGTTCCGTGGATTCATTACTCATTATAACTGGGTTTTTTTCCCATATTGTAACATTTGAGACAGGGAATAGATAAGCTTTCTGTTTCGCAAATACGTGAAATGTTTCCGTAAATAAGCAGATCTAGCATGCAATAAAAGCAAAGCAGAAGCTGATCCGTCAAATAATTGATAGGATATTAGCGAATGTAGTTTATTGAAAACGATTCTTATGGGGTGCCATACTTGATACGAACTCATTTTATTGTTAACGTTTCCCCAAGGCTATAGTGTTTTGTATTGTCAGTAGAACAGCATAATCTCATACTACCATTTTCAAAAAGTTCCGAAACTTATTTTATTACGGAAAAATAAATACAGATTCAACCTGTTTATTTGGTATTTCCCACTTCGAATCTAGCCTTCCCCTTTCCACATCCTCCAGTGCCTCCGTTAATACTCGCTGCGCTTCTTAGGAACCCGAAAATCGTTGCCCTTTAGCAAATTTTTTATCCGAAAAACAAAGAAAAAGTCACATTGCGAAAGATCAGGGAAATAAGGTGGCTGTGAAAGTATCGGAATGTGATGTTTGTGACGTGTAAATCTGACCTGTGAGTCCTTAAAAGTAAGTCTGCGTGATTCAGTGAGACGCAACCGACCAGAAGTCGAAGGCGAAGTCGTGGGTGCTCAATCACGACAATGCCCTGCCCCACAGGTCCCTCCTGGTATCAGATTACCTGTCAAAACATTGCATTCCGATATTTCCACAACTAGTTTATTCTCATGATCACCCTCTTGCGAGTTTTTCCTTTTTTCTCGGATAAAAATAATTTGCTTAAGTGCAGCAACGATTCTCTGGTTCCGAAGATGTGCAGCGCGCAGTGACGAAGGCACTGTAGGATGTGGCAATAAAAGGAATTGCAATCCACACATTTGCAATCTTTGTATGAAGAATGACAAAAATGCATAATTGCACAGGGTAGTTACTTCTAAGGAAACATCAAATAAACAGGTTTCATCTGCATCCATTTATCCGAAATAAAATACGTCTCAGGACTTCTTGAACGCAGTAGTATTACAACTTCTGATAACTGCACATTCACATCGTAAATATTCCCCTGTGTAATTTATTAAGGATTGTTATACGGTCGACACGTGTCTTCTGAGTGCATGAGTGGCGCTAGCGTATTTGTTGTCTGAGTGTTTAGGGGTGTGCTGTGTTCTAGTGCTGCTGCCATGTCTCTTCCATATTTTGAAGTGAAGACGGCAATCAGGGCCGTCAATTCAACTTTTTCCAGGGGGGGGGGGAGCACATGTACTCAATGTGTGTATATATATATCCCCCCCCCCCCAAATGACGGGCCTGGTAAATGCTTGAACTTTCATGTTATGTAAGTATCATGTTGAAGGCCTGTCTGCGGCTTAGACTTGTCCCAATGAGAAACCAGTCCGCATTCTCGCTACGAAGTTGAAAAAGCCGAGATAACACACTTTAATCGACCACCACTGTCCCACCAACAGGGTTGAAACCTGGATACTCGCGATGCTGGCCCGGCTAGATGCATCGCGAGGGCCTAGCAAAAGATCTATGTACTGATGTAAGACGGACCGGTGGGCATCACGTTAATTTTTTACATCTCCAACGTGTGATACATGGCTATACATAGTAGTTGTACTGGATTAGATCCATGTGAGGAGAGAAAATAAGGATAAATTTCAGAGAAAAAATATTTTTTAGCAAAATAGACATATTTTTAAAAAATTTTTGAAATTTTAAAGGAAAAAAAATGATAATCGCATCGTGTGACCTAGATATGATGCTTGTCATAGCCGACGTTACTATAATTATCACATAAAAATACATCGATTTCGTGATGACCTCTGAATCCTCCTTCTTCTTTTCGGACTTTGGGTAGCGATCTCCAGCCAGTTCGCGTACTGGCTGGCCAAAACCCGAAATTCGAACATTGTCCTCATCAATTTACAACGGAATTGACCGATTCGCGAACTAACCGATTTCAGGGTCTGGTCGTAACATATATAAAATATGTGTTGGACTAGGAAAAGAAAAACGGAACGTTATCAGTGACATAGTTTGTATTTGCTTTTTAGGACGGTCCCGTCTACGGAACCGACGGCGAAGAACCCGGAGACGACGAGTCTTTCCGGCAAACGCACGGTGGAAGTGACAAAGATATTAACATTGACAGGGATAAATTCAATATATGGGAATACGAAGTAAGATATGCCGTCATGACCAGCGATGCATGCATACTCTGTTTATGCATGCCATTCCACGATTTCCTTAATACCTACTAATATACAGATCGCTACATAGTTGCTTCCGGTTTTGAAAGAGAGCTTGAATGCATTATGCTTGGAATATTAATGCACTCATGTGCATTGTGAGTGTGTTAAGAGCATGATTTTTAGATCTTTATTTTCCTTTTTTGCGGAGACCATGTAAATGATTATTTCTAGTGCGCGGAATGCCATGCTATTCGATTACACTCGCATGACTAGTGTGAATGTTGATTACTTTCCTTCACTTACCCATCCTTTTGTTTGTTGATATAATCATGATGTATTTGTGTGAAGTTGATCTTTTACAGAAGCTTAAATAGTAACTTAAATAAATAGAAGCTTAAATAGAATAAATTAGTAACTCGTGATAGGAGGCGTATAATATTTTGCTTACGTAAGGTAAACAAGCATTTATTGCTCAGATGATGCTAAAATGTTAGGAAATACGCCAGACTCGCAAAAGTCACTGGACTACCTTTTTCAGATAAAATTAAATGATCATCTGAGTTACACAAGTGCGTACTTCATCAGCTAAAAATTCTGTGAAAAAACATCTTTCCTTCATCCCGCTAAAAGCGCACCATAAAATTTTTTATTATAGGTGACGATGATTATCAAGGCAAAAAAATCATACAATTTGCTTCCATTCAAGGAGTACAGTAACTTTTTCGAACAAAGCGTATCGTAAAAATTATGCATTGAAGATTATTGAAAAATAATGCACAATCAGCCCCATTTCCCATTCGGCACAATAGCATCTGGCTGGACTAAATATGTTGGAATATCAATCCATGTCATACTGTGAGGCGAAATATCATTCAAATTTCTAAAACTACAATGATGCTTATTCATCACCTTTTCTTTTTAGCGATTCTTCGATAGAAATTTGCGCATGGGGTTGTTAGAGCAGGTTTCGATGGCTCACTGGAAACGCTACGGCAGAAGTACAGAGATACCTCGGCTAACGAAGACATTCCGTTCCAGAATCGCATTTGTTAGAAAAACGAGATTTTCCATTTGTTTCTATGGAAAGTCGTTCGGTTCGTTCCAAAAATGGGCCAAAATTTGAACATAAGCTTCATAAAACACACGGAAAACACTGAAACACTGTAAAAAGACAAATATTGGCTGAAGGCTGAGACAAACAGCTTACCAATCGGACGACTTGGGATTGAATTTTTCTTGAATCTAAAAGTAGATGAAAAACTTAACACGTCTTTCGTTTACATTATCTACGGTATGCAGTCGGGTTTCGTGAGTCATAGCGATAAAAAGATATTTAACTTGGTGTGCTTTGTGCCAGCAATTTTCTCTCTCACACACATGTAAGTTCCAAGAATGTATGAATCAATAACAATTATTCATTTGGTGAATAGACATTAAAATCCGTTTCCGCTGAAATCATTCAAGTCTGAAGTGCTTTTATTATTATTTTAACGCGTTTTCTCTTAGCTTAATCATTCATTCCACATGAAATGGCACTTAAATCTTTCTGAAGGAGGAATAGAGGTGTATCTGAAAACAGTGATTCCTTCCCTCCCCCCCCCCCCCCGAATTTGATAAGTAATTATTCTGGCTCGAGTGACAGTTGCTCATTGGATTACTTTTCATTTTAGAAAATTTAGTTCGCGACGCGGTTGTGTTAGGTTAGCTTGCGCATCCATATCCACTAAAAGTACTCGTTAGCCGGATCCGTATTTGTTACCCGAGAGAACAAATATGTCGAGAATAATCTTCATTTGCCGAAAAATTCTGCGAGCCGTGGCGTTCATCAGCCGAGGTATATATTGAAGGGACCCCCCCACCCCACATTGCATAAAAAATTAAGCAGTAGTGCTTCAATAAAAATGAGCCAGTGAAATCGTAAAAATTAGTATCTGGCTAATGATGGAAGGAGTCACTCGACAACAAGAAACCGTAATTTTCAGTCTAAAAATTATCCTAAATTATTATCGTTTGATTTTGACGGGAAATATCGCTCAGTTGGCGATGAAGGTATGAAAAAGGAGAAATGGGGTAATATTAAACTCTAAGTAGTTTAAAAATAAAACATATACAACCATGGCGAATATCGCACTACTAGTCCAGGATGGCTAAGAAATGACTCAGGGCTTTGCACTGTTTACCAATTTCAGTCGGAACCCACAGGCCACTATGTCATAATTAGGATTTAGGAAACACCCTTAATAATAAAGCCCGTAATACACATACAAATACAAATACAACGCCACAACAGGCAAATTGCCCAACGAGGTGGCTGACTTAAGAACATCATGGATCCCCGAGCCCCTACCTACTACTGCTACACCACACATGCACCCCCCCCCCCGCGGAACCCCCCAACGAATCGGTACATGCGGGAATGTGCGTGTACGTGGAGTGCAACCTGACGCAAAGTTTGCTTCTGTGTAATGCTTGTTATGTGTAGTGCTGTCATCTGCCCCCAGTTTTACTAACTATGAGTGAAGTGTTATGGTTGAATGATTTACCGTTGTAGGACTGTTGCTCTCTGTGGCGAGACTTTTTAACGGGGAGATCGGCTCGCATTTGCGCCTTGAAGTTGGGAACCACAGAAAACCAACTTCACCCGACCACCACTGTGGGGTTCGAACCCGGATCCTCGCATCACGAGTCCGGCACTATAACCACTCGACCACCACATGCTACTAAGCAGCACGAAAGCACGTCGCTTTCGCGAGCACATGCAACGCAACCAATGAGATTATTGGTAACAAGTTGTTACCAATAATCTCATTGGCTGTACTGCCTTGGCAGCATGTGTATCACGGGACCTAAATGATAATGCATGCTACTCAAAACGTATACACATGCCAGCTTACATTTACCCACACGCAAATTTCCGGCTGGTGTACCTATTCTTCACTTTAATTTTCAAAAGTGGTGCTGCTCCAAGGCATAGTGAAATAAAAAACCAATAATCCCTATAATTTACTAATGATTTTTATATCTGCTCTTTAGGTGCGCCGAGCCGGTGACAGAGACTCGATGGTGATTCCTTCACCGCCTACAAAAGCGACACCGACGGGAACTTCATCACCGATCCCAATGTGCCCTCCAAATCTTCCACCGGACTACAGCCATCACCATCACATGACCTTGAGTCATCCGCCGCCACCTGGCGGGGTACGGATGATGCCACCTAAAGTTCCACCTAAGCCCGTGATGGTGCCGCCGCCTCCGACGACTCCTGACAGCAGCGCCTTACCAGAGGCCCAGCCTCTGCTGCCTCACTGCGGCATCCAAAAGCAAAACGCTTCGACACCGCCTCAGACACAAGAGATGCCCGTCTGAGGAAAGTTCGTTAATTGTCTCGACAAGGAAACTATATTGTACATTTCCTATATCTCTCTGTGTCTCTCTGGGACGCCGTGGACATCACAGGTCAGTAATTTTCTATTGACCTGAGCGTGGAGTTGCTATTGCCCTCTCGTTCGCGATGTATCGCGTGGAATGGACACACACACACACTGCAGTGCTAATAATGATCAATTAGAACTGAGCGGGTTGCATTCCCGTTGACACCGGAGAACACTGATGATCGCTTCGTAAATGCGCGTACGTGTGTGTTTCTGACAAAATGAGACACCAGTACTATTTTGGTGAATATGTCTCATCCAATCCAATGAGCTCCTTACGAGTGCAATTCTCTTCATGGCATTCATTCCGTTCAAACTAAAGGTCACAATTCAAGATAATCCCATCTGAATTCTCAACTTGAAAGTCACTAAAATGATAACCAACGCCATTCAATGTGATTTATTTTCTACTTCAGAATTCTCTGTTATTATAAATTACCGATTCAGTGATCTTGTTGGTTATGGTGACGTCATCCCCGAGAAGTTTGTTTATTATCATGCCCTCAGTTCTTTAATTTTCTGAGTTCATTCGCCATATACAAGGTCCCCCATAGGTGTATAATATGTATTATACGCAAGGGTAAATTAAGGGACACACACCTCTGTGGAACTGCACAACGTTGGCACTCCACTCGAGGTTCTGTCCGTCTTGCCCTACAAGTTTATACAGGCAGCAATGGTAGCATCCGGATTAAGAATTTTTTTGTATAATAACGGGTGGGGTGTGAGGTTCATCCGACGGATACAAAGTGTTCCAAAATCGACGAATCCTTTCGAAAAATTGATAAAAGACTGGAACGAGAAGTGACAGAAATTGCATAACTTGCTGCATCGGTGGAAACAATAAATTGTCGGTCAGACATAACTTCAAAATTGGTTCCAAATTTTTGAAACAGATGACACTGCAGTTTAAAGAATTAACTAAAATACAAAAGGTTTTCGAAATATCCACCATATGCAGCATCAACATGGCATAGTATGAGAAGAAAATTCTTAGAAAAAAAAAAACCTCTTCAAAAAAATGTATTTTACGGGACTTCGCGCACGAAAACACCGTATTTAATTTTAGGAATTCAGCAACTAACTTCGTAACTAATTTCGGTATTTTGCCTGAATTCAATCGAAACTCCATCTAAGATCTTTACACTGGTATCTAGGAATTTTTTTTTCTGAGATTACACCACGTCATTGTTGTAAATGGAAAATATTTAGAAAATATCGTACTACAGTTTCTCTACCGATTGCAGGTCTATCCTCTCTTGCAAAAAACTGTAATCATTTTTGAAATTCTCTCTGACTTCAAAGTTACTGTTTTCCTAAGCACAATGCAACAAACGTTATAACTGCATCACATTCTACAATTTTTGGATACCCTCTGTTTTGTATTATGGTGGGGCATGATATAGTCTGAATGGCATTTCACAAAGAATTTATGTTGTATGCATTTATATTATTATCATTTGCATTTGTATGGCCTATACGAATGGGAATAGCTATCAGTATATCCGTTATTGTCGTGATATTATTAACATTATCGTTTTGTCATAAGGGATCGGCCGAATAGTCGTCCCACAATCACGCCAGTACTTGGAAGGTATAACAACACGTGAACTCTCTTATAACAATGCATCTTCTCCCTCGGTCAACAATGTAATTCGTTAAACAGCATGATAATCCATGAAGAGAATGATCTCGTTTATGCACGCATGCGCAGAAACATTTCGGCGAAGCCAAACGGACACCTGGTGATGGAATATTTCGCGATCAATGGATGATATACACTTGATACACACATGGAGTGAACAGGTTGATATGATTTGTTTTGTTTCATTTCGACATGTGGTGCTTCAACACAATGGCTGTAACTGTCTTCCGACGCATGTTTATGTAATTGTAAAAGTCTCATACACACTATATATATATATATATATATACCTATCCGTTGAACACAGCGCATGCGCAGTGGATGGACACTGCCGACATTGTCTCGAGTGAAGGACAGTGGGGAAAATTATGTACACACACAAACAAACGCAAACATTTTCCTTTTTTTATGTACTTGAATATGTAATTCCGGATTGTAGTTATGGACATTTTGTAATCTATTATGAGCTCGATTTTTGTGTATAAAATACATGAACAATATCGTTTTATATGGAATTCGGAAGAAAACACATGAATTTGCTCACTCATGTTTTTTTTGCTGCAGATGTAAAAAAAAAAATTAAGATCTTATTTCTGTTCTTTCTTTTTCATGGGAAAAACCGTAAATTGATTATTTATGAAAATGTGATTTTTTAATTATGGAAATGTAATTGAAAAAAAAAAAGGATCTTACGTAATCATTAAAGGGAAATTTGAAAAGAATTTTATAATTGATAAATGCGGAAAAAAGTACTAGTATGTTGAGAATTTTGATTACTAATGGTTAGAACTATTATTTTGTCAGAAAATAAAATGTTACCTAACACGCAAGAGTAGATTTTCTTTTTTCATGGTTATTCTTGTTTCTTCTTTCCCATGAATATACGTAGTAAATGGCATCCGAATAGTTTTCGGATGGTTTGAAACAGAGATGCATGGCCATGTGACTCCTGCTGCCACCTATTAAATAGGAAAAAATCTACCCGTTTCAATTCTTAAAGTAAAATATGTTGTTGAGCTCAAACTGCTGTGAAACATGGGACATGTGCGTGTGAGAGTATTCGAAGGCAGACCCGTAATGTGCCTTCTCGGAGCCCCGGGCAGAAAAAACTTTATATTTGTTCTGCCTAAAATAAGCCATTCAAGACAGGGCCCCCAACGAAAAGTTTTTTGGGGACCCCCATTCAGCTCGGAGCCCCATTGGCAGTGCCCCGGTTGCTCCAGTCTAGTTACGGCCCTGTTAGAAGGTATACTATTATGTATATTTTATTTTAAAGCTATATATTGGTGTGAATTTTACGTGTCACAATACCGGTAACTATGTTTTAATGTTTGCCTCCAAAATAATTTTGCGGCAAACATAAAAATATTGTAGCTGGTATTATGGGGTCATTGAAGTATTACGTCAGCTTCGAGGGGGGGGGGGAGGGGTTTCGGATTTGCTGACTTTTGATGACAAGAGGGGAGGGGGGGTTTGAAGGTCGCTTACGTCATCATCAACCACCCGTTTTTGAAGATATGAAATATTCTAAGCTGCTGACGAAATTTTGCTGACAGGAGGGGGGGGGGGGTCAAAAATTACTGAAAATCTGCTTACGTAATACTTGAATGGTCCCTATATGGTTCGCAGTATTCGCATTGGTATGCAACATGAAAATAAACAGTATATGATGTCATACCATGCACTATTTATTTTCATGCTGCAAACTGGTATGAAACCAACAGTCAATTTTACTTGAAGAATTTAAAAAAAAGTTTTGTTCATATGTGTAACAGATGGCAGAAGAAGTGGTCAGTGCAAAGTTTCTATGCAAATTTGTAATTTTTGCAAAAATTACGGAACGAGAGAAAGCGAATAAAATTCGAACTCGAAATAAATTCGAAATAAAATATTCCTTCGAAAAACGGCAGAGGCGAGTTGAAGTGATCAAAAATTCTCTTGAAAACGGGCAAGGACGCGTCAACGCGTCCGGACAGACCAGCCCCCCCCCACCCCTTCAGCTGCTCTATCGGACACTTGTCACCCACGCTGTTTGACGAGCTCCTCCCTCTCCATTCAATAATGCTCATCTCATTGTAGGAAGCTTTTCAACTGCACATAGTACGGCAAGCAGACGTGAATAAGGGGCACTGTTCTCTATTATCAGTATACTGTACTTATCTTCAATAGCGAAATCTCTCTGTGCATGTGCTAGGTGTCTTTGTTGGAATTGGAAATGGGGTTATAACAGTGCGTTTGAGAAAATTAGTTTTTCGAAGAGTACTTTCTTTCATATACAATATCTTATCTTCACACAGAACTTTTCATTACCAAAAACAAAGATTTTGAATAAAATGAAAAAAAAATAAAAGGAAAAAAAAAAAACGAATAAACAACATAAATATAAGAATTTAACTAAAACTTCAGTGAAATGTATTGCAGTTTATGGTACGAATATGAAAACTCGCCGTATCACATACAGGATATCAATTCCAATTCAATTAACGTATTTTCTGATAAAGAAAGCATTGGGAGATGTATAAGTAGCTTGTCTAGGAACAAGACTAGAGAGAAAAAAATTCGTAGGAACGCACACACATCGTTGCTTACGTACCTAAGCTCCGTATTAGCTGCACATGGGTTTTCATTCGAGAACAAAAAAAAATGGATATGAGACATTTTTGTACATTCAGTTGAAAAATTAATGTTTAAATTAATGAATTGCTGTAATTTTTTTGAAATTACAGAATGTTTTTATATATTTTTACATAAGAGTACTCGTATTATATATATGCATGTAGTTATATACAGTGGATCCCACTTATAACATTAAGTACCACTTATAAGTCAATATAAACGAAAATCGTTTTGTGTGAAGTCAAAAAATAGGTGAAAAATGATTTATACTGACGAGAACATGAATATCGTGAGACTTTTAACACTCAGTAACGTTGTGCCATCGTCAACCTACAAAAGATGTATCCATATCTTCGACTTATTGTTGAAGGGGGAGGATTTCCACTCACCAAAAATCCGGCACGAGTGAGGGGAAGGCATCGCCTTTCCTCAACAGTCCCTGTCGTTTTTCAAAGGATATTAGTGTGCCCGTTTCGGAAGGATTTTTTGTGAATATGCCTAACTGTCGAAGGGTTAATGCATTACTGCAATTAATCAGCACAATGAAGATGGAGAGGATGGAATAAGCTGTTATAAGCTCATCTAAGCTACCCCGATTAACGAATTAATACATTCGTTAATATATTTATTAAAACTTAATAATCGTTACCAGTTCAGCAATTTCCCTGTGATTACGCTTGAATTTGAGAAACTCGGGGCAGCCAAAGTCGTTGTATTGCCATCCGTAATTTTTATCAAAGGGTAACCTCTTGTCAAGATAGTACAAAAACGTAAAATAAAAAAAAAACAATATACATTTTATTACTTCTGCAGTTATTGTGTTATTGTCACCATCATCGAAAAATGTTTGTGTCATCTGCGTCTTCCTTTATCGCGGGGGAGGGGGGGGGACATCTCCACTTTGCATGGATCCGTATCGAACTGAATAACTGCACCTGCTTCCATCAATTGCTATCCATTTTTTCGTTCCGTACGGAGAGAACTTCTCCATCTGAGATTACCAGACGTATACATACCGGACTAAATATTCAAAATGAATCCCGAAATAATTACACGTTTTATTTTCCGCTTCCCATACGGCAGATTCCTACGATCGTTGAAGTAACTAAAAAAAAAAGAAAAAGGGAGATGGAAGCGAGAAGCTCGTTATCAAAATTTGAGTCGAAACTCTTTCATACAACGGTGTCTTCGATCTTATAATGAAGTGTATGCGGTGTGTAAGAGAGGGAAGATGTGAGAAAGCGAGGAGAGATACACACGATCGATGGTACTTGAAAGGCTGGTGCATGTGTGAAGTAACAACGTATCAATACCACCACTACAAACACGCTGGAAAAATGCAGCGAGAACCAGACCTTTTCCCTGACCAAAATTCGATAACGGAGTTCCCGATGAACAGGTCTTATCTCACCAAATTAAGATGTTGTAACGTACCCTCTCTCTCCTTGGATAAGGTTGTTATTAAAACTCTGCCGGCGTCATCCCCCTCCTTCTAAGATATTCTCCCTTGAACTGAAAAGACGCTCACACTCTCTCTCTCTCTCATAATTAATCTGTACCATCGCGTGCAAGGATGACGATGAAGGAGGCAGTATATGGATAAAGGTGAATAGAGAGAGAGGAGAAGAGCAGCTTATATATGTGTGTGTATACCGTATAGATGGAGAGAGAGAGACATGGGTCTTCTGGTATCCGTAAAACCACCTGATGTTCTTTCGCTGAAATTGGCGACAGATGGTGACAGGGAACTCTCTCTCTCTCTCGCCATTGTTTTGTTATGCAAGAATCCAGGTATCGGGATGAGATTTATCGCGAAAAGTTTTCTTAACAGAATCAACCAATGATTTGTATGAACTAATATGCAGCTGTCATGTTGCAATTTTTGCCGTCTTTCCCAGAAATTGGCATGGGAAAGAGTGAAACGATCCTGTCCTATAAGAAAGACCGAATAAATAATACTTGAAGCTCGATATTGGTTAAAGGAAATGCTTCGGGAACTTTCGCAGCTGAGAATGATGATCTTAGTGATCCTTTTGTCGAATATAGTTTGTGTATCTGGCTTAAGGACATTATGAGATTTTTGCTCTTAATTCACCCATACTACAGTTTTATACCATGTAAGTATAATTTATAATGCGATCTATATATGTGTATAATGTAAGAGTCTTAAGAATTTTCTCTCAAGAGGTAATTAATTCATACTTCACCATGAAATGTGTGTATAGTTTGATGAAAAACAAAGAAGTATGAGTTGACTTAGTTCGAAGAAATATCTTCTCAGTTATTGAGACAGATCAGTATAATTTTAAACTTTCTGCAATCCCATATAGACATGGGAATAATTAATGCTAACGATTGCACAGGGATATGTGAAAAGAATGATAGGATTTTCAAATTTCACATTGGTAGTATACAAGGTGCCCCATAAATTCGTAAGTAGTTTAAGAATACCATAAAAATTGAAGGAATTGATATACTTGAATGCGGTTTGCGGAAAAATTTATTCTCACCAAAGGAGATTATTTGTGTCGACTCTTGCTTTACTGTGCATGTGATAGATAGAATCTACCCTAAAAGTCAAATGCCATTTTGACCGTAAGAAAACAAAGTTGCAATGAAAAAAAAGTGAGACTACTTCTATTTCCCACTTCAACCCCTAGAATTCATGTTTTTGAAATTTTCAAGATTTTTGGCATTCAAAAAATACATTTAAAACATAAATGTCAGCAAGTGTTTATTTTTTTTCAATTTTCAATTTTCTTATGTAAAGAAATAATCCACGTCTCATTTTCAATTTTTTTCCCGACTAAGATCTTGCCAGGTATTTCCATCTTCCTATACAATTGTTTCCAGAATTTTATTGCTAAATTTTATATCATAAATCACACTTTTCCCCTGAGGCACTTTCTTCTGATAGTCGTCTCAAAACCCCCCGGAAAGAGTCAGATTTAACGGCGGGCGCACCGGTCGCGCGCCCGTGGCCCCGACTTCGAAAAAAATGCCCCAAAAACCAAACTTCATATTTTTTCTAATTTAAGGGGACCAATATTTTCTTTTTAGCCTGGAGCCTCGAGCGACTTCAATACGCCACTGCCTGAAAGTTTAACTTTAAGTGCTGCCCTCTGCTGAATACCCCCTAAAGTTCCTATGCAGAATTTTCTAACTCAAAACTTGCACAATCCTTCAAGTTAGGGCTTAACTTCCTGAGATTAAAAAAAAAATCTGCAGTGAGAAAAAGCAATTTACACATTTGTGGTACCAGGGTACGCGAAAGGGTTATATACTTACCAACAGTTCATAAAAATATTTGCACCAGTAGATTCTAGGGTAATTCACGCACACAATCTTGAAACATATTCCAGAACACTTGAAACATACCAGAGAAAAATTGTTTGTTTTTTCTGACATAATAAATCGGTTAACCGATCATTATGCATAATCACCGTACAATCTGGTAAGTTTGATAAAGTTTCCTAAATTTATCACTTGTACCGGCGATTATGCACAGTACCCAAGCGTTGCGTCGTTGGTGAACATGATAAACCGATACTAATACTAATAATATAACTTAATATTAACCGAATAAATCACAATTCACACATGTATTATATCATTATATCGGGATCCAACTATATTCATCACACATACTAGATTCATTTTTTTTTCCACATTTATCAAATTCACCAGTTACACTAAGGTATTATGCATAATTACAGATAAAGGCGATAAATTCCAAGTATTTGTCATATTTACCAACGACACTTGGTTAATATGCATAATCTCTGGTAAAAAAGGATAAATTCATCAAACTTACCAAGACGATTGGTAAGTATGCATAATAACAGGGTATGATAGATAGTTCAGATAAACTTTTCATAAAGATCTTGTGGGGGAAAAATGTGTGGGAAATAGATCGGGTGCTTTTTAAGTAAAGGTAGATAACATGACCATGTATTCGAATGATATATCGTGTGACCTTTGGCGTTACATTTCATGATGCCGATAATTCGAAGTAAACAAACGGTATTTTCGGTTTTCTATTTACAGATGTTTTTCCCGATACAAAATATTACTCATTTTCACGGTCGTTCTTGCATTTTACCTCGGAAAAGAAAAGAACTAAATGCCATAATAAAAAAAAAACTTATTTTTTTTGGCCATTCGCTGCACGTGATCACATAATGCGCTCGCATTTACTGTCATCACTCGATAATTTCGTGTGACACAAAGTCACGTCCGCTCTCCACATCCCGTAAATGACGTTGTTCAATCTGCCATATCCCCCACACCAACCAACGAATTGGCTTCCCGTATACATAAATGTGCCACCTATATCTCTCTCGCTGCCCACCACGACCACGGGCTACCACACAACCTTGTTTTTCCAGACATATGAAAGAAAAAAGAAATATATATATACCGACCTTTTCTTTTATCGGTACAGGTATGTCCAGTTGCGGTAGCGGCAAAGGAAACGATTTCCAATAAAAACCAGTCATCGGTACATTTTTTTTTTCGGACGGACGCGTTGTGGTAGCAGTAATTTAACTGACCGAGAGAGAGAGAGAGAGAGCATATAGTGTGTACTCCGTCAGAATTTATCGATCGTGTGGGACACACGCAGGTGATAACACAGTAGGGAATTGTGGCAATTTTTCCCCCTTCAGTCTTAAAATTCTTGGAATGTCGCCAAAATATCTGTAAAATTTTTATTTTCTTCCAAATGCTTGAAAATGAAAAAAAATTGGCAGATTTTTTATCCTTTCTTTTATTGAATTCTAAATGGTAGCAACATTTTCATATTTAATCTTGAAAGAACGCAGTGCAAGTAGTATTATGATAATGGCCGGCTTTTACAACTACTACTCAACCGTATATGCACCTCTGTGGAGTTTCTAACGAATCGGTACGTGACGGAATGTGTGCTGTGAGCATTGTTATCCGAAAATATAGTTTTGATGAGTAATTTCACTCCTTATCCAAAATTTTAAGGGACATAACTACAGTTGAATATCGTTATAACGAGCGCCAGGAGACCGGAGAAAGCACTTCGCTATAATGAAATTTCGCTGTAAAGGAATTCCATTGCTCCAATGTAAACTTATCTGGGGGGATTAGAAACGTGTTCGTTACTACGAAATTTTCTTCATAACGGTATTCGTTAAAACGGGATTCGACTGTATAAAAATAATCGCCTAAAATTTGAAGGAGTATTTTCACTCCTCGACGAAATTTGGAGGAGTAAAATTGGATTTTGATGCGTGAATCACGTGGATATTGGCGAACATTGGTTCTGAGTGCATATACCCCCCTAACGTATTTATGTTTTTAGAGTTTCGTGTATTTTGTGTTCTTGCTAATACTGCTATCTGTTTCACATATTTTGAAGTGAAGATGGCAAATGCTTGAATTTTCATGTTATGTAAGTACCGCGTTTCCGCGAAAATAAGACCTGGCATGATTTTTCAGGGTGCTCCTAACACTTGACGTACGCAAGGGGGGGGGGGTTCGGATCCCCCCCCTTCAAGCCGAGATTATAGTGTTATTTTTCAGGAAAAAATTTAACCCCCCCCCCCTGTTTTAAGAAAAACAAAATTAAAACCTCCCTGAAAAAATTCTGCGTACGCCTATGCTCCTAACATAAGCCCTACTCCGACAATAAGCCATAGCTAAAATCGTCAATGAGACGCATTTTTACGTCATTATAACACATGACAGATATATTAAACTATAATAAAATTTATTTTTTTCCCAATCTTTACTTGATCCAATCAAGCATAGTTGAAATATAATCTGATGTCTTTAAAATATGAAAAGGGACGATTCAACCTTGAATTCAAGGAATTAAAATTCAATCATTGTATTTTCGATTACGCACAGTTCAAGTCTTATAACCCAAAAAAAAAATTTCAAAATTTTTCTTTCTCAAGCACTTTTCCTTATACATTCAGAAGCTAACTTACACTTTAGCCAATCTAAATTTTTAATTTCGTTTAAGCCGCGAAATGCGAGGCAGTTTATAGGCCATGTAGGTAGCCTTAGTGCGAAATGCCGGCATGAAAATTCTCATTCTTGTCTGATATGAGAAATTAGTAAGAGAATATGAGGCCACAATGATGTTCTGCTGGCAATAAACTTGGGAGTCCATAGTAAAGAATGTCGACTCGATGATATAAATAAGCAGATGTCTTCAAAGGAAAAGAGGAAGCCATTTCGCATTTATACAGGGCATTGCTGTATTTTACAATAAAAATACAGTGGTGATAATATACAGGGTGTTTCAAGTTCTCTGATAGAGTATCCTGATATTTCCAGCACCCGAGTGGCGTGGTAATAAGACGCTCGTCTACCACCGTGAAAGTTCCCATCAGGTCAACGGGTTCGATTCTGAGGGGAAGAACAGAGATAACAAGTTCCTTTCCCTAGCAAGCCTGCGCCGACCACAGATAGATGGAGCCTTCATTTCCAACCCAACTTCATCGATTGAAAATTGCTTCACGGCGATATGACCGGAGTGTGTGTATGGTAAATTACCTTCTCTCAGCACAACAATTTCCATTCATATTTCTTGACTAAACACTTTCACGTTGATTTCACAAGAACGTGCTATGCTGGTGAAACAATTTTACGAGTATGATAATTTCGCATTAACCCTTTTACTAGCATAGCAGAAATCACTGAACTAACTCATTGTAAAATGCTATATATTTTAAGTGGGCTTCCTTTGAATTTTGGGCAGGTATAAAACAAAGGAGATGAGAAAATGAGCTCCATAGAAGAATCAATCTTACACAATATCTTGTCATATCTAAAATAAAAAAGCGAAAGCATTTCGAAGGTGATATATCTCGTAAATACTTTTCAGAAGGTTAAAAGTTATATTTACAAAGATTTTTAAATATTCTCCCGTCCTTTCGTTGAGACGCTCTTTAAGTTTCATAGCTTTGTGATGGGTACGTAAGGTAAGGCTGTACATAGCTCGGAATATGTTAATTTTAATTAAAGACACCCTGTACTCGCCACCCCGAAGCACGTGCACATTCAAATGGTTAATAGGAGCAGCAAATCTGTCCAAAAAATATGATATTTGTTTATGGTGAAGTGCTGTTGAGCACTCTCTAGAAACACCCTTTACCGTCTTTGCTATTGGGATTCGACCACACATTCTATGATCAAAACTACTTGCTTAAGGTGTGTTACATTACCTCTTGAAGATTGTCTCATGAATTTAGACTCGCCCTGTATAGAAAAAAAAATATTAAAAAAGTTAAAACACAAAAGATTTATTAATACGCATAATACCGAACGAATACACAGTAAAAATATATATAAAAAAAGATAATTATAATATAAAAGAGTGGAATGCATCAGCTGAATAAGCATTACAAATCATTGCTTTTTATTACCTGTTTCTCTTGCCATCTCCTCTTTTCATTATTAACCTTTATTGCGCATCATTATATATGTAAAGAGGGAGAAGGATATTGGAATAAAAAATTTATTTCATTATTTTTTTTTCTGGGATATTCCTCGGATGTGTGTGTATTGAATTCCGTTTTCATCGGAGAGAGAGAGAGAGAGTTAATGGCAAAGAGAACTACGTAGTGCTTGGTGGATGCGTCGAAAGAAATCGCCTAGATATGCATATTGGAAAGATAGAGAGAGGGGCCAGATCGATAAAAGACTTGAAGAAGCGAGAAAGAAATGCGAATCGATGTTTGAAGGTGTTACACAAATCGATATTTCGGACGAGGAAAAAAATGATGAAAATGAAAGAAAGCGTTCCGCAGTCCATAATAATAATTAAAAGAACGGGATTCATTTTTATTTCACTTTTTTGTTCTGCTACCTTTCATTAACATCATTGCGTAATATTCGAATACGAATTTGGTTATAAAATACTATCTTTACGTAGGAAAGTACTAGTGGATAAAATAGTTTTTGGTGTAAGTAACTGGTCTTTACTGCAAAAGTGTATTTTTTCAATTCGAATATTTTCTAATATTGCGTAATTTCCCAGTGTACCCGAAATTGAAACATTATTTAGTTCATTTAAATTTTGATGACTGTGTCTGCGTTAAAATCATTTTTATACCTGGTGAAAGCATGCATATTACACCTACGCTTTCATTAAACGACCTCGTTTCCACCATATTATAACGCCACCTCCTGCCTTGAATACGGTATCTAACGACTAAAAAATTCATGAAATACTTATCAATTCATTGAGTATTCTAATTTTAAAATAATGCCTTTTATCAGAAGAAACACTGTTATCCGAATACTTGTGTGATAACTTACTTATCAAATGTCATGAAAGATAGTATCCTCTTCACATTACCTAAACCAAAATATTTTTTTCCCATTGATTAGGGTCTATTCAATGTCAAAATGCCCTTAAATATATTAAATAAATTTCTCTTTACGCTATGAAATCACCAAATCATCGGAGTTGTCTCCAAACTCACTAATTGTGTTGTCACTTTAGCGAGATTTAGAGATCCGATAATTTCCATTTTTACGTAAGATAATGACTATTTACAGGCGAAAAATCGCATAATAAATGATAAATAAGGCTATTTACATAATCTTCATAAAATTGCGATTTCAGAAAATATCATGATGAAGGGCGGTAACCCATGTTTAACCACGTATTTAATACATATAAGAAGTAGTAAATTGAACAAAATAATATGGAAATAATATTTTATATATTTATACACTATTTAAAAAAAACAAATGTGTGATTTTATAGGTTTATAACAAAAAGTAATAACTTTTCAAAATAGTATATACATTGATTGCTGCATTTTGCTTAGAGTTGAGTGACATTTTTGAAAACTACTTAATTTTAAAATGGGTTTAGAAAGTTCAACGTTAGATGCCGCTGTAGACTGTTTGTAATACAAATGTAGTGGACGCATACATTCATCGCATTGAAATCTCTCTGTCTCCCTATGTAAATTTTTCCTTACATATTCTCTCTCTGTGATTTATTACGAGCTATTATTTATGACGTCTCTCACTTTTTAACGACTTCGTCTTGGAAATTCCTCTTCAGTTCGCCTCACTTTCGGGATTTCGAATCTATAGAAGGACTATAAGGGACATGCAAATCATATGTTGCCCCACTTACGATTTCAGAAAACGTCAATGGATCGGGAACGATTCTCACCGCTCTTCCAGCAGATTAAGTTGGTTCTTTCATGTGTTCTCAAAGACCACATAGAATGCAAAATTCGCTGAAAAATACTTAGCAGCGAAATTTCACAAAAGTGGAGTCCTTTGATATTTCTTGAACTAACGCCCATCATTAAAATTTTGCTGATGTCACTGATACGGAAATTGCGCTTTTGAGGCTCAGGATATAATGTAATAATGGATGTTCCTCGTTCGAAAGTAGCTATATTAAAGCCTTGTGCGTGTGTGCGTATTTGCGTCTGCTCCCCATACTCGGGAATTACTTGTACTTAATTCTAGGCTTTATTTTAGAGCGGTTAATACTCTTAAATTTTGGCAAGTGAAGTAGCGGAGTACCATCGCATAATGTGAATATTATTATGGGAGCACTGTGTGCGGTTGCCTGAATTTTATGCTCCCCGCTTTCTGGTTGTTTTCTTGTAGAAGTTAAGAATTCCGATTCCTGTCGTTGCACGAGTCCTTTGAGCTGCTCGTTACGGGACTACGTACGAGAAGGGGATTTAACGACGGCAAATTCTTCGCTAATGAGAAGTTCTAATCCGATTAAATCGATTAGTTAAGACTAGTAAATAATTTTTAACATTTCTAAAGATATGCTTTCCAATAACTCTGCTTTCCGTGAAAATTCGCGGGATATTTTATACGATGGGGATTTCTCGACAGAAATAAGGAATTTTATGAATAGGAGTTTTTTGCGAGATTATTATTATTAAGTATGGAATCTCTGGTCTCTAGAAAAAGCAATATTTTATCGTAATGTTGTATATTTACCGCTACGAGTCTACCCAGACAATATATGACTTCGATTTGTAATGTCAATTATAAAGATCTAACTACACACTGCCCGGACAAAAAAAAATATTTTTGAGTCCGCTCCTTAGAAATTTAACAACAAAGTAATTAATGAATAATACTATTACTACTTAACCATGCATGCATTTCGTACATATTCCTCTACTGAATTTCTAACGAATTGGTATATGCCGGAAAATGTGTGTTCTGAGTGCCATATCGTTATACTGCAATTTAATGTTGTTAACACGTTGATTTTTAAATGAAGAAGCCATCTATTTGTGGTCACTTCAACCTCGTTATCTGGTTCGAACCTGGGACCTGACGGCAAACTTCACGGTGGAAAACAAGCATCTTACCAACGCGTCATTCGGTTGCTGTCATGTGTATTGCGTAAAGATGTAATGGTCGTGTTGTAGTGCTGCCTGCTCTCCGCGGAGAGCCCTTTTTGAACGGGTGACCGATTCCTATTCACACCTCAAAGTTGGAAAACTGCAGAGAAACACTGTGTGAGTCAAAGGGCTCGAAACTGGATTCCCACGATGAGAGTCCAACTCCAATTGATGAAGACTGGTCGATCAAAATAAACTTGGTTCCTTGCCTATAGGTAGATGGTGCTGCTCAGTATATATATAAAATACTTTTATGCGAAAATGTGAATTTTTACATCATGCTACGCAAGAATGATATGGCAAAAAGGAACAGATGGGTGCAAAAGAAAAATACACTTGAATACTTATTGAAATTTCACACGTTATAATGTAAGTTTTTTTACACATTGACTGCAATTAGTTTTTAGGGGAAAGCAACATTTTTACCATTTGGCTACAAACAGAACGTATATGTCCCAAAAAGAATTCCAAATGCTGGATTTGCTTAATTCGTGACCTATTTTGCTCATTTTCACAGAAAACTGATGTCATTTTTTTTAATTCGTAGTCGAAGGGTTAAGCTGTAGTAGGCCGACCAGTAGATCAGTTATGAGCTTCCCAAGATGGCTCTTCGTAATCACTGGGTCAGTGCTAGATAATGTGAGGATCCTCTTCATGGACTCAAGGCTGAAGCACGAAGTCATATAAACGGAAGTACATTGACATCCAACCCGAATATCTTCTATGTGTATCAATGGATTCGAGGTACCTTGTTGTCCGTATTTGCGCAAACAGGGTTTCAGTGAAAAGGGAGCAAACCAGCATGTCAATGCCAAAATACGTTGGGTTGCTTGGATATAATGAATATGCATGCATTCATTCATTCGAACCAAGTACAACTCCGGTCCTATCGCCGTGGGCAATTTAAATGAGTATACATAACCAATATGACCCCCCACCGTCGCCATGGTGGTGGTCTGCTGAAGTTGGTTTTCTGTGGTTTCCATCTTCGAGGTGCGAATGCGAGCCGATCTCCCAACAGGCCTACAACAGTAAAATCTTCAATCATTACCCTTAACTCATAGTTAGAAAAATTGATGGCAGATGGCAGCACTACACATAACAAGCCTTAGGTTCGCTACATGTACACACACACACATTCCAACATGCACCAATTCATTAGAAATTCCGCAAAGAAATATGGACGAGGTGCATGTATGGTTTATAGAAGTAATAGTGGAACTAATATGAGTGTTTCTAAAATCATCGAATTTCGCAGCGGTGCCATAATCATGTTTGCCAACCCCTCCCCGCTTAAAAATCATAGTTACGGCTTGGGTAAACGGAGACTATACGGACAGTGGTCTTACGTTTTCTCCGGAAATTATCATTTTCTTGTTTAAATTATTTCAAAATGGCTATGCGAAATCAGTGCAAAAAGCAATACCCTCGGACTTCAAATTGCGAAACTCGTCCATGTAATTAATTATTACAATTTTATTCATATTTTCCTACTTGATTACAACGACCATTACAACTGCTTCCAGTATATTAAAATAGCTTTAATTTTGTATTTTCCTCCCAATACGCAATTCTCTTGAAAAAAGTGAATTTTTTTTTTCACTTTGTATTCAACAACTCCTAATATAACGTCTGTTTCCCGTGGAACGATGAGAGTTAGGAGAGTTATTATAACTTGTGTCAACGACTGTATCAATATGTTGAGCCTATATTCTTCTTTATCTGTTTCCTGAAGTAACTTCACAGTTTACAAGACGTAGGGATATAAGACGAAAAGTTTCATCGTGATGTATGTAAGGATGAAAGAAGATTCAATACTCAAAAAAAGTTTCGAGACTCCTCGTATATAGACACATAATGACATTTGCGCTTCGGCATCAGCGAAATAAACTCGAACCTTTAGAAAAGATTATGCAACAGAATGGGTAAATATTTCCTTCAAGGGAATTCACTAACCATCTCAAGAGAAACAACACTGTCTCGGTGAAGTACAAAGGTTCGCCGTGCTGAAGGTTCAACAAACTTCATAGAGTAAGCGCTTGGAAAATATTTCCCCTCGCTCTCCGCAGAGCACAAACACACACACACCATAAGTGATCCTCGCAGTCAAGTTGCAGCAGAGGAAAAATGTTTACTCTAGTTTCAATTTCAATGCAAATTGGATTGTGCGGCCTCCTGTTACCCTCCTTTTTCGGGCAGATAACATGAGCAAGAGAAATAAGTCTCTTGATGTAACTGGGAAACTCCGTTTCTACAAAACACGTTTTTCCTTGAACGATACCGAACATTATCTTCGTTTGCAAATGTTATTCTTGTAGTTATCTTTTTTTCTTCTTTTTTGCTTTATATTGCATACAAATAAGTCACTTTGAAACAAGCACTTCTGTTTTAACCACAACAGTGACATTTTAAATGGATTTTGAAAAAATGTAGTTTGACTACATGTTTAGTAAGTTATTTAAATAGAAACTGTAAGAGGACACACACACACACACACACACCAAAAACTAGTTTGTGGCAAGAGTGTCTTTTGAGATAACTGACCTCCAGACCAACCGTGACCCCTGATACTGGCAACTAACCGTTATCAGTAAGATTTCTTCCTATTCTCGACGTTTTACTAATACAGTGATACTTCGACTAGCGAAGATGATTCGTTCTGGAACCACGATCGTTAGCAGAAATCTTCGTATGCCGAAACGTTGCCTAGGTTTCTATGAATAATCGTTTGATTCGTTCCAGGTTCTTCCCAAAATTTAAAGATAAGTTTTTCTTAAAACACCAAAGAACGCTATAAAAAAATTCAAAAACTGATCAAAGGCTAAAAAAGGCTTCTCTCTCAACATTGGCGAAATAATGATCGTTTTTTCTCCCATTCATTTGTGATTCGGTCAACTCATTTCTTTCTGTGCCTGATACATGCAGATAGAAAATATAAGTTCCTAAAGTGTGTGTGTTCAGACTGTTCCATTTGCTGCTCAAAATCATGCGCTGAAGAACGTTTTTATGCTATGAAAATATACGCTCTTTTTTTTCAATATATTTGCTATTTGCTAAATCTTTAATCTTACATTATTTGGTTGAAAAATTTTCAGAACAAGAAGCGAAGGTACATTTAGAAAAAAAGATTTCGAGGTGGACAAGAATTAATCGGACTCGAGTGACAGTAAATTCTTGATAATCATTTGGGATGAAAATTTAGCTCATAAAAAGCTGCTTTATATTAATGTACTAGTAATGTACTGGATTCCCAGACCAGGATGTTTTACTGGCGTTTCTCTAAAACTTATCGGTTAATTTTGACGAAATCAAACTCTTCGGTAAGAATAGTAATGCGAAAATAATAATGAACCGTAAGAGTCCCGGTTTTCGTCACCAATAAATATATTGTCCTGAAAAATGTACTCTGGACAACTGTTTGTCCCGGTGTTTTCTCCGCTAATGGAAAATTCAATGAATTCAAATTATCTATACGATGGTGTAGAAGGTGTTGATTATAAGGGGCGGAGGAAGGCGGTATACTTTCACGTACCGATAATTTTGTATGGAAGAGTGCACATAATTGCTTGAACGCTGGAATTCCTGCTGTCACCTATTGGATAGAAACAAAACTAGATGTAGTAGTTTTCAAAATAAAATATATGTATTTCTTGTTAAGAGAAAAAACACTACTCTTTGGAGTTAAAAAAATCGCATCTTCAAAAATGACTTCAAAAAATATTTCATTTGATTGCAAATGAAATACTAAAAGTTTAGTGTCAATCGGTCAGTTTGTTCTTTCATAATTAAAAAAAGACATACTGGATTATACAGTGTAAACTAGAAAAAAACACTTTGAACGCGATTTTCTCTGATTGCAGTTTTTGAGCTCATTCGTAAGATTAAAAGGAAACTACTGCCAGAAAAATTCTGAATTTTTTTGCAGAAACGTTTAGTTGATATGTGTTAGCAGAATAGACCTCACATTTAGCAATCGACTAATGGGAAGTATATTTTAAAAAATGTTGAACTTAGATTTTTGAAATTTATATATTTTTTCAAACTTTAAAAACTCATAAAATTCTAACGAATGGTCAGATATCAAAGTCCGAGGTCTATTTTACTAGCACGTATCCACTAAACTTTTCTGCGAAAATTCGGAATTTTTGGAGCAGTAGTTTTCTTCCAATCTTACGGATGAGCTCAAGAACTGCAATTTGAGAAAATCGCGTTCAAACTGTTTTTTCTAGTATACATTTACACTGTATAATCCAGTATTTCTTTCTTTAATGACGCGAAACTTCTTTTTCTTGGCACGAAACTTTTAGTATTTCATTTGCAATGAAATGAAATATTTTCCAAGAGTATAGTGAGACCCCTTACTTCAAATTCTACAATAAGTGTGAACATAAAATTATAAATTTTAAATTTTAATGCTGCATACCCGTGTGAAATTTATGCGTGAAAATATCGATTGCTATGTGTTTACGTTTGCCATGAGAATAGATTCTGCAGCAAACTTACAAACATAATGATCAGTATTATAGAGGATAGAATTTATGCAGGTATACAACATAAAAATAAAAATTATAGTTTCATGTCACATGTTATTCATTTTATACAACATATTGGTTCAAAACCAATAACCATTTAATTATGAGAATTATAAGAGATAATTTGGTTATTATTCAATATGTGACAACAGGGGTCCTAGGTTAAAGCGGCTTCATAAGCGTGTTCACGCTTATGACGGCATGTCGGTCCCGCATGTTGTCATCCAACAACGCGGGAATTTATAATTAGCGGTTTGACTAATTTGAGATTTTTAATTAGCGGTCGAATTCCTTTTGAATTTCCGTATTTTTTCTTTCAAAATTCCAATTTTTTTTTAAATTATATCATTTCGATATTTTTATGTAACTAAATCATTGGTTTTTATTTTTTTTTTTTCAAATCCGGGGATAATATTTTTTCTGGTACGCAAAATATTGATTCGGGATCTATTATTCGAAGTTTCAAGGCCGACAGGGCATGTAAATTTTCGGAGATTTGTTCAGCCCTGATTCACACTCCTCGTTAGCGGTCAAAAATTTCGCTCCCATAGTGTTCATCCCATAGTTTCGCTGACAGTTTGGTTGATTGTGCACAACTTGAGAGTAACCATACGATCCGCATTTTTTATAGATGCTTGCTAATGTCCCATATTTTGCTGTATTGAGTACCCTATATTCCCGTAGTTGTCCCGATAAAATATTGTCAACTTACTCACGATCATATTGACTCGATATAGAGCCATTGTGTGAATTCAGTCACTTCACATGCATAATCAATACCTTTGAAAAAATCCTGAGGAACTGTCTTGTTTAGCTCGCGTATTAAGGTCCATGCAAACTGGAAACTAGTGTAAATACCAGTAAATATGGGTACTTCTGAGTGAGATCGATTATAGTTCTACAAATCTCGGGAGAATCATTTTTGACTAGGAACATTCCATTTCTCTACAATGATATTTTTATACAGTTTTAAGGATGTTCGTTGCGAAAAAAATGTAATTCTATTCAACGAAAGAACAATAAAATATAGTTTTCCTCTTCTGAATTCGAGTGGCAATAACCCGAATTCAACGACATCTGGCACAAAAGTTATATATTTCCATCGAAGATTTCGAATTGTTTCGTGAATTCGACAGTCAAATGACATAGCCGGATATCATTGGAGTCATCATGTTATTTTTCTTCCATCATATTCCTCGTGGTACTTAAAACAAAATGACTACTGTCTTTGTGAGATGAAATCGTACATTTATGGAGATATATATAAAAAACGTATGCATTCAAAATCGAAGACATAATAATTTCGTTTTTTATCCCGAAAAACAAAATTGTTTCATGTTTGGAATGATCTGAATAGTTCTTAAAGAAAAGACATTCAAATCGTTTCCGAAGCCATAAACATTTTTTTTTCATTACTAACTTTCAGAAGAATGAATTCATAAACGAAGGCTTCACTTTCTACGAAGTCATATATTATAACTCGATCTACAGACTTTTTGTATTTTGAAGCAAGCAGCCATCAGAACATTCCGATGGGCATCATTTGAGCACAATTTTCTGCTGGAAATGAAGTAAAAACAAATGTGCATTCAAGAATGTATTATACATTATTATCCCATTTTATCCATAAGAGGATTTGCAATAACATCATTTCAAATAGATTCATAAATGAACAGAAATATGTTGAAATGTTGTATTCGGTTATGGATAAATCTCAGGGGAAAACAAATTTAATGAATTCACAAATGCGAATAATTCTTCATTGAAATACTTCAGCTATAAACACGATTCGATATCTTTTCTATTATGGTTCCCTCTCAACTTCGTCTCGGCTTCCAACTCGATCAGCGAAAAAAATTGAGAAAAATATGAAAATTGGAAAAAAAATTGGTGGCACAAAGTTCTGATAATTGATAAGAATTGATACTACGGGTAACCAAAAACATTTAGAAAAACCCAATGCATCAATTTGTGGTAAATAACATAGAAATAATCATATATAGGCCTACTTACCAGATCTCTCAGGAAACCCTAAATGGTCTAACCAAAGGAGACTCTTTTCAATTTTTCATGAAGACCAAAAACTTGAAAATCACCAATGATTTTCTGATAAATACGTGGGATAACTGGGAAGGTCATTCTTACCCAACATTACCTCTACATATGTGTATCTTCCTACCAGTTGATTATTTTTATTTTTTTTACTCAGAAAACACAAAATATAACGTCTTTATGTGTAAACGCGTCAAACGAGCTTCATATAAAGATGCCAGTAAAAATTTCAAGTGAAATTTATTTTTGACTCTTTATATTATTATACCTACCAAGGTAGTATAAATGCTGCTTCAGTATTTCAGCAAGTGTTGATGAAGAAAAACAATCATCACGTGCTCAAATTTCTACTAGCTTTCAGATAAGATTCAATGATTGGCATTTTTACATTTTTGGCCACATTAGTATTTTTATTTAGCAGTTGGTCGATCATTCGATATGCTTTCAATTATCCGAACTTAGCATGTCTATATTATTAGAAATTTGATGCCCCTATTCGACGAAATATTTGCTTCTCATGGCTATGAATGTGTCCATAACATTACCGGTCTAACTGACCAGTGATGGTCCTTCTAGGTATAATTAAAACTATCTGCACAGATTTTTTTTTAATCATGATAGCTGGGCAGGTTAATATTTGAACATTGTCAGGAAAAATCGTGGAACTTCAACATTCTAAGCGATCTGGTTCATAATGGAAATCGAGAAAAAAAACCCGAAAACGTCAAAATGACCGGTGTAATCCTTCTAGTGTTAACAAATCGCTATATATGAGGACACAGGAATGATTCTCAGATTCTCTGACGTGCCGAAATATCAAACAAACTTCACTAGATCGACTTTCTGAGGGTCACAAACAATTTTAAGGGAGGGGGCACAAGGAATCTCTCTCCTAAAGAAGTTTTAACTATTAAGATAGCACATAAATGTATTTTCTTTGAATAATTTAATTTTTTTTTACAAAATATTTAAAAATATTTTTAATTTTTCACTGTATTGGAGGCACGGGCTTCTTATGCTTCCCCCGTCCTGCGTGCACCTATGTTCTTAACAACTTTTTGTATGGTACGTTGAATGCCGTAAACCAGGGATCCTAAACTGAAATTCAAAAATTTGTCAACATATGGATCTATCGCATATCAAAAACGCTAGCATTATTCGATAACTTTATTTATTTTTCCACATACGCGGATCGTATTTTCCGAACTGAGCATAAAATAACAAAGAAAAGTCTGTAACCGAAGTAACGGAAGCTCATATATTACAAAACATTTTTACGGAACAGTAATAGTCCTTCCTTTTACTTATATAACGTTTTATAGTTGAAGTTCAAAAATATAACACAGTTCCAAAAAAATAAGTTGAATCAAATTACTGAAAATCTTTGAAGGACCGTATCAATCCAGTTTATGAGTACTACCTTTAACAAATACCACGCCGAACCGAACACCGTTTATTCCCATTCATCTTTGATGAAACTGGTCCTCTGAACTAGAAACTCACAACTGACACAACCCAATGACATTTGCGATTCTTACGATGGATATTTCTTAAGAAAGATGCAATTTAACATTGAAAAAAAAACATAATAGAATATATTTCAATTAAAACAAATATCGAGTATAAAAAAATACAAATTACATAATATATATACACATACATATTAGATACCGAAGAAAAATAAAATTAATAAATTTTTAATACTTCAGGATCTTTCCTTTAAAACTCAGAGCACACTGAAAAGGAATTTACTTTAAAAACAAATAAAAATTCTAGTGATATTTTCTTCAGGATTTCGTAGTTTTATTTCGCAAGCTAAGAATACGAAAACAAAATATTATATAAATTTCCCAAGGAGTTTGTTTGATATGAGTTTTTACTATTTCGAACTTTTATGAAAAATGTGTTGGGTACATACATACATACAAAATGCAAAATAGAATCGAAAAGTTCGACTTCGATAACAGAGGAGAAGAAACAAAATAAGAAGAAACTTGTTTCGGTTTCGTGATGGTTTTTCTTATTTTTAAAAAATATTTCATTGTTTTTATTTCGAATTCTTATATGAAGAAAAGACGCGTTGTCAAAATTTAATTCTACATATTTTACTTTTTTTTTCTCTTTTCATGATTATTTAAGAATTTACATTTTTCCTCCAAAAAAAAAGTTTTGATACTACTTCCATACAAATATTGCAATTTATTTTTCTAATTTTATTTTTCTTTTGGTATCAAAAATCAAATTGAATTTAGAATTAGGTATTGCATACAAATGTTGTTTAGAGGACTTATAAATATGAGAGGGAAAAAAAACTACTGTTTTCTTAGATAATCCTGTTTGTGTGGGGGGAAAAGTCAATTTTTCGTCACATAAGAATATAAATGATATTATTTTGTATAAAGTTTGAATCTTCATCTCGGTTCATTATTATTTTTTCATCATGAATTGTAATCAGTGGATGCATTAAGATATTTATTCAGGATTGGTTACTTTATTACATTAATTTATTCGGTTTTCCTTTGTCACGACGTTTTTTTCTTCATTTAATAATAATTTAAAAACATGTTTTCTATTGTAATACGTTTCGTCAGGATGGCTCTGGCATTATAAAATGTTAATTCCAATCCAATCTTTATTACGCGATGAAATGTGAACACTGAATATGTTTGGATATTAGCTGTAGAAAGTAAAGTAGGATTTTAAAAAAATCCTCAAAATTATTACATAAAAATATTTAGTCCCATGATATAAAAGTAAAAGGTAAGACAAAATGAAAGTATGTATTTTAACCAATAAGGGACCTTAATTCTGAATGCATGCTCCTATTTCTGAAAAGCATTATGACAGCAATCTCACCAGAACTAGGAAAAAAAAAAAAAAAGAACTGGGTATCCGGTCTCAATCCTTAAAAATGTTTCGTAATCTCAAGGTTGCCAAAAGAATTGTTCCCGTGAGACACAATCCATTATAATAAATCCTACACGTAACATGTCGAAAATAAGGAAAAAAGTGGCAAAATCCATCATAGAAATTTAGATCGAGCGACCTCATTCTCTGATATGATCAATTTTAATGCCCGTAATACAGTGTCAGTGACCAGAATGAAGAAATGCGGACAAGATGAAAATACGAACACAAAGAGAACAAATAAAAAGAATAGTAAATAATCTAAGCTGGGTGTGTATGTGTGTAGCCTCAAGGGACCATATACAATATGCCCTTATGAAGATCTTATCTATGAAGGATGTTGAGAGAGACTCCATGCAGGTGGGGAGAAATAGAAACTGTCACCACGTGTCTTTGCATGCATCTGATGCTTAGAGGGTAAAACAATATTGAACAATATTCTACTGTAACCAACCCATCGCGTCAGTTCAATCTTTGTTTCGATTTGATTCTCAGTCTCCTGCATTTGTGATGGTGTCTTATCTGCATATCTTTTGCTTCTCTTGCGTGTGCGATATCGTTGCAGTAGAAACATTAATTCTCGTTCAAAAAAATGAGATAATTAAAAAGCTTGAGAAAAGAAGGGAAGTTGGTTGACCTTGCCAAGGAATATACCCTCCTGCTCATCCCAGTTTTTTTTCAATCCAGTAGAATATAACAGTTACCAGGTGCAATTGTTTTTTTTTTGTTTTTTTTTGCGAAAAAATGTATAAATTCATCATGCAAACTCATTCATTAACTTTATATAAATATATATATATATAAAATATATATAATAAATAAATAAATAAATATATATATATATATATAAAACATTTAAAGTTCTGTCACTCTTGGCTTCATTTCGTTAATAAAAATTCGGCGTGCGTAAGTAGTTTTAACAAGGTTAGTGCACGAAAATTTTTTAAAAAACACATTTTCGAATTTTTCAATTTTCAAATACTATAAAATTTTGTTCCGACAACTGTGTTCCAGTTTTTGTTCTACCTGAACTAGAAGTATTTTTTAACATGTTTCAGTATAAACAGCTGGCAGGCATTATGCTAATGTTTTCCACAATAATGCTCTTTTTTCAAAACTGAGTTTTTTTGTCAGATAAGTAACATTTTTTGAACACCGCTTGTTCAAATGGCTTGAAACTTTGTATGTCTTTCAACATTTAGATTTTACATACTTTAACGAGAGAATTTGTTATTAAAATGATTTAAAGAATTTTTATGGCACAAAGTAGGAGTAAATTACAGTGATTTTTTTAAAAAGCTGGATGAGGTCTTATTTAAATTCGAGAAAAAAAAATAACCAACAATCCTAAATGCTATCGTTAAATTATATAAAAATATCCTAATATCCTATAAGTCATAAAAACAATAGAAAATGTTTAAATGTAATTTTAAATCTCCTAATCGGAAGGAGATTTTTCTCATAGGAAAGCATGGGAAGCTTATATCTATCACGCACCTACTCCATTAAATAATTTGAATGCATTGTTTTCGGAAAACCTTCTAGTAATCTGGTTCACCCTTGGTGTGATATGTTCCGGATTACCGAAAGTCTAATGTATTTTAGACCTGATGTGGGAAAAAGTTTTACGAAAATAGTTTTCTTCCTACCCGAAATTCAAATAATAACAGCTAGATAATTAAAATTAAAGATTCCTCACCCTACACCTTGACTTTATTCATATAGATAATCAAAATTAAAGATTAAGTTTTGTTAATTTCGAATTTTGCCTTTCGTGCTTTCACGATGAGAGAAATGAAACGCCAAATATGATTATAAATTACTGAGGACACAAAAAAAAAAAGGAGATGAAGTCATTCTTCCGAAAAACTGATTAAATTTCTACAAGAAAATGCTATCATTTCCCTATTCCCGTTTTGTTCTCGAGTACGCCACTGAAAGAAGGAAAATGGTTTCCTTCTTTTTTATACTCTCTCTTCGTGGATTTTTTGATATTTCTAAAGGAAAAGAGCCGAGAGGAGATGAGAAGAAATATAATAATCCGTTTATGATTTTCTTGTTGAAATAATTTCATTTTTTCTTCTCGCGTATTTTTGTGGAATTTTTGAATTCTCCCCCCACCATTTTTATGGCGTTTGCTCTTATTTTTCCTTTAGGTTTCTATAGTTTTGAAGACTTTTATTGTCTGTAAAAATTCTGTCAATGCAATTGCAGGATCCTACATTTCTTGCTTGATTTTTTTATTGAAATATTCAATTTTCTTTATAGATAAAATTCAATAAAGAAAAAACGTTTCCCTGTATTTAATATTTTTTCAAAATAATATGAAAAATTTTCGTTTTACTATATTAATAAAACTTGAATGTTTTCACGAGATAGCAAAAATATCAGTTACACACCACGTTTTATAGGAATGCACCAGTCTTTCGTTTACGCATCAAATATCAGGAACAGCACATTTCAAGCGTGGCTGTAATATTTAGTATTGTATGTAATGAGTGTAAAAGCGGATGAGAGAGAGAGAGAGAGACGGGGAGAGCATCACATCATCAAAGGACGTATCACTAGACCGAGTCTTCATTGGTGTGACTTTGTGAGTGAATATTAATTCACTCCTTGCTCCGTTGCCTTTAAATATTCAACAGTTTGAATACCACTAGACCGGTAACAGTTCCTTGTATGTGCTGTCTTTGTCTTCCTCTTTCATCCTCTTTTCACTATTATGTGCATAATATCGAGATGCGCGTTTCGCCGCCATCATCAATGGTATTTGGTTTGTAACATTGTGGATCCTCAGATAGTATTTGGAGGTTATTTAACAGAGAATGACATCAGACTTTTGACTATCGCATATGCGAAATAGTTGATACATGGAATTATGGTCCGAGTTTCGTGCTGAAGACGTTGGTTGCTTTAAATGAAAGTCCTAGCTTTCACAGCGTCTTTGTAGACTATGAAATGATTGAAATGAAAATTCATCGTACCAATAGAGATTTCATACTGCTTATGCTTAGTTACATCTGTATAACCAAATTTCGGTTTGAAATACGGATAAACTCACAGTAACCCACAAATTCATAGAGAAAGCTGCTATTCTAGTCCCATTGTCATGGTGCATTGGTGCTGACTTTGATGTGCTTTGATGACTTTGAGGAAAATAAAGGGTTAATTTAAAAAATGTCTTATTAGAAGAACAGTTGCCTATTTTTCACCACCTTAAAAAAGCAAAATGTAGAAGATGGAAGAACTAAAATGCATAAAGATAAAGAAAAAACAACTGTGAAAAAAATGGAAAGTCTAAGAAGATAGAAAAAAGAAGGTGTAAGAAGAAAGAACAAGAAAAGCTTAAAAGGAGAGAAGAAAGTTTGGTAAGATAATAAAAAAAAAAAGCGTATGCTTTTCAAAAGAAGAAAGCAGGAGAATCAAGAAAGGGAAGATAGAAGAAGTAAGAAGAAACAAGGTGAAACGAAAAAAGACGGATGAAAATAAGAAAAGAAAATATGAAAAAAATATATATACATATATATATATGAAAATAGAACGATTTCTTGAACGAAAAAATCATAACATGAAAAAAACGGAAAAGAAAATACAATAAACTCAAGAAATAAAGGAGTAAATGCATTTCAAAAATATAAAAATATAGAAAGAAGCCGTGTGGATAGATATATGAACTGAGGCTGTCGTGTCTAGTTTTCAGCGGCGATACATCAAATGTGATGTCTCAATCTCCGATAATGACCGTCCCCTACATACACACACGCAAAACGAAATCAAATTCTACAGATATATGTCATTGCCAAGCACGAGACGGCAAGTGATGAATTATTTCAACGTCATTGCATGTCTTCAATCGATTAACGATTTCAGAGAACGTCAAAATAGTGCTGTATATATATATATACTTTGTTATCAAGTATCACAGATCGATTCGCAAAACTTCGAATCATATCAACTGCAATAGATTGGAATGGAGTATATTCTGCATTAAAAAGACTATAAATACGGTTGAATGATGAAAGGAAATCATTTATGTGGAATGGATTTAACCATGACATAAAAATAATTTCTTATTTCCAAATATTCCTCATACATTTCTCATTCAAATATTTTATCTGTTTCATTATTTTTTTTTATTACCAAATTATAATCTGTGTATTTTTTAAAATAATTTATATACTTCATTAATGTCAATATGCATTGCCTGAAAGAAAATAAGTAGCATAATCTTACATTTTGCGGGACCACTTGCAGCGCGAATTCTTTGTGGCATTAATTTTATGAAATTCTACAATAGCGCAACGCTTTCACAAAGTTTCGATCAACGTTTTACCGAGTTCGTTCGTGTATCAAGGAGGAGTCAAATGATTCAGATTCATGTCGATACTTTGTGCTGACCAAATGTTAGAATGAAGACTCGTGTGCTCTCTGAACCATTTTTACCCTTACATTTCGAGATATGCATAAGTATATCTTGTTCATACTACTCTCCGAGAAGCCGCCGGCTTCATTGGAGACCACGTCCATAGATTGATAGGAATTATCATTAACCCCGCAAGGAGCACCATACAATTCAGACTCATGAGGATGCGCGTGGAGTCATCGTCTCCATCAGATTCCAGAGTCTTGAAGGCACCTACTTTGGCTTTCGCTGTTTGCTCCCTCCACCTGCTCTGTCACATTATAAACCGCAACTGAGCGTCATGTTCGCTGAGAAACACTACATCGCTTACTGTGGCATTGCCTTCAAGTATGTCTTCGTCCGCATAATTCTTTGCTGCGCAAATGGACTTTCTTATCGAATTTCGTCTTTATAGGCGACCATCATACGATTTTAAGTCAACCTTTCGAGATGCATAATGTCTATAATGGAACTTGTCATTGCTACCAGTTTATTTGTATATGTATTGTAGCCCAGTCAATTTGTTTAACAGTCTTGCCGTCTTCTTGGTACCAGAAAGTCAATGTTAAAAATAGTGGATTATGCGGTGAATCTAAGATTGATTTTGTATATCATGATTCTTTTTTTCTAGACAAAAATCGATTACGTCTGATGTCTCTCTTTGAAGTGGATAGACAGTTCGTTGAGGGGAAGAGATATAACTTGAAAATAGAGTATCTAAGCAGAATTTCCTCAAAGTTTTGCCTTTTCTATTTGTAGATTTGGAGTTAAATAAAGATACGACTTGCAATTTCAGTATCCATCTGTAAGATCAGGGATTCTGATGTTGAAAATTTATTTTAGAAGTTCAATGTTCAAAGTATTGTTAGGTGGTTTATATATGACACAAAAAGTCATGGGCAATTTGTTCATGTGTATTGTGCTGAAACAGCTTCAAGGTCATTGGAATGGGAGGTGCGTCAATTTGATGAGCTATTGGTACCAGTCACGATTGAGACCGGGTTGAGTGTCTTGGGATGATTAGCTGTTTTTTTTTTACTGCACTGCAGTTGTATTCGACAACAATCCAGTCTAATATAAATGACCTCACATCCATGAGCGCAACAAAAGAAGAACAGTGACGCATGGGGACCCTAATCCTGGTCCACGTGTTTGCCGAATTCACTCTTCGTTCAATTACCGCCCTGCCTGTATCCGAATACTTCCTGTCGAGGTCGTCACAGTATGTACAATACTGTCTAGACACCACATTTAATTATTTTTTTTAGCCACGCAGAAGTGCATCACCCATTCGCATTATAACACACTTGGAACCATGCGACAGAAATATACATCGAATGTTGAATCACATTATTTCTTTCACCACCATTTACGCCAGTTTCCATTGGTTTTTTTTTTCCGGTTTTTGAAAACAAAAACGAAATCGAACAGAATGATAAACATTTACACGTACAACTGAACGTGCTTAGCAGAAACCGCGACGTTTTCAGCACAGTCATAAGCATCACGTTCCGTTCCGGGCAGTCAAATCGAAATTCCTTTAGAAAGTTTCTCTCTCACACATCAGTTTCCTACGTATATTTGTGTTCTTTGAATCACGTGATGAAAAAGGCGGAAAACATGTGTATGCGTAACATTTTTCTTTCCTTTTCATCACGATGTAACGTTAAATATAAATATATATAAATAGCACATATTTTGACAAACAATTTTCCTGCAGAATTTCTCATACGCAAAGTTTTTATTACTACCTTCAAACAATTTTTGATTTCTTTCCTCCCTTACGACTTGTTTGTTTGAAGGTGCAATTTATTTATTTTTAGGGAAAACTCAACACAATTGGGAGTTGTACATGTGAAAAGAGGGGGAACAAAGAAATGTATAAATTGAATGCTGCTTGGAATATGAAATGTGAATAAAGAAAAAGAAACAAACGTTCAGAAATTCTCTACTTTATTCAAAAAACATTAAACTCAGTGAAGAAAAGGGAGGGGTGAATGCTATTGCGAGAGAGATGCAAGTAAAGGTGCCCAGCGTTTTTCTAAAGCAGTTTGCTTTACTGTTCGAGAAAAATGTTTATTTTTCCTTTCGAACATGTTCTGAATACTTCGTTTTTCAGAAATCTTACTTTTAAGGGGGAAAAAATATAAGAAATGATTGTAAATATGTAAATATTTTTAAGAAGCATACACTTAAAAACGCTGGACCAAAGAGTAAAAATCCGTTGAAATTCCAGGAGGTATACGCAGGAGATGCAAAGAATAGGCTGGCCTGTTCAAAGAGTTCTGTGGATGAATTCAATTGCGCAAATGACACCATAATTTGTGTACTGTGTACAGTACCCAAAATATGCATTCAAAGATTTTGTAATGGAAAAAATAGTTACAAAATCACCCGTTAGAGGCCATTTATAGCACGTCGCATAACGGAACTTGTAATGAGGAAGTGCGCCGTCTTCATAAAAGAAATTTGTTAGAGCAAGGTTTTTAACCTTCCATGTTTCACGATCCTTTGTGACAATGATATAAAGTCTACGTTACCCCTGTGCCAATAAAATTAATGCAACTGACCACCCCCCCCCCCCCCACCTTTGCAAAACAATAGTCAGTATATGAGAAAAAGACAAGAAGTAAATTGTTTTCTCGTTCAGGCAGACTATCCTGATTATATCTGATTCTAGATCACTTTGAGAAATGAGGTTCAATGATTATACAAGATTCACGAACTCTTCGCCAACTATAGCTCGGTGAATTAATATATTATGACTATTAATATACTATAATTTACAACTAATTATCTATTCATACTACATTGCTAAATCACAGAAAAAGATAAAATGTCCCGGACACATCCATCCCTGTGGACACTTCGATATTTCTATGAGATATGAGGTGGGATGTGTCTCTTCTTTCAGGTTTAGACCTCCCCCTTCCCTGATACTGGTAGAACCAGTATAGCACGATGCAAGTGCAAAATTATGTCAATAAACACACTCATCGCGTTCTTGCATGTAACCAATTCGTTAGTAATTTCTCAGAGGAATGTTTACAAGTTGCAGCGGTGGAGTGGCATTAATACAGCCACTGATTCTCTCCAAAGACTCAAGGGGACCAAAATCGACCCCTGCTTAAGAATGTTTGGGTTAGAGGCACAAATTCCTTATCACCTCATCAGTCCCCGTTCTTCTTCGTAGGTTCGAGACCTGGACCAACATGATTTTTCGAAACCTCTTTCCTTTTATATATAGCGTTCTTTGAGGCATAGTTACAGAGTATTATTATTATACAAGTACAGAATAAGAAGCTACATCAGGCTAATTGCTCAAAATATGTGGATACAGGTGGATAGGAAAAGAAAGAATATGAATAAAAGAAAAACAATATTGGGAAGAAGCCCATAAAAATATGGTTGTCATAAAGTATATAATTATTGTGTATAATTGATATGAATGTAAATTCTGAAGTATGGTAAGCCTTTGCTTGCTTTGCATCTTCATTAGGGTATTCAATTTTACATTCAAAAGTTCAACAAGATGAGAAATTAATATGCAAAAAATTGTAAAATGTGTGTGTGCGCTGAGCACATGCCCTATCTGTTCATGCAAAGGAACAGGCACAGCCCGTTACTGCAATGCCAAGCTATAATCCAAGAACATGTTTGAGGATCTCCATCAAGAGTAATATCTTTGAATAAATAAATGTGGATGTTATTCCACGCTGTTTTAAAACGCTCTCTATCGTGCAATTATGTATTAATTGTTTGAAGTTGTTTATAGTGTTGATTCTTTGAATAGCATCGATACAAATTATGGTATCGATCAGAGTATTGGTTGAAGGGGCATACTGCTCCGAATAATTAAACCAATTTTATGTCCACCCTGTATATGTCTATCTTCTTGGGATATATTAAGTTGGCTGAATGCGTTTTCATCAGCCTAGTGACAATATGGTCACCAGATGATAATCTAGATTGAGACACAAGTAAATATTATTCCCATCACAGAGATTCGCTCAAAGACCTCGATCTGCATATCTTTGTGTGTGAGTGTATCAAGATCGGATGGAAGCTCTACTTGAAATGGACTGACATGAGACATCTGTACACATATTAATGATGGACGCACGCACCGAATGCATGCCGCTGCTTGTATTCAAGTTCTGAATATTAGGGTCGAAGCATATGGAAATGACGATATTATTCTCTATATACGTGCAGGAGCTTCCACTATTGGATTAACACTTCCGTGAAATGTCCCGGCTCGTTGAAGAGTGTTTCTGATAACCAGCAGCTATATAGGAACAGCAGCTATATAGGAAATCTGTGAGTAGTAGCTGTAAACTTGACATTTGTAGAGAAGAAGCAATCCTACGAAGACCGAGGGCATATTAATATCCTATTAATATGCCCTCGGTCTTCGTATTGTATTAATCACTTCGGTACAGTATTAATCACTATGTTAATCTGGTTAGTAACGCATTACATGTTCACAATTCGCCTCATAAAACTATTTTCATTTATGAAGGTTATAAAATCCATATAACTATTGGATAATTTTTTGTTCACGTAAATGTATATGCATGTTTATTATACAATACAAATACAAAGGCCACAGCAGGCAAAATGTCTAAACCCTATCAATCTAATCCGACGCGTAGTTCATAAATACGCAACTGGAAACCTCGAACGGAAAATGACACATTTCTCCGGAAAGTGTTCTTTTGTTAACTTTGACTACATATGTAGATTCTGAATCACGTATAATATGTATATATCTACAAAGTGCTACCATCTATCCTAATTTTCAATTTGAAAATAGGAGACGGGATAAACCGTTTTTGTAAAACGGAAGGTAGTTTCAAAGAAGTGGCCCAGTTTGGCTGCGATCGATTCAGTTAACGCGTACAAGACCAACATAATATGAAGAAAAAAACTCTAATAAGAGTTTTCCAGCCAACTATGGACCTTATTACATTTCAAGATGAACAAGGTCATTTGCCCTGAGCTCTTCCGAAGAAGGCCAAGCTTGAAACAACATGTTATTGTCTGACAAACCAAATATATTTGATCCTGATCATGGAAACACACACACACACACGCACGCACGCACGTTATGGATTTTGGGGTGATATTCTTCAACACGGTTTTTTTATTTTTAATTCTGCTTTTGGAAAAAAACTGCGTATTGATTGTATTTCTTAGCGCGATTTTGTAAAGGCTAGCTCATGAACAAGAGCCACTACTTGTGGAAAAGATTTTGTGCTTGGGGAAGACTGCGGACTGGAGGTGCATGAGGATGACATTCAAGAACTAGTGGTGGAAAATGTCTAAATGTTGACGGTAGATGAAGTTATGGATCTCTTTTGCACGCACCAGCAAGAGTTCATGGACGGTATCTCGTAAGGACAAGTCCTTCTCTCTCTCACTCTCATAACATGAGATCAGAGACATGTGTAGAATGTGGGAATCGGTGCAAAACTCTGTAGAAAAGAACCCCCCCCCCCCAAAAAAAAAAACCTGTAGCAATGTACAATCTCTCCAACGCACACTGCAATTTACGATTTCCCAGAAATCCTAAAAAAGAGGCAAAAGCAAGTGTCATTGGATAATGGATAAGGTTCTTTTTGAAAGTCACGCAAAAAGAATAAGTTTGCAAACGACAGTGAGTCTGTAACGTCTTAAACGATAGTTCTCCTCTCTCTTCCTCGTCGTTTAGAGTGTTTTAATTTGTAAACATTATCGTATTTTCTGTAAGTTTATTTATGGTGTTGTTTATATTACACATTACGTATATTTTATTGCATTACGTATTATTATTATTGTGTTTAATTATATTGACGGAATGTGTTTTTGTTAGCCATTTCCATGTGAATGACTAATTGTAGAACGAATTATTCGAGTTTCTATTATTTCCTACAGGGAAGTTTGATTAGCATAACGAGCTATTTCGATTACGAGCACGTTGGTGGAGTGAATTAAGCTCGTTAACCGAAGCCCCACCGTATCCAAATAACGTGCACTACTCAAATAGGTAACTCATGTTGCAACGGGGTTGTATAGTTATTAAAATAAAAATATTAACTTTTTATACGGACAAACTGTTGTTGCCCTGTCTCTCCTAATGTCGACTATAAAAAATTATTAAATTATTATTCACTGAGATATTCGAATTCTAAAAACGGAGGAAGTTGGGAAAAAAAACCGCATTAAATACGAATAAAATGATTTTTTAACTTCTAAAATGATGGGGTTTTTTTTTTCAATTTTCTTCAGATTTCTTTTCAAATTCAAATACCTCAGCGAATATTGCACTTAAAAACGTGGAATAAAATGTTAGTTCGTATCAGGAGAGACAGAACAACAACTTTGCACCTGGGTTCTCGAATGCAACGTGTCCGTATAAAAAGTTTATTTTTATTTCAATAACTATACAACCTCTTGCAACGTGAATGACATATTTGATTACTACGCACTTGGATACTTTTTTTAATCGGAAGTGTGCTTCTAGGATCAATGGTTCGCCAGTACAATGCTATACTCCCTGTTACCTACCTATGCACCCTGTATATTACGATGCAACTCACCAATGTCTCTCTGAAAGTACATGACATCTGGCACTATTTGAAAAAAATCGCATTTTTCAATAATCTTCAAATTCATCACAAAAATGTCGTCTATATTTCGCACATAGGTATTCTTCCTTCCAGACAGCGGATACATACACTCCAACTATCAAGATAATACTTCCCCCCCCCCCCCATCTAATTTATACAACGAATTCCACATGAAATGTTTTCGAAGAATTCCGCTGATAATAACACCCTAAAAGTAACGGCACATTTAAATAAAACATTTTTTTTTTTTGGAAATCCCAATCAGTATAAATTTCTACTAAAATTCCCATTCTTCAAGTACATGCACCGAAAACTAACACTAACCACATGAAATAACTCACAAAAGTCCCGTAAAAATAAAAAATAAAGTACGAAAAAGTAAAAATAATCCAACAAATTCTGACAAAAAAAAAAAAAAAGGAAGAAATTACTGTAGGTGTGAAAAACTCAATTAAGTTTCGAGATTTTTAAGCCTCTTCGAAGCCGAACTTCTGTAAATTTTATTTCCGTCTTACATGCAACGAGAAAGTTTCCGGTACAGAAGAAATAATAAAGTAGAAATAAAAGGGAAAGAAAAATAAAAGGGAATTCCCGTCGAAAAAGGAAATTAAACTTTGTATTTTAAACACCTTAAGGAAATTCCTTAAACAAAGAAAAAAAGAGGATTCTGAAAAAAAAAAGTGATGTTTTTCTGTCGAGCTTTACTTTTCAACGACTTTTGTTCCCTATTTTTAAAAATGAATTTAAAAAAAAAGATAGAAAATTGGCTTCATTAACATTCAAGTGGAAATTGCAAAATCTCATCTTAGCAAAGAATTGTGTAAAATCGCCGTTAGTCAATTTTCTCATCTATTCCGATGAAATAGGATTTCACTTCTATTCGAAAAAAAAAAAATTTCTCGTTATTGCTTTGTGGTTTGGGAATCCGCAGGTACGTAGTCTTTTTTTAAACATTGGTATGTTCGAAAATGCTCAAAATTCCCGATACACTATAACATTAGTATTTATGGAAATATCGGAAAATACGATGTGAATTTATACGGGTTTATTACCTCAATTTATTTTTAGTATATGTACCGGTTGAAAATATAGAAATGATAAAATAATAGAGAATCATAAAAATGTAATAGGATTCCATGAATATTTTCGTTCTTATAGAGGATAAAGGTATTTGTGTTTTATATCGTGAATTATTTATTGAGAAATAAATTTTATATATTATACAGTAATTTTTTTAGAAATAAGATAGAGGTTGCAATTGGTAGTTTGTGTACCGATTATGAAGTTTTCATCTTCTTCATTATAGTTTGTGTAGTTTCTTACAGACATGATTCAGTCATTGGCAAGAATGAGTGCTTGAAAACAACAACTATTTATTATTAGTAACGGATGTGCTGTCATATTATAAGACTATGCAGAGTGTCCTGTATGTGCTAATGCTCCCTAAATCTCATCAACCGTTCGTCTTAGAGGAATGGTTCTAATTTAAAAAATACTCAGAATGTGTGTTTAGGAATCCTGCTTCATCAGTTTTGAGAGTTTACAGTGAATCATAAAATAAAATCTTAGATTTTTATACGGTCTCCCGTCCTCTAACTTCCAATAAAGAATGTCAAGTATTTAACATTTTTAGCCCCCCCCCCCTGGAAGGATGGTTGTCCCTTTGGGCGCATAATGTATGAGCTCAATGTTATTTTTGTGCTTTTCTTCCGTCATTTTTCGTTTTTTTTTGTCCTGTTGTATGCAGATGTTCATGTCGAAAAAAACGTTGTTGCCATGTCTTTCCTGACGACAACGAAAAAAAATTCATATTTGTAAGTGCAATATTCACTGAGATATTTGAATTCAAAGGACGGAATAAAGGTAGGAAAGAACAGCATAAAAGAGGGAAAGGAATGTCGTCGGTTAGTTTATGCTGTTCTTTCCCAAATTTTCGCCGTTTTTGAATTCCAATGTCTAAGCGAATACTGTATTTAGGAAAAAGTAATTTTTTTTGTTGACCTCAAGAGACACTGTGCCACAATTTTCTAGTTGGAAGTTAAGACGACACGGAAAAGCATAAAAATTTAGGTTTTATTTATTTTATCACACACTCTCAAAACTCGTACAGAGTACTTCCTGAACTCATTTTCAGCACATTTTAAAACTGAAATCATGCCTTCACAACGAACGATTCATGAGATGAAGGCCGCATTTTGACTTGCAGGACACCCTGTATAGTGAAGAATATAAACAGTGCATAACATATCAACTTCGTTCGCAGACACCCTGTACATTTGTGTAGGTGCATAACTTATTGTTTATTTCAAAAAAACAAAACATATGTTAAGAGAAAACTAAACCCCTTTTTTCTATGATTTTGTTGGATTTTTTTTTCGATTTCATTGTTTCTTATTTCAAACAATATTTTTTTAAATTCAATTTTAAATACTTACATTTTATGCTAAATGCATATAAAAAATTATCATGTTTATTACGTAGAAATACCCTTTTTTGTTAAGAAGTATCGGACAAATAACGTTAGTACTACGTATTGAATATATTTTGCATATTAATGTTGTGTTTCAAGCTGTGTTCAGAAACCATGGTTGGCGTGTGTCAAAATATTTACAGCTTATATTGAAGTCTAAAAATTATTTATAATTTTGAATTGCATTCTAAGAATAGCAAAGAAAAGACAATCTTTTTTTCTCAATTTTTTGTTTGAAAAAAAACTGTCATAAAAATTGACTATATAGGGCGATAGACCGGCGATCTGCAATACATTTTTTAAAACGTTTAATGACGTTATAGTATCACGAATTTGACTAACAAAAACATCTCCAAATTAATTAACAAAATATTTCTTAATTGGAAAGAAAATTAGAGTATTCATTAAACTGAAAGCAATTAATTAGCGGTAATGAAAATATTCTAATTTTTCTTTACTCGGTTGACACTCGGTTTCACTTCTCTATCGAGGAATTCAAGAATCAAAGCCCTTCTACCAATTGCAATTCCAAACAGTTAAACTGAAGATTTGAATATTATTTCTTTTTCAATTAAACCAAATCAGGCGCACCAACTTTGACGTTGGTGAACTATCCAGGGAGTTAACTTATTTCTTTAATCGGAGTCAGCGGAAATGCCTGCCATTGCGAATTGTTATTAATGAGAGAAACTACGAATTGTGGTATTTACTACGTTTAAGTTAAAGAGACCTAACCCCCCCCCCCTCCACCCGGTCTGTTGAAAGCCCTGTCCGTGGTCAGTGCCGTCTTAACGCATGGGCCCACCAGGGCACGGCCTCAAGAGAAGAGAGGCCTGACAAAAATGAGATCCGATTGAAATTTTCTAGGATTTACCAGGTTGGGCTTCTGTAAAACCACTTGACCCGGGGGCTCATGATACTTTTAGACGGCCCTACCCGTGGTACTCTCGATAGTTACCATATTGGTAGCAAGCTGGCCTATGGCAGTATGAGTTCGAATCCCAGTTAGTATATCGCTGCCCTTTTTCAGTCGGTTGTCCAAATCAGTTGTAAACTGTATGTCTCGGATAAATCTCTCTCTCCTCAATTAATAAAATTGTCACATATTCGAAACGTATACTGGGAAATCTTGAGAATGTGAGAGAGGTGTGTGTGTGTGACTTTTCTGCGTAAATCCATTGTTAGAAGTACCTCAAAGTAATGTTTATGGGGAACGTGCGGTGGTAAGTGATAATAATCCATCCGTTTTGTAAATTTCTTGAAAGAAGAATACGCAAAAATTCATTTTAAAATACTGACAATGCATATGTAGCCTCTATTTATACGACATATCGTACATAAGTACTTATGAAAAAAATATCCCCTATATTATTTATTTAATAATATTTTATAAAACGGAGATTGAACAAAAATAATTAATTTTATTATTATTTTTTTAAAATGGGAAAATATTTTCGATTCAAGAGAATATTATATATTTTTGGGAAGAGATTGTATATACCATCAATCTTATTTATTAATAATGCATTACATCATCATAAATATTTAAAATATGATGAAAATAGTAAAGTAAACCAGTAAAACGAAAAAATATTTAAAATATTAAACTCGTTTATACGAAATTTACGTGCATCTTCGTTAATTAATATCTTCCAGGTAATCGCGATTTCTTGTATACTTTATGGAAACTCACCCGTGATTATTTTTCTGTAATTTATGCATGGAATTTTCAGTTTGTAGAAATATGTTCTAGTAATTAAAATTTGATAAATCCACAAATTTATACATTTTGTGCTCATCCGTTTCAATTCATATTGGAATTTAAATCGTTGCGAACGTTCGAGGATTTTTAAGGATTGAAATATTAATTATTTATTTGAATTTTAATTATTCCAAATATAATTATTTAATTTTTTAAACCCAATACCCAACCATATCAGTAAAAAGATATTGCTAATGACATGATATGTATTAATATTGATGGATTATTTTTTCCCATTATTATGTAATATTTCATCATGGTGAATAAAACTTCTAAAAAATAAATAAATGCACGTAATTATACATTTTTATAAGCTTGCTTTATTAATACGTGATAAGGATCATCCCTTTGGGTTAAAAACTGGTTTTTTTGTTTGGTTTTGTGCTATCTTGTCTTTTTTTAATGTAATCATCACGTATTCGCAAGAGATTTTTACCGATCTGCCCAGGGAATTTGTTAGTGTGTTAGTAGACATCCATGCCCGAACCGGGATTTGAACCCAGACCTGCACAGTCAGAAACTAGCTCCCTAACCACTGGACTGCCAGTGGTTAGGGATCTAACTGCCATAGGGATCTGGACTGCCAGGGCTTAGTGCCAATCTCTCCCAATGAAAAATAAATAAAATAAATTAAGGTTTTTCAACATTGATTTGACATTCAAGCTCGCTCCACTAATGCACTCGGCCCCGCTTAATCGAATATCAGCAGTTCCAGCACACAATACCCGATTAAGCGTGGGGGAGGGGGGGGGGGGATATGCGATTTTGTACCCCCATTGCCATTCAATATTGAATTGCCATTCAGCAAATGCTGACGTGTGCCACAACGTCAGCACAGTTTGCATAATGAAATTTGATGAAAGATCAATATTAATAAAACTTTTTAAAAAAATGGGACATGAAAAATGAAATGAAAATTATATTTAATTACAATGATCAGGTAAGTTAGCGCCCTCTATTGGTTGAACAGAGAACAGAAATAAAAAAATTAAATGCGTATAGGTATTGGAGATAACTTGAGTGTACTCGGGGTCCAGTACCTAAACTGAAATGAATTTTTGGTTTTATCTGAACTTGGTAACGTATTTTCCATTAGTTCCATATGTTTCATTTTACAAAAACAGTATGTATATAGTGGTTACTGTACATTAGCAGTTGAAGTGTTCGATGGGACTCGTGTTTTCATTACTATTTGAATAGTGGAACTTCTAGTTCTGATAGATGTACATAAATTTTGACCTGACTACGAAAAAATTATGAACTCAATAAATAATATTGAAAAACTTAATGAATTAATTAATAATTAATATTTTTAATTCAATAACATTTTTTCTCCCAAACAGTTTAACTTTCATATTTCATTCATGTTATCCTCCTTTTTCTTTGAAAAAATATACTGATCATTTTTCCATCTTTCTATAAATTCGAAAACTTGTCAAAATGCTTTAGATAAGTGGTTCCCAAACTGGGCAGTAACGACTCCCCCCCCGAGGGTGCCGTTAATGAACTGGGTAGTGGGGGGGGGGTTATAGTGAGAGAATTTCAGAAACAAATACGTCTTGAGGGAGGAAATTCATTTTCAACTTACACAAAGTGGATTAAAATACAGTAGACTCTCGACTTTTCGGACTAGTTTAAAAACACTAATGAATTAATAAAGTAACCATTTTGCCTTTTCACATGTTTGTATAATCATTTATCAACAGCAAAATAAGTTTGAATAATTTTTGTAAGAACTTAGCCTACGTTTTATACGCTTATGTTTCGTTCATTTTGAAAAAGTGTTCATTTGTACTGCACAACAGTGTTTCTCAAATTTCTTGATGCAGTGGACCCCCTTTAGTGAAGCTCAAGGCACCACGGACCAACTGCGGTAGCGGAAGTCACTTTTCGCGCAGCCTCCCCATCAAATCCAAAATGCGATGCTTTTTATATAATTTGCATATGCACACAAGCTGATGCCCCTGAAGGCATACAGGAAATTACGTTGGTCGGTGATGTGAAAGCAATTCCTCATCACGAGTGGTCAAAATTCAAAGGTAAATTAATGTATTAATTTGTGCCACCATCCACTATGTCGTAATTACGCCACCCCACCTATATTTTCATGGAATCCTTATTTTTACCTATGACCCCACACCATGGTACCGACAAACAAAAGGGAACAAAATCATATCAGTAACTACAATAGGCAGGGAGTGGCAGGGAGTAGCATCATGGCTCACTAGCCAAAACCATCCACAATATATTTTAAAGTATTGGAACAAAAGATAATACTTCACACACCCCTGACCCAGCCTTTTTGCCATACAGGATAATTAGTAAATCGGACATCGCCATCAACACGTATTTAGACCGACGGGCGAGACGGGAAATAATTGTCTGAATCGAGAGCCGGCGAGTGTCTGATTCGAGGGGTGGTGCCAACCCTCTTAATGTCCGTCGTGTGGTTTTTGCACATGGCAACAAAGTCAAAGTCGCTGACCCCAGGGCTTAGTGCTATGTGCACCCCCGTATCGATCCAAAGAACCTCAGCCTGTCAACAGTAAGGTAAAACTAACCTGACTCACGACGATCTGAAACAACAGATGAGGTTATCTTAACTTGCCAAAAAAAACCATCATATTCCTTTCTTAAACTTATGTACAGGGTCAACGTGACATGTTTCGCCAAACGAAAGGGGGAGGGGGGGTAATAGACGAGCCCAAGTTCAACGTGAAATACCTTACCAACCTTGTCCTACCCCGAACCCTTTTCGAATAATAGTGGATAATCGATTATGGAAAAATATATGCGTCAACTCTAAAAAAATCCGAATTTTCTAAATTTCTGAACGATATATGCTTCAACTGATCACACATTTGGAAAAATATATGTAGAAAACTAAGTGTATAATATAAGGTCTCTCACATCAATTTCATCAAAATATCTAGATTTAGTGGAGAACTACAACCGCTGAAAGATTGGCGGAGTTCAAAATCCTATTCTCGCCAAAATTTTCCATCGCTAATTCCGCAAACACGCTTTTAGACGTAATGCGATAAAATTTACCAAAAGCTTGTTCGTTGCACTAGATTCCGAGAGAAAGAGCCTACAATAAACCATATCGGTGATCTAGTTAAGGACAAATTTAGCCTTTTCTATTGCAAACAAAAGAATTTCTTCCGAAATATTGTGGCGCACAAGGCGTCAGAATTTTTGTATTGTGTATATGCATTTTTCTTTTATTAATAAATGTCGTGATCCGGCATCACGGCAAAAATAATTGAATACAATCTAGAAACACCTTTGTCGCAAACACTTGCGAACCCAATATAATCTCTGTGTTTTGTGTTCAAGTTGAAATTTGAGCTCAAAAGCTACCTTTTTCATAATTTTTCGAAATACGGCACCATATCTGTTTTTCGTATTCGTGTACGCATCGTATTCATTCACAATGAAAGTCCAGATGAGCTTTGAAATGGCTGTGTATTCATCCTTAGCATACATGTGAGTCTTTGGATTCCTCTATTATCTCTTTTTTCTGTAACACGTGGCTTACCTGATCTAAGGGGGGTAGTTGAGCACTATATGTACCAACTCCAGATAATACTTGGTAAATAGAAATTTTAGACGTTATGAGAGAACTGCAATTTTCGAAACAGCCTACCCTTCCGATTTCAGCTCCTTATGTTTACTTTTACTTTGATCGAACTGCTGGCTTTAGCTCACAGCATCTCAAATAACTGATGCTGTGACTAGACTCACAACTCACAGCATAAATACTGATTGACGGTGACGTCATTGGTGACGAATTTGCATATTTCGACGAATAATCGCGAAAACTATTTATCGTGTCTAAACCTTTTTCAAACACGAATTTCGCTCTTTTTGCAAAAATTTATTTTTATTACGAATTACAGCGTTGGTTTCGATATTCAAATGTTCGAATAATATTTCTAGAGAGAAAGAGAAGTACTTGATAATCTTTATTATTCAATAATTGGGTTTCTTCTTAATTTAGGAGAGAATTTCATAGGCTCCAAACTTTTGCGGTGCACTGTATAAATATATCATAAAAGATATCTTTCAATACAAATGTGTCAACCTGATCCCGTAAATACATATACATTGTCTCGTGATACGATAGACATCTTAAAATAAATAAAAATGTCTCTGTTCCGAACTCATATAGATATGTGGTTTCATACTTCCAGCTCTGTCAAATACACCTAAAAGACAAGAAAAGAAGTGTAATATTTGTCAAGACATATTTTTGCTGGTGCATCAAGTTTTCAAAAACATGGAAGAATTTAATTTTATTTCTAGATGTCATCTCGGGGATAAGATGATCTTGGAAAAAGAACGAATGAACAAGATCATCATAAAGAAAGACGTAGGAGGAAAAGAAAAGAAAATGCATCGGGGAAACGAAATATCTTATATATCAATATATATATATATATATGAAATTTATATATACAGTACAATAGGCTTAAAACATAGAAATGGTGAATGAATATTTAGCTCTATAAGCTTTTTGTGCTTCTTACGAATAATATGCCGGAAGCTATGCATACTAAAATTATGTGAAGAAACCATAGGGAAATTCATTCAGGATATTCCACAAAATTTTAATTCATTTTAATTGCGTGAAGAGTTCTTAAGAAGGGTAATTAAGGATTCCAACCATGAATGTACAACGTCACAATCTGCACTTGCATATTCATATAGTTATGATATAAATTCAAGAAATAAAGAAGCTTGGAGAAGATACAAAGGAGAGAATAGTTTTTTTTTAAGGATTTGTGTGTACACAAAGAAAATATGAATTTTTGGATCAAGTGACATTGACGTTTGTCATAACAACCAAGCGTTATTGCGATCATTCCATTACAACGACCGGTGTGTGTACGATGAGTCCCCATTTTTATTCCTATTTATTCTATGTTGTTTTCATGTAACACAGGGTGTTTCTAAATTCATGAGACAAACTTTAAGAGGTGATATGAGATATCCAAACAAGTATTTCGATTATTGAATGAGCGGTCGAATCACAATAGCAAAGGCGAGAGAGGGTGTTTTTGAAGAGTGCACAACACTGCATTTCTCACTAAAAGCAAACATAATATCATATTTTTCCAACGGATTTTCTGCGATATGTGCCACCAACATTCAAGGGTGCATGCGCAAATCACATTGGATTGGAGAATTTTATTTATTTTTTTCAGGGACCATCAAGGTTATGCTGCAACAATTAGTTTTCAAGCGGTACAATGAGTGGTGGTATATTTTGCGTTACCCAAGTTACAGCATGAGAAGACCTACACATCACAGTAACACGCGAGCATTGGCCTACGAAAGATCGACCTTTAGATGGAGAACAATGGTGGGTTTAGGAGGGGAAGCACAAGCAATCTCTCCCAAAGAAACTTTGAGCTATTAACCTTCAAAAGCATTTTAAATTATCAGATATAGATAAAGATAACTTAAAGTATAAAAAGGGATTCACTTGTTTGTGTGTTATTTTCATTTTTCACTGAAATTTTTGGAAATATTTGTTTCATTTTTGATCATCATGAGAAGGGCACGGTCCCATCCCTCATGTGCTTTCCTCCCTACTATGTCTCTGGTTATAAACGCATGAATTCAGGGATGCCACTTCGCTAGAAATTTCGCAGCAACATATAAATAAAAATGCCGGAAAGCTTATGTTTATGCTATGCAACATAACAACAACATAGTACGGAGAATCACGATTTTAAAGTAGGAAATGAGGAGAGCGGTTCTTAGCTTTTCAAGAAATAAATTTTCGAATTTTAATGTTATGTGCTTTTTAATGTGCTAAACAGCTCAATTAATCCTTTGAAGAGCAGACATTTTTCGATAGGAAAAAATGTGTACCCCCACTATAGAACCACCGTGCCCCTTCAAAGATGGGTTATTATATTGATTTGATATATTTACTCTCATCAGAACGTTTTTATTTAGGAAACGTTCTTAAACCATCAACGTTGTCCTCCTCCGCAAGGAGGTCATGACCAACACTTTGGGAACTACTATATCAAAGTAATAGAGATGATGAAAGAAAACTCTTTTCAGAGAATAATATTTTAAGGGCGACAGAATTTATAGGACCGGCCCTGAGTGTACCGTTGTATGGCTTTAATAATTTCATTTTTATATTTTGATAACATATTTCTATAAGACTCCCTTTCATCCTTTCTACCTAATATCTATGAATGAAAGATCAGTAAAATATTAAATTATTAAGTAGTAAAAATATTCAAGTATTCACTATGCAACGAACAGACGTATAGTTAATTTTTTTTTTCATGATTAAGGCGTTTGATGCAATGGATTTATTCAATGTATCGGAGATTAATCATGATTTGATAAAAACTAGAAAAAACATCGATATCCGGACTTTGTATGAGGATCAAGCCAGCAAAACACTAGCCCATTTTTATTGCATCGGATGGCTGACATTAAAAATTAGGAGCTGTTTGATAAGCGAGCCATGAGCGATCAATATTTACTTGATAAGTAATCGCTTCTCCGATAAACGGAAACTAGAAGCGAAATTGCCGAATGAAAATCCTATAAAAGAAATTCAGTTTTGATGGTTGGTGGAATAATTAGCTTAATTGGCTATGGTATTTACTAGTAATTTTTTTTCTATTTGAATAACCATGGGTATATATTTTCCTTTAAAAAATTCCATTTATATTGCGATGAATCTATCGATAATTAATTCATATTCTCGTATGTATATATGAACGTCACCTGAATATATGTTATAGATTTCTCATTAGATTCAGTGTTGATGACCCCTCCTACTGGCATGACAGGATCATACTTCCCAGAACCCTCTCTATTATCCCATCTGCAAAGACAGCCATAACACAATTGCTTGTAGTTAATCCAAATGCGTTTTGAAGGGGGGAAGAGATTGACATTAAAGTAATGTACACTCAGCCTACATTGCAATCACATTAAGACTGGCACTTTCAATCCGGTTGTATGCGTGGCAGCAACTAGTAAATTTGCATAAAACGTTAGCCATCAGAGGCCATATCGAACATCATACATATGATGATGACGATGATGTGCAAGCAATGTTCGTATTCGAACGGAGAGTCTGTCTTGTTTGCGTTTGCTAACATCACTGTTGATATATCCGTTTCATACGTATTAATATACTGTATATGTATTATAGTACTGTGAGAGATCTATCGTTATATATATATCATAGGAATGGCTATACAGAGCTTTTATTCATTCGAACGGATGTGTGCTTATATATATGTTGTTCGCGATAAAAGATTCGATTCAATAGTAAATTTTGGAATTCTGATCAAATGAGGGGACTGATTAAACTGACTCGCATTAGGTTCGATGAATATTTATAGAATATTACGTACATATTTTGACCGGTTTGACAATCCGATATGTTTTGAACGAAGTGATTAAGATCGCAAAAATTACCGAAGCATTCAATTCCTTTGTCAGACGTCTTTACGGTAAAAATTAGATATTTATTATATACAGGGTGTAGTCTATACATAAAATATTTTTCCCATTTATTTGAAGAAGTGAAATTATATCGAATCCTCCCCCAGCATCAGCCGGCATGCTGTTTAAATTGAGGGACAATAGCTTGTTTAAATATTGGAGACTGGTCCACAAAGTGGGGTTCTGTTTACTGATACTCGCAAACAGGGCCCCAACCTGATACTTCTTGAGTCACCCTGGGCGATGGTGTAAGCAAAAACAATGGCTTATTCCACTGCTTTCAGATTGGTCTCCGGACCATCCTAGAACCTCTGCCAACTTGTACACGTCCTTTTACAAAAAAGTTGCGGAATATATCAAGTCAGATACTAAGCAACTCTTCGAAAAAAGAACACGAAGAATTATCTACTATTCTAACTGTTGGTAGAAAAACTGCGATCAAATAAAAATTGGCGCAAATACTTTATCAATTCCGGAGAAGACCAGTTTAATCAGGGAAAAAGATCACTCTTTCGTTAATGAAAAATTTGACTTTTTTTTTAAATCGGGATGTATGGTAATGGTATGCAGCGAAACAAAATCTTAGTTGCACACAGCGTTGACATTAGTGCTCCGCAATGAACTTTTCGACTAAAAAGTGCTCTGTAATTTAAAACTATTGAGAACCACTGTTCCAGTGCTACAATTTAAACAAACTATAAAATTTTGCTTAACAGATATGTTAATGAACTACCTGTGGTCCACGGTTGGTCCATGTGGATCAGTGTGTCTTTTTGAAAAGCCGCTCTACGGAGAGTAAGTAGACTTTCAATATACAATAAATATTCAAAAACGATTATGTATCTTTCATTCCCAATATGGAGGACAGGTGGTAGCATTTGAGAACATGAAACAAGCAAAACTCTGTCATTCTAAATACGTCAGAACCACGCATATAAAGGCACAAAATTTTCCCTCATGCACCAATCCATTCGAAATTCCCTGGAGGAAATCTATGTACGGTGTAACAGATTAGTAGAAGTGTTTTTTCCGTATTCCAGCATAGTGAAGGATGTTCGTTTTCACCGTGAAATGCGGAATTACTTGGCCATACAATTTTCGCTTACAAGGATTAAACATTTTGGGCCTTTAACAAGGTTTCTCCCATCACCGAAATCTCTCAATCTGATCTGTCTTGGCCAGAGCGATCTTAACACACGGGCCCGACGGGGCGCGACAGAATTATAGTGAGATCTAGCAACAATTTTCGAGAGTAAGTATGTAAATTGTAAGGCAAGTATCTCTCGCCACTTTGGGGGCCTCAGAAAAATATATTTGCTCGGGTGTCTACGATGATCTAAAGAAAGTCCTGGTCTTTGCTTATTTTGATAAAACATTGATTTTACCTGACTCGTTTCAAAATTTAACGTCGGGACATAACTGTGTGTGTGTTTGAGCCTCCGCCCTACATCCAAACACACATTTTATGGCAACAGGAATGCTTTTTACGAATACTCTATCAACCCCTTGAAATTTATTGCATTCGTTTTACAACACCCTTTACAACTAACCGTCAGCTCTACACTACAGCAGGACATACAGAAACGCACTGACAGTACCGTATCACCATCGACTATTCGGCGCAACGAAATTCCTTAGAAACATGAGTTTTCAGCAAAACGAGTAGCAATTAATTAATTACCCATTATCTCAATATAAAAATGCACAGTATTCACATTAATATAAATTCATCCATCTGTAATAGGGAAACATTAATATAATAGCGCAATTAAAGTTGTTATTGTATTTCATCGAATAATCTAATTAAAAAAAAGAGCTTCGCGTGGAATGAAGAACAATAGTTGTTGTTTCTTTTCGGGTAAAGGTAAATACGAATATTTTTAATTATCGTTTGCTATTGCTATGCGAATAATAGAGAAGCGATTCCATTATACTCGTATATACGAAAACTTTTTTTTTTACTCTTTTTTATTCCTATGTTAAAATATTAATAACAAAGGAAGACAATTACTTTCTCGTTAATACTTTATTACAATTTTTTCAATTATAATTAAAAATAACGATATACGCTTCAATGGGGGTTTCTTTGCTGTTTTGAAATTATTTTTTCTACTTTATAGAAAAGAAGAATGAATTAAGCTCCAAGTTATTGAAAATTATAAGCAACGATCGGCATTCCTTGCAGGTATTGTAATTTAATATAAATACGTGTATATCAAATACTCAAAGTTCCAGGAAAATATACAACAAAAAATCTATTCATACGAACAGCGAAAGAAAATATAGGAGAGTGTTGATCGTGCTCTGCCATAAAGAGTCAAAATGAGCTCTCCGTTTCGACTGTCAGATCAGACAGGGCCCGGGCACTGTCTCTTCCGGGATATACGCCCTTTACCCGTGTGGGCTGGGAATCACCAGCGAGCTCCCCCGAAATTCGAAGTCCTAGCTGCAGGTGCGGAGCCTGGTCCTTGGGTTCTGGTCCCCTCTCTAGCTTCCGCCCAACCTCGGCCCAAGCCTAGGAAAGCCCCATAGACACCGGCCGTAGGCAGCCCCGCCTATACCCTCAGTGACCCGTGTCCGCTATTCTCCAGTTTGTTTTATTCACATGAAGATTGTTATAAAAATTCTCAAACTCGGGATCACCGGATGAAATACGCGTACACTACCACTACGCTATACTTGCCGGTGTTGTCTTTTCTTGCAATATGTATAGTCACAGTGCCGAAGACCTAAAAATCTCTGGCTCAAGATAAATTCATACTTTGGAAAAATATTTGCTACTAAGTGTTATAGAGAATGAGAACATATAAAATATATACAAATGGCAACATAACATAAGCTAACATGTCAATCATAGCAAAAGTAGTATACAATATGCAATATAGAAATATTAGAATTATGTTTTGAGAAGTGCTATTGAGTGTTGATTTTACGACAGAAGTTATTGCGATTTTTTTTTCACAAAATTCTCTGAAAGATATAGATCTTCTCGAGATTTAAATAACCCGCTGATCCATGGATCACAGAGTGAACAATGGGAGTCGTACTGTTAAAAAGTATTTTACAATCGAAGGAAATGATATATTTTGGATTTTATGCCGAGGTTTATTCGTAAATACAAGTCATCTGCTGTCCACCGGGACTCGGACCCAGACCCTCTGATATTCCGGGCAAGCATGCTTGCATTTTAGCATATTTGTTGATTCTTATAAGCTTTTGTTTCCGCGACGATACCGTGAAATGCATTGACGAATTCAGTTTGATGCTCCCGTTGAATAGTATTAGAATGATTTAAATCCTAGCTGGATCCTCACCGATGAATCAATCCTATTTCCAACTTGGTTGTTTAATTTGCCGTTCGCGTATAAGAGGACTACTTGTATACAATGCACATGGGCAAACAAACCTACGCTCGAATCGATCAGCAACTCCGAGGTTGATTGACATGCTGCGAACATCAACAAATTAACTGAATCCTGTGGATTTGTTTGACTGCAGTGTAAAGTCCGAGCCTTCGTCGGACATTCACGGAATGGTGATGAATGTTATTAGTGTAATACGTTCTCGAATCAAGGTGCCGCTGTAAAGTAACTTCTGCGAAACTAGTGAAATGTTACAATCAAACAATATCCTGTAGATTCATCTGTTCGATTCCCAACAACAGCAGCAGGAGCAACGACCGTCGGAAATTGCTTCGAGCAATTAATTTTCCGAATTTTATTTATTTTCTATCTCGTTCTTCTACCATAGTATACCGAACTTTGATGCGATTCACTTACGTTGCTTACTTGATTCATTAGAAGGGGCATTTCCAAGTGAACCAATTGAAGTGTGATTCTCCCATGTTGTGATTTCATTAATCATGTATAAGTAAAACTAGAAGAAACCGTAGGGAAAAACCAGATACGTTTTTTTATAGGAGAAGTGGATCGAAATAACCTATGTTTTAAGTTATATGAAATTACGTATTTATTAAGCATTTATTGCCCAGTATTCAAATTATAAATGATGTTTACACTAAACTACTTATATAAACCAAACCTAAACTACTACGCCAATAACCCAAAATTCAGTTTGTTTCGAGTCATATATAAATCATTTCTATACGTTTCCATACACTCATCCCAATTAGTCGTAATTATTCAACCCTAATCAGTTTTAAACGTATTCGATACTAATGACACATAATAATCCCATTCGGATAAAGCCTAACCATCCGATTGTTATCAGTCGTAATAATTAAATCCTTATCATTCAGTCACCACTCGCTCAGACCTGATAACTATATATCATTCAATCCTGCATATCCTGAACGCTTTGTCATTCATTCTTGATAACTTATAACGTTTAATTCTAATAGTCTAATCCTACCCCACGTCCAGACCTTCTTAACAAAAAAAAATCAGACATCTGTCACTTTCTCTTCAATATATGGAAGGCAAAATGATAGCGCTACTAGTGAACATGAAACACGCATAACTCTGTCAGCATAAATACGTTAGGGCCACCCATACACTCAGAACATACATTAAGCAATGTACCGGTTGGAAATTCTGCAGAACTATGTTTACGAGGTGCATGCGAGGTTAAGTAGCAGTAGTCCTGATAATTTTATAACATTGAATCCTAACATTCTAATCCTATAACTCTAATAAAATAATTATCCTTCAATCCTCATCACACAATAACGTAGTAATTTGATCCTCTGAATAATATATCCTCCAATCCTGAAAATTACATAATATTCATCTCTTAATCCTTGAAACACTAGGCCGACTTGACTTATCCGCCATCTTTGAGTGAGGTGCGACGTCAGTATTATCACTAGAGCCTGGATTATATGCAAATGCATCCGTGCATATGCATTTGCATATTTTGGCCTTTTTTAGCATTAATGCATATAAATTCATAAAAAATCAAAGAATTTTCGATATATAATTGCATATTTTTGAAGGTTTATTTACGCTCACCCAATTTTTTAAATAATTTTTCAAATAAATATTGTTCATAGTATTTTCATAACATCGGGTTTTTTCCCCGCAGGTGAAATTTAGTGAATTGATTCATATTTATAAATTATTTTGTTTATTATAATTATTTTAACCGTTTTGTGGTAAGGCTATTTCTAGAGATATGGCAAAGTGGTAAAATGTTTTTTAGAATTAGTGTCGAAATTATTTTGTTACTGGTATTTTCGTTATTGAGCAGCTACAACAAACTGAAAACTAAAAAATGTTTGAATACTATGTAGAAGTTATTTGCATATGTGATATGTATATATATATATACGGGGTGATTATAAAAAAACTATCCCGACATATGGGCCCCTAACTATCATACCATTCACAAAAACTGAATGAAATTTTGGCATAAGGTATTTTGAGGTATGCGCTCAAGAATGATATGGAAAACAACAGTGTCACTCTAACAGTTACGGTTACAGTGAGAAAATTGCGATTGTATTGGAATGCGATCTCCATACTGAAAAACACTAAATAGCGTTGGAATGGCACCTGTAGCACGAAAATCCCCGGAGCTAAGCAAGGAAAAAGTAAAAAGGACTTTGCCGTGCACCAGAGCATTAATGTTCGTTTCATTCGTCACACCGTTTCTTCGGCTGAGATCCCAGCCTGATTAGTCCTCCACAAGGTCATGTGGGAATAAATTTGTGAAACACAATAAAATGCTTTATTTTATGCTGCTTCTCTGTCCTTATTAGTTGTCCTCACTTTTAGCCTATCTACCGCCGGTGATTTTCATGCTACAGTTGCCGTTCGAACGCTATTTAGGGTTTTTCACAATGGAGATCACATTCCAATCCAAAAAACTTGGTGTTGCCATTTGATATTTCCGAAATTTTGTCACTGTAACCGTAACTGTTAGAGTGACACTGTTGTTTTCCACATCATTCTTGAGCGCATACCTCAAAATATCTTATGCCAAACTTTCATTCAGTTTCTGTGAATGGTATGATAGTTAGGGGCCCATATGTCGGGATAGTTTTTTTATAATCGCCCTGTATATATATATATATATATATATGAGGGGATATTTTTTTATGTAAATGAATACATATGCATGAAGAAGTAGAAAAGATTAATTTTAAAAACACATTCACTTTTTTTTTGCATGGCAATTTTTTTAATGCTTATTTTCTCATTTTTTGTAAATTTTTCGAAATTTGACTTTTGCAAGATTTCTAATGCACATTTTGACATTTTAAGTGCATATTTTTGCATTTTTAAGTGAATATTTTTGCATTTTTAAGTGCATATTTTTGCATTTTTAAGTGCATATTTTTGCATTTTAAGTGCATATTTTTGCATTTTAAGTGCATATTTTTGCATTTTTAAGTGCATATTTTTGCATTTTTAAGTGCATATTTTTGCATTTTTAAGTGCATATTTGCATATTTTTAGAGCATATTTTACCACTTTTTAGTGCATATAATCCAGGCTCTAATTATCACTATAACCAATCTCGTTCCCTGTTCTTTTTTCAATGATTACTCGTCACAAGTGCAATATTCGCTGAGATATTCGAATTCAAAAGCGGACAAAAGTTGAAAAAGACACCAAAAATGACAGGAAAGGTGCGTTGTCCGTTAGTTTTTGCTGTTCTTTCGTAACTTTTCTCCGATTCTTTGAAATATCTTAGCCAATATTGCACATAGAAACGTGGAATTTCTTTTTTGTTGATCTCAGGGGAGACAGGGCAAGAACTTTTTAACTGGAAGTGAGAGGACAACAGGACGTATAAAAAAATCTAGATTTTTTTTTATTTTGTGACACACTGTATTTTCACTCTTAAAACTGGTACAGTGTAGTTTTGAATGCCTCTTGAGCATTTTTAAAATTGGACTCGTACCTTTACGAGAGACTGTTGATGAGATAAAGGCCGCATTAGCACTTACAAGACACCCTGTGTAATCCTCACATTCAACCCTAACCATCTAATGACATTCATTCAATCCTTAACATCTTTTCATGCGCATCAAGTACTGACATTCAATGCTAATTATCTTATCCCAATCATTCATCTAAACAACCAACTAACTAAATAAATAACTAAAACAATCGAATTCGGATTATTGAATCCTAACTATTGAAACATAATCATCCGTATTGATAGCTTGATGGCAATTATTAAACAGCAATCATTTTCCTAACCATTAAATCATAATTCCCAAATTGCATTCATACTTAAACCTTTCCCAAAACTCATCTACATCATGCATGTTAGAGACGAAAATATACTGGGTGATTACTTAATACCCAAGCATCCAATTAGAAAAAGTATCTTACAGGAACTCCTATATACGTCCTCCATGTTGGGAAGGTTGTGTAATTATTAAAATATTTAAAAAAAAACTAACTTTTCATACAAACACCCTGTTCTCAAAATCCCAATTACTGTAGAACCTCCTTCATACGACGTTCAAGAAACCGGGTCAAAACGTCGTATAAATGCGTAAGTCTCATAACTGAGACTCATTTGAATAAAGCCCCTCCCCCCTTCCCCAACATACATACAAATACAAAGCCACAACAGGCATAATGCCCAACGAGGTGGCTGAGAAAAAGATGCCCATAACAACGACGCTATTCCACGCAATACAAAATATGCATTGAATGAATTTGAGTATTTTCAGATAACTTCAAAATTTGTTAGATTGCATCTTACGTTTCCATTGTGTGTATAATGTATAACCGGGGCCTTCGTACGAATCTCTTCCTACGAAGGGAGAAACGAACAATACGAAGGCCCCGGTATAACTGAGCTCATGGCCCGTTTGCATTATTTAATGTGGCCCGCGATCTCTAACCTAATTTTGTAAACATAAATTAGGTGAGATATTTCCATGACACATAAGTGGCCCCAGCGCTGTTCTGGATCACAATGTACCGCGGCACATTTCCGGATCGCTCAAGCGGCTCGCAACATATTTGAAAATCATTGAAGTGATCCGCGGTGCTATTCCATGTCACTTAATAAAGTGGCCCGCACTCTTCTAAAGGTTTAAAACCATTGGTCTCTACAGAAACTGCTCTCATTTGTTGGATATGAATGAAGTTTTTTTTTTTTCAAAAGATTCCGAGTTCATGTTGAAGTGAAAACGTTGAATAGTTGAGATTTTGCGTCGAATAAATGGATTATTTTATCATCAAAATGAATAGGCGTCAACTGCGACCGAAGCCAAACGTCGTATAAACGTGATAGCATTAGTGAGCGACGTATAAACGAGCTTCTACTATAGTTCATTCTGTTTTTTTTTCGACATTTCCTCAGGAGAAACAGCGTAACAACTTCCCAGGTAGCATTTTTAGGACGGGTTGTCCGTGTTAAAAGTGTTGTTGTTGTTGTTGTTTTTTTTTAAATAACAACCCCTTGCAACATGAATGAGGTATATCAGTTCTACACGTTATTTGGATCCTTTTTCTAATTGGAAGTACCTCTAGTAAAATGCGGCACGTGAGAGTAAGTACAGTCAAACCTCGTTAGTGCGTCACCCGGTTAACAAGTCACTCCGCTTACCGGGTCACTTTTTGGAAGTCCGAATTGTCTTCAGGCAGGAATCGGCGCATTTATGGCTTACTCCGTTTAACGAGTCACTCAGCTTACTAAGTCATATTTTTCTCTCCCAAGAGTGACTCATTAACGAGGTTTGACTGTATATATATATATATATATATATATATATATATACAGGGTGTCCCATAAGTCCTTATGTGGCCTTCATCTCGTCAACCGTTTATCGTAAAGGAATGGTTCCAATTCAGAGAATGTTCAAAATGTGTTCAAAAACCACCAGGTACGTTTGAGATTGAAAATGCAGTGTGTCATAAAATTAAATAAATCTAAATTTTTATACGGTACAACTTCAACTTCCAATTAGAAAGCTTTTGCCCTGTCTGAGGGCAAAAAAAAACACGTTTCTAGGTGCAATATTCGCTGAGATATTTGAATTCAGAAATTTTTGAAGAAAGTTGGGCAAGAATAACAAAAACTAACGGACAATAATTTTTCGCCCTCATTTAAGCTCTTAATTTCCCTCCCATTTTTGAATCTAAACATCTCAGCGAATAACTTAAGAACATAGGATCCCCATTGTTGAACATCGTAAAAAACAAGGCAACAACTTTCTGCTTAAAATTTACTGGAGAGCGGGGACCGTATAAAATTTTAATCTTTTATTTTGTGCCACACTGTATTTTCATGCTCAAAACTGGTGCAGGAGGATTTCCGATCAAATTATGAGCATTTTTTTCAAAATGGAAACCATACTTCTACGACGAGTGGTTGATGAGATGGTCACATTAGAATTTACAGAACACCCTGTATAACCACCCTATATCAAAGTTTCTCAACCTTTCTTTCTCCCAACGCAATCTAACCCATAGGATCGTATGTTATACTCGTAGCTTCTACCACCCTCCTGGAACATACCATCGCCCCCTACGGGACGTTAACGCCCACGTTGGAAATCACTACCCTACATGTATTACTTATTTATTATTTTAATCTTTGTTTTTAATCAGACATATAATTTTTCAGAACAGATAATTAATAGAACCAATTAAGTCATTAAAACCGTTCATCCCATGAAAAAAACGAAATTAACATAAGAAATGAATTTGAATACTAATTACCTATGATGGTTTTTCATCAACATTCTAAACCTTGAAAGAAAAAAAAAAACTAGATCACTTCAATTTAGGACCAATATATAAATCTAAAAGCTAATGCAAGCAAAAATACCAAACATACGGTTCTTGAATAATAACAACAACAATAAGAATTATATAAACAATTGTTCGTTAGTTTTTCCCCTACTCCGTAATCTTGTCAATGCTTTAACGGTGCAGGTAAACATTCATTATTCTATCAATGTCCCTTTTTTAAAAATTTTAATCTAAACCTTTTGTTTCCAACTCAACGCACATGAGATAAGAAGTGGAAAAAAACTCTTAATTATTTTTTCACTTAATGGAATTCCTCGTAGATTGAGGTTTAATTGACTTTTTTTGTGTATAAATAATTACTCTTATACACACCTGTTTGGCATTGAACAGATCCACAACTTTTTTGTTTTTTCTTAGTTTTTAGTTATTTGTATTTTTTGATGAAGTACATTCGCATCAACATCTGTTTTTCTTAGAAAACAAATAATTTGTTTTTCTATGTTCACGTCCCGGTCGAATTGAGTAGGAAATTGAATATTTTTAGTATTTGGAATATTTATGAATGTTTAGACGAGAAAGATCTGTAAGCAGTAGATTTTAGTTTGGATTGTCTCGTATATCCGTGCTCACAAAAAACATTCTCTCACCGTAAGGCAGTTTGCAAAATTCCATGGTTTCTTAGCAGTTTTTAGCAGTTTCCAGTGATGTTCTGTAAGTGACCGACGTTTATCTAATCAACAGTTCACGTTATTTTTGGATACTTTTTTTTATAATCCGAAGTATGCTTCTGTAGAATCGATTCGCCGTTCGACTCTCGAACGATTCGCCAGTGATTTGGGGCATGGTGATAAACCTGAGTTGTGCTCGGTTTCAAAGGAAAAGAAAGTATTTTTGGGCAAGGGCCATTCAGTACTTACCCAGTATATTTTTGCAAAGTGAAGCAGCATCGGGCACGGTTAGTACTTGGGAGGGTGAGGGTGAGGAGGGTGAGGTGAGTACCTGGGAACACCGCGTACTGTTGGCATCGCTTTTGTGCCCGAGTGGCATGGTGGTAAGATGCTCGTCTACCATCGTGAAGGTTGTTGTCAGGGTCTCGGGTTCGAACCCAAGGGAGGATATCGATAAGATATTTTCCTTAACGAACTCGAGGCGACCACAGATAGACAGCGCCTTCACTTCCAACCCATCTCACTAATGGCAGTAAATTGCAATATAGCGATATGGCCAGAGTTGGTGTTTGGTGAAGTAGTAGTATTTTTTTGCGTCCAATATGCATGATGTAGATGAATATTGGGAATGGTTTAAGAATGAATGGAATTTAGGAATTGCGATTTAATGATTATGAAAATGATTACCATTAAATAATTGCCATGAAGTTATCAATGTGGATCATTATGTTTCAATAAGGGTATGATGGTTAGGATTCAATTATCAGAATTAGATTGTTAGGAATGAATGATTATGATAAGATAGTTAGCATCGAATGTTAGTACTTGATGTGCAGGATAAGATGTTAAGGATTGAATGAATGTTATTAGATGGTTAGGGTTGAATGTTAGGCTTATACAGGGTGTCTTGTAAGTGCTAATGCGGCCTTTATCTCATCAACCGTCGCTCGTAAAAGTACGAGTCCAATTTTAAAAATGCTCAAGACTGCACTGTACCAGTTTTGAGAGTGAACATGCAGTATGACAAAATGAAAAATCTAAATTCCCATACGGTTTCCTTGTCCTCTACCTTCCAATGAGAAAGTTGTTGCCCTGTTTCTCTTGAGGCCAACAGAAAAAAAAAAAACCAGTAATTTCCAAGTGTAATATTCGCTAAGATATTTGAATTCAAAAGCCGGAAAAAAAGTTATGAAGGAACAGCAAAAAATAACGGACAACGCTCCTTTCCCCCATTTTTATGGTGTCTTTTCTCAACTTTTCTCCGATTTTTCAATTGTATTATCTCAGCGAATATTGCACATTGAAAAACTCAGAATTTTTTCCCGCCTCAAGAGAGATAGGGGAACGATATTCTAATTACAAGTTAGAGGTCAGAGAGACCGTACAAAAATTTGGTTTTTATTTAATTTTGCACACTGCATTTTCACTCTTAAAATTGCTGCAGAGTAATTTTTGAACGCCTTTTGAGCATATTTTAAATTGAAACCGTGCCTCTACGACAGACGGTTGATGCGATAAAGGCCGCATTAACACTTACAGGGCACACCTACATACAGGGTCGTGGCTTCCACATACTGGAGAAGAACTCTGAGGCTCGACTTTTGACGGCCCCCCAAAGTCAGACTTCGTGGGACCTTCTTTGTGATCTATAGCATGAAAAAAATGATGGTAATGGTCTCGAGCCCTTGGTTTAGAGCCATGTCAGCCTCACCCTTGTGGAGGCCATGTACAGGATGCAAATCCCCTTGCGCTGATTACTTGTGAACCGTTGACCCTAGAGACATACTTCCAATAAGAATAATTATCGAAATAACGCGTTAGATATGCCATTCAAATGTCCAATGGTTGTGTAGTTATTACAATTAAATTTTTAAAAAATTCAATTTTTATACAAACACCGTCTTTAAAAACACAATTAGAAAGTTGTTAACCTGTCTCTCCAGAGGCAACAAAAAAAATAGATTTTCCAAGTGCAACATTCGCTGAGATATTTGAATTCAAAATCGGAGAAAATGTGGGAAAGGACAACAAAAATTTGGGAAAGAAGCGTTGTCCGTTAGATTCTGCTGTTCTTTCCCACAATTTCCCCGATTTTGAATTCAAATATCTCAACGAATGTTGCACTTGGAAAACTGAATTTTTTTATGATCTCAGAAGAGACAGGGCAGCAACTTCTCACACGCTATTTGAATATTTTTTCTAATTGGAAGTATGCCTCCAGGATCAGCGGTTCGGCAGTAATTTGCCGCAAGGGGGCTTAGCTCTGCACGCAGCATATATACGCTATACAATACAGCCGAATCACGCTATTACTCCACTCAACTAACATCTTATGGTTTGTCTAGACAGTATCAAATGGTCGGAAGTGAAATGAAAAGGTGTTAAAATTTCTTACATTTATATCCGGAGACATTTTTTGTCTACAATTTATATAATAGGTGCCGGAAAGTGGCATTTCGGAGGTTAGTAATTTATTCTCTGCAAAGTATTTACGATTAGCTGATAAAAGAAATTCAGTTAGATGTGCGTATTGCGCCTGTAGAGGGGGTTTCGGATTTGCTGACTTTTGATGACAGGGGGGGGGTTGCTTACGTCATCAACCACCCTTTTTGAAGATATGAAATATTCTAAGCTGCTGACAAATTTTGTTGACAGGGGGGGGGGGGGGGGAGGGGGTCAGTGTTTTGCTGACTTTTGCTGACAAGGGGAGGGGTGTCAAAAATTGCTAAAAATCTGCTTCCGTAATACTTGAATGGCCCCTAAATTTGAAATGTGAATAAACTTTTTAAATTGTTGTTCTACTTTTAGCGGCAGTCAATAGATGGTTGTAAAGCTATCACCTTGCTATGGCGCGGAGAAGATTATGACTGTAGTGCCCAGTACAGTTGCCCTATCGGTGGAGGAAAACAAGACCTGGTCTAGCCCCAGGAATATACGAAATAAATTTTATGGCCATGATCTGTAAAGATTTAATGATGACCATAACGGCTAAAAAATAAAGCGTTGGTGGAACGTCCACATGACATTTTAAAAATTTATAAATAATTAACCAAGTTTTTGTTTTATAAATCAATAGGATTGCCCAAAATATAGCTCACAGATGGCGCTTCAACTCACTGCAACATAATTATAAAATGCGACGCAAATTTCATATTCTGATGTGTATTACGATTTGCGTAAAAGCTTTTATGTCCCTTTTACGTGTTATGCCGATTGTTTTTATGATATAGCTTCATTTTTGGAGAATGTTCTGAACTAGTTCTAAAATTTATCAAAAAAAAGAATAAAATCTCTACCCATCATAAATTTTTTTGTCGATTGAATGATTTTTAAGTAAATTTAAATAAATAAAACATTTTTTTATAATTTTGAAAATTTAAGTATAATTGTTAATCTTCTTGGGGCGGTATTCACCGATATGGTTTAAACTATAGTGGCAATTTTTTGTTAGGAGTTCGACACGGATTGGTTAAATTCAGGGGTCTATGTTGATCTCTTATCCAAAATTGTAACTACGGGTTTAAACCATGTCGGTGAATAGGGACCTTAGAGTCTGGCGATGAGCCTAAGGACATCAGAAAGTAAGATTCGTTACTCACCCAATTTCACTGGTTGGAATTATGTTACATTGTACGCGAATGGAGGGTTATTTATAATAAAATAACGACCGGAGAAATACAATATTTATTGACGTCTAAGAGTTAAGAAAAGTCGTCTCGTTGTTAAGAAAACAGAATTTAATTCATTTCGTCGTTTCACAGTTCAATGAGCTCCACAAACGTTAAAACGTCATTCCTGTTGAAATTTATCTGGAGGGAAAGAACACCACGCAAGCAAATGTAACCTGGGGAAGAAGAAGAAACCGAATGCAAAGCTGCGTCACAGTGAATAAAAGCCGCGAACGTCAGGCCTGTGAAGTTATTCAAGCGTGCAAACCGTTCTAACAGTTGTAACGTACGGTATGGTGGTCGTACCTTTTATTCACTGTGACGCAGATTTGCATACAGTTTCTTCTTCAGGTTACATTTGCGTGCATGGTGTTTTTTTTCTGTCGATACATTTCAACGGGAATGTCGTTATAACGTTCGTGGAGGGGCCATTTCGAAACGTGATTGTGTTTCATGTTATAGGTCATTCAAGTATTACGTCAGCATCGAGGGGGGGGGGGGGGGGTTGAAGGTTGCTTACGTCATCAACCATTCTTTTCAAATATATGAAATATTCTAAGCTGCTGACAAGGGGGAGGGGGAAAGGTGAAAAATGGCTAAAAATCTGCTTACGTAATACTTGAATGGCCCCTTAGACCATGCATTCTGTGATGACAATTGTTTGTATTGATGTGTACTACCACCTCTTAAAGTTTCCCCCCCCCCCCCGATCTTTTCTGAATCACCCTGTGTATATACTTAAAAATGTTTCATTCACGGGGTTTTTTTTTCTGCCCCTGTTACCACATAACGGAACCCATTTAACGGAACCCAAGTATCTCTTATCTCGTGAAAAATATCTAAAATGCCTTTCACTAAATTTATTAGCTGTCGTTAACCCAAGACGTGTAAAATGGTATACGCGAAGGATATTATGTGTGTCTTTTTCTACTTTATTTTCTCTTTCTTATTCTTCTTTTATCCTCAAACAGTTTGAAAATAAATTACCGCTGGTAATGGGAAGCGAAATTTAAGAGCGCTTTAAAAGACCAACCCAGACACGTCTTTAATTACCGACCATTTGACATGCATTGACTGGGGCTCAAGTCGCCCGAATAGAATGAATTTCGGTGAAGCGGGAACTTGCTCGAGAATAACAACAATCTCTCTCTCTCTCTCTTCCCAGATGGGAATTCTACCCTTATTGTTATAAAAATTACGTCTGCATGATCTTTAAAAAAAAAAAACGACCAAGAAATTAATTCCCATTATCAATTTCCCTCCGGCTAATTTTACTTGTCACCATCAGAGATCAATCTCTGTCTTTCGTTTTCAAAGAAAATACTTTACGCAATTATCTTAATCACTTAAATTAATTGATCCAAATTGCCGAAGGTGACCCAAAGCTATATAAATTGGAAGAAGAAAGATGTCGATGTAAGTTTTCATAATCGAATAAACATTGCGTTTTACGTTAGTATTTTTATTATTTTAATTTTTTGTAAAAGTTTCTTGTAAAATTCCTTAGCGGTATTGTGAGCAGTTTGAAACTGAATTTTTTGCCTAAATTTAGTGTTACACTTGTCAATATCAATCAATACATTGGATGTTTATAAGCATCTGGAGAGAAATTTTCAAATGCATTTAGGAGGTACCGTAAATGCAGGCTACTTTGGTCCTGGGGAAGCGTCGTTCCCCAAAACGAAAAAAAATGCTTGAAACATGCGTACTACAACTTGATTGTGTGCTTCAGGTTAACGTGTTGAACCCGCGATTCGGCCAGGCGTAGCACTAGTTAGGCAAGCCCACCTCCAATAGAGTTCTAAAATTCGCCTCTAGGTTGCAGTGGTGCTGTTTTCATAACCCCATTAAATGTACATGTTTGTTGTCGAACTTTCATTTGTACAAGGGAATCCAGTACGTGTTTTAATCTAGGTGAGTACAAAATTTTGAAGCTAATATTATCTTAATTAAGAATACATGAAATGTTTTTGTTGAACTATCAACGTTTTTTTTAGCCAAATGCATAGCTGACAAAAAATGGTAACTCCAAAAAACGGAGCCGGGTTTTTTTTTTTTTTGGGTTACTTTGACCCAAAAAAAATTGGGACATAGTAGCGGAAAATGCTTGAGCCAACATCGGGAACTGGAAGTGGTAAAACTGAGAACAAGTCCGTTGAAGAAAATAAGCCATTGGGATAAACTCCGCCAAAAAACTGTGGAAACTCCTTCCACAGAAGACATTTTGTAAGAAGGAAGGATATATTGCAGTTGTTGCTTTTGGGAGAAAAAACTATTTAGTATAGTGGAAACTGGCACTATATTGTGGATTGCATGGAGCTCACAAAGAACGGTTGGAAATGGTCATCACAAAAAGACACCTTTTTCTACAAATGATCTAATATCATGATCAAGACTCCGAAATTATTGAAAAGAGGCTTTTTTTTGTAAATATTGTTTAGCCAAGAATTGAATTTGTTTTTGAAATGATATAGCTTTTGAACTGTCCATAGCTAACCATAACCATTATAGTTAACTATGGCTAATTATAAATGACCATAATTATTACAAAAAATGCGCCAACGCGGTGATGACCCCAAATCATAGGGACCGTTATGGTGATGCATAGCGATAGATATATAGGGGCCGGCGAAAGCCCCAATTTCGGACATTGGCCGGGTAAACTGGGCTGGGCCGGTCACGATTTGGCCAACTTCGGGGTTTTGCAGTAACATATACAACATGTATAGTGGGGTATGCGTAATGCATAATATGCATCATCGAGCGGTTCTTTAAAACTGCAGAGAAATTCAATAAAAGTCCACGTCATTTTTAAATAACCACTTTAACAGATCGGCATTAGTCAAACAAAATCGATGACCATCACTGCGGGTACCGAAATGTTCATCACCAACAAGTGACGTAGTGATGGAGTAAGTGAGCAAGTGAGTAATTGGTCAAGTGAGTCATTGATGAAGTGAGTCATTGAGTTAGTGAGCGAGTAATTGAAGAAGTTAGTGAGTGAGCAAATGATCGCATACGAGAGCAGGTAAGCGAGTGAATGAGTCACTCACTCGGTCACTCATACGGTTACCTACTCACCCCCTACCTTATGCGTAGATCTAGCTTAGTCATTCATCAACTCATATATTCGGCCATTCATTCACTCACACATCCACTCAATTACTCGATCACAAGTGACGAACTGCTGTCGGTGAAATTCCCGTTAATCCCATCGCTAAATTCACTCTGGTCTATTCGACAACTCGCGCAGCTCTAGAGCGACACCACTTCAAGAGATGATTATACAGAAAACAAGCGTGATATGAAAACCTTGGCACTAATTGCAAAATACGGCCTAGTAACATCATTGTAGTCACTTTTTTCTCCCCCCCCCCCAAAAAAAAAGTATAGAATTTATCATAAGGAATCGCGTTTACCTATGCCCAAGATCTATCGGGTATTTTATCGTCTATACCAGAATTTTTAGTCGCATATATATATATATAGATAGCCATGCTCTAAAATCAAAAGCAAAGTGTTTGGAGCCTTCAACTCCGGAGAAAACCTGGAACGACAGCTGTTTATTTCTATGAGTTAAGCATGTCAAAAGCTGCCGTATCGATAACATAGGAACAGGAAAAAAAAAATCAGATCGATATGTCGAAGTGAAACGCGAGAGAAAAGACAAGATTTCTTGCGAGATTTTCTTTCCTCATTTCATTTTTCCCGAGTATTGCGTATACTCGCGCGTGTGCGTGCGTGCGTATGACGTAATATTGTATACACGCCCATATATATATATATATATATACAAATATTCAAAAAAGCGAAGAGAAGGATATTTCAAATACTTCCCATACTCGAAATATTCGATATTGGCTGACTAGCATAATGGCTTTCCAATATATCTTTGGATCCAAAATTTTCGTGTCTCTGTGAGAGGAAACTACTTGGTTTATAAAATTTATATTTACTTTTTTTTTGTTGTTGTTTTGCCATCGAAGCCAATCGATACGACACACGTTTTACTTGAATCGTTTCTCTTCTCCGACGAAAGAAAAATCTATTTCGTGTTCGTTTCGGGCGTGTACAAATGTCTGCTAATTTCTTGTCATTCATCGTTACGGATAGTATTTCCAAAGTTTTGGCAACGAAACAAAAACAGTATTTTGCAATTCAAATACAGACCACGTCGCTTAATGCTATCACGTCAGATATCGGTGTTTTTGATAGCAATAACCGAATACTATATATATCCGAAACTAAATATATAATAACAATAACTATATCCGAAAACATCCCGTTCGCAAGTACGGTGGTGATACATACTGTTTTGTTCAACGGGACGTATGGTAAAATGTGATAACTCTGTTTTTCTTTCCCACATAATTGATAGCAAAATGTTTAATCATTCACATATTTTTTATTCTACTCTAAAATAAGACAGGACCTCTTTTTTCTTTTGAGCTAAAATTTTGCATTTTTGTCATTCAGCTTTCAGAAAAAGAAATCTGGATGTGGGCAACTGAAAGAAACTGTCCAAGAACTGAAGGAAAAGGGTTTTTTTTCCCCGTCATGCATTTGCCTTCACTATAGGAAGGCCATTGCAAAAGCAACTCCACACGTACATGGATCATAGTGAATAAAATGGACTGATTACAACATTAAAGTGCGGAAACTTTTTTCTTTTCTTAATTTTTTTTCTGCACAGAAAATTTCTGGTTTTTTTTTACATCCTATCGATATGTCTATGTCCAGGAATAACAGACAATTACATAAAATCGTATATAGGCCTACTTCAATTTTTATTTTACAAATTGCAACCTTTTTAATTAACTTATTGCTTTTTTTTATAATTAATTGATTTTTCAAAAGCTCTTGTTTGATTTTTTTTTTTTGCATGGAATATAAGTTATCTATTGTTTACTATAGATTATGTAACACTGAACTCGATTAGGTATCGATGTGATTAGATTGTAAGGTTATGCATCTAGATTACAGTTGCATGAAGAGGACATCGTTTCATCAAACGATTCATTTTGTGCAGGTTTAGTTAATAACTGTTAACTTTTCGTTAGCGTTCTCTAGGGGCGAAGATTGCGACTCCCGTGAAAGTCAATTTCGGGAAGAAACGGATTGCCGTGTCACGTCAGGCAAGTGATTAAGCTGTGCCGACTGCATTTCCAACAAATTTACACTTTCTAAGAGTGAAGTGTTATCTATCGGAGAAATTTATAACCAATTAAATCCTGATGAGGATCAAAATTTCGTAATTATCTATGAATGTGCAGTTGGAACTTCATATTTAGTTTTTACTTTTTAATTTAAAATTTATTTTTTTTTTCCTGTGGTATAATGACGGTTAATACGTTGATAAATTATTATTTTATATATATTAATTTTTTATTCGAAGTACGACAAAAGCGGTTTTCCGTTTCCAAGGCTTGTTTGGAGAAGGTTGAAGTTTCATGTGAAACTGCTGTCTTTTGTTGCAACGGTGATTCGTGTGCAGGGTATATGTCGTATTCTAGATGTATTTTGTTAACTTCATACCATCTATCAATGAAATTTTCAGCTGATTGTTTTTGTTTTTTTCTCTAAAAGAAAAAAAAATATCTTTTGACAAAATGAATGGTGCAAACTCTCACCAAGACGATATTTTCCATATATTTTTAAATCAATTTAAATTTATGATATCCTTGTGTATAGATAGTTCTACATATAAGTTAGGTAAAAAGATTAATTAATTTTTGTGTTTAAATTATATTTTAAAGCGTAACTTATTGCTATAAATATCTATCAGCTACATGTGATTGTTGATACGTTGTCAGTCATCTGAAATTATGTTAGTTCATAATGTCAGATTATCTATCTCTTATTCTACAAGTTGTTTGAAGCAAACAAATTTTGGATCTTTAGAAACACAGATGCTTTGGGCACATGATTGAAGATATTTTAATGTTTCAGCTGTAACTAATATCTGTTTCGATTTGCATGATTTAAATATATAAACACATGAACTTCAAGTTTTTAAAAATTATGAATTACATTTTTTTTTCAATTTTAAAAATTTTCACACTTTTCAAAACTTAAAATTTTCGGAAATTTAAAATTTTGATTAAATCTTGAGGGAGAAGTTCACTATATAGCTCTATTTTGGTTTAATAAGTAAAAACACTTTCACAACGATTGGTTGAATCTTTGAGAAATCAATCGCGTCATGGCGAAATTTATCATTTTGAGAAAATTGCGTTTAAACATGCAGAGAAACATAAAACTAATATTCTTTCTCTCTCAAAACCATACTGCATAGGTTTCATGACTTGTAAAGACTGTTTATCACACTATAGCAAGAAAATATGGTCGTAGAAAAACCTAAGAATGTCAAAGAAAACTTTCCTTAGTTTGCGTTGGGTCCTTCTAGAAATTTCATCGCTGTATGGAGGTCATTGACTGTGTCTACGTTTTTATAGTCAGACGCGGTCATTACGACTTCAAAGTTTCCACGAAATGTTTTTGATACAACCGAGGTGTTGTTACAACCGAAAAAAATAATCAGAGGCAATCATATACTGTGTTTGCAGTTTTTTTGTTTGAATATAATTAGTAATCATATTTGCTGGAGGAGAAAGAGAAAATTAGATAATCGATATGGGTCATCACCGATTCTGGCAAAAGATGTTGCCAAACGTCGGCATGAATATTTAAGGTGCATGAAGTTATCATTTAAGGAACTCATATCTATAGCGATGATTGTGACCAAATTCGGAATTTGGGTACAATCCCCCGATCCGGATTCGGCGCCAACTACACAGTATCTGCAGTTGTCCATTTCTAAGGTCCCCCCCACTATTACTATTTTCTGAACTTCTTGATGTTGTATGTTGTTTCCCTTATTTCTATTTAGAGAGCGAGATAAAAAAAAAATATGAACAGAAGGGGGTTTTCTCGGGAGGAATTACTTCAGTGATGTTGTGAAGCGATGGATGCAAAGAACATAAAAGAGGCAGTACATAGAAAGTGCTTCTCCTGTGTTTAAACCCGCAATTTTAAAAGAAGCGGGGAGGAAAAATATAAAAGAGAGCGGGACACACTGTGCCGCAGAAATAAAAACAAAATTTCTGTATATATTCTCCGTATAAAAGAGATGAAGACGAACTGGAAAAAATAACATATACGGTCCTAAAAATATTTTTTTTGGCGGAAGTTCTAGAACCTTCCAAAAACGTTATTTTTTATGGTTTTTTGCTCGTCCTCAAATCTTTTTCCGTATACTCTGTTTGTGTAAAAAAATATTTTTTCGCGCCTTTATTTTTCATGTTACGCCAACCGAGATGTGTTCGGAACCGGAAAAGAAAACTCATCCAAAAACATTTTCCCGACATATTTCACGCTGGGCCGATTTTCTCTATGAAATTGTTTGATGTTTTGTTGGCCGCGTTGTGGTATCATTTCTATTATAAAACAGCCTTTACGCCGATGTGAGTACGACGCAAATCCAATATCAAGCGCAAGATGTGATTGTATGTACCAATGTTTTGTAATGAAGTTCGACTGTGACGAGCTATTTATTTTGGTGTTTATCAATCCTGAAATTAATGATGATTCCGACGGACAAGTTCAAAAAATGCAAAGTCAAAAAAATATTTTTGAGTTATGTTCACCATGAGAACGATGGGAAATGCCTTTACATATTACAAAACAGAAACAACTTCTGACTCTGATTATACGCTCCTTACTGTGATACCGACTCCCATTCAGCTCAATACAAAGCGGATCTTTAAAATGCAGAATTCTCAGAGAACTATAATTTTAAGTTGTCAGATTTTTGAACTGGGCCATCGATGGCATTTCCATGCTTACATGGATGCGATGCTAATCTTGGTTTTTTTCATTGAATATAAAATTCCATCTTGTTTCCGTAGTCTTTGTGGAACACCATGTACATATACGTAGATGTTTACTTATAGTGAATTCAACATCTGACCTGCATGCGTTCCTGTCCTGAGCAAGAGTTCTACGATATTTCTTCTTGTGGGGGGGGGGGGAACTATGAAGGGTTGCCTGAGCATCAAAAGTCCCCGGGCAAAGTAAGTAACAGTCAATATACAAGACGTGGCCAAAAAGTTCGGTGAATGGTCCAATATTTAAAGAACAATGCGGGTTAGAAACGTGTGCTCAAGCATATGTCTTTGAGAAACATGTAAAGAATCGCCCCTAGCTTCGGAAATACAAAGCTGAAGCAGGGTGGCTCGGAGGTCATACAACATTCAACAATCAACATTGAAAGTGTTTCGTAGATGAGTGGCAGATAGAATATTATTAAGGACCATGTTTTTTGAAATATAAATACCTTAGAAAATTGTTTTGAATAATTTCAAGATTCATAACATGGTAAGCGTGAAATGGGTTCCAGATAATTGAAGCATATTCCAGTTTGGATCTTATAAGCGTATTAAAAAGGAATATTAAAGTATTACTATCGTTGAAATTTCTCGACATTCTTTTACGCAAGACAAGTTTTTTATATGACACAGAACAAAGATTTCTAATGTGATCAGCAAAGTTAAAATTGGTACTATAAATCACGCCCAAATCGGTCGCAGAGGTTCTTCTAAGCAATTGGCTATTATCAATGCTATACGTAAAAAAGATAGGATTCTTTTTGTGAGTGAATGAAAGAACAAAGCATTTATCAATATTGAAAATAAGTCTATTAAGTGTAAGTAAAGACAACTCATTTTGTAAACAATAACATCTGTAACTATGTATCTTACCAACCCACCACGACAGCACTCATCATCAGCATATTAGACAATTTTTGAAAAGTGCGGATAGGTCATTGATAAAAATGATAAGTAACAAAGGGCCTAGGACAGATTCCTGAGGTACACCAGAACTAGCAACAAAACCTTGGCTTAAATTTGATTTATAGGATACATACAACACTCTATTGGATAAGTTGGACACCTATTTTACTAATTTTGCTAATAAGAATTCCATGATCGATATGATCAAAAGCTTTTGGAAAATCAGTATATATGACATCAAGTTGTCGTTTGTTATGTATGGCGTCTATAATACAGACATTAAGACTCAGGAGATTAGTGACAGTAGACATACCATTGACAAAACCATGTTGACTCGCGGAAATACAGGACATGGTCTGACTGAAAATTTTTTGCGTAATATGGATTCGAAGATTTTGCGAACGGAGATAAAATAACGACGGGTCTATAATTCTCAATACAAGATTTGTCACCTTTTTTGAAAATGGGAACAACTTTAATTATTTAATAGCCATTTTAAGGCTATATAACCTCCATTGTTCAGCTGGAGTGTATCGACATTTTTTTTTCCATTTGATACGAATTACGGGGTTCAACCTATAGATCAAGGTACACCATTCAAAATCTGACACTTTTTATCTTTATTCAGGAGTAAGGAATATATAGGGAAGTAAAACACAGTGATCGAATTACTAAAATTTGGGACATTGGATGACATATTAAAATTGGGTGTCGTAAATGATGATTATTATCCTATGTGAATATTGATGCTTAAGTAGCAATTTGTAGTCATTCAATGGATTCCGGATAGATTAATTGGATAATTTAAATTTTAGATAATTTGAACTTTTTTAAAGTGACGTTGGACTTCGGAAAACCACGTTCGACTGTATATGTTTAAAAGAGATCACCATTATTAGAACTGTCTGCCACGTATTTGCATCGCAACAAGTGCTAGTAGTATTTTGAAATAGAGTACCACACATAATATCCCTCGCATATCTGTGAAGGTTGCATCTCGCACATTCCACCTATCAAAATTGAATTTATTTAATATATTTCATTTTTCACGTCTCCATATTAGATCGTGTACAAATACTGATATACAGAGAGATTTACTTTATAAATTGAAATGAAGTTGCTTATGGATCGGTATATTTTCAATTCTATCTAAACTCGGAAACCATTTTTTATGTTTCTCTTCAGGGGATGTCTTAGACGAGGAATGAGGACGTCAAAAGGCAGAAAGCAAAGAGATCGAAGTCGGGAAGAAATCTCTAAAATCAGAAGCCTTTTTGTATTGGACAGGACTGCTCTCAATTGCAAATTGCGGTTTCAATTTCCGACGCTGGTATTTACTGAGAACGAGGAATGGAGCTTCCCTTGTATAACTTTTATCTTGCTTTCTTCCTCTCTCTCCTACTCATTCTTCTTCTTGCTATGTATGTGAGTGGTTGCTGTTCAAAGATGAAATTGTTTGAGATGGAGGACTGTGGAGGGGGTCATCCAATTCTCTCTCTCTGTATTCTTGGAGCTCTATCATGAAGACGTTGTACGCCGAAAGAGAGCAATGCATTTAAGTCGAGCCGCATTAGAAAATTTCGGAGCAACTCCAAGATAATAAATCGCTTCCTCGTTCTTCCTCCCCTCAACCTATCTCTTTATGTGTTGACGTTGCCTAAATATAAAGGGAGTTCTCTACAGGAAATGGCAAGAGGAGAGAAATATATATTTATATTTACATATACAGCTTTTCTTATTCCAAGAAAGGAGATTTTTCTGTGTCCCCCTTTTCATTTGTGTCATTTTTATTTATCGAAGACCGAGATCTAGGAATCTTTGAGTCCCACTGATATGCCACGGTGGATAACTTTTCAAATCGCATTGCTCAGCTATAGAAATCGGAACTACTGGCAACACAAGTAATTATGAATCAATCAATCGATATTTATTTGCTCAGTTACTGCACCCATGACAATATAAATGTGGTAACAGTTATAATACAAATAACGGATATATATAGAATATGAAAAATGACGGTTTGAATACGGTTCATATCACTGAAGAAAGAAATATTCTTAAATAATCTTGGAGCTGAATAACACGGCTTCCGGATACAGAAGTAGGCATATACGCAGAGATAAACAGATTGAAAGAATCAAGGATTATGCTAACAGGCTCTCCAGAAACTGCTGTGATTATCATCCCAGCTCTGACTATGAACATCGTGAAATTGTTACAGGACTGATACTTTAAAACTCTAGACTTTAAAACCCTAAAAAATTCGCTGGAGATGTCCAGATTCAAAATTCTGGGTCTTTAGTATGTAATTGTGTTATATGGCTAATGCTCTCCACTCCAGTACTGTCAGAATTGATGTAAATACTATATTTGCCAACCGCATTGTCATTTTTGTATGTAAATAGAACGATTCTTTCAATTTTTAACATATTTTCGAATTTATGGGACAACCTGCATTAAATTGATAGTAGTTCACGTAAAAATGATTATACAAGGACGGCATCACTCTCCGCTACCATACGAAGGTTTTTAACAACTGGCTGTTGCGAAGATATATTTCGGAAAGAGAGGAAATTCAACTGCCCCTGCGGGGAATCGAACCCTTATCCTTTCACTTTCCGGGTGAGCGCACTTGACTACAGAGGCACAGAATCTCTCAATCTTTCCTTGGAGCTCGTGTACACTGAATGGGACCTACATGGACGGCCGGACCAAACTCAGGCCAAGGACGTGGGTTCGATTCCCCGCAGGGGCAGTTGAATTTTCTCTCTTTCCGAAATATATCTTCGCAACAGCCAGTTGTTAAAAACCTTCGTAAAAATGATCAAATGCATATTTTTTATTTTACGAAAAAAAATATTATTTTTGTTCATTTCTGACATTTTTTTTTTTCAGCAGGATGACGTGTGAAGAATTTTTGAAATTGCACTGGCATATCTCACAGCTAAAACCTTTTGAAGTCACACCACAAGAATAAACGCTGCACATACATAAATACAAGAAACTCCAAGGAGATGCTACAATATTTATACAGAAAAAGTCCAAGCAATGTCTGAAATCAATTGCTCATTTATTTGACAAAACAATAAATATTTTCAACGAACCATCTTCTGATTATATGTGCTTATACATCTATAGGCATTATGAATATTTTAAATAACGAATGATTCTGCTCGTTCCTGATGATACCCTGACTAATTATGACCTTTATGGGTCAAATAATTCCAAAGATATGTTTGTTCTTTGCCAACCAATTTATTCTAACAGCTAATAATCTTGATTTGCATTTATGAAGAAAAATTTTATATCCGTGAGTCTGTGAATAGGTATTTAGTGCATTAATGCTGTACATACAGGGTTTTTTTTATTACACGAAAATGATCCAAAAGGAATGAAAATTCTTGATTCTGAAATTTAATTCAGACATAATAAAATATCAACAAAAAAGAAGGAACGTAAAGCTATGATCTCCATAAAATTATAATAATCATTTCTTCTAATTATAATTAGAGGAAATATAAAAATGAAAATTGGTATGAAAATATGGTTCCACAATAAAAAAAACATCACCGGTATTTTAATAAAATTCCCTTCTTTGTTTTTAAAATGTTTTAGAAAGAGGATCAGAATGTGTATTTTTCGTATTGAAAAACGAATACGAGTAAATGTACTTGATTTTGTCTTCCCCTGAAGGTGTTTAGGAGTAATTTCTATTGAGTCCTGTTTTTCAAGGAACTCCCCAATAAAGTAATGAATATATTACTTCATAATAAAGTTGCGACGTAGTGTTAAATTGAAGTTGACATATCAAAATTTAACGTTGTACCTATGCTTTATCACAAATTTATAGAGCAGTGCATTTAATTTAAGTAATCTATATTTTGCAGAGAGTGGTGGTTTCGATGTTGTATAAATATTTATTTGTTGAGTGGGATATTTTTTTAAGGCCATTTTAAGAAACTGTGTTATGTTCTCGTTCTATTCCAGTTGGAAAAAAAATTCTTGTTACGCCACTTATTTTCAAGAAAGATCAACATACTCGTGTATTTAATTCAAGCTTCGTTTTAGAAACGGCTTAGTGATGAGACATAAATTCCAAAGAAAACCCGAACCAAGTGTCATGAATTTTACATGATGATGGTAAAAAGGCAAATCGTACCAATTCCTATGATAGAATATAATAACATATGAAACGAAGGACGAAAGCATAAATAAAGTTACGCTCCGGAGTCAAAACCAGATTCTTATGATGAAATAATGTTTCCGTATTTCTTATTTATTCATTGGCTTGCTGAATAAACATTGCCATGGAGAAGAAATGTCACGGGGAAATACATACCATGAAACATATCGAGCGGTAGAATCTCTTCAGTAAACTCGCAAGTAATCGATTGACTTAACAAGAGACATCAGAAAGTATCACGTTGAAAAATTGGAGGCTTTTCATCCAGATGCCTGTCCTCCCTTCTTCTTTATCTGCTCACAAGTCCTTCCGTCCTCTTTTCCAGACACGACCCTAAATGTAATATATTACGTAGGCTTTTGTCGATGATTCTGGCTTTCCTCTGTCCCCCTTTTTTTATGGACTTGCCCCACATTTTTTCTACTGTTATTCAGACTGAATCCCAAGTATTTTTGCCTGCGAGATGCTGGAGATGAAAAAAAGGAGAGGGATGGACGCTACGTTTTTCTTCAAACTTTAGATCGTTTTTAAATCATCCTATAATGGCCTTTGAATCTTTACTCTTTTTTTTCCACCCTTAAAAATTTCGAATATACAGTCGATATTCATTATAATGAACCCTCGTACCACGGAAAGCGATCGCTATATTGGAAGTTTTTAGCGAACATTTCGGACGTATGAACGTCGTTATAGCGAACGTTCTTAAAAACTAGCTTTGTAAGAGAATTCATGTTTGTGCGGAACTGAAGTACAAATATAAACGGCACAGCAGGCAAAATGCCCAACGAGGGGACTAAAAAGTCATAGTATCTTAAACTCATATACTTAAACTTCTCACTCATAATTATATTACCGTAATTATTCACGTATAGGACGTTAATTCAGTTTTCAGTGCTTCAAAAACCTAGGTTGTCCTATACGCGCGAGTGATTTGTTGCAGTTTCTTCTTTTTTTTAACCATCTACAGCTAACGCTGCAATTATAGCTCACTGCTGGGTCAATCCTTAGTGATTAGTGAATTAGAGATTAGTCACTGCCTTGGTCGTATGCATCAACAAGGCGTGAGAAAACTGCATACGGATTGGCTTACTACTTCTTGTTAACTGTGCACGCACCTCGTACACAGTTCTCTGCGAAATTTCAAAAGAATGGGTAACATGCAGGAACGTGTTTCGTGTGTATTTGCGTGGCTACAACGTATTCATGTTGTCGGAGTCTTGCTTGTTTCATACTTTGCTGGTGCTGCCATCTGTCTTCCATGTTTTCAAGATGTACCAACACACTTTTTTGTTGGACATCATGCAGGATACATTAATCGGAAATGCATATAGTCGGCATTTTACAGGATTTTCCCTAGACTTTTGGATAGCTATGGGTCTCTGATTTTTAGTTGATAATCTTTATCCTCACTTGATTCATTGGCATCTAAGAATGCCTCTGTTCCTGGTGACCTTTGCTCCACCCGAAAAAAGATGCCAATACACTGAAAGTTCTCAGTCATTCGAGAGTTGTTATTCATCAGGTGAACTGCTTAGTTCCTTCAGTAGATGACGATGGAATTCACCAATCAAAGCTTTTCATCATTTGCACTGTTACTCTGTACTAAACCCTGAGCCGGGGGCGGGGTCTTCCTAGAAATCCAGTAAGTTCAATTCAGAACTGAAATTACGCCTTTAAAGACACAAATAATCTTCCATCATACCTATCTCAACATCACTGCCTGTGATGGGCCCATTACATGCCATGCAAATCAGCGGTGAAGAAACAGTTGGCAGCACAAACAAGCGTCTCAATTCCCGAAATGATCTATTTCATTGGTGTCCTAGGAGCAAATAACTCAATTTCTCTGTTACAAATATCAATCAACTCAATACCAAATTGAATTTGAATAAATACATCATAATAACACCGTAATTCGATATCATAGAATCATCCAATTAACATTGATAATCGCTATCCGGCGCGTCGACATTAATTTCTTGAATCACTAATAACATCAACGGGCTAATAAATCTTAATTTATTTACGCAGAATTGGATTCTCGGGTGAAATATTACGCAAGAAAACAACTCTCCTTCCTCCCCCCCCCCCTCTCCTTTCGAAAAGATTTGCAGTTTTAGAAGAATTCTACCGAGAATAGAAAAATGGAGCGCACACACCTCTCTACGTACGAGCATTTCCAAAAGATGCCGTTCACTATCTCTTACGCCACCTTTCAGACAAAAGCGTATTGTTTGTAAAAATGATGAGAAAAAAGAAAAGTTTAACGGAATGCGATAAGGTTTTATATATATTCCTGCGAAAGATAAATCAGGTTTTAGAACTTAAGACCTTATAACACACACACACACAAAAACAAGCAGTATCCTGGGACGTACTTTTTGTGGTACTTTATCTTCCTCTTCTGCTCCTGAAGATCTGAACCTACATAAACAAGAAAAAGATCTACAGCCAATTACACGAAATAAAATAAAAAATCCAGCTATGAGATAAAAGTGGAATAAACGCAGAATATACTCCACCCTTTAACTTAGTTTTATCCAAATCCTCTGCATAAGAATTTACGTATAGATTTATATACACTGCAAAATTCCTTTAAATAAAACATCGTGTAATACTTGTATGTATCGATACTTCTTTATACGAAAATATATATATATATAAAAGGAGATATCAGAGATCAAACAAAAACAGAACGTAGGTACTAAATCGGTATATCAGTAAAATAATCTTTTTTTTCTCTCTTTTTCCAGTACAACTGCTTTGGTGGAATTTAGTTCAAAAATTCCGTGTCTGGTGGGAGATCTTCCTTTTTTTTCCTGAAGAAACAGTGGTATATAAATATTGGGACAGGATAAGAAAAGATTTTTTTGAAAGTCTTATTATTCAATAATACATTCACTCTGAACCGGTTGAATTTCTTCCTGACTTTTATTGGGTATTTATGAATAAACAGATAGAAAATGATTACTTTTCTGTCAAATATAATTCTGAATCAATGAATTTTATCAATAATTGCAAAGAATGAGCAAAGACATCATTTTGACAAAAATAACAGGTCACATTGCAATTGAATATGAAATAAATAAAATAATAATAATTATTATTATGAAATAATCTTGAATTTTTTGATTCTTTATGATTATGGATTGTTCAACTGAGAAGTCGTCAACACTTCAACCGATCATTTTATGATAATTTAGGTTTTACCGATACATGCATTTTTTTCTGCAGGTTAAACAAAAGAGATAGGAAAAAATTTTAAATTGCTTCATAAAAGAACCACCAGCTAACCGTACACTCACCTCATATACATTTCTCTGTGGTATTTGTTACGAATTGGTGCATGCCAGAACATGTTGCGTATGTGGCCCGAATGTATTAATGTTCTTAGAGTCATGCTTGTCGTGTTCAAGTGATACGGCCATCTTAATTCTAGATAGGTTGATTTTTTTTAATGGCAACAATGCTGTAGCGTCGTCGTGAAACGGAGCCAGGCAAAGGCGTTCATACTACAGGTCAGTTGGTTGCCAACCTTCCCTCAGAGCAAAATAACTTGTCCTTCCCCCTCATGCACCTGCGCAGTGATAACAGGAAAAGTAACAGCTTGAACGAGGTGTCGCGGAATATAGTCGCCATGTTTTCGAAACAAGAGCAGAGTAGCTGGTTAAAAATTGAATGTATTAGACGTCGCAATGCTCGACAGTGTCACCAAGGACCACTGTTGTGTTTTATTACCTCCTGTTGTACAGTGAGTGAGAAGGGCGTGACCGCGTTAATCAAGGGTTTGAAATGCATACTTTTATAATACAAAGAAAAAATTATTATGTGTCTTTACAAGAGAGGATTTTACTGTACTCATATTTTGCTGAAGTTAAGCCTGGTCTTGTGGAGAGAAATTTTTTTTTGAAATAGGAGTTAGTCTAGAATTTACATCTTGGAGTTTGAAAACCACAGAAAACTAGCTCTACTGACTTCGACGTCTTCATGCTCACAGTCAACGCAACTCTCGCGAAAACGTCTCAAAGCAGCTGTCAACAGTGCGTATTTGCGACCTCAGTAGAAAACGTGGATATAAAATTTGTAGCAGTTTTCCTATCAACAGCACGACATTTTCATATTCAAGCACATGCATAAGCCATTAGTTCTAAATATCATTAGCTCGGACACCCAGTATATAAATATATATGTGTGTGTGTATACAAGTTCATATATATATATACACAGTATTTTATTTTAATCTTCATGTACAGTTTTTGTTATTAAATTTGATTTTTCGTGCACGTTTTTGTTATTTTTTTCAACTCTTAATTACTTTGTAGATAAATATATGAATTTTAAAAAGATAGAATTAACTGTCCTTTTGTTTGGACGATATCCACTATAAAACGCATCCTTTGCACTTTGAAAGGTGTAACGTATCCGTTTTAAGGTATCCGACCACGTTCGGAAGCACTTTTCTATAAAATGGTATTGGAGTGAACATTAATAACATCGTTTGACAGAAAGTGCCTTAAAACGAGGAAATCGATACCAAATTTTAGTCTGCCTACGTCGTTTTTTATGAAAAAGTCATTATTATGTCAAATTTTAAGCAAAGTTCATGTGATATTGAAAACACGATTGCAAAAAGAAATTCTATGAATTGAATATTCTGTACAGTTTTCACAGTACATTTAGCTGGTAATGGTGCAGGTTATACACCCAAATTTGTTAATGCACGTGGGAATTTTCTAAAATTTCATTCCACATTTTGTCTATAAAACACTGCACCTATACAAGTATACGTGGTAGACCTTAGATTTCGGTTCAGGACCGTAACAACACATAGCAGAATATTACATAAAAGTTTCATAATGATATAATGAACAGGTTTTCATAAATCATGTTTCAATCTCGAGTAAAATGTCAAAAACATCATTCTTCGTTTTTAGCGAGTTTAAATTTTTTATTTACGGATCACTTGTATATAAAAACGCAACACTAAAGTGGACGTAGCTTCGGTTCTGAGCATCATAAAAAGAAAACAAGGCCTGTTTTGGAATTAAAAGGAATAGGACTTTTATATATATATATATAAATATATAAAGTAGAAAAACTAAAAATCTATATTTCTTCCAAAATTACGTTTTTAACGTAGTTGGTCGGATACCTTAAAAAGTGCACAGTATTCAAGCGCACTTAATGTTGCCAACTTTTTCTTACTACAAGCTATAATCAGGTTTTGGTCTTGTATATTTGAATAAAACAGAAACATATACGCGCATTGAATTTCTTTACATTAAATATTTAAATTTTCTTTCTTGCTCTTCTCAAGTTAATTTTTTAACCAAAAAAGCAAAGAAGTTTTAAAAGTCTTTTCCAGGCATATTAGATGCATTATAACACATTATGCGGTATTTAATTAGCAGTCAACACCCAAGCAATCAAAAGAGCTTAGATTACAGAATAATTAATTGGATATGCATTTAAATTATCCCTCAAAGCATGTTTCCAATTAGCCAAAAAATGAACACATATTGTAATTTTTTTGTTCTCTCTCTCTCACTCTCTTGTTTTATGTTTGTGTTGAAGGTGTGATGAAAAATTACATCATGGAGGTTTTATGTATGTATCCGCCCTCGGAGATTACGTGACGATGTAAGATACAACTTTACTAGATTCACCCATGCATAATATAACAAGTCTGCTTTCTCCTAATGTCTACGTCTGAGTTAATGCAAGTTCGTCGTTGTTTAAGGATACTAAAAGTGGTGAATGAGGATAGGAAAGAAAGCATGGGGTGCATGTGCTGGGGCTACGAGGACCTCATTAAGGAGCACTCGTTAGTCTCCTACGCCTTTGCCTGCAACCTCTCTGCTGGTAGCCCGCTAAAAGTCATTAAGCGACATTTAACGAGTCATAATAAAGTGCCTTCTCACTTGATCCTGTCGGAGTTTTCCTATCCCTCTTTTCCCCTCGGTTAGTCCACAACAACAACAAAACATCCAAGCAGTTAGGGGAAAAAAAATGCATATTTATATACACATATATAACTGCTATAACAATAATAATCTAGTTCAATCTAGACTTTATCTAGAGATTATAATATTAAGGAGTGGGTCAACACAGAGGAAAAAGAGTTTTAATGTACTTCAACATAATGGAGCAGGTGGTGAATAAAAGACGGATTAAGTCTGTAACAACAGCAATTTATCAACTTGAATTTTTCGTTCGTTTATTCAAGCGTAAGTGCTATACGTTTGAACCGTCAAAATTAGAGTACACGTGGCTTTTAAAACTAATTTATTTATTATCTGTGTCATCATTTTCTTCACATGTAATGGTATTTTATACGGCTATAGCGAGCTTGAGGAAAAAGTGGAATTTGTGTGTAACGAAGTTCCAAATGTCTTTGACGGAATTTCTTTACATATTTCATTTTTGAATGTGAAAAAAAAACATTCCCGTTTCTTCTTGTAGTGTTGGAAATTTTTGAGACTTAACCTTCTATGGTTCATCCCCACAAAAATGTATTGATTTTTTTTGCAAACATTCATGTAAATTGGTGCTTTTATCATATTTTTAATTGAAACAATGCATTAACACGGCCTTGTGGTAGATTAGAGATTATTTTTGACTTATATTTAACATGGCCAAAAAATCAAGGGTAAAAAATATTCTGTTTCTCTTTATTCCACTGCCAGCTACAAACTTATAAAAGTTTGCTTAGCACACAAAGTTGAATAATTGTTTTCTGGAATTTTCCAATTTCCTAAATTTGGTCTGATTTTATGAACCTCTGAATACATAAAATTCCACCAGCTCTCAAAAGTGACACCGACAAGGAATCAACTCTTTCTAGATAAAAAGAATCAAGCCTATAAAGCCGTATATATTTTGTACACAAGTTACTCTGAAAGATGTGCTCTCCAACGTACTAGTAAAAATATAAAATAACTCGTCATATAGGTATAATGATTTTTTTTATCACGTATTTGCTGTGTATATTCAAATATGCACCAGATTATAGAGGGTTAAGTCGTTTGTTTCTAATGGTGACAAGTAAATATATTAGGGTTACGCGATATTTAAGCAGTTTAAAGTCTCAACAAGCACATAATAGCCAATGAATGGTGTGTGCATCGGGATCGAGCAGATGCTATAGAAGTCTATCTCTGCTCACACATGTAAGCAGTAGTAGTAACACACCACCAATTCTTTAACACATATGTCCTTATGAACCAGGGGTGGCCAGCCCACGTCACGCTTCGTACCAGGAGTAGCAAGTGAAGGCTTTATCAAAGAAATTCTATTCTATTTTTATTTCTCAATCGGAGAAATTCTCTACAACTTTCGAAAAATCTCTTTTTTAAAAAAGTGGTTGTAAGCTACCAAACCAAAATTTAGCATAGTAGGATTCTTATAAATGATTATGTAATAACGTTTTATTCAATGCGTTTCTGTTTGGTTTCTCATCTTGAAACCACTCAATCAGAGACACTGATATGAAGAAATATTTCAAGGGTGGGAAACAAATTTTATATATGTCCCATATGTACAGGATTCAAGGAATTCTGCATGTAGAGTGGGAAAGGAATGCATTTCATTGTATATCTAGAAATTCTTTAGGGAGAAGTGTTTTAAATTCTTGTCCAGTGAATGGTCGGAACATATACTACGCATTAAAACACGTTAGATGGTAGGCACAGTAAAAACTCTTAAGTATAGCACGCGATGAAAAAAAATTGTTTAACAAGCGTATGCACTTGTGAGGAATTGAGTATACTTTTTTATTCTTGACTTGGTTTTGTTGAAATCTTGAATGGTGGAACGAGGGTACTCGCTGAGTGTAGGCTCAGCAGATATTGCCACTTCATCGTTTCAATACCGATTTAAAAACAGTAGTCCGCTAAGCAATTGACTTTAGAAGGATATAATATAAAATACTTCAAATTTTCTGGCGGCCTTTTTGGGTTTGAAAAACGCAATGGATCCAGCAAAATCAAGCTGATCGGGGGGGGGGGGGGGGAGGACCATGCGCTAACCTAACTTATATAATACTATAATAAGTTATGCAAAACAATAAGTGTTAAGATATATTATATGATGATCAAGATAAATTATATTGAAAACATTGTGAAAATGAGGTATCGATAAGAGCAAGAAAATGTACACACATATATGCACACAAACATACTAAAATATTAACATGATGGATGTTTACATGTCAAACACTGTTATCATGCTAATATGGTGAAATTGTGAATAATATGAAATGAATATAAGAATTATTTACATATTATAATATTTTTATGTTAGGTCTAATGACCGTCAGAAAATTTTTAGGTCTAGCAAATCGGAGTCTTTGTGTACAGGGATATGGGGCAATTTGCCTCAAATGTTGAAATACTGTTTCATACAATGATTGGTAAGAATTTCTGACAAGATTTTGGGCATAATGTGTCTTGATACCAGAATATCCTTTCTCATATCTTTATTTCGAATAAACCTCGGAGCATTGAGAAAGCGACGGATTGTGACATTTTGAAATATTTCCAATTTGATAGGACTGGTTTTACTCAAATACATCCAGACCGCAGCGGCATAGAACAAAATGGGTCGAATTATCGTTATTTTATAATCTGAGTTTGTTGGAGGTGGTGAGAGTAGATCGAGTGTAACAAATTTTGTTCAACACATGCTGCTTTTTTTTTTTTTAGCTTAGATGACTGCCTCCTTTCCCCCCCCCCCCCCAATGAGCTCTAAAAGATAAGCGCTTCTCTAAAATGTCACCTAGGTATCTAGCAGTATGAACAGGTAAGATTTGCGTGCTATTAAATTCAATAGTAGTGAGGGGGGTAAGTCCTTTTTGTCAATGATCCACGTAAAGAGTGATTCATTAGTATTTAGTTGGACTCTGCTGCTTTCACACCAGTTCTCAACCCTGTGAAGCGTTTCTTAGAGATTTCCAAGTGCTTTTGTGGGGAACCCTGTCTACAGAAATTATGACCGAATCATTTACGAAAATGGGCGTAACATCCTTAGGAGCGATAGGAAAGTCATTCATTTCAAAATTTTGTAATAATGGTCCCAAGGACACTGTTAAAATGACGATCTGATAGTAGGTGATTTCGAAACTGAGTCATTGATTTGAACCCAAAAATGATCGAGCACAAATATAGTGTCTCGTGAATTGGATTATTCTATACGACATGTTCATGTCAATTAGTTTATAGAGCAAATCATCATGCCATAATTTATCAACTCTTTTCCGAATCGAACGGAGCCACAGTCGCTGTATCTGTATACATTCTAGCTTCCTGTAAACACTCCACAATATTGGGAAGCTGTGTAACTGTAGGCAAATTTCTTCAGAAAAATTTTTTGAATCTTGGATTTGAAAAAAAAAATGTTTTTATCTAACATTTTTGACTTCCAAAATAAGTTTCGTCTGAGAAAATGTAGCAAACTGACAAGAAAATGTACTATATTAGTTCTAAAACGTATAACGATGAGTTGAAGAAAGAAGATAAAAGGTCTCCATGATATATGGATGGGATTGAAGAATCAAACTGGTTATAAACACGTAAGAAAGACAACAGATGCCACTAATAAAAAAAAACAAAGTTAGTACTCGACGCGTGTGAGAATGAAAATCAAAGCTAAATACAGTGTTATAGTGAAAATAAGACATCCTAACAATAATAGGTGAAATAGAAATTGTCGTGTGTCATGTAAAGTGCTGCCAGTTTTGAAAAGAATATATACGTATACCATTAGTTCCCTTTTTTTACACAGTTTTGTAAAAAATATATATAATGACCAAAGATAAACAGACACTCAAAACTAACATATACATCCATTAAACGGTAGATATTTCAAGTATCCATCGCAGCAATTTGCAGCCAAAACCAGTATAATAATAAATCATCAGTATTCAAATAATTTTGACAAATAACATAAAATCCTAATATTTTCATTCACGAATGAAATAGATTTTTTTTTTCACGATTCAAAATGTATTCCACGATTCAAAATGTATTCCACGATCTACTTAATTCAAATCAATTACGAAAAGAAAATATTTAAAAAATAAATTTTTAAATAAAGTATTTAAATATCTGAGAACATATTCGAGAGAGATCGTAATACACTAGAAAAACAACTTGCATTTTCGAAACGGTGTCCTCCCATCTTCAGATAAAAAGATTTAAACGGACACCTGAGTTCGTAATACGGATTATTCTGGATTATATACCAACAAGTAGATTGTAGCATTAACTGAAATCCTTTCCTGTTTCAATAAATCTATCACCACATGACTGGATTACGAAAAATAAGCTGCAAAAGAAAAACAAAGAATATATGATTAAAAATTCATGCATTACAGAATATGTACAAAATAAAAAAATGTCTCACATTATTTATATTTACAATAAATTCCGTAGTTTCAAAATCATTTATTTTGAGAAATGAAGAGAAATTCAAAAAAAAAACTAATTAACTAAATGTTATTAAATAAATCAATTGATTTATTATTTTTATAAATATATACATTTTAAATTTCCTGACAACATAGTACCATTGTTCTGCTATCTAATACTGTCGTTTGATTTTATTGCATTAATAACATTCAAGTATTTAAATATAATTAAATTTATTTTAATTAATTGAAGTTTGTTTCTGTAATTGATTTGAATTAGAGTCCGTGTTTGGGATATATTTGAAAAATAAAATAAAACCGATTTGATTCATGAATTCAAATACTACCAGGATTGTATAATATTCTCATCAAATCATTTGAATACGGATAAGTTATGGTGATATTGATCTCTGTTGAAAATATTGTGTCGATGAATACTCGAAATATCCATCGTTCTATGCAGTAATGGATGGGTATACAGTGAAACCTCGATACGATGGCGAACGCAGAAGGGGCGATCTCAAGTGGAGATGTAAAAAAATTGAATCGATAACTTTTAAATACCTCTCGAGTAATATCGTAATACACTCTAGAAAAACAACAAACTTTATCAAAAAGCTGTCCTGAGTCTCCCGATAAAGAGCATCAATGGACACCCGAGTTCGTATTACGGATTATATACCAACGAGTGCATAATATCATTGACTGAAATTCTATCCTGTTTCAGTAAACCCATCTCCGCACGGTTGGATTTTGAAGAATAGTGTACAAAGGAAAAACAAAGAATCCATGATTAAAAATTCATTCATTACAGAATATCTACAAAAGAAAAAAACTCTCCCCTATTATTCACATTATTTACATTTACTTAATAAACTCCAAAGTTTGTTAAAATAATTTATTTTTAGAAATGAAGAGAAATTTAAGGGAAGAAACTAATTAGTTAACTAAATGTTACAAAATAAAACGATGTGCGGTTAATTTATTATTTTTTTAACAACAATTTATACAGTATTTCTCTATTGTTCTACCAGACGAGCGACATTGTCCTGCTATTCAATACTTTCGTTTAATGAATTGAATTAATCGTGCAAGTATTTGAATATTATTAATTGGATTCTTTAAATTAATTTTATTTTTGTTTTTGTAATTCATTTAAAGGGGTTGGTGCACGCAAATTTTTCAAAAAACAAATTTAGATTTTTTTTCAATGTCAAATATCATGAAACTTTCTGTGTCTAACTGTGCTCGAACTTTGGCTCTACCTGTAATATAAATATTTAAAAAATATTTTAGTAAAAACTGCTGGCAGGCATTACATATGCTAATGTTTTCCACTAAAATGCTTTTTTCTCAAGAAACCAAGTTTTTTTCTTAGATAAGGAACATTTTTTCGAAAACCATTCATTCAAATGTCTTGAAACTTAGTGTGTCTCTTAACACTGTCACTCAACACTAATCCTCGTGTTAAATACTTTAAGACGAGGATTTTGTATTAAAATTATTTAAAAAAAAAATTATGGCACAAAGTATGTGTACAAATTAGGATTATTTTTCAACAAGTTGCATGTTGTTAAAGTTAAAATTCGAATAAAAAGAAACCAACAATTGAAATGATAAATGTCCATGTTACATTGTATAAAAATATCCATAGTATCTGAGAAAAGAAATTGAGTCCCTAAATTTAATAGGAACAATTTTTAATGTTCCTTAAACGAAGGAGATTTTCCCTATAGGAAAGCATGGGAAGCCAAGATCATGCACCAATCCCCATTAAATTAGAGTTCATGGAATATATTTGAAAAATAAAATAGAAGCCATTCGATTTGCGAATGGAAATATCAAGATTGTATGATATTCGTTATCAAATTTCAGATAATAATATTATTATTTATTATTGTGATGTTGGTTTTGGTTCCAAATTGTGGCGGCGAATACTCGAAATATTCTATCGCTTAATGGGGTAATCAATAGGTATGCAGTGAAACCTCTCTATAAAATAGCGTGTGTATATGGAGGAATCCCAAGTGGAGATATAAAAAAAAAACTTGGATCACAATAATATTCAAATACTACTCGAGTAAGATACACTGTAGAAAAGCAAAAAAAAAAACATTTCAGAAAAGGTCTCTATCCCAATAAAGAGGATCAAACGAGCACCTGAGTTCGTAATACGGATTATTTTCGATTATATACCAACAAGTAGATTGTAGCATTAACTGAAATCCTTTCCTCTGTTTCAGTAAACCCATCTGCACACGCTTGGATTCCCAAGAATAAGATGCTAAAAAAAACAAAAATATGTTATTAAAAGTTCATGCATTACAGAATTTCTACAAAAGAAAAAGAATCTCTCCCATATATATATATATCACATTATTTACATATACTTAATAAATTCCACAGTTTTGAAATAATTTATTTAAAAAAAAAAAAAATAAATTTCAAAAAAAAGGAAACTAATTAATTAAATGTTATAAAATGAAACGATGTATTTAATTTATTATTTTTATAAATAAATAAATAAATATATATATTTGGAATTCTTCCACCAACCGATCGTCATTGTTCTGCTATTTAATACTTTCGTTTAATGGCCGCGAATCCAAAAATTCACGTATCGTTTTTATCTCTGCTCGAGGGCGTAAGTGTTTTTTAATTTTAAATTTATTGCTAAATTTCTTTTTTTTTCCCCTTACTGTATGTGTCCCTTATTTCAAAATAATTAGAATGACTTTTTTTTTATTCTCTCTGTTCGAATTCATTGCGTTCATTTGGAACGGATTAAAAAAAAAAAAAAATGCAAGAGTGGAATTTCGAAAGCAAAAATTTAATGATTGGGATTCTCGGAGCGTTCTGACTCAAATACGCATACATTGCTCTTAATTACTCCGGGAAAGAATCCCATTTTAAATTCGAAATTTCTTCATGCAACATTCATTTTGTTTTAATTCTTAATCGTGCGTATGTAATGTCTTACAAGGAGGAATAAAAGCAATGATAATGATAAAAAGTTACAATAAAATATAATTGACAGAAAAAAAAAAAAAAACGAAGAAATTTTTATTTGAATTTTCTTAACCAGGTACTTGAATCTCCATAGCTATGTATACTATATGTCGAGTGTTTTATTTCTTGTGTCTCGATATTTAATTGGCATTTTTCGGGTGAATATTGAGAAATAATGAGGATGTTTTTTCCCCTTAAGCATTTTTATTTATGGATATTGTTTTTCCTTAAGGTTTAATACATGCATGTGTAGTTTTTAATCTAATATGGAAGGTGTAGTTTAACGTTATGGGTTAAAATGCACTGAAGTTAGTCAAAAGTTTTGTGTAAGTGTGTAAGAGGGTAGTTTGCGGTATGTTTATTAGGTGACTTCTGAACTGTTGATCCTGGAGGCATACTTCCAAATAGAAAAAGTATCCAAATAACTTGTAGGCCTCAGATACGGCATACATATTGCAAGGGGTTGCATAGTTATCAAAATAAAACAAAAATTAACCATTTTACGAGCATCCTTTGCTCGAAAACCTAATTAGAAAGTTGTTGTCTTGCTTCTCCTGAGGCCAATATATATATATATATATATATATATATATATATTTTTTTTTTTTTTTTTTTTTTTTTTTTTCTTCTAAGTATGATATTCGCAGAGAAATTTGATTTAAAAAAACAGAATAGTTTGAAAGAACAGCATGAATGCCGGGGTAAAACGAGTTTCATATCCCAAAACGGGTGCCTGAAAATGTGAAGTATTTTCTATTGCACCCTATGAAAGTAATTTCCTTAGCACACTATTGTTTTCTAATCGGTATAGGTATGATAAAGGGTCTATCTGCAGAGCCTACATCCAGCAAGGACGACGCTTGTTCCACCATTCAAAATTTTAAGACTTCGTTTTCAAAACAGTTAGTCCTTATCTCAAGTGATACTTGTTTAAGCTATCACTTTGCTATGGCTTAAATTACACCTCTTCAATTGCGAAACAATGACGGACAACTGTCTTCACACTTAACAAAAGGAGTGTCACTCCCCACAGAATCTCAGAATGATTCCTGATCCCAATGTTTGTTTTTAATACTGAAAGTCGTTTTCGCTTTCTAATCTACTAGGTAGAACCTCCTAAGTCTGGGCACCCATAACCCGGAACACTTCCGAAACTATTTTTATTTTCACCCGGGAGCTCTTTTGATGTTTTTTATTTACCCAAAGTCTGTTTCTTCTTTTTTCTAATAAATCGGCAATTTTATTTATTTCTTGTTTCACCTGTTGGGGTCCACTGGAGTTTTCGTTTTTCTGGGATACAATGATAACAACTGTGTTTGTCTTAATGAATATGATCAGTTAGAAAGGGTAATCTTTTATCAACTTTCCCTTTTTTCATTTCATTTCTCCGCCCTGTACAGTTTAAATTATTGTTTTAGAATTTTTGTCTCGCTCTCTATTATTTTCTGTGAATTTCCGAACATGCTGAAAACGTCTACAGATGTGGCAGCTATCGAACGAAAACATCATGTTTTATGTATACGTAAGAAAATGTAACTTTTGAAAAGCTAGAACGCGGAAAAGCAGTACGAATATTGCGCGGAGAACGTGGAAGCGGAAAATGTACTGTTTAAGATCTTTGGATACAAAAAACATATTTTCAATGTTTTCTCCCAGAATCAAGCAATGACTACAAGAAAATGTTTGAAGAATAATTAAAGGAGTTGTGTGTTGTGTGTGTATTTTTTTCTTTTAACGGAGAACTGCATAGTAATGGTATGTAAACAAGAAATTACGGTTTTAATTAGATTATCTTCTACTATACGCACATACAGTCGAATCCCGTTATAACGAACTCCAAGAGACAGGAGAAATCACTTCGTTATAACGAGATTTCGTTATAAAGGAATTCGAGGTATTTGCGTTCGAGATTCGAGATTTTCGCTATAACGGTATTCACGGTATTCGTTAAAACGGGATTCGACTGTATATATTGTATTGCTTTGTTAATTTTTTTTCCAACAGGAAATATGAGTAAAAGTGCTCAAATATGTATAGTACTGCTTTATATATCAAAACTTGTGAACTAAACAAAACTGGATCCGTAATCCGAAAGATTCCATAATCCAGAATTCTAAGTTCCGAGGAGTCCGGATATGAGAGATCCAACTCTGTATATTGGTTTTAGTATTACTTGCCTAGAACATCACATACTGATTGAGAGCGAAAGCGACTATAATGGAAACTTGAAAGGTCCACGCGCGACGTAACTTATTACGCTATCGGTGTGATTCGAACTTTAGAGCTTTGCCCGTTCATCGCAGCCGGGTGTAACAACACACACAGGTGACAGTGATATTGCCCCGACTAAGTCGATCTCTCTCTCTCTCTCTCTCTGCTTCACATCAAGAAAGGTGACCGCAGCTGCCGTGCTGCTATGTATTACGTGGGTCTCGAACATGTGGATGCCAAACCATAATTTATTACTGGCCTATATAAGGCAATCACTGATCTCGATATCATTTATTCTATAACATGCATAACGTCAGTGCAGCTAAATTCACCTTGGCTTGCTGTGACGGAGAGGTTAACATAGTTCTCGGATTACGCTTCTGGTATACGTCACCATTTTGGATTCCTAGTGTCAGTATATTATTGTATTTGGACGAGAATCTACAGGACGATTACTTAATTAACCTTTTGTATTTTGCTGGTGAACCATTGATTCTATAAAGATATACTTCCAATTGGAAAAATCACCCAAATAACGTGTAGAACTCATACGCCGTTCATGTTTCAAGGGGGGGGGGGGTTGTTATAATTATGGAAATTAGTTATTAAAATTCACTTTTATGTATACAAACATCCTATGCCCAAAAGCCACTTAGAAAGTGTTTTGCCTTTCTCTCCGGAGGCAAACAAAATAATTCCACTTGTGTAACTGCAATATTCACTGATATATTTGAATGCAGAAATCAGAAAAAATTGGGAAAAGAACTATATAAACTAATGGACAACGCTTCGTTACCTCATTTATGCAGTTCTTCCCCAACTTTTCTCAGATTTTCGAATTCAAATATCGCAGTGAATATTGCACTTGAGAAACATGGAAGTTTTTTGTTGGCTTCAAATTTGAACAAATTTCTAATTGGGTTTTTCAGAACAGGGTGTCCGTACAAAGAGTTAATTTTTATATTCTAATCAATTATACTGCCCCTTGCAACATAAAAAAAATGACATATCTGAATCCACATGTTATTCGGATATTTATTTCTAATTGGAATTATGCCTCTAGTGTCAACGATTCGCTATTAAAATGTCACAATGGGAATTACGGATTCACCTTGTATTTCTTTCATGTAATTTAACATAACAACAGACAGAAATGACCGCTGACAGCTCAGAGAGACCAGCTTGGGATGGTTTGCGCTCTTACCCAAACGGATGGACTGTTTTTAAATTTTTATATCCTCAAACACAAAACATTCTTTTTAATTTTTCTAAATGGCCTTTTCACCCAAGAAAAACCCTTGCAATAACAATACTCGAGGTGAAATACATGGTTTGTGTAGCCATAGGAAACCCACTAAGTAGTCTTAATGCAGTTATTTTACCACGTATAACAACGGGTCACTTTGTAAAAAATTTTGTGTTGGGCCACTCGGAGAAATGAACATTCAAAAACAGGGGCACCGGGTAGAGAAAGGGGTAAAATTTCCTACAAAATTTTTCTTAAATATTTTTGTATGAAACAGTTAAAATATCCAAAGAAAATTCCCTTTCTATGCTATTTCAACGAGTTTCTGTTAACTGAAATGGTTTTTGAAGGTTGGTAATAAGAAAATTCTCTCGAAGATGTCCCTCTTGTGCCACTCCCTCTCCGCCTTAAAACTTCGATCGCCTTTAGTCAAAGAGGAATCTCTTTGGTGTATTTGCAAAAATACGAATGGCGGGTCAATGTATCAAATTTTATCAATTAAACTTTAATTTTTTCCAGCATTTGTTTACTCAAGTTAAATAATTTTAATTCAAATTATCATTGTACGATAATTTTAAATAACCTTGCGGCTTCGTTTATTCAAGTGACAATGTGAAATTGCAGGCTAAATTCTGTAAGCCACGACCAGTACCTCGTTTTTGTCAAAATTATCTTTCGCGTCACAAGACCCACACATTCATACGCATACTGACGTTGGAAAACACTGTCTATTCTTTTCGTGGGGGGCCTGTCTGGGTCCGTCCATTTGTAATCCCACCATCAGCTCTTGGGGGTAGGCAAGCGGCAGAATTTCGTTTTGGTATGGAATTTTAAATCACCTATATACACACAAAAATATATATATTATTCTATTTTAAGTCATTATTGAGACGTTATACTTTTAAATATTGTAATAGAAATTTTCGTCTGACGAAAAAGGGGGAAAAAAACATCATTAGGTGAATCTCCGTATCCTGGACCATATATCCGTTAGCCTGAGGCTCGGTTGATTGCACTCAAAATGGATAGCTTTGAATTTTCAGCGTTTACCCGAAACACGTCGATTGCCCTCAGTCTGATTTTCGTCATTCTAGGTGATGGGGGTGGGGGGAGATTTTGTAATTTCTCAAAGATATTATTCAAGTAACCAGTAATCAAGAATAAAAATTATGAGCAATTTGGTGAACAGTCGAAACAGCGATCGAAAATTTTTTGATGCGTATGGGCAGGATTTTTTTTTACTAGTGCCGCCTGCTGTTGATTTTAAACACTAATTTCGGAGTTGATGAATATTTAGGTGATATGTTTATCTTTTTCTTGGAAAAAAAATTGTATTACGTGTTGAAATTTGTGTCTTTTTTGTCGTATGTTTTATATATTTTATTCATTAATTATCATGTAAATTTTCAATCCTCCGTACAGGCATCACAGCCTCTGGATGATAAATATGTTTTGTTTTTTGTTTTTTTTAAACTAATTTAAATCTCTGTATGTTGTAAATGAATACGTTTGATTTGATTTGATTTGAAATTTATTGCAATTGAGATCAATTAGGGGTGAAATTTGACAGTTAAATATCAGTGAAAATTATTTTTATATTTGCCTTATTTTGCCAAATTTGAAATCTTTTTCAGAATTTGGGCTTACTTATATAATATATAAGAATATAGCCTATATTATAGGGTCCGTTCAAGTAGTATTACGTAAGCAAATTTTTATCGATTTTTGACCTCCCCCCCCCCCTTGTCAGCAAAATTTCGTCATCAGCTCTGCCCCTTTGAACCCTAACTCATATTTTCATAAAAGGTGGTTGATGACGTAAGCATTATCCAACCCCCCCTCCCCCCTTGTCATCAAAAGTCAGCAAATCGGAAACTCCCAGTAATTCGTACTGAATAATTATATGTTTTGAATGTAGGGACCAGGGCTAGAAGAATCTAATATTGTCCGACGAGCAAAGATTTTGTGCCAGTTGTGTCCATTTTTTTATGCCTGTATAAATTTGTTTCTTTCGATACATGAACTTCTCATTTTCTATGTTATATTCCAATCATAATGTTATTTCCGTGATGACGAGAAACACTATGCGTGTGTGTGTATTACGATATTTCTTCACCAGTATATTCAGCATATACCATCCACAAACTATTCCAACTGGGAAACCACAATCATACAACTTTGATTAATTAGATCCAAATCCATCACAGATGCAGAAGCTTATAAACATCCACTCACTTTGCATCGAGCTGATTTCGGTTTGCTATACATATCGTATACATATTCATCCATGTTCCTCATTCTACGTAATCTCCTCATTACAAACATACGAATATAATATTAATTAACCATTTTCCCGGTTTAGCAGTAATAAACTAAATCCTTATTGTTAAATTCCATACTTTTTTCCTCACATTTTTTTAAGTTGTCTTTTTTCTCCTTCCGATTTTCAGCAGGAGCAAATTAAAGGAGAAAGAAGAATGTGTGTTTCTTTGAGAAATTAGCTAACAAATATCTGGATTTGTTAGTGCTAAAATAGGAGGATTTTAAAAGGCGAGATATCTCGTCAATGCCAGTGATGTGGGAGTCAATATTGGTTCGTTATTCACAAAAGTAAACTGGAATCCGCAAGAGAAATAACAGCTTTTTTACCGACAAGGTAATTCTACAGGTGAACATTTAGACCAGCGTTTCTCAACATGTGGTCCGTGACAATTACACAGGTGGTCCGCAAGCAGACTTAATAATTTAATTCTAATGTGTTATCAAGAACATTGTGTAAAATTGTTGTGACTATTGCACTGAGCTATAAGTAAACTGGAGTGAAGACTCCCTATTCAATAACACAGACGATCGCGAGCCGACGCGGAGAAATACAAAAGTGGGCGTGACGGAGCGAGACGGGCAAAACATTGCTATTTCAGCATGTAATTTTATAAAAAAAATAGTTCTTCTTAAGTTTTGGAAAAGAAAGGGTATTTCGTGTAAGAAAGTAAGTATTCATTTTTATACATTTTTTTGAAGATAAAGAATACATAATTATTGGCCGAGAAGTGAAAAAAAGTGGAATGTACATGTCTCGTATTTGGAATTGCCCCATTGCATTAACATGGTCAGGAAATGTTTTGCCCGGTTCGCTCCAAAAGGGTGATGCGGTCGCGTAGGACGACGGCTCGCGCAGTCCTCACTCCACTTTACTTATAGCTCAGTGGACTATTGCAAGTAACATTACTGTAATTTAAAAAAGTAGGTCATGAAACTTAAGACGGAAGTCTTCAATTTTTCAGAAACGGTCCGCCAAATTGAAACTTTCCACGAAGCTTGGGGGTCACCAACCCATGCAATTTATTGACGGGGACAAGTCGAGCCCCGAGATCAACAGGGACAAGAACAATTGATTTTAAATAAATAAATAATTGATTTTAAATAAATAAATAATTGATTTTAAATAAATAAATAATTGATTTTAAATAAATAAATAATTGATTTTAAATAAATAAATAATTGATTTTAAATAAATAAATAATTGATTTTAAATAAATAAATAAATAATTGATTTTAAATAAATAAATAATTGATTTTAAATAAATAAATAATTGATTTTAAATAAATAACAAACTTTATGTAATCGGTAATTATTTATTTTATTAATTATCAATTTTGATTAGTTCTGATACCAAGTTTTCCCAATAATTCTGAAAACGTTTTTGTTGATTACTAATTAAATTAATTGATTCTGATTAGTTTCAATCTGAAATGGCTTTAGATCCGTGTTTCCCAAAGTGGGCAATATCGCCCCCTTGTGGACGATGGAATGGTCCAAGGGGGCGATAGAACCTACTGATTTAACATAGGATCCTATGGGTTTACTTGAGTTGGGGGGGGGGGGAGCGATGAGAGGAAAAACATTTCTGATGAAGGGGGCGATGGAACAAAAAGTTTGGGAGACTATGCTTTAGATGATTCTTGATTATTTGCCCTAACTTCTAAAATTATTTCTTTCAGTAATTCTGAATTTTCATGAATTTGTTCCGGAATTTTCTGAAAAATCATTTCTTTCATTTAATATAAAATTAATATATTTTTTTTAATGTTCTCAATCATTTTATAAAAACGATCGTGGCGAGCTTAAAGAGCTCCGAGGGCCAATTAAGGCCGGCGGGCCATACTATGATGACCCCTGACTTCAGGTAACTGTGTCTCATCGAGAAAAATTTGAGAAATTGTGATCCTAAATACGAGAATATCAAGCAAAAGTTGCTGAAAAATGTAATTTACGACAAATTTGCTGATTAATGCTGGAATCGTTCAGGTTTGGGCAAATGCAAGTGCTGCTGCGATTCACAATGAACAAAAATGTTTCTCACAAGAATTAAAATCATGACTAGATGCCCATATTTCATCGAAAAAAATGCGGGAAATTTGGATCTCTCAAATACGCCAAAATTAGGAGATCACCAGTTCGCCACAAAAAATGTTTCTACAAGTCAGCAATATTACCAATTCCTGCTGAAACTGCTACCAATATTGTACATGGGGGAAATGATTGGATACTATAAATTGCAAAGAACTGAAATATGGTTCAAGAAAAACAAACATTGATCATGATGAATATATGAGGTGAAAATGCATGTTTCAAGCCATAATTATCATTATACCATCTCTAAGTTATGAAAATTATCGTCATTTACTAACTTGGTGGGTTGCTAATTCAAATGCAGTAGACTCTCGACTATACGGGCTATTAAAAAGTAATAATTCTCCGCAATAAAATGAGAAATAATTTACTTTGCCAATGCATTGCAAGCGGGCATCTGCCACAACTCTCCTATGTGTCGCGTGCAAATTGAGATATCCTAATAGCGCATATTTAACCTATCTTAGGCCTACCTTTTCACATTTTTGTAATCATTTATCAGTGAACAGTAAAATAAGTTTAATTAGTTATGTAAGCGCTAAATGTACGTTTTACGTTGATTTTTTCTTTCTTTTCACAGTTTATGCATTCATAATGTAAACTCGGACTGTCCCATGGGTTAGTCTAGCAGGGCTCCAGCCCGGAATGATTCCTACCATTTTTACTTTTTGATGCTATAAATCTATAAATCCTCTGTAGAAGGGCCCACCACAGATCATAGCCCGAGGGCCTTACTGCAGGATATGGGAATAATTTATCCTAAAGTATATACAATAATTTTTTTTTGGACTTCATCTTTTTCTCTAATAAATTTTTTCGGAACGTACAGTACATTATAAAGTATTAGTTTGTACTAAGAGGTCAGAAAAAAATGGATAAGAACAGGTTTTGGTGTAAAAAGGATGTTTTTGATGGTATGGATTATAGAACCATTTTTATAGATCTCCAGCCATTCAGGCTTTTTGTTATCCTGCCTGCCCTTCCACCAAAGTAGGGCGGATAGTTGAGATAATCTACCGTATTCGAATTCACTACTCGCTGGAAAAATGAGACAGAATTGTATAAGGAAGTCGGAATGGCCAAAAAATGTAGTTTCATTCATAGTTGTAGTAGTTTTCATTTCCTCCATACATTTATAATACGAGACGTATCTGAATCTTTCAGGTCACAAAACTCATTTAACTGTAAGTTAGTGGTCCACCAAAATTTCAGAAATTTTACTGACGAGTTCAGAAATGTTGAAAAACGCTGTTTTAGACTACTTTATTTCACACGATCGTGTTAACTGCTTGCTACGTGATGTCAAATGCAATTAAATTTATTGATGCTGAAAAAGTCGTCAATTTACAAGCAAAAAAGTCGATCTTATTTGAAATCTGATCAACTGAGTTCTTTTAATTAATTCAATTACAATCTGAAGTAGAAGGATTAAAATAAATAGGAAATGTGAGAGTAGAAGAAGAAAGAGCAAATCCAGCATAAAACAGTTTTTGCCGAAATAAGTAACTAATGATTGGTTACCTTATCTCGGGCCCTGGAATCTCTCGCTCGCTCACCGAGAGATTTGCTCAGAGGGGTCCGATAATGTGTGAGCTTCACCTTTCAAAACCTCCTGTTGCCTCTTAATGACCGAAAAGGGTCCACGCTTGAGACAACGTTATTTCATTAGCCCTAAGAATAGGGAATCGCTCCAAGAAGCAAAAAAAAAGAGCTCTTGGTCATTAGGTAGAATAAGAAACAAAAGAAAAAAAAAAGGTCAGACTGAACGTGATGTTGGGAGAACAGGAGAATACATAAAAAAAAGAGCAATAGATGGAGCTTCAGATTCTGAGGATAAACTGGAGAATTACTCTCCTCGTTTTTCTTGGAAATGTGTCCTAAAATAATGCAAGATGAGCTTCTACCGACGATTCGCTCTGTCTTCATAGTGATATCTAATAAAAGTACAAACGACTTACGTGAAGAGACACTGATTATATGAAATGAACATTTCTTTTTTCACTATTGGTGATTCATATATAAAAGATGTCCCGTAAGTCTCAAGTCCGTCCTTATGTAACAAACCTTTCTTCGTAGAGGAATCATTACAGTTTTAAAAACTCTCAAAATGTGTTCCAAATTCACCGTGTAGCGGTTTTTGGAGTGAAAACACAATGGGTCACAAAAGAAAATCTAAATTTTTGTATGTATACACTTTCCTTATAAACCCAATTACAAAGTTGTTGCCTTCTCTCTTTTGAAGCCAACAGAAAAAACAATCCACGTTTCTTCAGTGCAATATTCGCAGAAATATTTGAATATGCCGTCTGGCAGTCCAGTGGTTAGGTGGATAGCTTCTGACTGTGCAGATCTGGGTTCGAATCTCGATCTGGGCATGAATGTCTACTAACGCACTAACAAATTCCCTACACAGATCGTAAAGATCTCTTGGGAATACGTGATGGTCACGTTATTATTTTAAAAACAATTAAAAATCGAAGAAAAGTTGACAAAGAACAAAATAAGCTAACGAAAAACACTCCTTTCCCTTATTTATACTATTCTTTCCCAACTTTTCCTCGATTTTTGAACTCAAATACCTCAGCGAATATCGCAGTTAAAATCGTGGAATATTTTGTTTCCTCCGGAGAGACGTTCATCAACTCTCTTATTTTGTTTTTAAGACAGGGTGTCAATATGAAAGTTTAGATATTTTATTTTGTGACGCACTGTATATCTACTGCCAAAACTGTTACAGACTGATTTTTGAACACATTTTGGGAATTTCTTAAATTTTAACCATTCTTTAAATGGTTAAAATTAAATCTTTTTGTGGAAGAAAAAATCGCTAAAAAAAAAGATAAAAAAAACACCTTCCTTCAATAGGGTTACATTAGAGCTTCGAAATTATGAAGAAACAGGTAAAAAGACCGAGGGAGAGCTGGAATGAATTTCTCCCTGTCGCATTGGCACGAGATATCTCATCCTTGACCGATAAGGGTTTGAAAAAAAAGAAAGAAATGTTTCTGAGAACAGGTTTTAACAGTGGATGAATAGAGATTCTCAGGGCACATCCCACCTTTTCCGATTATTTTTCTTTCAAACTGAGCACAACTCAGGTCTATCATCATCTATGGACAATTTACTACCTGGTGAGTTGTGCGGAAAGTTTGTAAATGTGTTTGAGTACCTAACAGTCTGAGTGCGTCTGTAGTATTGTGTTTGATTTTTCAGTGCTGTCAGCTGTATTTCAGAAGTGAGTGATGTGTTATGATTAAATTATATTTGTCCTGTTTGTAGGTCTGTTGCTCTCTGTGGTGAGACATTTTAAAGGGGAGATCGGCTCGCATTCGCGTGTTGAAGTTTGAAACCACAAAAAAAAACCAACTTCAGCCGACGACCTCTGTGTCGTCGGTGGGGTTCGTACTCGGGACCTCGCGACGCGAGTCCGTCACTATGACCACTCGACCACCAAAGCTGCAGCGCACCCCCTTCCTGTAAAGCTACCACCATACCAAACAGAAAATGAGCAATTGGAATTGATTGGGATTTTTCATTTGTTTGTCCACTTTCGTGAGTGGCCACTTGGTTGAGCGGGCAGGTGTAGTCGCCACTGGCCGTAGGGAGATTTCTTGATTTTCACCTCTAGTTCAATGGTGTCAGGGCTCCGAGTGAACGGGGCTATATTATTTAAAAAAAATTATTAAATTAGAAAATTATATTTTCATTAAATACGAATTTTCTTTAGTTGTGAAAATATTTTTCCTTTTAAAATAAATCTACTTTACTTCTGAAAATATTTTTTTTTTCAATCAATCAAAATTATCTAGAAAATAAATGACAAATATTACCAGAATAAATGTGAGAAATATTTGAACGATAATTATTATCCATTAAATATTTCTCACATTTATTCTGGGAATATTTGTGATTTATTTTCTAGATAATTTTGATTATAAATTTAATATAGTTTTATAAATTGTTTAAATCTGAAAATATTTCTTACGACAATTTAGAAAACTAAAATTTTCGTCAATTGTGTATTCTAATGACTCGCGGAAAAACTGTTTCCAAGAATTCTGAAATTATTTCTTTTGATTATGAATGATTATGACTAACCCCTTTCAGAAATTCGAAACTGTTTCTTTCAATAATTTCAAAATCATTCCTTCCACTAATTATGAAATTATTACTTTTTCAATAATTCTGAAATTATTACTTTTTCAATAATTCTGAAATTATTACTTTTGCAATAATTCTGAAATTATTACTTTTTCAATAATTCTGAAATTATTACTTTTTCAATAATTCTGAAATTATTACTTTTTCAATAATTCTGAAATTATTACTTTTGCAATAATTCTGAAATTATTACTTTTTCAATAATTCTGAAATTATTACTTTTTCAATAATTCTGAAATTATTACTTTTTCAATAATTCTGAAATTACTTCTAATCGGTTCAGAAATATTTTGCCATCGATTTTGAAATTATTTTTCAGTTGCGAAATGTTTTCTTGAAGTAATTGTAAAATCATTTCCTCCTCAAATTGTGGAATGCATTTCTTCACTAAGGTTCCTTTTTTTCAGAAAAAAAATTTCTTTACATTCTGTCACTACGTAAGCTTCAGTTTATTCAGAAAAATGTCTACAAAGTATGGAGGAATGCTTGCATGCACGGTTAAGTAGAAGTAATTTGAATCTCTGCCGAAACGTATACGGAGGTTATCCTCGTGGTGAGCTTAAGTCGCATTCTTTCGTTTTTAATAGCATTAGATTAAAACCCGTTCAGAACAATGCATCTCAACTGAAGATGCTGACGCTGACCCACCAAGCCAATTCAAAACACAACAATGAATGAGTCGGATGCCATATATTCTGATGGGTTTAGAATTTCGTGTGTATGTGGTCTGTTGTAAGCAGTCGTTTATCCTAGGAGTCTGCTTTCATTGCACAACTGGAATTCTTTCAGCAGGGGGATGGGCGGGGGGCGTAAGGCTTGAATAACTTGGGCCCAAGATAAGAAGTTGTTTTGGTAGTATAGGGTGTTAGGATCAATCGTCGAATGATTCTCTTGGGCTTGGGTGATAAGTACTAGCTCCAATGGTATTTGCGTAAGAACGACTTTAATACGACACAGATACCACTTTAATAATCCCCGCACTTCTTGCACAAAAATATAAGTTTCACAAGTGTATTCAAGATACATCTATATGCATTTAAACTAATTTTAAACTAATCTTCGTCAAATTTTCATATGTACATTTTGCATACGTACGAAACGGGAACCCAACTTTGTTATTTTGAAAGGTCGTCAGAGCTGGACAAATGCCGGAATCAGGCAAAAAACTGTGGGGCATTAATGGTTCGGTGGCCTCATCAATAATTTTTGGAATGTTTAATTTTGCTGACGTAGTTCCTCTAACAATACTTTTGAGAAATGTTTATCCTCTTTTGAATGGTTTGTCATTTCTTCAGTGTTGCCAGTACATGGAGAAAATCCGGTCACATCACCGGGTATTATACATCGAGTAGCATATAAATTCGTTTGAAATTTCTAATGATGATCGACATTGAACCATAATGTTATCTATAGGTCATAGTTGAACTAATAGCTTTCTCGCACAAATCAACTAATTACCATCTTCATTAATCAGAATATTTTAATAAGTCGAATGAAAAAAAAAAAAAAAACCCAGCATAACCATCTATTGCAGATTGGAATAGAATTTAAGTACAACTCGTCAGCTAAATTGGAAATCTGGATGAAAGAAAAATCTCCGGAAAAAAATCCAGAACGATGAGTGGATATTATTATTTTCTATGGCGAATTCCTCATTCATTAATTAGAGACGAAACTCCATTAATTAAAGCAAGCAATTCACATTAATACCCTTTCTCAACGTTACTAGGAACAGAAAACATCTATCAAGGATTTTCCCCCCCTCCCCTTTTACAAAAATGTTTTCGAGATTTTCTCAATAATAAGTAAATAAAATTATTTCATTTCAATGCCATTCATTTTGAAATGAAATATAAAATCTTCAAGAGATTGTCCAAAAGATTTGAACAGTGGAAATCTTCAAACGAGAGGCAAATGTGAGGAGATAAAGAATGCATAAATATATATGCATAAAATCACATAGAGTTACTAATTCTGATCCCTGGAAGGGAAAACACTTATAGTTTTAAATGAATGCTAAAACTACATATCAATGGAAATACGCAGCTTTTAGGAACAATTTCGATATTTATCGGTACACAATGGGGAAAAAAAATCCAACAATGTGTGTGTGATCGAAAGACATTTTTTTTTTCGTGTTTATGGATAGACAAGCAGACATTTATGCAAATATGCAAATACAAATACAACGCCACAACCGGCAAAATGCCCAACGAGGTGGCTGAGGAAAAGATGCCCATAAAATATGGATGTTATATATTTCAAAAATATAGCAACCCAATTAAAAATGCAATTAACAAAAATTGTAAATGTATTTGTGATGTAATTTGTAATGTAAATGTAATTTCAATGTGTGTTGGGATTATATCATGATCCCCCCCCCCATATCATGCAGCAGCTGAGATATTTGGCTGGCCCCCCATAAGTATAGTCCTATAATTAATATACATCGGGGGGCGGGGGAGAAACAAAAAATAGTGTAAGGTAAAAGCATGGTTCCTGATCCACGGGCTACAGCTTTGAGCATTGTCAGGCCCATCTTTGTGGTCATGGCTCAGATTATAAGAAGTTTCTGGAAATGAACGCAAAAGTACCAATTATATTTTATTTTATCCGAGACCTTTGTGTTTCATGATTAACGAGTTGTCTATGGGAATGAGCATGGCCTCCGGTTGTAGCCAAAATATCCGGAGTGTCGTATCGACCTGTATCATTAATTAAAACTGACTACGACTGTACACACAGAACATTTTATTTATTCCAGTTCAGCAAAAAAATTGAATTTTGTTCAACTTATCAGTAGCATGAATAAAACCATCCAGTTACCGGTTCATAGAGTTGATATCAAATTATCTTACCCAGTTATAAGAGGTACCGTTCAAAATGAGAAAATGCACCCGATTCCGGCTATTTCCTACCTTTCATAGGTGTAATATGTTCAATCCCCGAAGCCATTCTATAGCCCAGAAATGATTTTACTAGCCTAGTTCTCAGTCCACCAAGAATTCCTTCGGAAAAACCAATATTGATTCCTTCTTCGGGAGGCCCTGTGCTGTGGAATTCGTCTTTCCTTTCTGAACCAGTATACAGGGGGGGGGGGGGATAGCATCACCCGAAGACGATGCATAGCCAGGCAAGTGCGTGTATACGGGAAGAAAAGATGGAGAAAAGCAAGGTGCTCAGAGGCGTATTGGGGCAAACATCCGGGAAGATTTTCCCGGTGATTCCTGAATAATTCATAATCTTTGGACGGAGAATATCTCTATTCATCAAAAGATCTCTAAATTCAAGCATAATCATCTGTATCTCTTAGACTGGGTTGTATGTATATTTTAGTGAGTTACGAATTCATTTGATGAACCACCCTTAATCAAAGAAAGCATTAACTCAATGTGAGCGCATGCGTGAAGGTCCAGGGATTAGTGTTTTCCGTGGAGTAGTACCGCTTTATACTAGGCCAACATTACACTACAATGTATGTCTGTCAAATATGATGTGTATGTGTCAGTAGTAACTCTATTTAAAACTATAATTCTCGTAAATGAAATGATTAATTTCGATATAGCTGTGATGGTGGTTCTCTATATTCCTCTAATTTAAGAACCTCTGGGGGGGGGGGGACCATTTTAGTCATCTGTTTTTTCTGATACTTTGTATAATAATAACTACAAGGTGTTACATAAATTTGTAAATAGTTCGAAACTGTATAAAAAATTGAAGGAATATTGCTACACACTTGAATTCAGTTTCACGAAAAAGTTAATCGAACGAAGAGGGAGAGGTGTGGTACAGAAAAAAAGTTAATTTTATTACTAAATTTTTTTTACGAGTGCTGTACAAAAGCAAATGACTAGAAATACACAAAAATGGGACTTATAAAATGTAGGGTGTACGATTAAAACAGCTTATTTCTGCATTTTGCTGTTAAAGGGTTTGAACCTTCGGTGTTATTGTGATTTTGACATTGTTGAATAAAACACCAATTGTACGGATTTCGATTTCCATATTTATATTCATAAGTCATCTATAAATTACTGATTTTTTTCTTTCTTTTTTTTTGGGATTGACCTTTTTTTTAAATATTCAATTCACACTCCGAAAAAAAAGCTGCTGATAATACGCAGTGGCATATAATCCACACTAAGGAATTTCCCGATGTTTTTTGTTTTTTAATACACACATATATTAAGAGGATTACAGTCAGGAGAATGTGGTACGAAGTTTCAGTGTAAAATCGATCATTCGAATTCTCTTAAGAGACTATAGGATATTATGGAAAGAGTACTACGTGTCTATTCATTTTACGATAATGTTATATACATGTATATTTTTTTTACTACGTGCCGTATATATACTGTATAACTATTTCTTCATAATTTTTATTATCGTATATCATCGATATATGGTGTTTCGCTTATCGCATTGAAATTTCTAGCAAGCGTTGAAGTGATTTTGAAATCTCTTCGATGGGAGCATGGTTTCATGCAGCTGGTTCACGTATCTTCCTATTATGGTCCAAGACTGAGTCTGAAACTGTGCAATGGATATTTGAGCATAAATTGTTCGTAATCGGTGTTGGAATTTATTAAGAACAATGACCGATGAATCTGGGCGATATTTGAAATATGACATTATGAAATGTTATTCATAATGTAATATATGTTTCAATAATTCAAGTACGTACTCACATACTGTTTTTACTTTCCATATTATCATTGATATTTGTAAATGTGTTTTTTTTTCATGTAAATCATGTGTAAATATGTTTTTCCCGACCGAATAATAGTTATATTTTTTTTACTTTTTTATGTCTAGTTGACGATCAAAAGCGAGTAAACGATGTAAAATGTGCCAAATAATTTAGACACCGTTTTTACGTTAAGGTATGAAATGAGCAATGCTTTACATTGTGGTAAACGAGAAAAGTGTCTGCCAGTCCTCTCATTAGTTCAAAAGAGTGTGCGAAGAGATCACCAGGTGAACACATAGTTATGGAACATTATAGTACGGAAACAGTTTTGTTTTTTTTTGCGATTTCCTCTTTTAGGACTTGCTACGTCAACCACTTTCAGCCTTTGGTTCATGTCGGTAAATTTATAAATAAATAGTTCGTGTCAAAGCAGAAATTTATGTAATACTCTTACTGTCATCAATCAAAGAGGTTTCCATCCTTGTTAACCATTGTTTATCGTTGAGACGACTTAAACTCTTTAGCAGTGTTTCTGAAAGTGTTCCTAGCGCTCGTAGGAGCTGCCGATATTAATGTAAGCATATTCAGTGCTATGAAGGGCTTCTTTTCGATATAATTTTGTGGAGTTGGAGATAAGCGATGACTGAGCGAAGAGAGTCACAGGTGGTAAAAGTTTGACAACCTTTTTCCAACGCAAATACACCGGTACGCTGTTTTCAGAAACGTTTCCACAGGATTTTTCTACAGAGTACTTTTATACTTCGATACAGTTAATTATACTCACATCAGTTATTATACTCAAAATTATACTCATAACAGTTACAAATACATCTGATTTATTACAAATTAACATAAGTGTTTCATACTAAATTGAATATCTTGGTTGTGTTTCATATTAAATTGAATATCTTGGTTGTGTTTCATATTAAATTGAATATCTTGGTTGTGTTTCATATTAAATTGAATATCTTGGTTGTGTTTCATATTAAATTGAATATCTTGGTTGTGTTTCATATTAAATGGAATATCTTGGTTGTGTTTCATATTAAATTTATATCAGGTGTTAGATTAACATTACTTAGATCTAGATACCATTATGGTTTTATTTCTTTAAATATTAGGAGAGAAGAATATATTTCTTTTAACAATACCAATAATTTTTAATATCTTTGCTAAAAGATTTCAAGAAAATATCATCTAAAAGAAAATGCTGTATTTATTTATTCGGTGGTTCGAGGAAGTTACAAAGAAAAAAAAGCTTTTCTTTAAATGCTGTTAACAAGCTGCCATCTAATTTGTTGAGCTTCGATGCAAAAGCAAAAAATCTCTCAAGTTAAAAACTTGCTGTTATCATTCAAAAAAAACTTCAGTATCCAATGAAGGAAAAAATGATATTTATCGAAATTGTGGGATTTATTTCCATCGGTATATTTACCCTTATATAGCTTCATCGTCACTCAGCGTGCTTCTTTCGTAGCTGTAATATATACAGCATACCCCATTTCCCTTGCGTCAATTAGACCTTATGTACTGTTTATTTGTTAGAATTTTTTTTATATATATATTCATGCAAAATGAATTAGCTTGTGGAAATTCACAATAGAAAATGATTCAAACTATTTAATCCGTTTCTTCTGAGCCTTCAAGATCATCGCAATCCAACAGTTCATCATGGGGCGCGGGATCTTCGTTTTTGTCCTCATCTGGTCTGTCATCTCCATTGTCACTTTCACAGAGGATATCATCTTCAGTTCTGTCCATCGCATTGCTGATGCAACACTTTTCGAAGGATCGGCGGAAACAGAATTCCACGCTCATGTACCCATTGGCACAGTAGGCCAATATCAGGTTTCTTCAAGGCAGCACTTTTTTGTAGTTTCTTTATCATCGGAACTCATCCATTCGATCCTCAAATAATCTTTGAGAGGCTTGTTGATGCTCACATCTAAAGGCTGTACAACCGACGTTAACCAACCTGGTATCAAAGCCAATGATGTTTTCGATTTCTTTGCCTCGGCTTTGACATTACCGGTTCCGTGGAGTTTGAACATATTCCATACCAATAATGCCGGTTTCTCGAGCACTGCTACAGAAATGACTACTGATTACGGGGGTCGATATTTTCTAATCAAAAACTGACTCGAGTATAAGCCGACACCCCCTCCACTTGGGGAACGAATTTTCCCACAAAAAAAAACACGGCTTATACCAGAGTATATACGGTACTTATATAAAGGGGTAGATAATATTAAAATCAAGGCGCACACAATATTTTAATTAACCATTTTAGTTGATTAAAAATCCCCTCTAATTAATTAAAGTGCTGTGTTGATTTGTTTTTTGCAATTAAAATTATCCCAACAACGGTAATTTACATCTGTTCTTGTAAAAAAAAATTGATACATTTTAATGGGGGTGAACCATAGAGATATAGAGGTTGGATTCGCATTACTTTGATCTAGATACCATTACGATTGCATTTTTATGAATAATATGAGTTAAGAAAACATTTTTCCTGCCAGTGGCAATAATTTTAAGATTTTTTGTGCTGAAAGACTCCAAAGAAATATCATGTACACGAGAATGCTGCACTTATTTATTCGGTGGTTCGAGGGTTTTCCAAGGAAAAAAAACTTTCTCCTAAGTGCTGTTAGCGAAGATCTTTAACAAGCTCCGATCTAATTTGTTGAATTTCGATGCGAAGTTAAACTTCCTCGTTATCATCCCAAAAAAAGAAAAAGAAAAATATTCAATATCCCAATGAAGGGGAAAAAAAAAGATATTTATCGAAATTGTGTGGGAGATTCGTTTCTATCTGTATTTTTCCAGATATAGCTTTCTCGTCACCCAGCTTGCTTCCATAACAGCAATATATAATATATTCCCATTTTCTTTGCGTCAATTAGACCTTATGTACGTAGTGACTTTGCAACGGCTGTTATGGATACCTTCCGGCCACGTTATTCCGAAAGAGTGAGGATACGGGAAAAACGTGTGGTTGTGTGTGTGTTGTATGTGAAAGAGAATAAGGACGGAGATGATGAAGAAGAAGGAAACTTGTGGAAAGGGAGAAGTAGAATAAGTAAAGATGAAGAAGAAAATATTGTGATCATTCGAGAAGAAAGTTCTGGAACGTGATGTATTAGAAACGTACAGATAGAAGGATGGCGATTTATCATTTAGGAGAAAAAGTCTCTCTCTCTCTCTCTCTCGCTTTTTATTATTATTTCGTCTATCTTTTGGCTTCTCTTTTTTTCCTACCGCTAGTCAATTCAGGCCCCGAAAAGAGGAAGGAGTTCTTCTGTCCAAGCCTTATACACATTTATCAAGAGTTATTGAGTATCGTGCCTTAGACGTAAGGAAAACATATATCAGCCTTTTAATTATGGTTCCGTAACTAATATCTTCAGTTCCTACTTAGGGTCAGTCTCCTACAACGTAAGTGGGTCCTTTCTGCTTTAGGGAAGGTGAACTTCGATTCTCTCTCTACTGTACATATATATGTATATATATATATGATGTATGCATTTTTTTTTTTTTCTCACTTCACCGAAGTTCCATACCGGAACAAATATTGCCGAGTCCTATTTATCTTCTAACGGAGGATATATAAGGAAGATATCACGTAGATATCGCACACACAACATGTATATATAAGGACTTTTTGTCAATAATGCGAAGACTAGAGAAAAACTGCAATACGTACACATAGGCTGCTTAATGAAGTTCTCCTGCGAATTGCTTGTAAAAACAAATGCAGCTGTATTTTTCTGATATTTTTTTTTTAACGAAGTGCAGTTGAAGTCCGTTTTCTGAAGATTATTCACTTCCCACTGTACATAAGTTTTAACAACTGGCTGATGGAGGATAAATTCGGGGGTGGGGGGAATTCGACTACCTCTACAGAGGTTCGAATCCATGTCTTCTCACATATCGGGTGAACGCGTTAGATCACTACACTGCAGAAGCAACGAACTTCTTTCCGTAAAGCTTGCATGCACTGAACGAGACGGAACAGCCAGACATAACAAAGCCAATATAGCTCCCGTATTTACTTCCAGATGGTGAGTTATGTGAAGATTATGTCAGTCTCTGCTATTCATAAGAGGATTTAAACAACTAGCTGATTCGAAGAAGATGTACTGTTGGCTGAGTTAGGTCTGACTGTCCATGTAAGGTCCCGTTCAATGCATGCAAATGCAAGCTGTAAGGAGAAAAGTGTGTTGCTTCTGTAGCGTGCTCGGTGGTAGACAAGCATCTTACCACCATGCCACTCGTAGAGACAGTCGAATTTTTTTCCTGAATTAACCTTCGCATCTGCCAGTTATTAAAACCTTTAAAGAAATATGTTATAACAAGAGTACACAATATCTCAGGAAAAGTTTTGTTATAAGGGCCTTCTCGTTAAAAAAAATCTTGATTTTCGCACTCGGATAATAAATTGTAGAAAATTCCGCCTTCATCTGCTGCATAATCGCCTTATAGATCATGCTGTCCCAATATCAGCGAATGAAAAAGCACTCTTGTCGTGATACTGATTTCTTGGTCGCTTACGTTCGTATTTACCGACATAGTTTAAACTACAATTGCAGGTGAAAGGATTGAACATCGACATGGATTGGTTAAATATATCATACATCTGCGGTAATGATATCAGCTTAGATAATATGCGGTAATGAGTCAGATCTTAAATAAATGAATACCTGAATAACGTTATAACCCCCTTAGTGTGAATAATTCACTTATTGTACTACTACTAAACCACACATGTACCTCGTCCATATTCCTCTGCGGAACCTCTAACGAATTGGTACATGCGGGAATGTGTGTGTACGTGTAGTGAAACCCGACGTGAAGTTTGTTTCCGTGTAATGCTTGTTATGTGTAGTGCTGCCATCTGCCACCAGTTTTTCTAACTATGAGTGAAGTGTAATGATTGAATAATTAATCGTTGTAGGCTTGTTGCTCTCTGTGGCGAGACTTTTTAATGGGGAGATCGTCTCGCATTTGCGCATCGACGTTGGAAACCACAGGAAAGCAACTTCAGCCGACCACAACTATGGCGACGGTGGGGTCCGTCATTATGACCACTCGACCACCACAGCGGTTACTTATTGTACTGATACTTTAAAACTAATTCGTAAATGGCTATTCATTCCATAGAATTTACCCATATATTCTAACTACATATGTATTTGATCCTTTGTTATGACGTAATGAAACCATATTTTGTACATTCAATGAGAAAATATGTTCAAAATTGAACTGTACACTTTGAACTATATATATCTATTCTATAATATAAAATCACAAACAAACTCGAAAAGGGCCTGTTGCTAAGCAACCGAGTGACGGAAGTCTGTTACGGAAGTGGGTTCGATTCATATATCGATATTCACATTCATATATCGATATGATATCATATATCGATATTGGGTCGATATTCACATATCGGGACCCATTTGACCCATCGGGACCATGTTATGTGCATGTACCAAGAGGCTCCTACATCCTACAGCAGAGCCCTTAGGCTGGAATTTAGATTTCGAGCCCCCAAACCAGCTTTTCAGGGGCCCCTCTGTGATTAATTTATAGTGTGAAAAATCAAAAAGTGATAAGAATCGTTGTGGCCCCTGTCAGCCCTTCCTTTGTGGAGGGGGGGGGGAGGTTCATGCCGAGAGGTATATATATGTATAATATACACACACAACAGCAGTGCTCCCAACACAGGGTCGGGGTACCCGGGGAAGATTTCACGTATAAGTAAAAAGTTTTCATTTCCAGGGGCCCTTGATGGATCTCATTGTTTTCTTGCCGCTTTAACGTTGAAAAATTTCGATAGCGGAAGCAAAAGATATATCCAGTCTGGGGCCCCACCAAAAGTAAGCGAATTGGTGTCCCGGGTAATTGGTTGGGGGTCCTGGATTTTATTCGTTGGTAAAACGAATACAAATGAAAATTTTTCATGGCACTCGCACCGGGGGATGACCGACAAGCTTCCAAGTCGGGGGCCCCATGTTTACAGGTTTCATTTTGGGGCCCTGGATTTTATTCGTTGGTAAAACGAATACAAATGAAAATTTTTCATAGCACTCGCACCGGGGGATGACCGACAAGCTTCCAAGTCGGGGGCCCCATGTTTACAGGTTTCATTTTGGGGGCCCTGGATGAATCTCATTCTTTTCTGTTGTAGAATTTGCAACAGCGGAAGCCCGAGATAAAGCCAGTCTGGGGCCCCACCAAAAGTATGCGAATTGGTGTCCCGGGTAATTTTTTGGGGGCCCTGGATTTTATTCGTTCGTAAAACGAATACAAATGAAAATTTTTCATGGCACTCGCACCGGGGGATGACCGACAAGCTTCCAAGTCGGGGGCCCCATGTTTACAGGTTTCATTTTGGGGCCCTGGATTTTATTCGTTGGTAAAACGATTACAAATGAAAATTTTTCATGGCACTCGCACCGGGGGATGACCGACAAGCTTCCAAGTCGGGGGGCCCCATGTTTACAGGTTTCATTTTGGGGGCCCTGGATGAATCTCATTCTTTTCTGTTGTAGAATTTGCAACAGCCGAAGCCCGAGATAAAGCCAGTCTGGGGCCCCACCAAAAGTATGCGAATTGGTGTCCCGGGTAATTGGTTGGGGGCCCTGGATTTTATTCGTTGGTAAAACGAATACAAATGAAAATTTTTCATGGCACTCGCTCCGGGGGATGACCGACAAGCTTCCAAGTCGGGGCCCATGTTTACAGGTTTCATTTTGGGGGCCCTGGATGAATCTCATTCTTTTCTGTTGTAGAATTTGCAACAGCGGAAGCCCGAGATAAAGCCAGTCTGGGGCCCCACCAAAAGTATGCGAATTGGTGTCCCGGGTAATTTTTTGGGGGCCCTGGATTTTATTCGTTCGTAAAACGAATACAAATGAAAATTTTTCATGGCACTCGCACCGGGGGATGACCGACAAGCTTCCAAGTCGGGGGCCCCATGTTTACAGGTTTCATTTTGGGGCCCTGGATTTTATTCGTTGGTAAAACGAATACAAATGAAAATTTTTCATGGCACTCGCACCGGGGGATGACCGACAAGCTTCCAAGTCGGGGGGCCCCCATGTTTACAGGTTTCATTTTGGGGGCCCTGGATGAATCTCATTCTTTTCTGTTGTAGAATTTGCCACAGCCGAAACCCGAGATATAGCCAGTCTGGGGCCCCACTAAAAATCTGCGTATTGTGTCCCCGCTACTGGATGTGGGGCCCTGGATTTTATTCGTTGGTAAAACGAATACAAATGAAAATTTTTCATGGCACTCGCTCCGGGGGATGACCGACAAGCTTCCAAGTCGGGGCCCATGTTTACAGGTTTCATTTTGGGGGCCCTGGATGAATCTCATTCTTTTCTGTTGTAGAATTTGCAACAGCGGAAGCCCGAGATAAAGCCAGTCTGGGGCCCCACCAAAAGTATGCGAATTGGTGTCCCGGGTAATTTTTTGGGGGCCCTGGATTTTATTCGTTCGTAAAACGAATACAAATGAAAATTTTTCATGGCACTCGCACCGGGGGATGACCGACAAGCTTCCAAGTCGGGGGCCCCATGTTTACAGGTTTCATTTTGGGGCCCTGGATTTTATTCGTTGGTAAAACGATTACAAATGAAAATTTTTCATGGCACTCGCACCGGGGGATGACCGACAAGCTTCCAAGTCGGGGGGCCCCATGTTTACAGGTTTCATTTTGGGGGCCCTGGATGAATCTCATTCTTTTCTGTTGTAGAATTTGCAACAGCCGAAGCCCGAGATAAAGCCAGTCTGGGGCCCCACCAAAAGTATGCGAATTGGTGTCCCGGGTAATTGGTTGGGGGCCCTGGATTTTATTCGTTGGTAAAACGAATACAAATGAAAATTTTTCATGGCACTCGCTCCGGGGGATGACCGACAAGCTTCCAAGTCGGGGCCCATGTTTACAGGTTTCATTTTGGGGGCCCTGGATGAATCTCATTCTTTTCTGTTGTAGAATTTGCAACAGCGGAAGCCCGAGATAAAGCCAGTCTGGGGCCCCACCAAAAGTATGCGAATTGGTGTCCCGGGTAATTTTTTGGGGGCCCTGGATTTTATTCGTTCGTAAAACGAATACAAATGAAAATTTTTCATGGCACTCGCACCGGGGGATGACCGACAAGCTTCCAAGTCGGGGGCCCCATGTTTACAGGTTTCATTTTGGGGCCCTGGATTTTATTCGTTGGTAAAACGAATACAAATGAAAATTTTTCATGGCACTCGCACCGGGGGATGACCGACAAGCTTCCAAGTCGGGGGCCCCCATGTTTACAGGTTTCATTTTGGGGGCCCTGGATGAATCTCATTCTTTTCTGTTGTAGAATTTGCCACAGCCGAAACCCGAGATATAGCCAGTCTGGGGCCCCACTAAAAATCTGCGTATTGTGTCCCCGCTACTGGATGTGGGGCCCTGGATTTTATTCGTTGGTAAAACGAATACAAATGAAAATTTTTCATGGCACTCGCTCCGGGGGATGACCGACAAGCTTCCAAGTCGGGGCCCATGTTTACAGGTTTCAATTTGGGGGCCCTGGATGAATCTCATTCTTTTCTGTTGTAGAATTTGCAACAGCGGAAGCCCGAGATAAAGCCAGTCTGGGGCCCCACCAAAAGTATGCGAATTGGTGTCCCGGGTAATTTTTTGGGGGCCCTGGATTTTATTCGTTCGTAAAACGAATACAAATGAAAATTTTTCATGGCACTCGCACCGGGGGATGACCGACAAGCTTCCAAGTCGGGGGCCCCATGTTTACAGGTTTCATTTTGGGGCCCTGGATTTTATTCGTTGGTAAAACGAATACAAATGAAAATTTTTCATGGCACTCGCACCGGGGGATGACCGACAAGCTTCCAAGTCGGGGGGCCCCATGTTTACAGGTTTCATTTTGGGGGCCCTGGATGAATCTCATTCTTTTCTGTTGTAGAATTTGCCACAGCCGAAACCCGAGATATAGCCAGTCTGGGGCCCCACTAAAAATCTGCGTATTGTGTCCCCGCTACTGGATGTGGGGCCCTGGATTTTATTCGTTGGTAAAACGAATACAAATGAAAATTTTTCATGGCACTCGCTCCGGGGGATGACCGACAAGCTTCCAAGTCGGGGCCCATGTTTACAGGTTTCAATTTGGGGGCCCTGGATGAATCTCATTCTTTTCTGTTGTAGAATTTGCAACAGCGGAAGCCCGAGATAAAGCCAGTCTGGGGCCCCACCAAAAGTATGCGAATTGGTGTCCCGGGTAATTTTTTGGGGGCCCTGGATTTTATTCGTTCGTAAAACGAATACAAATGAAAATTTTTCATGGCACTCGCACCGGGGGATGACCGACAAGCTTCCAAGTCGGGGGCCCCATGTTTACAGGTTTCATTTTGGGGCCCTGGATTTTATTCGTTGGTAAAACGAATACAAATGAAAATTTTTCATGGCACTCGCACCGGGGGATGACCGACAAGCTTCCAAGTCGGGGGGCCCCATGTTTACAGGTTTCATTTTGGGGGCCCTGGATGAATCTCATTCTTTTCTGTTGTAGAATTTGCCACAGCCGAAACCCGAGATATAGCCAGTCTGGGGCCCCACTAAAAATCTGCGTATTGTGTCCCCGCTACTGGATGTGGGGCCCTGGATTTTATTCGTTGTAAAATTGATAAAAATGAAAAATTCTCACAGGGGGGTGTCCGACAAGCTTGCAGGTCAGGGCTTCATGGAAATGTTGGCAGGTTGTAATTCGGTGCCCCTGAATGTATCTCATTGATTTTTGTGGTTTAACATTGTAAAATTTGCAACACATCGGTAGCCCAAGATATATCCAGTGTGGGGCCCCACTGAAATTCAGCGAATTGAATCTGGGGACCCCCATGGGGGAAGTTTTCTGGGGATACTTGATGAATCTCATTTGTTTTTTGTTGCTTTATTATTATTTTCATTAAAATTCGCTTCTTCAGTAGGCTGGTGCTTTCACACGTCCCTTTCCCCTTTTCCATAGCACGCTGATGAAGTGGGACGAAATAAACAAGATATGTCCGGGAGAGAAGTGGTGGGGGGGGGGGGTTGGCCGCCAAAGGCGGCAGGGGGGCAGAGCCCCCCTAGTATATATATATAAAACATCTTTCATTTTTGATATTGTGGCTAGGCGGCAGCACCTTATTTACACACAGATAATTGTAGACATATAAGACACAAAACATATAATTTCATCAGAAATAACTTTCTCAGAAGGAAAAACAAAATAGTAAATTGTCACTATGGTGATAGACCAATGTGTTTCAGTAAAGTAGAATGCACAGGACCAGATTCTGACACGAAGAGCACCTAAGCAAAAGCAAGAATTTGGGTCCTGTTGCGAACTCTGACAGCATATTTGGCGATTCGGTGAATTGTTTACAATTTTTGGGCCGGAAATTATGAGGACCAAGAGGACCCTTTCTCATGATGAAATCAGGCTATGAAAATACACACAAATGTGTAGGGTTCATAAATAGGTTCACTGTAGGGTTCATAAATAGGTTCACTGTAGGGTTCATAAATAGGTTCACTGTAGGGTTCATAAATAGGTTCACTGTAGGGTTCATAAATATCTCCAGCAGTAATCATTTCCTTACTAAACATCATACTGTTTAGTATGATGTTTAGTTAACTGATGTTTATCTTAGTTCAGTTAACAGTAACATATGCCTTACCGGTGAAACTCTTTTACGAACACGTAGTTGAAGCTGTGGCCTTCGTGGCAGAGAAAGATAAATTATCTATACTCTGTGTATCAATGTCTCATCAGTTTATTGCAGAACTGCTAACCCTTCAAGTGGCATTGGAAATATATCTCGCCTCCATATAAAAAACAAAAAGCTTCTTATTTCAGCATTGCAAAGTCCAGATATTTTGTATCATATCCAGTGGTTCGGTTCCTAGGGTAGAACATAAATTGCAAGTTATTTTCCCTGCCGAACCTGAAACGAGCAACGATAGATGGCGCCTTCATTGCAACCCCTTCTCGTTCGGTATTAAATTGCTACATGGCGATATAGCAAGAGTTGGTATGTGTTTGGTGGTGTATATACAGTATATGTATATTTGCACATGAATGGATGGAACAATATTTCATAAGAAAAAAGATATTCTTTATAAATATTACAGAGAATTCATTGATTTCTACTATGCAGTGGAAAGGGTTAGAGAAAATCTGATTTTTTAATTAAAAAAGTCTGGATGGTCATAGTTGCCGGTGAATATAAAAAAGTTCCGTGTGTGAAATACAGGTCATATTTTCGTCCTATTTATGGAGGGGGCGAGAAATACGCCTGTTGCAGCCTCCGCTCTAATATTTGTATTGTTCCAGGCATTCCTTTATGAAAAAATATATGACATTTTGAAGGGAGGGAGGGGGGGTTAGTGTTTTTTGGTCTACCGTTTAAAAAATTTATACGCTAAATAAACACTGCCAAATATCCATAATCACATAATGATCATCTAAACCAGAAGCCTTAAACATTTTTCGAATTTTCGAATGCTTAGCACCATCTATTAGCATCATCATCATCAGGAGTTAAAAAGCACCCATACAGCAATACTGTCATAAGCTCAAAATCGAATGAATGCAATTAGAACCAATTGCAGTCGTTGAATCCAACTTGATGAAGAGTAGGATCAGTTCCAAACATCGGGCGCAAACACTTAGGTAATTTCTAGCAACTTGTTGAAGACACTCAATCTACAGGGTGGTCAAACTCCTCCGATGAACTTCTAAGGGTGAATGTACACGTTAAGATTTTTGCAATGGAACCTTAGCTCGAAATGAATTTATTATATCGTAAGCTATCAGAGAAAATGAAACATTAATATGTTTCATTTTCTCTGAGCGAGCACTCACAGTAGCTGCTCAAAGTGACGTACGAGGGTAGTTTTGTACAAATGACACACCGGCGAATGAAGGAATTCCATACCCGCTCGCAGAGGATGGGTGCCGAGTTAATATAGTCATCAGCAACAAGAATCCCGGCAACAAGCTCTTCCGCTGAGTCCATTGATGTGTCCAAGACTAATGATTTCAGGTGGCGCCAGAAGAAGCAGTCCAGTGGAGCAGTCCAGGTCCGGGAAGCATGCAGACCATGTCACAAGTCCGAAACGGCTAATCCACTGCCCTGAATATGTTGCTGCTTGCTTGATGATTCTCCCGTTGCCAACGTCGTTTCCGACTAAATAATCGTATTTCAACCCAAGGTTACATTGCAAAAGTTATTTGTCTTGATGTGCACTAGCATCCCTAGAAGTGAGTTTGGACCAACCTGCAGATCCCACCAACCACTTTACCAATTAATCAATCTGTTCAATTTTTTCTCCCTCTTAAACTGCAAATCGAGCGAAGCCTTCAATACGGTATTGATTCCACTTCCCATGAAAATACAGGAACTCCCTCTCAACGTATACATGATATAATACGTTTATTTAGTTGCCATTCGGCCACGGTAAAGCTAAAGTTAATCATATGCGAATTACTATGCAACAGATCCTCGGCAAGAGAGAGGGGGGTTGTGGGAAGGAATCGCGGTATCCGTCAAACCACCGAAACACACAGCAACCGATTTCGAACATGTAGGCACAACCAACCCTCCTCTTCTAAAGCTCCTGCCTTTAATATCCTTCCAATTTGTATTCAGGAGTGATGGTCAATATGCAAGTTGGATGTTGGTTTGCAAAGACTATCCACAGGCCCTTCAGAGAGAGAGAAAGTGAGGGGGGGGGGGGGAGATGATCGCTACCTGTCAAGAAATCCAGAGGGTTCGGTTTTAATGCGGTCCAGGCAACAGCAGGTAGCAGGCGCAAGCGAGTATTAGTAGTAGTAGATGTTGCATAATATAATTGATTGCCGGGATCTCGGATCGTCGAGCGTCAACCATTTATTAAATAACATGAGCAGCGTTAATAGAGTCATTTATATTGACGGAAGCTCAGAGGCGAATCTCTCTCTCTCTCCCACTCCTCTCTGTAACTCTAGGGAGAGAAAGAGAGACTCTTAACGCGTGCATACATATACAGTGTTGTGTAGCATAAGTTATTGTGGCATAATGAAAAATTATTTATGTAGTAGGAGGCTCATCTCCTAGCGCAGAGAGAAATTTCACAAACCTTTCATTCCTCTGCAGATTCCATCGCCTTTGATTCATTGCACGTAGATGCAATTAATTAGTCGGTATTAAGTAATTGGTTTCAATGACATCACGATGTAGTGAAAAAAAAACCGGGACGGAAAGATAGCGCTTATTGGAATGAATTAGACATGAACTATTAACCGCTTGGAAATAACTAAAAAAAATGCATTCGTTATTTATATAGGATTAGTCAGTAAACGTGTTTATGCCTAAATTTCAATTATAACTCCGTTATAATTTTACTAGTACCGTTCTCTGAGGAGTTTTCCTCTCAATTTCCTCGCTGGAGCTGATTTATGTATTTAATTATTCAGATAGGTAACATTCGTAATTAAATAAATCTTCATTCTTGAGATTCAATGCCTCATATTATAGTTCCGCATTAATTTAAGTACCGATTTTACTGATAGTATAACACATTTATAAGAATTAACTAAAGCTATTATAAAATGCAAGTGCATTTTTGTAATTTAAAGGGTTTAAAAGTTTAAACGCCCTAAATCTAGAAAAAAGTGAAATCGAAAAATAATAATTATTGGTACTAGATTTGTGATTAAATTTGTACTTAGCATTATATTTGGACGAAGTTTATGGTAATTATGTATAATAACATTAGTCATATAATCAATTTTTTATAGATGTGTATTTGGATTACTTTTAAACACATGCAAATACAAGAATATAATATTCGTATTTATTAAATTATCGTGATTTAAAAATAAAGTACATGAATGAATGACCGCCAGAACTTTGCCACTGAACTTATCCCGTTGCCGTGATCTCTTCCAGCCCAGCTTCTTGGCAGAGTCTCCAGCACTTTATTTTGTGTCAAAAAAGAAGAAAAAAAACATACAAAACTTTTCAAACATATTTTCCCCGGACAATTGGCTACTGTCATGATTTACAAATTTTGAGGTGATTACAGACGAGATGGGGCTGGGAGTTGGAGAAAACTTTCGGGGTTTCGTTACGACGGTAAATAATGTACAGTAATATTTCAGTTCTTAATATATTACAGCTGATTTTTTTTTCCGAATGAGTGTTGTGTTTGAATGATGATTTCTAACGGTCTCTGTTTTAACTGAACTTAAACTTCTGGTTTTCTTTTTCAACTCGAAATTGGCAATTGGTGTGAAACTGCTCATGTATTGTACACACCTAAATAAGCCTATCCGAGGATGATGTCACTCTCCCGGGTACGACCACGTTCAGTGCACATGAGCTCCAAGGAAAGATTGAGATATCGTTGGCTTGTAGTCTAGTGCGTTCACCCGGAAAGTGAAAGGACGTGGGTTCGATTCCACACAGTTGAATTTCTCTCTTTCCTAAATATATCTTCGTATCAGTCAGCTGTTGGAAACTTTCGTAAATAAACCTATGCGTAAAGACACCAAGAAATAAACACTTGAAAAATTAAAAAAAAAATAATTTAAGCTATTATTTTTGAATAAACTCTTAATAATCAAAGATTCAAATTTAAAAGAAGAACCGTTGATAATATAAAGATCATTATTATGATTTTCCAGTAATTTATTCATCATCATTTTTTACATGTAATATATTGTACTTTATCTAATATATTGCCGCTCTTGATATCAATATTAACCCTGAAATGCGTAGCTTTGCATCTGTGTAAAGGCTTCTTTAAATGTTAATTACTACATCCAGTTTCAGGATAGAAATTCAGGATTTCTTTGCATATAAGGTGAGGTCATATTTTTACAGTTCGTATTCCGAGTTTGCTGGTATGTATGCTAGTTAACGACAATAGCCCTTTGTTTGTTGCAGAACATAAGTGCCTGTGTTTCACTAGCTTGTTGAAAAATGTTTTATTCGCTTTTTTTTTCCTTTTCTTTTTTATCATGCGTTTCCAACCCCATTTTTTTTCTTACTTAGGTTTTAATCACAAACATTGTAGTTATATATTTGCAAAATAATATTACGTCAACACAATTTTTTAATATTCGATTTTTGAGTATCTGCACGTCTTTAATAAGGCTCTGTACAAACAGTACGATTCGAAATAGGTTTTTTTAAGTGATGTTTCCGGCTTTCAATTGTTTCATTTACCAATGATAATGATAGTGATCAGAGCCAAGGAACTCAGGCTCTGTCACACTAGGTGATGTAAGCACATTGGCGCAGGTGAAATAGGGTGCCTCCGGGAAGCTTAACCATTTTTTGTAGCTTGAACAAAATCCACGTACATGGGGAGGTCAACGCACCTGCCTATGTACATGGATTTTGTCAGGCTACAATAAATGACAATAAATGGTTACTCTTCCCGGATGCACCCGAGTTCCCCTGGGACAATGAACCTTCATTGGCATCGTCAGTGAACAAGTGTAAAAACTATTAATAATCACAAAAAGACGATAGGGGTAAAGAAGTCACATAAATCTTTTACAATCGGGAATAGTTCCTGATAGCCTACATCAAGCTTCCTTTTCTATGATTTACATTGGATACTTACCTGTGATAACCAATTGTCTACCATTTTCACCACTGGCTACTTTTGCCATTACCAATATATAAAAGAATTATCAGCTTGAGAAAAAAATTCAGCATTTAAGGGTTAAAATTATTATGTTAAAGGTGTCTTCACTAAGAAAAATTTACTATGCAATCATTCATTAAAATGGCCGCCACTTAAGGGGGGCACGTGTGAATACTGACAACAATCTCTTCAAACAGAATGCCACCAAACCTCATACAATCATGGCCGTATTTAGCAAGGCGCAACATGTGCACTGGCATGAGGAAGCAAATTTTTTGAGCTTCACAATGTTTACAATGTTTACAATGTTTATAGAAAAACTATTTTTGAAGTACGTTTGAAAATGGGACATAAAATTGAAGAATCACATTGAAACTCAAAGAGCAATAATACTTTACAAATAACTTTTCAACCCCTTCCACAAACAACTTCTTCCACAGGCTTGAAATACTTCTTCCATGTCAGCTCGACCTCTACAAATGTACCTTTATTATTTTTAAACGACAGTTTGTTTTTCTCCTTTAAGCAAATCCCGTTCCTAAAACAGATTTAACAATATTTACTCTCTGCCACCGATTCACAAAACACTCTCGCAGAAGAATTTTATTTACCTCCCATCGCAAAATTTTTCAACTCTTTACATCCGATATTCTTTACATTACTAATTTATCACCCTACAAAACAAACGCATGAAGCAATACCTACAATCAATGGCGTCGAGTTTCTTTGGACTTTTTCAACGCTCCTTATATGCAGTTAAAAATTTCCATTCAATTCAATCTTACGCGATGCATTATTATTCTGATTTTTATTATTACTACCAATCTGAATTTCACGTAACGTGTTTCATGTAACTGCACTCCTTTCTCAGACATTTGACATTTGATTTTCTTTCTCTATACTAACAATTACTTTTTAAATTTTTTCCTCTATTTTTCTTTTTTGTTTATTTATGTGTCTTCTGTTTTTCATTCGTTTGTTTGTCAACTATTTGTTTCATCAATACGTATTTTTGTTCGTTCTATTCATTATAAATTTACAATGTGCCAACCAATGGGTCTCCTCACCCCTTGGCTGTTTTATTTTCTTATTTTGAATTTTTGTATAAAATGGAATTGATAAATTGAAGTTGAAAAAAAAATTAACTATATAAATGTTTACTGCGTTTTGGCTTACTCAAGCACACAGTTTATTTGAGTAAATAGATTGAATGGATCAATTACATGTAAAGAAAAAAGAATATTTACTCTTACTCTCAAACATTAAAACCGAAAATGAATAACTAAAAGTAATTATAAAAAAAAAATAAAGCATTTTTCAACCCTTCATTAGATCAATATCTGATTATTTATTTCAAAAAAAAAATGTTTAGAGCCCTTTCGGTATGGGAAGCGCCAACTATTACTTCCAATATACAGTTCATGATTCCAACCATTAGACAGACACACTAAAAGTCAGATTAATATCATTGAGAAATAATTCAAAGTTTATTGCATAGTTTCTAAATATCTCCGTATTTGTTTTATGAATTAAGTTTCGTTTAAGGGAATTACAATGTATATTCACGCAACGCAGGTAGATACTATAAATGATAACAGCTTCTGTTTTCCAAGCACATATCATTCGATCAATATCAAAAACTAAAAATTTCATTCTCCATCGTTGGAAAAACCTCAGCTTTAATAGATTCATCTTTTCAACTGTATAATATATAACCTTCCCCCCCTCCCACACACACCCACAAGGACAAGCATTCATACACTTTGCATAAAAGTCATTAGAACAATTGCTATTCTTCTGGACTTTGCCAGATAGAGGCAGAGGATAAGGAGCAGGAATTCCACTTCGGGAGAAGTATATGGCATGTTAGTGTGGAGTGCGTCGGAGGAAGAGCATTTCCTCAAGAAACCAAGCGTCTTTTGCCTCTAGAAAGTAAAATTCCACCCTCTTCCTCTCTTTGCCATCTTCATTCCACCCCTTTCTTCCAGGAAACTATTTCTAGTACTTCCTCGGAAGGGGGGGGGGGGAGTACAAGGGGCACAAAACCAGAACTAGATAAAACCTCTGGACGCATTTGAATAATTCATACACACACATCCTTGGCAAACAACATTTCCTTTGGAATTGAAGCATTTCTCTTCATTCCTACTTCTTTTATCTCGATACATTAAAATTTGAGAAATAAAATTGCATTGTGCAAAATAGTTGTCTGCGGTGATTTATTATTACCGTAAACGCGGGCTATATTGGCTCATTCTAAAAAAATTTCAAATTCACTTTCCAATAAACCAAATATATTATATTATTATTTTTAAGTTCTGGTAACCTTTATTTTATCAAATGTCCATCTTATATTATGTATATTTGAATGCAAAAAATTATAACAAATTTTTAGAGCCCTTAAAAAACAACTTCAAATTTGTTTAACTTAAGGCAATTAGAACAAATCACTTTGGGTCAATGTTACTCTTATATGTGGATAATTCGGGCTCATTTTACCTTTTCATATCTTAAATCAATAAATTAAGAGCTAGGGTATTTCTTGGAACTGGTGGCTCGTAATCAAACTGTAATTTAAAGAAAACTGATATTTTAACTTTCATTGATCATAGAAATATTTTTTATTTATTTTTAATTAACAATGTTATTGTCTCACACATTGACTACAAAAATACCGCTTTAAACAGGCTTTGGAGACTTGACTATTAGGAACTCATAATTACACATAATTGGTATCATGACTAGTCAGTTCTTCCTCGGCTAAATACTTCGGGATAACCTGGTTTGCTAAAAAATGAATTTTTAAGTTTGTTTTTAATGGTGCTTTTCGAGGTATTTTAAAGTTATCTGCAGCTTGCATTCGATTTATTTCAGTAGCTCTAATTGTATTCAAACAGTCTTGAAGACGGTCATTGCTGTAGTCTGGTAGTCTGCATAACTTCGACTTCCAGGCTAATGTTTGTATTTATACGCCATCTTCCCAGTCTGGAAACTTCTTCAAACAACTTCAAATGGGATAGACATTTAAGAGATAAACATAATTTTTCAATCATAATTTTGTTTTTAAATTTACCCACAAACCAAGGTTTGTAAGAATTCACCTCTTTTTTTGCTCATCAAATTGAGCTGAAGTAGGTCGTGCTTTTGAGATTACAAGAGCTTAAATTTTCAATTAATGTTGTAGGGGAAAAAATTAAAGATATTGAGGAAATTTCAATCATACTACAGTAAAAAGCATTAAATTATGTTTTTAACTAGTAACCTTTTTCTGCAAAACTACAAAAACTAGTAACTAGTAACGGTTTTCCTTCGACAGTAATTAGAGTAGCCACTGTGGTGCCCGCGAGAACCTGGGTTAGAACCCCACCGGTGCCACAGTGATGGTCGGCTTAAGTTGGTTTTCTCTGGTTCGCAACTTCGAGGCTTGAATGCGAGCCGATCTCCTAGTTAAAAAGTCTCGCAACAGAGAGCAAAGGGCCTACAAGGTACAAATATTGAAATATTACATTTCGCTCATAATTCGACAAATACATGACAGATGGCAGCATTATCACAAGCATTTACGCAGGAAAAAATATCACGCTAAGTTTCACAACACGTATACACACACATTCCAACACATTACTAATTCGTTAGAAGTTCCGCAGAGAAATATGCACGAGGTGCATATGTGGTTTAGTAGCTGTAGTAATTAGAGTACGTTTCATTATTTTAATATTTTGGGCAAAAAAGAAGAATTTCTGGGCCAAAGTAGCCTGCGTTTACGGAACTGCTATTTTGCAAGTTTTTATCCTTTCATTTATGTGTGCATAAGAGGTCAGATATCATTTGCAGCATCAACTCTATTTCTATCGTGTAAGTAATTTTGGGAAAACAAAACTTCTGGCCTAACTTATCGGAAAGCAATAGCTCCTATTCCGTGTATATTATCCAAGCCAGTGGAAGGTTTTCTATACATTTGTGCGTGTGTGTGTATATATTTTTTTTTTCGTTCTCTGTCACAGAAGGGAGACCCCAGGTTCTTCTAGCAGGTCATGAAATATTGAGTGCGGGTCAAGCACAAGGCGCAACCAACAACAAAAGCGGGTCAGCTTACGTATATACAGAGAGAAAGAGCAGTAGAAGAGAGAAAGAGCTTAAACTATCGATTTGGTCTTCGGTATCATTAATCTTTGCTGTCGAAAGCAGGACATCATCCAAAGTTACCCCTTTTCCTTACCCAGGCTGTGCTTTTAACGAGAGGAGAAACGTGGTAATACGAACGGGGTCAACAATTCGGTAGCAGCAGTTACTAGTTAATATGGCCACGGAATTATATGGCACAGTTACGCTGGGGGGAAGTTTCACTATGCTAATTATATTGCGTGTAATTGAAGCTATTCATAGGCATTTATACTTCGTTTTATCGAATTTTACTAGAGAAAAGTTTGATTGATGCATTTCTATTTCTCGAGTGCCGTTGACGTGCCTATCACTTGCATGTGCTTTGGCTTTTTTATTTGAAGTCATAAGTGATTGAGTGAATAGGAAATTTAATATATTCCTATAAAAATTCCTGAAAAAATTAAACCATTTCATCATGAAAGGTTTTTATTGCGATACGACTACATGAATATTTTAACTTTTTTCGAATTGTAAATCTTGATGAAGATGGGGCAATACAGTTTGTCTACACTAGCGGTCCTCAACCTATATACATATGGAGGTACATGCAAAATGCTCAGCAATGACGGGGAAAAACGAGTAAAATCATCAACAAAACGCAAAAGAAGCTTCAATACCTACTACACATTTAAAGACGTACGCCCAGCTCCTATGTATTTTTACAGATGCGAAAGCATTCTACGGATCATGAAGGGTATCATGTCTTCTACGCATATTGAGAGGTGCGCATGCGCCTTATGCATTATTTGAAAATGATCGAGGATCCCAAGTAATTCAAAAAAGTCTACTACTCATTTTAAGAGAACAACACATTTCAAGTCAGTTTTTGTTTTTGCACGTGTTTTTTTGAACGTACATAAGCCTGCCACAGATTCCCACCGGGAATGGAAGCATGAAAAGATGAGAAATAAAGAACCTAGAGAACTTATGAATATTTATATAATACATACGCAGAAAGTAAGAAAATAATGCAGAAGAAAATAGCATATACGGATTTTCAGAAAATGAGGTGTTGTGGAAAGATTTCGATAGCACTCAGAGAAAGTACATGCAGGTTATGAAAGCTCAAGAAACACGCGTGCAGGTTTTTTTAATCTCACGAAATTTTTTTTTATATTTTTGAAGCTCGGAAAACGCACATGCAGATTATGAAAGCGATGTAAAGACACACGCAGATTAGGAAAGCTGAAAAAAATTCAGATGCAGATTAAGAAAGCTTTAAAAAATTCAGATGCAGATTAAGAAAGTTTTAAAAAATTCAGATGCAGATTAAGAAAGCTTTAAAAAATTCAGATGCAGATTAAGAAAGTTTTAAAAAATTCAGATGCAGATTAGGAAAGCTCGAAATATGCACATGCAGGTTTTTGAAGCTCACAGAAAATACAGGAATAATTATGAAGCTTGGAAAAGGTACATACATATCATGAAAGCTCATGAAATGCACATGCAGATTAGGAAAGCTCGCGAAAAGCATATGCAAATTAGAACAGTTCGAGAAACGCACTTGCAGATTATAAAAGCTCGGGTAAGCACATGCAAATTTATGAAGCTAACAGAAACATCTTGCATATTTTTTAAGCTCGGGAAAGGCACGTGCGTATCTTCGAAGGTCAAGTGAATTGTTTTAATAATTTTGTAAATGATAATTATTCTCCAGGAAAACGTAGGCATGTTTTGAGGGCTCAGGAAAGAAGTCGCATACAGATTATGGAAGCTTAGGGAAAGTACAAGCAGATCTTGAAAGCTCAGGAGAGCAATAGACACGTTTTGTAGAAATCTATAGAGCCAGACGAACTCTCAAGCAAAGAATATCCAAAACACCAGTTTATACAAATATCGAACATAGCAATTCTTCAGTTACATGTTCCAGAAAAAAAAACATAAGTGTTTCACGAAGTTCCCTTACAATATATATATATACATTTGTTTTTCATCTTTGCAGGAACTAAGAAGCTTTTATAATTATTAAAATTTATGACATGAATGTCGCTCTCCACTTGTTAATACAAGATATACAGAAGACTGGATGTTGTGAAGATATTTATTATTTGAGATGTTAATTTTTTAAGGAAGAAGAAAACTCATCTCTGCCTCTACCGGGAGTCGAACCCGGGTCCCTCGATTTCCGGACGAGTGCTCTGACCATTAAGCTACAGAGGAGATAGAGATTTTCCTTCGCTAGAGCGTATATATGCCGAACGGAACCGTGCGATGGACGGTGAAACCGATCAGCTAATAGCTCATGGACGACGAGCCACCAGATGGCTATATATATGGCATGAATGTCGCTCTCCACTTGTTAATACAAGATACACAGAAGACTGGATGTTGTGAAGATATTTATTATTTGAGATGTTAATTTTTTAAGGAAGGAAAAATCTCATCTCTGCCTCTACCGGGAGTCGAACCCGGGTCCCTCGATTGCCGGACGAGTGCTCTGACCACTAAGCTACAGAGGAGATTTCCCTTCGCTATGTCATATATATAGCCATCTGGTGGCTCGTCGTCCATGAGCTATTAGCTGATCGGTTTCACCGTCCATCGCACGGTTCCGTTCGGCATATATACGCTCTAGCGAAGGAAAATCTCCATCTCCTCTTTAGTGGTCAGAGCACTCGTCCGACAATCGAGGGACCCGGGTTCTACTCCCGGTAGAGGCAGAGATGAGTTTTTTTCTTCCTTAAAAAATTAACATCTCAAATAATAAATATCTTCACAACATCCAGTTTTCTGTACATCTTGTATTAAAATTTAATTATTAAATCACCACATATCGGTACACCAAAGTCCTTGATGAACCTTATACCATTTCCTTGCATGTTTTTTTCCCCCAAGGAAGTATCCAAAATCAGTATTCTCCATATTCTTCAGTTACATGTTCCAGAAAAAAAAACAAAAACCTAAGTGTTTCACAAAGTTCCCTTACAATATATATATATATTTGTTTTTCATCTTTTCATTTGTTTCTCATTTCTTAAAGCTTCCTTTTCATGTAAGGAAAGGAAAAGAAAGTAAGAACGGAGATTAAAAAAAAGAAAAGCAATAGTTGTCGGAACACTACCGCTAGCAGAGAAATTGCTGCTCACCACCTACGGATACAGAATACAGACAAAAAAGAAAATATTCCGTAATATCAGAAGTTGTTTGAAAGACAACATCACTCATGTGTAGAAGTATTTTCGCCATCTCCTAAACATCTTTTTCTCCTCTTTTCTTTCTTTCTTATTCATCTCTTTCAGGGAACAGAGCGGAGAAAAATGCAGAAATTGCGGGAAACACGTTGTAACAGTGATAAATAAAAAAAAAATACATATATAATAATAAATGTTGAAAGAAGAAGAAGAAGGAAAAAAAGAATTACTTTAGGGACAAAAAAGCAACAGTCGAGAGAGAAATAAAAGATACGAGAGCAAAAAAAAGGAGCTCAAGATGAGAAAAAAGAACCAGGAATGTGTTCCAGGATGTCTTGCTTAATGCATTTCTCACCAGTTTTTCCCATGTATCGCAAGTATAGTAGTAAAAAGCAATGTGTGTGTGTGACGCGACCTGCTCTTCAAAGGGAAAAAGTGAATTCCTTACATATCCTTCTTCTTGCGTGTGTCTCTTACTTTTCTTATACGAGTAACAGATGGACGATGGAGAGATTGCCCACATGTGAGAATTTTCCGAGGATCACAAAACCCGGATCAAATTGGTTCTCCTCACAGCTCGATTAATAAATGCAGCGATGCGTTACCACAAGTTGAAAAATTATATATATTTTATTACCACAATAATAACTTTCGCAATATTTAGCACTTCTCGAGCGGATGAATTTCATCTGTAATAGTAAATGTTTTTTTTATCCTTTCTTCTAGGTGCCACGCGGGAGCGATATTGCAACTTTATCGAGGTCAAGATTATTCTTGTTTTATTTTCCATCTCTCATCAGCAGATAGGTCGCTTATGTTTTTTGCAGGAAAGTCTCTTTATTCCGGAATAACTCTCGAACCATTGATCCGAGAAGCGTACTTTCAATTCAAAAAAGTGAAGAACTAACGTGCAGACTTCAAATACGTCATTTGTATTGCAAGGGTTTGCACAGTTTATAAAATGGAAATAGAAAAACGTTTTATTTGTCCACCCCGTCCTAAAAGAAACTCAGTTAGTAAATTGTTGCCTTGTCTGTCCAGAGTCTAACAAAAAAAATCAATACTTTCAAGTGAAATATTCGCTTAGGTATTTGAATTCGAAAATCACTGAAAATGTAGGAAATAACTCATAAACTACCGGACAAGTTCGTTCTTCCTACGCTACATATGCTGTTCCTTCTCTCGTTTAAAATAGTATTTGAATTATAATAGCTCAGCGAATATTGCACTTAGAAATGTTATTTTTTTTATTTGTTTGAGATGAAAAGAGACAGGGTAACCACATTCTAGTTCTAATTCTCAGGGTCTCGAAATGAAAAGATCTCTATAATTTCTTATTTATAAACTATACAACCCCCAGCAGAATGAATGACGTATCTGAGGTCTACGCGTTATTTGGATATTCCTAAGGATTCTGATCCGAGTTTCAAGTTCGTACAATTATGAATTATCTAAAATTTTATGTTATTTAAATGCAATAGCCATGTTTTATACAGTTTCCTTTATTTATGAGAGATTCCTTCAATTCTAACATCTACCACTGCTACTTTTTTAACTGTACATGCACCTCGTACGTGTTCTTCTTTAGAGACGTCGTGAGTTCGATACCCGATTTGTCCATTCGGACACTTTTCTGACGTGGAGGTACAGACAGACAGACAGACATGACCTCTGACGCCCAGAGAGACCATCTTGGGATGGTTTGCGTTCTTTCCCAAAGGGATGGACGGTCTCGGAGAGCCTGATATCAGACTCGATTGTGGAGGGGGAAAAATGAAATAAAATAAAATAAATGAAATGAAATAAAATAAAATAAATGAAATAAAATGAAATAAAATAAAATAAATGAAATGAAATAAAATAAAATAAATGAAATAAAATGAAATAAAATAAAATAAAATAAAATAAATGAAATAAAATAAATGAAATAAAATAAATGAAATAAAATAAATGAAATAAAATAAATGAAATAAAATAAATGAAATAAAATAAAATAAAATGAAATAAATAAAATAAATGAAGTAAAAAAATAAAAATAAATAAACCACCTATGTTCTATGTTACCCCATTAACATTTAGCGAATAGAAATTTAGTGCCCCTGAGGTTTACATTCTTGCATATGAAAAAAATAATAGCAATGATAATAACAACACGTGGAGGTACAACAGATATGGTAGCAACATGACCGTAGAAAAAAAAAATTCTATAGCAGCAAGTCCCACATCGAGGGGTTAGTGCAACAAACCCCTCGATGAGTACAAAAATGAGGGCAAAAGGCCGAACGCTGCCGTTCGAAATCGGTAATAAACTATAGGACTCGGTCTATAATTAGCTCTCGCGTGCAGAAAATGGCTGTCGTGCGACAAAAATAATCAAATGATCACATTCCTCTGAGAGGAATTTCTAACGAATCAGTAGATGTCAGAACGCGTTGCGGGAGTGTATGTACATATACATGCACAATCCTAACGTAATTATGTTATCAGAGTTGTTCTAGCTGGTGCTTCCATCTGCGTTTCCTATTTCGAAGCAAAGATGGTAAATGCTTGAATTTTCATGTTGAAGGTCTGGGGAGAAACTTTGCAAATATGGAAAACATTTGAAACATCCACTGAAAATTTAGAAACGAATCGTTACACTTTATTCGAATCATGAAACTTTATTAGTTATAAACCACATCGTCTATCTTTTGAAAGAAAATGATCCCCACCCGTATGGGTTGTTTGCGTGCACACGCTTCCTACAATTTATTGGAATCCACGTATAATATTTATCTTTATAGCAAAGGCGGAAAAACAAATTTTATCTCGTTAATACATGCAAATATATTTCAACGTTATATGTTATTGAGTTCTCAGATAACGTTGGTGGCTATCGGATCACCTACACGCGAAACCATGAAATTCTTCGTACCGATTCGAAGGGTATTCTGGATCCAATTACACGCATTCCGGAGCGTAATTGAGGCCAAAGGATCCGAGATATATCCCGGAAGTTTATCCTCTGATTACGCAGCTGAATTACGTGGCAAAACTTTCCTACGTTCATGTCGAAAAGCTTTATTCCAGTCATCCGTATCCGCTTATAAACATTATTGTCAACGGGAAAATACTGATTTCGCCATGAAAGTTTACGATATTTTTCCCCTGATACAATTTATATAAATTTCAGAGAAACGGTGTTCATAATGGAATCTTGGTTATCTCTCGTCAAAACCTCTTACTGTACTAGTGGGCAAAATTGACGGATATTATTCGTCAATTTTGCCGGATTTTTTTTTCTTAAATTGATATTATAGTGAAACCAAGCTATATTGAACACTCAGATTTAGCGAAGAAAAAATTTGGTCCCATCCCATACGATGGTGTCTCTTATTTGGTAGGATAAAACTAAGTTTTTTGTCTCTTCAAGTTTATTACATCGGAGTTTAAATTAATTTTCACATTTTATATTTACTTATAATGAGTTATTCACTTTAGCATACTCATTTGTACTCAAGCCACGGTATGAAACTTATCAAAGGACTGAAAATTTTGTGCCTCTTATCCGGAGGCTCCCTCTATCTCATCCAAGGACAGATCATCCTTTGTGAGACCAAAACGTTTCATTTGTTATACAGGTTGTAAAGCTAACAACACGCACCTGAAATCATTAGCGAACCGTTGATCCTAGAGGCATAGGTTCAATTGTAAAAAAATATACAAATGTTGTGTATTATAATAACCAAATTTTTGCCAAAATTTTTCATAACCGAATTTATGCATGATAACCAAATAACCAATTGCAATAATGCATAACAACCAAATAACCAATTGCAATAATGCATAACAACCAAATAACCAATTGCAATAATGCATAACAACCAAATAACCAATTGCAATAATGCATAACAGCCAAATAACCAAATGCAATAATGCATAATAACCAAATTTATCAGTTTTACCATCAGATATACAGGATGATTCAAATTGTTTGCTCACTTCATTTTTGTAATCATCGGCTCCAGAGAAACATATTTTCAATTATAAAAGGTTTCAAATGACATGTAGTTTCTTAAAATATCATAATTTTTTTGATTTGTCGTATACATAAAGATATAAAAATAAGTAAAACCTTTTCATACAATTCTCATGTGCTGAAACTTGCTAACGCAATATTTATCGATACAATGAAAATTTAAAAATATTATATTATTTTGACTTATCAATGTGTTGGCAATTTTGTATTGGCTTAAAAGTTTTATTCTTTAGGACTATATATAAATAATACGCTCTCAACTATAGGTTAACTTTATTTAGAATAGATAAATACTTTTCTTCTGTTACTGTTTCAGATACTTTTCACATCCGTTTAGGACAAAGTTGTCAAAAAAAAAAAAAAATAAAATAACTATTCAGGACCAAGAAGTAAATTTAAAAAAAAAATTATAAAATATTACAATTAAATAAATATTACTGCGGCAGATAGCAAATTGTAGGTATTCAAAAATATTGAATTTTCTGCGTATGACTTTCCGGAGCCGGATCTACATTTCACCAATATATAGAAAGTTATAGCACGCAACTACTGCGCAGAAAGTAAATTTATTTTATTTATGTATACGGCCTTATCCCCCCCCCCTCCGAAAAAAATACAACAGTTTAACAAACTGCAAAACAGTCATTTGAATACTTTAATAATGTGAAGTATATTACTAAAGTCAACAGTTGAAAACATAGTCCTATGGGCAAACAATTTCAACCAGCCTGTATAACATTTGTATAATTGAAAATTACCAATAATAATGTCAGTTGTGTCTAGTTTCAAACACAGTTAGATCACACTTTCGAAGATGTTTCTCAAACTAATTAATTGTATCATTTTGCAGAAGAATTTTATCTTTTTAATTTTCGAAAATTGTTATTAAAATATAGAAACGTTTTTAGCTGTGAGTAAACATTACTTTGAGAGAGAGAATTTTTTTTTTATCTATCTGGTTTCGTAACCAAGCTATGGGATGTATCTACAGTTACACACATCTTGATATATCTGCTTTTGAAACTGATTCTTTTACTCATCTTGTCTTGCAAATAACCGCTACTTTCACAACGCAAAATGAATTAGCATCTCTCTCTCTCTCTAGTGGATGTTTTTTTACATATGACTTTTCCTACTGATAGATCTGTAGAAAAACCAAAAATGGCATAATCCGAAAATCGATAAAAAAGGATCTGATTTTGAAACTAGTCCTCATCTAGAGACATGCCCTCTCCGTTATTCGAAATACCCTGGGTCCCGTAAGTATCGGAATAATAATAATCGGGTGTGTAATTTCACGGAAAGTTAACGAAAACGCTTTACACGAAAAATTTCCTATTTTATTATCTATTACACCCTTTTATTTTCATTTCACACAGGATAGACTTTATGTTCGCCGTAATATAATTACGATCTACGACGGTACTTTATTGTTATTATTATTATTTGTGAGGGGTGTTAATTACGAATTCAGGTTACGTTTATAAAGTTTTTAGTTTTATTATACGGGAAGAATTTTTATTCATCTGAGGTGCATTCGGTGGAGATCAGCTCAAGGTACGTCCTGGATAATATTTTCTTTTTCGTCCTTATCCCCGGAGAGTATAACGTTACTGTTTCTGTGTAAAGCGTGAGCGCACAGACAAAAAAAAAATGAATTACTAAATATAACGAGAGAAATAGAAAATATCGAATTCCACTAACATTTTTCAAAAAAACCGCCATGGAAACAAACTCTGTGAAAGAAAAAAGTAGAAATAATATAACTACTCTTTCTCAGCGATTAAAATTGTTATTTTATATTTTAGTTCTCATTGCCTCTTCCCATTATTATTCTTCTCGAGGAACTGACTTTAGAAATGAAATATATGTTATAGGATTTTTTTTTTGCAATATTCTCTCCCATATACCATATTATCATAACCCTTATTGTTATCGCATTGAATTCTACAGAGATATTTTATTAAATTGAATATATTTGGATTTCGAAAATTTATATGTTGGTATTTTTGTTTTGTGAGAAGGGGGCATACTTTAATATATATTTTGTTCAATATGTGCGTTTTTGGCGTTTGGGATTTGCAATACTTGTAACACTTGGTAATAAAAGGTTTATTTTCATAATTATTTTGTGAAATTCGTGTGAAACTTTAAAATAAATTATTTTTATGACAATTACTTTTTTTAAAGTATTAAAATTTATTAGGGCATAATTTTTTTTCTGCATCCTTCTACTCAATTTTGTAACGCCATCTATCGTTTATCTCCTGAGAAAATATATCCTTTAAATGTACGTACAAACTCGATTGAAAAACACCTCGTCTGTAATGAAAATAACTATTGGTCCGGGCCGATATTCATCGATAAAAATGTTAACAAAACTCGTTTCTATATAAACTTGATGATAACGTAACGGCCTCGGATATAATGACACACTTCCTCTCGCATTTGCTTCCGTTTCTATGGCTTTCATTCAACGAAGCTTGGTTTGATTCATGACATTTACTAGAATCAGGGATGAATATGATCTGCTAAATTTATAAATTGTGTTATAATGTGTTAATATGAGTGCAAATATTAATATATTTATCTCAATTTTTTTATATTCAATTTTGTTTCCTAGAAAAATGCATTTTAAACCACTTTAAACTTGCTCTAGAACTGTATTTCTTGCCAAGCCACGGGTAACTTATAAATAATATTTATTAATTTTTCAAGCAATTGGTGACTTTTTAGCTACAATTAGCGAAGTCCTGTATTTTTCTGAATTAAATATGGCCATCACTAATCATGATGAAACAACAATTTATACATAATATTTGATTGTATCAATTTAAATTTTTCGTCAAAAAAAACTTGGAAACGTCAAACTCGCTTATAACGTGAAAATCTCGCGGAATATTTGGTGTCGTTATAAACGACTTATATTTATTGTTGATTAAGGAGAGGTTGTTTTTTGTGTCGTATTTTTCTATCAATTCAGCATCACCAAACTTATTTTTTGTCAGCTTAATAAGTTAACATTAGGTAATCTGAAGCGTCAACAAGACTCAATACTTGAATATATAGTGTACACGCACATTTTGATTCATTTGTATTAATTACTGTTCAATTCGTTTTATTTACTTTTATTGTGATACAAAAATATACATACACCATCTTACCCATTGGCTCATGATTCAAATCTACAAATTCTATTCATAAACAATGATTCCTAAAATAATGGATGGAGTTGTTAGTCACATTTTTGTGCAAAAAATTCAGATTTTTCAACTCGCATACATAACTACCTATAAATTCATGGGAAATTATTCTTAAGAAATCAATTTTTGAAATAATAGATAATAATTTAATAACGCATAGATTACGAAACCATTTAGATGAATGTATTGAAAGAGTATATAGAAACAATATTGAACTATGTACATGTAAAGAATACAATAATCGAAAAGAGAAATGATGTACGATAATTATATTATATTGTCGCGATAAGCAACTTAATTATGAACTTTACTCAGGTATATACATAAACGAAAATATATTTGAACACATATCTAATAAATATAAATATAATAATATGCTGTTGCAATATATATATATATATATATATATATACTCTATAGCGTATTCCTTTAGGCCTGCTGGAAGGACGTTTGAGTCCCTTGAGGCTACAAAGTGTTTGATTGTAATATGTGTGTGTATGTATTGTTTGTGTATTATATGTTTGTATTTGTGAACTAAATAAATAATATATATATATATATATATGTCTATATAGAAAAATGTACATTAGGAAAAAAAAATTTCTTTGTCGAAACTCCACACACTGGTATCCACGACAAAAGAAAAGACTAATTTCAAAGTTAATTTTCTAACCAATCACAATTCAAATATCAGCAAATATATCATTGTGTTTTCCCAATTTCCTCGCATCAAACATATATGTAATAATGCCAACGATTTTCAAAATGCTTAAATAATCTCAAAAAAAATCTTAATATGCAACGGGTTTCCTCCTTACTCTTTGGGCGTACTTCCTCCTCACACCAATAACTATAACTGTTCACTTTGAACACAACCCGCGTAGGACTAACACGTGGTATGTACTTGCACACCTTCTGCGTCCATTTTATATATTTTTATATTGACTGGTACTTTGCTTTCTTTCAAATTTACAAAAAAAAACCATTTGTTTTGCTTTTATTTCGATTTTTGAATTGAATGGTACTTCAGCAGAACGTCGGGGGGATCGAGCATATAATTAGGCTATGGAGGTCAAATGCTCTCAGAAACTTTCTGTGTTAAGCCAATGTCAGGGTGTCCCCCCCCCCTAATGAGAGCCCTAGACAATGGCTATAACTTTTTCATTTTTGAATTATTGTTTGAATTTTTCATTCCTTTTTGAATTATTGTTTGAATTTTTCATTCCTTTTTGAATTTTACTTTTGCTGTATCTTTCCAGTTCACTTTATTTGTTTGCAGTAAATTTAAAATATTATATTATATACTCATTTAAAATATAAAACTTTTACTATATATATATATATTCCGACTCACACGTATTTCTAAAAAATGATTCAGACAAATTTATTTTTTATTTACTTATTCACTCACAACAGGCACCAGTGTTATAACAGTAGTGACAAAGAGAAAAAAACATACACAAACACAAAAACATAATATAAAAGACCAAAAAAACGAAAAAATTAATACACACTGACACACGTATATAAAGTGGGGAATTTTTTAATATATTTGCGCGATATGAGGCGAGATAGAACAAGTAACCGTTCCTGAGATTAATAGAACAAAACGTAATTATTCACAGGTATGGTGATGTATGGTGAATCAAAAACATTCTTGAGCATTTTAATTTTAAAAAAAACTGCGCAAAGCTTTTTGCCATCGAGTTTCTATTGTATCATGATTAAGGATTTTATCAAATTATGATCAAGGATTTCAGTTGACAAGCGGACATTATACGCAGCAGGACATTTGCACGTGGCCGTTTGGACGCAGTTCTTAGGATTCGAGGCATTTGGACGTGTGCCGTTTGTACGCCGACAACCACCCGGCTAATTACAATCGTTAATTACGTCTCATCCATTTAATGTATATTTGCTGAAATGTGTATTCATTATCAGTTTAACCGGAGATTATGCGTAATACCCGCAAGTGGCGTTGGTGCATTTAAATAAAAACCAAGAGAAATTATTTTTACCGAAGATTACGCATAATAACCAAGCGCAGTTGGCAAATTTGACAAGTACTTGAAATTTATCGACTATAACTGTGATTATGCGTATTATCCTGGTGTAATTGCTGAATTTGATAAATATGAAAAACATTCCAAATGAGTCTAACATGTGTAATGAATATAGTTGAACCCCGATATAATGATACAATGCATGTATGAATTATCATGTATAGTATATCATAAAGCACGATTTATCATATTTACTAACGTCGGGAAGCTTGGTTATTACGCATAACCGCCGGTAAAAATGATTAATTTAAGGAAATTGATCAAATTAAAAAAAAAAAAAAACGATTAGGGCTTACTATACATAGACGCCAGCAGAAATGATAAATTCAGGGAAATTTATCAAACTTACCAATTTGCTCGGCAATTACGCATAATAACCGGATTCATCATATTTACCGTGACATATGCATATTAAAATTTCGTACGCACATTGAATCAGACTCTTCATCTATAAATACTGCATACCGCCAATTGAAATATTTCGATATCAAATCACAATATGGAAACTGAGACATCGATTTCTCTTTGTCGTTGACGGCAACAAAGAAACAACTGCACTGAACATTCAGTATATTATCTAACTTAATACTTCTTTAAACGCAAATATTCAAATACATTAAATTTTTTCACGATATAAAAAAAAAAAGTTCCCTCAAAAAACAAAGATCAGTTCATATAATAAAAAACTAAAACGTTTGGCATTAAAAACAAACGGACCATAATAGCTTTTATACATTTCGAAAACATATTTTCTTACTAAATATCATTTGAATAACGTCGCCGAATACCGTAATACACCGCCGACTTTGCGTTTTCCTAAATAAAACCAACATAACATAATCCTAAAAAACAAGAATTAAACCCACGTCGTAAATTGATTTGTTTTTACGGTACGTACATCCATCACAAGAAATAAAAACGAAATAAACCAGTCAAGATCGGAACATGGATTTCTCTTTCTCTCCGAACTAAATAAAAAAAAAGAAAGAAAACAATGGGATCATTCTTCTGGCAATTATGTCAGAAGAATGTATGTAATCAGATTAGGAATTTCCAGCAATTGGAACAAAAATATATATTTATACGTTTCATTTCATTCTTCCCCTAATCCCCCCCTCCTTTCTTATTCTTCTTCTCGTTTTGCGATCGCAGCAAAGAGTTAAGCATAATTCTTGATAGAATTCAATCGAGCCAATATAACTGCATTATCAAATTAGACTTTCGAAATTATGAGCATCAAATGAATTGAGAATATATTTATTTTTTTTTTCCTTATGTAGGCGGAACAAAATGAGCATGATTTTTTTGGATAAAGAAGATTAATGGGGTACCATTGGAACGTACAAAAGCAAATGAATGGGAAAACAATTCGGACGAATAAAAAATCCGGATGAAAATGGTTTTTTTTCCCCGCTTGTAATAACAATTTTGCGAGAAAGATATCATAAAGTACGGGCTTTCTTCCATCCGTACTGAATGGGTATTCTAATAAAAAGTCTGAATTCCATAAGTATGCTTTTAGGTATGTAAAAAAGGAAGAAGAGCAATTTAAGTAAGTTGTATTGAGAACTTGGATATTTTTAAAATATTCAATAAAAAATGTTTGTTCAATGTAGATATATACATATGTATTAAAAATGAAAATAATAAATTAAATACTTTTCGGGTAATATAATCAAAATATTCATAAATAAATATTTTGTTCTATACAGTTTGATATTTGACATGGTCGATTGTTTTAGACACACGCATTTAATTTAATAATGTAGGCATATTTTCATGTCTGGAAGATATTATAACTGGATATACTTTTACATAATGTAAAGATTCACATAATATGTTCAGACAAATGATGCTGTGTGTGCTCAATGAAAAAAATTGAAATATTTTTCATGTTCTTAAGGAAATCTTAATGGCTTTAGGTTTAGGGTACATTGGGCCTGTTAATTTCAAAACTGGTGTTGGTTTTGTCGAAGTGGCTTTTCAGTCACATTAATATCATTATCAGATATCATTTGTCTTTGTGCATTGATATTAAATTTTTATTAATGAGAGGTTTACATTTCACACAGTCTCAATGTGATTTGTTTGCTGCTTATGTATTACCATTAAAATAAAATTTTCCACGTATCTCAAAAATTAGAACTAATCTGACAAAACCAATGCCAGATTCTAAATCAGCTCCTAAAAATCACTGGAATATCTTTCGGAACAAAATAAGTGTTGAGCAGTGTTATCATCATCGAGAAAGCTATTAATAAATTTTTAATGCTTTGGAACCTCCAGACAACGGCCACTAACGGGACCTTGTAAATGTAGCCGTTATTAGGAGGTTACCGTAGTAGACAGGTCCGTCGAAAAAAAAATTACATGTATAAAGTTACAATAATCAATAAAATTATTTTTCAAGGATTGGCAGAACTTCTCTGACATTGAAGTTGTTCACTATAAAACTCGATTCATTAGACTTTTTTCGCCTTGACAAAATAGTGCTGATGGGAATTTAGATTACTTGTTTTATTTGGGTGAATTTCTCATTTTATGTGTTCGATGAAACTTTCCCCCTAGTATATTGCGATTTTGAATATTTGATTGTTTTTTGAGTCTTCCTGGTAATCACTGTTTTGTGATTTTCCTTCTATTTCGAATACTTTTTGATATTATACTTATTTTCAATTATTTTTTTATAATTTATGTCATATTTGCTTACATTATTTTCCTCCTTGCCTTGCATTTCGCGTTTGATCAGTTTCATTGTTTTTATATTTATGATTTCCTTCTACTTCTCCCCAATTTTTATTGATTGTTGTTTGTATAGTCTGTGCTAAGTAATGTTAGAGTCCAGTGGCCTTTCGCAGGTTCTTCAATAATAAATAATTAATTAATAGAAACGGTTTTGTACCACGTAAAGAATTTATTTTACATTGAAGAGATTGTGTACAAATTCCCATTAAGTTTGTTATAGATGATAATATAGAAAAATAACTCTAAATAAAACAAAAAAAAAATACTTACTTAGAGCACTGTAAGTACATGTATGCATTTCATTCAGAGTTCTGATAGCAAAATAAAACACACACCGAATTTTCAAAAAACTGCACATACAAAAATGTTTTCGCACGGTTCTTTCTTGACATATGTTATATTAAACTAAAAATCTATAAGTCGGTCTGGTTTAATGCTTCCGTTCTGATACGTGTTCGAAAACGTACTTAAACAAATAAAGAAAAAAACTCCAGAGAAGTGTTTACCAAAGCAAAAGAAAAATAAGTAAAAGAAATGGTACCAAATATGGCAAGAAGTATTAGAGAGAAGGTCTGAGAGTAAGAGGAGGCTAGAAGAGCCAACTGCGATTGGAAATCTGTCTTCTTACGTGTCAAAACTCTCTTTCTTTTGGTGTATTTTTTTCCCTGAAGGGGAAAAACTGCTGCTTGTAAGTCATGTTACTTGGATGTTGAAAACTTCCAAAATATATATATATGAAGTTGTCAGTGTATTTTCCACAACTAGGTATACACTGCAAAAGACAACTTAAAGTTAAGTGAAACCTTCGAGAGAAGATATATATACTTGTTATATGTACAAAGTTTTTTCTATTTTCTTATCTTGTATTTCATAGAGAAAAAAAATAAAAATCTCGTCAGTTTCTTCTAAGTTCATAAAGAGATGTCGCGAATGATCCAGAAATGCAATTTTTCTCCTTTTTTTTATGATACAAATTCCAATAAACAGAAGATTAACTGTCGATGGGAATGTAGACATCATCAAATATTCATATTAAGGTATGTATCTTTTATTAGTAACAAGCCGGGAATAAATATTTGCAATATTTTTATCTTTCTTCGTTTTTCCTCATTCACTTTATATATGGAAATATGGAATGGCCTACGGCCACTACATCATTATAGAACTACGGAGAGAGTTTTCGAAAACTTTACGGTCGTTGAAGGATACTTCAAATTTTAAGATGAACTTTTGGCATAACGATCGTGGAAATGCGTGGAATTATATGTACGGATACATATCAGTATTTTTCCTGTTCGTTAGCGAAGTTCTATTAGCATATGTTGGAATTCTAAATACATGAGAGATCTTAATATGAAGTTAAAATATAAAGATTGGATATAGATGTTTTTCACAAATTTTTAAACTATATATTGATACATTTTATTCTTGAAATATACAATAGAATATAAGTTAGTAATGCAAGATATTATCTAGTCCTATATGGTATAAAATATGTATTTTTAGCGTAAATAATTTGAAATTATTCACATGTTATCATCAAGTCGGTATAGTAATAGAGGTAAATATCAAATTGATAGTAAATTCTGACGTTAAATGCTACTAAAAATTCAATTTTATATCAATTCAATTGCAAAACGTTATTGGGGATCAGTCGTTGTCTGAAAACTACACCCTAAGCAAACTATGAACGTAAGAACTCCTTCACTAAGAATAAACATTTTTTTTTTTTTTTTTGAAAAATCCTTCGAATACGATTTTAATATTGCAGACTCTAACAACCACCCAATCGACTTAACAACACATCAACTTCTACCACACTTCGCTATACGTTCGTTTACATAGTTTGCTTAGGGTGTAGTTTTCAGACAACGACTGATCCCCAATATCGTTTTGTAAATGAATTGATATGAAATTGAATTTTTAGTAGCATTAAACGTCAGTATTTACTATCGATTTGATATTTACCTTTATTACTATAACGACTTGGGGATAACATGTGAATAATTTCAAATTATCGATAATATATGTTGTATAATGATGTTGAATTGTTGTACAATGGTATTTAAATACAAATACAACGCCACAACAGGCAAACTGTCCAACGAGTTGGCTGACTTAAGAAATTATTCACATGTTGTATAATGGTATTTAAATGTTGTATAATGGTATTTAAATGTTGTATAATGGTATTTAAATGTTGTATAATGGTATTTAAATGTTGTATAATGGTATTTAAATGTTGTATAATGGTATTTAAATGTTGTATAATGGTATTTAAATGTTGTATAATGGTATTTAAATGTTGTATAATGGTATTTAAATGTTGTATAATGGTATTTAATTGTGTGTAATGGTGTTTAATTGTTGTGTAATGGTATATAATTGTTGTGTAATGGTATATAATTATTGTATAATGTCGTTTATACTACATGATACATCAAAAATTTGCATAAAGGGTAACATAAACAACTTTATACAACATTATTATATGCAACATTCAATATGCAATGTCCTTATTTCTTTTTCCACTAACTGCATCAATTTCGGTATTCCCTTAGCTGCTTCTTTATCGTTCGCATATCGCTCCACCGTTGTTTTATATTTGCTTCATTTGAAGTACGGGAATGGAATTGCTTTGTGAATATGCAATCTGTGGCGTAAGATATCCGATCTTACCACATACAAAGTTGGTTTGCAGAAACTTCTTTTGTATGAAAATATGTGGGGAATCGTCCCTGTTCGGTGTCAACAACAGGACCTGTTCCCTGGACCATTCACGAGTTTTTGTGCTGACTTAAGTTGGACCTAGAATATCTTTCCGCCTGAACTACTACTTTCTAAAGTGGAAGTTGGTGACCAATTAATGCCAATAAGATACCGGATACGGAATCGGTCTCTAGAAATAATAAAAGTGCCAATGTTTACAAGTGTTCAACCGGGTAGATCTTTTTAAAGTCCAGTTGTACTTACACGTGTTTTGGATCGCATTTTCTCTCTTAGCTTACAAATGAATGAGAGTAAATTGGCAGCATTCGGCTACTTTATCGATTCACGAGAAAAATTGTCTTTTCTATGCGAAAGAAACCTTCCTTAGAAATCACAATAGTTTGTGAAGTTCTTCAGGTTCCGATAAAAACGAGACGTTTGTCCGTAGAAAATTGTCTTCATTACTGTCACTCGTGAAGAGATTTTAAATTAAACTCTTTTCTTTCTTATTGAATGTTATTCCAGACAATAAGAAAGAATTGCGTCTTTTTTTTTTATATCTTTCTTTTCTAAGGATCGAATTGAACTTATTTCAAGTTTTATCGAATTTTTTTCTCCCTTTCAGATTTTGACTTTCCTGGAATGTGATATCCAGAATGTCTGGGACAGGCCGTCAATTGTGTAACGGTCCATGTGTAACATCGATTTTGGATTCTCAGTATTGGTGTTCCAGTATTGATATCCACGAAGAATATCGATCATGACTAGAGGCTGAATGCTAGTCCATACTTTTATTTGAAGGGAGTCTTGCTTTGATGGACATCGACAAGAAGTGGTCATTCGTTATACAACAAAAAAGAGGAAAGCTCATGGAAAACGGAATAAAGATGGTCTTTTCAGATTTCAAAAACAAATCTTTATGAGTTAAAACTCGATTGTAACGAAAATCACGACGTCAGGAAGTTGCGTCGTTGTAATCGAAGAGGCATTTAAGTGGTGGTTCTGGGTTTTAGGGCGCAGATGACAAATATATAACCAGATTCGATCATAGAGTGGTTACCTCACCCTAATTTCGATAATGAAGAAATAAGAAAAGGATATACCATACTTAAGTAAGGTTTTTGTACAGGGGGAAAACAAGAAAAGGGCAGGGTAGTCTTGTGTCCCGTGTGCTAGAAGAAGGATTCGGTAGGGTCCCTTCAAAGAGTTTCTCCTCCCTTCTTCTTGAGCCCCTGAATGAATGAATGAACGCCAAAACTTTGCCACTGGACTTATCCCGTTGCCGAGATCTCTTCCCGCCCAGCTTCGTGGCAGAGTCTGGAACTTCTTGAGCCCCTACGGGCTCATTGAAAATTATGAGTTGCGGAAGTCTAATTGAATAATCGGGATACAGAACGCATCTATGTAATCTGAACTAATTGCAAAACCGACAGAGAAGAGATATGTGTTTCAACCATAAATAATTTTTGACGTAGTCTCTGAAGTTAATGTCAGCAGACACGATACTTATATACTAGGGGAGTTCAGGCATCTCTCACTTTCACTTCACAATACAGAAGGCAGATGGCGCCAATAGAATGGAGCGCGCATTATTTAATGTAGCACCACAAGCACATAAGGGCAGCATATACACTCAGAACACACATTCTGGTACACACCTATTTGTTAGAAATTCCCCAGAGGAATGTTTACAATGCGCATGTACGGTTTAGGGAGAGTTTTAGTTTCTAAAATTCGCTCCAGAAGTCACTTCAAATAAAAATGACAAGATGCAACGGATTTAAGGATCAGATCAGAATCAAATGTTTGCCCCCGTGCTTAGTCCTAAAAGATGATGGTGGGAGGATTACCGGGCAGGATATTTAATGTGTGTGTGAAAGAGAAATGGATTGAAGGATTAAACACAGTGAAATATAAGTATTTAATCAGATTTTCGTGGTAGGTCCTGATGAATAGAAGTTTTTCTGGCTGCTAGGCTGTATCAACTTAGAGTTCCCACTCAACGGTTTCCCCAACTCCAGTGATTGTCATAAATATCATCAACTCTGTCAGAAAACCCATATTTAATGAGCATTGGACAATCAGAACGGCGCAGTTCTGTCCAAAAAGAGACAGTGTTGAAATTGTAGACCAAAATCTCAAAATGTCATTCGTTAATATCCTGGAAGATATCCTGATGGTGCTGGAGAAACCCCGAGTGCAGATTTCAATCTAAGACGGCCTAGTAGCCCTGAAAATCTGTAATTCATCTGAGTTGAGAATCTTGATCCCTGGAGGGATACTTGAAGCATGATATTTAGAGAGAAATAATAAAAAGAACTAAAATATATAAAACAACATATCTATATATGAAATCAGCAAGAAAGACCAGACATACCTCACTTCTCGTCTTATGCAGATATCCCCGATTTAGAATCAGGCAATGCCCATATGTAAAATGGATGGAAACTGAGCAATGAATAATGTATTTTGATAACCTTTGTTTTTATTGCTAAAGACAGACAAACCCTATATCAATACATTGAGCTCAAGTTCGTAAAAACGAAGTTTTGCGTAAACCTCACAAAAACGAATTCCTTCGAGCAACCAATGCTGCAAACTTCGTTTCTTTTTTTGATTTTATGGAGCTTGATCACAAAAGATGTTTTCAAAATTTAATGAGAAGAATACTTGAGAAATTATCAAACTGAAGGCTAGATGAGGTTTGGTGAGTTGAAGGACAAGGCGCCATCTACATACATGAAGTCAAGACAGGCTGAGAAACATATGCAGTCGATGTGCAGAAGAAACACTAACGTTAGATAACCCTATGTTTTCAATTTCCGATTTACTGGTTTCTGTTTGAAGTTCTTAAATCTCCTGGACTACACGAAATGGGTATCATTATTCAAATCCGTCCACTATCGAGTACATTCACCTTATTTTCTCCTTTTATAGGTATACATGCATGGATGTATATGAAGAGAGAGAGAGAGAGATCGTCTCTGGAATCTCTTATGAGAGATCCTCCGAATTCATGTAATATTTATACAACGTCAACGGTTACCTAGGGATGCGGGGGGGGGGGGGAGAGGCATGGACATCATGCAGGAACATGGAAGTCGGTCTGTGTTTATATATTATCTCCCGGGAGGAGATTCCATTCCGTGAAATTTATTATCCGATTAAACCTTTCCTTAAAGCCTCGCGAGTTCAACCTCCGCAATGTTTGTGCAAGGAAGGATGGAATCTCCGAATGATATAAGCAAACGCTAATCGTTTCGGATCCCGCATCTCGCTCCGTGTTTGTGCAGTGATGATCGGAATACACATCATGTTGCTGCTGCGCCCGCCATGGAAAACAACGATGACGACGACGATACTCAAAAGACCACACACACACACAACGCAAAACCCTTCGTGATATTTGTGCAAAAGCTGCAGTTTTCCCATCCGTCAGTTCTCTCACACATTCCAAGTTTTTCCCTAATATTTATATTTTATTTGAGGTCTCAATCGTAATTTATGTGACATATATAGTTCAATAAATCGTATTTTTAAAATCATCACAGGGAGATGAAGTACAGTAATGCGCATACGGAAAACATAATAAGTCAATCTGGGTTTTGTCGCTGTAAATTAGGTTTTAAATTATGTATAAGCGGTGGTCCTAAAGGAAAATTATGAAAAATTGTTTTTAATGTTAATGAAAATCTCCAAATAATGAAAATATTTTTCCAAATTTTCCTTTCCACAGAGAGCACGCAGACCTTTTACATGATGCTTACATATATGTACGCGGTAATTCAGGCATCCACAACTTTCATTTCTGATGTGGGATATAGATGGCAGCACTTCTACAACATGAAACGCATACTACTTGATGTCATATCTGTATGAAGGCCACACATATTCCCGACATTCGTAAAACATTCTATAGAGAAATGGTTAAAGTTTGCATGTAAGCTTTGTTAGAAGCCTTTTGCTTTCTGTTTTTGAAGTGTTTATTCCCAGAAATCATAAAAATCTGAACTCAAAACTTTGGCAAAGTGTGTCTTCACCGCGACAATACCAGCCAGCTTCACTGCAAGACTTTCTGCTATTAATATTGCCGCTGCTCATTACTAATCCGTTTTATATGAAGGAACTATGAAGAATTGATAGAAGCCTTTGACAGGGCCGCCTGAATATCGCAAGCGATACTTTAAACCTCCAACTGAAAAATGTCACTAGAATCCGGGTGTGGGACTGGCTTTAGATTCGATTTGTAAAGCTGCACCCAAACCGATCACGCAGCATCATAGCAAAGAACAAACCAAAACCGTGATCGGAATTTCCTCAGCATGGCTCGTACTTAGTTTTGCCGGGATCATGGTTTAGCAAAGTACGAGCCATGCTGAGAAAATTTCGTGGCCGGCACCCGGTCGATTTTCCTCGGCTATGTGTGATGCACAATATTGCTCAGTTTGATGTCAAAATCGACAGTGGTATGTTGAGCCTCTCTTCCAAACTGTTTATTTTATTCTGATTTTAATCGGCTTTACACGTTCGGTGTCGACCGAGCTGCATAATTTATCATTTATATTCGTAGATCCAGGCAGAGCCCGAATGACTGTGGATTCTATTTAAGTTCAACTTTTGTTTTAGTATACAAGACAAGGTACAAAAATATTCTGTTCATGCGTCATATCTCGCGTCATCAGCTTTCGTCAGATCTCAATCTTTGTCATTGTTCTTGCGGAATTCTAGAATTAATTTCTGTATCTAATTCAAGAAATAGTTCATTATGACATGAACATTGTCAAAAAGTTGTTATTGTTGTTTTTATCATTGCGTCAGATTTTTTAAAGGCGTGTCTGTCGTCTCTGTATGTGAAGGAATGATACAAGTTTCGTTGGACGGATTTTTTCAGCCCAACAAATCAAGGAAATAGACTTTTTCTGGGTGTATTACGCTGAGGTGAACCCGGAAAGAAAAGTCATCTGTCCTCAGCTGGGAATCGCAGCCTAGTCCTCTTGTATACTGAGATGTGCTCTGCTATATAAACCAGAGTGGCGACACAACCCAGTCCTCCTTGTTTAGTGAGTCGTGTTGTGTCTTCAGTGGTATGTATGGCCACTCACTTTCGCCCGGTTTGCAACAGTACCTGGGTTCGAATCCCAGCGGAGACTAGATGACTTTTCTATCCTGGTTCACTTCTGCATAATATCCATAGTAAGTCTATTTCCTTGATACAAGTTTCGTTCACTTCTGCATTATTTGTATTAGGAGCATGACTGTGATTATGATTAATGATCACAAAAACTTTGTTGCACATTTGTATCTATTCCATGTTAAAATCGTCCGCGATAAATTTATGTTCTTTAGACGAAAAACCTACATCTTGGCATTTTCTGAATTTATTCGAGCCGTAAAATTGCCTTTTTTGTAGTTGACAACGGAGAAAGAGTCTTTGTTGTAATTTTCAATATCCATATTTCTTCACAAAAAATACGTTATTTACAACTCAAAAATGCAATGAAGAAGTACTTAAATTATATAGTTCTTCCTCCGTTAATGGCAGACACTTCAAGGAGATCAGCTAAAAAATGGAAAGCCATAGACAAGTAGTGACTTCCAACAGACTATTAACAATCTATTCACCAGTTCGAATATTCTTCTGGGTCTCCCTCTCGAATGATATTAACCCACTTTAGTAAAACCATACATCGTGGATAATCGACTACATGCTCAACAACATGTTCTGGAGCCTCAAAACAATGTCTACAGTTATGTAAAGAGATGGGGGAATTCCACAACCTCACTCTCCCCCCCCCCTCCACCCCCAAACAGTAAATCCTGGATGTTCATTTAGCTTGAGACAGAAAGAGAGAGTCATTAGAAATGATGTATCAGTTCGGTAAACTACCGAAAACGAAATTAGAAACACACCACGAATGATTTAGTATTTCGATTAGTTAAGTTTTGACAAGCTGTTTACGGAGGTGGAAAATTATGACTTTGTTGATTAGGTTGAAAGCCAGTTAATGAGTAAAAATCTCTCCTAATTAAGCGTAACGATCAGAACTCGATTAGAAAAGAACGCGGGATCGGCGGGTGATTCGCTACCCGTATGTGTGTATGTGATCGGCCCGATCGCTTATAAATAACCTCTTTCTCTCCCTCTCGTGAATTTCTTAATATGTAGTGTAATTTCTAAGAGTCTGTCCATTTCCATTGCATAAAATAGTTTCAGGTCGGTGCACAACGTAATATGTTTAATTAATGGAAACTCGGTAAAATTATCGTATATGTATATATTGTGCTTTGATCAGTACAAATTCTTAAGAACCTCTCTGGAAATACATGCGAGACTTATCTAAGACGGCCACTCGGCGTTCCGTGAAAAAGTGGCCGCCTGTGGAGGTGACCGTAGAATAGAAGTTGCATGGCAGGAAAAAAAAACACATTCCTGGGGGGATGGGGGTGTCAAAATAATGGATTTCAATACTACAAAAAATCAAATGCTCAGTTTATTACAATGCCCGAAAAATTCGGGTACATATACAGTAAAACCTCGCTACTACGATACTCGATAGGACACTAATCCCTCTACAACGATTTTTTCTTGGCCCGGTATCATTATGTATATCAAAGTTCCATTGTATTTTACGCAGAATTTCAACTGAATTTCTACATGCTTAAAATTGAAAGAAGTATCCGCAAAAAGCACGAACTTCCACATCCTTTCCCTAATCAATATACATCGTAGGCTACTTGTCTTGTTTACCCAACACCAAGATTACACTGAAAACTTATACAAATACAAATTATCAGCTCTTAATGCATCTGAAAAACAACTTGTTTTAATCTTTTTTAATCTATTATCTATAAAGTGGCGGCGGACAAGTTGATCGCTGACCGGATAAAGAGGTGGCTTCATAATTGGGGGTGGGTTTTGTATGTTGTGTTTATAAATTAGGTCTGGATAAGGCAAATCTATTGATTTTACCCTGGTTTTAATACCTTTTATCGTCTAGGCACCAGGCTTGCGACCCGCATTTGTAACGAAATCGCTTTGGGTTATATCTCAAGAAGTTTCCAACACAAAAGGCGACATTGATATCGTCTGTTAGCGATTACGAAAACAAATCCGATGATACCAATTTCTATATGCCAGTACATATAGTAATTCCCAATAGTATAAAAAAGGGAAATTTTTGTAAATTTTTGTAATAACGTATATGCATGTAATTCAAATGTGAATGTCCAGCACTGTCAACGGAGGCTCTGTTTGATTATTCCCGTCGGAGTGCAGGCTCTGTGTGTTTTCTGTGTGTGTATATTGCATATTCTGTAAAAGGAAAGGGAAACAAAACTGCCCAGCACTGTGGATGGAGGACTTGTTTCTTCGTTTCTCGTCACAGTGGAGGCGCTGTGTATGTATATTTTGTATATATATTGTATATTTATCCATTCTCAAATCTCTCCCACTTCAACATGCCAGCTTCTTCTTCTTCTTTCTTGCCCGCAAGTCTTTTCCACACTTCTTTCGAAATCCCAGGCTGCAGTCTCCGGCCCTTATGTGCCACTGGGTGCACGTGCAATTTTTTCTCTCTAGTCAATCGGTTCAGTTGTCCATTTCAGTAAAATGTCTTGTACGTTACATCCAGTTGATGGCTATCTTCATGGGGAGCACGACGCGCGTGATTCGAAACTTGCGAGCACGGGGCAAGGGGAGCCACCACTATAAATCTTTGCTAACTCTGCCTCTTCTGAGGTAATGGAAGTAAGGTGCTTTGCATCAGTCCGGGATTGTGAGCGGTCGTATCTATCTATCTATATGCCAGTACCTACTCCACGATTGAGCGGGGAATGACCCAGTGAGTGAAACAGTAAATGATAAAGTAATTAGTCAGTGAGTGATACAGAGTGGTGTTGGAGTTGTTGAGTGAGCAAACTATTTAGTGAGCGAGGGGCAGGGCGAAGGACCTAGAGCTAGATTAAGTGACCTAGTGAGTGGGTGACATAATAGTGAGTGTCATGATGAGCGACCCAGTGGTATGCTGAGGGATGCAGTGCTTAAACGCGTGACAGAGTGCGTGACCTGGTGATTGAGTGTGCTGGTGATAGAATAAGCGACTCGGTTAGGGAGCAACAAAGTGAACGACCTAGTTAGTGATTAAGCGAGTGGCAAAAGGAGTGACCTAGTCAGTAATTGAATGACCTCATAATTGAGTGCGTGTGTGACAGAATGAGCGGACCTAGTTAGTGAGTGAGAGTGAGCGGACCTAGTTAGTAAGTGAGTGAGAGTGAGCGGACCTAGTTAGTAAGTGAGTGAGAGTGAGTGGACCTAGTGAGTGAGTGAGTGAGAGTGAGCGGAGTGAGTGAGTGAGTGAGTGAGTGATAGTGAGCGGACCTAGTGAGTGAGTGAGTGAGTGAGAGTGAGTGAGCGGACCTAGTGAGTGAGTGAGTGAGAGTGAGCGGACCTAGTGAGTGAGTGAGAGTGAGCGGACCTAGTGAGTGAGTGAGTGAGTGAGTGAGTGAGTGAGTGAGAGTGAGCGGACCTAGTGAGTGAGTGAGGGTGAGCGGACCTAGTGAGTGAGTGAGTGCGAGTGAGCGGACCTAGTGAGTGAGTGAGTGCGAGTGAGCGGACCTAGTGAGTGAGTGAGTGCGAGTGAGCGGACCTAGTTAGTGAGTGAGTGAGAGTGAGCGGACTTAGGTATTGAGTGAGCGAGTGACAAAGTGAGTGTCCAGGTGATTCAGTGTATAACCGAACGAGAAACCTAGTGAGTTGATGATAGAATGAGTGAATGATAAAGTGAGCGACTTAGTGAGCAAGTGAGGAAACTAAGGAGTAGATGAATGACCCAGAAATCGACTGAGTGACCGGCATATTGAGTGAGTGGTCAGTGACATTGTGAGTGAGTGGCCTGGTAAGTAAGTGAGCGGCCCCACTCGTTAGTAATGTAGCGACCTCTACTTGAACTTTCACCGATTGCGGAAAAATTATGACGTCGCACTTCGCAATTTTCTGGTCCCTAAACTGGGTGCCCAAACTGGCGACGCCGGACGTGATTTCGAACAGCAAGCTTCTCAAGGTAAGCGAGTAATCGTTTCCTCCGTTCCAAATGGACAATCCGCCGAATGTCGATCGCGTCGCTATAAAGCCGCCTCCATTTTGGAGAAACAATCCAAACTTGTGGTTTATCCAACTAGAAGCACAATTCTCGATCGCAGCGATAACTGCCGATGCTACGAAGTTCAACCATACTATCGCTGGTATCGATGCCGATATTTTATCGACAGTCCAAGATTTAGTTCTAGAACCTCCCCAGCAGAATAAATACGACGCGCTGAAGACACGATTGATTCAGGTTTACGCGGAGAGCGAATCATCGAAAATCCGTACGCTACTGCAAGGTTTAGAACTAGGAGATCAAAATCCATCGCATCTGCTTGCCCGAATGCGTGAGCTTGCCGGACATAACTTTAGTGATGACTTGCTGAAATCGTTGTGGTTAGCGCGACTCCCCGCTAACATCCAAGCTATACTAGCTGCTTCGAGCGAAGGGCTTCCACAACTCGCTTCGATGGCAGATAAAATCGCTGAGTTGGCCATTCCAAATATCTGTTCAGCATCCGGTCGACCTGAGAACGCAATCAGCCAATCACTGGAGCAACAAGTCGCAGCTCTGACCAAAGAGTTGAGTGAGCTGAAGGCCGCTATTCACACTTCACAGCGACAGCCTAGACCTCGATTCCGTCATCGAGAACGGTATTCTCGCTCGCGATCCCACAGCCGAGCCCAATACAAACAAGCTAAAAATGGCTTCTACTTCTATCACACCAGTTTCGGAGCTCAGGCTAAGAAATGTCAACAGCCCTGCTCCTTCAAAACCTAACCGGGAAACTAATAAGGCAGTCGTCCACCGGCCAAGGCCACGGCTGCCAATTCGTCGACAGAGTCATACTGGCCGATCCTTCCACCAACTGGACTTTTTTGATCGACACGGGCGCTGATGTGTCAGTCGTCCCGCGAACTGTCGTCAATACCCACAAGAAACCCGAGAAGTTGATTCTTACAGCCGCCAATGGTTCCTCTATCTCAACTTACGGTACCAAACTTCTAACATTGAATTTGAACCTCCGAAGGACATTTGCTTGGCCATTCATCATAGCCGACGTAACCCGACCAATTATTGGTGTAGATTTTCTATCGCATTTCAACCTGTTAGTCGATAGCAAACATCATCGCCTCATCGATGGAACGACCTTGCTATCTGCCACTTGTTCCATTGCAAGAAATATCGCAGCTCCATCTTTTTGCTTGAACGGTATCGATCTATTATCATCGCCATATCGGGATATAGTCAAAGAGTTTCCTGATATTCTCCGTCCACACATTCAAAATAAGAAAATTAAAGAGCACAATATCAAGCACTTCATTGAGACTACAGGTCCACCAGTTTTTGCCCGACCTCGACGGCTTTCCACGGAAAAGTTGAAAGTTGCGCGAAAAGAGTTCGAGTTCATGATGCAACAAGGACTTTGTCAGCCTTCGAAGAGCAGTTGGTCTAGTCCACTCCATCTAGTGCCAAAGAAATCTGGCGACTGGAGACCGTGTGGAGACTAAACAAAATCACAGTTCCTGATCGTTACCCGATTCCTTTCCTCACAGATTGCTCGCACATTCTCCACGGAACGACAATATATTCCTCAATCGACCTGATTAGAGCGTATCAACAAATTCCAGTGCACGAGCCGGATATTCCAAAAACAGCAATTACTACACCGTTTGGACTCTTCGAATTTCCGTATATGACCTTTGGATTACGCAATGCAGCGCAGACCTTCCAGAGATTCATGAATACGATCCTACAAGGATTGGAATTCGTATTCTGTTATTTAGACGATATCCTGGTAGCTTCTCCAGACGAGCAAACTCATCTCCAACACTTACGTGAAGTATTCAGTCGACTTGACGAATACGGACTGTGCATAAATGTGCCAAAATGCATATTTGGCGTCCCGACCATCAAATTCTTGGGATATGAAATTAGCAAGAATGGACTCAAACCGTTATCCGCCAAAGTAGATGTCATCAAGAACTTTATGCAACCCACTTCCGCCACTTCCTTGCGCCGATTTCTGGGCATGTTGAATTTTTACCACCGGTTCATACCTAAGTGTGCGGACCTGCAGCGACCACTCACCGCTATGTTAGCAGGTCATGCGAAAAACAGCCGGAAACCACTCAATTGGACTCAACAAGCTTCACAAGCCTTCGCCGATGTCAAGGAAGCGCTATGCAACGCCACTTTGCTCGTTCATCCAAAGCCAAACGCGCACATTTCTCTCGTAGCAGATGCATCGGACAATGCCATCGGTGCAGTGTTACAGCAAGAGCATGACGGTGTGATCCAACCCCTCAGTTTTTTCTCTCGCACACTCTCCCAGTCTCAAGTAAAATACAGTGCGTATGACAGAGAACTTCTAGCTATTTATAGCGCAGTTAAACATTTCAAATGCCAGCTAGAAGGACGTCATTTTACCATTTATAGTGACCATCGTCCATTGATGTATGCCTTCAAACAAGACCCGAACAAAGCTTCGCCTCGACAACTACGGCAATTAAATTATATCGCAGAATTTACTACTGATATCAGGTATATTTCCGAACCAAACAATGTAGTTGCTGACACTTTGTCACGCATCGCAACTATTGCTTCTCCATCACCAATCGACTACGATGCGATTGCCGACTCTCAATGTGACGATGAATTACGTGAACTCCAACAAAGCTCATCATTGAAAATCGTCAAACTGCGTTTGCCGGACAGTAATATAACGAAGCACTTGTTTTGTGACATTTCTACGGGACACATTCGTCCTTATATTCCAGAATCACACAGAAGACAAGCTTTCGAATCACTCCATACGCTTTCTCATTCAGGTATCAAAGCTACTACCAAGTTGGTTTCTCAACGCTTCATCTGGCGCAACATCAAAAAAGATTGTCAGGCGTGGACTAGAGCATGCATTGCATGCCAACGTTCTAAAGTTCACCGACACACTCGTTCCGCTCTGGCCGATTTCAAAGTACCAAACAATAGATTTCAACACATCAATCTCGACATAGTTGGCCCATTGCCATTATGCCAAGGCTCACGGTACCTCCTAACGATAATAGACAGATATTCCAGATGGATCGAAGCCGCACCTATGCCGGACCAAACTGCCGAAACAGTCGCCAAAGCCCTAATTGCGACCTGGTTTGCCAGATTTGGCATACCACAGAAGATTACCACAGACCAAGGAAGACAGTTTGAGAGTCATCTTTTCCAAACCTTAAGCAGATACCTCGGATTCCAACATCACAAGACGAACGCATATCATCCTCAGGCGAATGGACTCATCGAGAGACAACACCGATCTCTGAAAGCTGCCCTAAGATGCCGAATCCAATCCCATGCAGCTTGGGTTGACGCTCTTCCATTAGCACTACTAGGCCTAAGATCTGCAGTGAAAGAAGATTTAGGATGCTCCTCCGCCGAAATCCTCTACGGATCACCATTGCAACTGCCTGGCGAGTACTTCTCCGCAATACCAGACGTCAAACAATCCGATTTCGTCCATCAACTTCAAAAACTAATGCGTTCAATGAAACCCATACCTACAACAACTCACGGATCTACGCCAACATATGTTCCTACATGTCTACAATCCGCATCTCATGTCTTCCTGCGTAACGATGCACCACACTCTGCCTTGCAACCAACGTATCAAGGCCCATTTCTGGTCAAAGATCGACGAGATAAATTCTTCGACATCGACTTCAACGGGACATCCAGGAGAATCTCCATCGATCGGTTGATCCCAGCTTTCTTAAGTGACCAGCATACCCAAGTGCCTTCGACGTCACCCGTCCATCCAAGTACAGTACCAGCAACTGTGACTCGTTCCGGTCGTCATGTCCACTTCCCCGACAGATACTCGACCACGACATTTCGTTGACACTAGGGGGGGAGTGTGTAGCGACCTCTACTTGAACTTTCACCGATTGCGGAAAAATTATGACGTCGCACTTCGCAATTTTCTGGTGCGAATATTTGTTGCCTAGCAACACGAGTTGCGATAAAAAATCGAATGTTTTTCTTCGCAGTCGGCAAGCAACCATTGTCATGTGATGTCTTTCATTTTTATGTGTCCGTACCAAATTAAACATGTATTATATAAAACCTTCTGATTGTTATTATATTTAATAATGGAGCTCAACAACCGGTCCTACAGATAGGTGCCTACACACCTACTGCATCGGTCTCTAAACCGGGTGCCTAAAGTAATATAACAAGCGACCTAGTGAAAGAGTGAGCGATAGCAAGCTAGCTTTATAGATACAGGTCGGTTTCGCTCATTCATTCACTCACTCGACCATTCATTTACTCATGTCGAACTCATGACGGTGAATTTTCCATTCAGTGAATTATCCTGGCGGTAAATTTACCTGGCGGCATTTTTAGAGGCCTCTGTGTTTAGCATTTTCTTCTCATTTCCAATCACTTGATTTCGCGCAGCACCCTCTATCAAAACAAATTTGGACAAAACATTTTTTCTATATCAAAAAAATCCAATTTTCGTAAGAATAACTTTTTTTAAAGAAAACTGGTACAAAATATGCTTATTCCTTCAATTCCTACGAACTTTTAAACTATTTACAAACTTGTGAGACACCCTGTATAAAGTAATTCATAAATTGGCTCAACGCTTTTATCATTACCCAACTACGTAGAAAAAGAACCAAAGATAATTCATTCCTGTTTATAAGGGATGGAATTGTTCCTCTCGCAGAAATTTTTAGAACTATTATTAATTAGCATTCTTCTGAACCAACCAGAGTCCGTTATTAATGTCACTTTTCTCAGGAAGAAATATGGCGAGGTTGTTAAATTCAAAACTGGTTGCTCATTCTCGTGGTCGGTTGTGTTCATGATTGAGTTCGTCGTTCCGGAAAACGGAGGGTGTGTGGAAAAATTTGGACGGACGGGACTGTGTACGAGAAATAGAGGAGAGAAATTAGTCACAAATTTACATAACCTGCCGGAGCCCGCTCTCGATATGGCCACTTTTCTAAATGATGCAGGGCATGATTGGTGGCGAGCAGGGACGAAAGGCTTATGAAGAATTCAAAGGCGAGAAGACGGCCGTTTACATACTACGCGTATGAACACTGCATCTCTATACTTTAAGCCTTTAATATTCTCGACCAGATATATAGAGCTTGTCCCTGCGACTTCATAATTGCATGTCACTCTCTCGTTCCCTTTCAGCCATTCGACTCACTTTTACGTCGCGTGTGACGGCAAATTTAAATTATGCAAATTATTTTAGTCTAGAACTGTCCGCGTTTGTTAACTTTGAGAATGTGTTCGTATAGCTCGGCTCCTAGGAATTAATGGGAATTGAAAGCGGTCGGATGGTTGGTGTGCCCTTTTACCCGAAGTGACGTCAAATGAATTGTTTCTGTGTGTGCGCGGCGTTTCTAAAGTTCAAATTGGTGGATACATACATAACGTCAATTTCATAGAAGTCATTTTACTGTATAAAAGGGGAAATGCAAAGCATATTATTGTGTCGCCATCTTATCCGTGATTATAACAAAAGAGACAGATGTCTTTCAAGAAGTATAATGTGCAGAGTTGTGAAGTCAATACCTTAGCGCGTAATTATCGGTGTGTGACAGAGATGCATACCCTTTTCAGTATGTGAGCCAGTTGGTGAAATAGCTACAGCTGGCGGTCCAGAAGTTACTACTACTACTACCTAGCCACACAGACACATATTCTAACGAATTGTTGCATGCCGAAACATGTGTTCCGATTGTATATGTGTCCCTAACGTAGTTGTTATCGGACTTATTCACGTTTCGTGTTTTAGTGGTGCTGCCATCTATCTCTTCCATAGTCTGAAGTGTACACGGCAGATGCCAGAAGAATTTTCATATTATATAAGTATCTTATCGAAGGACTGCCTGCTTACCGCGTAGAGACTTTTCAAATGGGAGACAGGCTCGCGTTGGTGGGGCAGAAACTGGTGTACCTATAGCGCTGTTTGTATTGGTACAAGCATCTGGCCTACAGGCCGGAAGTTGTGCATCCCTGGTCCATAGAAATTGCCTAACTTGATGCCAAAGCTTATTGCACTATTAAAAATCTCAAACACACGCATTTTGTAATATTTCCAGACTGATCTTGAGGCACTCCAGCATAGCTTGAATAGCCGTAAAGTACGAGTAGAAGATCACAATCCTTTATCATGAGGCATCTTTGCCTAATTTAAATACATTTCAGTAGAATTCCCGCTTTAAGTTATATAGCTTGAGTAGCCAGTCTATAGATTCGCTTGTGGACACGAGGCTCAGGTAGCGAGTCTGGAGACGTATCTTGGGTAGCCAGATAGACAAGAAGCTTGAGTAGCTTGCCTGGAAACGCTCGTGGAGACGTAGCTTGAGTAACCTCTAGTTTGATTATGATGGTAGTTACTTCAATTGCTTTATATTCTGCAGAACCCTCCCCTAATGATGTCGAAGCAATTCATTTCTGGGCACGTGTTTCTCACATTCGTTTCTGTGGACGTAGCTTAGGTTGTCTCTGATACAATTATTAGTCAGATACTCACTATGTATATCCACAAATGAGACGGGGTTGCTACGTGAGGAGACGAGCTTCGCCATCATTGACTCTCGCGGAGAAATCAAGAGCCAAAATAAGTGGCGATGGGAATTTAGCCGCATACCTAAATATATGGGCGCTTTGCAGTTGATCAGTGATGCTAAGCGGGTAACTCAGCTGACTTTTTTACTCAACATTAAAAGTATTGAAATAGAAATGGTAATTTTCGACAGATGAGATGTTATGCAGCGTCCCTCATTGATTCGATCAATGACGTGAAGGTGGAGAATTCACGGAAACATTCACCATAAACAGTGAGTATTCTGCTACTCCGTCTCAGTGTGGTGAGACCAGTAATGAGCTGAAATTCATGCACAACTGACACTGCAAGAATATCTTTGCATTTTTCCCCTTTTAGCGACAATTCTTATTGATTGATGGTGATTTCATCCACATATTTTTACTGATTTATTTTGGTTTATTAATTGGCGATTCTTAATTATCCATCATAAATTCATACATAGACGATTTTTATCGATTCATCATTCTTTATATGCAAACGATTCTTAATGATTTATTATGACTTATATATACACGATTCTTATTTCTTTAATGTGAGCAAATTTGTGAGCTCGCTGCTGCATTCTGAAATGCACCTCTTCAGAATTTAATAACGGTTTGTTGGACTTCCGTATTCATCCACCCAAATCTTCGAAATCTCGTCTTGGAGATGTGAAGCGGGGTGTTACCTGTGTGTGTCCATCAATGCCAATCAATTATATTATTATTTTTATGAATAATTGAATAAACATAACATGATAGGCCTAAACTTCGCATATCTTATAACCTGTTTCTTGGTACTCTCGGATGCAGCGGCACGCCGTTTAAAAAATCACTGACGAATCAATATCGCGTACTGTACGCCCATTTATTCCATGTTCTAATACAAAGCATAAACAAACTAATGGTTCGGAAAAAAAAAGAGCGTTAAAAAGACTGGAATAAAACGTCTCCAACCTAATCCGTCATCTTGAATTGCGTCGGAGCATATCCGGGACTTCATATACGTCTCCAGAGGAAACTTCCGGGCCGATTGCTTCAGGAAAGGCAGGACCTATATATATGTGTGAGTATTTGCTTTCCCCCACGTTTTATATATATATATATAGACCAGGGGAATTTGACCCCTAAGTCTTTTGAGGAACTGAATTTTGTCAAGTAGATATCACGTCCTTGGTATATATATATATATATATGTCCGGGTGTACGAGAGTATGAAACAGGCGTAGGAAGGGACATGTCCGACATACATACGTGTGTGTTAGGATGGAGCATTAGGAGGCCAAGTGTCGCAGTGACGAAGCTACGAAGCAAATTGCCCATCGGACCGAGGAAAGGCATGGAGCGAATGTTGACTATGTGGAAAGGAAGGGCCTTGCTTGATGTATGTCCTTGTCAACGCCCGTTTCTCTGTGTTGTCAAGAGCCTCTTTCTCTGCCCCGCTATGGACTGATACCTCCTCCTACTCCTTTTCTAACGGTTTTGAACTCTGATGCTACCACCGGGAGGTTATTTTCCAGATCTTTTATGTGAAGTAAATTGTCCGAGAAAATCTCTTCCGTGTTAATTAAGTTTAGAAGGAGGCTCCGGAAGGATTTTCTCCGGGAATGTTTTGTGTTGTGTCCGAGCGAGTTCATCGCCTGAGCGAATGCTGGAGTTGGTGACAACTGGTTTTCAAGAGTTCCCTTTGTTATAACAGGTTTGAATGGCAGCTCGTAGAACTAGAACGTAGAGATCCTTCTACTTGGCTAGCATTCGCCGGTTATAAATTATTCCGGATCACATCCCTGAATAGAACGTGGGTGGCATTAACGCCCATACTTTGGACCAAAGATTAAAAGGCTCAGAATTACTCATTTTTTATTATTTTATGCGGTAGTCAAATATATTGCCTTGATGTTTGTAGTTGCAGGTCATTAGCCATGAGTGAATGCAAATTGTGGTAGAGATAGCTCTACGATTCATCATATAGAGAAACGAAGTTGAACACTTGGGGGCAATGGAATGTTCCAGCGGGGTGGTAGAAGCTATGGGTATAACATAGGATGCCATGGGTTAGATTGCGTTGGAGGGGGGGGGGGCGATGGGACAAAAAAACATTGGGAAACTATGGGGTGTACCACATTGCACCTATTATCAGGAAATGTATCAAACTCGTGCGATATTTTCAATTGCCGCTGGACGTTCGTGTGGGCATCGTCCTCGACAATCACAGTGAGAGTCAAGGATCTAACCTCATTGACTGGACAGTGTTGGTAAGCTGAAGTTTGTTTTCGGCGGTTTTTCAACTTTGAAGCGAAAATGCTAGCCACACACAGTATCCTATTTAAAGAAGTCTCTTCACACGCAGCAGACAGACCTTTAACATGACACTTTAATAACATGGACATTCCAGCATTTATCATCTTTACTTTAACACATGGAAAGCAGATGGCAGCACCAGTACAACACAAGTTAAGAACAATTTTGACAACATAAATACGAGAAGAGCCACGCATATCCCTTTCAGACTCATTTTTGGAATTAATTAATTTGTTTGGAATTTTCAAATTTTTTTGCATTTTTCATAATCAAAAAATGCATTAGAAACATAAATGTCGGGAAACCTTTATTTTTTCAAATTTTAATTTAATTCCTTTAATTTTTTTGTGAAGAATAATTCCTTTCTTTCAAATTTTCTGAGAAAAGATGATGCAGGCTATATTCGTCTTCACGTGCAATTTTTTGCAAAATTGTATTGCTCAATTTTATGTTTTAAATCACATTTTTCGCGAAGACACTTTCTCGAGGAAGTCATTTTAAGAACATGCACCTCTCGTACAGATTCCTCAGCAGAATTTCCAACGAATCGATACATGCAGGACTAGAACCTGTTGCTTGCCTGCGTGTGTGCGTGCGTGCTATGCATGTTTCGTGTTTTTGCTGTGCTGCCACTCGTCTTCGTTATTTTGGATTGATGATGATAATCTCTTGAATTTTATGGTTGTAAGCATCATGTTGAGGTCTGCCTACTTCTTACGGCGAGATTTTTTGAATTGTGCCTCGCATTTGTGCCTCGGCTATGACTACTAGTACTACTACTACTACGACTACTTAACCGTACACGCACCTCTTGCGAATTCCTATACGGAATTTCTTACGAATTGGTATGTTTCGGAATATGCGTGTCCGTGTTGTGAACCCACCGTGAAGTTTGTTTTTGTGTAATGCTTTTTATGTGTAGTGCTGCCTTCTGACATCAATTTTCCTAACTATGAGTGAAGTGTAATGATTGCAGTTATTACCGTTGTAGGTCTGTAGCATTCTGTGGCGAGACATCAACGGGGACACCGGCTCGTATTAGCACCTCGAAGTTGGGAATCACAGAAAACCAACTTCAGCCGTCCAATCTACTGTCACAACAGTGGTGGTGACGATCCGAACCACTCATCTGCAATGCACACGAAACTCGCGGTAAATGGGTGAAGATCAAAGTTGTATTAAAGATCTCGAGCCACTTTGGTGAAGATGTTATGATTCAAAACGGCCTTGACTCTACTTAATTACGAATAATTATATTTATTGGGAAGTTATTTAGAATTAAAATAAACTACGGTTGTTTGGTTGCCTTGACGAAGAAGAATTGATGAATTACGTCCTCTAAGAGCCAGACGTTCGAAAAGTGTCATTACGTTAAGACGCGTTCTGTGTTGTTTCACGATCGAATAACTTGAAAAAGTGTTAGTGTTTATTCGTTATTCCTTGTAGTAACTGCAACAGAAACTAAAGATGAAGTCTATCATGTTTTTGCTTCTTCTTGCCTTCGGTAAGGATAGTTCTCGCTTTTTTTCTTAAATTTCCCTCACTTATATTGATGCTATGCTAATATGTGCATGCTTAAACCAATAAATTGATAAATGATTTTTGTATGGATGGTGCGGATCACTAATGCATAGCTCATCGGTCAGTTATTCTGCCTTGGAACCATATTTTTAATCAGTTACTACGATTTTCGAAAGTAAGCCAAATTAATAATGGACTGAATGTATCGCAAATTTTTCTATTCATTTCAATTTGGATAAGTCTAACGTGTGTAATGATCATTCCAATACAATTTGAATGCAGTTGCATATTTTTGAGCATTTTGGGGAATGTATTGTGAAATTCGAATACAGAATATGGTTCGCATAGATTATTCGCCAGTTATAGCGCAGCGCTTTCCATATTGTTCTGGTAACCTTGAGACGCAGCGATTTGCGGGTAAATTTATACGCGCGTTGAAAAAATTTTGTTTTGTGGGTGGAGCTACTGCATCTGTTCAACATGAACAACGGTCACTAGAGTTGTCTTGGCGAGCGAGTTTGCCATTAGAAATAATCTGGTGCCAAACGTGGACTATATATTGTACATTTTAACCTTTGAACGTACATGCTTTTGGTAACAAAAATGGACGACGTGTGGTTTAAAAAGCAATGCTAAATCTCACGAATTGTTATAACTGTTTACCGCACAGGATTACGTTCTTTCTTCCTTTCAAAGCTGCGCTTTCCCTATGTATATGTTATACTTTTGCTCTTTTTCTTTTCTTTTAAGATAATTTACAATCATAATATTTAAATGGAATATTAACGGTGACATTTGACTCTGAATTTCTCGGCATTTATCGCCAGTGATAGAGGATGTGCTTCATAAATTTCAAAACGTAAATTAAATTCAAAATTTTAAAAATTCTATCAAAAAATGTGATTGATCATTGATCATTTTTGTCGCACCACGGTCATTTTCATGAGGGCTAATTAGACTGGGATCTAAAATTTATTGCCGATTCCGAACTGAAGGCTTGTATTTTTTATACGCATCGGGACAAAGAATTTGATTGTTCCTTATTGTGAATGGAACTATAAAATGGTTGAATTTATTCTAGTTCTGCACAGTCCCTAGAGATGGCAACATTTTAGCGAAAGAGAGCTTGCCAAAGAAGTTACTTATATATGTATTATATATCCTGTGACACAAAATAACGTGTGTATGTGCCACATAAATTCTTTTCTTAAAAGATAAAACATGATGCTGGAGTAAAGAGACGATTTTCTTTAATAGGTTACCAATAAAAAGACTAGGGGGGGGGGAGGGTGAGAGAGCTTCAATATGTATTTATTCCATTTGCGCAGGAATGCACTGGTCTCATCCCTGACCATGAAGGGGTTAACATAAAACATTTACTATCTTAATTTCAGTCTAAAAATGACAAATTCAGAGAGACTTGGAAATGATCCTTCACAGAATATGAATCCGAAGGGGTGGAGTGGAGGTCGTTATGCGCTGGTTTCTAACAACCTTCCCAATAGCCTTCATGCCAAATCTTGAATAACGCAGGTACAGTCGAGTCTCTATTTAACGTCACCATTTATTTTTCAGAATTCCGGCGCTTTAACCTGTTTGGCGTAACAGTATACCAAATCACGGTTAAACCCATGTAAACTCTATACATAGAAGATTTGTTCACTGAGAATTTCTCGTAAAATGGGGGGAACTGTATTCATTTCTCGATTCAAATGTTGCTCTGTGATAACTTTCGAACCATTGTAAACCTTCATCTGGAAGGATTTTTCTGAAACACATAGCGATTTTTGAATTGGCGACGAATATTTTATTATAATAAAATTCATCGTAATTCGAGGGGGGGGGGGAGGGTCCATTTTTACCGATAAGTATTCGAAACTTGAATTCGTGTTAAAGATAAAAGCTTATCTCTTTTGTCAATCCCGTGGACGTAGAAGATTATGATTTTGTCAATCTGAAAATAATTTTAACCCCTTCACGTACAAAATTTTACAACAAAATTTTACATGATCTGTATCTGAAGTATCAGCGATGAAACTCAAAGAAACTGGTCTGTTTGTTAGAATTTTAAAAATGGAAGGGGGAAACATCAGAGAGTGCAAGTATGGGGAGAGATTTCAATTTAACCCTCAACTTCTCTTTTCTCACCCTCCCTCATTTTTGTTCTTTTTCCCTCTGTCTTATGAATATTTAGTGTTTAAAAAAATTATAAAAAAAAATTAACTCGACTATTGAAAGAACGGGTAGAAGAAGAAAAACAACTTTTCTCGTACACTTACGATGACACTTCGCGATGATGACGAAAGAAGTAAATAACAGGGAGAGCTGGAATGAATTTCTTTCACTTGAGTTTGGACTACATATAGCGCCCCTGATCTTACCGATGTCAAGATAATCTGGGGATGCGCCGACTCCCTATCATTAGAGACAGATCTTGGTTTGAAATCAAGACCATGTCGTAAGAATTACATTCCAATTTTCGTCCTTGAAAACAAAGAAAAAGAGTTTTCAGTGATTTTATTCCCGTTATGAATCAGAAAATTGTGCGTTCGAAAATTGGTGGAAGATTGTGAAATGACATAAAAAATTCATTGAAGTAACTGATGTACTGAAGCTGGGGAGCTCATTTCAAAAGAGAACATTTCCACTTTTGCTAAATTTACAGTAGACGTAAAAAACGTATTCCGCCTGAAGGAATTGCAAATGAAAATGATGTGGTCTAACAGGTAGCATATGTGAGTGGTGTAATAATAAATACTATGTCTTATAGTTGTTATAGGTGTTAGTTATCTATATTTTAATTAGGAAAATGTTCCGTTTTGAAAGAAAATTAGTGGAAATGTTTACCTTTTGTTTAAAATTTCAGTCGGTTCAGTCTTAAAAATTAGAAATTTCGACGTCATCTGTTGATTCCAGAAAGTTTTATCTAGTCCAGAAAACTACCCTTACTGCCCTCTCGTCATTAACATAAGAAACACGATCATTCTACAGTGGAACCTTCCATAACGGACACTCCCGTTAGCGGACACCTCCACTGACGGCAACAATTTTGAATTGCGTCAACAGGACTCTATGTACTTTACTATCCATTAATGGACACTCCTCGGTTGGTGGACAAAATTTTCGGTCCTACAGGTGTCCGTTATCGAGAAATCTCATGGAGAGATGAAAAATACCGAAAGTGTATGAAAAAAAGTTGGACATGCTCCCTACCGATAGAAACGACTTAATTTACATTGTAATTTCTACCAAAAAATATTCCCGTTTGAGTAATCCCGGTTGCGTAATCTGACAGAACTTATCCCAGATTAAACAAGCATTGCAAAGTGTATTTCGGAAAAAAAAGTGGAAATGTTTCGTTATGAAAATAAGCTCGTCAACTTATAATTACTATATTTTAAGAGTGCATGCGTTTCCTTACTAAAGCCGGTGACGATGATGTCAGTTCATAACTCCTACTCATGATAATTAACATATTTTCTGGAAAATAAAAACTATAATCGTTGTTTATTAACAGGTTCGACGACATCCGGACTGTTCTTAGGCGACTACTTTTCTACCCTGGAGCAGTGTGGGGATCTCACAAAGGCTTGCGAGAGTCGCGAAACCGCTGCAGCGTGTTTCATGACCGAACTCTGTCAGGTCACCATCTGGAGCTTACGACCCGCCGTCGATGGCAAACCTCTCACGGTAACATCCATACTTCCCTGTATCAGAAAATTTCACATTTATTTTCAACAGGAATTTTTTTCCCGTCTGTTCTTAATGCCATATTGTTAAAATATTTTTAACGTATTTGAAACTTATGGATCGCGAATTTTTAGCGTTCGTGAACGCAATTCATCCATCCACCACGTTGCGTTTTGGTGGATTTCCATGAAGGTATATGATAGCTGTAGGTATGATATCTCTTACAGAGACACCCTGATACCACAAATATGTGGGTTGATTTTTCCCCTGTAGAACTTTGTCTTTTGACCTCATGGTGATCTCATGCACCTCACGCTTAAAGGAAAGCCAGAGCTCAAAGGATTGTGTGACTTTTAAGTTGGACGTGTGGTGAATATGAACTTCGGGGGGCTTTCATCAGAGGGTGGCTCTTAAAGTTAACATTTCAGAAGTTTTTTAAAATGACTTCAAAAACAGAAAGTGACTCTCTGGTAAAAATTTAATTTATTAAATAAATTATAGCAACAAAATTCTGGAAAAAGTTGTATGTGAAGATGAACGTACCTTGCATCATATTTATTTGCTTGCATCAAAATATTTGAACGAAGTGAAACATTTTTTCCTAAAAAAATTACAAATTTGAAAAAATATTGAAGAAACTTAGATTTTCTGACATTTATGTTTTTAATGCATTTTTGGGTATTAAAAATGCAATAACACTTTGAAAATGCCAAAAAAATGAATGTTCGGGTTTGAAAGGGATAAACATGCTGCCACAAATTGTTCCCATGGTTGATATCTCTGCAACCCTGGACTTTCGAAACATTCTTCGAATTGCAAAACGTTTTGAAATACCGTGCGGTTACTTAAAACGTATTAAATTTCCCAAGAAGAGATGCATTAAGAAATAAAAAAATAAAACAAACGTTTTATGTAGACCCGTGTAAGTTAAAACTTCCAATTAGTAATATGTAAATGCGGCTCTGAGAATTCGTTTAAAAATGATTCCATATATTTAAATAGAATATTAACGGTGACATTTGACTCTGAATTTCTCGGCATTTATCGCCAGTGATAGAGGATGTGCTTCATAAATTTCGAAACGTAAATTAAATTCAAAATTGTAAAAATTCTTTGAAAAAAATGTGATTGATCATTGATCATTTTTGTCGCACCACGGTCATTTTCTGCACCCGAGGGCTAATTAGACCGGAATCTACAATCTATTGCCGATTCCGAACTGAAGGCTTGTTTCTTTTATACACATCGAGACAAAAAATATGATTGTTCCTTATTGTGAACGGAACTATAAAATGGTTGAATTTATTCTAGTTGTGCAGAGTCCCTAGAGATGGCAACATTTTAGCGAAAGAGAGCTTGCCAAAGAAGTTACTTATATATGTAATATATATCCTGTGACACAAAATAACGTGTGTGTGTGTGCCACATAATTATTGCAGTTAAGGTATTCGACTACGCTTTTGAGAGCACTTTTCTGTAAAATGGTATTGTAGTGAACTTTAATAACATTTTCCGATAGAAAGTGTCTTAAAATAGTGAAAGCACTAATGAATTTACTACTAATGATTTACTACTACCTATGTTATTTTTTACGAAAAAGTTCTTTTATGTAAAATTTTAAGCCAAATTCATTTAATATTTTGATTGCAAAAAATTCTATAAACGAATGTTTTTATTTTTATTTTCATGGAACATTCAGCTAGTAATGGTGCAGGTTATGCGAATCAAAATTTTACCGTATGCTCATAAGTTACACACAAATATGTTAATGCACGCATGAATTTTTCCGAAATTCCATTGATTTTGGTTCATACCCTCTTAGCAATATATGGAAGAATATCATATTAAAAATTCGTAATAATAGAGTCATTAGATTTTTAGAAATCATGTTTCAAACTCAAGTAAAATGTCAAAAAATAACATTCTTCGTGAAAAGTTTTCAAAGTTTTTCATTCACATATTAATGTTACAAAGCAACACTAAAGTAGGAATAACTTTTGTTTTAAGCGTCATATAAACACAACAAGTCCGGTTTCGAAATAACCAGAAAATTGGGTTCGCATAAAAGATAAAAATAAGAAAATTGGGGGTTTTTTTCCTCAAAAATGAACGTTTTCGACGTAGTAGGATGCCTTATAAAAATATGAAATATGAAGAAAAGATTTTATGGATTATGCCTCTTGGCAGTCGAAAAAATGTATTTGGTCTCCCAGAAATAAAATAGCCCACCATCTGAGTGGAAAATGCTCAGAAACACATAATTTACACAAATTGTCCACATGAAGTAAACTATCAATATCTCTGGAATCACTGTTCGAGAAGACGACTTCTTCAAAGTTCAGTAAGTTTGAGACGATGAGAAAACAATATTGCTAATTGTATTGACGGTTCCATCAAGCAATGCCGAGTTAGAAAGAGTATGGAGCAAATTAAAAACCATCATCAACGGTAGATCAAGCTTGACGAATAAGAGTTTTTGAGGACCGGGTGGCCAAATGAAAAATTATATTATTTTGTTTCGTAACACACTGTATTTAGCACTCAAAACTGGTGCAGTGTGATTTCTGAACGAATTTTGAGCATTGTTCAAACCGGAACCATACCTCTACGACGAACGGTTGATGAGATAAAGGCCGCACAGTAGGGTTTTATCTCGGGGTAAGTATATAAAGGACACACACCCTGTGTACTTGCTAAAAATAAATGATAGATGGTAAATGGATAAAAAATAAATCGGTGAAAAATTATTTTTTATTTGTACAACGTGCGGTAACATGAAAGTTACATCTGTCCGGGGTCAGTCAACATTGTTTTTTATGTATTTTTATTTTTTGCTGGCGTTCGTAAGTGGCCACTGGATTCAGCAGATCTAGTCGCCACTGGTCAGGAGGATAATTTCCAAATTTTCAACTCAACCCCCCCCCCACACACACACACAGATTTAGAGATTGTTAGTAGCTGCACATCATTTGAAAACTTTTTGTGATGAGAACTATGTTTCACAAGTCAACGGTTGCAAAATTTGGGACAGCTTGTATAATGTTGAGTTTCTAAAATTGTTTTCCTTTATTCTATGATTGAAGCATTTATTATGTGTATATCATTCATCTAAATTTTCACTTGAATATCTATTATCATCCGATTCTCACAGGGTTATCTCCGGGACGAAGAGTCTTCCACCAACGAATCGGAGGGGAAACAGTACCCTACAGGTAAAATGACCAGGTTTTATTCTCATTCTTAGTCGTAAAAGATGTATAATGTATATTTCCAAGGGCTTTTCCCTTTTCAATTTTGTTATTTGCCATGAATCAATATTTTGCAATCTCTGCAATATATGAACTCAAATGTTGAATTAATTCGAACGCAGACGAACTGTACTCGTATTCTCAGAGTTTGCCTAGTTATATATTATGATCGTTCCGTCTCCCGAGGATCAAGTAACGCAGCGTTCTCTACCTAGTTTCCGCGAAATCTCAGTCCCCCAACTGACTGACACATCGCTAGGGATTCCAGATGAATGTAATGAACAGCAGTGCAAATAGTTATAGCAATGGGTTTTTGGGGAAAGAGGTATAGTGATGTTGAAGATAAAGATGTTTAATTTCTTTCAAAACTTTAGAGTGTATCATACACCACGATTACTCTCCAGGTGATTTCTAAAGCATATACTGTACCTAACTTGACTTCTTGCAGATTTCTATTGTTCCAAGGGTCCCATAAAACTTTGATACTGTTTCAAGGGATCCTTAAACTAAGATACATTCCGATAATTCCTTATAACGGGGTCTTCAATCTTTCAGACATTGTGGGAGAAATCGAACTTTCCACGAAGCTGCCAGCCCAACAAGTCATGTCGTGGAACATCTCGGTTATCAAACAGGGTTTCCAAATTGAATGGACACTTTTATTTACTCTGAATTTATTTTTTATGTTGAAATTGTATTTTTTATTCCTTAATAATTATCAACTGAGATGTGATGTTCTTTTCATTAATTAATTAAATCTTTTTAACCAATTATTTATTTTATTAAAAAAATCAGAAGTTTCTCCCGAAAATTCTGAAATTATTTTTTCATTAATTTTAAATTTTCGTTAATTATGAAATTTTTCTTCCAAAAGTTCTTTTTTTCCCCGTAAATTATTACTTTTAAAAATTCTGAAATCGCTCTTGACAAAGAAATCGACAATTCTGAAATTATTTCTTACATTAGTTCTACAACTACTTTTAGTTAATTAAATATTATTATTTTCTGTTATAAATTTCCATGAATATTTAAATTATCTTTTTCAATAATTCTAAAATTATTTCTTTCATTAAAGTGTTTTTATAGAATTTCCTTTAAGTTTTGTGAGTAATGTAAACCTTTTGAATGTCGAATTTGGCTTCTCGAAATATGTAGCCTATAGGGAATCATGGGTCTAGAACTGTTTTGGTTCAGGGTTCCCCCCGAATCAGTTACGACGGATCTTTTAATGTATCAAATTCACATCATTACTATTGAATCTGGAAAGTATCGCCAAGTTCTAAATACGGCAGTATAGATTCCAGTGCTCTTTAACTATCAGTGCTCTTTAACAATTTTTTTCCCTTGGAATTTAATCATTTTTCTATGTAAAGTAGCTATTTTATAAAAATGCTCGGCGGGCCACATTTGGTGGCGGGTCTTTAGATCAGTTTTGCCAACCTTTTGATATCGCGGACAGTTTGTAGTGCAAAATCAATGCACTGCTGACTTCCCTGTAGCGTCAAAAGTTTCATTTTGACATCACCATCTCATAATTTCAAAAAAATATATATATTATTTTAAATTATTAATAGTTTTTGATATAAAAAAAAATGGAATTCGTTGCAATTTTACAGCAAAGAATGTGCCATTTATGCAATTGTAGTAAATGAAAATGATTCCGTGGAACCCTTACACAGTACCTGTGGACTAACAGGTCTAGGGCAGGCCCGTCATTTGGGGAGACAGGGGGTGCCCCCCCCCCCACCGGCTTTTGAAAATACACTAAAAATGGCATACATATATATATATATATATATATACACACACATATTCATTGCACCCACCCTGGAAAAATTGACGGCCCTGGGGTCTAGGGCATATACTGTACGTAACTTGGTATCCTGAAATTTTGCATTGTTCCAAGGGTCCCGTAAAACTTTGATATTGTTTAAAAGGTTCCCGAAATGTAAGGCATTATTCCAAACATCCTTTAGATAGAATAAGGGTGCCCAACTTTTTAAAGAAAGCGGGCCTTTGATTTGAAAACGTATCGCGTGCATTATGCGTGATATGTAAATAAGTATGCTGCGGGTCACTCAATTGATCTGGGAATGTGCCACGGACCACTTAAGAGATCTGAAACAGCGCTCCGGGTCACATGAGTGGACTTGAAATGTATGGTCAGTTAAGATCTGAAACAGCGCTCCGGGTCACATGAGTGGACTTGAAATGTATGGTCAGTTAAGATCTGAAACAGCGCTCCGGGTCACATGAGTGGACTTGAAATGTATGGTCAGTTAAATGATCTAGAACATTGCCTCAGGTCACTAAAGTGATCTCTAAATGTGCCGCGAGTCATTTAAAGAATGTGGTGCTTATTTCATTTTTACAAAATTAAGATTGGGGTCGCGGGCCACGTCAGATTACTCCGAGAGTCAAATTTGTCCCCCCCCCCATTTGCCCATGGGTTGAGCATATATGCCTTAGAACATAGGGTTCAAGAGATATCAAGGGTCCTCCCTGAAACTTTAATATCGTTTCAAAAACTCTTTAAGACATGGAAAATTATTTTAAGGTTTCCAGAGAGTGGCTTGAATTTTGGGAAACGCTGATATATGCTGAGAAGTTTCTGTATGGCTCTGAATATTTGATCGTTATATAATTTCCAGTTCAATTTTACGCTTTGAATTTTCCGAGAATGTGTTGCTATAAGTTGTTTCTTATTCATGGATATTCATTCGAATTCATTTCGTAGGAACTGAACCGGCCGTGACTATCCATGAGTCGGACGACACCGAGTGCCGTAACTGCAAGGTTGCCGTCAAGAACTTCAATATCGTGCTGGAAGTGAGTCCCTAGATAACTCGCGTCATTTTACGGAATTTCATTTGATGTTTTACAAAATGAATATGGTGTAATAAAAATGTTCGTTGTGTGTATAATAATGTATTTATAACTTGTAAGTATCTTTCCGTCACCTTCTGCGCAGAGGAAAATGAAGGAAACCGTTGATGACATTTGCAAAGAAGCCCAACTTGACGTCATCACTAAGGCGTGTATCGAATGGAGCGCAATGTATCTGAAGAATTTGGAGAAACGGATCTCTCTTCGCTTGAAACCCGAAGCGATTTGCAAGGCAGCCAAGATTTGTCCAAGTGAGTTTATTACTCAATCTTCTTTTTACGAAGCCCGAAGCTGGCCACTTCCCGAACTGGCTGGATCAGTTGATCCGATCAATGTCAGAAATTCAGGCTTTCGCCGGGCCTCATATATCCATCCATAATCCCTATACATCGATCCTTATGAGTCGGGGTCATCGCCATGTTGGCGTATTTTTTATGATAATTGTAATTTATAATAAGCCGTGGTTAACCATAATTATTGTGATTATCTATGGCAACCTTAAAGATCAAAGGGATCTGAATATCGATACCTTAGTGATTCATATATATATATATATATATAGGGTATTCGATATATAGGGGCCGGCCAAAGACTGGAGAAAGCCCGAATTTTGGACATTTGCCGGGTCAAATGGGCTGGCCAGTTCGTGATCTGGTGGGACTTACTGAGGAGGGACTCAATCAAATTTCAACCCTTAAGGGTTGTCAACGTTGTTCGAAGATTATATTGAGCAATCATCACCGAGCCAAAACCACTAAAGCGGTTTATGAAATAATTGCCATATATGAAATTTTAGTCAGTATTATATTTTATAATGTAGAGAGATAGCCACACTAAACGGGATTTCTAAAAATTCAACCCCATTCATGATCAAAGGGGATCATGAGACGTTCAAATGTTATATGGAGGAATCATCACCGAGTAATTTTGAGATTACCAAATCCACGCGGACAAAGCCGCTGGTAACAGCAAGTAGCACATAATTTTAATACAGGGTGCATAGGGAAGTCGTTTTATCCTGGAATAACTCGACAACCACTACCCCGGAAATTATACTTCAGATTGGAAAAGGTAGCCATATTATGTGTAGACTTGTGTAGGGTTGAATAGTTACTAAAATAAAATATATTTTTTATTTTAGTTTGTGACTCTTTCCCTAAAAAACCTAATTAAAAAGTTGTTTCCCTCTCTCTCCTGAATCAAAAAAAAATCCATGTTTACAAGTGCAATATTGACTGAGATATTTGAGGGAATATGAGGGACAGAACGGCATATATATAAAGCGTAGAGTGGCCTGGTCCTTCAGTTTATGCGGTTCTTTCCTTCATTTTCAAATCAAATAACCAATCTATTGTTGCACTTAAAAGACATGGATTTTCTTTTCTTTAGGGAGCTCAGGAGAGATAGGGCAACAATTTTCTTATTGGGTTATTTTCTTGCTATTTGCTTTTTCCTTGATAACTATACTACCTTTTGCAATATTAATGACGATTCTGCACGGATTGGGTAATTAATATATTTGGTTATTCTAATTAGTATACTTTAGTATTTGGACACTTCTTTTCTATCTGGAAGTATGCGTCTAGGATCAATGATTCGTCAGTTATTCCAGGATAAACGGACTTTCGCCGTATTATGAGATGCTTCTGGTAAATTAATTGTGTGTTTTCAGTAATTTGGCATTTCATTCTGAGTGCATTGCATTCATTCAAATTTGCATGGCACAAGGAACCGTTTTCATGAGTGCGCATGAAATTTATGTCGCGATCAGGTCTTGAGATCAGTTTTCTCTCCTCCATCTACTTCCAGGTGTAGAAAATCTGAGCGGACCACCCACTGAAGTCGATATTTGCTCAGCTTGCTCCAACGGCGTGGAAGCCGTCAAATCTTGGGTCAACGGCATCGGCGGAATAAAGGTCATCTTTGGTGAAATGACCAAGAACATATGCGGTGCTTTCCCAGAAGATCAGCGACCCGAGTGCCATAGTCGGTTGAAACAACGATTCTCGTCCGTGGAGATGTTGCTGCATAATATGGTGGAGTCCGGACAAATCTGCCACGTAATGTTTATATTTAATTCCATTGTTATTCGCTGAAACATCAGTGACGGCAACTTGTCATGATCTCCGTCCTCAACAGGGTTGATTCAGGGCTGCGTCGGGTTCATTGTTGGAAGCACCAACGTGGGCTGGTCATTAGAATGTCGGCCACGGGATGATCCAAAGAGATGTGGCGTGGCTACTCAGTCTATAGCACAGTGTCTTCAAAATTGTTTTATCTCATGTTGCTTATAAATGTTGCTATCACCTTACCCTCCAGCTGAACCAACCAATAGGATCTCAAATATATACTTTTTCTATCTGTAGATCCTGTCAACACCCTTCCTCCGCGATCCTATCTATCGCCTCACAAGTAGTGATACCGTCTAATGTGGAAATCACTTGCATGCCACCGTCATGAAAGACTTCCATTCGGCAAAACAAGGCCTTCTTTTAACCCTGGGATAACATATCCGCAATTTTTGAGATAACTGGGGTGTCAGTGTTATCTCTATAGCCAATTACTGTTCCCTATACTTTTTTTAGGGATTAGACGTCAATTTGGAGAATAAACCGGTTTTACCCCTCTTTATATGGAGAACAAAGAGTCCACCAGCCTAATTAAGGGCCTTAAGTACGGCCAGTGATGCTGGACGGAATAAATATTTTGCCTAAATGGAAATAGATGGCGTCCCGAAAATGAATGTTGGCGAGGTTTAAATGTGGTGGTTGTTTAATTTAATGACCGACTTGGAAAATGTTGTACATCACGAAAGGTTCATAGAAACGATAGAGATTATACCCTCAGTAGCATCGGTGTTATGGCTACCAATTAAAATGACCTCGATTGTGGAAATTTATTTTTAAAAATTACGATGTAAATTAGAACTTGTGCATCGCAATCGTCGTATCTGATGTAAATGACTGCGCAAAAATATATATAAAGGATTCTTAAACCCTTTTCCGGGAGTGGGTATCGCTTATGCGCAGCATCTCAAGAAAGTTTTAGGACTTCTTCATCTCATGTATCAACCTGGGTCTGACCCGTGAGCTCCATTACAATCAGATCAGGCGCGGTAGCCCAGGTCGATAAGATAATCGCCTGTAGTACCAAAGGATGTTCAGAGGTGTCGCGAGTTCGATGCCTGGTTCGTCCTTGTCAGAAACGTTTCCTGACATAGCGGGTACAACAGAAACGTTCCACACAGAGGGTGTTAGCGCACCAACCTCTTAATCAGTATAAGAAAACAAGGCTGCCGTTCGGATTCGGCAGTAAATTGTAGGTCCCGATCTAATTAGTCTCCGTATGCAGAAAACGACGGTGGTGCGATAAAAATGAGGCGAAACAATGACGGGGAGATCGCACTCACGACTCGAAGTTAGGAACCAGAGAAAACAAACTTCACCAATCCGTCACTAATCGTCGGTGGGGTTCGAACCCCGGTCCCTGCAATGCGATCCCGTCACTATGTCCACACGACTGCCGGGCTTATCAGGTAGAACGGAAGCAGTGACCTTATCGCGTTTGCAAATGTCACACACGAGCTCGTTCATGATATTTACGCAGCGTGATTACTTGCCGCATTTTACTGGCGAACCGTTGATCCTAGAGTAACGCTTGCAGTTGGGAAAATTATCCAAATAACGTGTAAAACTCGGATTATGCCATTTATGTTGCAAGGGCTTGTATGGTTATTGAAATATAAAAAAAAATAACTTGATATAGACACCCTTTCCTCAAAATCCCAATTAGAAAGTTGTTGCCCTGTCTCTCTTGAGGCCAACAATATAGTGCCACATTTCCATGTGAGATATTCGCAGCGATATTTGAATTCGAAAATTTGAGAACAGTTAGGAAGCAACAGCATAAATCAGGAAAATAAGAGTTTTCCCTAAGAGTTTATTGTTTGTTTTTCAACTTTTCTCTAATCATTGAATTCAAATACATCTGCCAATATTCCAAATGAAAACGTGGAATACTTTTGGATGGCCTCAAGAGAGAAAGGGTAACCACTCGTTAACTGGTTTATTGAGCCCAGGGTGTGTGGCCGTATAAAAAGTTAATTCTAATTTTAATAAGTATACAACCCCTTGAAATGTGAATGTCATACATCTGATTATTACGCATTATTTGGATAGTTTTTATAATTGAAAGTATACGTCTAGGATCAACAGTTCACCAGTAAAATGCGGCAACGGGGAATTAAGTAATCACCCTGTATATTTCTGAATTTTGTGTAATTATTACAAGTTGCGTGTTAACCTTTTTCATGTCCTATATAAAATACATGAAAAATAGTCATGCATGTAAACGTTTTCCTTTCCAGTTTGCAGGTTTGTGCGCAAAACTTACGGACTTGACACCTCCAACCACCGATGCTGAACCTATAACAGTGATAGCGATGTCTACCGACGGGTGACGATGATGCTTTTGTTTTTTATCATGGTGCATCATTGCTGTATGAGTTATTTGAACTTTGCGTGTTTCCTTCATTTTATAAAGTTTTGAATTTTTAGGGTATTTCCAATGTACCTGATATATTTTCTCATTGTTATTTTCCTCTCATAGAGAGAGAGTGTGTCTAGTTTCTCATTCATTTAGCGAAACTATTATAAGTTGTTGTTGTATGCGATGACCATTGATATGAAGATTATGGCGATGTTTTCGTTCATTTTATGTGTTTATTTGAGAACATTTTATGGATATAACCATTTTTGTAATTGAAATAAACAGTTTTTTTGCATGATATACTTTTCATATTGATTTCAATGTGTATTGTTATCTGATATTATTAATAGGCTTGATAAATCAAAAAAATTGATGATTATTGAAAATAGAGATGCGAATACGGAAATTAGAATGCAGACATTAGTGATTTGCTGCGGAATGAGAATCTAACTTGTAGAAATAGTTGAATTTTTTTCGAAATAATTGAAGATTGAATACACATGATTAAATTTTGAGACTAAACATTCATGTGGTTATTCCACTTGGACATTTTTAAACACTCAGTTCATATGGTTATCTAAACCGGCCACGTAACATTATAATTAGGCATGTGATATTTCGGAAGTTTAATTGATATTTGTATGATTGATATCATATGGAAATTCACGTCAGCACGCAATAACGTTATTTTATTATCAGCCAGTCATATTGAAATGAACTCAAATCTCGGAGTCCTAGGTTGAATCCCAACTAGCGGCACATCGGTTTTAGGTTGAAATTAGTTTACTGCATCAACTTCGAGATGGAAATATGTAATAGGGTTCCCCCCTTGGAAATATCTTGTCACTTGATGATTTGATCATTTTTGTCGCACCACGGTCATTTTATACACACGAGGGCTACTTAGACCGGGATCTACAATTTATTGCCGATTCCGAACGGTACGCTTGTTTTTATACTCATCGAGAGGTTGGTGCGCTAACCCCTCGATGGGGGAGTCCTTGCGATAGCAATATTTTCTGCGGTCATGTCGCCGTTTCTGTTGTACCCCTGTATCAGGAAAGTTTTCTGACAAGGACGAACCGGGTATCGAACTCGTTACACCTCTGAACATCCTTTTGTATTTTAGGCAAGTATCTTATCGACCTGGGCTACCGCGCCCATAATCTTGTGACAGCAAGTAACGGATCTTATAACATTTAAATTACACTCATAAATGAATCAATTGTCAGTTTAGGATATGAAAGGCAGCACTTTTTATGCACGAAACATACGTATATGTATGCACTCGCCGTACGCCGGGGAAGGAGCGAATATGTCAGTGTTTATTTGCAGTAGAAAAATGAATAAAAAATCCGTCGGACAAAAAATATTGAATCCTTTCCCCGATAATATCCTGCATACTCCTATTCATGCATGTGCAGTAAGGTTCAAATCTGGGCTTTGAGTCAAAGCGGGGAAATTCTTTAACGGACGTATTCGGGTAAGCACGTTGCCGCTATAGTGATAAACGAGAGATAGACAAATCATAGCGATATGAATAATCCTCACGTGCTCTAAAAGGACATGTAAATGTTTAATTGGCAAGTACTGACTGCAGAAAACAAACATGGACGCAGAAGTCACAAGGGTAGGGGGTTGTCTATTAACCGTAAGAAAAGATTAGAGCTGCTATGGTTTTAAGAAGGGTGCCGTATCGATTACTTATCTTACCACATGAGGTTATTAACTCTTAAATCACAATGTTTTTCACTTATTAGGCAAACATCGCAAAAACATACAAAACCAAACAAAAATACAAAAGACAAAAAAGAAAATTACAAAACAAACACTATATATATTTGATCCAAAGGGATGTAATTCTTCCACGGGTTATAAACAGTAACTCAAATGGGACATGTTTCTTGGTAACCGCGGAAGTGTACAAAAAAATAGTATTCGATTATACTCAAATAATACAAAATAAACAAAAACACTCAATATCCAATTTAACTTTTTATTTCATTGACGAGATGTTTCGCCTCTTTAATAGCCTCTTAATTTATCATTGATAAGCCCAGATGTTTTGTAAAGTTGATTTCTCAATAGAACACTTTTCTGCTGAAAGTCGAAAGAAAGCCTTCTTCATTAAAAAAGATGACATTTTTTGAAGGGGTGTTTAATGATTCCTGCTGTGCAGCTTAAATAGGGCTTTGAGTCTGCTTTGAGTGCTGACGCACAATATCTTGTGCGTCCTGTGTTATGTCGTAAGCACTGCAAACTCACTGTGTATTCTATATCTTCACTGTCGGTGTATATATTTAAAATATAGAAGACCGATGGTAGCAGTAGCGACAACAAAACCGAAGTTTTCAAGATTTGAGATCATCACGATGCACCAACGGCTACAACAGCAAGCCAAAGTAATTTCAACACGAATATGTCTACATCCAGCTGGAATGGCGCAGCTTTGTATTATATGCATTTAAAGCAGCATGCTGCTGTGGTGGTCGAGTGGTTATAGTGCCGGACTCGTGATGCGAGAATCCGGGTTCGAACCCCACAGTGGTGGTCGGCTGAAGTTGGTTTTCTGTGGTTCCCAACTTCAAGGCGCAAATGCGAGCCGATCTCCCCGTTAAAAAGTCTCACCACAGAGAGCAACAGTCCTACAACGGTAAATCATTCAACCATAACACTTCACTCATAGTTAGTAAAACTGGGGGCAGATGACAGCACTACACATAACAAGCATTACACAGAAACAAACTTTACGTCAGGTTGCACTACACGTACACGCACATTCCCGCATGTACCGATTCGTTGGGGGGTTCCGCGGGGGGGGGATGTGGTGTAGCAGTAGTAGGTAGGGGCTCGGGGATCCATGATGTTCTTAAGTCAACCACCTCGTTGGGCAATTTGCCTGTTGTGGCGTTGTATTTGTATTTGTATTTGTATTTGTATAAAATTTCTCACATACAGTATATGTTAGAATTCCGTTTGTCATTCTTTGAAAGTCAAAAATGTCGCAACTGAAATGTAATTAATGCTCATTATTAATGTCACTAATTAGAAATGAAATAAGAGTTTTGGAAATTTAACTCATAATAAACGATATAGATGAGCAATGCGTTGAGGGGGGGGGGCGACTGGTTTGGTGATATGGAAATTCTACTCGCACCACTCTCAACAAAGCCATTGAACTCTTTCAAATACGCATATGCTATTCATAATCTGAAACTACCTTCAATTATCTCTGAAGGATTTTCCGACCTAACTTCCGTAGAAATCTCCGAATGGTTTCGTGGAACTTCATTTCTATGTATGTATATATTTATTTTCAAGGCACTCTTACGTATTCCCTAATACCCCGGAGATGGAACAAGGGAGGGAAGAATCAATAGTCTCCAAATACAACAGAGGCAAATGATCACTCGCGTCCAGTTGTCCTCCATCAAAGAACCCTCTAGAAAGAGATATTAAAATTTTCGGAATAATTTAGGAAACTCTATATTTGAGTAGCATCTTCCCAAAGCCCAGATATGTAAAGGGATAGAGTCAGAGAAGTTTACGATTTTCCTGGAGCATCCGTTTTACTGACCCGATGCCAAATGAAATATGATAATTTTCTCCGATTGAAACCAATCTCTACCGTTCCAGAGTGAAATAACGTCCGTTTCATTGCAATTTTGTAGCAATCAAATAGTGAATGAAACTTTATGTTTAAATGAGAAAATATAGGTTGGTCAATCCTCTCCCTTCGAACTTCAACAGCTCAGTTTATCAGCGGTCAATAGAATTGAGATGCGTTTCGCGAAGTAATTTATGACGAATTGAAAGAATCAATAAAATTCATTCGCTGAAGTGATTCAATATAATTTCTGCGATGGTGGAGCGGAAATTTGCCAAATCGTAAGTTATGTCAAATATTAAAGACTGGAGATACCTTTGAATGTGATTGGAAATTCGAAACAACGAACGAACCATGGTTTAATTACATTTTTTTTTCAGCTACAATGAGGAGGATGACATATTACACTGTCGATACTATTTAATGTGATCACATCGGGACTCTGGTTTGATGATAACAATAATTTAATGATAATTATATCCGATAAGAGTATTGTTTGCAGGTATGGTGACCATACATCCCATTCGACCAAACGGGAAGTATGGTAAACGGGTATGGCTGAAACGGTTTCAACTGTGTTTTTCTTTCCCGCATAATATGTTACAAAATTTTCAATCGTTCCTTTTTTTTCGTCGATTCTAAAGCGGGACTTTACCCCTTTGAACCAAAATCCTACATGTTTGTTATTCAGTCTTCGGGAGGTGAGAGAAAATGGAATTAATTCGTTAATATACATCAGGAATCACGATATTTTTTCATAGTAAAATACGTTTTATAGACCCCCTTGAGAAAGTCTCTTGGAAAAAGAAATTTGAATCTGGTCATCTGATTGAACAAACTGATGAAGAATAGAAGGAAAACGTTTTTTTTTTCCATGCATTTGCCTTCACTGTTGGAAGGTCATTGCAAAATTAGCTCCACACGTACATGGATCACAGCAAATAATATGGACCGATTACGACATTGAATACGGAAATATTTGCCAATAAGGGAAGAAGGAGGGAATGCCTTCCAGCCTCCTACATAGTCTTGCAGCCCGATGACGATAAGTTACAGGAACAAAAAACTTTGGCAAAAAACTTTCGACGGAAAAAAATTACATAAACCAATGTACTGATTATTATAAACTAATTTTTTACCATGTTATGATATTGGCTCTTTCCGTTCTTTGCAAAATTGATAACAATATCGAAACGATAACATTATCTGTGATTCTAATAAGCGGCGTTGACTGCAGTACAAGTTAGGACAAACAAGTTCGGCAATGGAATCTAGGGGCCACAATCAAGCCTGGTTCTAGAAATTGTGCCGCCTGACGCAAATAATATTTTGCCGTCCAGCCTACTATACCCTCAAGATACGACTGTCTGAAAGTGAATATGCACCCTCGAATGTTTGGTAGCATATATCGCAGCAAATCTTTCGGAAAATATATATTTGTGTTGGTTGAATTTGTGTTGAGCTCTCTCTAAAAACACTCTCCACCGCCTTTGCTATTGCGATTCAACCGCGTATTCTATGATCAAAAATGCTTGTTCAGAACTACCATGTATGTTCATCCTGGATATTAATTTCTTTTAGTCAACATAAAAATGTTCTGTGTCATACGATTAATCATTGAATAAACAGAATTCACACAATCAGCATTTATTTACCGCATGATAAAATGCATGCAACCTCTTACCCTACGGTCTAAATTTTATAGAATCGTACTGTACGACGTTTACGCAACTGTTACTCACTTTTTCTTTCTCCTCCGAGATAAATTTATAAGACGATTGAAAAATATTTATCAAAATTCCGTGTTTCAGTTATCTGTTACCTCCGAAGAGACCAATGACGTCTCATTCTTTCCAAATGACAAAGATCATGGCAGCAATTTTTTTTCACATGATCGCATGCGACGTCTTTCCTCACTGCCGTGTCCGCCATAAATGGAAAATCAGATCAGGGGATGATGATGATTGAGGAATCGTCGAATTTGTTAAACACCAGGAAATCCATGTACTTTGTAATTTCCATCGAAAGCCAAGAGGGAAAGTATAAGTAACCCTTGAACTCTCAAATCATTAAAATACGTCCTTAGATGACAGTTTCTCTCCCGCGTTCTCCCTTTTCCCGGCGCTTTCGAAGTAAATCGTCCGAGCCGTAGAACCTTAGAGAGCAGTATTTTACTACAACCATGGGAATGATCCTCGTCTCGAGGTTTCCTCAGCCTTCCTAAAGATTGCTTTATGCAATCACCTTTACCGCCATTAATCATAATATTTCAGAGACGTATGGGAGAGAAAGAAGGGGGTGAAAACTGGAAATTGCCAAACCCCGTCGCTCTTTAGCTTTCGAAATATCTCGGTGGTTTTAGGATAAGGAGAGAGAAGAGCCAAACATGGTAGCTGCTTTAAGTTTCAGTCGAGAGAGAGAGAGGGTTCCTTGAAACTTCCTCGTCAAGGGGAAATTTGTAACAGTTTTCTATTAAGCTCTGAAGACAAGTACACTGCTTCTTCTCAATCCATCATGCAACTCAGAGAGCCTTCCATCTAGATTTGCTTATGCTAACCCTGACTTATTAGCTTTCCTCCTTTCTCTAGCCTACACTCTGGTACTTAAAATAACCTCTCCCTTTCTCTATTTTTTTAATATCCGCATTTCCAGAATTTTCATCCCATTTTCTATACGCCACTGCTTTAAGTGAGCGAGTGTCCTAGCATATTTCATCCTCTTGGCGCTCTCAGAGAGCAGAAAAATAAAGAAAAAAAATGCAGTTATGAATTATCTTCAGAGTGGGGTCGTTTTATTTTTCTTTGGTGCTAAAAACCCTCGATTCGTAGAAAAAGGATCATAAATTGGTGTCAAAGGGATTTTAGGACAATGACTTTGCATCGGGATTGTTTCTGAGTACAGACAGAGAGATTAAAACGCTGAAAAAAAACGCTTCATTCGGACCTGCTTAATCGGATATCAACTATTCCAGGACACTATATCCGATTATGAGGGGAGCAATTCATTTGCGATTTTGAAACGTTAATGTATTTTGTGCATTGGAAACTCATGAAATATGAATATAATAAAACTTTTCGAATAAATGAGGTATAAGAAAATGAAATGAAAATGACCGTATTTTCTAACATATATAAGGAATCCCTGATTTTTTGGGTTTAAAATCTGGAAAAAAGTTGAAAAGATGTATTTGTGTTACTATCTATTTATAAGGAACCCCTCCTAATAAAGAGGGTAAAAATAGGTTCCTTATACACGTTTAAAACACAATACCTAAGATTTTCACTTCTCATTAATAAAGCTAGCACCCTCTATTGGCTCAATAGAGAACAAAAATAAGATAATTAAATGCACGTATTGAAGACAACTTGAATACTCGGAGGCTTGTACTTGCTCTCAAATGTTTTTTTTTCTTTTAATCTAAACTCAATAACGTATTTTTTATAAATTTCAAATATTTCATTCAATAAAAATATTATATGTATAGTTGTCGATTCATATTAACAAATATTCAATTGCCTCTTTCTTACTTTTCTTTAAAATAGTACTGGTGTGAACTTCAATATGGCATTTTTGATAGAAAAATCTCCCAAAAGTATGAAAACAATAAGAAAATTTTGGATTACCTTAATGTCATTTTCTATGAAAAAATCATTTTCTGTGAAATTTTAAGCAAAATGCATTCAATATTCCAAACACGATTACCGTAAAAGTTTCCATGAATGGAATGTTTTATTATTTACGCAGTACGTTTACCTAAGAATGGTGCAGGTTATGACCTAAAATTTCAAAGATTGCATGATGCACTCAAATCTGTTGATGTGCGTGTGAATTTTGTTAGAATTGAATTCTACAAACACAGTAATTAGACACATATATGTGATAGATCTCAGATTTTAGTTCATAACATCATCAATATATAGGAGAATATAATATTTTGTAATGAGACAATAAATAGATGTTTAGAACTCAAGTAATGTGTCGAAAATAGCAGTCTTTGTTAAACGCGTTTGAAGTTTATATTCACGGATCGCTGGTATGTAAAAAACGCAACACTAAATTGGACGTAACTTCGGTTCTGAGCGCCATATAAACAAACCAAGGCCTGCTTTGGAATTACAAAGAATGAGGCTTTCATAGAAAATTTAAAAAAAGAAATAAAAATTTATATTTTCTTCAAAAATGACGTTTCCAACGTAGTCGGGTACACGTGAAGCACAATATTCGATTAATTGGAGGAAGGGTCGTTGAAATTGTCATCTTAAGCAGGAAATTCAACATTGTGTCTATGAGAGAAATTTTAGTACCGGAGTATTTCATCCGTTTAAGTGGGGTATTCGTTATCCGATTAAGCGGTGCCGACTGTATTTGCGTTCTTTAACACATAAAACCAGAAATACATAAGTTAGGTTTTGGTAAGACCGGCATTAAATTTTATGCTTTCATTCCCGAACAAAAAGAATTGTAATACCATGTAATACCATAAAATATGTAATACCATGTCGTGTGTTATCGGTAAGCATTGCAATGAAAACATTTGTTTCTCCAGTTGTTGTGCTGCATGAAATCGATTCTTCAATAACGTTGTTTTTACATTGGAATTTTTTGGTTGTATTTCGTGATATTGGAAAATTACTTCTTCATATTTTTATGAAAATATGATCAGTTTTTCCATATTTCAGTGCTAAAATTATAATGCTGAGCTATCTCTCATTTTTTAATGAAATTTTTCCCCAACTAGAATTTTTACTAAATACAGTCAACTCTCGTTATAACAACCCCTTTCGTTACACGAAAAACTGGCGTTATATTGGGAAGTCGTTATACCGAACGTTTTACAAAATCATAAATTTAAAATATCCGATGGTTAGCTTCTCCGGAAAATTGTATATTCTATTGACAGAATAATAATGAATCCTTCATTTTGTTATAATGCTGCAAGGAAAATGTATATGGTTGAAAAAATAAATTAAATGCAAATACAGTATGTTCACACAGTGGTCAAACAATTAGGAACACCCAGCTATATATACTCACAACTAATATCGTGTGGAACCTCTTTTGCCTTTGATGGAAGCATATATTCTGCTAGGCATGGACTCTACACGCTGTTGAAACTGTTCAGGAGGAATGCTAGATCATGTTAATGAAATGACAGCTCTTAATTCCTGTCCGAGTGGCATGGTGGTAAGATGCTCGTCTACCATCGTGAAGGTTGTTGTCAGGGTCCCGGGTTCGAACCCAAGGGAGGATATCGGAAAGATATTTGCCCTAACGAACTCGAGGCGACCACCGATAGACAACGCCTTCGCTTCCAGCCCATCTCACTAATGGCAGTAAATTGCGATATGGCCAGAGTTGGTGTTTGGTAAAGTAGCTCTTAAATCCTTCAGATTAGAAGATGGTGTTTCGGAACTTTTAACACAATACTCCGAGGCCTGTCCCTGCTCTCTCAAATGTTTTTTTCCTTTAATTTCAACACTCAATAACATATTTTTCGTTAATTTCAAATATTTCATTCAATAAAAATATTATACGTATAGCGGTCGATATATGTTAAAGAATTCAACTAATTCTTTTCAGTTTTCTTTAAAATAGTACTAGGGTGAACTTCAATGGCATTTTTGATAGAAAAGTCTCCCAAAAGTATGAAAACAATAAGAAAATTTTGGATTACCTAAATGTCATTTTCTATGAAAAAATCATTTTTACATGTCAAATTTTAAGCAAAATTCATTCAATATTCCAAACACCATTACCCAAAAATTTCGTGAATCGAATTGAGCTCGTCCCACAAATGCTCAATCGGGTTGAGGTCGGGTGATTTCCACTGAGGCAATTGAAACCCTGAAACATTTTCGTCAAACCATTCTGAGATGATTCCGACCCCATGGGAGGGTGGTCCTGCTGGAAATAGTAGTCATCATCATCATCATGAAACACAATGCCCAAAAACACGTGCCCGGGTGCACGAGGTCAGCGATGATGTCGAGGTAGGCATTCACGGATGTTTCCAATAGAAATAAGGGACCAAGAAAAAACCAGAAAAATGCTCTTCAGACCGCGATTTCGACACCATTCGCTGAAACAGTTGTCATGTGGCATGCCGGGTGCATGGCTTCGTGCTGCTTACGCCACACACAAACACGGATCCTGCCATTGACATGATGGAGATGAAACTTGATTCATCAGACCAGACAACCTTCCTCCTTTCCATTCAAGTGTCCAACTTCTGCGTTCTCTAGCCCAAAAAAGGCGTTTTCTTCTGGTTAGCAGTGAAATCAAGGGGGCGCTTGTTGGCTGCCAGCTATTAAAACCAATTCGTTTTAAGATTCGTCTTGTAGAGAGGATATGCTTTGAGATGATCCTGCATTGCATTGAGCTGAAATTTGTTGAGCTGTAGCTTTTTCGTTGCTGCACACAATGCGTGTCAGTCACCTGGCACCTCTTTCATCCACTAGCGATTTCCGCCCACTATTCCGCTTTCCGCTCGAAGTTTTCTTTTTTACCTTGTCTGCCATTTTTTGAAGACTCGAGATGATGTTGTGCGAGAAAAGCCAAGAAAGACAACGGCTTCGGAAAAACTAGAACAACCACTTCTGGAACCCCCAATCAAATGTCGCGTTCAAAGTCACTCAAATCTCTTGTTTTCCCCATGAACAGGCAAATTGCAACGTTAACTGGTGCTTCTGACCAAGAGAAACCTTTTTATCAGCAAATCCGGTTCATCACGTCGACACACGTGCTGCACGAATGATTCGAAGTTTGAGTTAGGGGTTTTCCTAATTTTATATGGTCCCTGAGTGCATAATGTACTTACGAAAATACTGTATACGGCAAAAATGTATTTAACCACATGCAGCAAAATAACGAGTCTATATGTCATTTTTTTTTGCTATTGAGAAATTAAGTAAAATTGCTCAGTAAAATTTAAAATAACTTTTTCACTACGTGAAGTTATAGCAGAATATTAACGAAGAACAGAGGAGAAACATCACCAACACCATCAAGTGGACTCACGCGACCGCCGTACGCTTGTACTTCAGGTTTTACCCGTTTCCAGATATGCGGCTAGTTAACCACCCGGATTTCCGTAGACAATGTTTTTATCTCTAAACCATCGATGATTCATACCCATTCTTCTCCAAGCATCAACGTCAAACATATCGAGAAGGATTTTGTCAATTTCATTGCAAAAACAACAGGCGAGTTGAGTTAGGCCGTAGTAACGGATTGAATGATATTTTCCTATCACTGTATTGGATAAAATAATATGATTGAAACAGGAAAATATTTGGGGGTGTCTCTGTTGGTCGTTATAATGGGATGACCACTATAACGGACGATCATTATAAAGAGCGTTGATTGTACATTGTGTTTATACAAATACAAATACAAATACAAATACAACGCCACAACAGGCAAAATGCCCAACGAGGTGGCTGATAAAAAGATGCCCATAAAAATATGGTTGTCATATGTTTCAAAAATACAGCAACCCAATTAAAAATGCAATTAACACAAATTACAAACAATATATACACATGATAAAATATTATACGATGCCCATAAAGATTACTTATGGTTGTCTTATTCTAAGAATGGATAGCTTCTCGATTTACCCCAACATGTTTATCGTATTTCTTTTTAAACGTGTCAATTGTGTTACAATTTACTACCTCCGGGGGTAAGCTATTCCATTTATTAACAACCCTATTGGAGAAAAATTCCCTGCGACACCATAACCTTGCATTGTCCCTCACCAATCGATACTGGTGTCCCCTTGTAAAAGCAGTCGATTGGCGGTGTACCAAAAGTTCATGGTCCATCCCATCCATCCCATTGAAAATTTTGAACACCTCGATCATATCTCCTCGACACCTGCGTTCATCCAATGTAAACATACTCAAAAAATGAAGTCTTTCTTCATAACTCAAGCCCTGTGTGCCAATAAGGACACGCGCAGCTCCTCTCCGCACCCCCTCAACCAAGTCCATGTCCCTCTGTAGGTATGGTCTCCAAAACCTTACAGCATACTCCAGTCCAGGACGAACTAAGCCTCGAAAAAGAGGAAGAATGACTTTAGGAGAACGCGAAGAGACCTTTTTGAAAATGAGACCAAGCATTCTATTCGATTTTTTGACAACCGCTGAACAATGTTCAGAAAACTTAAGTCGCTCGTCAATGAGAATTCCCAAATCAGTGACTCTAGTTGCATCCGGGATAGTGACACCATTCAACTCGTAAGAGAACCGTTGGTTGTTCGAACCAAAATGAGCGACCATGCACTTATCTACGCTAAACGTCATGCTCCATTCATTTGCCCATGCTGCAATCTTGTTTAAGTTGGTCTGGAGCAACTCCCTATCGCTTTCATTCCCGATTACCCCCATTAGCTTCACATCATCTGCGAATTTGCTAGTAATTCCATCGATACCCTGATCGAGTTTATCGATAAAAAGTGAAAAAAGTATGGGGCCAAGGACACTTCCCTGAGGAACTCCACTTGTGACGTCTGTCCAACCAGAGAATTCCCCGTTCACCGTAACTCGTTGCGACCTATCTCTTAACCACGATTCTATCCAATTCAGCAAGTTGCCCCCTATTCCAATCTCGTGTAAACGCTTCAAGAGTTTGCCATGTTGGACCCGATCGAATGCCTTCTGGAAATCAAGGGAAACAACGTCGACATTTTTGCTCTTACCCAAAGCCTTAGTCACGTAATCATAGAAGCAAAGGAGGTTAGTTACACATGACTTCCCCTTCCTGAACCCATGCTGATTATCCGACAATACATTATTCTCGTCTATCCACTTCACAAACTGCCTTTTGATGATAATTTCCAAAATTTTCGAGAGGGAGCTCGTCAAACTCACTGGACGATAATTAGACACCACTTCTCTACTACCCTTCTTAAATATCGGAACAACGTTAGCCAGTTTCCAATCTCTCGGGACGATACCCTCAGCAACACTACTCCTGTATATCTGTGCGACTGGCCCCAACAATTCATTAGCACCTTCCCTGAGAACCCTGGGATAGATATCATCTGGTCCTGGTGCTTTGCTTGCACATACATTTCTTAGAAGATTTAGGACCTCCACGTCTTCCACTTGAATATCGTTGAGCGTTTTATTACCCCATGCAACACCCGTATATCGAATATCATTATCTCCATTAAAAACCGACGCGAAAAAGTCATTGAAAGCACTACACATGCCTACATTGCTCTCTACTTTTGAGCCTCCTATCGAGAGGGGGCCAACTGTCCCCTTACATCCATTATTGACGTATCGAAAAAATGATTTTGGGTCAGAGCCAATGTTATCTGCCAACCTAGATTCAACTTGCTTTTTACTATCCCTTATCGCTTTCTTCAACAGTCTTCTTTTATCAGTAAACAATGATAGGTCACCTCGTCCACTTTAAGATATTAATGATATATATATTATTCCTATCAATCATTTCGAAGCTTCAACTTGTACCTTGCGGATCGAGTCTTTTTTTCGTTATTGAAAACATTGTCAGGAAGAAGAAAGTAATATATGTGGACCTCTCGGACTGAGAAGTTCCACCACAGTGCAGTTCTTCCGGCAAAATAGGTTGGGCACCACAAAGATGCACCAAAGCCTCAGACAATTGGACACCGGTGACATGTATTTCTTTCATGAATAAGTGATTTTTTTTCATCTGAAGTTAAGTGTCTAGTGGCTGTATCATTGAAGCACAATTATAAGACTCGTAAAATATATACAGTCAAATCCCGTTTTAACGAATACGGTTATAGCGAAAATCGTGTTTTAACGAACACTTTTCTAATCTCTCAGATAAGTTTACATGGGAACAATGCAATAAACCTGGAATTCCTTTACAACGAAATTTCATTATAACGATGGGATTTCTCCGGTCTCTTGGAGTTCGTTATAACGGTATTCGACTGTATCTCGTAAAGAAGAGGCAGATAATAGCGAGTAATGTTTATGGGAGTCAGTAATTAGTTTTTAGTTGCCACAGTGATAAAAAGTGGTCCCTTTTTTAATTGTAATTTTGGGGCGCGGTAGCCCGGTCGATAAGATGCTCGCCTAAAGTACCAAAGGATGTTTAAAGGTGTCGCGAGTTCGATACCCGGTTCATCCTTGTCAGAAAACTTTCCTGACACGGGGGTACAACAAAAAACAGCGACTTGGCCGCAGCAAAAAATTTCTACCGCAGGTAGTCCCCCATCGAGGGGTTAGCGCACCAACCTCTCGATGAGTATAAAGAACAAGCATGCGGTTCGGAATCGGCAATAAATTGTAGGTCCCGGTCTAATTAGCCCTCGTGTGCAGAAAATGACCGTGGTGCCACAAAAATTATCAAATTGTAATTTTGTAGGGGTGGGGGTGACTGGAAATTAATCTTCGCTTTACAGTCATCGACGGTGCAACGATCTACAATACAGAGGGTCCGCGACATTAGGAAAATGGGAAAAGAATAATAGTGCGAGACACCCAGGCTCTGTCGCAAGAAGCAACGTAAGCTCTTCACCCCAGGGCGAATAATAGTACATACAACTTAACCAAAATAAAATATTTTCACTTATATGCATCTCGTAAACATTCCTCTGCGGAGTTTCTAATGAATTGTTACATGCCGGAATGTATATTTTGGCCGTAATTGATTTATGTTGTCATTCTTATGTGTGATTTATACTTTAGAAGTGCTGACATCTTAATTTAATATATTGTAGTAAAACTTTTTAACTTGTATGACTCTAGAGGCAGGCCACAAGACATTTATGAATCATATTGTAGTAAAAACGGTGGTTGCCTAAATTTGTGTGTTACTTAAGGGTCGTGTTAACGTCTACCGGGCAGACTTTGAATTGGGAGAACGGCTAATATTCATGCCTCGCTTCCGGAATACCGCAGAACACAAATTCCAGATGACTGTATCTGTGTCACCAACGCGATGGGAAACACTCATATATAACGTTTTTAAGCGTATCACAAACATCCAAGTTGAAAAAACGCTAAAAAAAACAGGATTTAAACAACTGCGAGGTTCAGCCCGTCAGGTTTTTTTTGTTTTGTTTTTTTTTAACAGTTTTCTGTGAAAATTCATGGGCCTATTCAAATGGAAATATTTTTTTTTCCGACACAGTTTGAAGAAAATTCTGAACAATCGGTAAAAACAAAGTCAAGTTCGATTTTCGAATGAAGAGTAGCATGAGAAGCGTTCAGCCTTCGGCGATTGTCAGTCGTGCCACCAATGATGCTCGACGTTTTGCTCGGGAAGTTTGGATCCGCTTGGGAGATATATCCGGGTGTGTGTGTTTATATATATATATATATATATACCCTCCCTCACCCTTTAAATTCTGTCAGGAATGCGGCAGAAGGTGCTCGAGTATATATTAAACTGCACATGTCCTCACTATAAAAGCTTCAGAAGGAAAAAAAAACTCTCAAAGAATGTGCCGGATTGCCTCGAGAATAAAGTTTGGAAAACTCTTACACCCTTTGAAGCAGTAAACTTTTAAGACGAACGCTTGGAAGCGTATACAACTTTTATGACTTTTTTTGTATATGTACACGACGTCAGTTTATAAAGAAAAAGATCAAAAAGCTCCAACTACTACCACTACAGAATAAAGTAAAGCCTTCTTTTTTGGATACGAATCATAGCTACGAGCGAAAAACAGACAGATTATGTATTCTGGCTTTAAAACAAGAATTCAAAATGCGAGCGAGAAATGCCAGTCAAGAAAATTGGCAGAAAATAAAATTCCGATAACTAGTGGAGTTTTTTGTTTCCCCTCCAAGAAATTAAATCTATTATTTGTTTAGAGACGAGAAAAATTCGTTGTAACAAATTCATTTCAGTTATGGCTTCCAATGATTATGTCTTCATGTCACGATAGAAATGTAGAAAATTCACCTATACAAGCGAGAAAGTACGCACAGAGAAGCACAAGGGACGCGTGCTCTCAACCCAATAAGTTAGATTAAAAGAACGAAATAATATATATAAAACAAAATAAAATCTGTGTATACCTATTTACTCAGTTTTCTTCAATTTTAGATATTGCGCTACTTTTTTATGTTTAGTAGCTGAAAGCTTTCCTAGAAGAGGTTTCCCTAGACATCTTCATTCGACCCACAAATGGTGATTGCACGCCGATGTGCATTATCGGTGTTTACCGTTGCGTACTGGCGTGTGCACTCACCAATTTTTAATGTATGTTTTTTATATAAATAAATTTTCAGAAGTATCCAGTCCGTGAGACGATGAGCCGACATTGCTATATCTCTTTTTCGCTGAATTCAGGAAAGTTATTGATTTGAATTATCGATTCCATGATGTAAGGAATTTTTATAGAAACCACAAGTATCTATACTGCATTTCATTTTTGTGATATAAACACTTATATTTCCGTAATATAAAAAGACCCATGGTTCTGTGTTTGCTGTTATGTCCTTCTACGTAACCAATCGTTTTAGTAGTAACGGGTTCTAGTTTCAAATATTGACAAAGTAATAATTCTGAAGGATATGCGTTGATAACAAATATGTAAAAATCTTCATTTTAGAATTTATTTATATTCAAATGTCTGAACTATTCAAATTTCTTGAAACAAATTTCTGCATGTTATAGTTGCACAAAACACACAAGAGAAAGACGATTTTTTGAACATTCTTAGAATCATTTAAACACTTCATACACGATTTTCAACATGGATAGGCTTGATAACTTAGAAGAGAGTAGACAAAAATGCAATTTCATACATACCGTGAAGTTTTCTCGCTTGGGGATTTTATGGTTGGTTTTTTTCCAATTTTTAAAAAAATGCATTTACGCTTACGATTTCATCAAAACAATTTTACACGACTCGTATATCACTTCCTTAGATCCTAAATTATTTACAAAAGAAAGTTTCTTAAAGTAACGTCAAACCACTCAGGGAAACACCTTCGATATGTAAAATTGACTTTCATACAATTCCCCAGTTGAAAATACAACAACTTTTTCTTCATTTTCTACTACAACCAACAAGAAGTAAAAGTGAAATAAATATTAGATACCTCCCCGATGGCTACATAATATATATTTCTTCTATATACCTAACATAAACTGCTCCACCCCACCTTACCATGCTACTAAAATAGATATTATGTTCGAACCGTTTTTCCTTATTTGTATCTACTGATATTTTTCTTTTGTGTTCAACGATTCAACGATTTCTATTCTTCATTGTTGGTACTACCATGATCAAGCTAGTACTACCCCTAGCAGAAAGTGTTCCTTCACCAACGAAAATACTAGCAATGTTTAAACGCAACAATGCGTTTATAAAACGCAAAAAAACTCAAATTAAAATTATTCTTTTGTTTTCGAATGAAACTTTTTTTTTAAAATCATTCTGAATTCGAAATAAATAAGAAAAATCATAAATTTATTACAATTTGACCATGAAAATCAATTTACAAACTTGTAGCACCCGATAAAAAAAGTTTCGATAACATAATTTCTTAGAGAAAAAGTAATCGATCACTGTTTCAAACAAATTGATTGACTCAAATTATGCAAATGAAACTGCTCGCGCAAGCGCAAAGTAACCAGGAAATGTTTAGAAAGTGAACCCATCGGACTTTTATCGTCACGCTTTTTCCTGAAGTGTAAAAGATTGTTTCCAGAATATGTGTTTTTAATGATTTTAAAAAACGTATAGTTTCCATGTTGAAAGATGGTGGGTAGGTCTCATAACAAGATTCAAAGACAACAGATGTACATCCAGAGTCAGCAGCTGGTATCCTAGTTATGGTCAACGAAAACAATATATACCTCCAGCAAGATGGGAAGATCCAATTGTCAGGATGACGGGCAGGACCTGGAAGAGAAAGGCTCAAGGCAGAGAGTGTTGGAAGCTTTGCGGCCTGCATCAGTGGTGAAAAGGGATCAGTGGCAGCCAAGGATGAAAGCACGGGCCCATGTAAGTAATCTAGGCAATATATCGGGTTCCGACTATATTTATCACGCATACAAGACTCATTTGGAATTCTCTTCATATTTACCAAATTCACCAGTTACACTTGGGTATTATGCATAATCACAGATAAAAGTAACAAATGTCTAGTATTTATCAAATTTACTAACGACACTTGGTAATTATACTTAATAGCTGGTAAAAGTGATAATGTTTTCAATGATTATCAAATTTACCCATGGTGTTTCTCAAAGAGAGGTTGCAAGAATCTTCAGCTGTGCTCAAACTACGGTGTGCTGCTCTTGAATGAAATATCGGGGAACAAACAGAGTGGAAAATTTGCTTCGATCTGGTCGCCCTCGTAAGTACCACAAAGAAAAATGATAGAAAACTTATCACAGCTGCCATAACAAATCACTGTGCCACCTCGAAACAGTTGGATGCAGAGTAGGTGAAACCAAACGTTCTCGTCTGTAACAATACCGTACGGAATCCTTTGCGAGAAAACGGATTCAGGTACTGGAAATCAACACCTAATCCTCATTTAAGTTGGCAGCAGCAAAGTTCTCGATAACTATGGTGTAGAAACCACGCCCACTGGGTCATGAATGATTGGAATAAAGTCATTTTCAGCGACGAGTCAAGAATCAGATTGCGGACTGAAAATAGCTGCAATAAATTCACCTGAAGAAGAACAGGAGAAAAATTTGAAGATGAGTGCACTGATAAAAAAAACTAAATTCCCTCACGCTGGTTCACCATATGGAGTTGCACGACAGCTAACGGATTAGTGAAACTGAGCATCGTCAAGCGTACAGTCAATTCAGAAGTATACTTGGACATTCTTGAAAACTTTTTGAATCCCAGTGTTGACAATTGGTTTAGGGAATTTGACTGACTTTACATTTCAAGACGACAATGCCTCTTGCTGTCACAGTAATAAAGTTAAGAGGTATCGAAGAAGAGCTAACATTTCAACGACGGACTGGCCTGCCAACAGATATACCCCAATCGAGAATGTTTGGTACCAGTTGAAGAAGGGGTAGACGCCAATAGGCCTAATAACGTCGTGGAACTGAAGCAAGCAATTAGAGACTACAAAGAAGAACTTTCTCCGTCGTACAGCGAACAACTTATTGCTTTCTGTGCCCCAAAGGATGAAAGACGTCATCCAGGCCAAACATGAAGTTACGAAACATCAAATTTCTTATTTTAGATCCCATAATTGATCACTTTTTTCCTGAAAACTGAGGTGATCGAACATTTTTTTTTTCTCGGGTGCTACAAGTTTACAAATTGATTTTTATGGTCAAATTGTAATAAATTTATGATTTTTTTCTCATTTATTCCGAATTCAGAGTGGTGGTTTTTACAAAAATTTTCACCCGAAAAAAAAGAATATTTTTTTTGTTTAAAAAAAGAATTATATATATATTTATTTATTATATACATTATATAAAAATATAATATATATAAAGGAGAAACAGTTATTTTCCGGGTATTATGCTGAGGTGAGCTCGGAAAGAAAAGGCATCACGTCTCCGCCGGGACTCGAACCCAGGCCTCTTGCATATCGGGTAAGCATGCTACCATCTACACCACTGGAGACACATGAATCTGCCTTCCTAATTTCACGCACTGTGTCGTGAGGCGCTGAAGTAGAGGCATTAGTAGCCTCTCTTAACTTCAGGAAATGGCCCCCGGGTGGGACGGTTTAGAGAGATATAGATGGCTTCTTTCTCAGCCAGAGATATCAAGGAGAAACAGTTATTTTCCGGATATTATGCTGGATAATTATACAGCATAACATCCGGAAAATAACTGTTTCTCCTTGATAACTCTGGCTGAGAAAGAAGCCATCTATATAATATATATATATATATATATATATATATATATATATATAGTGTAACATTTTGTGTTCGTCAATAAAACGAAAAAAACATCAATCTTACTTATTTCAAACACATAAGGGGAAAAACATCGTCTCTCTGTGGTACAATGGCTAATGAACTGCGCCTGGTATGCAAGAGGTCCTGGGTTAGATTCCCGGCGGTGAGAACGACATAATAATATCCAGATAGCCAGTAATAATAACCTCGGTATAATATCCAGATTTCTTGTTTATTTCACTTGAACAAAAAAAATAATAATAAATTAAAGTTTGCCCATTAGACTCACTTTCCCGTTCTTATTCGCTCAGACATACTGTGAAGTTTTTTTGCTCTTCAGAATTTTTTGAAATATTGCAGCATTTTCTAATTTGTTTAAAAACAAACTCTTGTTAACGAATATAATTTCATTACAAAAAATCTTAGTTAACTCATATCATTTTCTTTCGCGCGCACACACAAAATAATAATACACAAATTATTACATAACGAAATGTTATCAAAAGTTCTCAGCATCACTTCCTGAATAATAATTTCATCACATCCCATCACAATCCCAGAACACTCTCCCACAACACACACAAGATATTCACGGTAAATTTTCTCATCCTAAATTATTTAAAAAACAAACTTTCTTCAAAGAGAGTCAAACCACTTTAGGGAAACTCCTTCGATTTGTAAAATTCACTTTAATACAATATTCCTTAGTTTTAAAAAAAAATAAACATTTTCTACTAAAAGCAACAAGAAGTAAAAAGTAAAATAAAAACTGAATACCCCCCTCCCGATGGCTGCATAATATATGTTTATACTTACCTACCTATAGTATAAACTCCTCCACCTCACCTTAACGTGCTTTTATGCTACTAAAATAGATATTATGCTTCGAACGGTTTTTCGTTATTTCTATCTACTGATACATTTTTCTTTTATTCTTAAGATATTTTTATTTTTTGCCGCCATAAAGTTCAAGCTAGTACTCACTATACACGCGCACACACACACACACACACATCCTAAATATATATTTTAGCTGTTTTCTTTGATAGCAGCTCCTCTGCGCGAATCCAATATTCAGGAATATCCATTGTCCTTATCTGCCTTGGGGAGCGCAAAACGAAAATAAAAAGGATCCAAAAATATATATATATGAAGGGAAAAAATAGGAATAAGGGGAAAAAAGGAACACTGTTCTGCTTCTCCGATTCTCTGCATCCATCTTTGAGTTTTCTAAAAAAAAAAAAATACCTTTCGATTTCCAACTTTTATTCAAAAGTTCTTCCACCATCTTTTTTCTTTTCTTACGCTATTTCTTAACTCTACTCTTATTCTTTTGCTGAGAGCAAAACAGCAGAAGCTTGCTCCTTCCCCAGCGATGAAATATGCATGGAAGGTTTCTAAAATGTATTACTACTCAGCCTTGTAGAGTTAGTTTATATGTATTTTTTTATATAAACTTTTTTTTGGTTATATTCATGTGTGTGTGTGTGTGTAAAGGATTTGCTTATACTCAATCTGGTATACCGGATTCATGGTAGAAAGAGAGAGAGAGGTATAATGCATTCGGTACACGTCCCTGTTTCCAATAAGAAGAGCTTGAATTTTGTATTTTTGTATATTTTTACTTTTTTTTATTTGGATGGGATTCTAAGCAATGAAGGAGGAGAGTAGTACTTGGATTTTTCCAGATGTAAGGATATCGGAAATATTTACGGTTCAGTCATAAAAGACGTATGAACTTGCCGTACAGTGTATTTATTGTTGGGTTTAATCTGGAGAAACTTGATGTTGAATCGAAGAGTTATCCAAATATACGGAAACCGTACATGCTATAAATATACTTGAGTGATGTAACCGTTTTTAGTAAAGGTCTGAGATGTGGGACTTGCTGTTTGGAATGTTTTGCTTATTTACAGCGCGTTGCTTATAATGTTGGATAGAACTGAGGTTTACTGATTTGTGTGACATTTTGTTTCGTGCAAAAGTTCTATTTTTATACTCTGAGATAACAGGAAAAATTGATGTCTGGAGCATATAAAGTATTGATAAGTCCCCGAAGTTAATGCTCGAAGAACAATTCCCAATTAATCCTTAGGCTGGCAAACTGCAGCAAGTTCGGGTAAATTCACGGATTTTTTATAGATTTTTTAATCCTTTAAGCAGCGATGTCGATATATCTCGTGTCCATAAAAGTCTATTATTATAGCGTTGAAAAACCCAGGTATTTTGTAAAAATAATTTCTCAATGGAAAAACTTTTCCCTATACTTC